>NW_026901402.1:2650585-3975878 GCF_033783945.1 Neopsephotus bourkii | reverse complement strand
AGGAATGGGTTAAAGACCAGTTGAGCAATCTGGATATCCATAAATCCATGGGTCCAGATGGGATGCACCCGCGGGTGCTGAGGGAACTGGCTGAGGTCATTGCTAGACCGCTCTCCATCATCTTTACCAAGTCTTGGGAAACGGGAGAGGTGCCTGAGGACTGGAGGAAAGCAAATGTCACTCCTGTCTTCAAAAAGGGCAAGAAGGAGGACCCGGGTAACTATAGACCGGTTAGCCTCACCTCCGTTCCTGGGAAAGTGATGGAACACCTTATCCTTGGTGCCATCTTAAGGCATATCAAGGATAAGAGGGTTATGAGGGGCAGTCAACATGGCTTCACCAAGGGGAAGTCGTGCTTGACCAATCTTGTAGCCTTTTATGAGGAAATAACACGGTGGATGGATGATGGCAGAGCGGTGGATGTGGTCTACCTCGACTTCAGCAAAGCGTTTGACACGGTCTCCCACAGCATCCTTGCGGCTAAATTGAGGAAGTGTGGTCTGGATGATCGGGTAGTGAGGTGGACTGTGAACTGGCTGAAGGAGAGAAGCCAGAGAGTTGTAGTCTATGGGGCGGAGTCTAGTTGGAGGCCTGTATCTAGTGGAGTGCCTCAAGGGTCGGTACTGGGACCAGTATTATTTAATATATTCATCAACGATTTAGATGAGGGAATTGAGTGTACTATCAGCAAGTTTGCTGATGACACTAAGCTGGGAGGGGTGGCCGACACGCCAGAAGGCTGTGCTGCCATCCAGAGGGACCTGGACAGGCTGGAGAGCTGGGCGGGGAATAACTTGATGAAATATAACAAGGGAAAGTGTAGAGTCCTGCATCTGGGCAGGAACAACCCCAGGTTCCAGTATAGGCTGGGGAACGACCTGTTAGAGAGCAGTGTAGGGGAGAGGGACCTGGGGGTCCTGGTGGACGACAGGGTGACCATGAGCCGACACTGTGCCCTTGTGGCCAAGAAGGCCAATGGCATCCTGGGGTGTATTAGAAGGGGGGTGGTTAGTAGGTCGAGAGAGGTCCTCCTTCCCCTCTACTCTGCCCTGGTGAGACCTCATCTGGAATATTGTGTCCAGTTCTGGGCCCCTCAGTTTAAAAAGGACAGGGACCTGCTGGAGAGAGTCCAGCGCAGGGCAACTAAGATGATTAAGGGAGTGGAGCATCTCCCTTATGAGGAAAGACTGAGGGAGCTGGGTCTCTATAGTTTGGAGAAGAGGAGATTGAGGGGTGACCTTATTAGTGTATATAAATATATAAAGGGGGAGTGTCACGAGGATGGAGCCAGGCTCTTCTCAGTGGCAAACAATGAAAGGACAAGGGGTAATGGGTACAAATTGGAGCACAAGAGGTTCCACTTAAACCTGAGAAGAAACTTCTTCTCAGTGAGGGTGACGGAACACTGGAACAGGCTGCCCAGGGAGGTTGTGGAATCTCCTTCTTTGGAGACATTCAAGACCCGCCTGGACACGTTCCTGTGTAACCTTATCTAGGTGTTCCTGCTCCGGCAGGGGGATTGGACTAGATGATCTTTTGAGGTCCCTTCCAATCTCTAACCTACTGTGATACTGTGATACTGTGATACTGTAAATGGGATTGCTTAACGTGAAAAAGACCTGCTCACAGTTTTCAAGCATGTAATAAGCTGCTGTGAAAAGAAAGAGAAAAATCCGTTTGTGTCCTTGGCAAACGCAGTAAAAGAGCTGTAAGGTTAAGCATTTGCAAAAACTTCCTAGGAACACGATTCTATGATTCTATGAGCAGTGCAGCATTAAAAACAGTAGACTGGAAAGACTAAATATGCACCCTGCAAAGGTTTTTAAGAACATATTAGGCAAATATAGTCTAAGGAGAGACACGAGAATGACATCCTGCCTTAGGATGGGTGAATTATAATTGAATAGGACTGTAGTGATAGGACAAGGGGCAATGGGTTAAAACTTAAGCAGGGGAAGTTTAGATTGGATATAAGAAGGAAATTCTTTCCTGTGAGGGTGGTGAGGCACTGGAATGGGTTGCCCAGGGAGCTTGTGAATGCTCCACCCCTGGCAGTGTTCAAGGCCAGGTTGGACAAGGCCTTGGGTGACATGGTTTAGAGCGAGGTGTCCCTGCCCATGGCATGGGGGTTGGAACTTGATGATCTTAAAGTCCTTTCCAACCCTAACTATTCTATGATTCTATGTTTCTATGATAGATGACTTCTCAAGACCATCTGCAGAATCACCATCTGCAATTATATCTTTCCTTGATTCTTTTCCTTAAGCCCACCATAACTAATGTTTACTCTTTCCTCTATCAAGTGCTAATATCTTTGCACTAGCTGCAGTCAAAAGTATAATCAACAGAAAAATGACAGCATTAATGCACCTGCAGTTACAACAGAAGTCACAAGTTCTGTAGAATGAAAATCCTCAATCACAAGAGTAACAATTTTCAGGATGCTTTTATTATGAGAACTGAAAACTGTGTGTTTTTAAGTCCTGTAGTTTTTAACTTCTGTATCTTGTAAATAGGGCTAAAACAACATTCCCTACTTCATTTCTGTCTTTGGAAAAGGAGCCTCGAAAGCTTAACTTGATACTGCAGCTTTCAGGTGAGTCGTTGGCTCTGTGCAACTCCTGGTTTGAAAGCCTTGAGAAGAACACCTGACTTCAAAACAAGTTTTGTTGTAATTCAGCTACTAGGTGAAAAGTTCAGTCTAGCTGTGCATAATGCAGAGCACTGAAATCTTTGATCTTTTGTATTTCAGTTCACGTTTACAGTTATGGAAGTTATACATACGATTTCTTTCAAATGCTTCTGAAACTGTTTCCTTCCACCCTCAGAGATGCTGCATTTTCTGAATGCAAATGTATTCATTTGTTGCCATATTTTTAGGTTTGGAATTGCTTTCCACAGACTGTCTCTGAAAAATAATGAGCATGCACATTTTATTATTAAAATAACCATACCCATTACAATTAGCAATGAAGGTTAGTGTCAGGGTTTTCTGACCGACAGTAATGTGTGAATTCATAACAAGATGTAGAACAGCCAGATTTTAGCATCCTGTCAAACATGTAAGTAGAATTTAATGTATTCAAATCTGTGTTTTACAGTGCTCAAGTTTACAATCTTATTAGCATTGATGGTATGGTTATATAAAACTTTTCAGCTATTTGTACTATAAAATAGTGAGAAAAAATATTGACTCATTAATTACTTTTTTCCCCAAACTCTCCATCTATTTCAATTTCTCTCTCTCCCCTATTTCTGTATAAGATTTTTTTTTCCTGTGCATTATTATTATTCAGTTCCTATTATATTACTATTGCTGCCACCAGTTACACTGAACAGCTGAACTTATATGAAGTGACGTATTTTTTCCAGATAGATAAGAGTGCAACTACAGTTAAGATCATTTGAAGGAAAAATACAGTCTGTCTACCCTGTTTACCAGCTTTGTGGATATTCAGGTAGTAAATGTTGACAAGTTTGTTTCTTTTAATTATGTGTTACTTCATGAAAACTGGAGCTTTTCTTGTAAGATGTGGAGATTGTGACATGTTTTTATTGCTTCAAATATAGATTACTGTAATATGCTGCCCTGGTACTTAGTGTAAGAACATTTGAAAATAGCATTTCTTGTTGGATAAGGCTCCTTTCTTATAATAGGATGTTGTACAGGGACAATACATTTTATCTCTACTCCGTGAAATGTACTGTCATCAATATGATTTTTTGGGAAGCATTTAACGACAGTTTTGGTTTATTGCATGCAGTATGAAAGATTAATTTATTTCCATGCAATACTTCTACTGCTATTACAATCACCAATATCCCTGAAGTTACACTCCTTTTGTGGGTCATCAGAAGCTTTACAGATTTTTATGGGGAAATAGGAAGAATGTTGAATTGTCTGACAAAAGGAAGAAGGGAAGCTTACATGGTGGTAGTATCAGGTCCTTCATAGATATTTGGACCTGCTGTTGGAGAACCTGATTTTCCAAAAGTCTGAGTTTGACCTGAGCAGCCTCTGTTGCAACTAACATGCAATTTAGCACATTTCAGGTCAAGATAGACCTCCCTAACAAACGGTTTAGAAAAGAAAGGTCTTCCTTCAAGCTTGTAAGGTCATCCTGTATTTTGGGACAGTCCTTAAAACTGGTGAGCAATTAGTTTCAAGGCACAGAAGGAGCATCTCCTTATCAGAGTTAGCAAGAATCAAGTTTTCCAGAGTGACATTCATTACACTGGAAGGACTGGGGATAGTGCTGTCACTGCTTCAGTCTTTTCTGATCTGGCAAGGCTGTGGTTATATCCTTTTATATGATTAATGCCCTGTGCTTGCAGATTGGCTGTTTTGATAAATACAGCAAAATCAATCAATCCCTCAATCTCTCTTCCTTGCATTTAGATTTATTACACCTAAACAGGAGCTAGAATAAAAGGTTTTTCTGTATTGATAAATGACTGAAACAGGCCTACCTGAAACATCTTAAAACTCAGGCTTTAAGACAGAAACTAAGTTACAGAGAAACTACTGGAATCATTCAATTTCTGTGTCTTTTAAGAGTGGTTAATGTATTTAATTTTCTCTGCAGAAATAGGCAATTTCTTCGCATTCATGTTTTCAGTAGGTGCGAACTCACAGAAAGTGGGAATTGCAGATAGGTAGGAGGCTTGCCAGGCTGGTCAAGGCAGCTTTAAACTAGACGTGTTGGGAGAGGGGGGTATAATTCCATCCCAGCACTCCCAGTCAGTTGCCAGCACCTATAATAAATGCTTGGAGTGATGCAGAGATATTTCAGCCGCTCCAGCCAATGAGCTGGCTTCATTTGGAGCTTGGCTCAGATGCCTCTATACAAACGCCCATAGTACAGGGAACAAACAAGAGGAATTAGAGATGTATGCACATCTATGGGGGTATGATATAATAGGCATCACAGAAACATGGTGGGATGACTCCTATGACTGGAGTGTTGGAATGGAAGGTTACAGACTCTTTGGAAAAGACAGGACCAGCAGGCGGGAAAGGGAAGTTGCTATTTATGTTAGGGATAGGCTGGAGAGTATGGAACTCTGTCTGTGGACAGGTGAGCAGTCGACAGAGAGTTTGTGTGTCAGGGTTAAAGGGAGAACAGCTATGGGGGACATTACTGTGCGGATCTGTTACAGACTGCCTGATCAAGGAGAACCTGCGGATGAAGTACTCTGTAGACAGATAGGAACAGCCTTACCCTCGCAGGCCCTTGTTCTCATGGGTGACCACCTTGATATCTGTTGGAGGGACGGTATGGCCCAGCAGAAGCAATCCAGGAGGTTCCTCGATTGTGTGGAAGACAACTTCCTTCTGCAAGTAATGGAGGAGCCGACAAGGAGAGGTGCCATGCTTGACCTCGTGCTCACCAACAGGGAAGGGATGGTTGGAAATGTGATGCTCCAGAGCAGTATTGGTTGTAGTGATCATGAGATGGTCGAGTTCAAGATCCTCAGAACAGTGAGAAGAGCGTGCATCAAGCTCACTGCCCTGGACTTCAAGAGAGCAACCTTTGGCCTCTTCAGGAACCTGCTTAGTAAGGTTGCATGGGAAATAGCCCTAGAGGGCAGGGGAGCCCAAGACTCTTGGTTGATATTCAAGGAAAACCTGCTACAGTCTCAGGAGTGTTGCATCCCAACTAGAAGGAAGTGCAGCAGGAAGGCCGGGAGACCTCCATGGATGGATAATGAGATGATGAGGAAAATTCGAAGGAAAAAAGAGGCTTGTAAAAGGTGGAAGTAAGGACAGGCATGCTGGGAAGAATACAGGGATGTTGGCTGGGAAGCTAGAGACCAGGTTAGGAAAGCTAAGGCCCAGTTAGAATTAAACTTGGCTAGGGATGTGAAAGGGAAGGGATTCTGTAGGTATGTAGTGAATAAAAGACAGACTAGGGGCAACATGGGCCCTCTCACCAAAAGGAGTGTGACCAGCAGGTCGAAGGAGGTGATCCAGGCCCTCTACTCTGTTCTCATGAGACCTCACTTGGAGTATTGTGTGCAGTTCTGGTGTCCTCAACATAAAAAAGGACATGGAACTGTTAGACCAAGTTCAGAGGAGGGCCACGAGGACGATCAGGGGACTGGAGCACCCCCCATATGAAGACAGGCTGAGAAAGTAAGGGCTGTTCATCCTGGAGAAGAGAAGGCTGCATGGAGACCTCATAGCAGCCTTCTAGTATCTGAAGGGGGCCTATAGGGATGCTGGGGAGGGACTCTTCATTAGGGACTGCAGTGATAGGACAAGGGGTAGTGGGTTAAAACTTAAACAGGGGAAGTTTAGATTGGATATAAGGAGGAAATTCTTTCCTGTTAGGGTGGTGAGGCACTGGAATGGGTTGCCCACGGAAGTTGTGAATGCTCCATCCGTGGCAGTGTTCAAGACCAGGTTGGACGGAGCCTTGGATGATATGGTTTAGTGTGAGGTGTCCCTGCTCATGGGAGGGGGTTTGAAATAGAATGATCTAAAGGTCCTTTCTAACCCTAACTATTCTATTATCCTATGATAATTTTGAATAATTTATTGTTTTAGATGTAACTTTATTCTTATTTCAAGATATTACAGAATTTTAATCACTGAAACAAGCTCACAGTCACATTCTTCAAACACTTTGCAGAAGAGTTGACTAGAAGATCTTTTGATAAATGAGCAGCTTTTTTTTTTGGCATGTACTCACTCGCTGCATCTCTACGCTTGTAGTTCCTCTTAAATTGTCATTCAGAGCGACATGCTCAGTACCTCTCTGACCAGCAGGTCACTGGGGTACAATGAGTTTCCCAACTAGTTCGGGCTGGTAGCTCTAAGGAAGGCAGGGCATCAGTTTCATCCTTCCCAGGCTTACAACTTTCACAACTACAGAAGTTGCTGCATAAAGTGGTCATGGAGCAAAACTACTTTTTCAGACTGAAGAAAGTTAAACAGTAACAATTAAATGTATTGTGTCATAAACAATGTGAATTACCTTATTTAAGGGACTCCTAGCAATTAAACCATGGCGGTTTAATGTGTTATTTCCTGTAATGATTGCTTAATATCACAATTGGAAAATTCTAATCATAAAGTATAAATTAATTTGAACTAATACAGTGAGTCACTGAATATATGAATAGCAGAATTTCAGCTCTATTGATCAATGTGAGCAGATTCTAGCTAGAAAAGAGGGTGTGTGAATGTTGCTAAAGACCTTTTGGCCTAAATTGACTATGTCAGTGTTACAAGACTGCGAAACTAGAAAACTTATTTTTGTTCACAATGAATTTGGAGATCAGGGCCCCAGAATTATAAAACAATTCACACCATTGAAGACCTGTCCTAGAATAAACTGATGTTTTGTGTTTCTCAGAGGTGCTCCACTTTTGAGCTTCTTCAACTGCATGATATTTTTCTGCTTCATAGAACTGGACAACTGAGATATGGGAAGGCCTTGGAGATCCCCTCATCCACCCCTATGACAATGCAGGTTTGTCCCCATGGAATATTTATTAGTGCATATTCCAGTCTAGTTTTGAAAGTCACAACTGATGGAGCTGTTCCATTTCCCGTGGGATATTATTACATAGCCTAATAACTTCTGTTTTCAGGAAGTTTTACTTAGTATTCAGTCTGAATTTTCCCTTACTCAGCTTGATCCCATCTGTAAAACCTTGTAACAAACAAAACAATCCTTCCACCTCTTTGCAAAAGTGAGAAAAAGGAGAATGGGATAATAAAAATAGTAGTGTTTGGTACCAGAAATATTTTCTTATTGCTGACATGGAAGGAAAAAAAAAAAGTATGAGTATGCATATATATTTTTATCCCAAACATGCTGAAATCCAAGGGATTTTTGGTCATAGACTTAAATTGGACCAAGGTGACATATTTATTCAGAGATACACGTAAAGCAGAGAAAGGGCTTTGAAAATGCTAACCTGCGTAGATAGAATCATAGAATCATTAGGGTTGGAAAGAACCTTAGGATCATCTAGTTCCAACCCCCCTGCCATGGGCAGGGACACCTCACACTAAATCATGCCACCCAAGGCTTCGTCCAACCTGACCTTGAACACTGCCAGGGATGGAGCACTCACAACCTCCCTGAGCAACCCATTCCAGTGCCTCACCAGCCTAACAGGAATGCCACATTCTTACAGATGCTTAGAATTTGGAAAAACAATGAGCAGAGCAGAGCAGAAAGGATCTCCTTTACTGCAAGCCTCATCTGGAAGTCTGTCATGCCTGTAATTCTTGTGATCCTTGGCAATTCCAGGCAGCTCCATAGGTCATCACCAGGGAAAAAATGTGAGCAATAGCGGTGGGGAGAAGACCTCTTCCAGGTTTTCTTACCCTCCATTTGATAAGAAAGTGCATGAGGCTGGATAAGGTTGCACCTCAGGGTTTTTTTGTTTTATGTGCATGTCCAAGAGCATCCCTGAAGGATCATGACCTTCTGAAGAACAGCCCATCTCCTCCTTCGTCCTGGTTGTGAACTGCTTAGCTCAGTCCTGCCCATTGTGTGCACTGGGGGTCATTGAGGCAGCTGATCTAAGCTGCCTTATTATTTCACTTCATTATTATGAAGTGAAATTATTTCCCTTATTATTTCAAGTCATCTTTATTTCACTCACACCCCCCTATTTTGTCTTAAGTAAAGACAGAAAAGGCAGGCACAATCTTTTCCTGTCTCTTTAAATTTAAAAAAAAAAAAAAAAAAAATCAGCATCACTGTTATCTCCTTTTACCCTTCCTCAGGTTATTTTCTGGTTTGGTTTCAGCTTTCCTATTTTCTGCTGAACCAGGAGACAACTTCACTCCCTTGGACATCAGTCAGAACCAGGGGTTGGTGAAAATGGGAAGAACTGGCCTGCTTATATATACTTATTTTTCAATGAACCAGCTAGAAGTTTGGGGATAATGTTTATTACAAAGCAGAATGATGCCAGAGAAATGGGAGGAATTTTGTTGATTTTTTAAATGTTTATTTATTATTCCCAGGATTTCTCTAAAATCTTTGATCCCTTTTAAAGTGAAATTCAAAGATTCTGTTTGAAGGAACACCTTTTTGATTTGCAGATTTTACTGGGTATGTGTGAGAAAAAAGACCTTCTATGGAAAACAGGAAGGAATACACATATTTACAAAATGTATTTTCTTCCAAAACCAGATTTTGATGGAACAATTTCATTGTTTCATCTTAACCTCCTAAAACCATTTTATTGCACTGTTTTCCTTAAACGTGGCTGATTATGTCATTATATCTGCTAATGTTAGCTGTGAAAAAAAAAAAAAAAGCTTGGGAGAATGGCTGGTAAGAGGCGCTTTTCATAGACTTACCTTTGTTTTTTGATCTTATTTGCAATTAGTCTAATGCATTTCAGCTTTCTAAAACTTTCTGAAGAACGTGACCTTAGCCTTACAAAAGACTCAGACTTTCAGTTTACTTCACCAAAGTTTTGGACTGAGAATTGCCACTTCTTCACTTTCCCTGCAAATCACATTAAGACAACAATCCCTTTTATAGGAGTAGATTCAGTCAAGATTCATACCAGTAGAGTCTGCAATGTGGATACAACAGCAGAAGTTTACCTTCACAGCTAGATTAACTGATATGAAGTGGATGTGAAATTTCATAAACATCAGTACATGAAATCTTTGAATATGACTGGAATACTCTGGTCTCCCCTTTCAGGAATTTAGTAATATGGAGATCACAAAGAGGGTTAAGTACAGAAGTTTGAAACGAAGCAAGGTAAATCATCTTAGGGAGAAGACAGAAATAGCTTGCTGGGTTTTTTTGAGTCTATACAGATATTATCCTTCTGGAATATGAACCCCCTGAAAGGTTATCTGACTCGTAAAAGTTTGTGTCTCCCATGTTCAAAGGAATGAAACAGTCTTAATAAAAATTGGTGCTGCACAGGGCATTGCAACCAGCTATCTGCAGGAGCTGCAGTGAGCTTCATATAAAGCTTAACAGCGTGATCTTTCTTACAGTGCCCATCTAAATATGTTGTCTGGACAGGTTTGAAGTCTTACATCGAACATACTTTGAAACCCCCATGACATGTGAAAGCACTTTGCTCAGAGGCAAATTCTCACAGGAACCTTATGTTACATATTTTGCATCTGTAATGTAATTATCAGGCCAAAAAATATACATGGGAGCAATGAAGCTTGACCACTCAAAACATTACATTTCCAGTGCATGGTGTTATTCCTGACAGAGCCAAGGAAAGGGAGGAAATCCAGAGAGTGCTGAGCTGAATTTCAGAAGCAGATTCAGATTAATGTTGGATCATGGTTGGTTTAAAAGTGAGCTGCAACCTCTGCTTAGCTACTAGTGGTCTGAGGCTACAGCATGAGGACTGCCTGCAGGGCTGCCAGGCATTTTCTATTGCTAATTTATGGTTGCCAGGGATCTTTTGTTATGGCTACGTTATTTATTTATCTTTTTTCTTTTTTAAAATCCAAGAACACAAACTAGTGTGTGCTTTGCAAAATCACTGCAAGCAGGCTGAACTGGAGAGAGGATATACCTAATAAACACCAACCCTGACTGAAAGGGGGAAAAAAGGAAGACCATCATTGTGGTTTTAAAATATGACTGAGTAGTGAAACTCTCAAACTAGACTAGATAAAACCAGAAACAAAAGGGAACTAGAGTTACACTAACAGCAGCATAATAGCTGCAATTATCAGCTGGGCTACCAGTCAGAGCTCCCACTCAGCAGAGCCGAGGTAAAAGATGTCAGGGGGTTAGAGTGAAAGGCCTGCCTGAAAATGCAAAACCACAGAGCATTCACTTGCTAAAAGACTTGGATGAGCTACTTGTTCATGTCTTTGTGCTCTTTTAAATGCAGCCATCTAGTTGTCTTGGAGACAGACATGTGGGGAAAAAAAAAGCCACTCAATATTCCTACCTCTGACTATAATCCCCTGTTATGGATCAGCTAAGTAATAGTCTAAATACAAAGTGTGTAAAATATTAACCCGACAAACTGCTCTGCTCAAGTCAATGACATATGGATAGAAGATGTGGGTTACTAGAGGTTTATTAAAATGCTCTGGTTCAGCTGCAGCAGGAATGACAGAATAAAATCATGACTTGTAAAACAGAAGGGGTAGAGAGATATGAACACTGTAGTGCAGTTGAGCAAATTCTCCTGGAAATCTCAGAGAAGCAAACAGCAAATGAGGTTGATTAAAATTACTATAATTGTGGTGACAAGTTGTATGCCACTTGAACACCCTGCTGTACATAGTTCCAGATGCAAATTTGAGCTCTAATTTGCCTGTCCTTGAAGACAGTGATGAAACCCCCCTTGACTTCGAAGCAGAGCAGAAACAGACTCTTCAATTCATAGGAAAGAAATAAATGTCTGACTTTAACACATAAGATCAACAACCCTAAAATACATCTTAGAAGCACTGCTGACTTTTTTTAATGATAACCTCATATTACTTGCTTTTGAAATCTCCTAATAAATTGAAAAAAAATTGAGTTACTTTTTGTTTGAATATGGTAAGTTTGAATCTGTGTAAATATATAACAGTAAACATACAGATAATACCTTTCTGAAACAACCAGCATTTTCACAGGTAGTGGCTCTGGAAAACTCAGCTGAAGCACATTGCTCAGACTCAGATATGTTAAAAGGCAGTTGCTCTCACACTGAGCTCTCACCTTCAGAAAATCTGTCCTTCTAGAAAGATTGAAACCAAAGCACTCAGAAGTCACCCAGAACTATCAATTACTTAAAAAAATATTAGCAAAAGGATGTTTTACCAATTTACACTAATGATGTAATGCTGTGTCTATGTTAATATTCTTCTATTTAATTCTGAGACAGTCACTATATGCTTCCCATCCATCAGTGGATGTATCTTAACATCCCTGAAGAGGACAAATATATTTTAATATTTAGGTAACTGAGGCAGAATTAACAAAGCCTGGAGAAGAGAAGGCTGCGTGGAGACCTCATAGCAGCCTTCCAGTATCTGAAGGGGGCCTACAGGGATGCTGGGAATGGACTCTTCATTAGGAACGGTAGTGATAGGACAAGGGGTAATGGGTTAAAACTTAAACAGGGGAAGTTTAGATTGGATACAAGGAAGAAATTCTTTCCTGTTAGGGCAGAGAGGCACTGGAATAGGTTGCCCAAGGAGGTCGTGAATGCTCCATCCCTGATGGTGTTCAAGGCCAGGTTGGACGAGGCTGTGGGTGATATGGTTTAGAGCGAGGTGTCCCTGCCCATGGCAGGGGGGTTGGAACTTGATGATCTTAAGGTCCTTTCCAACCCTAACTATTCTATGATTCTATGATTCTATAAAGATGCTTTGCCCTTAGCTCCTACTAATAGAATTGAATCCAGATTTGTTACCATCAACTACCAGAATGTTTTTCTCCTTTATGTCCTTGTGTGTGCATCACCCCAGTCTTGTTAAACCAACTGTAGTCTGCAACCTGCAAAGTTCTCTTAAAAAAATACCAAACCAACCCCCCTAAGTATCTGCTAGGGTATTTTGCTATCATAGAATCATAGAATAGAATCATAGAATAGTTAGGGTTGGAAAGGAGCTTAAGATCATCTAAAAAAAAAAATAAATAAAATCCTGCATGCTATGAAAATATGCTTACAAAGACTGTGATTCAAACAAACAAAAAAAAAAAAGCCTGACTCCTAATGAAAAATAGCCCTGAACATAGTTGAAGAGGTGTCTAAGCTTGTGGTTAGGTTGATGCCAGATGTTCATGCAGAGGAAAGGGAAGTTGAGGAAATTTAAGAAAAATAGGTACATGAACCCTTAAGATATTGGGTTACCAGCAGCTGGGAGACACCTGGAAAACAGCGATTTAGATCTGTTTGAAGTAAGGCTTTCTTGTAGAGGGATTTGCCAGAGGGTTTGGAGAGCAAAGAAGGCAGATCTGAAGCCCTTTCTGCTACTCCTAATCCCTTCTGTCTCCCTCAACCTGCGAGGGGCAACTTCCAGAACCCCACCATCCCAGGAGAAGGGCTGAAGGCAGCTGAGAGACAGGCTGTCCTGCCCAGGGAGGTGGGCCCTCCCCCCAGCCTGCCTGCCAAGGGCTCACTAAGGGCATGGCAGAATGGCTGTGAATGTAGTGTTTGCAGAGAGAGGTGGAAAGACAGAAAGAAGGGGGCTTTTATAGACTGGAAACATCTTTCTTTTTTCTTTTTTTTGTAACATTAGCTTTAATTTTTTTTTCCGTTTTTCCATTATCTTTAATGTAAACTTATTCTTATGATGAGTTGTTGATTAGTTGCCATTTATTTCTGTAATTACCTCAAATGTCATTTAATTCGCCTATATCCAAAAGACTCCTGCCAATTTTCAGAGATTTGTTTTACAAGGTCAGAATATACATATGCATGTGTATATAAATACACAGAGAAATAGATAAAAATCAATTCACTTCCACTTAATATTATTTCTATATATGTACAATTAAATTATTTTAATCTCTAGTTGCTTGAATTGTTATCTTGCATAAGAATATAATCTTTCATTGAACATGTATGAAATATATTACATATATTATTTGCATTTTATATATATATGTCCCACTTTTCAGAATTACATAGAAAACATTGAAACTGGAAATGAAACGCATTTTAAGGGCTATAAAAGTGAGAGGACAAATAACACCCCATCATTTATTATATACAGAATTATCCCAAATTCTGTGACTTTAAACCAATTCAGTACTCAAGTAAAATTTATTTTATCTCTACCGGTGATCTTAATGAAGCATAAGAAAGACCTATTGGCATTTAGGTCAGTTTTTGGAGACTTTGATTCTCCAAGGGTTTCATTCTTGTTTTGATCACAGGTTTCTCCTGCCTCAGTTCTTCACTTGTGAAATGGGGATAACCATCTTTTCTCCTCCTGGCATGAGGTACTCTGTGAGAGTATGCAATCACAGATATTTTATACTAGTGCAAGAAATGTGTATAAACATTTCAGAAGGAGGCAGACAGAGGAACATAAAGTGTGTTAAATGGTTACTTTCTGCTTTGCCTTATAGACTTACTTTTTCGTGTTTGCTTCTTGCTTCTGCCTGAAATGTTGCTGAAGGGATATGTTTCTAATTAATAAGAAGCGAGTTTTCTGGTTGTGGCTCAGCATTTTAAGCCTAGCTATTGCTCTTATTATTGGTCAAAACCACACTACGTACCCTTGGGAAAAATCTATTTCAGACTTTAAATAGTTCAGATAAAGTTCATTTTAGCTTAACCCATTTTTGTCACTTCTTCATGGTAAAGGCTTGGTGTGTACCAAGCAAAGTATCCCAGAGCCCAGATGACACAGTGGTGAGTGGAGCACTCTGCCAGTATCTGCTTAAGGAGAAGAATGTTCTCTGCCCACTTATTGTTATTAATACTTACCTTCCTCAAGGACATATGTATTCAGAGGTTACACGAGATGTTGAGTGACTCAGTTTTAGGACGCTCTGTTAAAAGGGGTTTTGTTTTTGGAAGTCTCTGTACCCTCTTCCAGTAAATATTGCCATTTCCTTAATATCCTTCCTTAATCTGGACATACTGGACATAAAGGACATGACTTAGAAATGCACAAAGCCATGTTTGAATCCTCCTTCCTGCTTCAAGAACCACTGGCTCCTTCACAGACTTTCTTGCTTCTGTCCCAGGCTTGTGCCTTTGTCCCCAAAAAGGGACTCCATGAGTGGTGTCTCTAAGCTTGGCAATAAGGCATTTATGACATCTTAAAATAGCGTCTCATTTTGATACTAAATGCAACAAATTAAAAACTGTTTTCAATCGTTCTTTTTCTTATGGTAGAATTTGTGTAGGTAACAGAAACTGTGATGCATTTAATTCTCTACAGGAAGTATTTTTTTAAAAATGAAGCAGCAGATTAGATCTGCTTTCTGTAAGCCTTCCTGTAGTACACTAAAGATGTGGCTCTGCTGTAAAATGATCCAGTTTTGAAAAAGAGCACTCTGATATTAGTGCATTTTAACACTGCTTAATGGGTTTGTAATTGTATTCAGCATTTTAACTGGAAAGCAGGAATAGGAAGTAGGTGGGAAAGTATGCCCATGGAACCCTCCCTCTTATTGATCATTCTGGATCAAAACCCAGAAGCTGAACAGAGGTGGGGGATCCGGTATCAGTGGACAGGTAGGAGACACCAGGACATTACTTAACATTCAAAACTTGCATTTTGAAACCAAAGCAGCCGTGAATCTGCTGAAAAGACTGAATATTTTAACACACATATTCTGCTCATAAAAACATTTACTTTCACTTGCCAGTGCTGTCATTTTATCTACATTAACAAAAAACATTATGAATACAAGTCAAACGGGCTACTGCAATAAATGAAAATGGCAATTCCATTTATTTAATTGGCAGGTACCCAATGTCTTTTTATTCTTACAATGAAACAGCTGGGATCTTGTAAAAAGTAACAACTGCTGTGTAATAGCTGCTACATGATATCATAGGTTTCATAGGAACAAGACAGAAATTCACCTGGCAGAGAAGAGATGGCCAAAATACAGATCATTAAAATACAAAATAAAGATCCGCAATATCCTTTGTCATTCCTGCTCTTTGGGGAATAATTTTCTGGATAACAGAGTCATTATTTCAAATATTACTTAAAATAATTCAAGATCCATTCTGTCGCTGTTAGTCCTGATGAATAGCATGTATTCCATAAATAGCTTCACTGTTAGAGTCTGGGGTCCTTAGTCCTCACACTTTTCATGCTGGTTCATTATTCATCACAAAAATTGCTTTATTGATCAAAGAAATTGTTTGTTGAGTAAAACACTACTCAAATTATTGAGTAGTATATTAGAATTTGTTCATATTGTTTAATTTTTTTGTGTGATTAGGTCCCCAATATTCATGATCTGGGTTTTGATAGGACAACTGGAACTATTTTTAGCAAGATGGCAGAGAAGGATGAATACCAAATGCTACATAATTAAAGATATTGCCATACAGATAAATGCAAAGTATTTTCATTTTCCTTTTGATACCCCAGCCTGCCTCAAATCCTTCAAGAAAGAATGGTTAGGAGGTTGCAAAGGTGACATGAAGCAAAGACTAAAAAAGAGTTCTGAAATTTTATTCTCCAAAGACCTGTGACATTTTGGGCAGCTGCTGAAATACCTGTTGTGGTTCTTGCCCAGTCACACAGTATATTCTTTCTTGATCTGGAATTTCTGACTATACATTTGGGGGTCTCTGTTGTAACAGGGAGCAGGCCAAAGCATTTGTGTATCCCTACAAGCAGCATCACAGACAGCAACAGTCAATATCATAATGCTTTTTAAATAACCAGCCAGAGTCAACACTGCAAGCATCACCTGCCAATACATTTCTGTTGATGTCAGGGAATTTTTTACTGTTCTCTGGATATGGTTATTATTCACACTAGGACATTTTTGGCCCACCTGAAGAACCCTAGGCACATGTGTGTTAACAACAGCATAATGAGAAGTGATATTTTAAATAAATTCATAACTTTTAAGACCAAAGGGAGTGTAGGGTTATATGGACTGATTTCCTATGCATTAAAAACCATAATGTTTTTCCCATAAAATTCCCTTTTTTGAGCTTAGTCACTCGTGTGTGGACAAGCATATTCTTCATAACTCCTTTTTTCATGGTTTTACTAGCCACATTTCCAAATCTAGGCTGATATTTTTTTAATATCTAATTTTGTCATCTACAGTTGGACATCAAAACACATAAAATGTCATCTTCTTCAGTCATTACCAAGTGTTGAAACCAAGCAGGACAGTACTTGCAGAGCAAAACAGATGGTGCAGATGACCCTGCATCTGTCCCGTACACATTTTGGGGATGACTACTTTGGACTAGCTCTATGTATGTTGAATGAATGTGCCCTGGGACTCACAGCACCTGATGTGTGCTTCTCCA
Source organism: Neopsephotus bourkii (assembly GCF_033783945.1). Lineage (NCBI taxonomy): Eukaryota > Metazoa > Chordata > Aves > Psittaciformes > Psittacidae > Neopsephotus > Neopsephotus bourkii. Next base: position 3,958,943 of record NW_026901402.1, on the reverse strand, counting down.
CCACATGTTCTGTGTTTGTTTTATTTTATGTAAAAGCGAGGCCAGTCTTGTGCTCAGAGATTTTCCCATAATATAAGGCAAAGTATAGTAAATGCAAATGATTTACTTCAAAAACACACTCCTGAAGTGAAGGAGAGGGAGGGTGGTTGAAGTAATGAGATTTAAGACCAGTATTCATCAGTATGAGCCTGTAAAAGACCTTGAGAACAGAAGAAAACCAAACAGGTTGCAAATTACGTAATGCCTGAGCATCCTGTCAGGTCTGCATTAGTATAATTGGGTTGGAGCATAGAGTTTAATGGCTGACAATTGTTTAGGTATGACCCCAAACAACATGTGCAATGAAAACACAAGGGAAAAGTGAGTTATCCTACTGCTGGTGTGAGCATTTTACTTTTCTAGTGTTAGATCATCTGCTTGTTTTTCAACCATGCAAAAGACTTTAACAACAAAACTGAACAGAGTTGGTTGTAGGAATCCATAATCAATATTCAGCAACTGTTTTTAAACCCTGTACTTCTGAATGAGAGTATCCAGCTCAAATTTTTAAAAAGGAGGACTTATTCATGGAAATGTCTCAGAACATGGACAAGCAATTAGGTTAACTTTTGCCAAAGTCAACAGAATGAAAGGAACATCTTCCAAAACCAGATAACCACACAAATAACAGCAAAGCCAGAGAGCTGCTTCAGTGGGAAAATGTATGTTTAGCTGCAAATGACTTATATCAGAGGATACTAGATTCCCTGACAATCTGTATATTCCCAACTGAGGTGAACTAAATAGTCTGTCAGAGCTACTCTACTGACAGAAATTGTATTAAACTATCCTTAGTGCTACAAGTAAAATGTTATACTCTCCCCTCCTTAAGGGTTTGGATGCAAAATTGAGTTAAGGGGGTGAAGCAAGTTGTCAGCCAGTGGATGATAACCATAACTGCTCATAAATGTCTGTATCAGTTTTAGTCAGTTTTATTTGCAATGTAGCGGGCCTTAATCTAAACTTCAGAGAAAGAGGCCAAATTATATTAATGTTCATTTGGTCAGGCTAAGATCAGAAATTCACTGCAGTGTGTTCTGCAGGCAGTAAAGCCTCTTTAATGCTGTGTTCTGCATGCTCCCTTGTTGTGGAGGAAAAATTCCTCCTGAATACCAAAATAGTTGTGCTGTATAGCTGCTGAAAAAGCTTATTCCCACGGGATGGGAAAAGGTTAAACTTTGTTGCTAATAATCCAAAGTTAAAAGGCCTGGCAACAGTGTAAAAATCAATAAGAAGCAGGAATGCCTGTGCAAAGCAGGTAGGTGACCCCTGAGCTGGAGAAAAGGCATTTGGGTTGCCCACAGCCGGCACGCAGGCTTGGAGAGGGTGGGATTTCAGCACAACATCTGTTTGCTCACAAGAAATGCCAGTAACGTTTTGGGAAAGTCTCTTCTCTTGTGCAAGAAACTGCAGGAAAACAGAAGAGACACAGTGTTTGGAAGAGACAGACATGGCTGATGTGACATTTGTGGGGGATGCATCCTAATCCCTGTGGAGGCTGCAGCACGTGCCAGAGAGAGCTGCAGGCCCAGACAGGCAACTGGTGGAAGCGGGTGAGAAAACAGCCAGCCGAAGCAGGAGCACAGCAACCTGCAGCTGAGGAGCCTGAGGAAAAGTGCTGCCATCAGACTCTTGCCTGTCTGGGACTGTTTTCTCCCTCCAAACCAAAGAAAGGCAGTGTGTTTTCAGATACGTAACATCACAGCACCTGATATCACCCCCAAAGGGTGTGCAAACAAGCCCTGCATGAGTGCTACAGGAACAGATGTTACTGCAGCAGCACATCTCCAAGCAGAAGTAGGAGGCAGGTTCCTGCCTTAGCACTCACGAGCTCTATTTCTCTGTACTAGTTGCTCTTATTTGTCACTTTGTCCTCTAGAATTTGTATCCCATGTGTTTATATGATTTTCCTAAAATAAGAACAAAACAGTGCACTAATGTCAGAACTACAAACACATGTGTGTTTGTTTTCTTTTGTAAATTTTATTTATAGCGTGAAATTTGGCACTTGCAAGTATTTGAGTTCTCTGATACCAATGCCTAGTTTAAAATTTGCCTGTAAACTTTGTACTTTCTTTCAACTTTTACTTGTAGCTAGGAGACAAATCAATTTTTACACTCAAAGGCTAAAGTAAAAACAACCAAAAAACCACCATGTCATCTTGATAGGAAACTATTAATTCTTGTATTATTTTCTCATTCAAAGGAAAAAAGAAGGAAATTAATCCCTTCCTCCCAATAAAAGATATTGGGCAGCTTAAAAAAAAGTGAAATATTTATTAAAAAACATATCAAAAGAAAGTTTCAACTCTTCAGTAGTTATTCTCAGTTTCTTTTGTTTAAAACCATGCAATAAATTCATTTTACTCAAATTTTGACAGTCTCCCTTTATTGAATGTTGGTATAGTATTTCTCATATCTTTTAGACATTTTTCTGACAACATTAAATTTATAATGTAGGTAAATCAAAAGACAATTCTTTTCTCAGACCTTTATGTTGTAGAATAAAATTGGTCATCAATCAAGTTAACTAGCTACCTTTATTTGAGCTAGTTCAATTGCTGGACTCATTACGAAAATACGTAGAGTAAGGAAACAGGGCTGCCCTGCCTGCTATACCCTTGTACTTCCTCTCACCAGCTGGGAAATTGAAAGTGAGCTCCACATGTAGATTACAAAAAATAGTAAGGAAAAAAAAAAAAAAAAAAAAAAGCTTAAAAAGAAAAATCCCTGTGGGATAAAAACTTAGAAGGTGAGGCTCAAATGAGATGAAGGCCAGCCCATAGACAGTAATCATACTGATTTTCAGTGGTATTTTCACTGTAAAACAGTTGCTTAAGTCTTCTGTAGCCTGCAAGATCAATTGCTAGATCAGAGCAGTGCATAAAAGAAGATTAATTGCAGCTGGTGCTGCAGCTTGGGGAGCAGCACAGGAAGGATAGGCATGTTGAAAGCAGCCCTGGAGCTTCCTATTGCAAGGTTCACAGACAGGAAGGTCTGTCCTGATGCTCGTCCTTCACTCCTGGTGGCCTTTGCCTGTGCCAGAACAAGTCAGTTCTGCCAGTACGCTGTGCTGCTGTTGCTGGCACACAGTGTGGCCCTGATGGTAAGGAGTGATGCTGCTTCCTTCACTTGCTGTGGGTCACATCCCCACACTGCATCACATGATGACTTCCTATTTCCCATTAAGGTCGCAATTTTTAAGCTACAAAGAAAAGGCTACATAGGCGTATGCTAACCCTGGCCTCTAGACAGTTACGCTCCTTCTCTCTGCCTCTCAGCTAAAGCTCCCTATTTCTGGACGTAGGCGGAAGCATTTTGAGCCCTGATGGTTCAGAGGTAACTCAATTGAATGTTCTTAAGCAAAAGCAAACTCTTGAGGTCTTTTAGTTCAGCTAGTTGCCTATACATAAACATTCAGAAAATCAAACACAAAACTCTTAACACCTCATAATCGCTTCCCCTTATCCTTCCAGCACTTGAAAGCCCCAAATCTGGGTTGTATGGAAGGAAAGGACAGTGTTGACAGAAGTGCATCAAAGAAACAGCTGTACCAAGAAGGGGACATCATAGTATGCTGATTTTATTGCAGCAGAATTAAAAGTAAACAGGTGGAAATGCTCCAGGACAGCTGAGAACCCACCCCTAAGGAAATATCTGGGCTGGAGGGCAGGCTCTCAAGAAAAGGTAAGGAAGGCAAAACACCTGGGCTGAGATGTTCACAAGCAAGTCTGACCTTGGTGAGATGGGAAGTGTTATAGGAAAAGCAAGCAGGTCAAAAGAAAAGGAAATGTTATGTGTGTCTCATGTATTCATTTTATTATAAATGTAGTTACCATGGCAGCTGCAAGTAGTTTTGGGGTTTAGGCTTCTCTACAGACATACAGGCATCTTTTGAACTTCCCTCTTTTTTGAATGCCATATCTGTCTCTAGGAGGACAGGTGGAAAGCTAACTCATGTTTCCTTCCACGAGCAATATATTAGTAATGAGAACAACAGTAACAAAAGTAGTATAAAATCTCCCTAGAAGCATGATAGTATTTTTATCTTTTCTTCCAGAACATCCAACCCAGCCCTCCCACTTCAGCCCTACAGATTTCATGAGGAACAGACTGGTTTCTACATAGTTTCTGCTATATTCCCTCCTCATGTTGGTCTTCTAACTCATTTTTAGAGTAAGAAGAGAAATCCATCAGCATTCATTCATATCTCTAGTCACATCATTTAACTATTTCGCTCACCCAACAGCCCTCTTCTTCACACTCCTCTTTGAACTCAGGACCTTCTAACATGGTTTGAGCTGACCTGGAGAAAAACGATGGATGGGGTGTAACTCCCATACTGAGCTATGCCTGTTTGAGCCCAGCTGCCCACAGGCAAGACTAAGGTTTCATAACGAGGCACCCAATCACTCTGGCCAACAGAAGGTTATGGCTATAAGATGAACTCCAAACTTAAAACTTAACAAGAATCACTGGTACTTACTTACCCCTAAAGAATCTAGCTTCTAGAATAAAATCAAAGAATTGCAGTCTTAGCTGCTTTTATCTGAGTGTAAGTTGAGAGAGTAGAGAAAGAGAAGTAATATGTGACAGAGTCTGCTTTCTTTTGTGTTACATCTAAACTGACTCAGGATAATACAATAAACAAGATAACAAGACGAAAGTGAGCTTGAGAGGGCTTCTTTTCCATTCCCTGGTCCCAAAGGAGACTCAATTACTTCTAAACCATTCTTGAAAGATGCTGGACAAATCTGATCTTTACTATGGATGCCTGGCTATTCTCAATGCACCTATGGTTTCTAAGTAACTGTAGAGGGTTCTAGGCTATTAAAAGCAAAGAACAAAATAGGAAAGTCAGAATATACTAAGGTCAGTTCAAAGTAGTCAAGTATTTTATTTGCTAAGGATTACACTTAATTTTCATTATATTTTCAATTGGTTTATTTATTAACTCATATGGTGTATTAAAAGCCATGGAGTAACCCTTGCCTTATGCTGAATCATACCTTTTCAGGGCTTACCCTGTTCTTCCCAGGAAAAAAAAACCCAACAAAACCACTTTTCAGCAAAGTCAACTCAAGTAAGCACTACTCATTCTCTTCAAAGATTCTTTTTTGAGTCACTTTATTTACTCACTTTACAGATTAAAAACCTTTCATAACTTACATTAACAGAAGAGTGGGCACTGTGGTAAAAGGCAGTTTGGAGTAAAAAATAAATGAGCAGTGGATGAAACTACTGCAAGCCACTGTGTCCCAAAAGGGCAGCCTAAACAAATGTGTGGGTTTACAGCATCTTAGAAACTGGACACTAACTCCTAGGTGAGCTTGTACTAAGTAGAAGAAAGATGAATAACTCCACTTTCAAAGCCACGGTTTTGCAGGGAGCACACTGTCTTTCTCCTCCTGAGTGGGAAAAATGCGTATCTGGCACTATTAAGAGTTTCCTGTCTACACTACTGAGTGCTAATTTCTCTTACACACACCCTCTTAATACACACACCGTCAGAATCCAGCCACTAATAAATAACTGTAAATTGGTAACGTTAATTGCTGAGGACTCGGGCGTTGTAGTTCTCATCATGCTTAAAGGAAAAGAAAAAACAAAAAAAGTAAATTAACTCTCCTGGGGTCTCCCCTCCCCAGTCAAGAATGTCAAGTTTTCAGGAAAAGGAAGCATGGCATTTGCAGACTCAATTAAATTCAAGCAGTTAGAATTCCTCATCAGCCCCTTTGGATTTGGAGAAATACCCAGTGTTATTTTACAGTATACTGGAGATAAGAACCTAAATGTAGCTCAAGGGTAAATGAAGCTAGAAAGCTGGTAGTGCTGTATATTGTGTGGGCTTTCTGTGTCACACCAAATGATTTACAGCTGTTGCATGAGGCATACATGCTTACTGCATTGTCTTTTCGTGACCAGAATATTCTTGCTTCACAGCTTTGCAGCCCGCAAAGTATTTCCACATGTTTGAAAAAAGGAGGTCAGATATCCTGTGGAGTTCTGCTCCTCTGCTCTTCTAACTGCAGTTCTGGGTTCATGGTCACCTAAAGACACTTGTATTACATTGGCTGTACATATATTAATGTGATAATTATGATGTAAGGTCATTTTTGCCTTTTTCTGAACAACTGTCTAAATCTCATTCTTCCTCATCTTTATGTTTCCCTCCTCTCTCTGGATAAGTTCATTAAAGACAAAAAGTTTTGAGTTCTTATTCCTCCCATGGAGAAAAGTTAGACAGTTCCTTTAATGAAAACAACCACTGCATGGATGCTACAAAGTCTCAGCTTCCATAAGGAAAAGAAATGTGACAAGCATTATTTCAGCAGCATTGGCATCAGGCCAACAATAATAAGTCTGCAGTTCCCAGTGACCTCTCAGTGTGCTCCAAACTAAGATTATTTCATATTATCCCTCTCTCTATGTATCCTTGACAAACAATGCAAAGGAAAGGCAGAGATTTAACTTTGGGAAAGGCCTTGTATATCAAAAGTGAAACAAAGGCTACTTATCTAATATCTGCTTCACAGGCTTCTGATAGAATTGACATTTGGAAGATGGGGTAAAGAAGGGGGCAGAAGATGTGGGCTGGTGTATGAATATTACCTGTAATTTTGGAACTTTTTACCGCCTTCAATCTGTTCCTGGAGTGTTTGGAAGTGTTCCGTGGATGTTGTGAGTGATCTGTGCATTTTTTATTAAACACTTGTTGCATGGCTTTCTTTGTCGGCAAACAGCTAGATCAATCATATAAGCTATCTCCTCCATATCTATGTTTCTATTGACTGTGGGTTTTTTTTTTTTTTCCTTTGGAGAAGATACCTGAGCCATGATTTCAAATGGGGAAGAATTATGCTGAAAAATGCTTTAGAAAAACTAAAATGCTAATGTGCAAGGAAAATCCCCCTTCTGGCAGAGTGAAGGATCCATGAACAATACTAAACACATGAGAAAACCCTGCATTATTCTGTCAACTTTGCACAAAACAGGTACTAACTTTTTGAAAACAAAATGCAATATTTTTCATAAATGTAGATGAACACGATGTTTCATCATGTTTCTTGGGCTTGTCTTCCTCTGTGTCTGCTAAGATGTAGCAGACACAACCCAGTGTCGCTGTTGTCCCAGTCATTGTTGCACCATGTTATTCATTGAGCACAGGAGTGGGATCTCTCAGAATTATGTGACTGATCTCACAGATACCCCTGCATTGCTCAGCCACTGCTCTTTTCCACTATAAAGGGTGTCCCTCTGTCTGTTTTTCCCTCTGCTCCTTCACTGAGCTCACAAACATGCATCCACACCCTGCCATCCAGAACTCAGCCATACTGGGAAGCATGGCTGTTCCCAGTGGGTTGGGATGTCAGGGACCCCATTGGGAGACCATGCTTATGAGTGACCAATCAACAGTAAGGGATACCATGGATGGGATGCACGAACTTTGTGTGTGCTGGAGTCTCACTGAACAGTGCATGGTGGCATGCTAGCACCTGCACGAGGCTCTTGAACCTGGTCACGATGACCCTGAAGCAGAAGCAAACAGACAACCCAATTATATAGCAAAGAAGCACGAGGTGCCAGCAGAACGGCTTGACAAAAGTATTCTCCTTCCTGTGGGATAGGAATGAATATCTGTATGTATCAGTTGCACCATAGGTAAATATATTTGGCATCACAGAAAACTCTTTCCAAAGAGGATTCGAGTGCCATGCAAGTCACAGTAAACACTGGCTGGGGAAGCAAGGCATCCTAATGAGAAGCATCTCCAGTTAACCTTTCAACAAGTACCTAATGCAAGTAAGTCTTTAAATATAGTGTGTAGCCACCTTCTCCAGAGCAAACACAAAGCTTTGTGACAGAGTATCATGAATGTGGATGGCAAGAAGATAGTGGACTTCCCAGATGAGAAAAAATGCACTTCAAAATAAGAGCATCTTACAAAATTTGAACATTTCTATTATTTTAAATGGGGGCATATTTTTCATTAAAATATCTCCAGTCTTAAACTATCTCTAATAATCATTTTGTGTTTATTTTTAAATAAGAAAACATCAACTAGGTGAAATGGCTGTCCTTGATGTCTTCATCCTAGTCCATATCCTCCCTGTATCGGCCAGCTCAGAAAGCCAGCAGCTGCTTAATGAAAAGGAAATGAAATTTTCCTGTTAGCAGCTTCCTTCAATTCAGGGAAATGGGGACAAGCACTGAATCTGCCTCCAGTATTCTCAGGGCTTCTTGTATATTAAAAGTATTTTATTGGAGCGTGGTTAAATCTGGCTGTTAGTAGATGGGTGAAACAATAATTTTGTCTGTGTGGTTGGACTTTAATATATTCTTTTTGGCTGTTTTAGAAGTTTCTTGATATTCTTGTGTCTATTGTTAGTTGTAAAGAGGCAGGAAAAGGGTGCATTTGTTGAAGTTCAGCCACTACAGAAATAAATTAGAAGGCTAAGTGATTGAAAGCATCAAGTTTTTGGAGTATACATTTACATTTCAGAAAAAAAAACCCTCTCAATACTAGGATGAGACCTTTGATAATAAACTTTTAATAATTCAATTTAACTACATATCAACGATAGTTTGAGACCATTTGTAACAGAAAAAAATATTAACATTGCCATTTAATTGAAGAAGTGTATAAGAGAAAAATTAAACCTAAAGCAAACGAAATGGGAGGTTTTGTGGTTTTTTCTTTTAGATCTTGGATAATTAAGAATAAAATTGCACAGATTTATGCAATCAGGTCTTGTTTGGATCTCACTGAGGAAAATCTTACCAGCTTTCAAACAACTCATTTCCTTCCTATCCTGGGTTTAAGCAGTCCAGCTTAAATTTGAGTCATGACCCTGAATACCTCTGCAAAAATGCAGTGATGGAATATTTCATTCAAACTCCTTGAAGTTACTATGCATTTACTTCAGATCAAATGAGACCAAGATCTCTAATGATAATTAAAGTCCATTGATAATGGAAAGTTCATTAATAATATGATGTTGTGATTACACCAGCCATGGCAGTCTAGCCCTTAATATAACTAAAATGTGAGTCACAAAAGAAATGAAGCATGGCTCAGTTACATATTTTAATGTAAATTCTGCTTTATGTCTGCTCACTGGAAATACATTTTGGATCTGGAGTTTGTTAAAAGATGATCCTTGTCCACAACCATTTAGTCTAATGACAAATGAGCTCCAGAAATGGTAGTCACATATAGGGAAGAGGAGATGATAATTTGGTTTTAAAGTGCTTCCTTCTCTACAGTTATTTAATAATCTTTCAGACAACTCTCCATGTTTTCAGATTGCACATGAAATACGATCAACTCATCCTGTAACGTTTTCAATGGTAACATTTTAGATAAACTAAAATATTTTCTCTGTTAAAATCTTTCTCAATCCAATTTTCCTGCCCCTGTAATTATCTTCAAAAATCTTTATTCTGAAGGACTGCGCCCTTATACATATTTCACCCATTAACTATATTGTCTTTATCCTTGCTGACATTGTGGCTTCAGGCTGTGCTAAGGGCCTGCATAATCTTGTTTTCTGAGGCTTCTGCCTTCTCTGTGAATGACAGGAGGAAAGGGGAAGCCAGGTGATATCCAGAATTTCTTCGAAGATTAAAGCTCTAGAAAGTGTGCGGTAATCCAGCAGCTGTTACTTTGGTCCTGGAGCTGTGAAACTGTGCTGCTGTTGTGCCATCTGCCAGATAGCCCAGGAGGAGGGGAGGCTGCTCCTTTGCCAGGTGGTGTGATTAAGGTTGTCTCTGTGTTTGTGTTTGTATGCAGTGGGGAAAAAACTGATTGCACACTTTGTGCTTGGGCAATGCCATGTGCGATGTGTCAAGAGAATGTGGGTCACTTTACCTGCTTGCATCTGGACAAAGCACAGGGCGCAAATAAGAAAAGCAAAAGGCTGCACAGCTATTAACATACAAATAACATCTATGCTTCATGTGCAATTCACACAGAAATCACACACCATTCTAATTTTATACTGGCGGGTGGCCCAAGCATGATTAATTCACCACTGAGCTTTAAGGGACTTTTGGTTTGCTCAGCAGGCGTGATACAGACCACTACAACCCCAGGAAATATTCAGTCTCTGAGGGAGGCAAGAGGTCTTCATACAGGTCACCAAGCTTCAACCAACGAAGATCTGTGGTGATTTCTGTACCTATTAATGTCTTTTTTCTGTATTAATACAGAGAATAAATACAGAGAATAAATATTTTTTCTGTTTCACTAAAGTCTGTCAGCACACTCTGCCCATATGTGCAGTGACTTTGTTTTCTCGTGTAGGTGCAAATCTTTTGGGTTGAATCTGGCAGTAACTGTATACTCTGATTCATGCAATGAATGGGTACTTCAAAGAATGTAGGGTATCTTGTATGAAGGTGCGCTTATATAGGGCGTGCGATGCTCTTAAAAACTGGGGAGAGTTCATGCCCCCCAAAATTGCCATCTGGACAAGAGGTATTAACGTACTCAAGTTAGGAGCACATTCACAAAGAAAGAACTGACACCAGATTTAATTTTGAAAGTGTCTTTCACAGAAACCTTTATTTATCAGCAGGCAGAATATGTAGCTTCCACCAGGAACTCACCCAAGATGTACAGATTTGGTTTAATTTCTCAATAGTTCTTGAAGTTGCTAGTTTAAAGTTGCTGAGCCATGTCCATAAAGTTGTGATTATCAGTGGATTCTGCAGTTTGTATCATCAGCAGCACCTGCATACAGTAGACAGTGAACTGATTTCTACAAGGCAACAGAGATTAAAAGTCTGGGTTGTGGCAAGTGAAGGTGGGAAGTGTCCTCACATATCTGTAGGTTGACATGGGTAGGTGGCAGCTCTGTGTTGCTTTATTGCAAAAGCAAACAATAAAATAAGGCAAGGCCTAATTTGCAGGGTTTTGCTGGCCTAATTTGAAGTTTTTTTGCTTCTCTACCTGTTCTTAGGGGAACTGCCAGTGCTCTGTTCACACACTGAGTCACTGTTTTCCTATGTGCAGCCATACACTTGTACTGATGAATTGAGGTTTGACAGACCAGCTCCTCCTGCAGACAAGTACTCTTCTTACAGCCTATCAGGTGAGTAGGCTGGATCCTAACTTCCTCTTGCCATTTGCTGTCTGGCATCACTCAGGAAGGGGCAAAGAGCAGGATAAAATAGGAGGTCGTCCCCCTTTAGTGGTTGATAGTCTGAACAATCTGGCCTTACACTTAAGGAAACACAAGGTACTCAGTTGAATGCCATTTTGATGTTTCTGAATAGCGTCTCTCTGGAGATGAAATTGCAATCATCACCAGAGCTGCAGATTAGCAACTGGTAGAAAAAATAAGCATATCATTAAGCATGCACACTCCCTTGTTATCTCACTGCTTCTCATTTAATCCTTGTCTGCAAACAGAAGAAGGGAATCCCTGCACGGCTACACTGCTGGGTTTGCTTATAATCAGGTGTCAAAGCCTGACTTACTTAGACCTTTTGTTCGGCTGCAGTCCCTACTGGATTTTTTTCCCTAAGATTTGTGCTTTCACCCCTGTATAATAACATAACAAACAGCTCTTTGTCTCTTTAGGTTTGTTCATATAACTTGTATTAATATATTGACAATGTCATAAAAGAGGCATACAAAGAATCCTCTTGTCTTCCTCAGCTACAGCAAAAGCAGTGACAATTATTGCTGATGTGTAGCACAATCTGAGACTCCAGTGTAAAAGTAAAAAAAGTGCAATTTTGAAGCTCAGCTGTAGAAACACAATAAATATCAGTTTAGACTTATGAGGATTTGCTTCATGTTTAGTAAAGCCTTTTTTATTAGGGCATTTATCAGATGGTCTGGTGCTTAAAATGAATATTTTCAAAGGTATTTGAATACAGCAGTGATGACTTCTTGAAAAACTAAACAAAACCTAATTGACTTCCAGTAAGTTTTTTGCTGCTTGTAAAAATAGTATATTTCAATGTTTCACACACTCTTATTGAAAACATCCTGTTGATATTAAATGTGATTTTTTAACTTATTTTGTGTGTGGAGATTTCAGTCTGGATTCTAAGGACAGTTACATGCTTTAAAACTTCCAGAGTTGTATTGTGCTGCTAGCCAAAATTCAGGGTCCTTTCTTTACACTGCTGTAAGTAAGAAGAAAGAAATTAAGATAGAGCCACCTCCTAGTACTTTCTGCTCACAAGGAATGTAGGAACCTGTCTCCTTGGGAGGACATGAGTTTTCAGTGTAACACAAGATGTTCCTTCTACCATATGATGAAGAAACTTTCTCTTCTCTCCCCTTGTTGCTTTCAATCATATTCTAGCCTTGTCCAGGTTTTGCCTGAATCTTCCTTTCTCATATCTTTACTGTACTTCTCACTATAACACGTAAGTACATCTGCTTGATCATACTCAGTAAAGTTATCTTTCCAAATAGGTCAAATTTCTAAGTATATTCACATATGCCTTTCAGTTCTGGTGGTGTTGTACTCTTGTATTTTTGTCTGAGAAAATACTGTGGCTTCTCAGGAGGAACCTAAATCAGAGACTACTGTTAATATCAATTCCAATCTGCCACACTGTAGCACTTGGTAGGGAAAAGTTCTGTAAAACTGGCTAGAAAAGTGTCCATGTCGGGGAAAAAAGAAAAAAAAAAAAAAAAGACTTGACAGCTAGGCCTTCTAGGCCTTAATAAATCAAAGGCAGTAGTGTTGACATGTAATAGTTCATGTTCCCTTTTAATGAGGGAACCTGGAATTCAGTTGTTTGGAGCTCTGTTTCTGGTTCTGCTGTAGACTCACAACCCAGGACAGTTTCCACAAGCACTGAAAGACCTAAGTAGTATTTACTGGCATCTAAAACATATCGTGAAACACAGTCACAGCTTTGAAATGCTTTCAGATCCACAAACTGAACTTTTGTCCAAACAAGAATAAAAATGTAAGGAGTAAAAGTCAGTAAAATATTGATTTTACTGAAACCAGAGGGAAGATTTTCCTTGAACTTGTAGGGCTAAAACTTACCCCTTCATTGCTTTTACAGCTGAGGATGAGAACAGAATTTGGCCAATAATGGTGAGGTATGTGAAGAGCTTAAGGGAGTCAGCAGCCTTCAGGTTGGTTTGTTTGTTTCATGAGACGTTTTTGGGTTTTTTTTGGTCTTTGGATTTTTTTTTTTTCCTGAAACAAATTCTTTGAAACTTCATCTGGAAAGAGTTTCTCTCAATTGTCATTTGACATGAGTTCATTTAAGTAGCTTCAGCTGGAAAAAACCTACCAGGCGTAATCCACAAACCTTGTGAACCTTTGTGTTTTTATCTAATTGGCAAGATGTTTGGACCAAATGGAGGCGTTTGCAGCTGATGCTGCTCCATGAAGTAGAGTTGAATATCTGCTGGCTTAAGGTCCCATTGACCTGCCACATGCCATCAAGTGTCAGGACTTGATGCAACTTCCAAGATATAGTGAGAGTTTCTTCAATTGCTTTCACTGACATTGTAGCTTCCCAGGCAGCACTTAGATATTTCCTGAGCAAGATGAGTCTCCTATGTGAGCAGAAGTCGCATTCACTTTCTGAGACTGCAGGGAGCCCAGAAACTGGGATCCTGACAGCATTTTAAGGGAAAACACCTGTTATTTTTGATTAGTACGTCAGCCCTCAGAGCTCCACTTTATTTAATTCCTTTTGGCAACCAACAGAAATTGCAAAGTTAAAAAGAGGGGAAATCAACACAACATTTCTGCAAATCTATTGACTGATTAGCACGGGTAAATAAGTTGCAAAGTGAACTTGAGCTTCAGGGAGGACATGTTTGCCTCTTACACTTCATAATTCAAACTGAAAGTTGTGGTGCATAGGATTTTTTACTGAAGCAGAGATAAGAATTTAATCTTTATATTTTTAACAGCCTTTCTGAAAACAAGAACAGGTTGCCCAGATATGTCCTGGTGTCTCATTTCTTGGAGTTATTCAAAATGAGACTGGACATAGTCCTAAGCAACCTGCCTTAGCTGACCCTGTTAGACAATCTCCAGAAACCCCCTCCAATCCCAACTATTCTATGATTCAATGATCCCTAAGCACTGCTTGAAAAGGGAAAAAATGAAATTACAGTGGTTTAAAATAATGAAAACAAAGATCCTGAGTGTTTTTTTTTTTTTTTGACACGGCAATTACTGAAGCAAGAAAGTAGTTGGTGGGCCAGACTATGTAATATTTAATATTCCAAATATAGACTGACAGCCATTACCTGAGTCAGAGCTAGCCTGTGCTCTGCTAGTGTATATAGAAGGCTTCAGTGATGATTTCCTTACATCATAATGCCAAATAAGCCTCTCTATCAAACAGCTTCTTCAGACATGGTTTCTTGTTGTCATTAATAGTACGTATCTCTTAAGAGCCTAACCACATGAAGAATTTAATGCTCTCATTGAACCCAGAGCACACTCAGGTCACAAGTTCTTTTCAGCAGTTTTGTAATGTTTTAGCACATTGTTAATGCCCTGTTATTAATGATAACCTTGTGCTCTAAGTCCCAATATGATCTTGGATGGTTTGTTCAGCATTTGTAAAAACATAATAAATGGAAATGGATGCTTGGCAGGGAGAGCTCTGTCAACAATGCAGCGTTGACTTGTAACATCAAATAACATTTCCATTTCCTTAGAGAGGTTTTGGGGCTTGTTACTAGCAAGCTGTTCTTTTAAACTCTTTTTATTTCTCCTCCAGTTTTGTCAGTGAGAAAAGTTATCACAAAAGAATATGGGTTGTCATTTTTTATACTAGGTTTTATGCTTTGGTATAATGTTTCTATTATGTCTCATTTCAAATGTATGATTTGTTCCTTTAACATTCTGGGGGAAGATGCAGTCAGCTTGAAGGTAAAAAGTTATCACCAGGAAAATATAACTCATCAAAGGGTGTATGTGCCCACAAAATAAGTAATTCTTATTCATCTTATTCTGAAATTCATCTTTCTCAGCTCAAGTGTCAGAGGTTGGTTGCATGGCATTATATTGATCTTGGAGAGAAAAAAGTGACCATTTCAGCTCAAACTAGACATCTAATCAGGTTACAGAAAGCAATTTTGGAGATGATTCTTCCTCTCCAGTGACTAGCTTAGACATGGACATTAAGTGTGTTAAGTTGAATGGAGTAAACCCCACCCATGGAGACTAAAACAATAATTTTAACCACTCTCAGAATTTCATACCAAAACAAGATCCATCTTTTCATGATTGTTATCCCAATTATAGAATTTCAGAAAATTTTAAACTGGAAGGGGCTTCTGGATGTTCTCTGGTTCAATTAGCTGTTCTCACAGCAAGGCCAACACCAAAGTCAAATCAGGTTTTGTATAAAGACCAAGAGGGGTGTTATTAAGATAAACAAAATAACAGGTACTAACAGGAATTTCCTTCCCTTTCCCCTTTCTCTTCCTCTTCTTTTTTCCCCTTTCCCTTCTTCCTCCCCTTCCCTCTTGCCTCTTCCTTTTTTTCTTTTTGCTTTCTTTTTCCCTTTCCCTTTTCCTTTCCCCTTCCCTCTCTTTTTCTCTCCACTTCCCTTCCTTATGGATGTTTTGGTTAATTCTGTTCAGACTATCACAGTGCAAACTTGTTTTAAAAGATTGCAAAAGTTACAAAGAAGACAAAAATATTTCAATCTAGAAAACTAGAAGTAGGAAAGGGACAGCTAGGAAGAACGCACAAACCTGTCTATCTATGGGAGAAGTGGCTGGATGCAAGTGTGACCAGCACTACTGGTAGAATAAAAAAACTCAAACTGGCCAGGAGCAGAGATGATAAAGTGAAAGAACTCATCATTTCAAGAGGAGAGGAAAGGGAATGGGTGCAGCTGCAGTGCACTAAGAAATTACATACTTTCAGTCAGAACCCTATGCACAGTATGGCAAAAATTTTCGACTTTTTATGAGAAAAATGTCTGAGCAGTATACATCTACACTGTATCTGGTTTTGCTACTGTTGTTATTACAGATCTGAAAAAATCTCAGGCTTGAATCATTGCCTTGTTGTCCTAGGTGCTGTACCCATAGGACGTTAATGAGTGTTCTGGTAAGCTTACTAGCTAAGTGTAATACAAGAGACAACACAACTGAATAGAGGGAATTCTAAGAAAAAAAACCCACACCATTATACCAGGCAGTAGTTCCAACATACCAGAAAGTTGTCAGTTGCCCAAGTTTGTTTGATTTTTTAAGGCATCAGGAAAACAAAACAGGCAAAGGAAAAGAAAAGGCAAAGGAAAAGAAGAATTGAAGTTTAAGAATACAAATATCAAATATGAGGGAAAACATCAGAAAAAGCGAAGTTATTTTTCAGAATATAACAAGGGTGAGGTTCGTATCGCAAGCCAAGTAGAATGAGACTTAATTGCAAATAAGATTCAAGGTTAGGGATGCAGCAGAAAATGCACAAGAAATTAAGCCTCCTTTATGTTTGTTGCAATAAACAAGGAGAAGGTACTGAAGACATTCTGAAAGAGCAACGTCATGCTGAAAAAGGTAGGCTAACTAATACACAATATTGTATAATACTTTCACCTGTCTGAATGAAAACATCTGCACTTGAGAAATATTCAGTAGTTGTAGAAAGAAAAAGAATAAAATGCAATTGAAAATACTTGGTATATTGTTTTTAGTCTAGAAAGTACCTGGTATGCTGTCCTTTAATCAAATATATGTGATTATCTAATGTAAGGTTTGTTGGGATGCATGTTCATTGCTTTTATGGTCTGAAAAATTTGTTTTGTATTTTTTTTTTTAAATGACTAAAAGCAAACATAAGTCAGGTTTTACACTTCATATTGTACTGTGTGTTGAACAAGATGCTCTTAAGACTGAGATAGGCAACGGATGATATAAAGGGAAAAGGACAAACTGAGGAAATTTTACACCTCAAACTCTTAATGCTAGATTGTTTCAGTTGCTGCGAATGTGAACTCTGCTTTAGTAACAAGGACATCGGACATACATCAAACTAATCCATATATGCTCATTACATATCAGACCAGCATTTCCCTTGGAGATCTTTTGCTCAAACCTGAGTAAAGTTTAATATTCTTTGCTAGTGAAACTAAAATACATCCTAGCACCAAGCAACATAGTGACAGGCAGAAAAGGAGAGGTACTTAATCTGGTGCAGATATGTCATTAGCCTGATTATAGCCATGGAGTTTTTGGGATGATTTTCCAGGAATAGCAAATGTTAGAACTGGAAAAATAAAAATATTTGAAGTCCAATGACAAAATGCTCTAAACTTAGTCATAGGAGCACACAAGCATAAACAATGTCATAAATATGTACTTACTTTTTAATAAGACTTTGAGATTCTGAAATGGATGACAATCCTATATTGGGTAACTGCAATGCTAAAGTTTTGGTTCCTCCCCCAAAGATCCCAAGGAACGGAGCAACCATGCGTCATGCTAATGCTGTCTTCCTAAAGACAAAGCATTTTTACATTTCTATTCTGAGAAAGTTTAGAATTATATTCTGTGCTCTAGAAGCTTGGGGCTACAATGCTGGAAGGGAGGACAGCCAAAGCTAAACTGTTGTCCTGGGTTTAGCAGTAGCAGTCAGTTTTTCTCCTTCTTGGTAGCTGGTGGAGCACTGTGTTTTGACTTTCAGCCTGGGGACAGTGCTGATAACACCGATGTTTTCAGTTGTTGCTAAGTAATTTTTACCCTGACCAAGGACTTTGTGAGCCTTTTGCTCTGCCAGAGAGGAGGGGAAGCCGGGAGGAAGCAGAGACAGGACACCTGACCAACACTAACCAAAGAGGTATTCCATGCCACAGCACATCATGCCCAGGATGTAACTGGGAGTTACCTGGAAGGATGGGGGGTCTTCTGAGAGGACTCGTTTTTTGGGGGGTGGTATCGTATTCTCTTCCCTTGTTATTTTCTCTTATCACTATTGTCATTGGTAGTAGCGGTGGTGATTTGTGTTGTACATCAGTTGCTGGACTGTTCTTGTCTCAACCCGTGGGAGTTGCATTCTTTCAATTTTGCTCCCCATCCGTCCGGGCCCGGAGAAGCAGAGAGCCCCTGGGGGTGGGGGGGAGTAACATGCAGGCCTCCACTGCCTCCTGCCCGGCACCAGTGCACGAGCTGTCTGGCTGGGTTTAAACCACGAGAACTGTAAACAAAATAGGGGTGCAGACAAAGTAAAGCCCAAAGCCCGAGGAAAGGCAGCTGACAGTGAAGAGGGACTGTGGTGCCCAGAAACTGGGACAATATGGTGCAATGTCTGTATGGCAGAATGGGTGACCCACACCCCAGTGTTTTGGTCCTCCAGCAGAGCAGGAAGGCTTGCTCCCAGCTAAGGATGTTTCTCTTTGGAGGCATATGAGTGAAACTTATACTTCGTAGCTTGTAAATCTAAAGGGAGAGGCGAGATCTCTGAATTTAATGAGTTTGAGACCCAGGGAATGCATAAAAACAAAAACGTTGCCATTAAACAGCATCTTCAAAGATATAATTTTATCTGTTTCTTGGAGAATCAAGTATAAAGAATAAAGAAAGGAAGGATTCCATCCACACAGAAACATGCAATTGCATGGAGACTGGGTAGAATATTCTGCCTTAAATTATCAGTTGGAAAATCAGTTGAAGCGTATGGACTGAAATAGAGTTAGCCATTTAGCTTCTTTTTGGCATAGTAAAATTGTGATTTCCTATGGATAATGTCAGCTAGAAGGGTAATTATCTGAGTTAAATATCGTCTAATGGAAGCTTTCTGTAGGGTAAGAATACTGATGTGGGTATGAAAAGCTGGCTTCCTTTTCCCTATATGATTTCTTATGTTCTGCTCATTAATGATCCAGTCTTGCAGAGTGTACATACCCATCCCCCCATCCCATCTCTGCATCTCACAGCTTCAAGGAGACTTGAATACTACATCTAGATCTTGGAGTGACTTAATGATGAAAATAAGCTGAATGCTGGTATCCTATCTCTATTTTATTCTGGTTTCTAATGTTTACATTACTAGACAAACCCACTAAAAATAACATCAATATTTCTGTGCAGCTGGAGATGAAATTTAGCATTGGCTGGGCTTTGCATGTGCCAGGATGCTCTATGCTATCACTTTTGTAGAACTGCTACAAAGTGAGAGAGACTACACTAAACTATTTTTCATTCTTAAACCATTCCTGCTAAAGTAAGCAACAATCAAATGGTTATAATGATATTGACCTACTTGTGAAGTGCTTTGGGATATGTATTTTTATTCAAATGCTGTGTTGTTATTATTTTCATTCCAATTTAATTGCATTCTGTCATGTGCAAAACTTTTAAAACATCTATCTCCTCAGCGTAACATCTCCCCACTTTTTCTCTGCAGAAAAGCACTTGAATGTTGTAAAGGCAGAACAAAATTTTTTCAGTCACTTCTGAGTCAGAAAATAATAAAATGTACTCATGGTAAATCAAAGGTTCATTTTTTTCCTCATTGCTAAATCTAACTGTGATCATATGGATTGGAAAGAGAAAGAGAAAAATCTTGTGAAAATTGACTTGGGAATAATTCCCATTATGATGAAACACCTTTGCTTTAGCTCAGCAAGGGGAAACCAAGGTTATAGGTGCTCTATCACATCAGCTAAAATCCAAGTGGAATCTCTTCTATACACTTTCTGTGTCCTACATGATAATCAGAGTTAGCTGGTTTTCATTAATTAGGGGTTTGGGCAAGGACTGGAGTTTGCTCTTGGAACAATTTACACAAAAGACACAGTAAATTACTCATATTTATAATTCTCCAAGGCCCGAAGCCCTGTCTAAACATAGTTTGTGTTGCTTTAAATATGCAGGTTAATTTAAAGTAGTAAAACTAAATTCATATCCCGTCTTCCACTTTTCAAACTCAGCTATAATGATATAGAATGATTATATCAAGATACTTGATTCCAGTGCAGAAATGTGCAGAAAGGGAAATTGTCCTGGGTTTAGCAGTAGCAGTCATTTTTCTCTTTCTTGGTAGCTGGTGCAGTGCTGTGTTTTGACTTTTGGGCTGGGAACAGAGCTGGTAACAATGACGTTTTGGTTTGGCCAAGAACTTTGTGAGCCTCATGTTCTGCCAGGGAGGAAGGGAAGCTGGGAGGAAGCAGACAGGACACCTGACCAGCGCTAACCAAAGAGGTATTCCATACCACAGCACATCATGCCCAGAAGGTAACGGAGAGTTACCCGGAAGGACACGGGGTCTTCTAAGTCAGACTCGTTTTTCGGTGAATGGTATTGTATTCTCTTCCCTTGTTGTTTTCTCTTATCTTTGCTGTCGTTGGTGGTAGCGGTGGTGATTTGTGTTGTACATCGGTTGCTGGACTGCTCTTGTCTCAGCCCATGGGAGTTGCATTCTTTCAATTCTCATCCTCATCCCTCCGGGAGCAGGGAAGGGGGGAGCCCCGGGGGGGAACACGGGCCTCAACTGCTTCCAGGCTGGCACCACTCACTGGGAGTGAGTGCACAAGCTGTCTGACTGGGTTTAAATCACGACAGAAATGAACAGGCTATACTGGTATTATCATACATATAATGGCATGGTCCTACCTACACCAAAGGTTCAAATGGTCTGTGCATAATATGTAAAAATAAATCACATTCTTAACTGAAGCAGTTGAACAGATAGGAAAGCAGTTTTGATAGGAAATCTATTTTAGGCTTGACTTTCTTTTCCTGAATGCTACCCTTAGCAGCAGCAATGGACTGTAGAGGGGATCAAATACAGGACTGCTTCAATAGCATTGGTACTTCTGTTGAATATACCACAGATTTTAAACTTAGGAAACACTTTGAAAAGGTTTAAACAAAATGAGAACATATGTCTCTCCCTTCTTGATCTCCCAAACAGTAAAGGTAGGCTGCTAGTGCTTTCTTTAGGAGCAGAAACAGTTATTCTGGGTTTTTTTTGGAGCTTCTGAGGATATAGTATTTAACTTGCTGACCCATTTCAGCCACCCCACGACAAGTTCAATAATGTGAGGAGCTGTGATCTTTTCACAGCACACAAGGTACCACTGTAAATTTTTGGAAATTGCATTGCCACTGATCCTTGAAACACCTAAAGAATGTGTGGTACATTTACTGTTTTGATAGATTATGATCAGCCAACATGACCTCCTGCAGACCACAGGTCAGAGAATTTCATCCTTGCCATGATTTTTCTCATTCATCAGTTTCTTTTTCATTGCAGAGCATTGTGAAACAATGAAATAGTTCCAGAAAAGTGATATATTAAGGCAAATCTGAGGCAAGCTGACAACAGAAACACATTCAGATTTACAGGTCTGTGTTCTTATAATCAGACTGAGAGGCCATGTAGTTTGTAAGTTTGTAAAGGTACCACATCTTCCTCCTGTCATTTTTGCCATTTCTGGCTGCAACTGATTCAGTAAAAAGTTGTTGTCTTCAGGGTTGTGATTTTGAATGAAAGGAAATTCTGGTGTACTAGCCTGCACATTCCCATATTTATTTATTTCCCTAATAATCTACTTTATCTTTTTTTTTTTTTTTTAACCTCTGAAATGTGGTGAAAGTCTGCTTCAGGTGTATTTCTTGTCAGAAATCGTTAATAGAAGAGCTGCTCAAATTTTAATGGATAATTGTCGCTTGTCTTGATTCTTTAAACACTTCACATTTTTTCACTGTTTTTCTGAGAATGTCTCTGTTCCTGGTTTTCTATAGAGATACATAATTAATAATTTCTATGACTAATGAAATCAAGTTAATGTGGCTGACTGATAGAACCAGACAGACAAATTCTGATCTTTTCTGTAATGTCTCTATAGACTTTAATGAAATTCCTTGGACTGTGAGAACCGGGAGCAGCCTGCTTCCTGGTTTGTGCTAGTCAAGTGTTTGCCTTCTCAATATGGGGTAGACATTGATTTAACCAACTATTAGGCTTGGTGTTTTGGTCATTGTGTCATCTGTGTTGCTCCTCTGTCCCCCTCTCTAATCTGTTTAATTTACTTTTGTTTTCTTTATTCTGTTCATTTGATTTAACCACTCATCTTTTCTTCATAGTTTCTTCCCCAGCTGCCATGAAATAAGTGCATGGAAATATTGAAGCTGAACACTTTTCTCTTTTTCAAACTTGAAGAAATAGATTAATGGGGTGAAAACATCTGCTTAAAAACTTGCTCTAGCCTTGTTTTCCCTAAACAGATTCACTAACCTGCATCTGTTAATAATAGTCCTGGTTTTCCCATCATGTGTTCTTATATTCCCACCTCTTTTTAACTTGTATACATGCAGGGTTTTCATGCCAAGAGATGGGACTGAATAAGCATTGACTCCAGTTTGTGCAACATGATTTTCTTATTAAAACCCCCAGATTTCATGCAGAACTACTTGATGAGATGGGAGAGGAAAATTCTAAGTCTTGGATAATACTCCCTAAAGCACAGGGACATTTCTTACTGTCTATAATAATCGTATTAAAAGCTTCATGTTACCCATGTAACCAAGATTATATGATCAGTCTTTAAATAAGTTAAAACATCAGGGTACATGTTGTTTTATAATTTCAGATATACCACTGCTTGCAAGATACACATTTTACAAGTACCAAACCCAGCAGCTAAAATGTACAAGATAGCTATCCAAATAACAGCTTTCAGCTGCTTGACCAAAAAATATCATGGTAAAAAATATCTACAAAACAGACATTTTCACTTTACATTTTTAATGTATCCTGCTGCCTGAATGTTGCACATCCTGCGATAGCACTTGCATTGAAATCCACACAATGAAATGTGACGTGTCAGATCAATGAAATGAGCAGCACTTCTCTATGTGTAAATTGAAAAGGCATGCAGAAAGTTTATGCAGAAAGACTTGACAAAACATATAAATTATATTGTTTGGGGTATTTTTTCTGTCACTGATAACAAAAGAGTTGGGTGGGGCACGAAACAGTGATATGCCTTGTTATTTCTTGGTCATTTTTACATCTTGCAATAGTCATTACCAGAAAAAAAAATATAATAGAAAAGATATATAATTTCTTAGAACAGGAAAGGCTTTTGTTTTGCTTTTTTCTGTTTTCCCCATAACCATTTTACTTGTTATCCTTGTTTGCTCCTCTATGGTCTTATTCTCTGTCTAAATTACATGGGAAAATCCATTCTACATATAAATGCCGGATCTGTTTTCATCTGTTAAAGTGAAATCATAATGCCTTTTAATCTATTAAACACATTTGCTTGCAGTTATAAGATATATATTCCATACTTTCTAGCCTTAAAACCACTTCACAAGCTGTTACCTTCCGTTTTCAGAAATGGAAGTGCTATAGTTGTTCTCACTTTTTGCTTAGACAGGATTCCTCAAAATATCATCAGTGACATCACACTTTCAAACAAAAGATAATGATTTAATAGCCATTTTTAGCTGGATATTGTTGTTTTGAAATCTGATATTAAATGTACTTCCTTGGAACACTAAAAGAACATCACGTAAATTAATCAAAGCATAGGAGCACATTGATGCTTAAGGTCTTGAAAGTTATTTTATACATTCTGCATACTTGAGAAACAACAAGTACTTAAATGTTTTGCTCCTTCAAACTAAGCTAGTCTTTAAGGAAAGACCACAAAACCACGGCCCACTCTCTCTCAGCAGAGTCTTTTATGCCTGTGCACAAACAGAGAACTAAACATTTTGGAAAATACTCCTTCCTGGAGAAGGCACATTGGGATTTAATATTTGCCCCCAACAACGGGTTCACTTGGCTAAGCATCACTGAGCATCAATGTATAAATCGTGTGCTCTCATTCAGAGCCACTGCATTTCAACAATATAAGTGCATGAGACCACATGCTGGTATTCTCCACAAAAGTCACTTGTTATTTAAATCAGAACTACAAACCTGCTCCCTCACCTCCCCCTCTCTAGCCCCTAGAGGGGCATATTCTCATTAACATTCTTAATGTTAATTGGAATTACATGTGCACATCAAAAGGAGAATACACCTCCAGATGCGATATTTGCAAGCTTCATATTAAGCGAGGTTGTGTTGAAATAAAACACATCATTGAACATACAGTCCTATCCTGATATTGAACAGTAATATATGTTCTTATGTGCAGAACCAGGTCTTACACACAGAGGAAAATGAATTCAGTATGATACAACCAGAGCGTCCATTACTGTAGGATCTGATCTTGCCGTTTGTCACTCATGTGAAAAATTCTGCTTGCCTACAAAGTACCTATAGGCTTATGATCCAGCACATTTTCCTGTAGTGGAAAGTAGTTGCAGAGCTGAACAATTTTAAAATGGTGACAAGAGTGCCTGACTTACTCAGGCTCATTTGTTCAGAAAAGTATCTGTACGGTTCAGTACAAAAAAATATTTTTTAAAAACTACAAGTTAGTGTTCATGTTTTCTAAACTCATAAAAATAATGCGATTTTGTTAATAAAAATAATCAGTTCTCAAAATACAGCAATCTTAGAAAAAAACCCACAAGACGTATAAAAAAATACCCAACACCAAATGCATTTTCAAAAATTCTTTTAAAATTCACTATAATTTCACAGTTTTAATTATGTTTGCACTAAGTTCCCTACAATTTCTGTTTGCAAAATGTAAATGCAGAGTAGATTAGAAAACAGGGCAATCTGAAATCTGGAAAGCCCAACCAGATTAGTTTAATCTTTGCAGAAAAATCATGCCAGAATAATCACTTCTTTACTGAGCCTTTCCACTTCCACATAATGGGAATTTTCTATTGTTACTTTTAAGCAATTCACCCAGCAACTCATAAGCATCTCCAACAGAATTAGATAAAAGCTCAGCCCCAGAAACAAGTGGCAGATTTGACTCAAAAGGCATAAACTGAGGTTTCATTCCTTTGAAGACACTCTCTTAATATTTTTACAGAAACATACATTGGAATAATGTAAAATTTTACTAGAAATCCTAATAAATAAAACCATATGCTGAAGCATCTCAGCTAGAATTCACCAAGGCTATAAAACAGATACACACAAGATAGGCAATATCAAGGAAAATGGGGTTGGAGCTGAGGAAAATATTAATTTAGTAATGATCTTTCTTCATGTAATGACATGCTAGGTTTAAGCTCCTGACATCTTGGAAGTGCTCATGTAAAATCTGATTTACCTATTCTTCCTTGCTAACAAAGATGGTCACCAAAACAAGACTTGTTTGGGAATAAGTAATGCAAATGTCATATGTCTCTTGCTAATATTATAGGAATACAGAAAACATGTTTATCAGAATATTTTTAAAAAAGGAAAAAACAATCCCCTCCCCACAATAAAATCATACACTGAATGCCAGGTTTCAGGTATCTTGCAGTCACAAATGCAATAGAAATGAGAAAGAGAGAGAGAAAAAAATAAATAGAAGCCTTTCTAGGTCATCTATTCCATCCATCTGCTGGAGTAAGATCACTCCTTACTATATACATGCTAGAGATTTTCTCAGTCTGATTTTAAATGTCTCATTTCCATCTGTTCAATTTGACCTTACCTATTTCATCTTGGGTAGTTAAAATGGCTGCTGTATAGTGCAATAATTCAGGGCAATATCTAAAAATAAATAATAATAGTAAAAAAAAAAAAACAAAACAAACCAACAAAAAAACAAACCAAACCAAAACAAAAACATCCTGCAAAAGTCCTTTTATCCTTAGTGCAGCTAATTTTGAAGATATGTTTACCCACAAAAGATCAAACTGGACAAACGATGCCTATAAGACTGTGCCGTCTGCATGCGAAGCGTCATCTTTTACTGTATCATATGGATTAGATCCTGAGCTAATCAGTCAGATTCAGAGCTGAACTGCTTTGGGTCCATCTTACAATGCAAATATTGGGGGGTGGGGAATGTTCAACCAAAGTCTTCTGTGGTTAATGAGTTGCCTTTTCCATTCTTATTAGCTAAAATACTTTACCCACTTTGGTTTTTTAAACTTAAACAATTATATTAGATGTAATCGTTATTTTATTAACATTTTTCTCCAAGGATTTTTCTTTCTGATTATGAGTACTTTGCAATTTCAGACAGTTTGATGGATGCTACTCTTCTATGACAAGAATTTTAACAGCCCTTCTTCAGCACTCAATGCACACCCAATTATGCGTCTGAGCTAGTAACCTTGAATTTATGTTGCCATGGCAACAAACTGGTCATGCATTATGGATTATCATTGAAATTCTACACCCCTACCTAGCATAATGAGAGTTGGGGACTTAATCAAATCAGCCATTCTGTGTGACACAAAGTGAAGAACTAGCTCTTATTGTTCAGCCTGGAGAAAGGAAGCAGGCCTGATGGAGTGGCAGCTGCAGTGCTGCAGCCTGATAGATTGCCCTTATATACATTTGTGAATGTATAGACAGATGGTTTTCAATGCCTGGAATTTCTGGCGTAGGAAGCAGCTGTTCGGGTAACCTCTGCCGTCTCACCTTGTTGTCATGGAGCATTGCACCGAGACTCAGAATGTGAACTGGTACATTGGCAATCTGACCGAATTTACATGGCGTGGCACCCCCCTTTCACCCTGGGGTGGGAGGGCAGGAGGCAGGCAGGGCTGAGAGGGGAGTCCAGCTCACACAGGCTGAAGCAGGGTCCTCGGTATCCTCCACTACCTCCTGCCCTGCTTGCACAGAAAAGGACGGGTGAAATTTGTGTGGTAAATCATTCCTAGGGATTTAATCTAGTTGGTGTCTCCTCCACTGTCTTGAAATCATGGTGTGACGCATTTGTACGTAGTTCAGCATCAGTAAAGGCACCCAGGTTTCAGGTTGCGATGCCGTGCTGTGTTTGTGTCTGAGAGAGAGCACCAGATTATCTAGGGTCAAAGCTGCAGAAGGTTCAATGCTGGTACAAAAATCAAACCAGATGGATATGAAAAATATCCAAAATAACCATTATATACTTCTTACCTGTCAGACTCCTTTTCTGCATTATCACAGAAATTTCTCTCTCTAGTCTGAGGTATTGTAGGAAGCTACAGGAACTGCTGGGAACTCATTAACATTTTTTAATAAAATAGCAGTAAAACTGTAGCCATTCTAGAAGAATTGAGCCATAATAAACATTTATAATCCTTAAATCTGTTTAGTGCAAGTATCTGAGTAGTTTGACTTACATCAAAACTAAGTTGATCTATGTAGTATTACTCATTTGTTTTTATAATTGTTTTTAATTATTATAGCCATTGCAGCATTATTTTTCTCTACTTAGTTCTCTCTTTAAAGGCTTTAAAGCTTCAAAGCTTTTGATTCCTCATAAAACACACATCTATAAAAAAATCCTTACTTTTCCAAAATCTTGATTAGCCAATTATTCTGTGTCACCCTTATATTTTGGAAGTCTAGATGTTGTTACTGTAATATAGTTTATTTACTTATTCATATGTATAAGGTGACCATCACCATGGTTTCTGCATAGGGAGTGCTATGCTTTTGTCAGCCTTGCCATTACAGATTCACTAGACCTGTGATTTCAAAGCAGGCAACATTCCCCCAGAATAAACCTTATCTGACAATAACATTTCAAAGAAATACTTTCTTTTAGATCTAACTGCTTCATTAACACCACTTTTCTTTCAGCCAAACTGTCTGTGTTTGTGTTTTGATGTATAAAGCGTATAGCATGCATATGTCATGAGATTTAATTTTCAATGCATGTGCAGAAAGTGAATATTTCAGCAGGCTTTTAAAACAAATCAATTTACAGGTTATTCAGCAGCTTTGATTAATCACCCTTTATCTGTCCATCCATCCATCCATCCATCCATCCATCCATCCATCCATCCATCCATCCATCCATCCTGCCATCCATCGCTCCATTCATCCATCTATGTAAACAAAACAAAACCAGTCCCTCGTGTTCTGAACAGCTTTTTGCTTCTTTTTTTTTTGTTGTTGTTGTTGTTTTTGCTTCAAAAAGAGCCACCACTGTGCTGTATTGACCGGTGAGATTGCAGTAGCTCCCTAGAAGACTTTGCAGTCTATCCACAAATGATTTGTGAACTGAAATGTCCAAGGAAAGTCTGGGCATGAAGGTCTGTGCCTGATTCTGCACGCCCTCTTCTAGCCAGAACCAAGTAAGTTGCCCATGTAACATCCCTTGAGGGTTTATTCTCTGTCATGTCAATAAATCTGTTTCTTAAGCTCACCTCAATCTTTACAGTGTAGCATATTTCAATTACTGTTTGGTTACTAATGTATACAGGGACTCTGAGAATTGCTTGAATTAAAAAAACACCTTTTTACGTATTTATTTAAAAAGAGATAGATACATCCCAAAAATTATTAATTCACACAAAAACTGTCTTTGACAACACTGACTGTTTGACTTAGAGTAAGGAAGAAAATTCAGGCTAGCGATTGATGGGAAAAATAAATAGACTGATATAATTGTTATCTTTCTCAATGAAAATGTAAATGAGCCTTTTTCAACTTTAACTTATAGTGCCCGGAATTTAAGCCAAACTCTTAAATCTGATGTTAATATCAACTTTACATTACTTAAATCTTTTATGGTTGAGCTGTTTTTATTGTGTAGGCGTTTTGGAAAAGGATGTTACAGTTGGGTCTAGCAGAGTCAGCCAAGAAAAATAGTAGTGCATGCTCTAAATTAAAACCTATAGAGAAAAATAAGAACGAGAATAGTACCAACATGGGCACAGGGACCTAAGTGCTACCTTCTGTTTAAAAATGTTCCACAAGAAAGAAGAAATTTTCAGAACTCTTTTTTTTTTCACTGAGTGTGATTTTTAATAAGGTAAGCTACTTCAAAAGCAGTGTAACAGGATGGTAAGGAAAATGACATTAAGGCTAAGAAAAAATACTTAGGCCCAATAGTTGATTTAGGATCAAATTGCATATCTCAAAGCATAAAGCAGTGTGGGCAAAATGGTTCCTAATATTAACAGCAAGGAAATAACTAATTTTAGGGCTTATTTTTTTGCAAACTTTACTTAGACTAAGTAGAATTTTTTTCAAGAAAATACTTCTGTTAATCTCAATAAAAGTATTATCAGGAGTAAATTTTTCCTTGGCGTAACTTCTGCTCCCGAGAAGAATCTGAATATCAGAAAGTATTTAAAGTTTCTGAAACACAGCATTATTAATAAACTCTGAAGCTGGAAATAAGCTATAAGCATTTCCTTGGAAACTTCAGTACTGTCAGATTTAAAATACTGTCTCGTGACCTTTTTAATCAAAGAATTACCCAGTCTCCCTGCCCCCCCCTCCCCCCCAGTAATCAAGAATTAACTGTTTTCTTGATAAAACAACTTTAAAATGACCATTTTGTGGATTCCAGACTGTGTATTTTTTTTCTTGCAATTACCAAGAAGGAGACAGAAATATAGATTTTAATTTACTTCTTTTATTTTTCCCCCATGTTATTCATGTACCTTCTTGCAGGGGTAAGGAAGTCCATATAAATATATACTGGGGAAGATTTTGAATTCATTTTATTGTCTTCCTCCTGCTGTTGTAAGGACCACCAGTAGCTGCATGACTGCAGGCTCGGAAGTCTCTGGTGTGTGCATGGTGGTTGCAGTCCACGTCTGTGCTGTCTGATCTTGGCTGTGGCTCTTCACTCAACATAAGGAGGCAGAAGAAAGGATGCACTTCTCATCTAGCTCCTTCCCACTTAGGTACACTGAATGACAAATTGGTAGCATTTTAGTGATTTGAAATATAACTGATTACATTCCTGAATTTTGCATATTTTTTGAAGAAATATTGGTGAAAATGTACATTTTAGTAATTTTGGAACAAGGAGATCAGGACTGAAGGGCTGTCTAGGGAAATACAGGGTATAGATTGTCTTGGAATTTCAGGGTTTGAGCAAAATACTCTTTCCATTTCTGAGATACCATGACAGTTAGTGTACTAGTAGTTGCAGGTTTGCTTAGAGACACTACCTCGGTCTTAATATGTAAGCCCTCCGTTTTGCTTAAATTCACCCATTTTGTCACAACCAGTGAAGCCAGATGATATGTTTCCCTTCACTGTGAAATGCATTTAATCACAAGAATTGAATGCCTGTGTAGTGAGAACATTTTTATTACCCACTGTACCAGTTTGCTCACTTCCAGGATCTGACTGGTGTGCTCATGAAATCTTTCTGCTGTCATGCTGAGTTGTTTCATTTCTGACTGCAGCTCAGCTGATGAGAAACATCAGAGTTTATGATTACACTGACAGCAGGACTCCCACAGACATGTAATTAAAATTGTCTTTGTTTTATGCATGTATGTGTGCAAGACATTTGGGATGGTCACCTGGAAAACACCCTCCCCATGCCTTTTGAAGGGTATTTTAAAAGCAAGGTATTTACTGGTATAATTCAAACTGCTGCTAAGAGTGTCTGCTATTGCATTTTGATTGGATATTTGCTCAAAGCTGCATGCACTCAGGGTCCTGGAGGCACCAGGAAATCTAACTGGCCCTGACCAGCCTTCATGCCCTCCCCAGCCCATGGACCCAGGACCGTGTTTCTGCTAACTTTGGGGTTGTCAATCCCTGCCCCAGCAGCATCTGCTCCGTGGTCTTGTTGATCCCCTCAGCTCAGCATTTACAAAGCATTTGCAGCAATACAGAAGTATAAAACTCTCTCTTTTTTTTTTTTTTTTTTTTTTAGCTTAAGAGAACCCTTTAACATTTATTTGAAGTTCTATGTTGCATAATTACTCACTGTTGGTTATACAGTGGTATATGGCAAATTGAGATGTATGAAACTGTGCATTGACATAACTTACTGATTTGCACATCCT
Organism: Neopsephotus bourkii; assembly: GCF_033783945.1. Taxonomy (NCBI): domain Eukaryota; kingdom Metazoa; phylum Chordata; class Aves; order Psittaciformes; family Psittacidae; genus Neopsephotus; species Neopsephotus bourkii. Next base: position 3,928,111 of record NW_026901402.1, on the reverse strand, counting down.
GTGCATGAATGTGTGTGTATGTCCATCTCCCTGATACATATAAATGCTCTTTTGGACACTTCCTTTCCTCTGTGAATACTCAAACTTGTGTTTTATGTAAATATTTAAGAGTTTTGTTCTTTTAAGGCACTCTTGTACCCAGGACAGGTACAAATATATCTCTGTATTTACTTGCAGAGCAAGTTGCTCCGTTAAAAGCAAGCAGAGAAAAAAGATAAGGAAATGCTGTTCCATGGTGTACCGCTGCCCTAGTGCTGCACTCTATAGTGGGTGAACGCTGCTGCCTCCACGAGGGGGGCCCGGCTAGTGCCACTGGCTCAGCTCCAGCCACCTAGACTGATTTACCCCTGCTCAGCTTTTGATTCAGAAGGCCAAAAGCTGATTTTCAGAAAAAAGATACCAGATAAGAGCTCGAGTGTTTGCAGCTTACCAGGCAACCTCCAGAGGCAAAAGGCTGCTCTTTGTAAAAAGCCAAAAGTAAAAACTGATTCTTTTCGGAGTAAGTTTGTGGCACATGCGATTTCTGCTACTAGATCACGTGTGACAACTTAGATACGAGGATGTGCACTGAACAGACAGTATATCCAGACAAAATGCTGCAGATTTAATGATGCTAATTGGGGTAGTTGAAAGTCCAACAATGATTCTGTGGAAAAGAGGCAGGTTGGGATGATAATTTCATCTGGAAATAGCTTACGAAACTAGAAGATGTGTGTCCCTGAGGACAGCCTCTGCCTGTGCTCTGCTGCCCTCTCTGAGGCAGTGTTATTCTTTTCCTTTAAAACTTGCACGAGGAAGGTAGGCAAAGAAGCCTGGGGGCAGTCTGAGTCAAATGCTCTACAATGAAAGATACAGTGAAGGCTGGAAAACAGAGTACTCACTCTACTTTTTACTTTTGAGTCCTAAATTTAACATTAGGAAAATTAGATACACAATTATTCAACTGTGGTTCTTTATTTGGCGACTCTCCTTATGTTATAGAATAATTTGGTAGGAAACACCTATTTAAATTGTTGTAAAAACTTTTATTGTTAGGAAAAATTTCTCCAATGAAAAAAGGAGAAACTTTCAAAGTAATTTCTAATGAGGCACAGATATAGCATCTAGCCAGTTTTAGCACCAGTACATGCCGTTTTGTAATTCTGTGGCATACAAGCATGCCTAGATAAATACATTGACACCGCTAAGATTCATTGTGTACAGGAGACCCCTTGGCACACATAACAAATAAAGCTGAGTGGCATTAAACATGTCACTTCTACCAGAGCTTGGCATGTGACACCTGGTCACATTTCTTTTCACAGTACATTATTAGCAATTCTTCCTTGGCAAAGCCTCTCCCAAACAGATGTTAAATCAAATGGGAAGATACTTCCATATCTCTGAGAACTGTAAAGCAAGCATTAAGAAAAGGAAAATAACACAGGCTGTAGAATAAGAATTACATGCTAGACTAGATTTTAAACATCAGATTTATACAAAAGCATTATTGTTTCATGTGAATAGGCAACTAAATACGGTGATGCAATGAATGAACAAATGTAGATACTGGACTTCTTTTATGCACTCTCACTCCTACCTCACCATATATGTAATGTGATACAATAAAAGCTTTCATTTCGTATACAATGACAGAGCTTAAATAAGCAGGCCAGTATTTTCCTATAGACAACTGTCACCAAGATAAAGTTTGGAAACAGATACATAGAGCTTTTCTTGGAGAAAAAAGGTTTTGGGGAAGATCTATGCGAGAAGATTTTTCATTTTCTGAGTAAAACAAATGAAAAATTCTCTCAGATATAAAGGTATTAAGTGTCTCTTCTTCCCATAGATATGGATTTCCTCTAGGAACAGCCAAAGAGCAATAACACAAACATTGGCCTAGTTGCACAACTAAATGTTTCAGAAAATTAGTAGAGATGAGCCTTTGTAGTGAGAAGGAAGAATTCCTGGTGTTGCAGTGCTCAGAAACTGGCTGAGGTCTCTGCTGAGGCAGGGTTATGAAATGCAACTTGGCATTGTGCAAACCTACAGAGCAAGCCCAGCACTGCAGAAAATGCCTAAAGCTTGCTGCAGGACCACAGTGCATGAGCCTGTATATGTACGAGTAAGTATGTGGGCTACCAGATGCAAAGCGTGTAGTAAAGAGCATGTGCACATCCATTCCATTAAATCCACAGAAATTTTATAACTTTTCAAAAGTAATTAGACTGCTACATGCAACAAAATCCTGGCTGTAATTCCTCAAGATTTACCCAATGTTCACCCCAGGGAGCAAAACAGACACTTGTCCAGGAAAAACCTAAAACAAAAAAGCATTAAAGCAATAATCTTACTTCACTAGTCAGTAAGTTAGCCAGTTTCTATGGGATTTTGCTTACGAGAAGAAGCATCAAGTGTTTGAACAGTGTATGTTTTTATATAATAAATATGATAAAATAAAGAATCTATAAAAGGAAAGAGTGAAGCCCAAGAATTGTCATGCTAACCTTTCTTGCAAAGAAGTTGTCTGTGACTTGGCCCGACAGTGGTGCCTCTGCCTGAGTGGTGGGTGTGGGTCTTCTTCATCGACAGCAACAGCTCTAGCTCATGTATGCTGGAAGCCAGCATGCGTAAACCTGGCCTAGGGGATGTCCACAGAGAGTACGGGCTGACCCAGACCTCTCTATATGAATTTTAAGCTGCTTTGCCTAACTTTTAGGTGATGTAGTATTCATATTTCACAACATAAATAGAAGTTTCCTACATAAATATATAAATAAATAAAACATAAACAAAAGTTTCCTGTATTTCCCTACATAAATAAAACTCTCCATTTCACACCTGGTTGCCCCCTGAGAGAGGGCAGGAACCACAGGTCTTGGTGGAAGCAGCTCATGGCAGGTTCAGCTCAGGACTCTAAAAAAGATAAACAGGCAATACCCCTAGGAGCTATCTTTGCTCTCCCAAGGAAAGAGGCACATGTTTACATGCCATATTCTCTCTACAAGTTCATTTTTTAAAAATAAGCATCAGAACCATGGGATTCCTTGTTTCCTTCCAAATAAGAAATGTAGCACATAAAAAACCCACAGGTCTTTAAACAGTACACTTTCTTTGCACACGTCAGTTAATTGTTGCTTATCCTCTCCTCAGAGGAAAAAAATCTCATTTTATAGCCTCTTTCCACAGTATTCAACTTTGATATAAATATGTGCAGTCCTTGACTTAGGGTTTTGTTAGGGTTTTGTGGTTTTTTTTTCCCTTAACCAGAAACAGTTGGCTGGAGCATAACTTAAATTGATTTTTTAAAAGGCATAATATAACATTATGTGCTCTTATATAGCAAAAGAATTGGCTTGTGTCTCCTGCCTTATGTTCTTTAGATCAGGACCTTCTTTCTGCCTCAGTGAGTCGATCACTGTATGACCTCTTTAACTGTAATCATACCTTGGAGTCTTTGATTACAGTAAAAGCTGATGCCATGGTGAAATTTCCTTTAATATTTACATTGTAAGACCTGCTGAAATGATGCAATGTCCTTCTTATCTGAAGTGCATTACCTCAGTGTGTCTGTGAATCAGCATCATTACATCTGTGTGAGTTCATCCTTAAAAAGGATTAAAAAATATTCCCTGTTCTGGGAATGATGGAAGAAACACTGCTAATAACAATTCTTATTTTATTCAAGGTTTATGACATTTCTGTCCTTATTCTGCTTTTCCTTTTCCTTGGGCCATTTAACAGTTGAGAGTGAAACAGCTGTTGAAGCCATTGATGTGACAGAGATTTTTGGTGTAAACTGATATTTTTTTTGCAAGTCCTTCAAAATTCTCTGTGCAAAGGGGAGTCCGGAATGTGTATACATATACATGCATTTTTTCACGACCTCCTTTGTTATCATAATTGTTTAGATTGATTTACCTATATCTGATGTCCAAATGTGCAGGATGAGGCTTCTGTGGATACTAGCTTACTAAAAGGCAGGACAAGAAGGCAAGAGAATAGTAACATCTGCTATGTTGTGGGAGTGCCACTAGTAATTCTAGTTAAATTTATCCTGGAGTTTGTACTGAAGAAGGAATTTATTTTTTTTTGTTGTGTTTAACACAAATTGTTTAGTTTATAATATATTATCTGGGGTAACAGCAAATGAATGTTACGTAATTCCAGCTACATGTTTCATTTTGTCTTATTTGTCTGGGTAGAATTTTAAATCCATATTATTTTGCATGTGTTTTTTGGAGGGACCCCCCCCCCCCCCAACATGTAACCTTCAGTATTGTAGGTCTCCTTTGAAAATATCACAGCTTTTACTGTTCTTTTTACTTGTTCCAGCATCCAAGAGCATGAAAAAAAGTGCATGTATATTCTTCTTGGATGAATATATCATATCGTATCAGCTTTCTTCATGAACCATAGGCTGAAGCATATTTTATGCCTATATATTAATGCATCGTTACTGGTCACTGTTGATGAGCCCAGGGAAGGAAGTGTATGTTACTTTTTACTTGAGCCCTAAAAGCTCTTGCCAATATCAATTTTATGAAATTGTCTAAATTATCCCCTCACATTGATCAAGGTAACAAGAACCAATTTTCCCCTTGAAATATTTTTGAGATTTTCTTTGTTCTAATCAATATTTTTCTTCATATTCTTTTACTTCAATTATCAGTTTTGCCAACATCTTGGTGTTTTGGCTATCAAAACTGTTACAGGTTCAGAATTTCTCTGAAAATGAGAATTTTTCAAAAGCATTGTTATTATCTCTAACTTACCAATTAATCAAAAAAATCTATTAATGTTTTGTCAGAATTCATATGACAGTGTTATACAGTCAATGCATTTGTGTCAGCCAGAATGTTAAGAAATGGATGTGGTCATTAATATCACTCAGTTTCAAATATGGATTTCACATAGACACTATGATTATTGTATGCTTAATCTATTACAAAACAATTGAAAAGATAAAAAAAATCAAGGAAAAAATACTTTTGGTTATAATGTCTAGACAGGTTTTTATTCAAGTGTAGTTTTTCTCAAAATCAAGTTACATCCAATTGAATTGGGTACCTCAACATCTGCTGTTTGACATTATCACATGTAATCTCATTCACATTACTGTGAGACTGATAATGTCACTTGCTTGGGCTGGCTGGTGCTGTAGTGGAAATCCAATGAAACTACTTGTGGAAGCTGTTCAGGAAAAAAAATGCACTGGTATTCTGTATAGAACAACATACATATTGAATATGTATACACATACATACATAAAGATGTTTACCTTTATTGAGTTTATATCAATTCTGCTATCATCCGTGATTTTTTTACCCACTAAAGACTCAAAATATAACAATGTAATCATACAAGTAAGAAAACTTATTGTACAAGGTATGCATTTCTTATAAATGGGGTTACATGCACATGCAGAAAGTAGATGTAAATACTACTGGTATTCACTACACCACCTACCTCCTCCTGAAACAATGATCAAGCTGCTAAAGCTGTAAAAAATGCAACTTGCCAGGCCAACCAATATTTTATTTCACATCTATTTATGTCTGTAAGTTGCTTACCTGTCATATTCAGATATGATCTTGGGGGAGAAACCATCTTTTTTCTCTGTATTTGAATAGAGCATTTTATCCACAGAGCTGTGCTCTGTGGTAAGATCTCTGTGCACTGATACATAAAAATAGTATCATTACAAGGCATTTTGAAGCTAACAAGATCAAAAATGACATTATGAATGCTCTAGACTTCTTGGCAATGAATGGTTATTGATACATGTTCAGACAGCCATGCACCATCTATTTAACATTTTATCTAGGATCTACCACAGCAAAAGCAGCTTTCAAGAGCCGCCTCTTTAGACAGAAGAAAAATCCAATGCCAAGAGACCTTTGAAAAAGTCTGAGGGACAGATACTGAAACCTTCAGTCCCATTACACGGTACTGTATTTTACATCTGATCTCATTTCTTTTGCTAGAAACAAGATCTCACTGCTGGCAGTGTATTTGTCTAGTGAACTCATCTAGAAAGAGGAGCAGAATTGGGTCCTGAGCTGGATGGACTGTCAGTACCTTCATGTGCATCCATTTCCCACCTAGACACTAGAAAACACTGTAACCTGCTTGTCTTACTAACCATATAGAAAATCCAGAGACATATTCTAGGGAAAGGAATGATTTGCTTTAAAACATAGCAGTACAAAAAGCAGTTAAAAAGCCAGTTTTCTTTACATATCTCCACATAATATTAACACAGATATTAGTTCATTCTTGTGGCGCATGAATAAATTGAAATAAACTTTTGTGCAAGTTTTCAGTGAATAACACAAGGTTTTTGCTCTTCCTTCAAGACACTATGTTATTCTTGTCAGGACCTTACTAAATCAGGTATTTAAACTTATTCATGCTATATAAACATGATATGGGAGAAAGTAATTGCTTATTATGAAATAGTCTAACTAAAATTAGACACTGATCCTTCAGTATCTATTTAGCATAGGCCATTAATTTTAAAAAACTGTTTTCGGCTTGATGTTGAATGGCAATAAGAAGAAAATGTCACTTCTAGAACAAGTATTACAAATGTAAGGCCATATATTTGATATTTACAGGGTATTATATCTTCTGGTGCAAATATTATATAAACCCTTTGATATTCCCAGAAAACAAGATGCTGTATTTCTGCTTTTTCATTCAAGAAAATTGAAGTACAATGAGTATAAAGTGATTACCAAAGCAAATCAGAGAGGCACAAGAGACGATTTCTGTTTGGAAAAATTCCTTGGGTGGAAATATGTTAATTAATCGAAGACAAACTTCTCAAGGTATTTGACAAGTTTTGATTGTCTTCATATTTGGAAAGACTGTTTAAAAGAGATGGCACTGTACAATTGCCACCAGCTGGAATATCTGCCTGGAATGTGGGAAAGGAGCATAAGAACAAGGTGAATTTAAAATTGGTTTCTTGCCTGGATTGCAAAAGGCAACTAGACCATTCACCATAGGTACTGGCCAGAGCTATTTTTTTTAAAGGGAAGATTTTGTAACTCCACAGTCAATTGGGAACTGAAGTTAACCTTGTCTCTTTTCATGCTTAAATCAGCTATTGCTAGGGTTAGTTGTAGATATAGAGGACGTGATTGCTTGCTTGTGAAAAAATATGCCACAGCTCCTCTCTGGAAAAATAAATGAACAAAAAACCCACCAGGTGCATCTGGGGACTGTTAGAAGGTGTGTTGGCCCAGAAAGGGTATGTGAGTTAATTTCAACTTACCTGACTGAACTGATTGGATAAAGAAGCATCAAATGGCAACATCCCCAAAGCAGCATTTCTTTCCCAAGAAGAAGAAATCCATGCTGTCAAATTGGTATTAATTCAGAGACAATCAGAAACTATCCTCACGATAACGGTGGATGAGAGATATAATTTGTTAGGAAATTGATTGTTCATCACACCAGGGAGAGTTCAAAGCACCTAAGAACAGGCATAGTTACAAAGATCCAAGGAAAGTCTTTTTATCTTTAGTAAAGTCCGTGAAACTACCTTTCTGCTAGTATCAATCTCCTGCTCTCATTCTCTCAAAGACAGTGAAAATGCCATCCAAGCTTACATCTGTGCTTACATTTTTGCTGCTGAAGCCAAGAGTGAACACCATGACTGGAGGTAGAGTCCATGGTAGGAAAGGACTCAGGTAGGTGCTTGTACCTTGGTGTCGTGGTTTAACCCACAGCCAGACAGCTTGTTACCCACTCCCCCCCTTCTTGCCCTCCCCCTACTCCTGGGGGAACGGAGAGGAGAATCAAAAAGAAATGCAACTCCCACGGGTTGAGATAAGAACAGTTTAGTAACTAAGGTATAACACAAATCACTACTGCTACCACCAATAATAGTAATGATAAAGGAAATAACAAGGGAAGAGAATACAACACCCCATCACCAGGTGACCGGTAACTTGCCCCCCCCAGCCCGATCAAGCACCGACCCATACCTCCTCCAACCCTCCAGTCCACCCAGCCCTTCCGGCTCACTCCCAGTTACATCCTGGGCATGACGTGCTGTGGTATGGAATATCTCTTTGGTCAGTTTGGGTCAGGTGTCCTGTCTCTGCTTCCTCCCGGCTCCCCTCCTCCCTGGCAGAGCATGAGGCCCACAAAGTCCTTGGCCAAACCGAAACATCATTTTTATCAGCTTTGTTCCCAGCCCGAAAGTCAAAACACAGCACTGCACCAGCTACCAAGAAGGAGAAAAAATGACTGCTGCTGCTAAACCCAGGACATTATCCACCCCTTATTCCATACCATTCACGTCATGCTCAGATCCTACATTTTTAATATACCATCACTCCGACCTCATTGCACTTCTATCTTAGTGCAAAGACTAGTCCCTATAAAGCTGCTGAGTCCATCTGGTCCATGATGTCAGGCTCCATCTCTTGTAACAGTCTTTCAGAACAGGAGAGGCCGCGTGCAGTATTGGGTCGTTGCCTGCTGATGCTGATCATTCCCTTACTGTAGAACTTGTCTGGTTCTGTCAAAGTTCGCTCTCTGTTGGGATGATGGTTGAGGGGAAGTCAGGGCTAGTCGCTGGTGGCCTGAAGACATCTGGTTGATGGGCTATTAAAGTATTACACAGCAGGCAACAACATACAATTAAGTTCATTGGCTGTTTTCCCCTAAAATTAAATCCCCTTGAGGTACACATCGGACTTCTCCATCATCCCGCATTACCCACCAAGTGTATCCAGGGCCCTGAGCAAAAGCAATCCCACGAGTGGGTTTGCCTTTACTCGAAGCAGGAATAACCCAGACTGTCTTCCCCAGCAAATTCTTCATATGCACCACAGGAACTTTGTCCCCCTCTACAATATGTGAAAGTTCCGATTGCGCTGGGCCAGCCCTGTTGGCAGATCCTCTGGTGTTGACCAACCAGGTGGCCTTTGGTAAGTGTGTATCCCAATGCTTGAAAGTTCCCCCACGCATTGCTCTCAGTGTAGTTTTTAACAGCCCATTGTACCTTTCGATTTTCCCAGAGGCTGGTGCATGGTAGGGGATGTGATATACCCACTCAATGCCATGCTCTTTGGCCCAAGTGTCTATAAAGTTATTCCGGAAATGAGTCCCGTTGTCTGACTCAATTCTCTCTGGGGTGCCGTGTCACCACAAAATGTGTTTCTCAAGGCCCAGGATAGTGTTCCGGGCAGTGGCGTGGGGCACAGCGTGTTTCTAGCCATCCGGTGGTTGCTTCCACCATGGTAAGCACATGGCGCTTACCTTGGCGGGTTGGTGGCAGTGTGATATAATCAATCTGCCAGGCCTCCCCATATTTATACTTCAGCCATCGTCCTCCATACCAAAGAGGTTTTAACCGTTTGGCTTGTTTAATGGCAGCTAAACCCAGGACACTTGGGATATCCAAGTTTGATGCAAAAGAAATCCTTTTTTGTTTTGTTTTTTGTGGCAATGTGCAGCCATGCCACATTGTGGTGGAACTCTGCATTGCTACACTGGGTTACCATGTCGGTGGGACATGCTGGAGAGAGGACCTTTCCTGCTTAGATAGACATTAGTGCTTCAAAACTGACCATGGTCTTTAGCTCTTCAGAATGGAAGGACCTGCCAGAATGGAAGGTGTTAGAATTTGTCTAACAACTTCCTTGCTGTGAGTTATTCTGAAAGTTACTGAAGGTAAGATAACCAGGAATGGGTAATGCCATACCATTAACAAACAGGCATATAGGAAATGCACATTTAACTCAGAAAAAAACATAGTTTTTCTTCATTGTTACTCTTCCCCCTAAAAACACTGGATGCTTTTCAGGACTCCTGGTGCCTGAAAGAAACTCCTATAACACCAAAAAGTAAGACAAGCAGAGAGAAGTCTGTACTGATCCTAGTGTTGGTATTGAATAAACTGTCTAAATTGCCTTGTTTTCTATGTTCAATCAGAAAAAAAAATCAGAAAGGGTTACTTTGCCAGGCTCCTCTAGGGATAATGAATGTTCAAGAACTTCCACCTTCCACAGGGGGAGCTGGAATAGAAGAAAGAGTTGTTCCATGGTGCTTTTGTGCTTTGGCTGCCTCCTGCTTCCCTCCACTCTGCCCCATTCTCTTGTTTGTTCCCTGTGACTTCATCTGCAGCTTAAGTGGTGGAGAACTTGGCATGCTTCAGAAAAGGGGCTGAGCTTCCCTGCTGACACCACTTTCTGCGGTCACAAGTTCATGAGCATTGCTAGAGTTACAGGCTCAGAACCAAATGTCCATAGGACTTAAAAACAATTTCCCTGTCTGCCTCTGCCGGCTGCTCCCACTCGTTGATTTATGCTTGTGATGCTCGGAGCTGCAGCATAAATCTGGTTATGTAATAGAAACTTGATACCAGAGAAAGTCAATATGGGAGGGCAATAGAGCTGAAATTACACACTAGCACTACTTTGTATTAACCCTTTCACAGTTCAGCTCGGCTGCTTCTCAAAGACAAGTTGTCTGAATTTAGGGAGAGGATTATCTTATTACTTGTAGCAGCACCAGACTCGGCACTCTTCCTCCTGTTTTTCTGGGGCCAGTATAGCCCTACAGAGTAATCTTCTAGAAACACCACCCTTTTGCAACAAAATACTCTTTACTTTTTTGTTTCAGTTTATTATATAATGAAAAATGACCAATAGTTTCACATTGGGCAGAATATCTATATGAATATAGTAACTTATTTAAATAAACCTAGATATTTGATATTATCTGAGTGTTTCCAACTTGGACAGGTTTTCTGAGAGAAAGCTTCTTTGTCAGTTGATTTGTTTGCTTGTTTGATTTTTGTGGCACTTGGTTAATCTCTTAGCTACAATTCTGCAGCTGAGCCCCTGGCTCTGTGAAAGTAGGCAGTTTGGCAGGTCCACAGAAGAACTTCTGACAACTAGTCTACATCATTCCTCATTTTAAGCAATAATTGAAGGCTATAGTTTTTTAAAACATTCATGCATGAAACTTCCACTTTATGTTATCATAATCTGGTTCCTGCTGTTATTAGAAACCCTGTTGTTGTTAGAAACTCATTTATCACAGGTCTTTATATTCATGGTTTCATTATGTGAAGTCCTGATGGTGATACTTTTCCTGTTTTCTTGACTGAAGCTAGGGGATTTGCATAGTTGATATCTGGGATTCAGGGAGAAACATGGAGATGAATATGAATAAAATCATTATCTGTTCTTCAAGGTGAGCTTTGTAAAATACATTTGATTTCATATGCATATGTTCTTTATAAAATCCTGGTAATAACATGATCTTTTTTTTACTCAGCATAAGATGACTTGAATCATCAATAACTGAAATATATGTTAAAAACGTTAACAGGGTTGATATAAAGCAATATTTCGTTAGTCTCAAGGCAGTATTATGAAATATGAAGCTAAAACTGTTATAACAACTTGTCTGGAAACCATTACTTGAAGACTGGAAGAAATCTAAAAATCCCACTTTGTCCAGGTGCTCCTGAAGTTGCTTAGCAACTGGCTCCTTAATCACCTTCTCCAAAAAGGGAGGTTTGACAGAGGATAGTAATTAGATGTTTTCTTGAGGAGGGTCAAGACCTTGACGTACTGTAGCCAGAATGTCATTTTGCCTTTCAAAAAGAGGTGTTAATGAAATGCCCATCCACTGGGAAAGTGCTTTCTCAATGACCTTCATAAGCCCTGTGGTTTCCTCACTAGAGTTCTTCATCTGCTCCTGGGACAAGGCACTGCTAAAATCAGTCCCAGGTGCGCTCATGATCTCTTGGTCTGACATCCCTGGTTCATGACTGAAAGCTTTAGATATGAATGATTTTGCCAATGAAAAATATAAAGATGAATTCACTAATTTCTTGTTTCAAGGAAGACGAACTGACAGGGAACCAGGTCTCCTTAATAACTTTGCCAAGCAGCTCTAAACAGCGTGCATCACAAATGTAAATAACTATTCAGATAGGAACTTGAGGTAAGAGAATTTTAGTGAAATACATAAGGAAGGGGTGATTATTTAGGGTGTTAACACTTTGGGAAAGAGTTTCCTTTCATCACAAGAAATGCCACACTGTAATTTTGCTAATGAAAATACAAATATGGTCTTTGTTCCCATGGACATGAAAAAAATTACTGAAGTCCTTCTTAACAGATTGAGAAGACTGAGGTAGAGGGATGCTGAGTTCGTTGACCTTATCTGTCTCCCTTAGCACTGAATCATCCTTCCCATTCAGCAACAATTCCACATTTTCCTTGTTCAGTCTTTTACTTCTAATGTACAAGCTCTTTTTGTGTACCTGTCAAATCTCAAGCCCAGATGAGCTTTAGCTTTCCTGGCACATCCCTACACATCCAGGCAATGTTTTTGAATTCTTCCTATGCACTGTCCTTCCTTCCACCTTTTGCCTTTTTACATTGCATCTCACTAAATATGGACAAAACTTCTTATCAGGTCTAGGAAGGGACACTGACAAGGTTAATTTTAACAAGGTACTACATATCTGCTCAATAAAGGGTCTTTTAAAAATTATGCTTGTTGTGTGTCTGCTTGTTTTCTTTAAATAATCAGTTACCTTACGAGTGATTGACTTCTATTAGTTTTGCAAGAAAAGTTGGCCCTAGCAATGTAGTATTTATGGTCATATTTTCCTACCATGATGTGTTCATTCTTGCACTTGTGCATATGTACCTGCTGTGACTGCTGTTTTGTGCTCCTTTATCTTTTTTCATCTTGCTAAAAATCCTGAGTTATTTTTTTAATAAGCAGACTTCAGTTCATGATTTTTTCTACTTTGTTCCACTTCTGCTTAATATGGCATATAAATTTAACTATATATATAGTTATTTATCTATATGTTAATTACAGGTTAACATTTATTTCTGAGTTGATCATAATAGTTGAGAGTTTTCCTTTCTTGAGTTTAAAATATACCATAGAATCAGTTCTGGTTTTATGTATACTGGAAGGGCTTTCAGAACATTGCAGAGTGTTACCAATTCACCTCCACACTTTAACAAAGGTGATTTGTAGTTCACTTGAGGCCTGAAACTTCCTAATCTTTCTCATGGTACAATTACATTTGTGCATTATAACTTTCATCAGGCTTTTAACCTTTAATTTCATTTAGACAAATACATGTGTGCAAAATGCTGTTGTATTCTAAGTGAGAAATTTATTGTTTTATAGTAGAGACTATAGTGTTTGTAACAGTGTGCAAAGTAAGGCCCTAATCTGACAAAACTGAAGCAAAATGTGGTTTTCAAAGTTGGATCTGCCTGCAGTTTTTAAATTTATCATGTGTCTTTATGATGGTTGATCAAACTTGGAAAATAGTAAAAATACCCAAGAGATTTTAAACTACCACTGTTTATTGTGAAATACCCCTCATGTCTGAACTTTTTCCCACTATCACAAGTAAATGACCAATCTGACCTCAAACATGTAAAATTGAAAGTTTCAGAATAAACCTGCAGGATACTCTTCATTATTATTATTTTAAGTATTGCAATCTCCTTTCACCATTCCTGACAGTAAAACTCGTTGGAGCAGATAAGCATTAGCCAGACGATTAATCTCCTCCGTTTGAAGAGAAAGATTGCTCTGTGGCAAAATCAGTCTACAGCTGGAGCTCTGAAAAACCTGTCCTGCAATGCAATCAAAAGCCTTGAAAGTTATTTTGCAAGGGTGCTTCTATAAGTGGTCCACATATCAAACTGACATCTCAGTAAATTAGAGACAAGGATGTCGTGTGGGACAATGTTGAACTCTTTGCACAAGTCCAGGTAGATGACATCAGCTGCTATACCCCTGTCCACCAGTCCTGTATCCCCATCATAGAAGGCCACCAAATTGATCAGGCAGGATTTGCCCTTAGTGAAGCCATGCTGGCTGTCACCAAGCACCTTGTTGTTTTTCATATGCCTTAGCATGCCTTCCAGGAAAATCTGCTCCAAGATTTTGCCAGGCACAGAGGTGAGACTGACTGGTCTGTAGTTCCCTGGGTTTCTCATGTGAAAACTGTGTTATGTATCTTCTTCTTTTTTTCTTTTTTCTCTTTATTTTTTAGATTTGCTGCTATTTCAAAATGCTGCATTCCTTTGTTTGGGACTTTAGAAAAATTGATTTCATTTTTGCCCGAGAAAGTACTAAGCTTATCACAGGGTCTTATCAGTTAAATCTGATGCAGGCATAGAGCAGAAGAGCAAACAACACTGGGAATGTTTTGCCCACTAGCTAATTACTAAGAAAAAATTCAAAGAAATCAAGTAAACAGCTTTCTCAAGTCTGTCTTTTCTGTCCTTTAAAACACTGAAGAACTTTTAAGTGCATTGCAAGGATTGCATTAGTAGGTTATGTCTGACAGTTCCTTCTGAGCATAAGAATTTATGGCTAGGTAAGAGAAAAATAAATGGGGAAGAAGTACTGGACGTTCATCATCTACCCAGCATCACCAGGAAAAATATCGACAGTGATTTTTCTATGTATCCTTCCTCCTCTCATTGTCCCCGTTAAAATGGTTGATAGTGTTGGTTTTTCCGGGAGTTGGGATGTCCAGCACCTGCTGGAGACAAGGAATTTCCTATGGGTGACCACAGCCTTTTGCAAATCTCAGGTACTTTGCTGACTATATTGTGGGGGTCTTTTTCTGTTCTTCAGGGAAAGTCATCTGACATTTTTGCACTTAGGCTTCATGCACTGGATTGCATGAGGAACACACACACTGCAATGAATCCTTACTTGGGTAAGATCATTCACTCATTCCTATTGGCTGGATACTCAGAACTGGCAGGCACTTGAGTCAAGGTGAGTTTTCCATTTTAAACTTCAACATTTCCAAGGTGCCTAAAGCACACAAGCTCACCCATTGCAGCTCTCACCCCACAGAAGTACTTGGGTTCTCTGCATGGCTAAGGGATGAAGATGAGTTAAAGGCCATAGGATTCATTTCTGGAGACATCTTTTTCTCTACATTGACTGCCCTGCTCTGTCTTGTTGAGATTATTCATTCATTGAGGTGCTTAAGTTCTGATCATGCCTTTGAATCTCGTAACCTTAAAGCACTTTATCTTGGAGTTGGTTTATTCTTAAAGAATTTAGGAACTAGCACTTAGACTATAAGCATATTGATTTTCTTGATTCTGGTCTTTATTAAGACCATCAGTAGGCAGAGGTACCAGCTTCAGGAGGTAATCTTCCATTATAATCATCTAATCAAGACATACACAAAATTCTTCAGGCTAAAAATGCAAAATCTTTTTTTATCCCTGATTTTCAAAATATGAGATACTGTATATGTATTCCGTCTTGTTAATAATTGTAGATAATTTTGTTAGGCAACATGTTTACCAGTAATAATTACTAATGGATTATAATTTTGATTATGAATATAATAATATTTGTCAAGTTAGAAATAATTCCCAGGAAATACTGGAGGTATTGTAATTGCATACTTACATTGGTACCAATTTTGTAAAAAGTATTTATGAAGCTTCAGAGGTCTTATATTTTCTATTGCATTAGTAATTTACTTTATTTGTGGAGACAGTATATTCTAATTAGCTAATAGTAATCTCTCACACACAGAAAATAACGCCTTGGAAAATATATCTCTTATATTTTATTCAAATTAATTAAGACTCACCAAGCCCACTGCTTTCATATAGTTTGAGAATTCCTTTTGGGATTCAAGTTACTTTGTGGTATTCTAGAGTAAAAATTACCAGTGGAACAGTTGCTCTTTATTAAATGGTTGCATAGTGAGGCTGTAAGTTTATTATATAAAGAGAACATGCATATGATCAGACACTATTAAGTAACCAACTGACAGCTTATGAATGCATAATGTTGTCTGCCTTCTTGTATCTATAGGATTATTCAAAGGAACGTTTAACAACATGATTAAATTTATATGTGCCCGCAATCCAGTGAAGTTAATGAAATCAAATATGGATGGAAATTCACTGTGTTAGAGCACACAAAACTTAATGCAATGGTTAAGGAAGTTAGTGCTGACTTATTTGAAGCAGTACAGTGGAATTAACGTACAAAAACAGATAAACAAAAAAGGTAAAGTTAAGTTAAACAAAGTTTAAGAAAAAGAAAAAAGAAGAAAGTAGACTGGCCAATGTTGCGGACAATGTGAAAAAGCGACAAAGAGCAATACACATTGTGATCACCTCTTTAAAATTCCTCAGCTTTTAATAGCAGAACTATATGCTCCACACCATCTGCCAGCTGTGAACAGAAAGAAAATCACACATAAAGGTACTGTTGTAAAGTACAATCTAATTAGTGTACTAAAGCTTAATATATTTTTTTCGTAAATATGAAAACAATTATAATAGAACAAATCTATTCCCATGACAATATAATGAAGAGGCTTATGCTTCTGTAATGAAACGTTTCATTATTCTGCATCATGCCTTACTGAATATATTATTTAGTCTCATGTACAGCAATTAAAATGGTAATATACAGGAGCAGAGAAACAGAATCTGAATTGCTATAGAATACTGAGCAGACTACCAGGACTTACTAACTTTTCCATGGATCTGTCACTCTGAAGTGTGACTTTCTTGACCTTTGTGACTTTAGATAGAACTCTTCAACAAAAATGAGCAGCAAAACTTTCTGTGTACATATGAAAGTGACTGTGTCTTCAAATTAAATATACTGAGCAAATCCCTTACATATACAAATAAAGGTATTGATTTTCCAGCATTTAGACCATCTACATGCTTGAGAACAGAGCTACAAACCACAGCAAGGAAACAGCAGTGATGCAGAACAGTTATGAAAATAATTAAATTTTCTTGCACAGCTTTCATGCATAAAATCATGGCTTCAAAGTATCAGCTTCTTTTCCTTAGCCATTCTGGAACTAAGAGAAAACCTGTAGGATGATTCAGCCCATTCAGGAGCCAGCCAACAGGGATCTCAAGGAAGAGGGCTAGGCCTTAGGATTTAGCCTCCATTTCAAGCACCACCATCCGCACATTGTTTTAGGAGATAGCAGGAACAACTGTCCTCTTTATGTATGGTGGTCCAGCACAGGATTTTTGAAACTTTTTGTGAAAGCAACCTTCCCCTGAACATTTGTGTTACTCTTTTAAGTTCAGTTCTTTAATGGTGGCAAAACTCAGCTGTAATTACTTCAGGAAAATGGTTACTGTTAGGCTCTTGTTTTAGATGATATTACACTTGCTGTCAATTAGATAGCTAGTGACTATAATGATGTCTGCAGCACAAAGCTAGAAGCAGCAGCAAAAAGCCACCTGGAATGGATGATCTTAAAGGTATTTTCCAACCTAAATGATGGAGAAGGACCACATATATGGGGCCTAGTGGTTAGGTCTTCAGCCAGCACAAAGCATTTAAATGTTTCTGTTGTCTTTACAAGGAAAATGTGTGAATGCTCCCAGGGCTCATAACCCACACCCCAGAGTGCCATATTGTGAAATTTGCATTAGGCGCTTGCTGTAAAACCAGTAAAAAGCAGTTCTAGAGCAAAGCCTTTCCAGTAGAGAATTGCTTGATCCCAAGAGAAGGGCAACAATCCAGTTTCCTGAAGCTAAATTTAAATAACCACTTCAGGAACAACCAAATTGCTTTTACAATTATTACTGTAAAGTTTCATAGGGTTTGGAACCTAGTGATGAAATTTAGACAATTTCAGCAACCCTGCTGAGGTGTAGGAACTATGTTTCAACTGTTGCTGCATCTGACTTAGGTCTCAAAAGTAAATGGTCTGGATTGTTTTCTTCATGTTGTGCTCTCTTGGTGCCAAGATGTACAGTGGTGTTATCAGCTGAAATGACAGAATATACACATTATGTACTGCTCCTGTTGAAGCACTTGTTTTGGAACTTAATTTTGTCTGTTTGAGGATTCATAGTAATACAGCAGTACAAAACACGATGTATTTTAAACAACAGGCACCACAGCTAGTAAGGCAACAGTAGGCTTACCATACCTATTTGCACAATACACTAAATGAGCAGCCTCATGATTATTCCAAAAGCAACACTGAACACTGTATTATAACCCATCCTACATATCTTATGACCCTAGTGACCAATATGAGACTGAAGCCACCAAAAGAATAAATAAAACACATTCATACCTGTAATTAAAATAAAACACCACTATTATTTTGTAATAGCCCCACTGCTTGTAAAGTCAGTCATAGCTCTCCTGACAGCCACCTCCAGGATATACCATGTGGTCATGCCACCTTGGTTTTGGTGGTGCATAATGTGCTTTGCTATGGGTTTATTTTCTTTTACTTTCATTTTTTAAGTACCCTGAACATGTACATTTGAATGTCAATACATCCTTGATGCTGTTACATATATATATATCTGGGAGAGGGTTTGAAACTGTTAGGAACTTTTGGGTTGCTTATGCCTGCTGTACTTGCCAGTTGCCCCAGAACAAAACAGATTTCCCATAAAATATTTATATTGCCTCACTACTAATCACCACAAATCAATTTTTGGGAAAAATTTTGTTCCAAATTGGAAAATAATTGTTAAAGCTTTCACTTTGTCATTAAATTCTAAAGAAACAGCTTTTTTAAATCTGCAAGTACAAACTATCAATGATTTTATACTAATTTGCTGAGAAATGTTTAAAGTGTGTTCCTTGACACTAAAAACATTCTCTAGAGAACTCTTGGAGGGTCAGGGAGAGAAAAAAGTGTTGTAGAAACATATACAGAAGGGCTTTTTTCTCATTCTCAAAATTGAACAATGTTGAAGAAGCATCTATGAGTGGCTTACAATATTAGCAGCCATGGGCTGACAGGACAGGGACAATGAGATGAAAATAGGATGGAGACAGAGAGAAAAAACAAGAGATTTGAATACCTTGATGAGAGGTGTCTGGGAAAGACACAAGCTGAGATCACACAGAAGTAGTAGGAAGACACAGGTATTGAAAGTGAAATAGAAGGATATGGGAAAGATGAGCCTGCATACCGGAACATTTTACTTTTGTGAAGTGCATGTTTCCATTGCTAAGAGGTTGCTACTGCCAGATTTATTCCCACACCCACTGTCTTGACAGTCCATGCAAACATAACACCATATATATTTACAATCCCATGGATTTGCTAAGAATGCAGCTCTGTTTCAGTAGCCTTTCGTAAACTCTACTGAAGGGTTTTTTTCCTAAAAGTTATAGCAACCTGGTTACAACAACAACAAAACCAAAGCTTCCCTCATGAAAATTTTCAGGATGAAGACTTCTTCAGAAGACTTTTAAGATGTGTTATTCTTGAAAAATACTATTAAAATAAACCTCCATGCATTCTGTAAATTAAAAACTTATATTGGACATTCATTTAAAAAAAAACCCAAACCAAATCAAACCACTTTGGTTGAGGTTTTGCTGTTGCTCTGGCTTCTATTGTGTTTCTGGAATTTGGTATAGAGCAAGAAGACAAAATTGGTTTGCTTTTCTTAATATTTGACTACATATAGATAACTTGAAAACATGAGTACAAATGTACACTATAGTAAAAGACACTAAATCCCTGTATGGAGATGTTAAATTGTCTTAGTGTCTTGAAAGTGGATTAGCTTTATTAGTGAGTGAAAACAAAATGAAAACAAAACCAGAATAGAAAGGACTCTCAGCCTTTCTAAAAATAAACAGGACTGTAATATACAAGTTTTTATAGCTTGGGGTGAAGGAAGAAAGGATAGTGATTAGGGAAAGTGATCACAAAGTTTTCATGGAAATGAGGCATACCATAGCATGTTAGAAAGAAGAGGTCCAGAGCATAATAAACCCATTGCTCAGTTTCTCCTATTCCCCTCTAAACACAACCAGTGCTTGGAGCCTCACCTCACTGCCACTGTGGCTTGAATGTTTTCCAATCTTTGATATGTTCCAAATTATAAATTCAGCTTCCCATATAAAAGTCAGACTAATGTAACATGCTTTTGGTGTGAGACTGAATGGAGACATGGCTACATCCCAGCTGGTGGAAATGTGGTAATGAATTTCAAATAA
Organism: Neopsephotus bourkii; assembly: GCF_033783945.1. Classification (NCBI taxonomy): domain Eukaryota; kingdom Metazoa; phylum Chordata; class Aves; order Psittaciformes; family Psittacidae; genus Neopsephotus; species Neopsephotus bourkii. Next base: position 3,908,107 of record NW_026901402.1, on the reverse strand, counting down.
ATTTCAAACATTTGTTAAACTCCTCCTGAACAGTTTTGCTTGCTACCAGTAAAATATAGATGCCATAACTGAGCACTCACACTCAACATTTTAGTTACACTTAGACTGAAAATAGAGTATAATATTGAAATAGTCTGTATTCCATTCCAGTAGCCTGCCACCCTTAAAAATTTCAGAGTAGACTTTCTGTTTCTCTTCTTTCCCTGTTTCTCAATTTATTATTAAAAACTACAGTTTCACAGTGGCCAATGAAACCAAGATGATTTATATCTGTCTCAGAGTTTAAAGACTTATATACATTATTAAAATTATTTTGGTTTTATTTTAGAAATCTCTGAGTATATTTGCTTGAAAAATAGATTTCACCAAGCTTGTTTTCATAGATTATGAACTACATTTGAATGTCTTACTGAATCATGTTAATAAAAAGTTAAACAAACATGTGAAGATCAAACTACAGGAGCTATTTAACAGAAAAGTGCCTGCTACACCAGCTAAGTTTTCAGGAGTGGGCCAGGAACTCAAGTCCTTTCACTTCGGTGGAATTAAGCTGGTTCCTCCCAAAGGAGTTTTTGCATCTGCATAGTCAGAGCAAAGTAGCTATCTTGGTAGTTTGTAATTATACTAAGTTTAATTACATATAAAGTATGGCAGCTGAAACATCTGATTTTACTTATAGAAATAGAATCAGCATGTCCTATTTTCAGTTGCCCACTTGAATTTTTTACTTCTTTCCTTCTTGTCCTGAAATGGAGGACATTTTGTCCAACATCCATACTCACGGAGGAAAGGAAGATGTATATTATACATTTGGACAGTCTTATTTGCAACTAGTTAAATACTGTAGGTATTGCAAACACTTAATTGCAGTAAGTTCAGAAAAGATTCTGCTTTTCATTGCTTCCATCTGCTGGTTTCCTTTTGTGTTGAACAAGATGAGCAGCATCTCATTTGGAACTGGCAAAATCTATCTAACAAGAAAAGATTTTTCATCATAACCTGCTGTATTATATCACTCTATTAAGTTACTATAGAGCAAAATACAAAGAAAATTATACAACATTGTAAGCTGCTAGAATGTAATTTTATTAAAATACAACATGACTTTTTTTTTTCTTCGCTATTTCCCCAAATTTGATACCAAATAACACTACACATGAACCTAGTAAGTTGGCTTGGTTTTCGAAAGTATCCTTAGAACCTCTTGTATTATTTGAGTATAATCAGCATGGTTTAAAAAAAAACTATTTAAATTTAAGATGCTAGTTAGCTTTAGGCATCCAAGTCTGAGACACTGCAGCATTTCCTAACAGCTGCAAAAAATATTTCACTAAATGTGCAGCATACTAACATTTCAGTGAAATCCCATTATTTATTTAAATAATTTGTTGACTGCCCAGAATGACTTCTCTGTGAATCAATTTCTTTTGTGTTACAATGTATATGATTAATGAATTTCAAACATTTTTAATAATGTTAAAATAAAAATATATAAAAAGGTATTTTTAAAAAGTTTGCAATCTTATTCTTTAGTGTTTAAAAATCCACTCTTTTGAGACTATGCAATATTCTCAGTATGCAGGCTTTGAGTGATAGAAGTATTCTCTTTAGATGAAGCTTATAAAACTTGAATGTCTGAATATCAATTGGATGTGATGCTTATCCACAGACAGCCAAGATTAGTTACTCTATAAATTGGCCACTCTGGGATGCTACTCTTCCCCTCCCTTTCTGCATTAATTTCATAAAGAATAAAAGCAGATTCTAAACCAAACACATTTTTTTAAAAAAGTCTGTAATATAAGTGATGCAATTAATTTAACCTAACTAAAAATGTTTATAATATAAATGTGCACATCTGAGATAGTCACCTTACATCCCTTCTGTCCTGGGTTCAGCAGTAGCAGTCATTTTTCTCCTTCTTAGTAGCTGGTGCAGTGCTGTGGTTTTGACTTTTGGCCTGGGAACAGTGCTGATAACACTGATGTTTTTAGCTGGTGCTAAGTTGTTTAGTCTGAACAAAGATTTTCTGAGTCTCATGCTCTGCCAGGGTGGAGGGGAAGGTGCGAGGAAGCAGAGACAGGACACCTGACCCAAACTGACCAAAGAGGTATTCCATAGCACAGCACGTCATGCCCAGGATGTAACTGGGAGTTACCTGGAAGGGCTAGTGCACTGCTTGGTCGGGCTGGGTATCGGTCGGTGGGGGGTATTGTATTCTCTTCCCTTGGGAGTTACATTATTTCGATTCTGCTCACCCATCCTTCTGGGAGCGGGGGGGGGGTGAAGGGAAGAAAGAGGGAGGGGGCAGTGAGCAAGGACTGCGTGGCTGATTTACGACTGAGCTTAAACCATAACACCATCACATGTAATGGGAAGAAAACTCTTTTGGAGATGAATTACTTATTTTAGATAGTTGTTTTAAGACAAAAAGAATTTTTCTGAATAATACCACTTTCTCTTTATTATCTGTAGAAGAGTTGTAGGCAACTAACTCTGATGTACACACTGAATCTTTCAAGCACCTGAATTTCAAAAAACACATCTCATTTGGAAGCAAGGTGATATCTCTCAAATATGTCATTGTTAATAGTGATGATAAATAGAAAAACAACCATGCATTCCCTTTAAAATACTTGGATTTTGAAAAGCCAACACAGTAAATGGGTTCTAGTCACAATTGCCAAGAAAGTTGGTGGTAGATTTTCAGAAAGGTCTGCCTTCAGTTTCATAAAAGCAGGCTGCTGTCTGGGCCCTGAGAACTTTAGAGAAAGTTTTCAAGCAGAGGAGAGCAACGACAATATTTAGACATATTACATAATATAATCAACTCACATAAATTACTTTTAGGACTTAAAATTAGGACTTTTGTTTCTCTTTTAATTAAAGGTATCAATCACCAAATCGATTGCCAAAAATCAAATTACATTCACTACTATAATCTTGTAATAACAAACAAACAAACAAACAGAAAAAAGGAATAAAGAAGACCTACAAGAAACTTTGGAAAGACATTACCAAGCCCATCCATACCTCTTAGTAAATTCTTCCTACTCCTTACACAAATATTTCTATTTAATTTAATTATATCCATGATCTTGACCTGTTATTCACCTTGGCCCCATCTGAGCTAGCTACGTTGCTAGATGGGTCTAAACTAAACAGACAGATAATAAATCTCAGTGTACAGGTGTACCAAAAGCCTTCATACAGGCTTGGTCATCCTCAGACTACCTTGTGTTATCTTGCCTCCTTATATGGGGGGAAAACCCCACCATTCTCAAGAGTTCATTAGAACTTGCCTTTAAACAGGCAGTGCTGGGAAGAGACTAACCCTGACAGTATGAACAACAGACACCGATCATTATACTGTGGCAAAACTCTTCCTGGATTCTCAGAACCCCAGAGGGATATTACCACAGCTCAAGAAACCTGATATGAATATTTAATCTCTCTAAAATTGGGTGATTATGCAGATACTGTGCAACTGGGAAAGTTATTCCCCCAGGGGCTTATAAAAATAAATACTACATCTAAAATGTAACAGCCAAAATGCAGGTGGTGAATTTTCTCTCCACTGCTTACTTGCAGCTCTACTTGGCTTGTCCTGATGTGCCATTGAAATAAATGGGCCTTCTCTGTAAAACAATTGCAGAGACACATGCACCATCCACAAGGGATGAAGGGCTCATCACTAGAATATGAGGTATTCCTCCAAGCTATCTACTACCATGTGGTTGATGGGTTTGATTGTACAGAGGAGAATAGTTTATAGGATTTCTTTTTAGTGCGTGGTATATTAGTGTCTCACATTTTAATGAATTCCATAAATAAAAGATGATGAAATGCCAATGATTGGTGAGCTACATGCAGTTAGTTTCATCTTGAAATCTGACTACATAAACAATGTTGTAACCAACATTTTTTGCCCTGTCTTCTGTGTTGATGTTCTTGAAATTACTAGTTAAACAGCAATAGATCACTTTCATTGCCAAAAATAAAATATTGAGCTAGCATCATTCTGGGTTTTGTACTTTCACCTCAGCTTCATCAGTCACACTGAGAGCAATTGATCTGTTCTGGGTAATGGAGACCTCTTTTCATGTGTGAAGTGACTTGTTGTTTTAGCCGAGGTCTTTGGCACAATTCACTGTAGTGCACTAAAACTGTACCTAAAGTAGGGACATTAGGCTCTCCGTTAATCACCTGATCTTCTTCTCCACACCATTTGGTACCAGACTTGAGAAAGGTTATGCTGAGAAGAGAGGAACTGAGACATAGACAAACCTGCAATGAGAGGGTTCTAACAGTGCCATTTAGAGGAGCATAAGCTCTCCTGTAAATACCCTTTTTTCTTTTTTTTTTTTGGATAAAAATAATAATGAAGCATTCATCAGAGATCCTGCTTCTGTCAGGGAAAAAACAGCAGCTTGATGAGCTTCTACAACTGCTGTTCATGCACATACCCTGAGGAAAACCAGAGAATTAATAGCTTATTTGCTTTGCTTAGTGATAGAGAAGCTGGTGCTTGTAAGAGAATAATTCAGTCAGAGAAATTGTTAATAAATACATGGTTTCTTGCTTATTTTCAGAAAAAAAAAGTCTACTCTGGCTTCAAATAGACTAATCTTTGAGAAACATAGAAACATACAGTGCAAAGAGGCTGCTCCTGGTGGCAGGGGATCTTAATCCCATTTTAAAAACGATGTTTCTGTGCAGAAACATTCAGCACATTGCCATGGAGAGCATGGAAAGCTCAAACATTTTTTTTTCCCCCTCAGGTGACTGGGCTGGCCCTCAGTGTCACACTGCTGATCAAAAGCTGAGTATTTGTTCTTTAACCTCTTTGCACCCATCCCCAGTAAAAGAAACAAAGGTCACAGAGCAGAGGGGTTACACTATCTGCCACCCCAGCCCAGCAACTAAACCTCTAGCAAACACATTAGTGTTTAATTTGTCATCCCTGATGGTGTGGCACTGGTGCTCATTGTCCCACCGCTCCCTGCAAGCAGTTACACCAACTTTGTGCAAGCAGTGAAACGAGAAAGAGGTGTGTTGGCCAGGAAACACATTATTGCTGGGCTGGGTCCACATTCTTTGAGTTTGTTGCCTTACCTTGAACACTAGATTTTTACACACAGTTTGAGGGGCAGCCAGGAGAGGATGGGGATACAACAGCCATGTCAGTGAGTGGCAACAGCTAGCTCTCCAAATATCTCCCCCTCTCGCCTCCATCCTCCACCGTTCTGCAAACAAAGAGTGTTTTGATTGCTTGGATGACAGCACAGGAATTTGCCTTTTCAAAAGCACTCACTATACATATACAATGTAAGTACTGTAACCAGAAACACCTTTAAAAGCCATCAAACAGAATGGAAGATGTAACAGTGACCGGTTGTATTTTGAATCAGAGTTTCTAATGAACACATAAAACACAAAGACAAGCCTGCACATTAGTCCAACAGCATGATGGGCAACAGTCAGTAAAAATGATTTAAGAGTTTGACAGAATAATTCCTACTGCTTTTGGTTATGTCTGATTCCCTCCAGTCTCTCTGTTTACAAAGTCCTATGTTTACAAAGCTGTCTCAAATATACCACTTAAATTCATTGCATAATGCACAAAAAATCAATTGTCTTGTTCAGCAGACAAAGGGCAGGAGAACTAATTTTAGTGCTCTACAGCATCATTTCAAGCTGGACCATTTGTTGCAGGTTTTCCAATGTACCTTATGCCAAGTTAGATGAAAGGCACTACAGGGTGATTACATACATTAGGAGTATCTGGGGAGGCAGTCATCACAGCTTTCCAAAAAGGAGAAAAGGTTTCTGGGAAGCTTTAGAAGCATGAAGGCAGGTGAGGAAATCTGTGTGTTGCAAAACTGCTCAGTTTAAATTGAATTCTCAAAATTAAACCATATTTTACAAATTTGGCTCCCTGCAAGTACATATGCTTTTTAGCTTGCCCACCTCCTACTCCACATGAAGACCTTGTCTCCGATGTACTCTCGTTTTTCCATCATAGTTTCCTTTGCCTAGTCCTAAGCACCCTCATGATCTGCCGCTCTATTCACTTGCCAAACTTTTTTTTCAGTCTGTCAATCATACTGACTTTAACCTGTTCTCAGCTTAACTCATACCCACCCAATCCTCCAGCTTCTGAGGTGCTTCTGCCCAGAGCTCTTCACCAGTTTTCGTCTGACCATATGGAACTTTTGATCCACCTTGTTATTCATTGCCCTCCTCGCTTTCTTAATTCTGCAGGCACTACGTATTCTAACTCTTGATGTGCTAAACACTCTGGAGAAAATCCTGAATTCTAATACTCTTTATGAGTACAACTTGTATAATTTAATCTCTTCTGTTATCCAGAGAATGTCTTCAGGTATCACTTTTTCAAAAGCTCTTTAAAACTTTCTGTCTTATTTTCCTTAGTTTAAGATCTTGCTGGCATCTCAAAAAGTAAAACTGATAAGCCTGTCTGTGACTGTTACTTACTTCTCTTTATCAATGCTTCTCTTTACTACATCCTATTCGGTTTCCAGTGTCATTCCCACATGCCTCAGCTGAAGCCTGGCTCTTTGTTTCTCAGTTCAGACTTCCTTCTTTTTTCCTTAATCCTGTCACATTATCAGCCAATTCCTCTATCTATTAATTTTCTCTCCTTGTCAGTACCTTGCAGGGCTCTTTGACTCAACTATCTCTCATCATCCCCAGACCCTTTCTGCCATTACTGTGAATAGGGTCTCTCTGCCCAAGGACATAACATGATAGTCTCTGACTCTTCCCTCATTCTCCTGTAGCCCTGATTCTAATATACACAATATTGACTTTGCCTTTATAAACCTTTCCATACTACCTACCAGTAAAACAGCCTTTTCCATTATGATTATCTTCAGTCTCTTTCCTGAGTTCACTCCCCAGCTCCTCTTACCCAACTCTTTGTGGAGTAAGTATCATTTGAGGTTTTTTCCTACTTAACATCGCATTTATTGAATCTTCTTCCCTCTCTTTGTCCCCACTACTCTTCAGGTGATATTGGCTTCCCCTTTTGTTTATATTGGTTTCTTCCAGACAGTGAGGTTTTACTCATAACATTCATAATGGCAGTTCTCATATATTGCTTAGCATACACAAACTTTTCTTGGGTTCTCAGTATCTTCTCACAAGTATCTCACTTCTTACTGAAATTAGAGAACACAGGACAAAACCTGAACACCTTCCACCCCTTTTCCTTCCCCTGCTTTATTGGTAACCTTTATTGAAAAATTACTATTTCAGAATACCTCTCCCCTCTCTCTTTTCTACTAACCCATTCACACAGATTCTACCGAAATTCATATTAATACAAAATACAAAGCCTCATTTTCTCCTATTCCTCTCTGAACACACTCTTCAAATTATTTATTAGTTTTAGGCCACATGTAGTTATGCCCATTTAATAAACAGAAGTAAACTGAGCCAATTCTATAAACCAAATTTAGGTGTCTCTCTATAGGGTGTCTACAGAGAAAGGGAGATATTAGAATTATTAGCCTCTTGCAAAATAGCTTATGGTTTGAAAAGCTCTGCAACTAGAAGTATGATTAACAGAAACAGAGAAACATTAAATTAGAAGGCTTTTAGGTTATATAGAGGAATTCCAGGTCTTGTGATGAACATGGGCAGCCCCATGAGATACACAGTGAGTTTAATGTTGTACAGTGCTGAGTAGCTGTGGACACCAGGCTGCATAGATTTATTGTCTGGGAGTTTGGTGAGTTGTTTCAGTCTCACCATAAGTGAGAGTTAGGGACAGTAGATTGGTTTATGTAGGTCTTTCATCCTAACTGTTATTGCTTTGTTTAAATATTCACCTTACCTCTAGGTCTCCATTTGTTTTTTCTCTTCCAAGTTAGCTGTCTGTTGTAGCAATGTTACATCTCAGATCCTGGCCATTAGGAAAATTACAGAAGCATTCTTATTCTGCAGGTGGATGTCTTAACCCTAAAGGCAGTATCTTACAGGCTTCCTCCCACTGATTCTCCCGAGCACAGACAAATAACAGTTAGACAGCTAAAAAACATTTTATTTTGTCTGTACACCAGAAGATATCTACAACAGATTAAGAAATGGTCCAGGAACTTTTGAGGTCAAAGATCATATGGCAGCCACCAGAAAAACGTCTACTTGACATACCGTGTTTCTCCAGTTTTAATTGCAAAATTGATCTTATATTTTCAAAATGTGTTAACAATATCATTATAAAATAACAATGCTGAGGGAATAACTAGGCATTATTTCACGGAATGAAAAAAAGAATCTCAACCTCATCAAGAATTTAAATGTGTTTATTCCCCTTTATGGGGCTTCTTTCAGGTGGGCACATAAACATTGGAGTGTTACTTAATTCCTTGTAAAGGAGATACCATCAGAAAGTAAGCTGGTGTCAACTTACACTATTCAGATCACATTCAAAGCACTAATCACCCTGCTGTAAGAGCTTTATAGTCATTTGAGATACTGATCACAGCTGGTGGTTCCTGTATATACTGATTTTATCCTATGACTAGTTTAAGGAAAGGAAACCTGTGCTAACAACTGACTTTATTGATACTATTAGTGCTGCTTAACTGTTTTATTGGTCTTAAAAGCCTAATAACATGAAATATTTTATTATATTATCATTTGTAGTGTCTTAGGCTACTATATGATAAGCAATATGCCGTATTCACTAGTGAATGAGATCTGGTAGTACACCAGTGCTGTGATATATTACATGGTCACCAGATGCAGATAAAACTGGTTTAGTAACTAGAAGGTCAAAACTAAGAAGATAGTTAAATCTTTGCTGTGAAACTCCGGTGGCTTAATTAACAGACAAATTCCAACTTCACCCTGCTGTTTCAAAATGGAAGTGCTTTTATCTGAAACTAATTTCTTGCTCACAATAAATGATAATTTAAATTTCCTGCTAATCTTACACAGATAGCAATCTAGCCTTTCAGTGGCATTTGGAGGATTGGGACATCTCATGTTTATAATTGGTTTGCAGCTTTCTAAAATATTAATCTTTTTTTTTTTGGAAGGACTATATGGCTTGCCAGCAGGATAGAGAAGGAAGGTTAGGGGGATTTTTTATAATAATTCCTGTGCAGGATTTGTGTTTCATTCTCCCCACAATTTCTTTGAGCTTAACAAAAAACAAAGTTTAGAAGATTTGTTTGGTGTTTAACTTGATTATTTAAATAAGAGATAAGCAATTGCTATTACAGCAGCTAGACAATAATTTCCTGGGGTCAGGGTCTCTCCTGCCCAGCATACACCCCTATTGTTAATGGATCTGAACATGCACACACACATTTTTAGAAGGGAATGTTAAACAGTCCCATTTATTTTACAGTGCAAATACTTACATGACAAAACACAGACAGACTTGAGGAGTCCGTCTGAAGACTAAAAAAAGGAGCTAGAAGCACAAAGAGATTTAACTACCTAACCATTACTTTTCCCTTCCAAGTTTAAACTTTAGAACTGCCAAACCATCATGACCCCATTTAACCATCACCTAATCCTAATAGGGTGGGGTCCAGATTTCAGTGTTTTTCTCTCTCAGCATTTCTTCACTGGGCTAGCCAAACTCTCCTTTTAGAAAAATAGTACATCTCAGTAACTGTACCAGGAGCTTAGGTAAAGGTGCCTATCAACCAAAACCTCTTATTCTAAAATCCCTAAATAGGCATTACCCAGATAGGTAACTTGTTCAGTTGGATGAGTATCTGTAGCAGCATTAAGTGTTAGGAGTCAAACAGTGGCTGGTGAAGCACATTTACAGGATGCAATGGGAGACCAAGAGCAGGAGTTTGTATCAAACAGAACTGCATTATTATATCCCTTCATGATATAATGACAATTTTTTCTCTTTACTAGTGGTATACGCCTCTGGTTGCTTTTTAGCTACTTTTCAACCAGCACTAAAGTGTGCTTTCCCTCACTTTCCTTTACTGGTTTGGCTTCTGCAGCTGCTGCTGATGGGAAAGTCAAAGTGCAGCACGTGTTGGATACCACTAGCAAGCTAGAACTATGCTGAATCCTAGGGTTGAAAGTCTCTCACCCCACACTAGGTCACCTCTTCAACCAGAACAATAAACCTGACTGAAGGATTTATTACCTGTTCCTGGGGCCTCACTTAATATAGCCTTTTCCCTGTATCCCTCCCCCACTCTCAGGTCAGGAGCAGCTTAGCCCTTTTTAGTGCTGGATAGAAAAATGATAAGAAAGTTTTGTTTAGTTTTAAAGGCAACTTTTATGTTTTTTAGCACCTGTATTTTCTCAACCAGGAATGTGTGGTTTTTTTTAGTTCGGGCAGAACAGGTTTGCAAGTTGCAGTAGCTGAGTACTTTAAAGGTGCTTTGCAGACAGTTATTTATAGCTCTGTGACCACAGCAGGAGTTTTCCTGATGAAGTCAACTTTAAAATTGCTTTATAAAGAAAGAATATTACCATTTTGACATTTATCAGTAGCAAAGAATATGTCTTAGGGAGACAAATATTGTGACAGAGTTCAATCCATTTGGCATTCATAGGAAAAAATATTTTACATGTGTTTCCTATTTATCAAGAATGGAGATTCTGCAGACTTTCATAAGACTTGCATTGCTAAATACCCAAGCAGCTTTTGGACATTTCACCCTAGTGATTCCTGAGGATAGCCCTTGTGAGAAACTGCTTCTGGAGACTGGCATTCAACTGCTAATCCAACACAGTTGCCTGTTCCTGCTCCTAACCATTCTCTTCACTGTCCAGAAGATGTACAAGCCACTGGCAGGCATGGCTGAAGGATTGCCTGTGCATGGCCAAAACCAGAGCCCTTTTGGTCTCTTGGTTTCTTTTTGTTTCTTCTGGCAGTTGTAGAGAAATCTGTATAACTGACATGGGAATGAGCTGTGTAGATTAGGAAGATATAAAGAAGTAACAATGTTCAATAATACCTGGAGGTATTTGCTATAAGGGTACAGCAAGACCCGGTGTTGGATACAGTGATATTGCTTATTTTTAACAATGATCTAGAAGAAGCAACAATATGTTACTGACACTTCAGGTTTCACTGCAAAGGGTATTTTCCTGTAAATTGCATGAACTGAATAGTTGCTTCTGTAGTGGTGAGGAAGGATAGGTGTCTCAGCCCTCTTTCCCACCCCCAGCCTTTTCTTAGCCGAGGCTTCAATTCCTAAATTGAAAAGCATGTTAAAAGCAAAAAAATATTGAAAGGAGAAGAAAACCCCAACAGTCTACCTCGGAAAAGCTGATATTCAAGAGATACAGTATATCAAGATATAAAGAGTTTGTAGAAGCTGTGCTTCACCCTCAGAGAATGCATATTGTCAGCTGTAAAAATGCCATATACCTCAAACCTAACAATAAAGTTTCTTACTAAGAATACAGTTGTGTTCATCCTTTCTTATGGGACTACTTGTTGAGATGCATGAAATTGTCACTCGAGCTAGAAGAATGGGAAATATTTCACTTTGCATATAGAATGTAAATATATTTAAAGAGAACAGTAAGATTGCTTTATCTGACAATTAAAATTGGTCTAGAACTAATGTTGAAGTCCTGTTTGTATCTGTGTATTTTTATAAGTCTCTGGATGGATTTTTGTGTGAAAATTGATAGAAAGCTTTCCCACAGATTCTTTTTTAGATATTACAAGGTCTCCTCACAATATGTGAGCATTGCTTTTAAAGTTATGAAGTTTTCCATGCAAAGAAATTCAGTGAATAGGATGCAAAACATATGAGTGTATTTTGCCTGATATCTATAGCCCACTGTCTGAAAAATGTCAAGACTGACATAGTAGACAACGGACTTCCTTCTGCTTTCAGTTACACTCATATGAATCTGGAGTAACACCTTTGGAATCCTAGATGAGTTCTCCCTTAATCTGTCTCTTTTTAGATGGTGGACCATGGCCAAGCTTTTTACTTTGAATAACTACCTCCAATTCTGGGATTCTATTCACAAGTAATCCATAAGAGGTGCATTAGAAAACACAGCTCTAAACTTAAGGAACACTGGGCAATTAAAGTCTGTGACACATAAATCTAAAGTCTAGCCCTTAAGTTTCAGGAAATGTATCTTATTGTGTGTCCCATGGACACAGCTGAAGAGCAGACGTTCCCACACAGGTTCAGCAGCTTGCAGGCTGCCTGGAATGAGAGGCTGACCCAGTCTGCAAAGGGAGGCAGGATCCCTCTGCTCTTCACTTTTCAGATGCCCTCCATTTATCTGGCTTTAATATAATTCCATAAGTGAAACTAAGAAATGTATCTCATCCCTGCTTTCACAGGCATTTAGAACTTTAGATGGTCTTGCAAGCCACTGCAGGCAATTGTGCATCACATTCGTTTGTACATTCATTCTGCTGAGAAGTGACACTGCCACAGGCTTCAGAAATCAGTTAGGTTCATCGATTTTGAAGCCGTGCTGTAAACTAGGTTAATAAAATAACCTGGGTCAAAATGAAGCTGACCAAAGTACTAGAAATAAAAGATTTGGAGCTGTGATTGTCCTGTCAAATTATTTTTTAAACTGCTATAAATTTGCTTAAATGATTGCAGAATCGTTGCTTTGCAACCAATTCTTTGAGAAATATCTAAGATGTCTAAATCCATTGATCTCTGAAAATCTAAAATTGTGCTGCAGAAAACTGACTAGATGGAGATCCAAAAAAATGTTTTAAGCTTTTCATGTCAGGATTAGAAATATCCTTCTGGTCATTCCTGTGCATGCATGTGGCCAATCTTGTATGCAGGCTGTTTCTCTCTATATAAGTTTTTTTTTATATGAAAAATTCACACATCAGCAATATATTCTAATCACATGAATTTTGACTGATTTCATATTTTGTTGGGAATACCTTCTATCATCTTTACTTGTACACCAAGTTTTAAACATCTTTTCTTGTATATAAGAGGCAAGAATACAGTAACTGCATCTCCAGCTACTTAACAACTCATGTGTAATGTGTTTCTCATTTCAACTATCCCCACCACTCAGCTCAAAGTTTCATTAATTTTTCAGGTGAAGTTTTGCTGATATGTGGTTAAGGGATTGAAAACATTAAAATCTATTACACTTTATTTCTCTGCTACAAGCTGCCTTGGAGTAATTTGCTTAGTGTTAGTACAACATCACTCCACACCAGTCTGTCAAAAATTGAAATAAAAAAAGACAACCGCACACTTCTGAAGACAAGAACCAGTAAATGAGTTTTGGTTTAGGTAAGACAGATTTTCCCAATAATAAACTTATCAAAATATTAAAAATTACATGGATCAAAGTCTTTGCCAAGGTTATTTTTTGCAAAGGGAACTGAAAGCATATTGAGCTTCTGTTTCAGGGAGAAAAGGGCAGAAATTAAGATAATGAAACTGAAAATGTTACTTTTTAATTAATAATAATGAAACAAGAAGTAAAAGACTTTGTAGTGACCAAATCATGCTAAAGTAAAGTATGATAAAATCCAAAGTCATGCTGACAACATCATGAGGCTGCCTTGCAGTACAGAGCAGTGCTCCCATTGGAGATTGGCTGCCAGGATGGGTAACCACTTGGCCTGGCCTAGGCTAGAAGCCCTTACCTGGAATTAGAAATCACCACAACTTTAAACAGTACTTTTAAAAACAAATGTTGCTTTCTTTGAAGTAAACAATGTCATCAGTCCCTCTAGGATAGACACAATGGCTGGGCTTAGTCCTGACATCCACATGTATTTTAATTCATACGGGATTGTGAAGGAAATGAAGACAAAAGATACTTAGCTCTAAATTTTGCCTTACACTCTAAACTCCACAATGATCTTAGACTTAATCTCTCCATGGTAAACACAGATTCCATTTACTTCATTATGTTCTAGATGAGTCCCAAAAGACTGTCAAATTTAAATATAAGAGTAGACTTTTATTTTACAGCATGCATACACCTGTTACGGAAATACAGAATCATAGAATTATTGACTAGTTAGGGTTGGAAAGGACCTTAATATCATCTAGTTCCAACCCCCCTGCCATGGGCAGGAACACCTCACACTAAACCATGCCACCCAAGGCTCTGTCCAACCTGACCTTGAACACCACTAAGGATGGAGCATTCACAACTTCCTTGAGCAAATCATTCCAGTGCCTCACCACCCTTACAGTAAGAACTTCTTCCTTACATCCAGCCTGAACTCCCCCTGTTTAAGTTTTAACCCATTACTCCTTGTTCTATCACTACATTCCTGTCACAGTTTAAGCCCAGTTGACAACTCAGCCACTCAGCCCATTCTGTCACTCCCCACCCTTTCCTCCCCACCCTGCTCCCAGAGGGATGAGGAGGAGAATCGAAAAAATGTAACTCCCATGGGTTGAGATAAGAGCAGCCCAGTAACTAAGGTATAACACAAATCACTGCTGCTACCACCAGTAATGATAATGATAAGAGAAATAGCAAGGGAAGAGAATACAACACCTCAGCACCCACTGACCGGTACCCAGCCTGACCCTCAGAGTGATTAACACTTTTGGGTAACTGCCCCCAGTTTACATCCTGGGCGTGACGTGCTGTGGTATGGAATATCTCTTTGGCTAGTTTGGGTCAGGTGTCCTGTCTCTGCTTCCTCCCAGCTTCCCCTCCTCCCTGGCAGAGCATGAGACGCAGAAAGTCCTTGGTCAGACTAAGCATTACTGAGCAACAACTAAAAACATCGTTGTTATCAGTGCTGCTTCCAGGCTGAAAGTCAAAACCACAGCAGTGCACCAGCTACTAAGAAGGAGGAAAATGGCTGCTACTGCTGAACCCAGGACAAGTCCTTAATGAAGAGTCCCTCTCCAGCATCTTTATAAGACCTCTTCAGGTACTGGAAGGCTGCTATGAGGTCTCCACGCAGCCTTCTCCAGGCTGAACAGACCCAACTTTCTCAGCCTGTCTTCATACGGGACGTACTCCAGTCCCCTGTTCATCCTCGTGGGTCTCCTCTGGACATGTTCCAAGAGTTCCATGTCCTTTTTATGTTGAGGGCACCAGAACTGAACACAAGACTCCAAGTGAGGTCTCACAAGAGCAGAGTAAAGGGGCAGGATCACCTCCTTTGACCTCCTGGTCCCTCATGAAAGTAATATGAGTTTCTTTTACTTAAGAAGGCAGCACTTCCTAAAATACTATTGAATAACAGGAAACTTAAAAATCAGCCATTCATACCATGCTGACTAGTGCCTGTTGGGGAAAGGGAAGTACCTGAAGGGCATATTCTGGGACCAAGTTTATGCTTACAGCATAAGGGAAAGGCTTAGCGTTACAACTCCTGGCAGTCAAGAAAAATATTGAAGATTTAGCTTGTCTCACACCAAATGTCAAAAACCTTGAAGAAAGTCTTGTGGCAAAGATGTCTTCTAAATGACTGAATTATGTGCCCTGTGTGTCAAAGCTTTTGGTGTCTGTAATGCTTATGATGGGGAAAAAAAAAAAGACTATTCAATTTAAAACATTGTTGAGATGCAATTTAACAAAGAAACCCAGACTGGAACAGTTCATAAACTGCTCAATACTGGAAAAGTTGCTTTTTTCCCCTCCTTTTTTTTTTTTTTTTTTCTAATATAAACTCAAGGGCTGAATGGTAGATGTGGTGTGTGTGCTTTGGCAGCAAGATTAAAATCCTCCAGCAAGTTTGGGGAGGTTTTAGACTTCATCAAGGGTATATCTTTCTTTAGGTTTTCTTTGTGCTTCCCAGGTGCTGCCATTCCTGCCCACCTGAGAAGCTGGCTGTGGGGCCACTTGAGCTCCCATTTCCAGGGTGGGGAGGCAGGGCTGCTGCACAGATGGGGACTGCTGGATGCACCGCCTGCCTAAATCTCAGCACAGCCTCAATTACTCTGGGGCGCTGGGTTCATTGTCAATTAGAGTGGCAGCGACTGCAAGCAGCAGCTGTAACAGATGGCTGGGCTCCAGCCACCTTGTGGCAATAGGATCAGAGCCAATTCCAATCTTTTCTTCTCTCTTAAAAAAAAAAAAAAAAAAAAAAAAAATGGAAAGGAAAATAACAAAAAGGAAAAAGAGTCCCAAATCCCATCCCATAGTTGTGAGTTAGTTTCAACGTATAAGTGATAAGTATCGTACCTACAAAGGCATAATTTATCTGGTCTCTATTAACCCCTTCTTTCAGCTTTTTGAAGTCAAGATGTTGTTTATTTACTACTTCAAGCATGTTTTAGCAGGATGTTCAACTGAGAAGACAGTTTGCACTTTGTTCTGAGGGGAACTTACAAAATGCTTTACTCATAACTGAACCAATTTAAGCCAGTTGCTAGTTTCTTAACTGGAGAGTTCTCTTAGAACTGTACAGTCTCTCTTTCTGAACAAAGCACTTTAAAATAATCCAAGTCTTAAACTATAGTTTCCGGTGAAATCTGATTCCATTTATTACACTTAGAATATAGTTACCCCATGACAAAAGCTGGAGATATAGCATTCTTCTCAATCTCATTTAGGTAAGACTTAAGGTGCTCTCTGAAGGGCCTTCATTACTTTCATTTCCAGGTGATCTGAGGTGTTGGACATCTCTCTGTTCTTTTCTAGGTTCATCCACAGTCAGCCTAAAACTGCTCTTCCAGTCACCAAGGAAATGCCTCACAGTCTAAATACACAGCATGGAGCAATCAACAAGTACATTCAACAAGAACCACATCTTGACAACATTTTGCACCAAATCTGACTTCCTGAACAATTCAGGCCTTTCCACAGAGTACAACATTGATAAGCTGGTCCTATACTTAGAGCATTTACAGTTTATTCATACCACATGGGCCAGCGCAATAAAAAAAAGAGTAGCTCTCTGAGGTGTAATATTAATGCTCCTTAAGGCGGTGAGACAGAATACACAAAGACGGATGCTGGGATCCCATCAGAGAAAGTTTTCCTCCTACTTCATCAGGACCAAATTCGAAAACACAAGTGCAGAGTAGTCTAGAAATTGAGTGAATGGAGATTGTTTGATGATGAATAAAAGGTGTTGACAGGTAATAGGTATAAATCAAGGAAGAAAACACATTTAGATTCTTTGCCAACCAAATCAATGTGGTTTTTTTTGAGAAAGAAGCATGAGGAAAGGAAAGAAAGGAATGGATTACTTTCATGCTGACTCTAAACTAGTCTTTCTGCAAGGGCAGGACAAAAGGCTTTTTCCCTCAAGATCCATGCAAACCATCAGCGATTTCCATGCAAAAGGCAAAGCATTTTTAACTATCCAGACCAAAGAAATATCTTTTCATAGAAGAGATAAATTTTATGCAAGCTAAACATAAAGAGAGCTAACAGGATATGGGCACACAAAATTAGAGCAATCTGTCACAAATGAAAGACTACAAAACCGACTTTCATCAAATACTGAAAAAGAGAAAGAAAGGAAAAACTGAAGCAGAAGCCCCAGCAGCATTATTAATTATATATTTTGTTACTTACATTATAATGGTGTCTTGAGGCCCCTATCCAGAGTTAAAATTTAAGCTTAAGATATAAGCTGTTGTGTATCTGGTTAGTTAATGCCCCCAGGGGAGTAGGAGAATTGAAAGAAAACTTAATCTCTGATTGTTAATAGTGTTGGCAATTGAGTATAGTCTTAGGATAACACAAAGGCTAAATGTTGTGGGTTTTGTTACTATTAATTTAAGCTCTGTGATAATTTTTTCATAAAAATATTTCCTGAAGCTGAATTCAGCAGTAGAAAGTGGGTTTAATGAGCTGCTTAGTGCTTGTACTTCAAATGTTTGATTGACTTGCTCAACATTCTCCTTATCCATTAAATAAATAAACTAAATCAATCCAGGTTGTTACCCAACTATGTTAGAGTTTTCGCTGTTTGTCTATGGGGAAAGAAAAACTTTTTCCTTTACTTAATTTTGGTGCAGAGGTTGTTTTTTAGAGGATGGCAGGGCAAGAGAGCATCTTCTCAAGCATGTTTAGAATTCATTTCATTCTGTCAAAACCATAGCTACATCTGGTAAATGCTCGGCAATCTGAAATCACTGGTGCATGCGGAGTAGATGATCCCTTCTTGCTTTATTTTTGTCTTTCTATAGACTACTCTACTCAATTGCAAACTGTGACCAGCCAGTAAACTGTTACTTTTCTCAAAAACTCTAAAAAGTGCTATACTCCAGGTAGACAGAAAAAAACCAAGAAGTGAGAGAGCACCTGCTGTTTGTGTTTTTCAGGTGGAGACCTGATACACAAAGAGAATAAAGGAAGTGTCTGTGGTTGAACAAAAAACATGGGAAAAACAGGAGAAAAAATGCAGTTCTTCCAGGTTCCTTTCAGGCTTCCTAATCATGTAATCAACTCTCATATTCAGAAGAATAAGCAGGCCAAAAGAGGGAGGGAAGAAGAGGTGTATGGCCTTTAAAGAGAAGTGAATATTTGTATTTACTTGTATGGACTTTGGTCCATATCTTGTCAACAGATCAATAAAATGATTTAAAAAAAATAACTTACAGATGAAAATACATCTTTCAAAAATACAAAGCTTATGGAGTAACTTTGGAAACTAGATCAGAACTCCCTTCTTTACCTCCAAATAGTAACCCCTGCTCTGCATTTCAGTGAAATGCTGAAAGACACTTGAAGAAATAATTTTGAAATGCAGTTTTAAATGACAATACATTGATAATTGTTATTCAATCTACTTTGAAATCAAACTTGAAATTGTGCTTTGCAATAAGTTTTAATGTATTGAGGAAGTTCTCCATTCACTAATGATATCACATCTGCAGTTTCAGGCAGAACAAAAGTTGAGATATCTGCAAAGGTTAAAGTCAGATTTAAAACAAAAAGATACTTTCAATATTAAGCAGGTGAATAACTACACGCAAGAATCATTCAATTTTGCACTATTCATGTGTGTAATCGCATATAATTACAGTGGAGTTTAATCCTACTAATCTTTATTTTGGGTTGGATCACTGCTAATTTTGAAAAGACTATTCATCCATTTCAGTGCTTATTTCTGGTTATGATGCAAAAGAGCTCTTTAATCTAAAAATATTCTTAAGAAAAAATCTCTGAGAAGCAGCCCCTAAATCTGACACTGAAGTTATTGTTTCCATTACCAATAAAGATAATTTAGTGATTAATCGATACACATAATATGCAAATGAATAACCACACTCTGCAGCAACAACAGCAACAACAAAAAAACCAGCTTTTTTATACAAGACGACTTTGTAAGTCCTTATTAACTTGCAGCCTCTGCAGTATCTTGTATATTGTTGACATTCCTGAGCCTGGGCTAACAGTAACATGCATACAATACTTCCATCACACCCTTCACTAGCTCAGTCAACCCTATTCATGTGTTACACACCTGTGCATATTTGCAGTCCATTTAGCTGTGGTGTGAGAAATATTAGCTTTCAAGGTGGACTCAGCAAAGATTTTTCCCTCCCTTTTTGTACTTAACAGCACTAAAGGAATAGTTAGGAAGATACAGGCCCTACATCTTGCATAATTCTTGTATTTGATGCTATTATAGCACTATATCAGTTTCACTTTATCAAATTGGTAGAGGAAGAAGTACATCAACAGAAACTTCACACCAGACAACATTTGGTTCTTCTCTCAAGTGTACCAGATGGTCTAATGACAGACAAAATTTCTTCCTCTTGTATCTGAGACAATCAAGCATATTAAATGTTCACCATCTTGAATGTTCAAATCATATAGGAGTATCCCACTACCTTAGGGAGATAAAAATTTCAGAGGATCTACATGGCAAGATTGTACCAGAAAGTATAGGGATTCTTTCAAGGAAGTGATGAGATTATTAATGTCAGTAATTTAATAATTCATACCAACTTCTTACAGTCAGTTCAAATACCTGTATTTGGTTATGGCAGATGAAATGCACTGTATTCGTCTTTCTGCACTAAAGGAAAATTTAGTCCCAGGGTTGAACTGAGATTTAAGTTGGCCTGAAGTCTGCCATCTGACTAGCAGTTCTAGCCTTCTCTCATTAACACTTTATTTTTGCTTGACCTGAATGAGGACAACCCAATTCTAATTTATTCAGAAAATCACCCCAGCCAGAGCCAAGAAAAAGTTCTTAATTTTGTCTAAATGTGTGCAAATAATATTCTCTAACACAAACTACTTTCTTTGGCCAGGGGAAGTAACTGTCATAATTATTTGAGACTAAAAGAAAGTTACTGATCAGATAGGATATTTACTTACAAAAAGTGTTTACATAACATGCACTCACGTAGTACAAATATTCTTAAGGTATCAGGGTTGGGGGAAAGAAATTTTAGCCTTAAGATGGGGGTTAAATAGTAAGTTAAAAATTACTTTGAACAAACAAAATGAACATGTGATAGCATCCTCACTCAAGTGTTTGGTGAACTCTTTTTTCTTATGTTCGCTAGTAGACGGTAGATCCATTCTACAGCTACTGAAGATAGCAAAAACTCCAATTCATGGTTTAAAGGCTTGTCCTCATGTGTTTCCTGATTTACCCTTGTGTTGAAAGCCCTTTTAGTGCAACTTACTGCACCATTGGAGGGTGGTGTGAATGGGTCTATTATTGAATAAATACAAGTGAAGAATTAAAAAGGTCTAAATCCTGCATGACAAGCATGGAGAAAAGGTGTAAGGCGGCAGCTCCTGACTGGTGAATGTACTTCACCTTTTCTTCTGTTCATTCTAATAACTTTCCAAGAAAGCAGTGAAATTCATAGTTTTAAAGACTCTTAAAACAAGGCCCTTATAAATTTAAAGTGCTTGTACACAAAGCAGTAGAGAATCAGTTGTAGGCACAAATTCATCACAAGTGGATATTTCACTAGATGAGTAGATAAAACTTTTAGTATCACAATTTCACTGAATCATACCCTACAGTCATCAAAAGAATTGTCGGATTACTGCAGTGGAGGTTTCTACTGGGGAAGCAATAGCACATGAGGCTGTGATCTTATGATTCTGCCTGCCTTAACTTTTACAAAGACAGTAATTGAACATAAGATAATAAACACACATCTGTGATATTTCAGGCAATATTAAACCACTGCTCTGGGAAAAAAAAACAAAACCAAAACAAACCAAAACTTGCCACAAAAAGACTGATACACAAAACAAACAAACAAACAAAACACTATACCTTAATTTTGTCTTAAATTGGTAAAATGGTTATGAAACTAAAAAAGAAAAATCAGTACAAAAAAAGCTGTATAATGTTTTCTGAGATCCTGACTGAAATGCATCCACACCTGTAGGTTAAAGAGAGAGTGATACTTAAAATAACTTGAAGGAAAATCACATTTTAACCTATCTATCTTTCTCTAGACCACTTATTTCTGCCACTGAGATGATGAAAATGAACCCAAAGCGACAAGTTGAAAATTATTAGTTTTCCCATTGCAGATCTGCAGCATTACTATAAGGATGCAGAGAGCATAGGAGCTTATAAAATGAAATACTCAATTGTGCCTAGTTAAGTTTACAGGGTGTTAATAAGAAAATTTTCTACAGACTTTTTCACAGAAAGAGTCAGTCTGCCAGTTCTGAACAAACCTGAGGTCACACGATATACTGGTTTTAACTATCTGTAAGTAAGATATTGTTATAACTAGATCACTAGAAAAATTTTATAAGTATTTGTGTTGCCTTAAGCTAAGTACAGACACAAAGGTGTAATGTGGTAAAAAAAAGTAAAAATTGCAGATTAATTTTAACAAAATCTACATACATGAGACTACGCCATCCTCAAATGTTTTTATTCACAGTCACTGGTGGCAACTGAGTATATCCTTATGAAATCAATAAAGAATTGCTAGTAATTCTAGCTGGGAATTTGGCTGGTAACTTTTGATATTTTTAAATGAAACTGAAGTATATTTAAAGCAGAATTTTTAAACTAATTTTACTATAGTCTAAAATTTATACCTAACTGCTGTAACGAAAGAAGCATCTCAATTATTTCTAAGAAATGTAAATAAGTTAAGCAATCACACCCTGGAAGGAATCACAGAATTTTAAGCATCTTTAAAACCTGGTGATTCTGACAAAGTAAACAGCACATCTGACTTCAATGAAAGTATCGTTATACAAATAATTGATGCAGTACTTGAAATATAAACTTGGAAACCTGAGGCAGGATTTATGCTCACTTTTTTTTTACATTTATAATGTGGAAATATACAGCAGACATAGTCCGTCACCTGATTATTCTTACAGACATTGGGTTTGGACAGTGTTCATTTCAAGTGTAGGTGTCTTAGGGCAAGACATACCATGTCTTGGGATATGTTTATTGTATTGACCCTATCTCCATATAGTTCCTGCAGCCTCAGGTAACTAACTTGTATTTTATTGGCTATACTGTTAAACAACCACAGTTAGCTATATGAATCTCACTACTGTTATCCATACTCATAGTTGTCTTATCAAATCACTGGTAAATTTGTATTAAAAGTGAGTACTTTGAATTACTTGCACAAAGAAAAATATGGTTTTTATTTTTTTTACAGATTTAGTGTTAGATGCAGAAATCCATTGAAAAGTGCTTGATTGCTAGTACTTTCTTATCCTAATTCCTAACTATATAGATTTCCTGGCCTCATGTTGTGGTTTAAATCCAGTCAGTAATTCAGAGAAAACATGCAGCCATTTGCTCAATTCCCCTCACTTGCTCCCTCTGCTCCCAAAGAGATGGGGAGAAGAATCGAAAGAATTTAACTCCCACGGGTTGAGATAAGAGCAGCCCAGTAACTACGGTATAACACAAATCACTACTGCTACCACCAGTAATGATAATGATAAGAGAAATAACAAGGGAAGAGAATACAATCGCTCACCACCTGCCAGCTGATACCCAGCCTCACCCTGGCAGTGATCTAACCCTTCCGGGTAACTTCCCCCATTTTACATCCTGGACGTGACGTGCTGCGGTATGGAAAACCTCTTTGGTCAGTTTGGGTCAGGTGTCCTGTCTCTGCTTCCTCCCAGCTTCCCCTTCTCCCTGGCAGAGCATGAGATGCAGAAAGTCCTTGGTCAGACTAAACATTATTGAGCAACAACTAAAAGCATTGGTGTTATCAGCGCTATTCCCAGGCCAAAAGTCAAAACCACAGCACAGCACCAGCTACTAAGGAGAAAAAATTACTACTACTGCTGAACCCAGGACACCCCACCATAACTTTAGCAAAGAATTACTACAGGTTGCAACTGGAACTGCCATGTCTCTTGAACTTAGCAAAGCACCTAACCTCTCACTTCAAATGTCTTCACTTTATGCAAGCTCATTGTTCTCTTGCAGGTAGGATCATAAATTGTGATTTATTCCAATGCTCAATATGTTCATGAGTCTCACAGTTAAGCAAGGCTGCAAAACAAAGAAAGAAAAAGAAAATCACTGAAAATCATGTTGTTAAACTGTCAGGAAACCCAAACAGAACTAAGCATGTGATGCTGTGAAATGAAAGAGAATAGCAATATAATTCCAAATGGTTTTCCTCCAGCAAGTCTGAATTTAACAAGAGCTATTGATATCTGCAGGAGAATCATGCCTCTTAAAATTGTCTATTTGATAATATTTGGCAAAATCATACAAAGCCACCTGGCTAGATTTTAAGAATGCCTTGATAAAATTTCAAGAAAAATCCATGTGTAACAATTTAAGATAAATTATTCCTTTCCCTCTAAGCAATTCTGAAGTATTAGGCTTAGAAAAGCCTTCTTAGGTAAGAATAAATGTGCTCAAATCCAGCCTTGGAGGGGGGCCAAAACCAAGGGAGAGATTAAGAACAGGGCAAACCTGTAGCAATGCTTCTGCAGTGATTTAAGGCTAAGGGTCCTCCTGAGGAAAAAGTGTTGTTGTTGCACTTAACATTTCAATAGCCATTGCTTCCTTTAATATATGCAGGTATTTTTGATCCTTTTTTTAGCCTTTTACCAGCCACAGAGTACTGTAGCAAGCAAGCCTATACAATGTGAGCTGAAACCCCTTTTTTTTTGTTGCTGTTATTTTTGAGTATACAATCTACAAGTTTTATTTTATGCTTCTTACTTTGCTTTCTTTGAGAAAAATAGAAGGCAGCTATTCTATATTGAAAGTCTCCAGGCCTCTCATGATTTCATATTTCTTTTGTCATATTTGTCCTTTAGGCACTCTTTATTTTCCTCATAGGTTTTAGCCCACTTAGTCTTTCCTTACACAGAAGCCAGTGCAAAATTTTGAATTTTCCTGTTTTTTTCTGAAGCTTTTCCAGTTAAACAATATACCTTTTGGGTCAAAGTAAGCAGTCATCCAAAAAGTACAGCTTTAGCCATCCTCTAGACTTACTCTCTGTGTTGCTGTTTCTCTCCTAATTTCTAACATTTGTTTGAGTTTACTTGGACATTGTTGACCACTGATCTAATGTTTTCATAGAATTATTGTGAAGCATACATGTATATGTAATAACAGTATCTAGCACAATATTTGCTGGTGCTATTTAGTTTAGTTGCCTGGTTTTAATGCCCTAGGAGTATTTCACAACATTTATTCTAATCTTGGTTTTCCTCCTTAGCCAAAGGAGAAAGCTGGATACTTCTTTGGAGTAATTTGGAGCAGGGACCAGAACCACCTATTTCTCTCCACTGACTGGAGGAGGAATTGAGAGATTGAAACACTAGTTTATCTTACATCTAAAATTATATAACATGAAAACTACTATATTCCCTGGTGTGCTGATGAGTGAACATCCCTTTGTTTGTTTGCTAGAAAAGAATACTTCTGACAACTCTTCAGATTTAAGATTAAAGTTATATCGAACTGAGAGAAAGAAAAGTGCAATGCCTTCAGTGAGTCTCTGCATAATTTACGCACAATCATACAATTGCAGGGTTCAACTCTCTCTCTCCACCTCAGCTGAAGGAGTAAAGATTGACCTCAGTCCCTTGTTAATACTTAAAATATTTCCGCCTGCTTCTCTGAGGCATCTAATACAGTTATCTTTGACCTATTAACTTACCTCATCCATACCAAGTATTGTTCATGCTGTCTGAGTATTCTTGTTCAAATCAATAAAGGTAAAGGTGGCATAATCTAACTATAAATGGAAGATGGCCTCACATATCAGATGTTCTGTCATGTTGTCTACATAAACCTATTCTAATTCACAACAAAATTATGAGTGCATTTCAGTGGAAATCCTCTGCAAAAACCAGTTTTGACTGTAAGTTAAAGCATTACGCATAAAAATAAGCTGTTCTTTTGACATTATTTATAAGCTGTAGAAATACATGATATAATCATGTGTATTAAGTTCAATTTAGTATTGATACTTAAGCATCTCTGATTATAGTTTCAAAGATATGTCAGGGTACATTTGAACTCAGTTAATTTTGTTACCCTTTAAAGTATATCCAACAGTAGTGACAACCAGAATTGAAAAGTGGCTGCTGGAAATCCATGCAGGGTCAGGTTTCTTTGCTAGGAATCAGTTTTGAAACACACACAAAATATAAAGAGATGTGCTCCTGGCTAAGAGATTTTTATTACTGCTTTAATACTAGCTGAAATTATTATTTTTTTTTCTCTAGAACCTACAATTTATGCCAGAAAGTATTTTTCTTTTTTTTTTTTTTTATAAGAACCTGACATCTCTCAGAAGTCAAGTAAACATCCAGCAAAATGTGATAATTTTACAGCTGTGCTATCAAAAGGCACATGTTTGTTGAAGGCAGCTTGAGTAGGAAGAATCAGCTGTAACAAAGGTGCCACAGCCTGTCAACATATTGTGAAAGCCCTGGAAAAATCTCATAGATAAGCTGAGTTCAACGGTGAACTAAAGCCTTAGGTTGAGACTGAGTAGCCCGTAATAAAATAAGTTGCCTTGTTCCTAAGAGTATCAGGAAACTGTTGTGTTCTTACCAAACCAAATCCACTGTCCCTGTGACACAGTAAATGATTAGAAGAGAATTTTGAAGGCAAGAAATTATTTCTTCAAGGGTCCTGATATGTTCTTCAATTGGTGTTATTCTTTGGTTCAGTTTCACTGATTCACATGCACTCCACTAAAAGGTCAAGGTATTGCACAAGGGACTTGAGGGGAGCAAGGCTCCTCATTTCCTTCTCCAGGTCAGGATGAATGTCAACTTTGCTAAAATTTCTCTTCAACAAAAGCAGAGAACTTTTAGGGTGTTTTTTTTATCCTACAAGCAAGGAACAGGATTAAAGAGCAGTGATAGCACTGATTGGAATAAACCTTAGAGCAAAAAAGCCCAAGACGACTGCATGTTTATTTTCTGTCCTTTCTCTGTTTTATATCCTTTTTCTCAGCTCTTATGGGCCCTGGTGTTGTTTTTCTGCTTGCATGCTTGACAGAAACGTCCTTATTAAAGAGAGAAAAATGTCAAACTTGTTGAAGAAAATTTACAATACCTTGGACTGAACCTACTATTTACCCATTCCTGTTTTTTTTCTAAAAGAAACATAGGGATATGAATCAATCCGTTATTCCCAGGATACCCTCAAGGAAAGGTGACTCAGCTTGCTATAAAATCCTGCCCTAAGAACAGCAAAGTTAAATTGTCAATGACATGCTTATCCTAGGCAGGGAAGAAAAACATTAGAGCTGTAAGTCGAAGTACCTGGGTTGCTAGCACAAGATAAGGATGGGGAGATCCCTGTGATTGTAGTAATCTGCACTGAGAGACTGGGTGACAACCTTCAGGTGTTGGGAATGCTTTGGATGAATAAATGAAACCCTGGCTGGTTTTGTGTCTTGAAATTAAGAATATTCACTGGTTTTGCTAGCTATGCTTGCTTCATGTACAGAGTGCAATGTGCTGCATAAGAAAATAATACCCATACATTTTATGATCTATTAATTTATTTTACATTATAGATGTATGTACATGTACAGAGTGTTTTCAAAAGAATGGTTGCATCTTATAGAGAGAGCAGGTAAAAAAATTTGTTTAACATGTGTACCATACCAAGAACAATCCTTTCCCAGCTGGATCCTCCTAGAGCTACTGTCAAAAAAATAATACTAGTAAGAGATATTTCCTTTTTAATAAAGGGGGTTTCTGTGTGTGTTTCAGTCTCTAGATCTGTAACAATGGACAAATTCATCAATTGGATGAAGAGTACTCAGCTGCATTTTATACAAATGAGTTCATATCAAATTTTAGTGTAGCTGTTAAAAACATAAGAAGATTGCAGTATCTTTATAATTAATAACTACTTCAGTGATTTCACTGTTTGGGAGACTAATCTTGGAGCTTTTTGATTAAAATCTCAGATTCACCCTGGTCTCCTAACATCTGTTTTAAATAGCAACAGCATTTTTTCAAATAAGTGGATAATATTAGAGGGCAATACAAAATAAAGTTTCCTTAAGTCATTGTCCCATGAGATTATCTGTGGTTGACTCTTCCCTGAAAGGTTTTTGGAGGAGAACAAAACATGGCAATCGAACTGTATTTGCTCTACAAGGCTGTAAAATCAATAATACTCTTCTGGACCATAGAAGTGTGTGTCTGGACCTTAGGTATCTAGGACTGGTTTTCATTTTATTGGGATGAACTAACTTTGAAGTCCTTCGGCTTCCTCCCAAGACACACTTCACCAGTAACATGTAATTACTTATCTACTTTCTCCACCCAGTCTGTTTTTTCTGAAGATAATAGTAACAAGCTTTCAATTCCAGTACCAACTTCTTGGTTTGCTTTACAAAAGAAGTAGGAATGGCCATTAATGGCACAGACTAAAAAGTTCAAGGCTGCAGAGTACATGGCCTTAATAGAAAGTCAGTCCTGATTATCTCATCAATGAAATTGAATTAGAAACATCTTCTGTATTGTAAGTGCACCTGTCTGTAACCATAAGATGAGATACTGTAAACTTGTATAGTGGATTTGACAATAATTAGATATCTGCTCTTCAAGAACTGCTTTTATGAAGCAGACTTGAGGAGTTCTGGCCTCTGCCAATCAAGTTACATAGCTCCTTCAAGCTGGAAAGACAGATTTTAGTCACCAAGATGTTAGTTGTCTTAGCATGTGTAACAGCCTAAAGCTGCAGGATCTTTTCCTAACTCTCAGTATTAGGGAAATAAAACTGCTTGCATAATGATAAATATGTAAGCAGAAAGGACATTAAAGATTTCCACCATCTACAACATCTTTAATACATTTCTTCCTTCCTGCTCCTTTTCATCATCATTCTGACTTTTAATATGTCTGAAACCTAACCCATGTCTAGGAAGTCTAGAAAACAGTCTTTCTAAGAAGTTGCTTTCATCTGAAGTCAGGCATATGAAATTAAGAATGCTCAAATTTACCAAATGAATACTCCATTTATCCAGTATCTTGCCTCCAGCCATGGCCGGTAAAGATAATTCACAGGAAGGGAAAAACGTCTTGAGAACTAAATGAAACTTTCAGTTCTGCTCTGAATGAAAGACAGTACCTATTCTTCATTCTGTATCTATTTCTTGTTTCATTTTGCTGGAGGCATGATTTAGCCTTGAAAAACAGCTTTTTTAATTCATTGTCTCAGTGTATTAATTCCACCTTGTTCAGAATGGGAGGATATAATGAGAATTTTCTGACTCTCTCTTTGAAGAAGATCAGGAGTTCATTCGAGCTCAGACTCAGCACTTTCAGGTTCACAGGGCCAGCAGTTTGTGCAAGAATTATGCAGGTGATATTAGCTCTCACTGCCCCAGCTAAAATGGCTCACTGACAGTGGGGTAGGGTAGAAGACAATGAGATGGGGAGAGAGTCTCTGGAAAAAGTCCATAAAGATTCTGGAAATTGTGTCTGTGTAATAAGAGACTGTAGCCATTCTGCTTACATACCTTACCTTTTCTTATGATCCTTATTATTATTTTAATGTTGCTAGCACTCGTGTATCTCCCCTTTTGTAATGGCTCTTCTCACCATGATATCTAGGTGTTAAGCAGAGAGTTTCACTTAGCTGTATTCAGTCTATGGCTAAACATATTTTTAGAACTGTAGGTGTCAAGATGGTAGAATTCAGGATCTTGTGTGGTAGGGTCAGTAGAATAGCAAGTAGAATCGCAACCCTGGACTTTAGCAGGACAAACTTTGGCCTCTTCAAGCAATTGCTAGGGGAAATCCCATGGGCTAGGGTGCTTGAAGGTAAAGGGGCTCAAGATAGTTGGTTGACGTTCAAGGACTGCTTTTTCCGAGCTCAAGATCAGAGCATCCCGACACGTAGGAAGTCAAGGAAGAGGGTCAGGAGACCTGCGTGGCTAAATAGGGAATTGCTGGGTATGCTCAAGTGGAAGAGAAGAGTTTACAGGTCATGGAAGGAAGGGCTGGCCACTTGGGAAGAATATAAGGCTGCTGCTAGAGGATGTAGGAAAGCTGCTAGGATGACTAAAGCCTCCTTGGAATTAAAGCTGGCGAGAGGGGTCAAGGACAGCAGAAAGAGCTTTTTCAAATACATGGCAGATAAAACTAACACCAGAGGCAATGTAGGCCCGCTGATGAATGGGACGGGTGCCCTGGTGACAGAAGATACAGAGATGGCAGAGTTACTGAATGCCTTCTTTGTCTCTGTCTACTCTGCCGGAGGCAGTCCTGAAGAGCCCTGTACCGCTGAGACCTCAGATGAAGATAGGTCAACGGAGCGGTCTGCCTTAGTCAATGAGGAATGGGTTAAAGACCAGTTGAGCAATCTGGACATCCATAAATCCATGGGTCCAGATGGGATGCACCCGCGGGTGCTGAGGGAACTGGCGGAGGTCATTGCTAGACCGCTCTCCATCATCTTTACCAAGTCTTGGGAAACAGGAGAGGTGCCTGAGGACTGGAGGAAAGCAAATGTCACCCCTGTCTTCAAAAAGGGCAAGAAGGAGGACCCGGGTAACTATAGACCGGTTAGCCTCACCTCCATTCCTGGGAAAGTAATGGAACACCTTATCCTTGGTGCCATCTTAAGGCATATCAAGGATAAGAGGGTTATGAGGAGCAGTCAACATGGCTTCACCAAGGGGAAGTCATGCTTGACCAATCTTGTAGCCTTTTATGAGGAAATAACACGGTGGATGGATGATGGCAGAGCGGTGGATGTGGTCTACCTTGACTTCAGCAAAGCGTTTGACACAGTCTCCCACAGCATCCTTGCAGCTAAATTGAGGAAGTGTGGTCTGGATGATCGGGTAGTGAGGTGGACTGTGAACTGGCTGAAGGAGAGAAGCCAGAGAGTTGTAGTCTATGGGGCGGAGTCTAGTTGGAGGCCTGTATCTAGTGGAGTGCCTCAAGGGTCGGTACTGGGACCAGTATTATTTAATATATTCATCAATGATTTAGATGAGGGAATTGAGTGTACTATCAGCAAGTTTGCTGATGACACTAAGCTGGGAGGAGTGGCTGACACGCCAGAAGGCTGTGCTGCCATCCAGCGAGACCTGGACAGGCTGGAGAGTTGGGCGGGGAATAACTTGATGAAATATAACAAGGGAAAGTGTAGAGTCCTGCATCTGGGCAGAAACAACCCCAGGTTCCAGTATAGATTGGGGAACGACCTGTTAGAGAGCAGTGTAGGGGAGAGGGACCTGGGG
This sequence comes from Neopsephotus bourkii, assembly GCF_033783945.1. Classification (NCBI taxonomy): domain Eukaryota; kingdom Metazoa; phylum Chordata; class Aves; order Psittaciformes; family Psittacidae; genus Neopsephotus; species Neopsephotus bourkii. The sequence continues at coordinate 3,877,526 of NW_026901402.1, read as the reverse complement.
GTCCTGGTGGACGACAGGGTGACCATGAGCCGACACTGTGCCCTTGTGGCCAAGAAGGCCAATGGCATCCTGGGTTGTATTAGAAGGGGGGTGGTTAGTAGGTCGAGAGAGGTCCTCCTTCCCCTCTACTCAGCCCTGGTGAGACCTCATCTGGAATATTGTGTCCAGTTCTGGGCCCCTCAGTTTAAGAAGGACAGGGACCTGCTGGAGAGAGTCCAGTGCAGGGCAACTAAGATGATTAAGGGAGTGGAGCATCTCCCTTGTGAGGAAAAACTGAGGGAGCTGGGTCTCTATAGTTTGGAGGAGACTGAGGGGTGACCTTATTAGTGTATATAAATATATAAAGGGGGAGTGTCACGAGGATGGAGCCAGGCTCTTCTCAGTGGCAAACAATGATAGGACAAGGGGAAATGGGTACAAACTGGAACACAAGAGGTTCCACTTAAACTTGAGAAGAAACTTCGTCTCAGTGAGGGTGACGGAACACTGGAACAGGCTGCCCAGGGAGGTTGTGGAGTCTCCTTTGGAGACATTCAAAACCCGCCTGGACACGTTCCTGTGTAACCTTATCTAGGTGCTCCTGCTCCGGCAGGGGGATTGGACTAGATGATCTTTTGACGTCCCTTCCAATCTCTAACATACTGTGATACTGTGATACTGTGTGCATAGCCTGTTGAGCTCACATCTTACTTAAAATCACTTTACCATTGGCTATGAAATAATTTCATCATAACGCTGTCCTGTTACTTATGTTAGCTGGATCCTTCTTCAGCCTCTCTTGGATTAATATTTTTTTATTTTTTTCCACATATATAATTTAATTCAGAGCAAATTATACTCCACAAACTACTGAAAAGTAATACCAATAAGTTTCAAAACCTTTCATTGATGATTCTAGTAACTGAAACCTGTTGGGTTGTAAATTGTTATACTGGTAGAAAATCAAGCTAAAGCAACTGAAGCCATATGCAGTAGTCCTGGTGCAATTTATGCAGTAGAACTCAGATTCTTGACTAACATATATGATTTATGTAATGCTGTTACCTGTTTTTTATATATGTCACTGAATACCACAGACATGTCTTGATCTCATCTCTTGCACTGATTAAGTCGGAATATCCTGTCTGGCTGTCTAACCATCATTTGCTTTCTTGCATACTGATAGCTTATTCGTGGTAACCTATAAGATGATACAAGGTGGATTTTTCTTGTGCCACCTAGTTTTCCATTGCAAGCTAAAGGCCGTTGCTTAAATCATGTATGGGTAAATTGGTTAACTGGTCTTCATGTCTGTAACTATATGTGGTGTAAATTACACTGGCTGCAGTTCTGTGCAAGCTTAACAAAGAGGTGTGTTTTGCCTGCAGGTCAGATCTAAATCCTTAATGGCATTAAAATTACTTGAATGTGCAAATTTGGGTCACGAATACTAGTCATTATTACTCTATAAGTCTGATAAATATATAAGTAAGTCTTCATTGCATTTCCACCATTTCTACTGAAGACATTTCTATCTGCTTTGGTGTGAATTTATGGAGAATCAGACCCACAGTCACTTATTTATATACTTTCATTAGGTCTAAAATACCCCTTCATTGCCATCTTTCTAGCCTAGGTCACTACGTAGCTTTATGCATAAGTTTCATGGACATGTAAAACTCAAAAAAAAAAAAAAATAATAAAAGGAGTACTTGATTTAAAAAAAAGTAAAAGAAAGTCTGTTATATTCATACTTTTAATTTAACACTGGTTGGGATATCTGCCAATGTAATACAGGCACTTTTCTGTGCCTGGAAAACCCAATTAGGACTTGTTCTTAGTTTGATTATCAGTCAGAAACACGCATACAGAAATATTCATTAGAGACCTACTGAGAGCTGTGATAAAGCAGCAGACAGCTGAATTATAGTCTGTCAGTAACCCCACTACAATTTTACATTTGCTTGATAAAGGACAAGTAACAAAATATCTAAGATGTAATTTGGTGCCCACTGGAACTGTACTTCATTTGGTAGATATTGTTCTGACTCTCTTCAGGAGGTTGGTGAGTGTTTCATGACACGATATCCTACACAAATGATAAATCAACAGGCCAAATGTTGCACCAGCCTTCCATGTACATGGAAGCAACACATGCATCAGTTGACAATTGCCTTCCAGTAGCAGGCAAAAGCCAGTCTCTTTTGGGTTGAAAACGTAGGTCAGATTCCAAAAGCTTAGAATCAAAAGGATGATATTTTTAAAAGGGTGATGATTCTACTGACCCCACTCACCCGTACTAAATGGTAGGTCTATACAGAGGCTAGACAAGAAGGGAAGAAAAATCATTACATTAGGGTTTATGAGTTATATTTCTGCAAAATATTTCAGTTAACATTACATAGTCATTTTTTTTCGGGGGGGGTGTTGGTGTTTTGTGGTTTTCTTTTTATATTTATTTTTGGTGGTAGTGGTGTTTTTTTGTTTGTTTTGTTTTTTTTTTTAGCTTACAAGCCCCTTAGTATTGGCCTTAAATTCCACTAACCAAACCCATTGGCAGTACAACACATGATCTGAAACTGTAATAGGCTCTCAATAGAATTGGGAAGGACATATGTATAGAGCTGTGATACCAGTCAGCTAACTAGATCAAAGTCTCTCATACAGTTTATTTAAAAAGCACTTGGGAAATCTGGTTCCAATAATGGTTTCAATGTGCTTTCCTTTCTAAACAGAAACAATATCACATTTGTAAATGAAAGAAATGACGTTTGATACTTTTATTGAATGTGGCGTTTTAGTAACAATGTTGTTCAAGACATATAAACTCCCATCTAAAATTAAATTATTGAAATGAATAAAAAAAATAGTAAGAATGGAGAATAAAGGTCTGTTTGATATTCTCAACATGAATCAGAACCATTAGTTCTGCACTAATATACAATTGCACAGGTTGCAGCAGTCCACAAATTAAGCAAAAATAGTGGCAGAATGTACTCTTTATTTTGTGATTTTTATTTAGACTAAGATTCCATAGCAGTATCTATTATGTACCATGCATTGCACCAGCAAGCCTAAAATAAACACATGTTAAATCATGTTACTAAACAAAACTGTTGAAAGATCAATTTCCCTAAGGCATTCTGGCTATGTATGCATTCAACAACTGTACAGTATTCTCTGATGAAGGATTAAAACCAGTTCACAGTATGAAAATAAGACAGAGACCCATGCCTGAATGAACGACTTTAAAACATGCACAGTCTTTGAGCAGAGCAGGATACTAAAATATAAGACTACCCTTTTCAGCATCTTAATAATTTTTTTATTTGGAACTATATGAGTATTTTTAACATAGTTATTCAAGATGCTTGACTGGCACATCTTCAGTTCTTGAAAGCCTTACAAACTGTGAAAGCATTTTCCCTCAGAATGTTTCCCTGATGCATAAGGTAATTCAGTTTTTCCCAAGTTACCAGACAAAGAGCAGATGCACAGAAGCTATGTGTAGGTGTACATTAACAGGTACAGGCGGAACTGAGCTCAGTCTTCCCGTGCTAGTACTGGAATTGGAAATATAAGAAAAGATACCAACGTAGGCGTCTGCATCTAGATTTTTTGGTCCAGACACAGTTCTAGCCACATGCTGCACCAGAGCTAGCATACTGTGTTGAAAGTCTGGGGGCTGATTTTCACAGCAGAGGATGTGGCTGAAAGGGTAGTTCAGACCTCCCCCTTTTCTGCCTGTGTGTTCTTAACAGCTCCTTTTTGCCTGGTCTGAAGTTAGCTCAGCTATGTGGAAAAACAACTCAGACACGTTACCAGCTAAAAAATTTCCCAGCAAAGAGAAATGGTCAGTTTTCCATCACGCCAAGTCCCTTCTTTGACCCACTGTTGCAATGACATGTTTCCTAGCACTGGTGTAAGGTAAGTAATGGGAACTTGCAGTCATAGCAAGGTGTAGAGGGCTAGGGTACATCTTTAGATAGCACTAATTCTTAAGGATGCATAAAAAAAAAACATTAACCCCACCCATAGTGTATTAGCGTGGATGTAGTACTGGAGGAACACCTAGTGACTTTCCCAGAGGCAGAGAAAATTCCTTTTAGAGAAAGACTTGGAGACTTCAGATGAAGCCTTATCTTCTTCATTTTAGACCATCCCTCTCCAATGCATTTTGTACACACTGGCAAAAGGGAGGTATCACACTTGTGAGGTATCATGATGGGAGGTATCATGATGATATCTCCATATGTAACTGGAAGTTAATGAGGTTTCACTTAGGCAAAACACTTTTGATATGTATTTAAAATTAAATGTGCTGAAGAAGAATGATCTTAAACTTGTGGCCATTTGCTCTCATTTAGTTATTAGCTAAATCAAGATCTTCAGCCTTGATACAAAGTTTGAAGAATTAATAAAATCAGAAAAGCCTCTTGATTTCTGAGAGTCTTGGTTCAAAACAGCTGAGTTTTTCAGCACATGAGCCCATTCTTAGAGCTCAGGAAAACAATATATTGCCACTAAACTGTTTTTAGACTGTCAATCTACCCCAATTTTTGTAACTATATCTACTTGTACGTTCACAGGACACACATTTAAACACACATCTGATTATGTAGGGCCTAAGTGGGGCTGACATTATGTACTACATAGAATAAAACTTTTTTGTCTCAAACTGGGGGGTGTGATCTGACTGCTGGAACCATATGGAGTCTGCAAGGATGTTTGGAAACATAGTTGCTTACACAATCAGTTCAAGTTTCTAATATATTAATGTTATTTAATTCTTACTCTGGTTTTATTTTAATTTTAAAGATCCATATACTTTTACAGAATCATAAAGACATATACAGGTATATTAATATCACATCATATAATTTTTTCCCCAGCTGAGTTTCATTCTGAAAAAAACCCAACAAAGCTATAGCTCAATACCACATAAAAAATATTTAGCCTTGAAAGCACTATTTATATACCCAAAATCTTTATTAAAAACATGGGAGCACACTGCTGAGTAAAAACATCTGTCATTTCCCCTACATCTTCTTTTTTATTCCTTAAAACAGTAACACTCACATTTCAAATGGCTGAAGAGTTTATTTAAGTTATTCTGAGCATATGGAAAGTCCTTCTATCATCCACACACAGAGACAGATAACAGTGAAACTCTGAGATTAAAAGTCCTAAAACACTGAACATGAAGGGTAAAGAGTGAAAGAAAACACAATCATTATATGCCAGCATTATACTGGATATGGTAGGTTTGGTTGTATGTGTTCAATACAGTTCTAGGAACCAACTTTTTCCCCTCTGTCATTACTAAAGATTGGGTGGGTGAGCCGTCTTTCTCAAAAGATACATTTATGCTTTGCTGACAATGTTGTTTTTCATGTCTAAAAATAAAAATGTTCTTTATAATAGACATATAATTATACATACTCTGAGGGCTCCGGTATCAATATGTGGAATACTGGAGAAGAAAAAATTAGTCCCTGCCTTGAATAGTTTATATCTACCCCATAAATCTGTCATTCAGCATAAATTTTAAAAGCTGGCTAGATTTTTTACTCTTGTTTGAGCCTGTTTTTGCTTATGTTGCTTATATATTGACACTAACCCTCCAACCTCCATGGTCTTGCTCCTGATTTATAGCAGTGCACCTGTAAAGGAACACGTCATGTCAAATGGCTGCTTGGATGAGCCGGGCTAATTGAATGAGTGCGAGCTGAACTGCAGCACAATGGCTGTAGGACTTATGAGATAGCACAGCAGCAGCAATAAGAACAGCAGACTGGGGGTTCTCTCTGCTGACTGACAGGTTAGGTCACCCAGCTTCCAGGACTCGGTAGTCATTCCTCATGAATTTTAAGGGGAAAATCTTCTTATCTTCAGCAACTGCATAATTCTTGATCAGACATTACATGACACTTCTTTTTCCAGAATACAGTTAATGGCTCTGTCCTGGCCTCCTGCCAGGTATGCATTTATAACCTGCTTCAGCCTTTACTTATCTGGAGAATAAGAGTGAGAGAAAAATACTGTGCATGTAACATAGAGCTCCCACAGGGCAGTGCACATGCTATGTGTAACTGGGCTTCTGGGCCAGTTTTGCACTGGAAATACAGATTCTTCTCACCATCTTTTTCTCAGCTCTGTAGTCAAATGAAAGGTTTTAGGTTTCTCCTTTTTAAATTTTATTGTAAAAGACTATTTTATAAACATATTTTATCCTTAAATGATAATTGCATAACTAACTCTGCATTTCCTGAAGGTGCAGAAATCTCTGAAGGAGCTGAAATCATCTCTCAGGCACACATAGGGCTAGTTTATCCACTGGAGTAATTTAGTCTATCTCTTTAAGGAAGCAGTCTAACTTTTGTACTTGCATCTATTTAAATTTTAGGAACATTGCTGTTTGTATTTGTGAATCCGACTGTCAGGCTTAAGATCAATAAAAGTGAGAATAGTTTCAGAACCTGCGGGCTTCTCTAGGTCTCACAAGCAAGACATAAGAGAAAATGAATTTAGACTGAATTAAGTTAGGGTAATAATTCAGCTACAGCGAAAGCTTTTCAATATTTCTTAGCAGTCCAGAGACAGTGAAAGAAAACTGTAGATTTTGAAAAACGTAGGTATTTCCTTTATATGTCAGATATGAAGGTATTTTCATCTGGTTAAAGTCTGCTGTGAAATTTCTGTAAGCCTAGTTTATGAAGATTGCAGTTTAAGTCCCACAAGTCATCTTTTCCCTTCACAGCTGTTATACTATGACATACACTGTTTGGAAAAGAGGAGACACATCTGTTTGCTTCTTCAGTCCTGTCATTGACCCTTACCCTGACCATTAGTTGGCCATCACCTGTGATAGCTGCCCATCCGCCTCCTCATCAAACCCTTCCATATCCAGATGTGCCTAATCAGTTATCAGAGATGTGATTGATGGAAAGTCAGCCACAAGTGCATGCCTAGGCCTTAACATGGCAAAGGAGCTGTACATAGTACAGATGACGTGTTGTCCACCCACTTAAACAAATTCTCCAGCTGCAGTAGTTGACATCTGTGATGCATTGAATCTGCAAAAGGACAGGATGAAAGGGGAGGGAGTGGTTATTATTCTTTGAAAGACATTGACAGGGGATGTGTTTTCTGTCTCAGAATGAAAACAGAAGTGCTAGTAGAGGGGGGGCCGTGGTGTAGAAGATGGAGAGCTGTCTCATCAGCAGAGAGGAAATAGTTTGAAACAAACACTTCTGAGTCCTCCAGATTTTGCTCCAAAGAGTTATATGATGAAAGGTCACACCAAGTATAGCAAAAAATTGCCAAGGATCCTTCCAAGCCTACAAATCCATTATCTAAACTTCTGGCTGTAGAGAGCTCTAGCAAAGACTTGGCTCTAGATAATGAACACTTTTAGAAACTGGGTACAGTTCAGGAGTTGGCATTGTCCAGGGATCTTCTCAGTAGGAGACATGACTGCAACTGTCTTACTCTGAAACTAAGAAAGCTTAGTAGTGTGAATAGGACATATTAGACATTTGTCTTCAGTTCCAGAGAGAAAATTTAATTTACCAGTACAGATTTCCAGGCTCAAAAGTTGAATACTCCTGTAGTTGCCAATGATGGTCAAAAGTATTGAAGAAAATTTCTTAAAACTGAAGTGCTTTTTATTGTTTCCTGCAAGAAACAGAGCAACACACCTCTGGGTATGTCTTAACACAGATTGTCACTGGTAAGGCAGCATCAAGTATCAGGGTGCAATCTTGTCTGAATCCTTTTTCAGTGCCTCTGAAGAAGCTCAGATGTTAAATCAGACAGACACAGATAGGCACTGCCACTCCCAATAAGCAGGAGCACACAAGGGATTGCTAAACCTGTGTACATGATCAAATGGCAAACTAAATATTCAGTGTACCATTCATAGCCTGGTCAGACTTTGACTTAATTTCATAATTTTAATATTACAAAACTAATTTTAATATTTCAAAATTAATTTTAATATTACAAAACTATCACAAGCGACTTCCACTACCATATCCTGTTTAAACACTGAAGTGGGCACATTCTTTTACCTTGTATTAAATAAGAGTGGATTTAAGGAAATGTAGAACTGATTCCTAATCCAAAGTAAAAACCTCCCAGATCTATGTAGCTGCTGTGCCTTCAGCAGCCAGATTTTACCGTTTCCTATTTCCCATGCAGTTGTCACTGTCAAAGCTGCTCTCTGCAGGTGGCAGTGCCTTGCTGCTAAATGGTGAGAGAACTGAGAGTGAAATGAATCCAAGGCTGCTGCCAAGAGAGGGGATTTGCTTGCAGACACATGAAGGGGAGAGCAAGCAGGGTGGATGACAGAGGATGCTGGCAGAGATAGAGAACACACAGGATGCAGAGGTGGGGGAACAGAGATACGTTTAAAAGGCAAAGAGGGAAAATTCAGATAAAGCAGCAGAAAAAGTGGAAGCTTCCATTATGATAGGTGCAGAGGAAGAGAAAGAAATGGAGGGGACCAAAACGAAGATTTACATGAGGGTGAGGAATATTTCAAAGTATTTCCCTACCATGACCCTCTAAAGAAGCAAGGAGTGGCAGGAAGCTTATGGATGTTTTTATACCTACAGTAGTTATCTGTGTCTCTGATTCATTAAGAATATACCTACTACATATTTTATGAGGATGTGAAATCCTACTTAGATATTCCCTCAATGGACCATCTTTAGAAAAGCTGAGATTGTGCCTCAATCTTTTCCCGAAGCACCTTCATAGACCTTCAGTTGTCTTGTACTTTCCAAAAACAAGGAATGATTTCCTCTGGATTCATGATCTGCAGTCTTATCACCTTGTTACTGCCCCGATAACATAAATGGCAAAGGACTTAGTGGAGTAAATGAATTAATCTTGAAATGCAAAAGTGTGACCTGACCCTAGGTGGTAAAACAACCTATGAGAAAAAAAAAAAAAAAGAAAAGAAAAATCTGACTTACGATTTAGAGAAAACTCCAGGAACAAACTAGCCAACAAAGTTTTAAGTTGACATTTACCATAGCAAAAGGAGTATTTGCGTATTTGGAATCTATATTTTTTTATTTGAAAGTTTGGCTCAACTTCAATATGATTCAACATTTTCATGGTCATTCTTTCCTGTAGTCCTTTTTTTTTTTTTTTTTTTTTTTTCCTTCAGGGAAAAACAAAGGGACCAAGGAAGAGATGAGAAAGGAGGGTGGAGAATGAGCTAAGCAAGGAGTTGGTAAGCATTTGCAAAGCTGGAAGTTCAACTGGAACATTTCTCATTGAAGACTTTTTGTTAATTATGTTTCTAAGTCTTTCTTATGAAAAATGAAGAGTACAAACAAGTGGATAGTTTTATTGCATTGAATAGTACCTTTTATTGTTCACAAATTGTCCTTTAAATATCACTGTTTACTAAATATTAAATAATTATCTGGGGAGGCAGTTGTCCCACAGACTGTGTATTTATCTACCAGTTCATGACATTTTAACCATGAACTGTAAGTTAATCTCACTTTGTTTCTTTTTGTAGTTTTGATTAAGATTTATTATTAAGTGTTTTAAGCAACTATTAAGAAAAAATCCTTTACTAAGAAGTATGAAATAACTCTTTGCTTCCCAAACTAAATGGTCTAATTTCACAGCTTCTTGTAAGGGTGAAGTAATCTATATCTTTCCCAATGAAGATAGGGAATCATGGAACTCAGTAACAAACCTGCAGGAGCTGGACAAATTGGCAGGGTACAAAACACTTGCTCTGAAAACAGTTGTGTCTCTAAACTATCAATTCTCATTCATATATAATGTCATGGTCCTGCTTCTACGGAAATAATTGGTAAAGCCTTTTGTTATTCCACTGGGACTAAGATTGGTCTTTTGGGCTTCCATTCTCTGAACACCCACGCACATACCGAACAGACCTATTGACGTGATTAAGTTAAGTATGTAAATAAGTCTTTTCACTTGCAGTTTGTACGTAACTAATGTTTGGAAAATGAAAATGTTACTTTTCTTCCTGAAACCTCTGGTGTAAAAAATCCACTGTTTCTACTGATTGTAAATGGCAGATATTGACCCATGAGCAGAAAAGAGCCCATAGTTTTGGGTTTGTGTGTTTTTTTTAAATCCTAGGTATGAGAACTGGTGGTTGCAAAGGGCCTTTGTCCCCACACAAGTTAGCTGCAGGAAGAATTTCACTACGTTTTTTACCAGCCATAGCCGTTTTCCTTCTAGATGAGTATTGAAAATCCAGACAAACCGTAAGGAAATATATAAATCAAGAAAAATATATTTGAAAAGAATAACAGAAAATATGCTCTACTGAGATGAAATAGTTCAAAATCACTTGGTCAAAATTAATATCCCTCCAGGAACAGATTATTTTTTGAGGTATCATGTAATCTAAAGAGGACAAGAAAAAGAAAGAAGAATGATGAAAGGGCTCCCTTGCTTTTATATCTCATGCTACATGCTCTTATATCTCTGCTTATAGACCACTCTTTTCTAAAAATGACTCAAATCCCACTTCTTCACTTGTGACTTGTACGCCCAACTCTCCAGCCTGTCCAGGTCTTGCTGAATGGCAACACAGCCTTCTGGTGTGTCAGCCATTCCTCCCAGTTTAGTGTCATCAGCAAACTTGCTGAGAGTATACTCAGTTCCCTCATCCAGGTCGTTGATGAAAATATTAAACAGCACTGGTCCCAGCACCGACCCCTGAGGGACTCCACTAGTCACAGACCTCCAGCTAGATTCTGCCCCATTGACCACAACTCTCTGCCTTCTTCCTTCCAACCAGTTCTTGATCCACCTCACTACCTGATCGTTAAGCCCACACTTCCTTAGCTTATCTATGAGAATGCTGTGGGAGACAGTATCAAATGCCTTACTGAAATCAAGAAAAACCACATCTACTGCTCTACCATCATCCCTCCACCTAGTCACTTCCTCATAGAAGGCTATAAGGTCGGTCAAACATGACTTCCCCCTCATAAAACCATGTTGGCTGTTCTTAATAACCCCCTCATCCTTGATATGCCTAGAAATGGAGTCAAGAATAAGTTGTTCCATCACCTTTCCAGGGACGGAGTTAAGGCTGACCGGTCTATAATTACCTGGGTCCTCCTTCTTGCCCTTCTTATAGACTGGTGGGAGACCTGGACAGGCTGGAGAGTTGGGCGGGGAGAAATCTGATGAAATTTAACAAGGGCAAGTGTAGAGTCTTGCATCTGGGGAAGAACAACCCCATGTACCAGTACAGGCTGGGGACTGACTTGCTGGAAAGTAGCGAAGGGGAAAGGGACCTGGGGGTCCTGGTGGATAGGAGGATGAACATGAGCCAGCAATGTGCCCTTATGGCCAAGAAGGCAAATGGCATCCTGGGGTGCATTAGAAAGGGTGTGGTTAGTAGGTCAAGAGAGGTTCCCCTCCCCCTCTGTTCTGCCTTGGTGAGGCCACATCTGGAATATTGCATCCAGTTCTGGGCCCCTCAGTTCAAGAAGGACAGGGAATTGCTTGAAAGAGTCAAGCGCAGAGCCACAAAGATGATTAAGGGAGTGGAACACCTCCCTTATGAGGAGAGGCTGAAGGAGCTGGGTCTCTTCAGCTTGGAGAAGAGGAGACTGAGGGGTGACCTCATCAGTGTTTACAAATATGTAACGGGTGGGTGTCAGGATGATGGAGCTAGGCTTTTTTCAGTGATATCCAGTGATAGGACAAGGGGCAATGGGTGTAAACTGGAGCATAGAAGGTTCCACGTTAACATCAGGAAGAAGTTCTTTACTGTGAGACTGACAGAGCACTGGAACAGGTTGCCCAGGGGGGTTGTGGAGTCTCCCACATTGGAGATATTCAAGGCCTGCCTGGACAAGTTCCTGTGTGATGTACTCTAGGTTACCCTGCTCTTGCAGGGGGGTTGGACCAGATGATCTCTTGAGGTCCCTTCCAACCCTTGGGATTCTGTGTTTCTGTGATATGAAATTTCTTGAATTACATGAGCACTATGCCCACTAATCCTGCTAAAATAGGAAGACTTACGCTAGCATTCCAAACCTTGAATGAATTTCAATATCTGCATTTCACCTAAGTGAACAAGGATGTCAGGGAATTCCTTCTTTTCTGTTTTCCAGGAAACACAGAATTCCTTTCTTACAGCTAATAGACTAACAGATATTGGAGTGGCAAGCTACGAGAATTAGTACTGCTGGGGAAAAGGTGTGAGGCCAGGACAGAGATGGTGCTCTCATCAACAGCTGGTGTTGTTCTGCCTAGTATGAGAGGGACTGAATTTGCCATCCCTGCTTTGGAGCCTGCCCATGACTCTGTGTGAGATGCAAGGGGGGGCAGGGTGTTGCAGAGCTAAACTCTTTCTACCCACCATGAATGTCTGGGGAGAGACCATGCATTTAAATATGGACCTGTGCTCACAAACTCAGATGTGGGGCATGAACCCTGGATTCTCCCTTCCCAGTAAAGATCTGTTGACATGTTGTCTATATATTTAATGCACATTGTACACACAAGACTTGGAGCAGGGGATAAAGCCATCACCTTGCTTGGAGCACTTACATATAAGCCTGTGATTATATTTCTGATTTCATGTTTTCTATCTCACTTTTCCATTGAAATTAATCTTGGATACATTTCTGCAAGATGTCTCAGTTTCAACCACTTTCTGCTTTTGCCAGAGTAACATACATTATGTTAACAGGGGCCTATAGGGATGCTGGGGAGGGACTCTTCATTAGGTACTGTAGTGATAGGACAAGGGGTAATGGGTTAAAACTTGAACAGAGGAAGTTTAGATTGGATATAAGGAAGAAGTTCTTTCCTGTTAGGGTGGTGAGGCACTGGAATGGGTTGCCCAGGGAGGTTGTGAATGCTCCATCCCTGGCGGTGTTCAAGGCCAAGTTGGACGAGCCTTTGGGTGATATGGTTTAGTGTGAGGTGTCCCTGCCCATGGCAGGGGGGTTAGAACTTGATGATCTTAAGGTCCTTTCTAACCCTAACTATTCTATGATTCTACGATTTTCCAAGACCATGACTTTCAGCTTATTTAAAGATGGATACTGAATTGTTTTTGCTCCAATATGTATTTGTCCAGATTGGGCTAAGGATCACACAATTTCTGTTTTACTTTTGGGTTTTAGCTCTGCCTGGATAACCTGCTTCAGTTTCACAGCCTCTGATCTTCATAGCTATGTATGAAGAACAGCTTTGATCTCAATTTCATATGAGAAGCCCTTGGACTTCAATGATAAGACAACAGGTACAATTTGGTTTTATAGGAAATGGGGAGTCTTCCTCTAAACATGTAAAAAATAGTTGCACACAGTAACAGCATAGAAATAGCTCTGCCTTGCTGACATGCATTGAGGTAAACCACTTTCCAAAAATAGGTACAGGTAGAGAATTTCCTGTAAGACCAGCAAACTTACTATGATTACTGTTTGCGTGGTTACCTCTGTAGCCCAGGGTACGGAATTTATCGTGTGGAGAGCCTGAAGTGTCTAGCTCAGTTTCCTAGGACATAAGCCATTCCTGTTCTCTGCTGGTGGCACATAAAAGCTACTGCTTTATTTATTAAACATAGATTTTAAGAGACTTCTGGGAAAAAAAATTATTGCCTGCAGAGTGCATTGTGAATAGGTGTCCTTCCAGCATTTCTGAACAAACCATTCCTACACAATTTTCTAAGTTTCCACAGTACTTCAGCTGATGACTCGAATAGCCTCACTTCTTACTGTGCTCTTCTAGTCACTTAAACTCAGCTGTTGGTTGGGAACTAAAATAAGCCTTTAAGATACATTTGCAGCTCAACTTACAAGAAATTACTAAGTGATAGGAGTCAAGGTGGATTTATAAAAAGTATTAATGCAGAACTTTGCTTCTGGGGACTTTTTCAGTACAGCTCAATACTCTTCAATAAATATACAAAAAATCCCAACACAACAAAACAAAAACCCCAGAGAGTCAGAAGTAGCTGTTGCTGGGAAAGAAAACTAATTAATTTAAGTAGAGAGAATTACCTTGACTACCAAATGGATTATGTTTTTCCCAGTCCATTACGTCCCAACAGGTGGGTATCTCCAAAAGGAGCCTGAGACACATGCATGGACTGATGAATTCCTGGTCACTCACTGCCAGGGAGCTGCAAACAAATGATTTGCCAGGTGCACCTCAGGATAAATAAGCCTTCCAGAACTGACTTGTTTCTTTGGCTGCAAGTAAGCATAGATGATTAAAGACAGCAGATCTCAAACACTAATGTGTTATCCTCCAACTAAGAAGCTTAAGTTTCCGTAAGTGTCAGAGGCCTCCTGGGTTAAGGAATTTTGTGCTGGATCTTTCTGCTGTTATTAAAACTGTAGACTAAAGTCAGTCAAAACCATGCAAGCACTAAGAGTCTGCCAGTCTCAAAGCAAAGTTTTACAGGCTCTTTGTATGCATTTCCTATGTGATTAACAGGATTGTGGATGCCTGATGTGTTCTCAGAGTAAAGGACTTTTTTTTGTACATCTGCTAGGTAAAAAAAGAAATAATCCTATTCTTCATTTTTGAGTTGTTAAGAGACCAGGTGACTTTTTTACTTTACTCTTTACCTGCCTTCATTGATACATTTGTTAAAATGACAGTTATATCTGACCTTCTTAGCATAACTTTAATGACAAACTCAACCCTCTGAGAAAGTGACTGAGACTCCTACAAGTTGCTGGGGGCCTTGAATCTAACTAATGTGAATCAGTAAAAAACTACAACACAGGAAGATACTATCTGTGTTTCTGCTGCATCATATTACAGATTGTAATGTCATTATACTTTTAGAGACCTATTATAATTCAATATTTATTTATAGTACTTTAGATTTATTTGGCTGAAAATGCACACATTAGTATAAAGATATGTGAGTCACAGTAAAGGTTGTTACATTCATATATTTATATACTTATATGTATAAAGATGTGTGTGCATCTATACAAACATTTTCACTCTAGGAATTTTAGACATTTAATGAAATTTCTTTTTAATATAATAACCTAATAACTGGTAGCAACCAAGTGGGTACTTTTGTGAGAATTTCCATCATTAGTGTAGTTTTGTCATAAAGGACAACAAAACACATTTATTTATAGCATATCAACCTCTTTGCCTAAACATCTAACCTTACGAACATATCAGATGATATATTTCATTATTCACTGTAAGATTACACCAATTTTTTGAGCTGAAGCCCAGTAAGCAAGAGTTTTAAGTGATAATCAGCAATAATGTATTGCTTGCACCTTAATGTCACTATTGGTGATTTAGTGATTAATTATCTGACTGCCATGTAGAGCTTAAAATAATCTAAATGCATAGGGTAAATTAGTTGATCAGGAGAAAAGTCTGTCATGCAAATTCAGTTCTTACAGAACCTTCCTGTCGCACTCATCAATGACAGCCTAAGTGGGTCACCAGAGTGGATGGCCCCTGTTAATTTATTTTCTCAGACATGCAATACATATTCATGATATCCTGCTGTTTGTCTGTCACCTCAAAGAAACTCTCCATCTCCTCCAAATTATAATTAATGAAAATATGCACAGATAGGCTTAGGGGCTTGGAAGAAGAGATGCTGGTATTATGTTGCAGAGGGTTGCAAGGTATTGGTATCAGTAGTTTGCTAATGTGGTAGAGGAAAAGTGTTTGTTTGCCTCTTGCCTTCTCTTTCCCTTCTTCCAAATGGCAGATGTAAATGATCATGTAATAAGCATAAAAAGTAAAAACCCCAAGATGCATGTATATATATATAAAAAATATACAGAAGTGTTATTCATAATGTAGATTTTAATACCATACTATTTTAATTTCTTTTTCAGACCATCACAATAAAAGATCTATATGGAAACCATCCACACATAATCATCTTTTCCAAAATTTTACTTTTGTATTTGTCTATGTTGAGCACTTTCTGATGTGTATTTCATTTAATCGAGAATTGTTTATATTAATACCAGTCATTTTCTGTCATTACCATGGCATCATATGATATAGGAAAAGATACATTTTGTGAATTTTTTATCATACCTTATAGACTTGAATAAATGCACCTTGTACCCAAACTAGTGTAAAGACGTAGGTAAAAGCATGCAAACAAATGCACATTACTACACAAGTAATGGCAATAGCAATGTGATAAATTGTATAGTCATAGGATAGATTAGTAAACCATGCTATAGATAAAATTCATTTAATGCTTCAATTTTTCAGTTACATTTAATTGTCTCAATTTTTTCCTGCCACTAATCCATCTCCTCTAAGACTGACTTGAATAGTCCACACCTCTTCAGACAACTGCCTGTTAAGAAAGTAAAAAGAAAATCCTACTACCAAATAAGATATTATTCCATATGGAGCTTTTCCAGTGTTTACACCTGACAACAACAAAAAAAGTGTAACTGAGTTGTGGAAAAATTGTAATCATTGTGCTATAGTTTGCTCTGCATTAGGCTGTGTTCTTTCCCCTGTTCTTCTCAGAATCACAGATCTACTTTAAAGAAGTTGCAGATAATTAGAGTTGTAATAACGTCTTTTTTTTTTCAATGCTGTTTTTACTCCCTGTTAATGAATGATGACTGAGTTGAATTTTAGCAAAATACTAATGTTTTAAAATATATATTTGCAGTAATTTTTATTTTTTTCTGGTCAGAAAGAGGGACATTAATACAGGAAAATTGCAGAAATAATTATTTTATAACAGTTCTACACATTTGAAAAATAGCTCTGTTGATAATAGGTGAGAAATTAATGAGAGTGAAGTGGAAGGATTTTACTGCTGACCTGCATGACTTACTTGTGCCTTTGTCACTCATAAATAATGTATTCAGCCCCAACTCATGCCACTGAAACATTTATACCACAACACATCATTGTGTATGTTATATAAATATTTATTATGATGAATTATTAAAATAAGCAATGAATATTTATTCTTCTCACAGTATAAGTGTATGCATGCATGTATATTCTGGGTTTATATATATATACACATACAGAAATATGTAAGTAGCTCTATGCACTTGGATAGATGTGTATATAGGTTTTCCCATACGTGCGTAATCTTTTCTATACATCTACCTATACACATTCACATTTGGACCTACACACACGGTTGTAATTCTGGAAGGCTGTAAACATGCTCTTTATGGATGTGCATTATTTATAAATAGAGGCATCCAGATGAAAGGTGGAATCATGTACATTTAATAATTTTTTATTATCTATGATTAATTCTGACAGGAGCATGGTTTTGTTGCAGCTATTATAACAAAGGCAGGGCAAGGGCCTCAGCTGAACAGTATCCAAGTCTCTGAGAACACGACGTCTTTCATTAGCCAGGATTTACAACACAGGAGAATTCTTTCAGGCACTCAGCCCCTGTTTTCACACATTTGTCTGTTAAAAGGAAAAAAAAATAATAAAAAAATGAAAAAAAAATTGCTATATAGCTTTTGTGACACCCAAAGTGCATTTAAAGGAACAATGTTAGATTGTGATTCAGATGGCTCCCTACAACAGATGCCTGTTGAACGCTGGAGCCTGTCTGGGTACATCTATCTAATCATATCTTATTTCATAGACTGTTGTCACATTATTTAAAAATTTGCCAGGAAATCGTATGACAGTACAGAGAGAACAAATAGAGAGAAAGCTGTGCCCAGTGCTGGGGGAACACAGGTAAGGGAAAGAGCTTGGGAACCAGACATAAGATGCATTTTACAGTCTCTGAGAAACTTTTCACTGCACACCATGACATAAAACATTCCAAAACGGGTTGCATATTTGAAATATTAATAGGAATGCATTGAGCTCCATAGACAGCTGCTTATTTCCCCATTTGCTATGTACAAAGCAAAGGATTAACACCACTGGCAATATTTGTGTCAGGCCATACTGATTAATTTAATATTCTGATTGGATGAGCAGCAGAGCTTTAACGGCTGTTAACTTTCTGGCAAGCAGTGCTGAGAAGGTGATAATGAGATTAACATTTGGAGGACCTGATTTGCTTTTGCGCTGTATTTAATTACTACTTTGACACCAACTGGTATGCTCTACGGATTGTGCAGATATGCTGATAGATATCCATATTTGCTAAACTATAACATTGGCTTTAAATAAATGTGTTAAATTCTGATTTCAAAAATACTTTGCACAAGACATGAAAAATATGTGATCTTATTCTCAAAAAATAGTACTTTAAAGAAGATATTTGGAGTAAGCAGAGTGCCTACAGGGAATGAAGAAAGGGACTGATCAGCAAAGAAGTTGTACATTAAAGGCTAGAAAATCTAGTAATAAAGTAAGGGTTGCCAAAAGTTGACTGAGCTGACTGAGGTGACTTAGATTTTACAAAGGAAATTAAAACAAACCTTAAAAAGATTCTGAACTCTATTAATAAAAGCAGAGCATAGAGAAAAAGGAGATGTTACTTCAACCAGGTCTGGATAACGATCTTGTTTTCTTTAAAAAAAGAATCATGGTTTGGATCAGTCTTCAGGAAGATTCTGTAGGAGCTTAATAATGTCATGTAAAGCTTAGGCTGAATTTTGCAATTCAGAGTAAAATTATGGGGCAAACAACCCAGAAAAAAAAATAAATAAAAAGTGACATTTTCCTAAACCAAGTCATAATTTCTTAACCTGTTTTTTCTTTTTTTTTTTTTTTAATAAGTGGAATTGGTATTGACCAGCCATGTATGAAAGGAGAGAGGACAACAGGTAAGGCTATCAGATTAGAAGGATGTTTTTTTACAGAGATAGTCAACAATTGCCTTGGGACTAGTTTTAATGACTTTTAAAGTTAGATGTTGCTAAAGCTGGAATAAGACATTTTCTAAACACAAATTCGAATTATACATAAAACCTCATGTCTTTGTTACTTGATTTACCAAAAAAAGCTTACTAGGACTATAGGCCATTTATAAGCAGTTCAGAATTTGAGAAAGCATAGTGTTTTAAATATATATCTTCTAAACACATAATTTGTACTTGTTTGTACAAAATCATACACATTGTTCTCATTTTCCAGTGGCTAAGCATACCATATATTTGATTGTGATGACCTCCATGAATGAAATTCAAGAGAGACCTCCTTTTAGACAGCTATTGTTTTGGATCCAACTTCAAGCTGAAACAATCATTGTGGAAAAAAATGAGCACACTGGTACTGTTAATACAGACTGAGTATGTTCTTCAGGCCCATTCTCATCTCAATAGCAGATGTGTTGGAAAGCAGGAAATAGAGAGAGACAATCCAATTGACATATATACAAAAGCCCATTTTGCCGTTCTACAACTGAAAATGCAATTTTCACATACTGTGTATGTTCATTTACACTGTTAGTGCAGTGAAAAAGGTTTTAGGCTAAATGCTAGCCAGGTCTTTTGCTTCAGGTACTGCCATCTCTTTGTAATAACTAATTGATATCACTTGCAGCTCTTTTCTGCTTATGAAGTAAGTGTGGTCTAGCTATCAAAAGTCACCAAAAGAGACCCTGGGATGATTTTATATTAATTTTTTGTGTTACATTACACATATTATTTATTTCCATCCTACATTTATAATATTTTCCCCCCTCACAACACTGAAAAATTTACTCAATGATTTGGGACAAATTATACCAAATGACAGCGCTCATAGTTGGAGAACTAATTAATAGCTAGCAGTACTGTTATGAATTGGTGATATGTAGATTCCTGCTACTTTCCCATCACTTTTGTGGAAACCAATATTTTCCAAAGAGATCATCCAGTTTCACCCTTTGCCACTGTTTCAGCTTTGATGTCAACTTCACAGAAGCCAATTGTCATAACTTCAAAGCTAAAATAGTCAAATGGGAGAGACAGCCCTGAGCCAGCTGAAGGGGGATCTATTGAGCTTCTGTGACTATATATCTAATATAGGAGGTTGCACTAAAGGCTTCTACGGCATTGTTCAGGCAACCTGGCATCATCCTGGCATGATCTTGGCATGATACTGGCATGATACTGGCATGATCCTGGCATACTGAGAACACAATATACCTGCTTGCTGCAGAAGTCCAGAAAAAAAAGATGATAAAATCTGATGCATGTGAGTTAGATTTGCTGTGCATATGTCACGGTTTTCATTTATGCAAATACATCCATGAGTTTTTTAATGTCCATAAGGGTAAAGGATGTCTTAAATCTGAAACTGATTAAGCCACCACTTCCTACAGTTCCTTCAAATTCCTTTCTGAATGACCAGGGCTCAATCCCCATCCAACTGCAAGCCTCTCAGGACCAACAAGGGGAATACATTTCAGCAGGGCAAGAATAAAGTTAATAATCAATAATGCTTAAGAAATTGAGTTCATTTTACTATATCTTGAACTTTTGGTTCAAATCCCAGGAAATCTTAAAATTGTAAAAATACAAGACTTTGGGAAAAACTGACAGTAGAGGTTCAATGTGTCCAGACTAAACTGTGGTTGCTCGGCACCATAAAAGGAAAATTTTCTAAATTTTTTTTTAATTACTTTGCTGACTAGTGGTCTTCTTCAGGTTTCTTTTACTAAAAAATCTGCCATGGACATTGCAGACAGGTTTTCTGGGTTGTTGAGGAGACCAGACAACTCTTTAGTGAAGAAATTACATGTATCATGAGTCTGTTTAGACCTAACAATCAAACAAAGAAATACTATAAAAAGCAGGATAACACTGTTACTTATTTTAAGGAAAAATATATTAGTAATACAGAAAGGATGGGAAAACTTGCATTAGAGCAGTAGCATTAGTTTGTGCTGAAGTGTTGTCATTGCAGATTTATATTCCTAAGAGTGCTTTCCAGTCATACCCTGGGCATTACACATCTGTCTGCCCACTATAAGCCTTTCTTTTCCTCTCTTTTTTTGTTTACTTCACTAATATTTGAAATGCAATCCAAGGCATCTTGCTTATTAAACTGGAGAGACTTCAAATTTGCTTTTGCACAATTGGAGCTAATTGTCTGAGACGATTTACATCCATCAGCACAGTGTTTTATGGCTTTCAGACTCAGTGTAAAATGAATAAATAAGAGATCTGAAATCATTATTGCCCTTTATTACTGGAGATGTGCTGGCTAATCTGAGAGTAATTTGAGTGCTAGAGGCCCATCAGACACTGGACACCTGTCAAGCTCTAGCTTCAGCCACTAGTCCACAATCTGTGCCACTTAGTAGCCTCCTCTATTTCTACCCTGAATATTTCCCAGGCAAAAACAAGAGCTGGGGTTAGTTATTTAACGTGTATTTTTTTTTTTTTTTTCCTGTTCGAAGAGCTATGTGGAAAGATTTATAACTTTACTTTTTGGTTAACCCTGGTTAAAAACTAATTTTCATGCTGTTGGAGGTTGATGATTTGGAAAATTTTTATACGAATTCTGAGATTTCATTGCTATGTTAGCATTATTATCAGATAGAAATCAGAGCAAAAAAAGACCATCTGTCAGTCGCCACTAACTGCTTCCTTCATCTTCACACAGGTTGTAACTGCTGTACACAGAGGCACAGAACTGTGCAAGGGAAACAACAAATGAAAAGCTGAGGGGAAATAAAAACCAAAAAGGGATATAGGTCTAAAAAAGAGACCATAAAAAAATACCTATGGGGGACAGAGAGACTTAGCAACAGAGGAAAAAAATATTGAAGGATGTGGGGAATACAAGGGTGAAAAATATCCTGGCAAAAAAAAAAACAAAAAAGAAACCAGAGAGAGACAATGTTTTTAAGTAAGAATTTGGAAATGCTTGAAAACTAGAGAAAAAATGAGACCTGGAAAAAAGGAACTACAATTGGAAATGGAAAAGGAAACGTAGATAAAATGAGGTAACTAGGACTGAGGCATCACAAGAAATGAAATTAAAGAGGACAATCTGCAAATCCATACAAAAGATGCAATAAAGTTCAGATAGGGAGAAGAATAATAACAGTTACATAAAAAATAATTGATTTTTCATTCAAAAGAGCATAAACTTGGCATTATACTCAAGGAAATCTCTGAAAAAAACCTGCAAATGTTACAGTCACTTCTGTAATGTTTAGTTTTTATCATAAATTCCACAGCAGACATATGTATACTATATTCTCCCTATTTCTTTCCCCCTTTCTCCACTGCAATATATATCTGCAAATTGGAAGTTATTCTGACAGGAATTGCCACTTCTGTATCCAATATTTTTACATGGTGTTGGGCTACAGATCAGAGGAAGAGTGGGCACTCAAAAATCACATGACTGGAGTCAGAGGAGGCTTCCTCCCAGGAACATCAAAAATACAGATTTTGTCATGTCTGATACAAGGTAGCCTACATAAACCCTGAGATTTCATGCCAAAACTCTGGATATTTTTACCATACAGATCACTTACATATTGATTAACTGAAGGGTGTCTGGGTCTCAGTATCATTTAGCAAGGAGGCCATATCATCTCATTATTGTCTCATGAAATATGCTAAACAGCAGGCTGCAATGTATTTTTTTAATACCAGTAACTATTCTGTTTCATTTTCTCATCCCCCCTTCCATTTATTTCCATTTTAAAATACCCATCTCATTCTTTTTGCACTTGTTATTAATTTCTATGCACAGCTTTAATCATTCTTGCTACCCTATCTGGAATTTTCTTCTTATTCTTCTGTCTCTGTTTTGACCAGGACTGAACACAAGATTTTGAATACAGAGCTACTGCTGAGGTGTATGTTGTACTATTTACAGCTATCAAGTATTCCTTCTTAAGTATACAAACTTGGAGAATCCATGATGCAAATATCTATGAGGATTTTTCACTCGCACAAGTTCTGAAAATGCCTTCTGCATTAGGTTTATTCATACTAGCCAGCTTTTTCATGAATTTCCATAGGGAAACATGGATTATTTTTTCGCACATTTAATACCATGTGCATCTTTTACTCCTCCACCTAGTAAAGCCTACCTATGCCTATTATGCATAAAATTTACAAAATTCAGTAAATATGGGAAACTCTATGTAACCACTGGTCAGCAGTAATGAAAACTGCCCTGTGTTATCAACACTGTTTTCAGCACATACCCAAAACATAGCCCCATAATAGTTGCTATGAAGAAAATTAACTCTATCCCAGCACAAGGTCATGTGTTGGTGTCATTATTGTTGGTAGTAATGCATTACAGAGCCTAATTTATGCAAGTATCTCATATTTCTCTATACATGTAAACAATACCAAGAAGGTTTCCTGGTGCACTCCATCCATTGTCTGTAACGTGGAGACGTTGAGATGGTAGAGTGGTCACTGTGGACTGAAGCCATGTAACATTCTCCCAGGTAATTCACAGCTGTTTCACAGCTTGGGATCGTTTCCTGATAATGGTCTGCATGATGCTATCATTTTCTGGAAGGTAATAGAAGGTAGTAGTGCGGCTGAACTACACGTCATCCAGTTGGCTGCAGCACCAGTGAGCTGCTGATATTGATGTCCCAGTTATATCACACTTACTAGTACAGATGTAGCTCATGCATCGCTGATATACTACGTAAAGCAATAGTTATTGCTAAAAGAGACTGTTTAAAGGAAAGGAAGAGGCAATATCTTCTTGTAATTAATGAGGAACTGCAAGATGACTGACTGACATGTTTTGAAAACCAGTTAAATGCATCAAAATTAATTGTTTGATTTTTACTGAGCTAAGCTCACAAGATGTGAATATCACAAAAAAGTAACACAAAAAAGTCCCAACCAAAACAACTATGGGGTTTTGGATAATCTTGAAATTAAACAGTCTTTTTGTGGTGAAAATGTAGTTATTTCGATAATAAGGTCCCAAATTTCCCCAAGAAATCACCAGATGAATGAGGAACTTAACCTTGTTTACTAGATGCCACAGACAAACTGCTGACCTTTGCAAATAAATAGCCTCCTACAGGGTGATAGGGTGTATGTGACTCAGATCGTCCACTGCTAAAATATAACCCATGTATTTTTTGTAACAAATAACAGTTACTGTGCCATAAGGCTTAATTTAGAATATGTAAAATGCCTCAAGATTTTCAAAGATTCAGAATTGTGACATTGCTTTTTTAACTGCACCTCTTTGATTGTTATCCTTCAGCAGCTAAATTGCAATACAAAATAAGTATATTTTTTGTGATATATTGTCTTTTCTTTTCAAAAGTAGATTGCTCTATCTTTTCCTGGAAATAAAAAAGAACAAAGTGAATAAAATAGTTAGAATAGCTTTTAAAATCTGTTTTACATATGATTTTCTCAAGTATTTATACCATTGTAGTTGTGATCAGAATAAGACACAGATTAAAATTCATTTTAGCGCAGATTGATGCTACTTTAGTGACCTATGCAAAGCATGGAAGGGAGATGACTAATAGTAATCTCTGAGAAATGATATGTCAAGTACACTATGAGGTAAATGATCCTCTGAGGTTGTACATCAATTAGACATGAACAATAATTGTGCAGGGATAAGGATTTGAGAATGATTTTTAAAATAATTAGGAAATCTTCAGAATCTGTATGATAGCAGACTAGATCCTGAAATTATTGGTGTTCAATGATGCATATCCTCAGGTTATGATCTGATTTTAGTGGATCCACATTTTAATAGTAACTGAGGGTACGTTCGCAAAGATAAACTTATGCATGGTTTTGTTTTTTTTGTTTCATTTATTTATTTATTTATTTATTTATTTATTTATTTATTTATTTATTTATTTATTTTCTGCAACAAACAGCAAGGGTTATACAGTTCTGTTTTAGGCAGTGGTAAGGAGCTTATGCTTAGGGAAGGTGTAACACCAAGGTAAAAGTAGTTTCCTTCTACCTTTTGTCAAACTGAGGGTTGCATCTGAAAATGGACACTGCAGGAAGAATCTGCTAGGTGCCAAGCAAAGAAAGAAGATCTATATGCTTGGATGTACTATACAACTGAACATAATGCTGTTAAGGTTTAACCTGTGCAGTTTACTCCCAGGTTCAGGTCCTCCATTTACACACATTGCATAAGTTAGTTTATTCCTATCTCTGATACTGGAGTGAAGAGTCTAGTTCCCTCTGAAACAAATCACATTTTTATTCCTGGAAACATCTTGCATTAGTCTGATCCCAGTATTACCCAGTATGGAAAACACCATAACAGTTTTGGCTCCCTTCACCCTATACAGTCCTCTAGACCCATCCCACTCTCAAAAATTTTCAAACATTTTCTAATTACATTTAGAGGAGGTACATTTCATATCAAGGTTGCATCAAGAAAAATACCAAAAGGCTACTTTAATAATTTATTCTTCATCTGCTTGGGTTAGGCCAATGTATTTTCATAATCCTTTACTGCATATATTGGTCTTTTGGTGATAACTAAAGCTGGGGATTAAGGATCTCGTGTATACTGATTTGAGTGTAAATGTG
Source organism: Neopsephotus bourkii (assembly GCF_033783945.1). NCBI lineage: Eukaryota > Metazoa > Chordata > Aves > Psittaciformes > Psittacidae > Neopsephotus > Neopsephotus bourkii. The sequence continues at coordinate 3,852,105 of NW_026901402.1, read as the reverse complement.
TAGCTGGGTTTTATGAGGTTCAGGAGAGGGAACTAGTGCTACAACTCATTAGTTTCTCGTTTTGTAGAAAGATTAGTCCTTATAATAAAAAGTTTCCAAGTTAGGTTAGAGTTTGAGAATATAAACTCTAATTAATCTAATTCATTACTCGGTTCTCCAAGGCCTAAGAACTAAATAGAAAGAGGTATTTAAAATTTGTAAAGCCTTCTGGATTCCTATAATCTATTGTTAACTTTTACAGAACCTGAGGAAAAGGAGTGGGTTACTGTTGATGAGGATCAAATCTGGAGTAGCTGGGTTTCCTTTTCTTTTCTTTTCTTTTCTTTTCTTTTCTTTTCTTTTCTTTTCTTTTCTTTTCTTTTCTTTTCTTTTCTTTTCTTTTCTTTTCTTTTCTTTTCTTTTCTTTTCTTTTCTTTTCTTTTCTTTCCTTTCCTTTCCTTTCCTTTCCTTTCCTTTCCTTTCCTTTCCTTTCCTTTCCTTTCCTTTCCTTTCCTTTCCTTTCCTTTCCTTTCCTTTCCTTTCCTTTCCTTTCCTTTCCTTTCCTTTCCTTTCCTTTCCTTTCCTTTCCTTTCCTTTCCTTTCCTTTCCTTTCCTTTCCTTTCCTTTCCTTTCCTTTCCTTCTCCTTTCCTTTTCTTCTCTTTCTTCCTTTCCTTTCCCTTCCCTTTCCCTTCCCTTCCCTTCCCTTCCCTTTCCGTTCCCTTCCCTTCCCTTCCCTTCCCTTCCCTTCCCTTCCCTTCCCTTCCCTTCCCTTCTTTCCTTTTTTTTTTTTTTTTGTCATAGTTACCCACTTATTTGGCATTATAATATTTGGATTAGGCTTGGGGTTAAGGCTTAGTAAGAGCCAACCTCTCTGCAACTATTAACTTTAAAGCTAAGACTGAGATTTCATGTAAAATTTGGGAATATAAAGCTTTAAAAGTTCAGTTCATTAGAGCAGTTAGAAATTAAGAAGAAGAAATGCTGTCCACAAAAGACAGTATCATATGTTTCATTCACTGTAAGCTGTAACTAGAGACTGGAGTATGAGTTTGAGAAGGGAAAAAAAACCCTTCAGAATTCCATTTTGTTAAGTCACTGAAGGGCCCATAGTGTTAGGAAAAGGTCTGATGAGTCATGTTCTCTTTTAAGGTGCAATTGGTGCTTCAATAATTAAAGTTAAGTTTAATTAGGGTTGGAATTCAGGGGTGTTGTTAGGGTTAGAACTTGAGAATGCACACATTCAGAGAAGTGATTACTTCTGGATTCAAAGTGCCTGCAGGGCTAGGAAGAGGGCATAGTGTTAATAGGATCAAAATAATAGGATCCCATTTAGTTCAGGGATTTATTTTCTGTCTCTAATTACCATTATAGCAAGGATAGGGTTAGGAATAAAAAGGGTCTGAAAAATCTGTATTTTCCAGCTTACTAGTGAGACTTGCAAGGACTGCAGAGTCATGTAGGATGTTGGTCTCCTCATAGATGTGGGTGTTTACATGAACTGTGAGAGTTGTTAAGGATCTTATGATTACAACTGGATTATCTATTTCATTTGGGAGCTTTTATTTTGGCACACGCAGCAGAGTTCAATTGAGTAGGAAGCTGTTTTTTTTTATCAGACCTATCTTCTTCCTTATGGGCCTTTCAACTCCCAGGACGTGACAGCTCTGCACAAGCTTGTAGAGTTTGGGAATTATAAGCTTTATCGGTCTTTTTAACGAACATACCTGCCAGAATCTGCAGTGAAAAATGGGGCTTATATTTACAACCACTATGGCTTCCTCTTCCTTTAAGACCATGGACAGATACCTTTACCATGGCCATAGGGTTAAGGTACGAATAGTCACAAAATGAAATATATTGTCTATGGTCTCAACCACTTCATCTACTGAGCCAAGCATTCATCTTAGATTGTATTAAAGGCACCTGCCACTTCAAAAGACCAGTCTGTTTTTTTCTTGAAGCACAAAGAGTTCATAAAGGCATTTAAAAGTTCAGGGTCTGTCAAGCTACTCATCCTGTTTTCTCTTATAGTGGTTGACATGCTGTAAGGTCTGAAGTCAAAATTGTTGCTTGCGTAATGAGTAGGCAATATTACGACATAGGACATCAGTGTATTGGCATATTTTTGAAAAGGATTTTAAGAGAGAGAAAGGGCTGATCTTAAAGGTTGCCATTGTATCATCTTTCAGGTGATGGATCCATCAGGTCTTTATTATGCTGGGCTGCATCAAAAGGAGTGTGACCAGCAGGTCCAAGGAGGTGATCCTGCCCCTTTATTCTCCTCTCGTGAGACCTCACTTGGAGTATTGTGTACAGTTCTGGTGTCCTCAACATAAAAAGGACATGGAACTGTTGGAACAAGTCCAGAGGAGGGCCACGAGGATGATCAGGCAACAGGAGCACCTCCCGTATGAAGTTAGGGTGAGAAACTTGGGGCTTTTCAACCTGGAGAAGGCTGCGTGGAGACCTCATAGCAGACTTCCAGTATATGAAGGGGCCCTATAGGGATGCTGGGGATGGACTCTTCATTAGGGACTGTAGTGATAGGACAAGGGGTAATGGGTTAAAACTTAAACAGGGGAAGTTTAGATTGGATATAAGAAAGAAATTCTTTCCTGTTAGGGTAGTGAGGCACTGGAATAGGTTGTCCAGGGAGGTTGTGAATGCTTCATCCCTGGCAGTGTTCAAGACCAGGTTGGACGAGGCCTTGGGTAATATGGTTTAGAGCAAGGTGTCCCTGCCCATGGCAGGGGGGTTGGAAATTGATGATCTTAAGGTCCTTTCCAACCCTAACTATTCTATGATTGTATAAAGTTTAAACACAAAGGAGAGATAATTAAGGTCAGGACTTGGAAATGTAATCCTTTTGAGGAACTGGTTCTGACGGTGTGTTGAACTGAGGAGAGGAATCATGTTACACACCATGAGAGTTACACCTGCACAAATTTTGTCAGAAATTTTTAACCTTTTCAGGAGGTTAAGAATAAGGTGAGGATTCGGCTCAGCTTGAGAGCTTTTGTATCACACCTCAAAGGGTCTTGAGGTTGAGTCAGAATCTCTGTGCCCATCAATACTCTGAAGACACCTGTAAAGAACTAGTTCAAATGAGTGTGGAAAAAATGGCAAAAGCCAGATGAAAGAGGCAATTTAATAAAAAAAAAATACAATTGATAATTAGGAAATGTGCCAAAACATCTTTCTAGATAACTCAAATTCATAAGCCTGTAAGTACAACTTCATTGGCTACAAAACAAAATTTAGTTAAGGAAGAGCTATAAAACTAAGAAAACTGTAAGTGCTGATAGGAGGAAAAATAATGCAATTCAAATGTTAATGTTAGAGTACATAAAAAATATGTATCAACAGCAGAATGAAAGATGGCAACTTTAAACAACTCCTTATTATAGTAAAAAAAAGAATCCATAGCAGATGAAGAAATGGCAGTTATGCAGAAAAGTTCTCTAGGCAACAGATATTGTGGTCATATCAGATTAAATATCTTTTATGTCAGTAGTAATCTAATAGAAATATAGCATATACTAAATGAAGTAGAAATTAACAGGGTGAAAGAAGGAACAAGGAGTCATCACTGAGTTGTCACATTTATAACTGAGTTGTGTTGGTAGTGCTATACCATGAAAGTTATCTAGTATTACAGATGAGACAATGATTGAAGACCGGTGACCAGAATAACCTGAATCACTTGGAGACCTGGCAACAAGCAAAATGCCTGGTGGTATACCCAAGCACAAATTTGTGCATATAATAATAAAAAGGGTAGGCTATACTTGGAAGGACTGGGGTGGGTGTCTTTCTCTGCAAGACTAGAGATTCCAAAAGGACTTTGAGAACCATGGTAAAAATTTAAGCAAATATATGCACCTGATGCATCAGGTCCAGCAGGGCCAATGTCAAATTTACAGGGAAACTAAGGAGGAAAATGCTGTATTTTTATGCTCCTATGTTATCATCACTATGTTTTACATTATAAGCTTATTCAGTTCATGTATATACATTCTGAACATAGTAAAACAATAGTGATGGCTAATGGAGCTTGATAACTTCCCTTTGCTGGGATAATTTCAATACCACTGACAACTTTTTTCTCTAATAGTGCTATTTAGTTTTTGAGATTTATTTTACATCTGACTTGACTTTAATGAATTTTGGCCACAGAAGAGTCTTCTCTTAGATTTCTAGTTCCCGTAGCTGAGGCTGCAAAACATTGGGCATCCTTCACTCATGTAGTAAGGGTGTGCTTATCACCTTATAGAGTTGGCCATATAACTGTGCACCTATTTCTAATATTTCTAAGTACAGACAAGTTCATCCTTTGCAGAGAGATTTGGGTGTACAATGTGTTTCTCTCCATCCCCACTCTCATTGACTGCTTGGATAATTTCAATGATAGGACTGCATTTTTCCCTTTACGGTTAGAGAAGTCAACCTACAAGCAAAAAAGAAAAAGAACCACGACACTTCCAAGGGAGGTAATTTGTCTTCTCTGGGTATAGTCCACAGTAAATACTGGCTACTGTTATTGAGAGGATAAAACATTATTTTTCCTTGTTTCATGGAAATAATCATTGCTCTCAAGTGCTGGAACTGAGATATTTACTTTCAGGAGTGCAAATAATGACAATATTACTCTTTATATCATACTAAAGTCATATTCCTGCATGTAAGTTTCATTTTTCTTATAATTAACTGTCTTCAAGTATTGAAGATGTATCTAGAAGGCAGCTGTAATAACAGTTTTACTGGGAGAAATGTTTCTTCAAAAGGATCCCCATCAAATAAGTTGCCATCTCAAGCTCTTGCAGCTTTGCATAACACAGTAACACTGAGGTTCAGAGAAAGAATACTGAATTTCATAAAACATTCCTTAAACAAAATGTACAGTGGATTAAATATTTTAAACAGGATTTAACAATTCCCATTCAGTTTTTCAGTGAAATTTCCTTTCTTGTTGTGTAGATGTGCTCGATTTGTAGGACAGGTTATTACTTTAGACAGTCTTGTTGACTTTCACTGAAGAGCAGTTAGTACCTGGCAGAACAGGTTGAGGGAGCAGTGGAAAATGGTTTTGTATGTATGACTCACTCAAGAAGATCAGAGTAACCTGAGGATATACTGACTGCAAGTTTTGACACCACTGCATCCAGGCCATGATAGAGGTGAAACTCACCAGCTATTTAGGCTTTGAGGTTTATTTTAGAAGTACCAGAACATCAAAAAGGAACCCAAAGTTAGGAAGTTGGCAGGATCTGTGAAACTAAGGGCACTTGAATTAAAGGGAAGACAGCTTTTGCTTTTAATAAAAGAGAGAAGCTAGAGACAGGTGAATAATTTCAGGCACAGAAGCTCCTTTTCTGTAACTTTTTCCATTTTTAATGCTGAAAACAAGCAGATTTCTCCCTGAGACTCTGATATGACTAGAGGAAGTTCTAACCTGTGTTCCCTGTCTTTGACATGAAGACACATTATTTTAAAAAAGTTTATATCTTATTATTCCAAAGGCAATATTTGAAACACTAACAGAAGCAAGCAAAATGAAAAAAAATTTCTTGTGAGATTTTTGCCCATTTTTGTATATTGTGAAAATACAAATAGACAATAATCTTGTAATAAAAATGGAACAAATAGTCACACAGAAGAGCATTCTACTTTTGGACATGTGGTCTTTTGAGCCCTATTTCTTCTAACCTTGGGTCCTAGATTAAATTAAGATCTGAAGAATTGTGGTATAATTGACTTATATTTTTGATTTCATCCATTAATTTTGATGGAATAGCGAGATGTGAATAGAAAGCACAAATAAAAATTCCAATTATACAGGAGTGATTGTTCCTCTTCTTTTCCTTGTCTTTGTACAGCTTCAAACCAAGAAATATCTGTTGTTTTGTTAGAGACTCTGCAGACGATACTGATATCTTGATCATGTGACATCCAAATGAATAAGGCAAAAGCAGACCTGTGATTTTTGTTCTGGCTGTAGACTTGGCAATAAGAAATCAAAGCAGTTATAGAAGTGTGAAATGAAGGCAGTGGAGGAGAAAAAGAGGAAAGTCATGACTATTGAATATTTAGTCATCAAGCATGATTAATACATGTGATAATAAAGCTTTCAGTGTTTTCCTGATATGGCTGTTATTAAATGTGAATCAATAGTTTGAAAACACCCTTAGATCAGTCAAAACTTTGCAAGTAATAATAGAGTGTAAGGTTGATTATGGCAACACATTAAGACTGAATAAGACTTCAAGTACATTCCTTTTTGCCTAGTCATAAAAGAGATCAAAACCATGAGCCTATAAGGACTGATAACTAAATGTTAATATTACACTCAATTTATTCGTAGGGAGGTCAACATTATTTTAAAGTTCCTTATGTTATATCATTTATCCAGAGCAGTACAAAAACATTTATGTGGAGAAGTGAAAGGGTAGCAAGTACCCTGGCTGTTCCTTAATCAAAACAAAAGGAAGGCTGAGAAGGGAATGTGTCTAGAATGTACCAAAGGAAACCAGGAAGACCATGACAGATCACATCAAGCCTTCTGCAGTTGAAAATACCAGTTTTCAAAAAATAATTCCAAACCCAAAAGCATAAAACAACTGACTGTTTTTGAAAGTTACATTCTTCACCTTACTCTCCCACAAGGCTATTTCATTCTAATGATGAAATTTTCTCGAAGCTGAATGATTTGATAACTGATTTCAGTCTAATTTACCTTATAATTTTCATATAGAAATAACATCTGCATCATGTCAATATGTAAATACCTTTTATAAATGGAATTATTTTGTTGTAATGAATACTACCAGTTATGAAAGCAAACCCCATCATTTTCACACCCGCTATTCTGAAAACTGAAACAGATTCTGAACTACAGTTTGTATTGCCCAAATGACTCCATAGAGAGTGGAGAAGGGAACTGTATATTAAGGTGAAAATCCTGTTATATCTTTATTGGGGTTTTTTTTAAGATTCTATGTTTGTGTCATGTTTCAGATACATTGGATTAACGCCCAAATCACTTTGCACAAAATTACTTGTTGAGGTTTGCCACAAAAATGTGCCCTTTTAACAAAAATAAATTATTAAATTGACAGGAAGGTGAAAGGGAGGAGAAAAAAGAAACATAGATTAAATGAAGTGGACATGTTGGAACCTGAGTGCTGGGACTAAGGAGCTCTATGGCCCATGTGAATTAATTTTGTTTTAGCATGCTCTGTATGTGTGTAGTTGAGCAAATTAGGTTCTGCTGATCTTCAGCTTGGCTCACCATTTGCCTCTCTGTAAATGACACAAAATACACCTGAGTGAGAAAGCAGCACTTAGACTTACAAAGCAGCCACCCAAATGATAGAACAGATTTTTTTGAAAGAAATATTCCTGCGCAAATATTTGTATGGAACATAACCTGCAGACGTTTTGCTGGAAAACTATTTGGTGAGTTAAGTACTTTAGCCTATTCATATCTGGCACGTTAATAGGCAAACTGTTTTGAGCTTCAGAATTAACCTAAAATTTGATATCTGCATAAAGCAGAAGTTGTTGGAATGTGCTGCTTCATTTCAGGATACAAAAGAAAGAAAAAATGAAGTTTAGGGACAAAGAGCTTCTTAAGAATATTTGTCTTCTTCACATTGAACTTAAATCCTTCAGTTTTATGTTTTACAAAGGTGATTTAGATAAATCAAGTAAAATTCTTCACAAACTATGTTTCTAAAAAAGCCACCATGATCTTCCTCATGATAGACCTATGACTTGTCTGATTTGGTCTTTACTTTCGCTGCTGACAATTTCGTCCTTGGCATCACTACTCATAAAAGCCTTTAGTACAGCAGCACAAGCATCACTCTGTGGTACTGCACAGATAGCACCATAACATTTCCACTGTTAGAAGATCTACTTTTTCTAACGTCATTGGTAGGAGTGTCGTTTTCATCTGACCCTCATTCATACCCGAGACAGACTCTTAAGGGTAGAGACTTTGTGATGTTGCAGTACAGTAATAAAAAAGGAAAGCATTTTTGACCTTTTACTCCCACAGCTATACTGGGTGATAACACATAAAAATGCGCCCATATTTTAGAAACAGTATAAGAGTTTCTGGGTTACTAACATTGCTTTGAATGTATATTGATGTATTATTGCATTGCATGGAGAAAAGCCTTTTATTGCATTATTGACCACCACATCAAATTCAAGTCTGTTTTTTCTTTTGGTGATAGAGCTATAACAGTTGGCTCTGGGGCCTGTGTGATTAATACCTCCATCTAAATACCTGTATAAAGCAGAAAATAGGCTGCTTTCTACAATATTTGCCGATAATTCACCATTTTTTCATGTATATTGCTGAAAAGCTGAGTACTTCAAATTAAATCCATGGTTAAGTTTTTCATGGCTGGACAAAGAGAAGGAGAAATTGTAAATGTAAAAGTGAATTGAAATAATTATGGTTTGCATATCATAACGGTTTAGGTCTATGTATTTACGTATGTATGCTTAGAATCATAGAATCATTGAATAGTTGGAAACGGTTGGAAAGAACCTTAAGATCATCAAGTTCCAACCCCCCTGCTATGGGTAGGGACACCTCACACTAAACCATATCACCCAAGGCATCATCCAACCTGGTCTTGAACACTGCCAGGGATGGAGCATTCACAACCTCCCTGGGCAACCCATTCCAGTGCCTCACCACCCTAACAGGAAAGAATTTCTTTCTTATATCCAATCTAAACTTCCCCTGTTTAAGTTTTAACCCATTATCCCTTGTCCTATCACTACAGTCCCTAATGAAGAGTCCATTCCCAGCATCTCTATATGCCCCCTTCATATACTGGAAGGCTGCTATGAGGTCTCCATGCAGCCTTCTCTTCTCCAGGCTGAACAACCTGAACAACTTTCTCAGCCTATCTTCATACAGGAGGTGCTCCAGTCCCCTGATGATCCTCGTGGCCCTCCTCTGGACTTGTTCCAACAGTTCCATGTCCTTTTTATGTTGAGGACACCAGAACTGCACACAATACTCCAAGTGAGGTCTCACAAGAGCAGAGTAAAGGGGCAGGATCAACTACTTCAACCTGCTGGTCATGCTCCTTTTGATGCAGCTCAGGATATGATTGGCTTTCAGGGCTGCAAGCACACACTGCTGGCTCATGTTCATTTTCTCATCGACCAGCACCCCCAAGTCCTTCTCCACAGGGCTGCTCTGAATCTCTTCTCTGCCCAACCTGTAGCTGTGCCTGGGATTGCTCCGACCCAGGTGTAGGACCTTCCACTTGTCATGGTTAAACTTCATGAGGTTGGCATCAGCCCACCTCACAAGCGTGTCAAGGTCCCTCTGGATGGCATTCCTCCCCTCCAGCCTATCAACCGAACCACACAGCTTGGTGTCATCGGCAAACTTCCTGGGGGTTCACTCAATCCCACTGTCCCTGTCAGCAACGAAGGTGTTGAACAAGACCGGTCCCAACACCGATCCCTGAGGGACACCACTCGTTACTGGTCTCCAGCCGGACATTGAGCCATTGACCACAAGCCTTCGTGTGCAGCCATCCAGCCAGTTCTTTATCCACCGAGTGGTTCTCCTATCAAATTGATGTCTCTCCAATTTAGAGACAAGGATGTCGTGTGGGACAGTGTCAAACGCTTTACACAAGTCCAGGTAGATGACATCAACTGCTTTACCGCTGTCCATCAGTTCTGTAGCCCCATCATAGAAGGCCACCAAATTGGTCAGGCAGGATTTCCCCTTAGTGAAGCCATGCTGGCTGTCATTAAGCAGCTTGTTGATTTTCATGTGCCTTAGCATGCCTTCCAGGAGAATCTGCTCCAAGGTTTTGCCAGGCACAGAGGTGAGACTGACTGGTCTGTAAATCCCCGGGTCATCCAGTTTCCTCCATCTTGAAAATGGGTGTTATATCTCCCTTTTTGCAGTCATCAGGAACTTCACCTGACTGCCATGATTTCTCAAATATGATGGAAAGTGGCTTAGCAGCTTCATTTGCCAGCTCCTTCAGGACCCACGGATGGATTTCATCAGGACTCATGGACCTGTGCATGTTCAGATTTTTAAGATGCTCTCGAACCAGTTCCTCTCCTACAGTGGGCCCAAGGTCTTCATTCTCACAGTCCCTGCATCTGTCTTCCAAGACTTGGGTGGTGTGGTCAGAGTCTTTGCCAGTGAAGACCGAGTCAAAGAAGTCATTCAGAAACTAAGCCTGCTCCAAATCCTGTGTATCTAGTTCTCCCGAGAACTTGTTCTTGTGTATACACACACTACTGTGAACAGCTGGATAAAGCTGGAACTGTTCTTTCATAAACTCATTATGGCTGAGCAATAACAGCCTTTGTTCAGTAAAGAAATGGAGACAAACACAAGCTTTTGGTGAGTAGCAAGGTCCAGCTACATGTTCTTCCACTGATGTGAAAAGAACAGATTTGTGGTACAGAGCATTTGCAAAGGAGAACCTGCAGCAGAGCTGTGTCTGAAGTTTTCTCCTTGCTTTAAGTGCATGGGGTAGATTTGAAAGCTTCTTCTGCTGTGATAAGAAAGGATGGATTACTAATGCTGTATCAGGGGATCCAGCGCTAACCAGGAGTTGCAGCTTTGTTAATAAGCCCTGGAAAAAATTTTGCATCTAATTAGCGCTTTTACAGAAAAACTTCCTTCTTTTCTCTCCCTGTTCTTCCTTTTTTTAATCTTTCTCTCTTTCTCTTTTTTTGTCTCTTTGTAGCAACTTCCCATTATTTCAGTTCAAAACTGTTTTACAGAAGAAGGGAATTGACCAAGAACTTAGGACATGGAATGTACAGTCAACAGTGAGCTACCACCCAATGTGCCCTTCATTTCTGTTTCTATAAAGTCTTTAACCATAACATCTCAAAGCCAATTTCTATGACAGGTCTGTGAAGAGACACAATAGCTCTCTGAGTAGATATTTTATTAGTACTGTTTTAAACCTTCATAAAGATATAAAAATTTAAGTTTGCAGCCTGTATGTTAAAGTATCAGCATGGTATTCCTCAATGGCTCTGTTTTGTATCTAGTCTTCTCTGTGGTTAATTTGGAACTAAATATTAATTTAGTTGTGTAATATGGGGTTCATCATACCTTAGAAACCTGAAAATTAGACATTTAAGACAAATGTATTATTCATGCTCCCCCTGTAGTCAAGGAGGAGAGACACGCTTTCAAAGGAATTACTCCAATCTTAAGTATCAGGTATCTAAGATTTGTAGGGAATTACTCCCAGGATGTTTTTTTTTTTTTTTTAACTTTAATTACAGATGGAACCTTAGAAATCCATCTTAGGTTTGGGGTGCACATAAATCTAACTGAGACAGACATAATCTTAAGTCCCAATGGTCAACGTCTTTATGACACATCTCTTAAATTTGGGAAAGACTCTCAATGTAAAACTTCAACTTCTTACTGCTTTTTGGTCATTGATTTACAGCATCCTATGAGCACAACTCTATTTGCTTCTCTGGCAAAATGGGGAAATATAATCCAAAAATCCAATACCTCAACAGTGCTATTTCTATTTTATAAACACCAGAGTAGTTTTTAGATGTAGCAGTGACAGTAACAAGACTGACTGCAGAACACTATAGAACAGTGTACTACAACCTGAATACATATTAGTGTTTTAGCACAGGTATTGGCACCTCCATCCACACGAAATTAGTTCTGGACAAAAGCCATGCAAGTCATTAAACAGAAAGGTAGCTGCTGAAGTGCAAAGTTGCATGGGACTGAGTTGGTAAATTCTGCAATCTCATTTCTGTAAAGTGACCATTTTTACTAACCTTATAAGTCAATGGAAGAAAAAAAAATAAAAGTAAGTAACATTTCAGAGACTGACTCAGCTGAATGATTCAAGTATTTTATATTATTTATTACAGCTCTTGATTTGTGAACATGTATTGCTCAGACTGTTCTCCCTTCTTCTCTGTTATTTGTATTCTCCTCTCAATTTCTTCAACATATTTTAGACATTTAGATGTGAATTTCAGTATCTTATGTTTACATACTATGTTTCATCATCCCAGAGCATTTCACAGATTTAAGAACAGAAAGTAGAAATCCTGAGCCAGATTGTAGCTGGCTTTTCTTCTACGTGTAGGTCAAGACTTTTCCCCCAAGGTCCCTCCATCCACCTGCAATACATACAACATTCTGACCGCAAAGAATATTATAAGCAAATACCCCCTGGACAAAGAAGTGGTCAGAAAGAGGACATGTCATTGTATGCTGCTTTATTTGACATCAAGTGCATGCTTCCTGCACAATTGAGTGTAAAAACAATTCTGTTTGCTGTATACTGGTATCATATCCCTTGTAACCAGCTCACCAAAACCCCAAACTAAATCACATATGCTTGTTTATATATATGTGTATGTATGTGTGTATATCTATGTGTATATAGATATCTGCATGTATTTTCTGTTAAATATAATTTAAAATGAAAAAAATGTTAGAAAAAAGTATTTTCTATCAAAGCCTGCTGTCAATAATGTGTAGCAGTAGCACACAGCAGCTTAGGACGACAGTCTTCATTTGTTGTTGAAGCAATTGGGGGGATTTTAGAGAGATAAAAATATAATTACCTCTTACAAAATGGATAATCATGCCTTCATTATTTTCATTTGAATATTACCTTTCATTGCAACAGCTCTGAAAACTTTTACAAGGTGTGAAGTTTGAATTACCCACTGGCTGGAAAACATAATTTATACCTTTTTAAAGTTAAACTAAAAAGAACAATATATATAAGCTTATTTTTACAGACTTGGAGTCTTTCAGCATCAAATAAGTGAATTAGTTCTATTGGCTAAGAAGCATTTGCAGTGCTTATTAAAAGGATACCTAACAGCCACGAAAATTCGTGAGGTTATATGAACATACTGTGTGCTATTCATGTGGTTTCTGACAGAGAAATTGGGTATTTTTTGTTGTATGTACCCTTGAAGAGCATGAACAGATATTTCTAAATTTATGTATCAACTGAAAAAAACCAAAACAACCCTAACCAACTAACAAACATATTTGGAACTGTTGAGGAACATATTTGTTGCATTTAGGGGTATGTCTTTCTGGAGCTAGAGCTTTTACATGCCTGATGCTTAAGCGAGCTTTCAAGAAGGATAAATTGTCTTTCTTTTCATCTGCAAAAATAATGTGAAATGCATGTAGGCTTCAAAAATAAATAGACCGCTCACAGAGAGTACTATCACTGCCTGACTATGAATTCTCTCTACTAAGTACACTGCTTTTCTTGGTGAGATTCAAGGGGGAAATGACCATTTATGCTACTAGGATTTACATGTCTAAGATGCTTGTTGACATGTACAAAATACAAACTGACTAAAAGCTAAACTCAGAGATGAGGTTTTATACCACAGGATTAAAGTAATGAGAGCAATCTGAATAGAAAGCACCTGACACGTTTTGGGGCCAGCTGTCTGTAAATTGCCCCTTCTGTGCTGAGGTACTGTATGGTCTCTGCTTCACTGCGTCATGCTGCAGCCATGCTACAAAGGCAAAGCTGAAAGCCAATATTCAAATCAGGCCCGAAGCCGAAATACTATTTTTCTCCATTAGAGGGTGGTCCCTCCTCATCATGGTTCAATTCGACTGGCAGCAGAAGACCTGCAATGCAGTCAGCTGCGTCGTAGATGACACATGAATCAGGAGATGTCTGCATCCTTCCTTCTCATGCCTTACGCCTGAGAACATAGCAATAAAAGAAATGTGTACATGGCCACAGGCCAATTATGCACAGACACATATGCAGTCATGTCTTCGTGCATACATGATGTATGCACACAAACCAGGGCACCTGCACATGCATGTATTTACAATAATAAACAGCTTATAAACAGCTTACAGCCTTGCTGAAGAGGTGTAGCAAAAGGAACTGAATTCACCATTGCACAATTATTCTTCTGTCAATAACATCTACATGATTTCAGCCATGCTAATGAACTGTACTTATTTTTAAAACCGTTCAGCATATCTGTGTATGCGCACACAAATAATGTATTAGAAATAAACCCCTCTACATTATGATAAAGTTGTGATTAGGAATTTGAAAGCCAAGAGAATGCCAAAATAATACTTGCTAAACAAATCTTGCTGCACTCTCGTGTGAGTCTGAACATTATAAAAAGCTTTTCACAACATGATTGCATTCATTATTGTAGTACCCTCATTCCACGCAGGCAACTGTATTCATTCAGCATGTTTTCAAAATTATATATACATGGAGCAGGATTCTGCAATGCCTTTTTACAGCTCAAAGTTAATAACAAGAAAAAAAATTCAATAGAACTTCCTACTGTACAACATACTATGGAATAAGTATTGCAATGAAATGTAAGAAAGAATTGCTGCTGGCATAATGAAAGCACTTAGACTTTATATTTCATTAGCTTAATAGCAGTGAACTGTCTCATTCACAGCATTGCCTATTATGAGTAGTACACAATATAAAACCCACAGAAAATGGCTATAAAGATTTTTTTTCTTTTTTTTTTTTTTTGGTAATGGTAAAATCCCCAAAATCTCCTTGAACAAGGGCCAAAAATGAGAAATTTAATCCACAAAAGAAGTTTGGACACTGAGCACCCATGAAACCAGATGGTTAGATGAAGATGGAAGTGCTGGGCATCAAGCTTCTGTTTGAAATTGACATTGCTCCATTAAAGACACTTTGAACTAGCAAAGGGTCTGATCCTTCATCACAGCCTGCACCTACAACGGTATTTAATTATGCAAGAGTAATCTGGCAATGGAACCAGTGAAATAACCAAATGCTTCACACTACGCACATATTTAAATGCTTGTGATCAGGAGCATGTTATTTATCTCTTCTCAGAAACAAGCCTAATTCCCAAGCAGTCAAACAGATCTGTTTTCTGAATGTCAGTTTTACTGTCTAGTCCACATCATACGGCTGCAAGTCCTAGCAGTATGTGCCCTGCTAATGCTTACATGTGAGGACTTTTCACAAGGCTGGCATAATCACCTGCAAACAGAGAAGCAAATGTCAAAGGTTTTGTTATGCTTAAAAACACCTTTTTGGTAAAGGTACTGACGGAGAATAGACATTTCTTTTATCACTCTCCCTTTTTAATATTTTCTCTGATGGTAATGCTAAAAGAGAGCATTGCATGTGAAATGTTTTTCAGATCCCTAACAGCAAAAGTAAACAAGAGACATACAATTACCTCACTAATTCTGTATGGTCAGATCTTGAGAACTAAACCAGTCCTTTCAAGATTGTTATTGAGCATTCAGATTTTAAAGATGCACAGCATATGGGCTTTCTATCCATCAGCTCAGCCTGACTGTGAGCCTCAATCCTAACAAGACTGCACTTTACAAACAGCACATGAGCATTTCCTTGTAGAGAATACATCAGGGTAGTAATAATTTGTGAAAAATGTAGATCTGCACAGTGCATGCTACAAAACAATTTATGCGGTAGAAGTGTAGAGCAGTGGTCTTATTAGAATAAGGCCATTCTTATTCAGTGAAAGACTCAGACAGCTGTTGTATGGGCAAAACTTAATATTCCTTCATTTCCCATGCAAGCCTATTTTTCAAGCCCACAATGTCCCCACTCCACTGAGTTACATTTAAAACTACCTGGAGAGCTTTTTCACGCAGAGCCTGTGTTACTCATTCTACATATGGTATGAAGTTCACAGATGAGAAATGTGAGTGCCTAAAATAAATACTACATGAAACCTGAGATGTGTGAGGGCCCTTGGGAGTTCAGCAAATGAAATGCCTATCAGTCTCTGACACAGCAGACGCTCCCTACAATTGGCAGCTTCATGCTTCATTATGCATGGATCAGATATATAGGTATGGCCCCAGGCAAACCCCCTGGTCTAATGGAGAGGTGCATGCTGGGGAAAGGCAAATGTCATTTGCCCATGAATTTGAAAGATGAGGGGAAAAGGGGAATAGAGTTGATTAATCAAATGTATGAGGGGTTTATTTTGTACCATTTACCCTAGAGTTTCCTCACTGAGAGTTATTTCCAGCATTATATGCATTGCACCTTTTATGTTTTGTGGATTTGACAATGTTTAAAAATGTGATTATTCTTGTCCACCCAGATGAACGGGTCAACAGTAAATAACAAACAGCCAAGTTTGTTACCTGCAGGAAAAACATAAAATAAAAATAAAATTTCTGCTGTCTTTTGGAATATAGAATATGCCAGATGTTTACAGCACAAGGTCAGCAGACAGACTTGCTGAAATTGTGCAGATTCTGTTAAATACCATTAAAATGTATCATGCTGCTTTCATGAATGAAAACTGCCTAAGTGGCTCAACTACTGCAAGATGTTAGTCCTGGCTATTCCTTGTACAAGAAAAAATCAACCTATTAACACATCAGTTTGATTCACATGCATGCAGTTCTGTTGAAAGAAACAGTGAAAATGGAATATTCATCCTGATCCACAACTAATTGAAATGGAAGGGATGAGAGGGAAAGAAGAAAGGAAAAAACTCGTTACTGAAAATCTCTTGAGAAAACGATATATCCTAACATGTATGGGAAAGGAAATTTTTTTGTCATTCCTGAGAAAATAATGACCCTAAGAGATCAACTGAGAAAAAGTTCTACTGCGTATTGGTGTGTTTTAATGAAACCCCTTCTTCCCTCCTGCAGCATTTTCATTCTGAGATTCCAATAACGATATGTTCTATAAACTTTAAAATATCACTGTGAAGCTTTTTTCTACCATACCAGTTACAACCACATCAAATTTTCTTTGAGGTCATTTATATAATACATACATGTATATGCACACATTTATATACATACATACTTAACTGTCTATATGTATCTCTGTGTATGCACCTTTTTCACTGCGAACATTCCAGAGAAGAGTGGCATGGAATTGTTTGGAGCCTAAAACGTGAATGAAAATAAAGCAAATCAAATCTATAAAACTGAGACTTAAGAAGATAAGCCTTTAGCAGCTGTAAAAAGTAGTGACAGAGAAAGAAAAAGAATGCCACTAATGTCTTTCAATGCTCTTTCTGTGTGTTCAGACAAGTTATGGCTAGGAATGTAAAACTTGAATTTAAAGAAAATGCATCTGGTGGAGATTAAAAAGGATAAAGAGGAGAAAATCAGTTTGATGTACACTTCAAAATGCTGCTTATAATACAGTTTGTTCTATTACTTGAAAAGAGGGTATCATTGTTCTTTTATGTCTAGTTTTTAATCCTATGCTTTTAAAGTATCTTTTATTTGCTCCTATTTGAGGTGAATTGCTTCACTTCAAAACTTAAATATAGTTTGAGGATTTTGACTTTAAAGTGGCTTCCTTTGAATATTCTTCTGAAGTGATATTTTATCCTTCATTTTGCCAGTTCTCAGGTTTTACTGGGTAGTTGTGAATATGTGATCTTCTGCAGTCAGAATCACCTGCAGGCTCAGGAATGCACTATTTCATTCTAAAGCTGCCAATGTGTTGTATCAGGGTCAGGAGAGAGGTATTTTCTCAAGTTTTCTGAATTGTAAACGTGAATATAGTCACACTGAGTCATGTAAACACAAATCCCACTTTATTGCTATTTTTGTGTCCCCTACCATGAATCTACCAGCTGCTGCAAAAAAACCAAACCCAACCACCCTAATTTTGGTCAGTTTTGGAGCTTGTTAGAATTTAGAAAGGGAAATACACTATCTAATTGTGAACCCACAAATTCCTCTGAAATAAATTAGAATATTTATCTGTTGACAAACTACTTAGTCTTTTATTAGCACAGTAATGGAAAGAATGAAAAAATTGAACTTCTGCTAACATATCAGTGAATGATGATCATGGAACTAAACTCAAGGGGCAAGAAACCATAAGTAAAATTGCGCTCCTAATGGGATGCATGAAATACTTGCAACAAAAGCTGAAACTCCCTTGGACTTAAATGTACCTTGGGTATGTTTCATAATAACCTTTCATAATAATTAAAAGGAAATCATGAACTTT
Source organism: Neopsephotus bourkii (assembly GCF_033783945.1). NCBI lineage: Eukaryota > Metazoa > Chordata > Aves > Psittaciformes > Psittacidae > Neopsephotus > Neopsephotus bourkii. The sequence continues at coordinate 3,834,087 of NW_026901402.1, read as the reverse complement.
CTTTTCATGACTTTTTGTCCAACCTACTGTGGAATGTCTTTGTGACAGATCTAATATTTTTTTATTTTGTGTTTTAACATCAGTGATTGGTGAAGTAGCGACGGTTGACCAGTGCCTGTAGCTCAGAGATAATAAAACATTAAGAGAAAATATGAAGTCACTGAGGCACAACCATCTGAAACTTGTGTTTCTCACCACATTCATCTATAAGTTCAAAATTCAAGCTATACACATGCATTGGGTGTGATTCTAATTCACATTCAAGCAGAGTGGTGCTTGCCTTTGAAATAGACATAATCAAATTGAATATAGCACAAAGCCAATTTATACCGCCAAAATGATATAAAAAGGCCACAGTGAAAAGAAAATTCAGGCTCTGAGAAAAAACTATTTTTCTATTATTATTATTTTGTTTTAACTGAAAAAAAAAATTAACTATCTGTAGTCACTAGGACTCCTTCAGCATGTTTCAACTCACAGGTGCATATGTTAGTAGCATACAAATCTCACTAATCAAAGGAAAAAGCACAGATATTTATGGACTATATGAGGTACCTGATTTGGCTCAGTCAATCAGCTATATCAGACACTTAGTTAACAACCAAATAAAGGATAAATTATATCATCCTGGTCCTGGTGACATGAACATGAAGAAATTTATGTGCAGAAGAAATACTTCAGATTCAATATATTTTAGAATACTTGGTGGGAGTATAAAATAGCCATTTAATATTTAATATATTTTTTTCTGAGATGGAAACCTGTTGTTGCAGTCTTTAATAACAGAGAGATCAACTGCAACAAGACAGTCATCCATACCTTATAGAACACAGTAATTGCACAAGTTTTAATGCGGGTGATATTAAGACTATAAGAATTGATTTGTGGAACAGTGCAAGACCTTTGTACCTCTTAAGCTGCTACAACTAGTTCTCGTCACATCTCTTAGTGATTCAAAGTAATTGGTCTTCTCCTTATATCACAGCAAGCCTCACTACATCTCAGTTGTAGGTACCTGCAAGATTCAGCCACATATATGAAAAGACAGTGTCCTGAAAATAAAGTGCTCTTAGTACTTACAGAATGTTTAAGAAAAGCCCAAATTTGGTGAAAAAATGCAGACTCACATCTTGACACATTCTAACCATGACTCTGGCAGAAAATGTTTTAATAGATTATTACCCCATTTGGCAGAGAAAATTGGGGTTTCTGCTTGCTTTATATCTTTTCTGCAAGCAAGACCTCTCCTATTACCTTCTTCCACCATCCTCAGAAATCTTTTTTTTTTTTTTTTTTTTTTTCCCAACTCATGCTTTTTTCCTTGAGGTTTAGAGTGCTGTTTTTTCAGATTAATGTGTGTGACTGGCATTAGGAATTGAAATGAAGAATGGCTACATGCTAACGAGAGCACCCCTCTCACTCTGTGCTTCACACACAGCATCAGTAAGTGATTAATGGAGTGGCTGAAAGGGAGGTTTCTGCAGATGGGTGAAACCATCCTGTACTGCTGTCCAGATCCAGGGACAGCAGCAGGAAAACATCCAGTTATATTTACATCTCTCTGTTCTGCCTTGAGCATTTACTATGTACACCTTGCCTCAGTTTAGCCGCCTTCATTAATTTCACTCTCTGCTAAACTCTCTTCTTCAGCTATCTGCTTTTTTTTCTATCCCTCTCATACCCTTTAACCTTTGTTGCTGCTCCCCAGTGTGCAGATACATATGGTGAGGTGTGGGAACACTTTCATTTGTCTATAAGCCAACAGCAAGGACAAACAAGGGAAAGTCTGGAACTCTTATGTTGCAAATGGTCTCAGTTTAGGAGGGAATATAGATTATTCTGCTTTTGTAATTGCTTTAGCTGCCCTAGTACTACTTAAGGAGAAGAGGACTAGAAGTGGAAATGAGATCAGCCCAGGAGAGCATGCGTGTGAGGGAATACTCAGGGAGGACATCATGATACTGAAGATACTTTCAGTTCAAAGACCAGCTGTTTCCCTTGTTCAAAGCTTCATCAGGAACCACTAAAACCTGCTATTCATTATGAAGGAAAAGATAACTCCCTTTTTATATTGTATTCATACACAGATTGGGAAGTATATCTCATCTTTTCATTTAACAGTCATCATTAGTCATGCTGTTCTTGTCCTATCCCCCTATCATATCCTCTTCCTTTGCTCTGAGTTTAGCTCAATAATGTTGTTTGCTCAACAAAATCCATAAACCCATATTTTACTTCTCCATGACTAGCGGCCACAGCTCTACAGTTCCTGATTTGCAGATTGCACCACCTCTTCACAATTAAATCAGAAGCGGTCAAAATGAATTTATCAATTTTCCTAAGTAGAGTGAACCTGCTTGAGGGGCTCTAGCAGCTGGATTCCAATTAATGTTGTCTTCCCTTAAAATGGAAAAGTGCTTATTTCCATCCCTTAATATTAATAACCTGAGTTGCTCTCTGAAATTACTAGTTTCACAGCACAACTAATATTGTACCATGGATCTTCATGTAGGACATGGAGAAGAGCTGTCACAGAACTTCTGCAAAGAAATGAGTCTTCCAAGAGAGGACCTTACCCTGAAACATCCTGAGCCAGACAGGATTTTAAGGAATACCATTAAAGGTGGCTTGCTATTGTCTTTTTGCAGGTTGGCAACCGTGCAAACTCTTGTCAAAATGCCCCAAGGAACTGCAATAATCTTTGTTAGTGTTAACTTCTGTTTGCCCTAAACAGCTCCAGAGGAAATGTTCTCAACGTATAACATTCTGAGACACATAAATACTGTTTATAGCAAGCAATATAAAGAAAAGTCACTGTTTTGACCAAATCCATATTCCAAAAATACAAAAATTCATATATTTGACTCATATATGATACTAGACCAATACCTTTTCATTCTCTGTAAAAGAGGCAGAAGCCATTCTTACAATACTGTTCAAAAAGTCCTTTCACAGGTTTTATGATTCCTTTCAGATTATGTATCAAAATATTTTAGTTGCTAGTTTCAGCTTTGTTCTAGTCACATTGACATATGATCCCAAACCAGCACATTTTGAGCAAAGTGCCATTCAGTTAGACTGTTTGTGGTGAGACTAGTAAGATTAAAAGAGAATGGAAAAAATTATATCCTTTGTAATGAGGTGTTGTTTTTCTGTACAAATGATAAGGGTCTACCGTGACAGCTGACATCAGCAGAGATGTCAAACCTCTCTGATGAGCAAAACTCAGAACAGAGTGCAACTTGCACTTCTCATTTACTAGGCTTGTTAAACTTCTCATCAGTGACACCTGCACTTTCAGTAATAAGATAACTTCTGCAACAAAATTTAAATCTCTGACTCTTGTATGTAGTAAAATACATTTTGTTTCACCTAGTATCAACATGAACATTATGAATTTAATTTACATAGCTCTTGTGAGACATAGGCAAGGGAAATCTGTTTCCAGGTCTTCAGAAACAGATTTGTCTTTTCCCATGATATGACATTATAGTAACTGGAGTTACACTGTGTGTAACATTAGAAATGAATGAATAAGCATCAACTCATTAGAATCCCAGAAGGATGTAGCTTTTTGTGGCAAGTTTGAACGCTGCTGGTCATGAAGCTGGTTCAGAGTACAAGAATGCAACTGCCATTGGCAACTTCAGCGTGTTTTTCCTCTTTGATAATACATCTATTACTTCATTAATATATAAGAAGGACAGATAAATGGGTTGATGGAAAAAAGATAAACAAACAGTTTATTTACATTCTGACCTTGCAGACGTTATTCATCTCTGTATATGTAAAGGATTAATTCCCCAATCAGTACCTCTAATATGATGAAAGATTACCCATGAAAACAGCCAGCTTACCCAGGTAATTTGAGAACCTAATGGGCTCTCCTTACGAAGGGATTCGCCAAAGTCTTCCCAGTAAGCAAGCGGTTTTACACACAGTACACAGGATAAAACAAGTTGATTTGTCCTGTACTCTGAATCCCTTCAGTCTGTGGTGTTGGTGGTCCATTCTTCTGCAGAAATAGTGTTAAAAAGCCAAGCAAGTGCTATTACAGAACAGAAAAATGGGTAAGACATATGAAGGAAGTTCCTTCATCTAGAACTTTCCAGCCGACACAGCTCCTTGAAGGTGTTTTTCCTGTGTTACTATTAGTAACAGTACTGGTTACTAATAGCAAAAAGACAAATAAAAAATGGTGCAGAAAAGAACATACCTATGGTAGAACAAGTGTGTACAGCTGATATAAAGGAGTACTTGTGGCACAGAGTTGTTCTGTATTACTACTGATATTACCACCAACTCCTTTCAGTTAGTCAGTGAGCAATGGCAAACTGAGTCTGGGTTAACCCTGAACCACATTAGGGGTTCTTCCTTATGTAAACAACTCCTTGGAACCAATATCAAGGACATTTGCATTTTGGTGTTTGCTTTTTGAGCAGAATTACTAGATTCAGATGCAAAGTAAAGATGTGTTGGGAGTGTATCAAATTAACAGGAAACAGAGGAGACAGAAATACCAGTCAGTCAGTATGTCCTCACCTTTAAACTGATAGGTTGTTCACCACATGGTGATGGTGAGTTCCTTGTAATACAGGACTTTTCTGTTTCTTGTCCCTTCTGATTATAGGCCGTCTGAAAAATCAAGTCCCGTAGCCAAAGCTGTGATCTCTCTGGTCATAGAGTCATAGAATGATTTGGGTTGGAAGTGACCTCAAAGATCATCTTCTACCTGCAATGGGCAGGGACACCTACTACACCAGGTTTCTCATTTAGACCAGGTCTTCCCTTAGTGTCCCTAGTTTCTGTCTTTGACTTTAAGAAGTCTCTGCATTCAGTTTTTTTCTTTTTCTTTCAAAGATCTCCTTAATCAATAACTTCTCTCCCAAAACCTTGCTCATGCCTGATCTATGCTCCATCTTATGGGTTCACTCTAAAACTTCTACCCCAGGGAGTTACATCTTTGTCAAATGTATGGCTTCTCTGATTCAGATCTTTTGCATTCCACTCTCCTGCATCAGTATCATCCTTGAGTACACCAAGATCCCTGTCAGTATCTGCAGATCATTAACACTTTCTTAACTTTCCTTAATTCCTATAGTTGTCTGTTCCCAGCTGAAAGTCAAAACACAGCACTGCACCAGCTACCAAGAAAGAGATAAATGACTGCCACTGCTAAACCCAGGACATTATCCACCCCTTATTCCATACCATTCACGTCATGCTCAGATCCCACATTTTCAATATACCATCACTCTTATCTAAGTGCACTCTCATCGCAGTGCATGGACCAGTCCCTATAAAGCTGCTGAGTCCATCTGGTCCATGATGTCAGGCTCCACCTCTTGTAACAGTCTTTCAGAGCACGAGAGACTGTGCGCAGTGTTCACACCTGTGAATAACCTGGGCGATAGTGTCCGTTGTTAGGTCCACCTCTCGATCATGAGTCCATCTCGATGTTGCATCTCTGCTCTGTTGTCCTTAAGGGTCATGGGCCCACCAGGCTCAAAATAATTCACTGTCCTTCCATCTCCAATGCTTCCAAAGCACTGGAGGGGCCCAGTGGACTAGATACTTGCCCATACTGTCCCACACGCCCTGCCACTCATAACTCTCCAGCCTTGGGGGAAACCTCTTGGTCCTCCTATATTGTTGTCTAACCCCAGACAAGACCCAAACCTGACTCTGCTTAAATTTCGGGGTCAGACAAAATGGCGGTGGGTAAAACACACTCTCTGTGTGTGCCAACATGCTGATCCCCATCACAATCAGCAGGCAGGTCCCAAGGATACCCAAAGGCCATCCAAAACCTTCAGAACTCTCAAACGATGCTGCTGTACTTGTCACTGGGGCTGGTGTAGCTGCTGTGCTTGCCGGCTCTCCCACCACCAGCTTCTCTTTCCCTGAGTCCAGCTCTTCCTCCTCTGCCTTGCTGGGAAATGCTGCGGGGTCTCCTGCGTCCTCCTGGGGCTCGGCGGGCGGCTTCCGGGGAATGCTCTCGGCCGTCGCGGGGCTGGGCTCGGCCGCAGGGCTCGGCTGCTCCGCCGCCTCCTCCCGCTCCTCGACCGCCCCGGCCTCCTCCACCGGCAGCCGTCCCCTTGCGGCCTCCGGTCCTGGTCCCGGTCCCGCTCCCGCTTGGTGCCCGGGGCCGCTCTCCCGGGCCGCTTCAGCAGCCGCCGGCTCCCGGGACCGTTCCCCTTTGGCTTCCCAGAGCCTCACGCAGACGGAGGCGAGGGCGAGGGCCAGGACGGTGAGGAGCAGCCGGACGGCCAGGTACCAGTCCACGGCCACGTCCGTCCCGCCCTGCTGCTGGAGCCCGCCCGTATTACAAGTGATTGCCATAAAGTACAGTGAGACAGGAACCTTAGCCCAAGCCCCACACTTGATAAACACTAACACAGCAAATACCGGCTCTAAGTAAGTTACAACATTCTGAAGCTGTGAGATCAAGAGGAACAACTCTGAGAGCCAATAAATCAGCATTGTGACGGTCAGATCTGTCATTATCTCAACCCTTCGTGCCCCACGTTGGGCGCCAAAAAGAACTGTCGTGGTTTAACCAATGCCAGACAGCTTTCACTCACTCACTCCCCCCCTTCCTGCCCTCCCCTATTCTCGGAGGGACGGAGAGGAGAATCAGAAAGAATGCAACTCCCACGGGTTGAGATAAGAACAGTTTAGTAACTAAGGTATAACACAAATCACTACTGCTACCACCAATAATAGTAATGATAAAGGAAATAACAAGGGAAGAGAATACAACACCCCATCACCAGGCGACCGATAACTTGCCCCCCCCCAGCCCGACCAAGCACTGACCCATATCTCCTCCAACCCTGCAGTCCACCTAGCCCTTCCGGGTAACTCCCAGTTACCTCCTGGGCATGACGTGCTGTGGTATGGAATACCTCTTTGGTCAGTTTGGGTCAGGTGTCCTGTCTCTGCTTCCTCCCAGCTTCCCTCCTCCCTGGCAGAGCATGAGGCCCACAAAGTCCTTGGCCAAACCAAAACATCATTGTTTTTCAGCTCTGTTCCCAGCTGAAAGTCAAAACACAGCCCTGCACCAGCTACCAAGAAAGAGATAAATGACTGCCACTGCTAAACCCAGGACACTATAGTTTAATGAGACTTGATACCAGATACCCATAAGGAACACGTGTCACCAAGCCCATTTCACTCAGCTAGGATGTTGCATTCTCAGGAAGTCCATCTGTAAACCCCAGGTTCTAGCAGAACTGATTATCTTGTGCAAAGATGACCTTTTTAGGAGTTAATCTTACATCTAAATATCACGGGCACCAGAAGATTTAGGATGTAAAAGAATACAAAATTAGGGAAATGAAGCTGGAAGTGCTGGCATGGGTACCCCCATTTGTTTGTATTCCCCAGCAGATGAAGGAACGTTGCAGGTGGGGAAGGAAGGAGGGCGAGACAGTAGGTTTGTCCACAGATCCTGCTGCGCAGTGGAGTGCCTTTTCTAAGGCTGGACCTGTAATGGAGCCCACATTGGAAGACTTGTGGGAGCAAGGCCTGAAATGTTGCTGAGCCATGGTAACGTCTTGTATGAAACAGAACTCACAGAAGGAAGTGCTTGCAATAAGTCTGAACACAGATTGGTTAGTGTGGACCAGCTGACATGCAGTAGCTCATTCTCCCAGAGCATTAGGCCCTTAATGAGCCTAAGCACTCACTTTGAATACTGCTCTTAGGTAAGACCTATTGACAGACCTTTTATTAAAAGAATTATTATTTCAGCAGTGGAAGCTCTTGTAGTTTTATTATATTCTGGATGCAGCTAATTTATTTTGTTCAAAGCTGGATGAAGGCAAAAGAGAAGGCAAAAAAGAATAATTGTGAATATTTGAGCCAGATTCACCAATACTCGTCATCTACCTTGTACTAGTCTGAAGCCATAAAGCAGTTATCGACCAGCCACAGCATAACAGACAGCACAGATTTACTATTTCCTTGAACCACTGGATTGGCACAAAACAGTCAGGACCTATCAGTGAATCTCAGTTTTTTCTCATGTTAGCATAGCAGTTCAGCTATATGAGGTTTACGTATTTCATTATTCACAGAACTTCAAGATTTCAAAACTGATCTGAAGACATTCATATGGCACATAGATGTCTGAAGTACCCAGGTTTGAAATTCAGATCACAAAGAACAGTGTTAAAGATTTTTCAAATATCCTCGTTTATGTACAATTTTGAGATGCACTTCACTTTAATGAATTTCTGAATTGCAGGAACTCTCTATAAAAGTGAAAGACAAAAATAACAGCATTCTATGTCTGTAAGTACTACTTAAATGGCTCTAATTTCTATATAGCTCATACTGTGGTATTCAGGCTTTATGGGCTTCCAGAGAGATCTTCAGTTAGAATTATTGTTGATCTTTACAGTACGTCTCCTGACACTGAAATTGATGTACACTCATATTTAATTTTAATGACATTGAAGATGATATTTCTGTTGCTGTAATAAGTATTGTCTTCAGGACTCACACAGCTTAAAATTGGATCAGGGCTCCCATTTAAGTATCAGTGCTAATGCTGTTAATACTGATCCTATTAAACTGCACATAAACTTCTTTAGACATTTGAAAGATAAATACACATTTCTTCAGTAACAAAGTTCAGCATTCTATTGGACTGTTGTGTCCAGGAGGACACTAATATCTAGGTTGCTGATGGAAAATAATACATTTGCCTTTATTTTTCCCTGATTTCTGTGAAAATATTGTAAACTATTATTCCTTATAAAAGACAAAGCTTTCAGAAAATGGGATTGCTAGGACTGAAACTTACAAACTTTTACCTGCTAGTTAGTTAAACCTGTTTCATACCCTATAAAGCTTTCTGAAATGGGGTTGGTAATGTAGCGTCTTATAAATAAGTATATATTCATACTTGCTTTTATTAGACTGACTTCATCTGTAGATGGGAGACAGCAATTCTGTAATGCTTCTAACGCACCCCTCATTAGTTTATGGATAACATGTGCCTTCAAGGACAACTATTTTCAGCATCTGAAGAAAAGAACATGCAGTGAAAACATGGTATGATATTTTATTTTTTTTAAAGAAAACCAACTCGCCCACCCTAACATTTATTTGGGAAAGGACTGCATAATTTAAACATACAGAACTCAGTGAAAGTCTGTCTCACACAGAGGCATGATACACCTCACCACTTGCCACTAACTTCCAAAATGGCAATATCTTTTTTGGCTGTGAGACAACAGTTTCAGACTTGCCTCTCCCTCTGAGATCAGTCAAGGCCTCTGCGTGATGGAGATGCAAAAGACCCTTGATATGGACAAATGACAGAGTTCTTGGGCTGGAAAGGCCAGTTTTAGTTTCCTCCCTTTTTATCTCTTTCATTTTGTGCTATTTCAGGTGTGAAAGAAAACTGTCTGAATTGGGCATGGCTTCAGTAGTCCCACCAAAACTGTCAGGTGAAGAACAAAACAGCAGACAGTTAGACAGCATAGATAAACCAGTATCATGGATGGTTCAGACTGTATTTGCAAAGGTCCCAAATCTGTTGTGATTTCATATATAAGTGCAAAGGACAGGTGAACTCTTTCACAATTACTGTGAATGGTTGTCTTCTTGAGATTAAAGATTTCTGATAGATGAAAATTATGGTCCCATTTTATCTGTTTCAAAAACACAGTGAAGGGAAAGTGGCTCTGAAAAACATAAGGGCATTATAGTAAGAAAATAAAGTCACAAAACTGCTTAGCATTTTTGTTCCCAATTGAGAAAATATCAGCTGTGTTAACGTCTGAAACTCCAGATGATCAGAAAAATTAAAGGCATCTGCAGTGGCAAACTGAAGTTTCTGACCAGATTATTTTCTTAATGTTTTGCAATGCAGTTAAAAATTCCCTGTACCCATTATCCCACATTTAATGACTAGAAACCAGCGATAATACTGAAATGAAAAAAATCCCCCACGTTTTCAAAGAGCTTCGTTACCTGTCAGCAGGGCTGTATGGAACCTTAGAAAGAATGATGTGAGGGAATTGTAAATGCATGTCACACTGGAAATGCTGAGACTAATGCCATCCCCTGCCTATGGGAAAGTATTTGAACATCATGTGTCAGCACCTTCTGTGCCCTTTAAGGATACTGAACAAAACTGAACAAACTGCTAGTCTGGGCATTTCTAATTAGATGTGCAGCATGGAAATATTCCACGAGAAAGGGCATCTGAATCTTACTCATAGCAAGCTGCATGTTATTTTGTGAAATTCCTTAGCACAGTTAGTGCAATACAGTTATATAACTTAAATAATATGGTTTCAGTGTCTCAGTAATGATTCTGGAGCCTAGCAGGGGCAAAATTACTAGAGATTTAAATCACAGAAGACCACAATATCTGTAATATTAGGATAACAGATATTAAGATAACAGATTAATGCTGTTAATCATCTAGTGCAACAGATTAAATGGTGTCCTATCAGTAGAATTATGGAAACACCTCTTCTAGGAGGGCTTGGATGGAACCAGTGCTCTTATACCCTATCCTGCTTTAAACAGCCATAATTGCAGAAATAAAAAAAAATTACCCAAAATAAAAAGCAATTTTCCCTGCAGCCCTCATTCTGGTGTCAAAACACTACAGAGTTGAAGATCCTCTCATAGTCATAGTTGTTCCTACCTGCTAGCTGCCAATTGACTGCATCTTGGCTATAATAAACCTAGGTATCTCCCTACTCAGAAAACTGCTTTAGGTCTCTTTCAGAGGCATAATAACAATCCTATAACACAGGTTCAAAGAGGAGTGTGCAAATTAGAATTTTTGGGGTACCTCCAAAGTATCCCCTGTACCATGGAGATCTTGCCTTAAAACTCTTCAGTCAGAATTAAGATATTTTCCAAGTATTGTAACTGAGAAAAAAAAGTTAGAAATTTCATCACATTGCTATTTTTGAGTGAAAAGTTGGACAAGGCATTATTTGCATAACCTGTTGTTTCTAGGAAGGATACTTTTAATGCCTAAGTAAATACCATTCTGTAAATATGTTTATGCATTAGACAGGCAACAAGCAATTTGTAGCTGCCAATTAGTCCTAAGCTATCAGTTTGAGACACTAAAATTGCCTTGGACTAGTTTGTTCTACAAATAAAATAAATATATTTTTGTTGTTTAACATGCAGCAGGCACATAAAGTAATCTGTTTTTAAAAGGACACATCTTTCTTGATTTTCAGTTTTACTGTACTTCCCTCCAAGATGGAAGAAATATGAAGCAAACATGGATAAAAGGTCCTTCCTGTGGGAGTAAACTATATTTACATCCTTTATCAAGCCTTTTCACTGTGCCACACAGCCTAGTGTAATCAGAATCAGGTATTCTTTTAGCCTGATGGTTTTCTGCTTGCTCTACCATGCAATTCACTTTTGGGTTTGTGAAATGCCTGAAGATCTATCTAACAAGCTTGATTCTTTGGAGCTCTGTATATTCTGACTGATTTGTTCTCTTACCATTACAAATTCCTCATTTATCTATTGTTTAAGGCAAAGTTTGCCTTCCTAAGACCCAGTGAGATGCAGGGAGAGAATGTAAAATACATCTTAAGAGGAGGGATAAAATGTTGTCTGAAGGTACCTGTCTCTTTATGTGATTTAGAGCAGAACCCTATTAAAATATCTTAGACCTGCCACCTAAATTTGGATACCTGAAATTTGGTGATATTCCCCATTCTTGGAATTTCTCTACAACTATTTAGCAATTATAGAAAAGAAGAAAATTAACATAATTTTTCACCAATCCCAAGGACCCTAAGTCTTGCAATCCAAAAACTGTCCTAGGTATGCTTATGAAAATCAGTCCAAATTATGTGAATCCTCCAGAGCTAATGCAGTTCCCCCTGAACTGTCTGTGGCTCTCTAGGGCCATGGACAGGCTGAACCAAATTCAAAACTCAAGTTTTCTTGCATTCAGGATGCTCCTATTTGCAAGAGAAAGGAGCAGGGTGTTAAAATTAGGGAAATAAATTACCTTTTTCCATTAAAGAACAGCAATGGTAAACGTATGTTTATGGAAACAGCTGAAACTGAAGAGGAGACCATAGGGCTTCCCAAAGAAGAAGCCAGACTGACTTCGAATCTGGAAACAGGGAACCATTTAGAAAGGAAGACTTCTACTCTTGTCATTAAATTAAATACTCTGCAAGTATGCAAGGGAAAAAAAGACCTAGTAAGTAACATAAATGTTGTAAGTAACTAAAAATGTAGTGAAAATATGAGTTCCTTTGTAGCCCAGAACCAAAATTTTGAAAGAAAAAGTGGATGGATTTTGCTCTATAACCAATAGGTTAATAAATCCCACTCCTGGCAGTCAAAGGTAAAGAAGTGTGCTCAGGAACTAATGATTTGCCACAAAGATAGTCCCAGAAATTAGCCCTTTCTTCCCACTCATGACAAGAGGTCTCCAGCTAAAGCACTATCTCCAATTACAGCAATGAGTTGAGTAGAAAATGGAAATGAAATTAGATTTCATTTTCTTTCTCAGCCTTCTCCAGAATCTGCTTGGGGAAATGCATGAGACTGCCTATCTGTCTGTGTGAAAACTGGCAGGGTAAACAGGCTAATCAGCTCCAACCATGCCTTTTGAAATCAGAATCTCCTGAGGATTGCATACACTTTTTCCACCCTGTTTCATTTGAAAATAAGCACTCATATTACACCGACAATCTGCATTGAATTAGTGACAGCTCTGGGCAAGCACCAACCCACCCAATTTAGGCAAGTCTGCCTGTCAGCTTTGTTTTTTAAATCAGTGCAATAACACATGTGCCCCTTGCAGTATTGCCTAGGGCTGCTTTCTTATGTTCCTTAGGCTCTTTGGAATAGTAGGCCCACAACATGGCATATTCAAGCAAGAAGCTGGTTATCTCAAATTATTTTTATATCAGCATTCAAATCTTGACCTCTTTCTTTCCCAGGTAGCAGAACCTGATAACTAACAAGATACCATGGTACCTTGACTATTTTTCACTAGAAGAAACGGTGAATCCTTGTAACCAAGACCTTTACCTCCAGGTGGTCAAATGCTCAGGATGAGAGATGTGATTACAGTTGTTTTATCTTTGAAAATGGTGTCACAGAATTTTGTCTTCTCTAGCAAAAAATCAGAAGTGGTTCTTCTGCAAGTAAACCCTGTCCAGAAAGATGTGATTTTGGGGTTATTTCTGCGGCAGAGACAAAACCCACCTCATTCTCTCAATCCTTCTCCTTTTTTTTTTTTTTTAATTAAGTCCCTAGTATTTATAGAATTGTGGTGCCTCTATTCTGTGCTCTTTGTTAAGGTTTTTAAACATCATTCTGGTAAGATTTAGGTGAATCCACACAAGATGAGGAATGCCACAGGAAGGTCTCACAGTCTTGCCTCAAGAACCCATGCTCTGTCTCTGCGCAAAGTGTGTTGCATACTGGATGATGCAGTCCTGACCTTGCCTGTTCCCATAAAAAGCCATATTGGTATGTACAGAGCCATCAAATTGTGCGCATCCGTTTTTCCAATGTGGTGAAATCCAAGCTCATGGGCTTGGAGAAGGGCTTCAAACAGGTTCTGTTAGTAGGGTTGAAGACAAACTGCAGGGCTGCCTGCTCATGTTGCAGACTCAGCCATAAGCATAAACGTCTTGCCCACTCATGTAAAACTGGCTCCTTTTCTTCTTCATTCCTAATTAACTCAGGTGTCTTTTCAGTCAACTGAGTCATGAAGATTCCCTTCAGAAACAGCCAGGTTGTCCTGAGACCCTGGACAATGAACTGAAGTGGCAGACAACAGGGTAATTTAGTGAGGGCTGTTCCAATGCCTGTCCATTTTAAAAGCTACAGTTCTCATCCAGCATCCAGCAGTGTGATTTTTATTAACCAACTCAGGTAAACATCAAAGCAAAGTGTGTTAAGAATTAAAGAGCTCTATTACATCAAGGCTTTTTTTGATATCATAATTATAATGATCCGGTTTGCTATTAAATCCTTAAATAGTGTTTGCTTTCAACAGGGTTTGACTGTCTGTGTAATAATGTTGGTTTTGATTGAGTGCTGTGACTGCAAGCTGACAGTGTTTCAGGGCCATGACAGCAGGTGAAGGGATGCTTCTACACTGCACCATGTTAAAAGGCACATTTTATATTTATTTCCAACCTGTCCTGTTATTTTAGCAGTTATGGTTGAAGGCATACATTGAATAAAATGAAAAACAAGTTTAAGTTGTTTATATTCCATTATTACTTCATAATCTGGGCATACATATATAAAGAAAATAAGTCATCTGTGAATGGCAAAATGTGTCCCTCTCACTTACTTTTCTGTCACTGAAGAGTCACAGCCCATCCAAGACAATATCTGTGAAAATCTCTACAAGCGACTTGCAGTGAAACTGTAAAAGCCACAGACATATCATACCTGCTTTTATATATTTATCTTAGGGGACAAATTAGTACTAAAATGACTGCATGTGTTAGCAGTCTAAGAACATGGCTAGCAGCCATCCTATGATTTTCTTTTTATGGGACATAGCAGGTGACCCTGACACCAAATTTTCAGTTGCAGTCACACTAGCAAAACCAAAGGTGTGAAAGGCTTTCCTACCTGTACTGCTTTCATCTGTTACAGTGATATATCCTGTAGAAAAGAATTCAGAAAATAACAAAATTGAGTCATATTGAAGAGCTGCTTATCTGTTGAGACTACACGAGACATGAGTCAGCCAAGATGCAACGCATGTTAAAATGCTTATTTGCAGGGGCTGGTGATAGGTATCCGTTTGTGAGAGAAAAATAATGTATTACTTTCCCGAAAGTAGGCAGACTGCTTATTACATTTAACTTGCCGTCTGTGTCTTCTGGCAGGGCCACCGACAAAACAAATTGCTTGGGCTTGGGCCATATTGGAACAAGAAACGAGGTAAACAATGGCATTAATAAGTAATGCTCTGCAATGGCTTTTCTTTTTACTAAGTCATTTTAATATACTATTCTGTATATGTAAATTATGTGTAATAGTCATAAAAGGCTCTTGCTTTGAATTACTTACATTTTTTGCTGGTCTTTCCAGGCTGTTTGTATAACTGGTATATAGGCAAACTGGCAAGCCACAGTCATTTAAACTGATTGATAGATCTGTCAAGTAAAAGACCCTAAGATTTTGTAGCTTATGGTGTAACCAGATTCAGGGAATAGTGCACGGTGGACATTCATACTACTATAGAAAATACATACTAAATCAAAATATATACACAGTTGATTTTAAAGCAATATGAGCTGAAATCCAAACAAGTCAAGAAAGGCAGCAGCAGAAGCTCTTAGGAAAGTATCACTTTACATTGTAAGAACTGGATTTAAAGTCTTTTGCCCCCAGGACAGTTCAAAAAGGATTCAAACATGAGTAGCCTGAAAGACTGCTGTAGGAGGGCTGTAGGGACTGTACCCACCGGTAGAGAACTAACTGAGAACTGGCCACATCCAAAAAGTGGGAATTAAGAACCTAAATCGGAATTAGATTTTTGGCACACAATTCCAAAATTACATGGGTCTTGAAGACACACCTGCACACTAGGCTTTTCTGCTTTATAGGTTCATGTAATCAAGTGACAATAATCAAAAGATTTATAACTTCTTGCGACTGTGCTTCTCAACACATCACTCTTGCTTAAAATTTACTGGGAAACTCAGTAGAGAAATGTTGTTGATAAGGCCTTAAAGTGATCACTGCAGTAGATATTTTTGAAAACATATAATTGCTAACGTGATTCTATGATTCTATGAGATCAAGAATCATCATAAAGTAAATGACAGCTGCTGTATATTTTTATAATGTTGGACCAGAGTGTAGGTAGTATTTAGTGGCATAGCTATAGTTTTATTTCCCTCCTCAGACTAAGTCAAATCTATTATACTGTCTATCTCCACTGTTGGATAAATGCTAGACACAGATTCTTCTGTCTGTCTGTTCTTCTCTGTTATAATAGTTATGGCAAGTTGAGCGGAAGCAAAGCATCAATGGCTCCCCAGCCTGACTGCCTGACTACTGCCATCAATGAGAAATTAATAAAGCCCTAGCTGAGAAAATGGGAGAAATTCTCTCACCTTTCCTTCCCAAGCCCCTGGTGTGAAAAAAAGTGTTAGGGTGGCCTGAGACTCATTGAAGCAGTAGTGCATCTGTCAATTCAGCCTAGCATTTGTAATTGGACTCTCAACTCTCTCTTCATGCTTGAGAGCAAAACACTTTGCCATTTGTGCATTCGTCTATGCTAGTCCAATGGGATAGATAAATCAACACTCTGGACAATACGGCCTCATGCCTGTTTTATATTCATTTTGCATAGGTACAAATGGCTGTACAAGTGCCAAATGATAAACCATCAGGTCTACATAAGTGTTAAATAAACAGCAAATAATCCCTACTTTATTTCCAAGTATAATTAGTTTGATCAACTAAAAGAAATTTCAGTATAGCTCATAGCTAGTACATACATGAAAATGAATAGTGTTTTCATTAAACATAAAGTATATACATTTCTATAATGTCTGAGAGTTCAGCGATGTCTGGGACTGATATAATTTGTATTAATCATAAAACTTTACAGATATTGAGTGTTATTCTGCAACAGTTAGAATATAGTATTGGTAACTAAAATCAATAGTTAATTGAATTATAATACCATTATTAGATTACATGACAGACAGGTACTTGTCAGTCAGCTGTAACTTGTGTTAATAAGATTCACTGAGCTCATTATCTTTCGTAGACTGCTAATTTCTGAAAAAAGACCTGTGAACAGAAAGGATGTTGTCTTGTTAAGCAAATGCCAGATTGTTATTGAACAATCCAAAGGAATAATAAAAAGAAATAATTTCCAGAGACAACCTGAAATTATTTGATTGACCTTTATGTTTTCTACTCCTTAACACAGACAAAATTGAAAGAGGAAAATCTCCAGTTCCAGGTACTACTAAAAGCCTTTTTAGGCTTTTAATAAGGTCAGAAACAGATGTTTTAGGAAACAGCTATAAAGATTTTTTAGTTTCTTAATGAATTATACCCACCTTGATATTACCCACATATTAACCCATGCTCACCCAGTAATGCATATGAAGTGCCTTAAAACATACAACCATGCCACTTGAACCACCTAGTTCAGATTATTATTATATAGGTCACTATATGACAAACTTTTATTTTTGACTTCCTATGCCAGAGCAGGTGAACAGCATCCACCATGTTTACAAACTTGTGTATTGAAGGACAAAATAAAAAAATCTCACAATATGCCACTGAAAAACAGCAGATATGATTGAAAACATGGATTACATCACATTACATACAGTACATTACATACACGTTACTGAGGAAAATAAATTGTTCCTAAGACTCTGACCTTGGGTAAACAGCTTCTTGTTCCAGTGTTTGGCAATCACTTCATTAGCACTAGAAGACACAACAGCTAAGTGTGAGTTTCTCAGTATTGTGAGGCACGTCAGAGCATCCCACCCATCATGTAGTGTTCTAGATAATCCCTGTTGCACATGAAGAGGGAAACCAAGCTATGGGGAAAGGTAAAAATATTAATTTGTTCACTTTTTTTCACTTTCTTACGTATGACCTAAAGTATACAGCACTTTCAGTATACATATATGACTAAAATAGATTTTCAGTATAAATATATGGAAAAAAAAGTGTTGATTACATTGCTTTCAACTCCATTTCAAGAATATCAGAAAGTGTCATCTTCAGGCTTTTATTTTGAACACCAGATCACCTCTAGTATATCAGACAATCCTTTGTACAGACTTATTAAGCTTCATCTTGAAACAATTTAGGTCCCCATCACTATCTGAAAAGTTACTAAAACTTGTGGACCTGGTACAGTCATAAAATTTCTTTTAATTTCTAGGACCAATTGCTGACAAATTGTATAGTCTTGGGTGGTTTTTTTGTTTGTTTGTTTGTTTTATTTTTCTTTCTTTCAGTAGCATAAATGGAAGCTTTTCTTCTATTTGGTCTGCAAAAGTTTGGCTTCTCATTTTCTTCTGCAGCATTTCACCATTATTTTGTTTGCACTACCCCACAAAGTGGTCAAACTCTATTTTTCAGGTTGACCCATTGGATTGCACCAGACACAAAATGCAGGCCATCATTTTGGTCATGATCTCTCCTCCAAACAGTGGTAGATCCTTCCCTGCAGCACTGAGTTACCACTAACTGCAATATTAAAAAAAAGGCCCCAGAATCTTTTTCTGTAGGACACCGCTATTTACTCATAATTCCTTCCCAGTACAATCCAGTGAGGCCTACCCTAAATAGTTCTTTGTCTTCTTTATCATTCTTACATTAAACGTTGTCTTCACCTTAGACTGAATTGCTTAATCTTCATCTTAATCTATATTGTTTAGGAACAATACAATATGAAATGAGAAACATCGTGAAACAACATGAAACAACAAACAAAGGTCTTGTTGAGATCTAGTGGCACCAAGTTTGTGCTATTATTTTATATTCCTATTATTTTCCATTAATAGAAGTTTTGTTACTTCTAAGACTAATGTCTCAGCTGTAAACTCGTAGAATATTATCCACTAGTCTTTCCTAGTGAGAAACACCTGCTGTGTTCAACCACAAGTTTTCCAATGCCTGCCAACATCTATGTTATACATTACTGCAAAGTGATAGAATCTATTATGGTACTTTCACCCAATTCCAGAGTCTGTTTTTTTGCCTTCAACTGTGAAGTTCTTCATACCAGTTCTGTGTCATTTCATGAATCATCACCCTGAGCTCCATATATCTTTCTTAGAAGGTATTTTTTCATAAACTTCTCACTGTAGAAAGCCCACGATGGCATACTTACAAAAAGCTTCAGTCCAGAATGCTCTTATATGGCAATTTCTAACTGAGTTTAGGACTGGTAAATTTTACGTTCTCCAATGTACTTTCCTCAAAGTGTTTTGTTTCACCTATCACTCATAATCTTACCAAGACATCTATAAATTAATGGAATTTCAAAGTACACTCTTCTGCCTCAAATATTTCACAGACTGTTCTATTTTTTTCAACTGTTTTGTGTACCTCTTAGCAAGAAAAGTCTCTCTCTTGGATGCTTCAATTCTACAGAGACCTGTACCATTCAGGATGTAATACACTTTCAGAGTTGTCTTCTTATGACTCAATTAGGTGAAAACTATGAAAAGATCAAGTGCCTCAGAACAAGATGTTAGAAATAGGTCTGAGTGCCTCCCTTTTGCTTGCATTTGTTGGTGCAAACAGAAATTCAAACACTGTTGATATAACAGATCTATAAAATAATTCATGAAAATACATCTGATTTCACCCAATATAAGTATAGCTATTATTTGGAAAAGTTAAAAAGTTATTGAAAGCAGGCTTTGAGTGTAGAAAAAAAAAAAAAAAAGCAATGTGTTTTATATGCCTGGTGTAACTCAGTTTAGAATCGCAGCCTGAAAATAGAAGGTCAAAATTTATAATATAAATCAGCATTTCAAAGATTTCCTTAAAACATCTTGGCTTAATCTGCACATATCTGTTCTACTCAGCCCTCCAGAATAACACATCTAAGAGACAAAATAAGATACCAAATTAATTATATATTTCAATCTTAGTACTCAAAATGGAAACAACGTAAATTCAAAGTGATTTCAGTGCCAAATAGACCATTCTACTTCTATTATGTGATTATCCATTTTTAATTGGCACAAATAATATAACTTGCTTTTTATAACAAGAACAACTTGTGTATATTATTCTTTACAGAGGAAAACCTGAAACTTAATGCTTATAACTGCAGAAAGAATCCAACTTTGCTGTATTTTCTTTATAAATTCTCCGGTGATTTGGGGGTATTTAGTCAGGTCACTGTAACAATCTACCCCAAGTCAGGTCATCAAGTTGCCTGGCAACCGTGTTCAAGATTGACAAAGGCAATCCACCTTCCCATTTTTTTTACCTCCCCTTTAAAATCAGTATGACAACCTTGATATTGGTGATGTGAGATTAGCTGAGAAAATGCATGAAATTGCTGGAGAACTGCATTGCTCAAGATATTCAATTTCGAAGGCTAAGTCCAAGAACACCAGTCTCTTACAGCTCTGTCATTATAGTTTTCCCTATGAGCAGCATTTGTTAAATTATTATATACAGAGATGCTATTTCATTTAATATATGTGCTACATCTCAGCACTTTTTTTTTTGGGGGGGGGCTGTTTCATTCAGAACTTAGCAAGATCAACTTGAGTTTCATAACAATATCATTATGATGTTTTGTACTGAGCAGTGAAGTTTAGGGTCATTACAAAAAGAAACAAACCATGGACGGGGGTAGCTTGAATGCACTACTGTTTAAGTTCAAAAACGCAAGAACTTTTATTTTTTGAATGCAGCGAAGTTCAATGGACAATGTTCATGAATCCAAGTCACCTTTTTAGCCACAGAGATTTCAGTCACTTTTCAAGTGCTTGTTCAGTGTTTCATTCTGTGCTTATGTCTTCATCCTCCTTTTAAGTTTACCCGATCTGTCTACTATTTTCCATAAAAACATACAAGTTACCACTCAATGATGGCCATAAAACCCCAAAAATTTTCTCATTGATTTGAAATTGTATGTTTGCATTTGAAATCAATGTTGCTATTAGAGCATGCCAGTCCTCTAACATCATCCTGAGTACCAAAGTTAGAAATAAATGAGGGTCTAAGCTAAAGTCCTTGCCCTAGTTCCAGTTCATCCCAGTGTCAGACATGTACCTCTAATCAAACAGCTGTTGTGGCCCTGACAAGTAAGGGCAGCCACTGCTACCTTTCTGTATAATGAGACATGACCTTGAACACCTTTGCCCCCAAACCAAGGTGAAGCTCTCTTAAATTGGCTTTCTTTCAGCAAAATAGCAGGAAATAATGATGTCCATGAGTTGTACAAGTGCAAGAAACCTGAAATGTGTCAGGAAGAGATTGAAAAAGCTAGGATTTATTATAGGGATTTCAATATTAAAGGATACTGTAGAAAGCAAAAAATAAGGTTAATACAATCTTGATTTTAACAAAAATGGGTTATGGTATATGCAGGCATTTGCTGAATTTCCCTCCATTGATCATGTAGGCTGATTATGTGTGAACTATGGACTGCTTATCATTCAGTTGCATGATTAGTTATCTTAGCCATTAGCCATTTTTTTCTGTTTTCTGATCTGACAAATGAAACTTGTAAGATAGGAGATGAATGAAAGACAAGGGATGAATAGGGAAGTCCTCAGTTTCTTTTCACTGCTACCAAAGTCTTCAGGTACAGATGGATGTAGACTTGCTCCTAATATTTTGTATGAACAAAAAAACTACTGTGAAAGGTTTTGGCAGTTAGCAAAGAAACATAAATATAGCCCATCTGAGAAGCCATTTAGATTTCAAATCAGTGTTCAGAAATGTTTTTTAAGGTTTTGAGAAGCTGAGCTGAACACAAAGCTTCAATGTAGGTATTTTTGATAGAAAAGTTTATTTGTTTATGCTCCAATAGTAGCAGTGCTTATATCTGGCTGTCATATACTTTCACATTTCACTTACCTTCTGAGAGACATACAGTGTGTTTTTCAAATTCTGACAGACTACAGCTGCCCATGCAGAAAAACTGATTTCTAAGCTGTTTTTCTTCTTGCAGACCACGTGAAAACAACCGACAACACTCCATCCCCGCTAAAAACATCCAGGAGGCCTTTTTCAGGTCCTTCTGTCTGGCTTCTGTAACCAGAGATCCCAAGAGAAAGGCTTTTGCTTTTCCAGACTCTCTTCTCTGAATTATGTGTAATGGCACCGAAATTCTTCTGTTAGTACTGATAAACATTCATAGAGTAAGGAATTAATCAGGTGGAGAACCAATAGAATACAGCAAAGAGCCCTGGTTAGAGCTGAGCTTTATAGTATAACAAAATTAGGATAGTGTCAACATGGTATTCGGACATTTCTATTGCAGTATATGTATTTTTGTAGTTACAGACAAAAACCTTACATTAGCTTTACAGTAATGGACCATCATTATTATTACTTAATTTGCACAAGCATGAATGAACCATGTTAGACACCAATTTTAGGTGCAGATGTTTTGTATATGTATTCAAATTCAATAACTTTATACTGTACAAAGTGTTTAGTCTGGTGAGCTTAAGTGATTTGGCTAGAATTATTCCCTCATGTGAGAAGTACCATTACAGAGTATAAAATGCTGGTGAATTTTGAAGAACATAAGTTACTTCCACATCTCTACATACTAAAAATCTCAAGGGAACTCTTATCTTGA
Source organism: Neopsephotus bourkii (assembly GCF_033783945.1). Lineage (NCBI taxonomy): Eukaryota > Metazoa > Chordata > Aves > Psittaciformes > Psittacidae > Neopsephotus > Neopsephotus bourkii. The sequence goes on along the minus strand of NW_026901402.1, from coordinate 3,811,763 downwards.
CAAAGAAAACCAAATAATTTAAAAAAAAGTTAATAAATTTTATGAACATTTTGTTTCTTCCTTATTGCTCATCTCCTGAATACATCTACTCACATTTTCACATTTTGAACACACACATTAGATAAATTCAGCACGTTGTAGAATTTGCTGCAGCTTTTGTTTCATAAAACAAAATTAAATTGAAACCTTTCAATCACTCCTCTTTATAGAAACTATGTAACAACAGAAGTAATATATAAAGTTATAATTAAAAAGGGAAGAACACTGCCAAGCTAAATAGCGTCTTATGCTGTTGAGTATGGAATGACTGGTGACTGAGACTGAAACCTTCTATCAAAGACAATGGTGAAAACCGTATGGGTTATAATCACAGTTTTTCCTTTGATCTTTAAACCAAGTAAAACATTTCTTGAGAGTCTCACAATAACCACTGCAAGTGAGAACATTCACTTTCTACTAAATGCAGAAATACAGGGGGTTTTAGCTTATGCCTACAAGGGGAAAAATGATGACCTGTACATCTATGGCATCACCCAGTTCTCAATGATGTAGCCAATAAACTACAAACTGAACTCCCATTCACACAGAACATATTACCCTTTAAACAGAATATTCAAACCTCACATGGCAAACAGAAATTTTACCAGCCTTCCATTTAATTCTGCCTTATGTTATTAACTTAAAATCTAGAGATATCCACGGCATTCCATGGTAAATTAATAGTTATAGATAAAATCTTCTATAAATATTCATTACACATCATTATTGCAAATTAATGAGCAAGATTTTGAAATTAAGGGTAGGAACATTTGGAGAGATGTATCACTTTTCCTACATATGAGACATAAGAAATAAATTATGCTCTAAAGCAAAGTTCTAGTTTACTGTAAGGGTGGCCCTGAGAGATTGACAGTACATTGAAAATAGGGTGATCTGATTGACTGGAAAGCAAAGACAACTACTGCTTGGCTTTAGGTATGGTAAACAGCTGTCCAGAGCATTCATTTTTAATAGCTGGACCATTTCTTACATTCCTGTGTCATACTTAAAATATTCTAATGTGGTATTATGGCTGAATCTCTACTCTTTGCAGGAGTGGCTCAGAGGGCACGGCTGATGTCATGACTGATACTTGTTCACATGAGTTAGCTTTGGGAGAGTGATTCAGCATCACAATTTTCGACCATAACACAGAATGGGTGTTTGGATCCTCAGTACCAATTGCACCATGTACCCTAGCTGCAGGACTACTGGAAGACCTCAAGTCCAGGCCCAAGAAAGCTCAGTATTTCAGAGTATTACCACTGTAGTCAATAAATGTGCATTCCATTCCTGAAGCAGGATGCTTCAGTTTCAGGAACCTCAACAGTTAGTGTCACAATGTTCAGTGTTTCTTTGGGGTCTCCTGGATGATACAAAGCTATTCTCCTCATTTCACAGCTTCCCAGGGACTAGCTCTTGTGTGTTTAACTGATTTTGCCTTCCTATCTGCCTGTTTCTGTCACTCAGCTGACAGTGGCTTTCCATCTCCTTATTTCACATCACTGCTTTTTCAGGGACACTTCTGTTGTCGGCAACTTATGCCATCTCAGGAGAAAGAAACCCACCTTTCTCTATTTTACAGACCTTCCACATACGTACATTATTTCAAAGCTCAGAAGGATTTATTTTGCAAGCTTGCCTAATACTGTGTTTATTTCTTCTATCTACCTTTCAGTTTTAAGTTCATACTATTAAGTCCAAAGCATTCTCAAATTAATATCTAAAAATATAAATAAATTTCCCTTTCTCTTAAATGAATAAAATAAATTTCTAGTATTGCAAGAACTCCTACACATGACAAAATTAATATAAAGCAAATAGTTTCAGTCATTTACCTGAGATATATGTAAATAATTTTTTACATATGTTCTTGGAATGTGGTTTGCCTTTGCCATGCAATAAGAAAGATGAGGGCTTTAAAAAGTGAGGCTAATTTGAAACTGCTCATTTAAACCCTGGAAACCAAATTCGGTGACTTCTGTTGATAGGATTTTTGCCTGATTAACAAAAAAAAAAAGAAAAAAATGACTGAAATATTTGCTTGAATTAATATCAGCACAAGAGGTACATTTATTCCATCCTCTGTTGTCAGTGGATAACAGTCAAGCCTTTGTTAGACAGTACCCAACCTCCATTCATATGGGTAATACAAACCATATCTCAGGAGAAAAATAAAATAAAATAAAAAAATCTGTGCTCTTTCAAAAGGAAAATTCTAATGCATTTTGGAGGGCTTTCTTCACCTCTTATAGATACTGCTGGCCAAGAAAGAAATATAACTTAGGACACAGAACAGTCTTAGTGTGTGAACTTGCGGTGCCATATAATATGTCTTAATATTACAGGTTTAATACTAACTGTGCCCCAGTAATTTAATAATTCTGTGGGAAGACTGCTGGTTTATAAAGGATATTTGTCTTGTGATTTCTCTGTGGCAAATCAGAAATTACAGCAGTGCTCAAAGGAACAGAAATCTTAGATACTCATGACCTTCACTGAAACCCCTTTCGTCGCTTGTCAGTTCTTTAAGGGGCAATTTAATTGTAGCTCTTTGGCGGTGACAAGGTAAGTGCTAGCATTTTGGCACTGTCATTCATTAACCTCATGCAATGTCAGCAGTAGTGCCTCAGATATGTCACCATTTCCCCACTGATGGCAAGCTGACTTATAGGACATACGTTATTTCAGAGATGCCTACTAGACAAGTCTGCATGCTTCACATTCCTGTGTGTTGGACATCATTTGTGCATTGTTTATGCAGTTAAACAGTTTTAAGAGTAAAACCAAGTTGTCTAAATCCAGGAATCAAAAATCTGTGATATACAATGCACAGAAAGCTACCAAAATAATAATAACTGTTAAGCATTAATCATAATTTATTGTTATTCTTTTATATTTTATATTTCTGCATGCTTATAAGAAACCAAACTATTAATAAATAGGGTGAGAAGAAGAATCAGTGATGAGAACTATTTGATGATAACAGCAATAATTTGCAATGCCTAGAAAAACAGTTTACATTTGATTCCACATTTCCTCTACTCCTTCATTTGGACTCAGAGTGACTGAGTCTGTACAACACCACAATAGAAATTAATAATGGCAATAATAATAATAAATGAGCTTAAGTCTCACTTTGAAAAATATGTAGTAAGAGAACTAACGATCGCTCATAAATAAAGTAGTTTTTATGCTCACATTGTGCATGTCTCAAGATGAAAACACTCGAATCTAGATATGAAACCCCCAGAGATGAGAATCTTTTGGGGCTATCCTTTAACTTCTTTTAAAATCTAGGTACAGGTTGAAGCTGGGTCTCAAAGTATTCCCATATTTCCACCCTATAGGAAAACTTATTCTGACTAGTCTAGGGTTTGAACCAGCACCTAGTTTTGCCCAGTGCCTTAAAATCAAATAGCTGACAACAGCCAGTTCTGGAGTTCGTTGCCTTGTTATAAAGAGTTTATGAAAGAGTTTACTTATGTCAGTGAAAAAAACTCACAAAACAGCAGATAAGAAGGAGCAACTTAGTAATAAAAAATTGATGGAATGAAGTTTATTAGGGCTATGTCTGAGGAGAAAATTGAAGGAATATCTACCAAACACAACACGCACAACCATGAATAGATGAGTGTTGAAACAAATTTTTTTCTGTTCCTTATATCGTTTCCTTAAAAGGTGTTATAGAAGAGTATGTGTATAAGTAAAAACATACAGCAATAAAATAAAATAAGAGATAAAATGGACTTAAGAAAACATTTGTAAATGACTAAGGTGACTTTCTGCAAATTTTAAAGGAATTTTTTATAGGAATATTAAATTTTTCCTTCAGGAGAGATCACCTAACAAAAGTATGTGTATTTCAGATTTAGAACAGTTAAAAAACCCAGAGGGTACAGTTCTGGCATTGAAGTGAAATCACAGGGGATGCCAGTCACCTAGATAATCATTATTGCACAAATCAAACTGAAGTTTCTATGTTAGAAAAATTTTGGTAGATATATACAGGACTTCTGATGAAATAGCAAAAGTCATGAAAAAAAAAAAAAAGCAAATTTCAGTCAAAGTAGCAACACTTTCCTGGGATAAGATTTAAATATTTTATTTTGCTAAATTACAAATGATTCTTACTGTTGCCTGCTTTAACATATTTTTAAATTGTAGCTAAGACTCAGAATTTATCATTGTTAAAACGTTATCATGATACCCTTTTATTTTCAAAATGGTTTCCTTCTATTTTAATAAATATTGATCATATCAATGTGATTTTATTAAAAATATTTATTCAAAACAGCAGTTTCCAGAGGAAAAGAGGTTTCATTATTTCTATCAACTCTACTACTGACTGCAACAGAAACTGTGTAGGTCAAAGCAAGGGCATTACTGAGAATGTATGAGTGGTGTGCAAGCAGAATGACTGAAGCTCCAGGAAGTTAAATGAATTGCTGTAAAACACCAAGGGCCAAAACCTGACATTTTAGTGCACTGTTACAGTGCACCTGTAAAGAAATCTAAATAATTTCCACAGCAGTTTACTAGATGCAATGGAAGACATTATATAAACATTGTTCTACAAGTAAAATGCTATTCATGCTAACAGAATGTCAAATGTTTAGAAAACATTAATGGCATCAGTAGGAAAGCAACAATGACTGTAACAGGCACTTTTCCAGTCAATGAAGTGGTGACAGATGTAAAGAGAAAATTGGAAAAAAACAACACATTACAATTAGTGAGTTAGCATTCTGTCCTGCAAAAGCAATTCCATACTGATACACAGGCACTTTAAGAGTCCTCTTTTCCAAAAGCAGCACTGCACTACAGTACTGCTGCTCAGACCCACACTGAGAGCAGCATTTTGCCAGGAGGCCCCGCTGCACATTCATGAGAATCACACTAATTGATCCAACATTATTTGCTGTAGCAGTTTAAAAGAATTTAGATTCTCTCTGGTTTTCATTCCCTCTTCCCCCCAGGGCTGCCAATACAGATGAGTGATTTCCTTCCGTCATACATAAAGATTTGGAGACACAACATTAATTGCTGTCCTGACAGTTTCCAATTTGATGACCAAAAATTGAATCAAATAAAAAAAAAAGTGCAAGAATGATTGAATTGAAAGATTATGATGAACCTCTGAGCATTTTCTTTTTTCCCTCCAAATTTTCTGACACTTTCCCAGAGCTGAACTACTCCTCACATATTAACCACAGCATTACAGAACTATAACTTTTCCTACTGGTAAATTAAATGCATTTATTTCACTGTTCAGATAACTAAAAACAAACTTCCTCAGTGGAAGGAGCAAGTTATAAATATAAGTGGATAGAAAAGTTGATCCTACAGTGCCTTGTTTCCTTTTCTTCTAAGTAAAATGTCACATTTTGCTCTACCTTACATTTGTATTGGTCCCCACTCGATGCTATCTCACTTAAGGGGCTTTTCAGATGATTAATCCTGAAGTAACAAAATGTCAGATGGCTTTTATCAAGTCTTTTCCTCCTCTGAATGGGAAAAATATGATACTACTGGCCCTGGAGAGCCAAGCAGGTCATTGTGAGGACAGAACTGATTCACTATCTTTACTTTACACACATTTAACCAAAAAAGGTGGGAGACGCTAAATGAAATAGTTTTCTGCTTGAGAGAGCTGACAGGGTAGGAAAACAACAGACAGCAAACCTTGCTCCATTGGCTCCTTCTAAACAGCAGTAACAGTCTTGCTTTCCTTGTTTTCCTGGAAAGATTTTGAAAAAATTAGCAAACATCAATTAGTTATCCAGGCATGTCCACAATAAAATAGAAATCTGTGTGAACTCTGGGACAAACAGAAGCAGGAAATAGATGTGGATTTGGTTCCCTTCATTTAATCAGAATTAAGTTCAAAGAAATTAAAGCACTTGTTGACAGTCACAGAAGTGGTGGGATTTCTCTCCAGATTCAAGTGTTTACTCACCCTTAGGTTGCCTAAAAATAGGAGTCTGTAGCCATTTGGCCTGCTATAGAATATATCTGAGGGTATCTGAATGGGGTTGACAGATGTGACACAAGACCTGTGTGAAACTTGTGCCTTCTGGAGCAGATCCTGAAAAGCCAATCACGTCCCATGTTGTTTCAAAGGGTGCCAGACAACTTAGCATAGATAAGTAACACACATACTTAAACTTAGTCGTTCATAAAATGGCTTTCTATATGAACTAGATGAAGAAGCATCAGTTCTAAACAAGGGATATACACTCACTCTAGTCAATGGAGAGGAAAGGGGAATTCAGCCTATTCTAAATAACTGGCTCATCTGAACTGCTCTCTAGGCTTCACTGACTGCGGAGATCAGACCTTTATGGATACTTGGAGAGCTCTGAATGCATTCTAAACTATTCTTAGTTGTCTTATAAATATTCTATTCAGAGTTTTTCCCTGGAAAAAACTTATCCTTTTATCCTGTAATGCCAGGCCTCATTTTTCACCCACTGAGCAATAAGTTGATTATTTGGGGATTTCATAAATATACCAAATATAACAAAAGACAGAGTCTTCCTTTTACAGGAAGTAACTAAATACATGAATTTTGGTTCTGATTATGAGGTTATTTCACCATGGAACAAGCCAGTTACTGTCTTTGCTGTATCCAAGGTCTGGAACAACAGGGTAATACTTGGCTTCCTTACATCTCATTTTGTTAGGAATACCTTGAACTGGGCAAGAAGAACCAGTAATTCCAAATTACTGCTGAAAAATAAAAAGTTGGGAGTGGAAAATACCCAAAGGCTGAACAAAAGAATGATAGTACATATAATTTTGAAAGGCTCAAAGAGCAGGTCAGTAAGCTTTAGAGTGGGAGACAGGAAGCTTAATGTATGTTTTCATAGCAAAATAATCTCTTGTAAATTCAGAACAAGCCAAAATCATAGAAAAGTAATCTGCAGCAAAGGCAGGGAGTGAAAAAACATGATTCAGTGGAAAGAAAAACATTTACAGAGAAGAGGAGTCAGGGAATCTTGAAAGGATGCTGACTTTAGCCAAAACTCCTGTGAGTGTTGAGAGGAAACTGATAAAGTAATATCTGTAAGTGTGCTCATTATTTTCTACAGGTCTGTGCACTTCTCATGTTAAAAAAGATACAAAAAACTCTCAAGGTATATACAACAGTCTGTGTGTCTTAGCCCAGTTTGGAGTTCAGCAACAAAATTGAGTGTGAGAGCTTTACTAGACCAAGTCGTGTTCTCTAGCTTCAAAGCCAGCTGGCATAGCACATATCACTTCCACAGAGATAAGCTCTTCTTAGCTCCAAAGTGTTGTAGCCACCAAGCTGCCCTGTTACCAGGCAGCCTGAGGTTGCTCTGGCCAAAGCCATGGAGCTGATCAGGATCAAGCTTTCTTCACTCCACCCAGCATGACCAGATAACCAGGAGAGTCCAGGGAAGATGCTTAAGTTACCAAAATTAAGTTACAAAAGCCTTGGGTGTGGGTGGGTGAAGCAACGGTTGGTATGGCACACTGTACCACACACAAGCCCCAGCTGCGCATCCTCAATGCTTAGCGTTAACTCTTGCAGAAGCCTGCTGGGGCTCATGTTCAGGGCATCTGCCTGTTCATGTTAATTTATTGTGCTCATTTCCCTTTTTATCTTCCACTTTCCTCCCTCTTAGTGTTTTCAATATTTTATCTGACATTTTAAAAAGTTACTTAAAAATTATATCTGGAATTCTTAATTTCTTCTTATTCTCTATTTTGCAGTCAAACTCAGCCAAGTTCATATTTTATATACCCAAGCAGACAAGCAGAGGCTTTCAAGACCATCTATAGCACTTTCATACTTTTTATTACCGGTCATTCTTTCTCACAGATATAAAAAACTGCTCTTAATGTAAAATAGTATTGCACAGGACAAGTAAATTCAATTTAAATGTCAATGACTGTGTCTCCAGATTTGCAAAATGGATAAGGAACCCATGTTTCTGAATATCTGCAGACACCATTGTATTTCAAATATAATGACACTCTAGTCCTCTGTTGTTTACCTGCAGTGAGATTGTCAATGCAGATTATCCAGATCATGAAGTAACCCCCCGCACCTCAAAGTGTTCCTGGTTAAAGCACAATACTACATAAACAAAGCTATGCTTCTTAAGACCTGTACTCCTCTCTAGTCCAGGACAGACAGGATGAAATCTACTGGATTCAAGTTACTTTTATGCAAAGCTACTGTTATGGAAATCTACTTCTACACAAAGTTGTCTCCAGAATAAAAGGTCAGGGAAACAGTACAAAACAGTGCAACAGCATTGCTGAATACACTGAGTAAACTAAGGTCCAAGTAGATGAATGAATTATACTTTGTATTGGGTTTGTGTGACAAGGTTTGCATAGTGGGGGACTATGGGAGTGGCTTCTGTGATAAGCTGCTAGAAGCTTCGCCCATGTCCAATAGAACCTATTCCAACTGGCTCCAAGATGGACCTGTCACTGGCCAAGGCCAAGCCCATCAGCAACGCTGATAGCATTTTTGGGGTAACAGAGTTCAGAAGCAGGAAGACAAAAGCATGCACAATTGCAGCTGGAGGAAGGAGTGAGAATATGTGAGAGAAACAGCCCTGCAGACTCCCAGGTCTGTGAAGCAGGAGGCGAGGAGGTGCTCCAGGCAATGGAGCAGAAGTTACCCTGCAGCCCATGGTGCAGACCATGGTGAGGTAGCTGTGCCCCTGCAGCCCATGGAGGTCCATGGTGGAGCAGATCTCCACCTGCAGCCATCAAATTTCTACTATAGCTGTGACAAACCATGGGTATTTACCAGTCTTGCAGTAACTGGTGCTTCAGCTATTCTGTGTTTGATGACATAAACCCTGTGAGCAAATGAAGAATCAAAAGCAGAGATAGACTTAAACATTCTCATAAAATTTCAAACACTGCAGTGAAAATCTATACCTGTTTTCTTTAACAATTTCTGTTCATTTCCTTTTTATTTATTTATTGTGTTAGAAAAATAAAGAGCTTAGTCCTTTTCATTTAGAGAAATTTGGATGTATTGTAATTTGCTGTCACTATATAGGTTCTATATGCACATGGAATAACGTGTTTAGAAACCAAAGGAAACAGGTCTTTTAAAAATAATCTGTCATCCTGTAATATTCTCCATTGTGTTTTGATTCAAACTCAGTTCTTGCTGATCTTTTTCATTATTCACTGCTAAACTGTTTAATGCCAGAGTTGCAGGCCAACTGGCAGGAAGAAGACAGGAAGAGTTATTTCCCTGCAACATGAAGTTAGATGTCCCAATTTCTCCATTGTCTTCCACACCCTAGACAGATCCTAAACTCTTTCACAATGGCCCACATTGATGAAAATGACAAAAAGATACAAAAAGACAGCAAATGAAAGGTTTCTTGCAAGGTGTATTAAGAAAACTAAGTGCTACTTTTTAGCCTTTCGAAATCTTTGCGTTACCTCTTCTTTTGTACAGTTAGAGATATTTTTTAAGGAGACAGAGTGAAATCTCAGTTCCACTGAAGTATATGGTAAAATTCTACATAAAGTTGCCAGGGGCAATACTCCTTGCTTACTGCTTTTTCTATCAAAACCATAAAATTACCTTTTTGTTAACCAAGACCACTGGCTTCATAAGGAACAGCTTTCTAGAATTCCCCAGTGAAAGCAATGTTCCCTTACAGAGAGAAGAGAAAAAGTATATGCATACTTGGAAGCTCCACATCAATGTTAGATAAAATCTGCTTTTGATTAAATAAACAAATAACATCTGCTAAAATTTTATACAAGACATGACAAACTGCAAGACAAAACACTTGCATATATTTGATGCTTTGTATCAGGCATATGTAAGCATTACCCTATCAGCAGTTCTGAAAATTAGGGTCAAATTCAGTTGTAATATTGAGGATCACAACCAGAGTGGGAATTATCATCAGGAGCCTAAAGTCCACTGCTAAGTATGTTAAGCTTGGCTTGCATTTCAAAGATGGTTTTCCAGTGAAGCTTTCATTCTCCAGACTCTTTCATAGAGTCATAGAATAGTTAGGGTTGTAAAGGACCCTAAGATCACCAAGTTCCAACTCCCTTGCCACGGGCCCGGATATCTCACATTAGACCATGTCACCCAAGGCTCTGTCCAACCTGGCCTTGAATACTGCCAGGAATGAAGCATTTACCACTCCTCTGGGCAACTTGTTCCAGTGCCTCCCTACCCTCACAGTAAAGAACTTCTTCCTTATATTTAACCTGAACTTCCCCTGTTTAAGTTCAAACCCATTATCCCTTGTCCTGTTGCTACAGTCCCTGATGAAGACTCCCTCTATGGGCTGCTATGAGATCCAAATCTGCACACAGTACTCCAAGTGGGGTCTCAAGAGATCAGAGTAGAGGGGCAGGATCACCTCCCTGGATCTGCTGGTCATACTACTTTTAGTGCAACTCAGTACATAGTTGTCTTTCCTGGCTGCGAGAGCACACTGCTGGCTCATGTTCAGTTTCTTGTCGATCTTACTTTAAAATTTTTTTCTCCAGATCTTTAGTTCTAAGTTTTTTCCTTGAGAACAACATTTGATTTAATATATTTGGGATGGAAGTCATGTTCTTTACTGATTCACCCAGTTCCCTTCTCCCAAAGTAACTGAAAGGTAGCACCTTCACAAAAGCTTTCCCTTCTACTCACCATCCAACACTAAATATCAATTTTGTCCTCTTTGTTACACTAAAAAGAAAAATACATTTGTATAATCCTGTCTTTCTTGAATTATATATATCACTGTTTTTCAGAGGTTTTGCATGTATGTGAAAGGTGGTGTCTCTACTTTTCTCTTTTTTTTTTCCAATGTACATATCCAATGAACATAAAGACAAGTGGTACTGGCATATTTGTCTTGTTCTATCAAGTTACAGTTACTGGTAAGAGTCTTCTTTTGTCTATAGGATACCGACATATGTTATAATTGTTGTTCCACCATTGCCCTCAAGAGTGAACATCTGCTCCTACCCTATCATCACAGTTTTAATCTTCTTGTAGCTCCTGTTTCCTTGAAAAGCAACCCAAATGAGACAGACTTTGTCCTTTACTTTTCTCCAGTTTTTGAACAGTTTCCAGGATTTCACCAAAGCAAAGTGAATACCTTGAGCTCCCACCAGTATTCATTTAAGTGAAAAACTGAATTCTCTTTAGCTGTGCTTGTGCCTATAAGCAGATGGAGTGAGGTGAGGTGATATTCCAACTTGCTCAGAGGCATAAACACAGCGACAGCAAAATGAATTTCCTATTCAAGTGTTGGGGGTCACCGTATTCATAGCACAGCCACAGCCACTCTGCAAACTGCATTGAGTGTGGGAGTCACAGGATTTGCTTCAGTGTGAAGTGTTCTCCCACTGGCTCACAGGCACTGTGCTCTCAGAGAGGTTTCCAGCAGTGATGAAGAGCCCCCCTTTCACTCATTCCACCCCAATTCACCTCTTTAATTTGCACACTTATAAAAATTTTTTGTCTGTACCCTTTTTCCAGGATAAATTTTACCCTTTGAAAACACCAAAAGCAGGAACAAAATAAAGTATTCCCCACAGCATACCTCAATTCAATGGTTCAGAGTGTTCACAGGTACATGAAATAATGCTTTTGCATTGGTTTGCAGTTGGACTCAAAGATCATAAAGGTCTTTTCCAACCTAGATGATTCTATGATTCTATTGTCAAGAAAATTTTGCGGTGAGACTTCAGAACCAAATATGCACATTCATCTTTGCCCTTCCAGCATTTGTCCTCACCTGGTGAACACAGAAGATACTGCACCCATGCCACAAAAATCCCAGTCCTTAGCAGAAGGAGATACAACTTCAAATAACATGAAACTGAGTTGAGTCAGAACCAAAATGCTGAAACCACATCATTGTCAAGCTCTTAAATCTGACAAAAGTTTACCATTTATTAGAATAAATCATAACTTGGTTGAAAACATTCTGATGTATTTCGGTGCATCAAATCCACATCTGAATCCCCTTTCTGTTTTCTGGTCTGACTCTCCAGAATTTAAAGCTAGGCCAACTAAGGTTGTCAAATGAAATTTTCTCCTTTTGTTATTGTTCACCAGCCTCATTTCCCCTACTTTGGAAGATGCTTTTGGAAGGAGTCCACACAAGAACCAAGTCTTCTATGCAAATTTCTGCATCGTAACTTTGAATCGGTCTTGCACAATGACTCATACACCAGCAATGAAATGAAGCAGCAGTAACAATTTCAACAACGTATATTAATCTTTCTGCTTATTTGAGGATGACAGGTGTCTGCGCTGGGCATGTTTTTTCAATGCTACTTTATATTACACCATCCACTTTGAAATACTGTTTGTCTCTTGCTTTACAATAAACATTTCATGATACATTCAACAATGGAAGAAACAGTTTCTTCGAATAGTTTGTAAGAATTTTTTTTTCTGATGGTAAAGACTGAATCAAAAGTGTTTGTATTTTTAAAACAACATCAGTCATACACAGTAATGTTTACAGGAATATCCTCACTACCTTAACTTAAAATGACCTGAAAAACAGTTTTGAACAAAATTTAAAACCTGTGTTAAACTTGGTTTTAGAAAAAAAAAAAAATAAAATGTATACGTGATTAATAAAGTCATAGAATCTTAGAATGGTTTGGGTTGGAAGGGGTCTTAAAGATCATGTAGTTCCAATCCCCCTGACGGGGCAGGGACACATTCCACTCCACCACATTGCTCAAGGCCTCAACCAGCCTGGCCTTGGGGCACCCATAACATCTGCAGGTAACCTACGTCAGTGCCTCACCACCCTCATAATGAAGATTTTTTTCCTAATATCTAATGTAACCATTCTTCAGAAGTCTGAATATTTCAAGAGAAGTGTATAGAAATGAACATACTTCTAAAGGGAAATGCTTACAAGTCCTAAAGAACAGTCATGCAGCACAAATAATCAAAAGAAAGGTTGCTGACTAGCAAATTAGAAGTTTTAAAATTACAGAGTAAATTCACTGCTTAAATACAAAATAACGCATTTCAAGAAACTCTTGTGTGACCTTCGAATTTGCTCTCTCATTACACCCTTGCTGTACTCATTTTCAAACAAATGATGTATTTGCTTTTCCATAAAAAATACCCATACTGATTCAATGAATAATTTGCAGCATACACAGCTGGCTAGATGAACTTTATTTAGCAAAAGGAGTTAAAATGTTTAAAGGATTTGTTCATGGCAGGAAAGCTTTCTTGTTGCCCTTCTGCCCAAAAGAATAGGAGTCGAGAATGTTCAGAGCAGGGAAAAAGTACCTCAGAAAACTATGCTTCACAGCCTCGATATTTGCACTCGAAAAGCTGTTGGATTTTAAAGTGATTTCCATTAAACTGGTGGGGTCTTGGTGCAAACTTCCTGCTGTCTGGTGTCACTGTCATGGTACACTGCCCCTTTCCTAGCTAAGGGTTAGAACTTAATTCTCTCAGGAAGTACAAAGGATGGAAAGGATGGAACCAAGGAGAAGTATCAGAAATACGTGAAACCAAAAAATCCGTATTCAGTGACCAAAAGCAAACATGCACATACAGCTTTCCTTGCAGATACAAAATATCTGCAGGAAACCTTCCTGGATTCCCTGCAAGCATTTTGATGACAGGATTATGGTGCAGTATATATATATATATATATATAAAATGTGTCCAGACTAGCTGTTTAAAACATTTCATTTTTTCTCTGATTTTCTACATGTATAATATCATTCACTGCAATTATTCCAGAAAACATGCAAACTGACTACATGATACAAGCAATATAGAAACAAGTGTTCCCTTACCTTAAAACCCATCAAAAAATATTTATTCTGAACAAATAAAGCTGAAAGTTTTCACAATTCAGAGATCACCATGCATGCCAATAAGGTGTAAGAATAGCAAACATAAACTACAAAAATTCTCAGGCTCATGAAAAGTGCTAAACCATTCTCACAGGTCACTGAATTGTCCCGCACTTCAATTGAAATCTAAAACCCACCACCTGCTTCCTCCTCTGCTTGTCGTTTTCTCTGTGTGCTGTGACAGGCTCTGCTCTTTTATCTCTGAGAGTATTTCCCCTTTCTATGTTCTTTCTACACTTCAGAGGAGTAACTCCCTTCCCTCCCACATTCCCTCTTTACAATGCCAAAGCTCGGTTTACATTAAATAAGGATGAGGAACACAATTAACCCTGTACTTGCTATAATACTTGACCTAACTTGTCCCTGATATCTGACTGAGCATTCTTGGCTTGAGCAAAAAACTGGACTGAAAGCTTGGAACATGTTTACATGCTTGCCGTTATTTTTTTCAGTGTTCATTAAAGAGGCATATTTGGAGAGGTCCTCTTGCAAACCTGGGAACTTTGGGGATTTAAAAGTCATGACAGATTGAAAGAGACCTGAAAATAATGACTGTTGATTCCCTTTATGGTTTACAGCACCTTTAATCCAGGAAAAGTACCTCATGTGTTGAGAGCAATCATTTTATCCAGCAGTGAAATGTATCTATTTTGAGAACAAACTGGAGCTAGTGTATATTCTGAGTTTTTCTGGCCCAGTTAATAGTCTAGTTAGGGACCTGGGGAGCCCAGACTTTTGAAGAAACGGGGGAGATCAGTGTACTGTGTACCAAAGTGACCTGCCTTCCCTTGTTCTTTAGCAAATTTGATGCAAGATTTCTGTGCTTTGCGCTGGAAGTCAGCCTAGTTTGACTTGTCTGATAACCAGAATAAATACAAAACTATTTTATCCCACTGGCCTTTTCCCCCTCAGTAACCTTCAAAGGTTAAATCCCTCTCCCACTGGAAGTATGGTGAGCTCTAATTCAAAGGATGAGCCTCACAACTACTGGACCTGAATTCACTAACTGATGAGATCTAACTGCAATGTGACAATGGTGTGTATGTAACACATCGATTTATGCATGACTCAGGCTGTCCCTTAATGCAAGTGACCTGTTGCTTAGGAAAACAGGACAACTCTGTCTAGAGACAGAGGACTGTGGTTCCATGTCTAATTAAATACAAGTAATTGTTTCACATTTCAAAATGTACTATAAACATTTGAAAACAAATATTTGCACTTAGTGAAAGTTACATTGAGATCTATGTTACAGTTATCTCAGTGGTTTTGGTTCTCAGCTAGATACACCCCTAAAATTTACAATAAACAGAAATGCCAAGAGTGCTCCTTACTTTAAGAGGACAGTAATGTATTGTGTAGTGAGGTGTACCCTAGAACCAACCAGGAAAATAAACACCCAAACTGTAATTTCAAAGAGAAACCACAGAACAATTAAAAAAATAAATAAAAGGTGGCATAATTCAGTAAACAATCTGTATTTATTGCAGAGTTCTTTTAAGTTCCCTCCACACCCTCCCCCCACACCCTCCCCCCCCCGCCCCCCGAGTTCCTTATTTTCTAATATCTGATTATACAGGTGTGAAAGACAGGGACAATTGGAAAAGCTGCATGAAAACCATGAAAACTGCTGAAGAGAAATCTTGCACTTCTAATAATCTGGTTTAGATGCTGCACCACACTGAATGACAGAAAGGTAAATAAGAATTTCTTTTTGCATCCACAAGTTACTAAGCGTCAAAAAATACTAATATTTTGATAATGTTATATTTGCTATTAAAAAATAACTGATAATAGAATAAAAGGCATCTTTTATTATGGCATAATCATGTGACAATGCTCTCAGTTTTAGCAATAAAAAACAATTATGTAGTATAATCTGCTGCATGAAGAACTTTTAAATGTTAGACATCACAGGTCCATACGACTTATAGGAGAACATGATGACAACCAAGAAACCAGTTCTCCTAATTACCAGTGCAACCTTAGTCAACCAACTTGACTTGCTTACACCGTTTTATTACATACTGCTTTACAGTTTGTTCTGTCACCGAACTTAATACATGATGAACAGATGTGATTTTGAAGAACTCGGCCAAATATTTATTGTGTTGATGTTGCATAAATTATTTTTTCCTGTGATGGAGACAGCCCAAGCTCTTTACTTGACATCATTAAACTTGGCAATTATAGGCCACATCTGTCTATGTCTTCCACTGGTTGGTGATGGAGAAGACCCTTGTGTATTCTGTCTTCCTCTGGAAGTTACTTTTCTATTAAAAACAATCATAATCTATTTTCTCTCTTTGCAAGCCTTGAACTACATTGAAAGAAAAACATGGTGGTTTTGTCTCTTGCCCTAGGTATCTATCTGCCTTTGGATTTCAAGAGTTGCTTGAGTGCTTAAAATGTGGAAGAGTGAGCACTTCTTCCCATCTTTCCCCTGACCAGCGACACAAAGAAAGATTCGGAAGATTTGTCTATGATACCGAGTCCTTGCCAAGAAAGCTCTCTGAGTTAAATGACTCAGTCAAAGTATTTTTGTCACCTTGGATGTAAGTGCAGTAACCGAGAAACTTTGTAAGTTTATGTAATGCCAGTCCTGAAGGTGATAAAGCTTTATCAGCTACATCATTGTTTTTCTGATACACAGCATCTTGTAATAAAGTGTCTTGTTTTTTAACAGCAGCAACATTTCTCTCACATGAGCAGGCAGCTGTACTGACTGCGTGACAGTATCATCATATAAAGGATTCTATCTTGAGTTTATTTGGAAAAGAAAGAATAGCCTATAGTGGCCTTTATGATGCATTTTTGAAACAGAGTACCTCAGTTTGATCCTTATAAATCTAACTAAGCTTTTACTTTGTTTCATTTTATTCTCAATTCCAAAAATACATGGGTAAATTTGGACAAATTTTGAGTCAATGACCTGACCTGGCTCTTTAAAACTGTACAACAAGGAAATCAAGACCAGTGACATTGCACAAGTTTATCAGTATCTTAACTGAGATCAGTACTTGCATCTTTGTGTTTTCAATTTTCTTCATGTTTTAGTTCATAGAGGTTTATAAGCTGAACTCTCAGATGGCATAAATCTGCACTGATTTCTGTCTGGCATCAATTATAACATCCTGCTGTGTGTTCATCCTGCTGCTGTGCTCATTCTCTCCTATGGAACTATCATGTAGAGCATGTCTGGGTTCCTTTTTCTTGAAATGAAGTATGATCTATGATTAAGAAGGAAAGATAACAGATTTGAGGATAATGTATTTTACATAGCACTGTGTGTGAATTTCTGGGGTTGAATCTTCTATTTCATAATCATAGAATCATACAATAATTCATGTTGGAAAAGACCCTTAAGATCACTGAGAACAACTGTAAACCTAGCACTGCCAAATCTACTACTAAAACATGTCTTTAAACTCTACATCTATATGTCTTTCAAATACCTTCAGAGCCGGTGAGTCAACCACTTCCCTGGCATCCTGTTCTAGTGCTTCACAAGCCTTTTGGTGAAAAAAGTTTTCCTAATATCCAGCCAAAACCTTCCCTGGCACAACTTGAAACCATTTTCTTTCATCCTATCCCTTTTTTCTTGGGAAAAGAGACCAACATGCACCACATTGCAACCTCCTTTCAGGTGGTTGTACAGAGCGATGAGGTCTCCCCTGACCCTCCTTTTCTCCAGTTCCTTCAGTCACTCCTTGTCAGACTTGTTCTTTAGACCCTTCACCAGCTTCGTTGTTCTTCTTTGGATGTGCTCCAGCACCTCAGTAATGTAAGTTACTTCATATTTTTAAAGGGGTAAGTGCATCCAAATCCCACTCCAGAAACCATGATATTTAGAATTTGGGTCTTGCTGCCTGACCTAGTTCTGAATCAACCACCACTATGTAGAATGCTCATTTCGACCATCACTATGCAGAATGCTCAGTTAGGACAAAGACGGAAGCAACCATGTAGTCCCACAGAGCACTGGCTCCTTGCAAGCTAGATCATCATCATCATCATCATGGCTTGACTTCACAAACGAAGATTTTGGAAGAGTTTTACCCACGCTTACTACAAGCGCGCTGATGACTAAGAAGGCCAATGTGGGATAGGCAAATCCGGCTACAAAAAGCACAGCAGAAGGTCTTCTTGGGTGGAACAGGTGGGGTGCGATTCTTCCTGCATTGTCTTTTCTCCACGAGACTAGTTCATCGTGAGCTCTCAAAGGAGTCAGCGGCATTATGTATGGTGTGCCTCCAAGTCTCCCGATTGGAGGCCAAGGTGGACCACTGATGGTAGTCAATATGGCCAAGGCTAAGGTATTGTTTCAGGGAGTCCTTGTATCTCTTCTTTGGGGCACCTCTCTTGCGGCTACCAGTGGCAAGTTCACCATAAAACACGATCTTGGGGAGGCGGTGATCCTTCATTCTAGAGATGTGCCCTGCCCAGCGCAGCTGCAGTTTCAGCAATGTGGCCTCGATGCTGGTGACCCCTGCCTGTTCGAGGACAGTGACATTAGACACATAGTCAGTCCAATGGATGTTTAGAATTGTACGGAGGCAGCGCTGATGAAAGCGTTCCAGGAGTCACAGGTGGTGACAGTAGATGACCCATAATTCAGACCCATATAAAAGTGTAGACAATACAATGGCTCTATAGACACTGATCTTTGTACTTTTCTTCAGATGTTTATTGCACCAGACTCTTTTATGGAGTTTTCCGAAGGTTCTATATGCCTTTGCTACTCTGTTGTCTATCTCTTTGTCGATCGTGGCATCCGAGGAAATGATGTTTCCCAGATAGCTGAACTGCTGAACTGACTTAAGCTCTGACTCGCCAATGGTAATATGGGGATGGCGATAATCTTCTTGCGGTGCAGGTTGGTAGAGGACTACTGTCTTCTTCAAGCTGACTTCCAGCCCAAAAACCTCAGCCGCCTCCACAAAGCAAGATGTTAAACACTGCAGAGCTGCTTCTGTGTGGGCAACAGTGGCGGCATCATCAGCAAAGAGCAGTTCACGGACAAGATGATTTAGGGTCTTAGTGTGGGCCTTCAGTTGCCTTAGATTGAATAAGCTACCATCGGTACGATATCGAATATAAATGCCGTCTTGTTCGTCAAGGTCTGCCATAGCCCTTTGGAGCATCATGCAAGCGAGATATTCCCCTATGTAATATGTTACTTTTGGGACTGTACACCATTTACAATTTAGAGCTGCCTTGATCAGTCATAGCTGGAGGAATCTGGAAGCAGCAGAAGCCTTTGTATTAACAGAGCCAAAGCAAAGGAACTAACTAAAAGATACTGCAGCCCTTTGGTTTCCACAGTGCAGACAGCAAAGCTTTTGGGCTGGTGCCCAGTATTATATATGGGAAAAATCGCTAAACTGTTCTTCATAGACAAAACCTCTCTTATCATAATTCATCTGTTACTGTGCTTCTAAATTATTCATTTTTTTATTAATGAAAATATACTAATTAAAAAATTGCTGTTAAAAAAGTATAAATATATGTCATTGCTTAAAGGAATTAGACTGTTATTACTTAAACATTATGATTTAAAATTAAACAATTTCTTTGATAGCAGTAAGAGTAAGGGTAAGATGCCTAATATGCTTGATATAAACTGCTTAGCCTAACAATAGTCCTTTTTATATTGCTTACATAGAGATACACATATATGCTTCACAAAATCTTAACATGGTTACTAGTATTTTTGAAGCTTACATTTTGCTTTGCTCATTCACCTTTTGGCTTAATCTTGGAAGAAGTATGGCACACTAGACTTAATTCAGGCAAGCAATTAGACAGACACCTGACTTCTAGCTTTACAGTGATATATTGATTCCTTCCATAGCTGCACTTACAAAGTTTTTCCATGCTTTGCTGGACCATAGCCATGTGGTACAGGAAGTTCTCTGCTACTCAAAACAATGATTTTTTTTCTCATTCCTTTCAGCAAAACCTTATTTTTTAGGACTTTTTCCTGAAGAAAACCATATGCATCACACTGTGCATCTGTGTCTTTGACAGGTCAAGATGAAGGGCCCAATCTTATCCTCAGCAAGGTGTGCCAACTTCTCTGGAGCTCTGGTTAAAGTCCTTTATTTCTTTTTCCCTCCTTCATCTACTTCCTAGAAAACTAATGCTGTTATGTAAACACAAACTCAGACACTTTCATTCTCTCTTCTGGTTTGAATGCTTTTATCATTTCTGTCTTTACCTATCACTGCTAGCATCATTTGCAATGTCTGTGTCTTTCAAGCACATAGACTTTGTCTAAGTACTCCCACTGTTGTGAGAACAGAAGTTTATTGCTATCAGGTCAATCTGGTGTGCAGATGAGAGACTTCCTGATAAAATCAGGGGAAGCAGAAATATAATGCAGAAGAGCAATGACAGGGTGACATAGATAATTTCTAGATGAGGCATGGAAAAAAATTATTGTAGTAATAACCAAAATCAGAAAGGTTCTCTCATTAGTTACACAGTTCAAGAATAGCTCCTTCATTGTAGCTCTGTGTTTTCCAAAAGGTTAGTTTAAGTTTTCTGTCAAACTCATTCTTAGGACTTTTCATGCTGGGAGAATACAGTCTCCAAGAGTAAAGCCTGTTATAAGAAAGTCAATAGAGTATCACTTCAGCTGCTTGTCTAGTCACCTAGCTGGGTTTTAGAGTATAGCTACTGCCTGAGGGTAGTCAACATCAGCACGAAGAGCTCTGGGTCATAAAAATCAGCAACAGCCTGAGTGAGCTGAAAAGCGTCAGAAAACAGAAAGGTTTTTTTCAGTTTTCATCTGTGACCTCTGGCTGTGTTATTCTGCAAGAGGAAGGCTAGGACAGAAGAAGCATAAGGGTTTTCCTTGATTTTCTACAGATGGCCTGTGAAATATAATCCTGTAGGGAGCAGAGGGGCCCCTGAAGATCCTGGTTAAAGAAAAAAGGCATGATTGATGTGTTGAACTCACTTTGGAAGAAGAAATCTTGGCAAAATAGAATTTGAATTGTGTTGTTAGAGTTTTACAGTTGCCCACCCAGATTTAATATATTGCCTTATGCTCTTGCACTCCATGGGTTAACAGTCCGTAGGTCTGAGACATCAGGATTATCGCCAGAGGCCAGGAAGGTAGGACTGACTAGTTGGTTATCTAAGAAAACTGCCCTGAATTACTAATTTATTCACCAGTAAGCAAGGTGCTACATAGTCTAAGCGTTAAGGCATCTCACCAGCTCAGTCAGTGAGTAAATAAAATGTTATATTCCACTCTGAGTATCAGAGGCAATGCAGCAGAATTTTCATGCACCATCACTCTCTTTGGGCAGTCAGTCAGATCCCAGGAACCCACTGCAAACTATCCATGACTTGGCTGCTGGCTCTCTGTTAGAAAGACATATCATCACTTCTTGCATAATTATTCTCTTAAGATTATTTCTGCAGTGCTTGGTGTGAACAACATTCATAAGTTTGCACCTGTTGATTTGTGGGAACAGAGTCTGATTTTCTCAAGAAATTCAATGCAGTTCTGCCAGCACTACGATGTCAGAACAAGTGAAAAACCTGAATAGACACATTTGTCAATCACATTAGGTGTCCAAGATGAAATGAGTGAATAAATGAAAGCCATTTTTCTAGTGAGCAGCTGCCCTCATTATCATAGAATCATAGAATAGTTTGGGTTGGAAAGGATCTTAAGATCATCTAGGTCCAACCCCCCCTGCCATGGGCAGGGATGCTGCACACTAGACCATTTAGTAATGTTGCATTTGTAATTGTAATGAAACATTTAGTAATGTTGCATTACTAAAGATCCTGTTAAGATTAAAGCTGTGCTGTCAGCTTCTCTTTTTCTTACTTCTGTTAAAGAAAATAAAAGTAAAGTCAATCTAACAGCGATTAATTTAAAATAAGACAGCTGAAAACATTTTCCATGAGACAAATACCTAATAAAAAATAATTTTGCTTTCCTTGAACTCCAATGTTTGCTTGAATATGAGAATCTGGCATGTAACTTTTTAAAATAAAGGAAAACGCTAAATAATAGTAACAATAAATTAGATTTCATTTGGCAAATAAAAAAGGTATGATCTTATTACACTTAAAAAAACTAATCATTATTTTCAGTTCACATTAAAGCAATTGAGAGGGACCACCAAAGCTTTCTGAAACAGCTTGACACTGCCAAGCCAAAGGATTCAGTGAAAAAGATGCCAGTTCAGAATGTCAAGCAGATTATATCACCTGCCAAAGCATCTGTGCAAGAAACAGAGTTTCTGTGAATGCACTTTGTTGCAAATGGTGTCATCTGCTGATCTCAAAAAATAAAATTATTTTTAAAGTTAAAACATTAATATTCTCTAGCAGTGTAAATATTTCTCATTTCCATGAGGAGCCAAATGAGGATGAAATTTATATTAGACCAAGATAACTAGGCAAAATTTTCAAGGATAACTACAAAGCCAACAGCGGCAATACCCATGTAGCTAATGAGGAAGCACACCTAAAAGATGGATGATACTGCTTTTTCACATTGACTTGCTATGAACCATACAGAAAGCTGACCTTGCTCTATAGAAATGAAAAGTTTGTCATTTATTAAATGTAGCATCAAGCAGAGTAAATTCATATGAAATTTATTTATAATGGTAGGCATTAGTAAGGGTCAGATTCTTAGCAGGAATAAATTGGCAGATTATTAAAGCTACGCAAAAAAAGGGTTTTGATAGAAGTGCAGAACTTTATTTTGGGTTGCTATAAATAGTGACATTGCAATGATGAAAGATGATATACATATACTCACCTAGTCACCTAAACCACTTTAATCCCAAATAGATCCACTCTCTCCTTTGCATGCAGTCATTCTGCAGCTTTTCCACACATTCACACATTTATTTGCTTATTCACATTTCAGAAATGATAATCTAACATGGCACCAGCAAACATATTTTTTCCTTACAGAAAGTAACAAGATTGATGATTAAGGACTGGATTTCTTAAAAAAAACAGCCAAAATTATTTACCTACATGGAAACCCTGAATCATGCCATGGTCTGAGGCTCTTGCAATGCTAATAACTGTCAGGGAACTGTTAGAT
Organism: Neopsephotus bourkii; assembly: GCF_033783945.1. Taxonomy (NCBI): domain Eukaryota; kingdom Metazoa; phylum Chordata; class Aves; order Psittaciformes; family Psittacidae; genus Neopsephotus; species Neopsephotus bourkii. The sequence goes on along the minus strand of NW_026901402.1, from coordinate 3,788,764 downwards.
CCCCTTATTTATCTGATGAATGAGTGCGTGTACTAGTCACGAATCTTCTCATTTTTCACTCTCACAAATTTTCACCCTCAGAAATTTTCAGGGCCACCTTTAAACTTGAGCTTCCCGATGCAGCTTGTGGAAGGATGAGAAGCCCATGTAAATGAAATGCAATTGCTTATGAAGCTGCTGAGAAATACCTTGCTGTGGTACCCACTCGGCTTACTTTCTGCCTCTGTGTGTGCGTGGTTCTCTTTCATCTAAATGCTCATATTGAAAATCTATTAAAGCAGAATCCTTTTCTTTCATGTTCCCCTTCTTTAATATTTTCATTGATTTAATAAAATAATTTTTTCAGTGCAGCTGCTGTTGTAGCATGTCAGCTGTGAAAACCTCTGTGGGATTAATGGCTTTGACAAAGAAGCAGAGAAAACATTGCAATTTTCCTTAATCTTCCTTTGAATTTGGAGTCTGTTGAAACCTGAAGCTCAGAGCATCAAGCTGATAAAGAAATTCCTAGTGTGTGGTATCAAAACTACTGGATGTCTCTGAGGTCCCGCAAAATGTTCCAGCATTTTGGGTGTAATTTACCTTTTAACATATACTTTAGAACAGTGTTGGTGTGTATCTTTCCATGACAATATTAGATTCTGGAGCCAGTAAAATGCCGATTAAAGATTGTTTCATTGTGTCTGTATCTGTATGAGTTATAGAAATTATGGAGACACTGAGTTATTATGACCAGATTTCTTTTTGTGTTTCTAAACAAAATGCAGAAAATATTTTTCATAAATAAAACAGATTTGAAAAAGATAGCTTATTTCTCTTTAGCTATTTATTTTTTATCTCTGTTCGGTTTCTATAATGTATTAAAATCAGCGTCATAATATGATTTAAGTTTGAAGGGATCTCTTGAAGTCAAATGTCCTGCTTAGAGCAGGTCAGCTTCAAAGTTAAATGGAGAGAGTGTGGTCCTGTCAAGTCTGAAAAATCCTAAAGGGCAGAGGCTGCACTGCCTCTGTGAGCATCCCGATCCATTTTTTGTATATATTGAGTTGGAATTTCACCCATTTTGTGACCAAAGGCTGAATTTTTTTTGTTGTGCTCCTCAGCTGAAAGCCTGCTTCTAGCTCTGAAGAATTGCTGTGGATAAAATGACTTCTCCAGCACTGGGGAAGCTGGAACTATCCAACCTGCCCTAGCAATAACTATAAGGGGCATTGAACAGGACTGTACCATAGCATCAAAGCCTGCATACTCTGCTAGCTGTCACACTCTGTGGCTGTCGTTCCTTCCATAACCAATGATTCTCTGTCCAGAGTTATGGAAAGAATCTGGAAATTCTCTACTGGAGTAGCTCTCTGAAATACATCTGAATTGACCTGTAGCCAATTTAACTAAAAAAGGTATCCGCAAGAAATGTGCACATTGCTCCTTTTCACCATGTCATAGGGCAATAAGTCTTTTTGTTTTTTTTTTGGGGGGGGGAAATAAGTCAGTCCATCAGATTCACTGCAGGGACAGACCAATTTGTTCTTCCTCAATTCCAAAAAAACCCAAATTGCTATATATTTTTATTAACAGAAGATTGCAAAAAAATATATCCATTATGCCTTGGGCTGCTTTTGACTGCAAAAGCAAAATCATGTTCAAGTCAAACAAAATTCAGAGCAAGCTGCAAACACAAACCATTCTAGCCCACGAATACCAAGGAAGCTACATTTTCAGACAAATGTTTTGGCTGCCTGCCTCCTCCAGTGTTTTCAATTACTTTACCATTTTGCTCTTGTTCACATTTATAGCTCAGTGTTTTAAAATAAAGGCTGGCATAATGGTCTTCTTTCTATTACCCTGGTGCCTTTATCTCTCCTCAGGAGATTTTCCTTACTCCTTTGCCTATTCAGAGTCCAGTCCAGGAAACCAGTGAGATTGTGTTTCATACAGTCAGATGCAAATATGCTGAACACTGGGTATAGGCTCAAGCACTTTCCTGAATTGCAGGCAATGTTTTCCATATAAACTGCCCTGTTCTCTCAAATGGGACACGCACTGCAGATTTCTCAGAGCCTGGCTATCTGCTCATCTGAGCAGTACAAAAGAGATGGCATTTGCCTGACCTTCATCCCTTCATCCCGCTTCATCATGCCATGGTTCAGCCTACAAGGCAGCGTGAATGCTGATGCCACCAATGTGAAAGCTGCTTCTTTCCTGAAGTGGCGGGTGAACAGGGAATGACATGTCTTGCATGGGTTGCATCTATACTGCACAGGTCATCACAGTGCAGAAACACTCTCGCTAGCTCTGAGCAAACCTGGCTTCAGACCACGTCCCTCAGCACAAGCTCTAAGGAGATTAATTTGCCTCTTTTATTGCTTCTCTTCTTGTTTAAGGGTTAAAGTGCAATAAAAGCCAAGCGGCATTTAAAAGCCTGACTTAGATTTCACAGAGTCCCTTAAGAGTGTTTGGATTAAAAATAAAGGTGTTCTAGTAATGTTAGAGCTCAGGGGGGTTTAATTTCTCTTTATCCATTGTTTTAGCAATCTTCTGAGGGCAACTCATCATTCAGCTATACGACATGAATTCACTCCTTTGTCTAAAGAGATGCTGTGAACCAAGTAAGTGTTTTATTTTGAATATCATTTTTTGAATCCATCATTTTTTTATTCTGAGTTAAACATCCTAGTACTAAGCAGAAACTTGAACAAGAGCCATGAGCAGTTACCCCAGCCCTTGATCACTGACTGTTCTGTAAGATCACTTTTCTGTAGAAATAAGGCTGTGACTGTACCAATAAGCAACAGAGTCTGCGCAGGGACACAGAAGCATCTGCCCTGTTAGCAGAACTCCTGGCAGACTTTTGGATGTAAACCAAATAACATCACCCCACGCAGTCCTGGAGCACGGTTCAGGGATAAGCATGCTCAAAGGACTGCTCCCAATAGACAGCTTGGATGTTGTTACCTTGTTTTGAGAGTTAAGAGAGTTTAGCTGTATAAATGTGAGTTGTGTTGTATCATTTGTCCTCAGGGACAGTGAATAGTCTGTCGTCCATTTTATTTACTAGTATAGACATAGCTTTTAGAAAAACACCAAATTTCTCAATAACCTTTTTATTTGTATTGTGGTTCCAATAAATCTCTTTTTCTCTCCACTGCATTGTTATTTTTTACTGCAAAGCCATTAAGCTGAACAGTACTTTAATAATGATTATCAAAACCAGAATCGCAAAGGGAATAAAAAGAACCCAAACATTGAAATTTTCTCATAAATTGCCTCTATGACATGCTTAAGGTAATAAAAGTCAGTAATCCCAAGAGTGGCCATGTATGGATATTTTGTTAAGTACCTTTAAAAGGAACATTTAATTAAAATATGATATAAATGTTATGGCTTTACAACAAAAATTGTCACATGGGAATAATATCTGCACAATAATTAAGAAACTTCCCAGCCTGTTCCTAAATATTTGACTTTCACGTTTTCATGTTGCAAAAAGGAGCTTATTGGACAAAATTGTAACATGAGATTTATGTGCACCCACCATGTTGTGTTTTACCTCAGGAGGAGGCCTTAAGCATGACTCCATTACACTTTTGCTCTGGAGAAGGTTGATAAGCCTGAATAGCAAATTATTTCCTTTCCTGTTCGGCCTAGCATAAAATTTCTTTTTCTTCTGTTGTCATTGTTAGACAACGTAGGATGAAAAGGTATGCAGAACTTTTCTGGATGCAAACTACAACTACACTAGCAAATAAAGTGTGGGGTGAAGACAAATCCTGAGACAGAAGTGGCATGGGAAATACTCCTTTTTCCCACCGTTCAGAGAAGGGGGCCTTGCCTCTATTGCTTCCCAGAAGTAGTGTCTTTATGTCAGGTTTGGCCATGAATTAGGAAAAAGCCAGCTGGCATGGGTCAAAACCCTGCCAGTGAGCATAATGATAATCTAACAGTATGTACAATCACAGATATCATTCATGCTCTAAATCATACTTTCTCTGGCCCTATTTAATTTATTAACATGGATATAACCATTGGCTGAATGGCAAGATGAGGACTTCACCCTAAATCTGGAGAAGCTGTCTTTTTCTAACGTCTTCCACATGTGCATGGTCTGACCTCTAACACAGCTGTTAAACTTTGGGGCCTGATTACAACACAGCTACTGCAGGGGAATAATTCTGTGGGCAGCAGTACCATATGCAAGGGAACTGTTCATGCAGCCAGGAAGAAGTCACTGCTGATAAGACAAGATGCCAACCTAGAGATTGAAATGATAAATTAAAATAAATGGGAAGAAGGTTGTAGATGGTGGATATATGATGTGACAAAGATCATAACACTATAAATTATGTCAGATAAGGACATAGCTTGTTAGTACAGTTTAGCATAATATGCAAGTAACACTTCTGAATAAAACGATCATTTAGTCATAGGATGATTTATATGGTTAATGCTGTCATTCTGTCATCTGAGCAATTTACATTAGGTTTCCAAAACTCTTTGGATTATCAGTTTTAAAATTTACTGTAAGTATAATGGAAAGGATTACTTAGGAGGGATTTAAATGCATTAAAAATTTAGTTTCAGAAAGGGATAAAAGAAATCTTCTGAATCACTACTAAAAAGACAAAACACTCCCAGTTTTTTGGGACAAGCCTGTTATTTCTTTTTATTTCTTAAAATTCGTTTTTAATCCAGAAAAAAAACAAGAGGTTTGTGTAAGGATTTTTTTTTTTTACTTTAGTGTCTTGATAATCGTTGCAACTAAACATTCAAAACTTCTTAGTAGCTGTTTAGCTAAACGAATAAATTTTTTTTGAGATAACAAAACAAAACATATCTCTTCAATCGTTTTTGTGTTCAACTGCAATGTTTAGGAGAAAACCGGAAGTGATTCCAGGTTGGACACTGACTGGATAAGAGAATTGTCATCCTAGTGCTTAGGGGAGAAAGAATATTAAGAAAGCTATTCTTGATCTTTGTAATATCAGTCAAACTTCAAATTTCAGTTATACCCTTAATTACAGCTTGGACGGTGTGGAAGAACAGGGCATCTTGACAGCAAGGTTCTCCTTCCTTAAAAACAAAGGTTTTCAGACTAAGAGTATATCCACTTCAATAGGGATATGCAGCCTTGAGCTTTTATAGGGGTAGGAGGTATCTCTTACACAGAGGCAAACTAATATACTTTCATGATGAGCTGTCTGTGTTTTGAACATAGCTGGTCTCAGAAGTAGGAAGGAAGAATCTTTGCCCTGTACAGAGCTAAGAGACAAGGATGCCATTTATCCCTGTGGCAAATGCCATCCTGAAACCTGCAAGACCCACAGAACCTGGAGTCACTGCTTTCCTGCTTCCTGCTTTTCCTTCCATAAGAAACAGCCTTGTCTCTACACAAGGGAGATAATTTAGCAGAGAAGTTGAAACCTCTGCATTATAATAATGTAATGGGTAAAGTTAAGCATACTTTATAAACTATCTATCTGGTCTCAATATAACTCGCTTTGCTTGGTTTTGTGGAGACAGTGGAGTTCAGGTCCCTGTTGAGGACACCAGCTCAGTGAGGATTGTCACAAGAGGTGAGGGAATACCTGCCCTATGAAAAGGCCAAAAATAGAGATTGCTAAGGGAACGGCAAACAGGAAAACTTAGGTTTAGACCTGTAACAAAGTCTAAAGGAAAAACATATCAGTGATCTGATTTTCAGAAGTGATAGGTTCGTCAAGTCTTTCTGAGGAAAGATCTTACTGGTCTTTGACAAAAGATACTTAATCTTTCCCCAGTTCTCCAAGTATTCCATAAAATTTCAAAAAGAGGTGCAGAAATGACCATGTGTCCCTAATAGAATTCTCTGTTTTCCTTTCCAAGGAGCTTCCCATTGGGCACCTGAGTTTCTGGAGTTACACTGACCACCAGTTCAACCAGTGCTAACTGGCAGCAGACATATGGCAGTGAAGGGATAGCTGCCAACACAGTTTAATTGGCCTAAGAGAATCACTCATGGCCAGTGTTCCACAAAAGTTTACTTTGTTTGAAGAAAACAACCACCAACCATTATCAGCCAACACCACAAACAGTAATCTATACCAGATTAATTTGATGCCATATGATAGTGAACTTCATCAGAGAAGAATGGCAGTCTTATTTTTATAAAACCATTCTACGTATCTCACTTTCAGTAAAATACATGGTTTAGCTCATTATGAACACAGATTTTCCTTCTCCCTATCAAAAATCAGGAAAGGTATTAATACATTCACATTAGCCATGGATTCAATGTGAACTTTGAAAGTCAGAGTGTAAAGTTATGGATCATGACAGTATTTCCTGAAGCATATGCATTAATATGTATATGAACACATTCATGCAAAGAAATGAACATGCATGTGTCCGTTTATATGGATGCATTTTATTTGTGCAGAAGCTTATCACAAATCTCCAATCCATATAATCATACCAAGCAGAAAAATTCAGTGAGCTCATTTGAATGCTTTAGTTTTTCTCCCATATAGTGATGTTCTAATTCACTGTGGCTAAACATCAAGTAATTGTTTTTTGAAAAAAGTCATAAGAATTGGTCACAGGTGCTGAACATTATGAATAATTGATTCATATTTTTGGACAGTTCAGACAGCCCAATTTAAATTATTGTGATTTTCATAGATAATATCCTGCTTTCTATTTTTTTTTTTCTTTTAAGAAGTGAAAGCTTTTAATGCCAGTATCCATTATAACCCTTCTGACATCAGTTAGACAAGCAACATTTAAGAAAGGGAGTTCAAAATGTAATATAATTCCATTTGCATTTTCAAGAGAGCTCCCAAACACTTAAAATGCATTCTTTTAACAGGCGTGCATGTGATCAAGGCTAAATTACTTTAGTCAGAGGTTTTGGACGTGAGTTCTCACATCACTGGTGATGACATGAAACAAAGATACCGGTGATTGTCTCCATGAACTCCAATACATAATTTAAGAGAGTTGCACTGTCTTAAGGGTCCACTGTCAAAGGGTGCATCTCCTTGTCTCCTGTCTCAAACAGTAGCATTACTGAATAACTGCAGAAGAATAAAATCAGAACAAGTACAGGTTTTAATTCATCACCTCCCCAGTACTCTCCCAACATGTGTTTTCATCTCAGGGTATATTTTGGATCCCATGCAAGATCCTTACACCCACAGGTCCCTTTGATGATGAGCTTCCCAGATCTGTTGTTCATTGCAGAAGAAACAACTTCCCTTCTGTTTGTTTCAAGTCCAGTTCCTCTTAGTTCCATATGGTGGCCCATCAACTTAAACAGAGGGAGATTTTTACCTGTCAGATATTGCACACATCAGAGTTAAGTTACTTCATAGATTAAAAAAGAAAATTTGAATTTAAACACTGACTAGGTTTGGGGGGTTTGTTGGAGGAGTAGGAAGAGGAGGTCACACTTCACTTTGGTCCAAAAACCCTTCTGTCCCTGTGTTGGTAGTAAAGCCTTAGAATAGTAGTAGAAAACAGTTTTTCTTCTCTCAGCCTGTAAATTGGCAGATACACAAGAAACCTTGCAACTTCTGTAAGTTTTACTGGACTTCCATCAGGAAATTGCCCATCACTTGCTGAAGACAAGATATTGAGCATGATGGAGCCCCCATTCATAGCATAAAAAAATGTCAAAAGGATTCTTTTATAAGCAAAAATGTGCTACTTGATAAACTCATGTTAGCCTACAATGTACAAAGCAATGGATTTCTTCCTTTCTTTGAAGAAAAAAAAAATGATTAAAACTTCTTTTGATCCTCTGCTGGACCAGTCCTCTATCACATTCTCATCACCTCAGTGCTCAGTCCCTTACACATCTAAGGTAATGTTCATGTGACTGGACTGCGTTATGTCATCCCCAAAAAATCTCAGGTAATAACCTAGTGATTACTATAAATGGTCTTATACCAAACATGAATCAGTTGTCAATCTGAAATCCACACTTACTATGCTGTCTAACAATGACCATCATGGATTGCTTCTGCTGTTCCTTGAGCTTATGGGTATTCCGCCTGTTGAGAAAACCTTTAAAAAATATTACGTTGCATTTATGACATATTAGTTAAATACCTGGCCATTTCCTTTCTTGAAATCTCCACTGTATTGCACATAAGAATGAGGGTATCCTAGAAAATAAAGGTGATTATAAGAAACATATTTTCATATTTTTCAGTTGAGGCCTATTTTTCTATGAGAAATGAAGCTATATCAATGACACTCTTTGGGTATCTTAGAATCGATTCATAGAGTACAATGCTTCTCAGAGTCATGTCAGCTCTGAGGACATAAGTGCTGTGTCATTTCTGACTAAGATCCCAGAAGCAGACAGCACATTAAGTTGGCACATGCCGGACTTATAGTTAGCTATTGTTTCTATGCACACCACAATTTTGATGACTTCCTAAACAAGCCATGTAAGAACATGCTATTAGCTCCCCTGACTTAGATAACAGCTGATCACAAAACTAAAGAGCAGTAACATCTTAAGTACAGTGTTCCTACAATAATCACATTAAGACACAAAAGTCCTTATCAGCAATACTTAAATTTACTGGTCTAAATAATGTAAATAAACTAGTCTTTATATGTGTCACATCATCGGAGAAAACAGAAAATAATCAGAAATACATGAACTGATGATAACTGGAACTTCTTTAAATACTCAACAAACAAAGGATAACTTACAGTAATAAACCAACCCAATTTAAAGGGAATTAGTGATAGCTTTAAAATCTAAGAAAATGGGAAAAAGAAAAAGACTAGTAGTAAATACAGATCAGAAACCTGGATATGTAGAATGCAAAACGTAAAGGCATCAAAATAGCTCCTGGAAAAATCTATAGTCAATAGAGATAGGATAATTGAGGAGATTTTAGAAACCAAAAAAATGAAACTAACAGTGGTGTTGGTTCATTATTAGAGCTGGTAGAATTTTCATTAATAATTGTAAGACCTTAGGAAGGACTGAAGTGTTCAATAAATAAATCTCTTGTGTCCTGGGAAAAGCTTGATGAGATTTGAAACATGGTTTTTATTTCAGCCATTAATAAGGAAAAATAAAACACTAAGTTAAAAAACATGTAGGATCAGCAGGTCTGGAAAACTTGTGTAAAAGTAGTATCATAGAAAGGAGCTATCTGGACCATCACTGTCCATTTTTTAGTACATCTTGGGACACCACGAAAACTCCAAAAGATTTTGGGAAAAAAGTGTGACACTACGTAAGTCGTATAACCAAAGTAACTGTAGGGTTATGAGACTTAAATAAGCAGGTGAAACAATGTAATTAATAATCCAGGACTTGATTAATAAAAAAAAATAAAGTTGTGAAAGTCAATTAATGCCAATCAGCAATGGTCTATGAAATTTACTCTTGTCAAACTAATTTGCTATTTTGCCTAAAAGATTAAAAACATTTAATAAATGCATGAGTATTGATGATTCTGCCAGCATCTGACTTGGTAATGCTGGATATACTGATTAAATTAAAGGAATATTAAATAGACATGGCAATCCAAAGAAAAACATGATTAAAAACTTACACTTTGTGACATTATGAGATGTCCTATAGAATTCCTACTATATGTATGGAGTTTTAATTTATGTATTTACACTTAAGAGAAATTGTAGAAGTTATCTGAGCTAAAAGAGAAAATCACTTTCTAAAATAGAAAATCAAAGGTAACACAGAATAAAGGTAAATAATACAGAGGACAAACCCTAGATTTGTTTTTAAGAAGTAGTAAGCAGTTCAGGAAATATATCCAGAATTAATGAATGCAAGAGGTAATCTCAGGAAGAAATTTCTTTGATCATATCTGTAACCTGAAGTCCAGGAGTGTTTCTGAATTCCCAGATGCAGGTGCTGGCCCCTGCTGCATCCCGACTTCCCATTAGCATGTTATCTAGATATTCACCAGCCATTTCTCACATCCCTGTCTCCACATAGGTGAAATCTAAACACACAATCTCATTATCCAAGGAGCAAGCAGAATCTGGGGTGTCTCCTGGTGTTCTCTTGCAGGTAAGCTTAGATGCGGCCTTTGAAAAGGAATTGCTGATGGCAGAGTCAATTGCAATGGTAGGGTCAAAAAGGTGATCCTTGGGTGTATAATTACAGAAGGTGAAGCAGCAGCAGGGAGGTCAGATTGCATCTACAATTGGCAGCAGTTAACACTGGAATGCTAACTCCTTTCGTCTGAGCACATTTTGGGGATGTTATAGAATGCAAACACCTCATAGCAAAGTTTCAAGGACATACCAAAAAATGAAAAAATGTCACTGTAAAAGTTAAAAGATGATCAGTCTGACTTAACTGAATGACAAAGTATTACTTGATCACATTATGTATAACTTATTAAATTTCTGCTGCCCATGTAGAGCAGAAGTTTAAAAAGTCTTCTGAACCTGTAAAAACACAATGAGTTTGAAGCTAGACATGTTTGACTTGTTTTTTGAAAGAAATTCTTCAGACAGAAGGGAAATTAATTCATGGATTCTTTATTATAGACAATATCAGACTAGGTGAAGCAGTGGACCTACACATAAATCTTTGTGTACGAAATGTTTTTAAACCAGGTTTGAAACAAAAATTTGCTAGAAGAGAGAGCTCCTTCCATTCTTAACCCTTTCACCTGCATATCCCACATCATGTGTTGAAAAAATGGTCATTTGTTCTCTTGCATCTCCCTCCAGTCCTCCTCTGCAGTACCTTGCATCTTGCCTCAGACTAATAAGCTCAGCTAAATTTAACAGATACCTTATATAGAGTTTGAAAAGGAAGTGTAAAAAAAAAAAAAACCAAAAAAAAACACCCTTCTATCCTCAGTTATACCTGGTCATCCGTGTTAAATTTAATATGTCAACAAGTGTAAGGGAGATCGGAATATGACCCTACAGTCATCACATATGAACACTACATCTTCGTATCTAACTAATTAGAAGTACTTTTGCATATATTATCATAACCTAACAACACATCTATACAAAATAAATTGTAAATGTAAATAAACTAGATATCAACCCCAGTTCTGCTCTATCAGATAAGAATAAATGTCATCCTAATGTCATTTTCTGAAAGTTCATGAAGATGCAGTCATAGACATGTTCACTGATAGCACTATTTTGAGTCTATCTATCTGACTCAAACTCACAACTAAATTCAATTGTATTGTTGCTTAGAAAATGTAGAATATGGATAGCATTCACACAATATGTATTGTATGATTAACTCATATTCCACAATTTTGCTGCATTACCAAAACCAAATATGCTAAGACTGTTTTAACAAGAGACTGAAAAACTGTCCATTTGCATTATATGCTCCTGTAGAGGTCTGAGATTGTTTTCTTCTTAGTTGGTGAATCAGTTTTAGAGAAGGAGAAACACATTATGAATAGAATAATAGCACAGTGAAATAACCAAGTTGTTTAAGGAAGAAAAAGAAACAAAAGGTTTTTTCAAAACTCTGGAGAAAAGTACTGGTTTGAGTGTCATGCTAAAAAAACCCATCAGAGCTACAGTTAGCATTTTCAGTGTAATCCCACAAAAATACTGACCCCAGGAACAAGGTGCTTAAGTTTGAATAAAATAGGGGGCCATGGGGAACAAAAAGGGTGCAAGCTCTTACCTTCACAAAAAAGATGAAGACACCCTTATACTCCACAGAACTACTGTTTTCCAGATATACATCTATCTTCAGCAAGGACTTTATAACCCCAGTTTTGAAGGCATCTGGAAAGGGAAATTTACATTTGTATTAAATAGCAATGACTAGGAGAGGGTTTTTCTTAGTGTACATGTATTCCTAGCTCTTTAATTATAAAGTTAAAAAAAAAAAAGCTATCATTTCTCCTGTAAACTACACTGCATGTCAGAGAAGTGTTAAAACACATCCTCAGCTAAGAAGTAGAAGTCCTTATTTCTCCCCACCATTAATAAACTATTAGTTAAATCCTGGATTAACTATATAACAATTTACTTGAAATGAAAATGGAATAGCACCTAAGGATGAAACCCTTTGGAGTTGCACCTTTGGGTGCCTATGTTATCCATCAATACCATGGGTCATAACAACCTTTCTAAAGCAGACAAAAATTCAGTGCAAAACAACCCAGAAATATAATTTTCTTTATTAGGAGGTGGATTATTTTGAAACTATAGCAATTTCGTCTGTACATCATTGAGCAATGTTTAGACAAACTGTATTAACTTTCAACAGGCAGCAGATAATAACGTGCAGAACAGTGAAATGACACATTTGTGATCTAAATGTCCCTGCTAATGAAAAAGTTCTATGCAGGAGCAAAATAATCTGAGTGTACTGCTGAGTCTTGTTACATAAATATGCATTCTTGTATTCCATGAATTGTTTTTCAAATTAAGACTTGCAATGTTGCTTATTTATGAAAGTCTTTGAGACAGGAATATCCTGCGGGAAGTCAGAGTGGGAGGAGCAGGAAAGACCGTGGGCTAGGACTGAAACAATCTTTTGAGCAAAATACTTTTCATGGAGGAATTTTCTCTTCTTAGCCATTTGACAGCTTCCAAAATCTTGCTATCATCAGTGGGAAAAGAGGTTTTTTTTCCAACTCAATTAAAGTACATTTTCCTAAGAGAGCTGAACATGAGAAGAAAAGATCAACAATTTCAATAAGCTGCTACTCTTGTTGTTGCATATAAAATACATAATCATAATAACAATATTTAAAATATCTAATTACAAATGGAAGAGATTACTTATTTCTTTGTGTTTATACAGGCATTTGGAAGTGAAGTAAAACCAGCTATTAGGGGGAAAGTATTCTTGTTTGTTTGCTCTAATGTGGGTATTTTTTCTCCATAATATCTACCTCCTCTGCACTTATCATGAAAGCCATAAATACAAAAAATTATGCATTCAAAGTTTTCCATACGTTTTCCCACACATGTTGGGAAAAGACCACAACATTTGAAGTTCAGTATTTTATTTTAAAGTTGAAATATTTTCAGAAAATTAGTCAATACAGCCTGATTTATAGACCATTCAGACAATATCAAGTCCTGATAGAATTATTTAAAAAGTATTGCTGCTGTCCATGCCAGGGAGAAAGTCTTGTTACACAGTTCTTGTGCTAGATCTGACTTCTGTCTCTGTTGTCTGTCTCTTTTTGATCACCTTACAGTAGACCCTGGGCACAGAGCACTTTGCAAGCTTGACGCAATCAAGAAAACAGTGGCCTAGAGTGAAAACCAAACCAAACTGACAATGGAACCATGAACTGCAGGATCAAAGTATACAAGGGAATCATTTTTTCAGTCACTTCCCTGCTGCACTGGGATGTGTGCAATAACATTACAAACCATTTTGAGAAAAAAAGATCCATCCTAAACAGATGAACTTACCGGATGTGGGGAAAGGCAAGAAACTTAAAAGCATCACAAAATCAGTTCAATGAGCTGCCATCTAAGGGAACAAAGTCACTTTGAAATTCACTGATAGGAAGACACTTATTTCTCTATCAGTTCTAAAGTATAACTCAGTGCACTCTGGTGATCTACTTTAAATGTAAGAAACAACCTTACTCTGCACCATGGAACTGTGTAGATAAGATATGAGATAGTAAGGGAAGGAATTGAAATTGCATTTTATTCTCATCTTTCCCATAAACATGAAGTAACCACTAAATGTAACCAAACACATATATCTTCAAGTTGCACAACAAAATCACACGCTTATCCAACAGCTGCAGTCCCTTAAGCTCAGAAAGTTTGAATGCATATTCCCTCCAGCAAAATCCTGCCCTTTATTTTGCCTGTCTTAGTTTAAAAATAAACTTGGACATTTGCTATTATAGCAAATTATAATTTGGCATACAGTACTGGTCTGCTTCTATTGAAAAAATATGCCAACTTCTCTGACAGAAAATACTATATAGCTTGAATTAACCTCAAGATGTGTTCCAAGGTTCATTTGTGCAGTGTCGAATCACTGTGCAGTCAATCAAACAAGTTACTTAGAAGTGTGCCAAACTAGAGGCAGGAGAGAACTGACAACTGACTTCACAGCTAATGGACCATTTGAATTTGCCACTGGCAGGCCCAGAAACAGAGGCACATTAGTGATGGAAATACTTTTACAAAAGAGGGAAAGGAGGAAGGAAAAGCAGGTCACTGACCACAAGTTAGAAAAACATGTATCACTGCTAATCCCCTTTAAAAATCCTAATTTTGTAACTGTTGGATTTCTTTTCCTACGTTCTTCCTTTACACAAATATGACCATGGCAAAACAGTAAAGTTTTATACTCCCTTTGCACTGACGTAAACACTTTTGCAGTGGAAACTCACATCCATAGCATTCAATAGAATAACACGTAAGAGCAAACTAACCAGCAGAAGTTCATCCAACCGCAGAACAGAGGCTAAATGGTGCTTGAGGAGAATGGAAAGGAAAAAGCCAAAAGCAGAATAAAAGTTAGTTAAGTGGACAGAGCCCAGTTTTCTGACTGTCAAAAGCACCTTCAAAAAGCCCTAAATATTCTGCAATCACTCTTGTTCTCCACAATCTATGTCAGAGAAAGCAGAATTTTTTTGCTGTGGCTACGGTTCTTCTGACTGTTTAATGTCCTTTGTAGAAGGCAGTTTTGCTTTTATTTTGTCTAAAGATTTCATCCTGTATTTTATTATATTTTTGACATTATTGAAATTAAGTAGTTTTGTCTTAACTATATTTCTTACAACAATGATCAATAATCTCAAATAATTTTGGAAGGTGTATTGTTAAAAAAAATAAGCTGGTGGGATTTGATTGAAGCTCAGACATCTGACCAGGCCAGACAGCAGTCTCTGAAGGGCTGTCAGAGTGCAGGTATCTGTGATTTCAAGCAAAGCTGTGATCAGCATGCAGCACCATTAATCTATCCCTTTCCATTCTTTTCACATGTCATATAATAATGGTAATGAACCAGGAAGTGAGTATTTGTAGACTGCACAATAGACATAAACAATTTATCATTTTCTGTTTAATTAAAGAACAACAATAAGAAGAAAATTGTCCATAACGGTCCAGAGTCTGCTGCAGGATTCAAGATTAGCATGCTGCTAAATGACTAGAGGCCCACAGTGACCTCCACAGAGGAGCACCAGGAGATTAAAGCAGCCCTGGTACAAGAAAGTAAAAATTCTGCGAATGATGCTGGTGTAAATTTGAATTATGATACATTTGCTGAATAAGTATAACTTACAGTTTAATAAGTAGGGGAAGCAAAGAGGAAAAGAAAATAGCTAAAAGAGAAAAAAAAAAAAAAGGATTTTTAGAGCAGCATTTCCTCTGCACACACTGAAGCACTTGCACGTGTGTGCACAAACTGCATTGTGTGAAACAAATTAAACACTGAAGAAAAAAAGAAATCCTACCACATAATTAGCAACCAGTTTAATTGCAGGCACTAAGCTGCTCTTTCTGGCAACACCCTCCAGTCATGTTTTTAATTGGGCTTAACTGCATCTCATAAGCACAGACAGAAGTGAGGTGAGATGCAGAGAACAGAGAGACTCTCTCCAGGAGCATCGTGCTGGTGAATGGGGAATGTATGCACTCTGTCTTTTTTCTTCCAAAAAATGCAACATTCGACTTTTCCTCAGGAGATGCCACCATAGTAAGAGCAAAGGTTTAAACTGCATTTTTTCCCACAACTATCGGCTAAGCTGTACATTATTCATAGCTTGCACCAAGCAATGAGACTATAAAATCGTATTACATGTGAACACACAGCACAGCTGTCATGCTTGAATGGAAAGAAGCCCCAGGAAATTTAACTTCTATATGAACTATATTTGCCTTTTTAAAAGCCTGCTTTCTATCAAGCTAGAAAACACAGAGGAAGTGGTGGAACAAGCTGAGGAAGCAAGGGAAGGGTTTTACTTCTCTAGACATCCCTGAGCTTGCAGCCTGCCCTTGGTACACACTGTGATGTGCCGCTTCCCAGAGTGAGGCAGGGAGCTCAGGGCAGCCAGCCCTGTAATATTAACTAGTTTAAGTATTGCTTCACTTTTTAAATCAGGCCTTAACTTAAATCTCATTAACTATGTCTGTCACCAACCATTCAGAAGTGTTCCTGGTTTCTACTGTGTTACTTTTCTGTAACTGTGCAATAATTTGCAGGTGAGATTCACGTCATCTAACAGCAGTTTGAAAGTTAGTTGCCTGATTTAAATTCATCATCCAGACTAATCTGTGGCCAGTGAAGTGAGAGAGCCATATCCAAGTGGCTTATTTTGTCTGAAATACCTACCCTAGAATAGCAGAATCACTCAAGAGGTTTTCCTCTAACCATTGGTTAGAAAAAGTGCAGATATCAAACTTAGCTGGTGAACCTTGCTTAAAGGAGCTGAAATTAGTCTGTGATTTCTCTCCTCGATGTTTGCAACTTCTAAACTGAAAATCATGTGTGCAATCATTTGAGGTTATAAATAAACCACATGACAAATGATCCTTCTACAGTTTCTGTATATTTGGGGTTTATCACCAGGAAAACAAAAAAAGAGCATAAGATAGCAGAGCAAATGTGTACAGTAGGATCTCGTGCAACATTTAATATAAGTGAACATAACTGAATCCAAGGCATATATCCAGATCCCCAAACACAAATAGATGCACAGTGCACCACGTATGGGTGAAAAATTGACAACAATGGCTTTAGCTAAGAAAAAGAAAGCTAAATAACAAAAAATGAATTTTAAAATTCTGGTTACAAGCACTCATACTTGATCAGATCATGCTTGATTATAATCCTGAGAATCTATTTCACACCCAAATTAGTATAATCCAAATTTCCACAAAAAAACTGCCAAACATATAACATGACCCATTATGGAGTGACAAATGAATTTCCTTCTTTTTTTTTTTCTCCATATTAATCCAGTACTTAAACAAAAAGCAACATGAGCACATCGTTGTACAATATGGATATGGTTTATAAAATTAGTAAAGACTCTGCAATCATTAATACAAAATGTTATTCCTACTTAGAAGAGTATTTGATAAATTTCTGCCTCATTCTTACCTTACCTCTTTATTAATAGCATGATGAATTCATCTGTAAACAGGGAGAAGGTTCCATAATAAATGAAGCACAAGGATGACTGAAAAATACTGTTTCAGTCATACAAGATTTGAGGTGTTATAAATGCATCTACATTTCTCCAAGTACAATGGTTAATGGCAAAATTATGCTCATTTCTTCATCCTATTTTTCTACCATTTATTATCACCCTCACAGAAGTGAGTATGAAATAAAGCATGAGATGCACTCCAAGCAACACAGTTCACAGCCTGTCAGTTTAACCTACAGATGAAGATGGCTTTACATTAAAGACACCAGTATGACAACTGCAGCATCTCAGATTTTCCCAGCCCTGTTCTGGCACAGGACATAGAGGCTTTAAGGCCAAGGTGGACAGGGCCTTAAGCAACCTGGTCTAGTGTGAGGTGTCCTTGCCCATGACAGGGGGGTTGGAACTAAACAATCTTAAGGTCTTTTCCAACCCCAAGCATTCTATGATTCTATGATTTACCAAATCCTACGTTCCAAACTTCTCAGATGTACCTTTTTTTTGTGACTCCTAAGGCCCACGCCAGTGGCAATAAGGAGCTACCAGCATACCAAAGCAAACAAAAGAATAAATATTTAAATGAAAATGTTAATAAAAAATAAAAGCTTCATCCCTTATAAGGCTGGACACACTTTTCTTGAAAAGTTTTCAACTGAAAAATCACCAAGTTTTTAAGAGGGAATGTATCATATATCTCCCAGTGTCACAGTGGGATTGAGTGCACCTTCAGCACGTTTGCCAATGACACCAAGCTGTGCAGGTAGGTTGATACACTGGAGGGAAGGAATGCCATCCAGAGGGACCTTGACACGTTTGAGAGGTGGGCTGATGTCAACCTTATGAAGTTTAACCATGACAAGTGCAAGGACCTACACATGGGTAGGAAAAATCCCAGGCACAACTACAGGCTGGGCAGAGAAGAGATTCAGAGCAGCCCTGAGGAGGAGGACTTGGGGGTGCTGGTCAATGAGAAAATGAACATGAGCCTGCTTCAGTGTGCGCTTGAAGCCCAGAAAAGCCAACCATATCCTGGGATGCATCAAAAGGAACGTGACCAGCAGGTCCAAGGAGGTGATTCTGCCCCTCTGCTCTCGTGGGACCTCACTTGGAGTATTGTTTGCAGTTCTGGTGTCCTCAACATAAAAAGGACATGGATCTGTTGGAACAAGTCCAGAGGAGGGCCACAAGGATGATCAGGGGACTGGAGCACCTCCTGTATGACGGTAGGCTGAGAAAGTTGGGACTGTTCAGCCTGGAGAAGAGAAGGCTGCGTGGAGACCTCCTAGCAGCCTTCCAGTATCTGAAGGGGGCCTATAGGGATGCTGGGGATGGACTCTTCATTAGGGACTGTAATGACAGGACAAAGGGTAACTGGTTAAAACTTAAAGAGGGGAAGTTTAGATTGGATATAAGGAGGAAATTGTTTCCTGTTAGGGTGGTGAGGCACTGGAATGGGTTGCCCAGGGAAGTTGTGAATGCTCCATCCCTGGCAGTGTTCAAGGCCAGGTTGGATGAGGCCTTGGTTGAGATGGTTTAGTGTGAGGTGTCCCTGCCCATGGCAGGGAGGTTGGAACTTGATGATCTTAAGGTCCTTTTCAACTCAAATTATTCTATGATTCTATGATTCTATGACTATGGTTACTTGAAAACTGTCTTAAGGCCAAAGAAAAACACCAACAAAAAAGAAGGGGTCACACACACATTTTCATGTGGAGCACTCAATTACTCTGTGAAGAGAGTTTCATAGTCTCATCAGGCTGGGTCTGAATAAGGCATAATCTCTGAAATATGGATCCTTAATCTGTATTAGATCCTGAAGAGCAGTCCCAACTTGGTCAGTTCCCCTAGAATTACCTGCTTTACCACAGTCCTCACCAAGCACTCAAATGAAAATATTTTGCTTCAGAAAATGAAAAGCTGGTCGGAAAGTTTCTGCATGGGTGAAACACTGTGGAAAGAGGACATTTCTGTTACACACAGACTTTTGCTTTCCATACATTTACATGGACAGGAAACTGGTAGTGAGAGCTGGATAAGGAAAAAGTTTCTGTCCTCAGAAACCTCCTTTTTAGAAAGTTTGCTCTGCAGTATGAGGAAACAGCAATATGAAATACTATGCTCCTCGTATTACTAGATTTTCCAATTATTTTTCAGTTTAGGAAAAAAAAGAAAAAAAAAAAAAAACCAAACAAACAAACAAAACCACCCAATAACCCAACAATAAAACCCCTAAAACCTCCCAAACCCCACCACCAACAAACCCCCACAGCACTAAAGTACTAGCAAAAATGTCTCTCTACGTTTTATTTTAAACCCCAGTCTTTAATATAAACTCCTACAGTTAATGTACTATTGCTTCATAATAACTCTCTTCCCTTTTTTCTTCTGTGCTCTGTGGGTTATTGTCTAATTTTCAAAAACAGAACTGAAAAGCTGTGTGCTTCATATGCATACGAAATGGTTTCAGCAAAGCATAATTACAGCAGAAAAGCAGAACATGAAATAGATTGGTATTCAAATATGGTATACTCAATATGGTGCTTTCAGATTTCTGCCTTTCCTAGTTTCTAAACTCCAGGAACACTGTGCAAACTGAAGCAGTATCTTTCTCAAGCATGCTGGTGCTCGCATTACATAAACAGTGCTTGGCTCCTTTCTTCCATAGGAGCATCTGCTCAACTGACAGTCCCTAGTGTACCAGCTTTGTTTTGCTCAAGGCACCAGTGATGAGTAACGGATCTGGCTACTCCTGATAATGTATGATGCAATTGTCAGAGGGGTTTAATTATCAGAACTTTACATGTGGGATTATTCTGTAGTAGTGTTTTTAGTTCACTTACAGACAGTTCTAAATTTGCAAAGCCTGTGATAAGTTGTAGCTATACAATCAACCATCATATGAACACATCTCTCCTGCCATATTTAGAACTACAGAGACTGAGCGCAGAAGCTCAGCTTGTTACAAAACTAAATGATCTATATCATTCCATAAAACTATCACCACAGCACTTTTGGATCTGATATAAATCCAGCTTTTTTTTCTGTAAGTGAAAGTGATGATTACTCAGCCCTCTACCAGTGCTTTTAAGGTCTGACCTTTGTACACCACCTTGTTTTGTTGTAGGAGATCCCTAGACTGAGAAAGGACTGAGAAAGTGAGATAGTGAGATTGTTTTCTACCTGCCCTCTAACAGCACAGTAATGCTGCTATATACCTTTCAAATCTATTGTGGGATGTGGTGATGTCTGTCATCTGCAAGATACAGAGGTAAAGGCAACATCAGATCTTTAATGAATACTCCACACACAGACCAGTGA
Organism: Neopsephotus bourkii; assembly: GCF_033783945.1. Lineage (NCBI taxonomy): Eukaryota > Metazoa > Chordata > Aves > Psittaciformes > Psittacidae > Neopsephotus > Neopsephotus bourkii. The sequence goes on along the minus strand of NW_026901402.1, from coordinate 3,768,341 downwards.
GATGCTAAGTAAGAAGGGTGGTCAGTAGAGAAACTAGCACTGCTGAGCACTCTGAAGTCTGATGACTAACAGGGACCCCTAGAAAATGACAACACAAAAGAAAAAACAACCAAAAAATGTTGAAAAAGCCAGAAGGGGAAAGAAAAAAAGAGGAAAAGAGAAAATACCCCAAAATGCTACCACCACCATCATCCCAAAGCAGTTAAAAGATGTATCTACATATTCCCTTTTTCTCAGCCAGAAGAAAATAAGCTGCCTTAGACCTGATGAGTATCTTTACTGTCAAGAAGTGCAGCCTTTTGCTGGCTTTAGCTGTGGCAGAGAAACTATAGGTTAGCCAGCAGAGACCCTCTCCAATAGGCAGGAACACAAGATGTAGGAGCACATCTGTGATTAAACAGATAGAGTGCAGGTCTTGGCTTCTCACTCCCTAGGTACTGACCTTATATCACACCAATGAACAACTGTATCCCATAGTTTGAAAGCAAAAAAAATAAACAACAAACAAACCTCAAAATCTCTTCTAGATTTTTTCTTTTTTTTCAAGTTAGAAAAAACCAGCAATGCAAACTATTATTGGTGGCCTATGACTGTGAATGCTCTTCAAGATTTATATATGTATATAAAGCATATACAGTAGATGGTCCTTCATGCCAAAAAGGTCAAATTATTTTGTCAAAGGTTCTATTCAGACAAGCCAAAAATATCAGTTATTGCATATACGTTCAGGTCACTTCTAACGACTAGCCAAACTTTGTAACATAGAAGTCACTTTTGTCAGAGATGACCCTATACTCACATACTGTTGTTTTGCTTGTCAAGTGATTCCCATTAATAGGAGGAGTTGCCAAAAAAAGATGCATAATGTAATAATGTTCATTGTTTCTCTGACTGTCTTATGCTGGTGGAACTTTCACCATCTCACTGGTATGCATCTCAATATGTAACTCCTGCAATAAGCTTACATAAAGGTGATGCTTATCTTGCGAAGACAATAAACTATAGAATAAGAAGGATAACATGTTATTTCCTATTATATTATTTGGTAGTTTATAAACCCTGTAAAATTTATTATCCTACAGGATAAAAACTGCAGGTAAAATGTTTTTATCACTGGAGTTATCTAATAGGCTGCCTCTGACTTAGAGTTGAAACTTCCTTTCTGTGGTATATGCAGTTCCATAAAACAGCATAACAATCCATGAATTCTTCCTCAGATCTTTTTTGCACTATTCAGATTCATATATTTAAAATGTTACCTCTGAAGAATATTATTAAGAATGATGATATTCTACTGAATATCATTAAATTGCTGAGGAACATCCTCTTTGCTGCAATGGGACACTTCTAAAAAAAATATTTGCATTGTCTGAATGTCTGTTTAATTTTCCTCTCTCTAAATGGCTACACCAATTGATAATGTGAGTTTCCTCCACAATAAGTAGAAAATAAAAATATGGGGTTTAAGTAAAAAATTATATATTTGAAGGATATGAGAAGTGTTTTTCTTAATATAAAGACTATAAACATAGTTAACTAGCGAGGGTTTTCTCCCTTCATAGCAGAAAACAAAGCTGAATTCCTTCTAAATGCCTTAGCAGCAGACTTATATAATTGTTGTGTTTGATTTGTTCTAGGAAAAAGTGCAATCTGATCATCTCCTATCTTGAATGATGAAGTCCTCCAAGACAATGGTCTGGTTTACTTAACTTTGTGAAACCATGTCTTTAAAATCCCACAAGGTGTTCATCCTTTGGTCATTTATCCTCACTTTTGCTTATGGATCTCCTTGATTAATGCTTTATATGACATTAGCTTTCTTGTCAGTCCCCTGAACATAAATAGAAATCAGTTTAATCTTTCAACATAGATTTATAGATTAAGTCATTGCATCACATGGCAATAGCCTAAGGCTGTGTGTACAAATTTTTTTTTTAAGGTGTCAAAAATTCATCTCTGGAGAGAAGGTTCTAACATCTCTTCCAGCTACTGTCTTCCAGCACTTTGAGTGTAGGTGTATTCTATGGCTGCTGCTTCTCTACACAAATTCAAAATCCTGAATCTCTTAGAATTTTATGTCTCACTGTAACTTAAACTTCTTTTTACGGAAGACTTAAGAAAACATTTGAGATATGTGGCTTAGATCAAAGTTCTCCTGTATATAAGAATAAACAATAAAGCAAAACCAAATAATTTCAATTATCAGCCAAGCAAAAAAAGTCTTTAGAATTCTTTGACACTAGATTTTAGTATCTATACTTTCCTAAAATATTTAAAGAGAGCTCTGGCACCAAAGGACAAGCACTGAGTCAGATGGACCTTTTGTCTGTTGTGTTATAGCCATTATATCTGATAATTTCAGAGCAATGAACAGGAGTTTTTTGCAATGTTTGAAAACAACCCAGGATATCAAACTTAAAAATTAGAAGACCCAAGAATAAAAATTAGAGGGCTGTTAAAAGATGCAGTTCATATTGACTAGTATAAGGTTTCCCCACTATTTAATTTCACAGATCTGCCTCCTCACCTCTCTAAGTGTGAAGACTTAGAGATAAAGGGTAAACTACAGACATATTTTCTTGGCTTTCTAAATGACAGGTGACAATACTGTAACTCAGGTCTATAACATGAACACAGGACTGGATGTGACTTTTGATACCCATGGAACTACAGACCAGTCAGTCTCATCCCCTGTGCCTAGAAGGGCTGTGGCACAGATTTTTCTGGAAACCATGCAGGGGCACATGAAAAATAATGAGGTGGCTGGTGACAGCCAACATGGTTTTACTAAGTGTAGATCATGCCTGACCTATTTGGTGTGCTTCTATGATGGGGCTACAGAACTGATGGATAGGGGTACGGCAGTTGACGTCATCTACTCATGCAAAGTGTTGAACACTGTCCTGCATGACATCCTTGTCTCTAAATTGGAGAGACATAAATCTGATGCAAAGCCCACCCAGTGGATGCTTGCTGGATGACCATAAGCAAAGGCTCAATATCCATGTGGAGATAGGTAATAAGTGGTGTCCCTCAGGAGTCGGTGTTGGGGCTGATCCTGTTCAACATCTTTGTCAGTGACATGGACAGTGGGATTGATTGCACCATCAGCAAGTTTGCCAATGACACCAAGCTGTGTGGTTCAGTTGATATGCTGGATGGAAGGGGTTCAATACAGAGGGACCTTGACATGCTCAAGAGTTGGGCCAATGGCAACCTCATGAATATCAACAAAATGAAGTGCGAGGTCCTATACTTGGGTCAGGGCACTCCCAGGCACAGCTACAGGCTGGGCAGTGAAGAGATGCAGAGCAGCCCTGTGGGGAAGGACTTAGGGGTGTAGGTTGATGAGAAAACGAACATGAGCTGGCTTAAGTGTGTGCTCGCAGCCCAGAAAGCCAACCATATACTGGGTTGCTTCAAAAGGAGCATGACCAGCAGGTTGAAGGAGGTGACCCTGCCCCTCTACTCTGCTCTCATGACACCTCACTTGGTGTACTGGGTGCAATTCTGGTGTCCTCAACATAAGGACATGGAGATGTTGGAGCAGGTCCAAAGGAGGGCCACGAGGATGATCGGGAGCTGGAGCACCTCCTGCATGAAGACAGGATGAGAAAGTTGGGGCTGTTCATCTTGGAGAAGAGAAGCTGTGTGGAGACCTCCAAGTATCTGAAGGAAGCCTACAAGGATGCTGGGGAGGGAATCTTCTTCAGGGACTGTTGTGATAGGACAAGATGTAATGGGTTTCAACTTAAGCAGGGCAAGTTCAGGTTAGATATAAGGAAAAAGTTGTTTACTGTGTAGGTGGTGAGGCTCTGGAATAGGTTATCCAATGAAGTGGTAAATGCTTCATCCCTGGCAGTGTTCAAGGCCAGGTTGAACAGAGCCTTGGGCAACATGGTCTAACAAGAGGCATTCCTGCCTATGGCAGGGTGGTTGGAACTTAATGATCTTAAGGTCCTTTCCAACCCTAACTATTCTATGATTCTATGATTTTATAAATGAAGTCCCCAGTCAAGAGCCTCACATGTATCAGGCCCAGCTATCTGTAACTGTCACAATGAAGATCAGTAAATATAAATTATAAGCTCCAAAGTTTTGATCTGCTTAGAAGCATAAAATTTATTCTGAGTTTATGCTATATTTTGTCCTCTGCTAACAGGAACCTTCTTTATCTTGTTCTAAGGAGCTTAATACATACAATAGAGAACTCAGCTGTCGTCCGGGTTCAAGCTTTGGTGCATATTCTTTGTAACAGCTTTAGCGGTTTACACCGGTCCTTCTCTGGTTATGTCTCTTCAGAAGCGCATGTCTGAGACTCCTTCATTATCTCTACAAAACCTTTTCATCTACAAAAATTTATACAAAATGAAAAATCAAGACTAGCAGATAAAGGTATAAAAGAAAGTGCCGGGTTTAAACAGATAATCCAATCCCATAAACTGCCCCAGTCAAATACACTTTTCTGCTGTCCATTCCCATACTCTCATTTTAGCAATAGAAGGCAGAAGAGAAAAGTTTTTTTTTCTTCCTGTTAAAGCAAGCTTTAAAAATAAACTTTATAAATTTCAACTCACAGCAGAGTTCTCTCTCTATTTACTCTATCAAATGGAATCCAAATTGATTTTGTATAAAAATCCTGCTAGTTTCCTGAATCAGATTATGAACTGCAAAGAACAAGGAGCCTTTTTAAGAACACTCAAAAGTCTAATGATCTAAGACCACATCAGAATCAGATGTTGTTGTCAGGTGTAATCTATTTTTGCAGAGGAGATGTTTTTAGTAAAAGATGTGTATGCCTCTCTAATTCAGAGGTGTCTTTGTCTAGACACTAAGTGTGCCTATGTTACCTTGTACTGCAAAATGGGTGACCACGAGAAGTGAGACTGCTGAGTGTACAGCATACACCAGGGGACTGCTGGACTTTTCGTAGTGCATAGTCACCATAATGTGAGCACATAACAGGCACTGCAAACAGGCAGCTTGCTGTCTGCTTTGTGTCTATCACTCAGGAAAGGATTGAAACAGATCAATCCTGAAGTTGATCTAACTGCAACAGTACCATAAATCTAATGGAAATCTAATGTAAGGAGAGGTGGGAAAAACACTTAGTTCTAGCTCTCACTTGATTGTGTTTAACACTGCACCCTGTTTTTTTGTGGACAGTGTTTTAGCATGACATGCTGAAATGAAACATGACAGCTCATTTTGGGATCTGGTATCTACTATCTCTTTTCATAGTAAGCATCACAACAGATTTTCCGCTGGAAGTAGTCAGCCATTATGAACTGACAGACTTAGATAATGGTATAGAGAGGTAAAATTCGAGTTTTAAATTTTTTTTTTTTCCAGTTAGGAAATTCCTTAAATCCAAAATTCCTAATTTTCCAAGAAGAAAATTTGATATAATGAATCATTACAGGTGACTATAAAATCTCTGGTTTAAGCTAGTAATATTGCATATTATATCAACAACACAAAATATAACCTTGCAGAAATGAAGAATCATTAGAAGGAGAAAAATATTTTAAAAGAAACCTGTCCTTTCAAATACCCCCATCAAATTGACAGACCTTTGTTTCCCATCTTATGTACATGTGTTTATGCACTGAGATCCAACCACTGAAGTCTTCTCAGCTCAGTGAAATTTTTCCAAAGTGGTCTTACAAACTAATTTCCAAAATCTTGTACTTTATGTTCTTACAGAGTTTAGGTCTGCAAAATTTGTTAACTATCTCTATTATTCAAACTATCAAGCATACTTTTGATAACAAGCATCTAGTTTTCAGGTGTAGCATGGTCTTAATTCAAGAGACATTAGTCCCTACTGAGTACAGACACTACTTGTAGTTATGTCAGTATTAACTAGAAATATGCCAGTCATGCTTTTGACAATAACCATTGATTTCACAACATGTAAACATATATTCTTCTTTGGAATTACACAGTTGCATTCATTGTGCCTTGTAGTCACACTTGAGGAGAGAAAAATATTTTTACTATAAGCTAGTTAATTGAGGTTCCTAAAATAAGCTTACAGTCAAATATCAAACTAAACCAGACATAGCCATTGCAAACAACATCTTTCCATCACATTACTCGATTGGAACTCAAGTGGTACTAACAAGGTCACAAATCTATTCCAAAATATTCAGATAATGCAGGACCATATATCTTATTTAGAAAGTTGATGTAATCTCCACAGTCCCTATAGGCCAAAAGCTTTCAGTAAGTTCAAAGTTATATCTATCAGGACATTTTTTGCAGGGGAGACACAAATTCACACTGGCTACACTGGCTGGAAAATTTAAAAATGCATTCATGGTAGCTCCAACAGCAGGTAAGGGAGCTATTTACCCTCACCACTTGTATTAGCAGAGCCACATTACTGCTGCTGTTTCTTGATTTAGTAACTGCATGATTTACTCTGCTTTGTAGAAGAATCCAGAATCCAGAATCCCAAGGGTTGGAAGGGACCTCAAGAGATCATCTGGTCCAACCCCCCTGCAAGAGCAGGGTAACCTAGAGTACATCACACAGGAACTTGTCCAGGCAGGCCTTGAATATCTCCACTGTGGGAGACTCCACAACCCCCCTGGGCAACCTGTTCCAGTGCTCTGTCACTCTCACAGTAAAGAACTTCTTCCTGATGTTAACGTGGAACCTTCTATGCTCCAGTTTACACCCATTGCCCCTTGTCCTATCACTGGATATCACTGAAAAAAGCCTAGCTCCATCATCCTGACACCCACCCGTTACATATTTGTAAACACTGATGAGGTCACCCCTCAGTCTCCTCTTCTCCAAGCTGAAGAGACCCAGCTCCTTCAGCCTCTCCTCATAAGGGTGGTGTTCCACTCCCTTAATCATCTTTGTGGCTCTGTGCTGGACTCTTTCAAGCAGTTCCCTGTCCTTCTTGAACTGAGGGGCACAGAACTGGATGCAATATTCCAGATGTGGCCTAACCAAGGCAGAATAGAGGGGGAGGAGAACCTCTCTTGACCTACTGACCACACCCTTTCTAATGCACCCCAGGATGCCATTTGTCTTCTTGGCCATAAGGGCACATTGCTGGCTCATGTTCATCCTCCTATCCACCAGCACCCCCAGGTCCCTTTCCCCTTTGCTACTTTCCAGCAGGTCAACCCCCAACCTGTATTGGTACATGGGGCTGTTCTTCCCCAGATGCAAGACTCTACACTTGCCCTTGTTGAATTTCATCAAGTTTCTCCCCGACCAACTCTCCAGCCTGTCCAGGTCTTGCTGAATGGCAACACAGCCTTCTGGTATGTCAGCCATTCCTCCCAGTTTAGTGTCATCAGCAAACTTGCTGAGAGTACACTCGGTTCCCTCATCCAGGTTGTTGATGAAAATATTAAACAGCACTGGTCCCAGCACCAACCCCTGAGGGGCTCCACTAGTCACAGACCTCCAGCTAGATTCTGCACCACTGCCCACAACTCTCTGCCTTCTTCCTTCCAACCAGTTCTTGATCCACCTCACTACCTGATCGTCAAGCCCACACTTCCTTAGCTTCTCTATGAGAATGCTGTGGGAGACAGTATCAAATGCCTTACTGAAATCAAGAAAAACCACATCTACTGCTCTACCATCATCCCTCCACCTAGTCACTTCCTCATAGAAGGCTATAAGGTTGGTCAAACATGACTTACCCTCGTAAAACCATGTTGGCTGTTTTTAATAACCCCCTCATCCTTGGTATGCCTAGAAATGGAGTCAAGAATAAGTTGTTCCATCACCTTTCTAGGGACGGAGTTAAGGCTGACCGGTCTATAATTACCCGGGTCCTCCTTCTTGCCCTTCTTATAGACTAGTGTGACATTTGCCATCCTCCAATACTCAGGCACCTCTCCCGTTTCCCACGACTTATCAAAGATGATGGAGAGTGGCCTAGCAATGACCTCCGCCAGCTCCCTCAGCACCCGTGGGTGCATTCCATCCGGACCCATCGATTTATAGATGTCCAGATTGCATAGCTGATCCCTAACCCAATCCTCATCTACCAAAGCAAACTCCTCGTTTGTCCTGACTCCTTCTGGGGCAATAGGAATCTGGGGCCCCTGGGGAGAGTCTGCAGGAGTAAAGACAGAGGCAAAGAAGGCATTCAGCACCTTTGCCTTCTTTATATCCTCTGTCTCCAGGGCACCCACCTCGTTCAGCAGTGGGCCTATATTGCCTCTTGTGTTAGTTTTATTTGCTATGTATTTGAAGAAGCCCTTTCTATTGTCCTTAACCCGACTAGCAAGATTAAGTTCCAAGGAGGCCTTAGCTGTCCTAATTGCCTCCCTACATCCTCTAACAATTGTCCTATATTCGTCCCAAGTGGCCAGCCCCTCTTTCCATAATCCATAGATTCTCCTTTTTCACTTCAGTTTGCCCAGCAGCTCCTTGTTTAACCACACTGGTCTCCTAGCTCCCTTACTTGATTTCCTGACCATTGGGACGCTCAGATCCTGAGCTTGGAAGAAGCGGTCCTTGAATGCTGACCAAAGGCATAGACATGGTTTTATGCTGCTAAAGCTGCTTTGACACTGTACTTCCATTCAGGATATTACACAGTCATACCTTGGTTTTGCACATAAGCTTTCACCCATTTTCAGACACAAGAACACCAATCGCTGAACCAAATGTAATGGGGAGAAATTCCTGTGAAAGAACTTACTGAAGCAGGGTTTCTGCGGGAGGAGAAACTTAGAAAGCAATTCCCAGTGCATCACTTCTTCACCTGGCTCTGAAACCACATTCCTGCAGTGAATGAAGCAGTCATTTAGATAAGAAGTCAAAACAAGATCTTTCTCCAGATTTTTCTTCTGTGCTCACTGAGAGAGAGAGCCTGTGTCTTGAAAGGTTTAATTATGGAAAGGAATTGGGAGCTGTGAAGTTGTGATTGATTTTATTAATATTTTGGCAGTATTTAACAGCAGCATAAATCTATTTATATTCTTCTTTTCCAATCAATTATTGTTGCAAATTGTAAATCTATCAGTTATTGATTTTTTCATTCTTATCCTAGATTATGTTCTAGAAGTAAATGCAACTTCAAACAGAGCAGCTGCAAGAAATAAGCTTAATGAGTATAGTAACACTATTAGTCTGTCTAATTGTAAGTTTCTGAATGACACTGGTTTTTAATGGATTAAGTTTTAACAAAGCTGTCTGAAAAAACATTAAAGATTTAGCAGATTAGACATCAAGGAACAATGTGCTTTCAGTTTAATTTTAACTCTCCTAGTCTAAAAGTTCTTTACTGCTATGTGTTGCTTCTTCCTGTGATAAAACTTTGAATTTATTATAAGAACCATAGAATTTAATTAATGTAATTATAACAATACTACTATATAAGAATAAATAATGAATGAAAAAATCTGAACAGATAAAAGTACACTGGAGTAAAAATCATAGAATCATAGAATAGTTAGGGTTAGAAAGGACCTTAAGATCATCAAGTTCCAACCCTTCTGCCATGGACAGTGACACCTCACACTAAACCATCTCACTCAAGGCCTCGTCCAACCTGGCCTTGAGCACTGCCAGGGAAGGAGCATTCACAACCTCCCTGGGCAACCCATTCCAGTGCCTCACCACCCTAACAGGAAAGAATTTCTTCCTTATATCCAATCTAAACTTCCCCTCTTTAAGTTTTAACCCGTTACCCCTTATCCTACCACTACAGTCCCAAATGAAGAGTCCCTCCCCAGCATCCCTATAGGCCCCCTTCAGATACTGGAAGGCTGCTAGGATGTCTCCACGCAGCCTTCTCCAGGCTGAACAGCCCCAACTTTCTCAGCTGATCTTCATATGGGAGGTGCTCCAGTCCCTTGATCATCCTCGTGGCCCTCCCTCCTCTGGACTTGTTCCAACAGATCCATGTCCTTTTTATGTTGAGGACACCAGAACTGCAAACAATACTCCAAGTGAGGTCCCACGAGAGCAGAGTAGAGGGGCAGAACCACCTCCTTGGACCTGCTGGTCACTCTCCTTTTCATGCATCCCAGGATACGGTTGGCTTTCTGGGCTGCAAACGCACACTGAAGCAGGCTCATGTTCATTTTCTCATCAACCAGCACCCCCAAGTCCTCCTCCTCAGGGCTGCTTTGAATCTCTTCTCTGCCCAGCCTGTAGCTGTGCCTGGGATTGCTCCGACCCAGGTGTAGGACCCTGCACTTGTCATGGTTAAACTTCATGAGGTTGGCATCAGCCCGTATATTTGATAATATATCAAAAGTAAGTAAAGAAATTCAATAATGAACTACAGATTTAGAGTATAATTACCAGCAAAACATTGCCATCTGAGTGCAAAAAATGGGAAATATTGCCTCTATATAACCTATCAAACTGAAGGAATACCCAGCTGATCAATGATTTCAAAGAAAGTGAGTAACTTCTCCTTAATTATGTTATGGTTTTAAATTTCTGAGGCCAGAAGCATTGCAGGCTTTAAATTGCTTTCAGTAGTTAAATAGATGATGAGAGTCAAATGATTTTTAGATAAGATAGAAACCTGAGCGCTTCAGAGCAAAAATCAGTCTAAAATTAGATGTGCTAGAAAACTTCACAGAGCTAGAAAATTGGAGTATTTTACAATGAGGTAAAAGAGATTTTTCCTACTACAGTTTGAACACACACCAGTACTCAGCACCAACTGAGCAATCATTTTGCACAAATATGTTTTTTAATTTTGGAAACACTGTGTACACACAGATTCACGCCTACACATATAGATAATAATTTTCACTGCCTCCCTCTAAATGGACTTCACTAAATGCATTACAACAGTTTTCAAATAAAGAAGGTATGGCAAACACAGGCAAGTTTCTCTAAAGGAACAGAATAGTAATATAGACTAAATTAATAATCTTTTTTTTTTCACGTGGTTAGCGTCTACAGGACTAAGACAGTAGAAAAACAATGCTGTACAATTTACCATAGGAAGGGTAATATCCTGCTATCTTACATGTTTATTAGGCAACTCTGAATAATTAAAAAAATATAAGCCAACCATAGTTACTTAAACCACTGATCCACACTTTTAGGGAAGCCAAGTGTTTTGTTGTTCTCTTAGTATAATTTATGAATTTGATGGGTTATCAGAAAAAGACAAATAAGGAGGGAAAATAACTACCTGATTCCAGCAGTTAGTCATATCACAGGAAAGATGTGTATTTGATTCAGTGGGATGCCTGGTACTTGAGGCACAGCCAGCCTGCAGTACACTTGTACTAATGACATGCTAGTCAAGATGCATATATTTCTATATATATATCTATATATATATCTATATATATTTTCCTTGATTGTGTGTGCAAACGTATACCCACTATGTAGGAATCTCTTTACTTAGACCAGAAATGCAAACACTATGAAATAATCATCACTATGGACATTCCTTGTATTCCCTCCATATCTGTAACTGCAACTCACAAGATATGAAGAGTTTTACCTCTTTCCTCTCTGCCAGTTTTTGATCCAAGAGATTAACAGTATTCATGATGTTGCATTTGATTTTGGTTTGGGGAGGGTTTTTTTCTAGGTGTGAGCCTGAGTGATCCTGAATTAGTAGAAGATCTGATATTCTGGTTTTCATCCATTTATAAAGTTGTCAACAAATGTAACATTGAATTACCCAGCACCAGATTGTTATTATCATCTTAATTTCATGGAATCATAGAATGGTTAGGGTTGGAAAGCACCTTAAGTTATCTAGTTCTAACAGCCTACCATGGGCAGGGACACCTCACACTAGACCATGTAGCCCAAGACTCCTTACAGCCTGGCCTTGAGGGTCAGATGCTCACATCAGCGGAGATGCTGGCTCCTGAGCAAGGCCTGTCAAGGGCTTGAGGCTCCCTCAGTGGCTCCCGCCACTCATAACTGAGGCTCCTGAGTGTGGAGTTTCCCCTCCCACTGGTGTTGAAGGCTCCTCTCTGGAGTTACTCACCTTGGCAAATGACCATGGCAAATTTAGGTTATTTCATATTGGTATTTACAACAGTTATAATTAATTATATTCAATTACAGTGATTATAGTGTCAGAAATTCAGCACATGCACATATGAGGAAGGTAAGGAGCAATATTGCTTTGACATGCCACTGAAGTGTGAAGGTAATTTGTAAAATTTAAATAAGAGGAAAGTGAGATACCTTAGAGATATTTACTGAAGTATAAGGAATGGCACTAATAATTTTTGAAATTCTGTCTTGCATCAAAATCAGTTGGCTGGAAATTATATTCCTGATACCAGATACACAATAACAAGCATTATGAAGACAGCATAATGGGCCCTGAAAATGAACACAATCTAGCTAAAGTTCACAACTTCATCTTCAGCAATTCTATTATACTTGAGTGTACCAGAATACAATTTTTTTTTTAAGTTAAAATAATTTTTACTGTGAAAATGCCATTTAAATATATTTGCTGCAAGAGGAACTTAAAATAATTTTCTATTTTTCTATTTTATGAAATAGAAAAAATTTATATTTCAGCATTTGGAATAAAAGTCTCAATTTATAACTTGAAATACTACTTTCAAAGATGCTATAAACATTCTAAATTAAATAAAAATTCCTATTGCCCTCCCACTCCAATTTTTAAAATAATATTCAGTAAAATATTATTTTAGATTTCTTTATAGAACAAAAATTTCGTCCTTTTTTTTTTCCATGATCTAGACATATCTCTCTTAATTACAACTCTATTGCATTTCTGTGTGTACCTATGTATGATATGCAATGAAGTAATACAATATTGCTACCTGCTTAGTGGAGGAAAAACTTTCAAATACAGAATTTATGAAGGCACATATATAAATTGGCAGTGATCCATTGCTTGTGTGTCAGAAATGCTGATAGTCTTGGAATTAAATAGAGCAATTTTCTATTAACCAGCATATAACTTCTTTGCACATAAGCGTATACTATTAAAATAAATCCCTTCTACACAGGGCTTTATAAAGGAGCTGATTAGATCTCATGTTTGCATTTTCATCTTTTGTGCTTGTCATTCAGATTCTTCCAGTTGCCTGTGTTTTATTCTGGTTTTGCAGTTTCTGCCATTTTTTCAGTCAGTGCAGGTGTCTCCATTCTTTGTATTCTGAATGTCATTTCCCAAGTATCAAAGACAACAGGACATCAAAACAGCAGTGTTTTCACTGAGTTAAACTTCGATCCTAAGTATGCACTATGAAATCATTCACAGGTTTTAGTCCACAGATGTCTTTAACTGGTTTCCTCATAGTTTAAACAAAAGAACTTGTTGGTTTGATTGTGTTTTTTTTGTTTTTTTTTTTTTAAATCTCTAATTTATCAGAAAAGTTAAATACAATGATTTAATATTATTAGACTGCTGGATGCACTGATTCCTCTGGCTAAACAGTTTATGAATTCATACTGTGTAACAACGATAAAGTGGCATTTAAATCCTTCATTACTATAACAACAGCTCCAACAGTAAGCATAGACTATGAACTTTGCTACATTTAAGAATGAATTTGGATTTGTCTATACAACTAGGTATGAATTTACAGTATTTTAGCTACTTTGTCTTGTTGCCTTTCATTTTCTGTTTCTCCTGTGATTGCCCTTACTGAATTCTGAGTGTAAACCTGCAAGATATGATGCAGATGAAGATCTATTGTTTTGCCCATAATCTGAACTGGCTACAAACAAGCCAATTCCATTCAAAATCTTAAACAGAGACGTTAGTACAGATTACGACCATGCTAAAAAGCTTTCCTAGTAAATGGATGCACTTTATCTCTGCAACAATTTCCTGGCTTCCTGACTATAGCTCACTCTTTCTGGCTAGTTTACTGTATCTTTCCATTCCCATCTTCTAAACTAGCATAATATGATGGACTTTTCTGTGAAATATGTTATCTTTCTTTAAAAGCAGATACAGTTTACATGTTGCACACTGCACAGGTACCCAGGCACAGGCACAGAGACTGTAGCGTAGCTAGTTTCCAGTAAATTATCATCTGGAGCTCCTGAGAAGTAATTTCCCCTGTAAACCAGTCCTGACAGGCTGACAAGATAACAGTAATTTGTAGAAGTTCTTCTCAGTTGCCCTCACTGCAGAAATTAAAAGTAAGTATGATTCGTTAATTCACAGGCTTATTATACTGTGAAGTCACACATTAAAGGTTTAAAGACTGTAATGTTGGTGTCATGTTACTGTTAAATCCACTCAACTATTGTACGAATAATCAAATTTGCTTGTTCATTGTTTCACATGGAATATAAAGTGTATTAAAAAGAGGAGGAATCCAGAAATGCAACCACTTTTTTCCTTCTTGGAGTTTTCTCACACTATCAGAAAATTGTCTAGTATTTCTTACTTACACAGTATGGATATTATACCTGGACTTATGCAAAGCATTCTACACTGTCTCACATGACATACTTGTCTCTAAAGTGGAGAGATATCAATTTGATAGATAGAGCAATCAGTGGATTAAGAATTGTCTGAAAGGCTGCAAGCAAACAGTTGCGATCAGTGGCTCAGATTCCAGTTGGAGACATGTAAAAAGTGGTGCCCCTCAGAGGTCAGTGTTGGGACCGATCCTGTTTAACATCTTTGGCAGTGACACGGACATTGGGACTGAGTGAACCCCCAGGAAGTTTGCCAACGACACCAAGCTGTGTGGTTCAGTTGATATGCTTGAGGGAAGGAATGCCAACCAGAGGGACCTTGACACGCTTGTCAGATGGGCTGATGCCAGCCTCATGAATTTTAGCAAGGCCAAGTGCAAGGTCCTATACCTGGGTCGGAGCAATCCTAGGCACAGCTACAGGCTGGGCAGAGAAGGGATTCAGAGCAGCCCTGCTGAGGACTTGGGGGTGCTGGTCGATGAGAAAATGAACATGAGACTGCTTCAGTGTGCGCTCGCAGCCCAGAAAGCCAAACATATCCTGGGCTGCATCAAAAGGAGCGTGACCAGCAGGTTGAAGCAGTTAATCCTGCCCCTTTACTCTGCTCTCGTGAGACCTCACTTGGGTGCAGTTCTGGTGTTCTCAACATAAAAAGGACATGGATCTGTTGGAACAAGTCCAGAGGAGGGAGGGCCATGAGGATGATCAGGGGACTGGAGCACCTCTCATATGAAGTTAGGCTGAGAAAGTTAGGGCTGTTCATCTTGGAGAAGAGAAGGCTGCGTGGAAACCTCATAGCAGCCTTCCAGTACCTGAAGGGGGCCTATAGGGCTGCTAGGGAGGGACTCTTCATTAGGGACTGTAGTGATAGGACAAGGGGTAATGGGTTAAAAGTTTAGATTGGATATAAGGAAGAAATTCTTTCCTGTTAGGGTGGTGAGGCACTGGAATAGGTTGCCCAGGGAGGTTTGAATGCTCCCTCCCTGGCAGTGTTGAAGGCCAGGTTGGACAGAGCCTTGAGCGACATGGTCTAGTGTGAGGAGTCCCTGCCCATAGCAAGGGGGTTGGAACTAGATGATCTTACAGTTCTTCCAACCCTGACTATTCTATGATTCTATGATTAAGGCTAAACAAAGTTTCTTTGTTTAGTTAATGCTACATGCTGTGCCTTGGCATTTATCAGTGGTATGTGCATGGAAAGTTGTCATTATACTTTGTTGCAAAAAAATAATTTACCTTTTAAGCTTTTATTTTTGCATCCATTCACTCTTACATCCCATCTTCTGGTTCTTCTGTAATGTCCTGAACTGATTTTAGGCTCTTCATTCTCTCTTCCTAAGACAGCATAATATGATAGTTATAGTACATGGTATGCACAGTGCTTGTTTCCCAAGTTGTCTTTTATTCTCCTGTGATCCTCAACTTTTTTGCTCAGAACTTGCTCAACTGATACCAGCAGCAGCAAGCTGGATAGGGACATTTCTATGCATATGGAACATATTCATGAAGCATCATTGCTATCATCTGTACTACAGTGGTGCCTAGATATTCCAGCCAAAATCAGTATCCTCCTATGCCAGGCAGTGGGAAGAGCAACAGCAGGTTACCATGCTGGCACTGATAAACTTGCAGTAAAAATGTCAAGGGGTTGGAAGCTTCATAGAGACTCAAAAAGCTGGAAAGTGATGCTGAGATTAATGCCTTAGGAGTTGATCCTTGCCTCTGTGTCTGCTGAAGCTGGATAATATTGCTTTTCTGTATTTAGCAGGAATAACTTCAGTCTAGGCTGGCTTTTCTGAGTCATGTAGCTGATACCTCCAGAGATTTTAAGACATTTGAGCAGCTGGTGGCAGACAAAATATACTTGTGACTCCTACACTTTCCATTCTTATCTTTGAAAACCTTTTTGCATTTAAAACATACTTCAGGACAATTTTCTGTTCCTTATTTTGCTCCTTAGAAGTTACAGTTAAAAATCTTGTTAGTATATGTACCTTTCTAGACTGCTGTAACACAGCTACTCTAAAAATGAGGATATCATGGTGGTAAAGTGGTAAAGAAGATTTAAACAAACAAGAATGCAATTTCCTGTAAAAGATATGTTTGTATTACTGACATAAAAACAAATGTACTTTTTAATGTCCAAAAATTAGCTATATTCTGAGATCTTGTTTATATAACATGTGAGCCCAGAAATAATTTTGAGACAACACAAAATTTGCTCAATTTGTCTATGTAGGAGCAGAAAACCAATATTTTTAAACCACAGAGAGTGAAGATAGAGTTTCCAACTTCATTGCCACACTGTTGTGTTTGCTTTGTTTTGAAAAAGGTTTTCTTTCTTTTTCTTGTCATCATTCCTTGTCAGGACAGGTTTGAAAAAAGAGGAAAAATGATTCATCATGTCACTGCAAAACAGAGTAGAGGTATGAGCCATATCTTAATAGTTCCTTAAGGATATTAGATCCAGAAATTATGTTCCTAAGCTATGGTTAGTGCAAGACATCTCTGCTTAGTAGTACATGAGCATGTAATTTATAGAATTGTGGAACTGTAGAATAATTTATGTTGAAAGGACCTTTGAATATATTGTAGTCCAAACCAGTGCTAAGCAGAGACAGTTATGAAATCAGAAGTTGTCTTGCCTTGCCTTGCTTTGCCTTTTCTTCTCTGTTTCTCTCTCTTGTTCTCTCTTTCCTGGAATAGTATCATCATGGACTGCTAAATCACAGAAGTAATATATTTTATCTTTTGTGGGTGAAGACTAACAGGTACAAAAAGCAAGTAAAACTTTCCCCCTGACATAAATTGCCTGAGGGTGGGGCAGAGTAGACCCCTCTATACTGGACTACTGGTGTTCTCATTGTTTCTTCATAGGGACAGGTAGGGGCAGGATTTACATGGTCTAGAGAAGCGCTGAGAGAGAGCCTGATCAGTATTCATCACAAATTCAGGGGAATGAAAAAGAGAATTATAACTGGTCTTGATGGGTTTGGGCAATGGAAGTGGGAACGAAGAGTCTGGGTGTGAAAATTCAACCTATAATTTTTGTAGTGGGAAATGAGTAACTAGGATTCTAACAGTATTTTAGCATATTAAACAAATGTACTATTATAAATAAATTGAAACTGATATGTCAATGCTTTCAGTAGCTGCTGAAAATATATCTATTGATTAGGTTGTTTATTATGGAAGATTAAAAATTGTTGAGACTATAGTGTGAACACGTTGAAACTAACTTCAGTTGAGAAGCTGTCTGTTAAGAGTGCAAAATCTTTCCAACCAAAAGTCACTTACACAAAGGATAAACTCAGCTGCAAACATATATAAACATTTCATAATGGTAGCTATGATAAAAAGTTAATATACAACTTCTTGGATGTAAGCAAACTATCCACAGGAAAAAGGTCTTCAGAAGAAAATATAGCGTATGATTATAATATGACCCATTTGGTAGAAAGTAGTTTTAACAGTTTTAATGCTAAACGCTCAAGCATCGAGAAGATACAAATTTGAAGAAAGCTGGGAGTAAATATTAGAGGTTGGCTTTACATTATAAAATCTATTAGATGCGGCATGACCATTTTCCAATGTTTATTCATCTACATCTGCCTTCTAAATTGATTCAGTGACAAAGAAAAGATAAAGTTCAAAAGGTTGTCTAGATCTCTTTATTTTTTCTATTTTAAAGAATTTATGGAAGATGTTACTGACAATACAAAGAAATTTTGTGTATGTCTGTGGCCCATTTTGCTTATTACTAGGTAGTGTAGGGAGCAAAGCAATTCATGAATACTTTTTAACAGAAGAATTATTAAAGGGTAGTCAAAGAAAAAAGAAAGGCTTTGAATAAAGTGAAATATTCCTTAAAGGTAGAGGATTTGGTTGAGTATGAAAAGAAGCAATCTTATGCTCAAAAGGTTATTAGAAGATCTGAGAAGCCCAGCTGCCAAAATCTCTGTAGCACTAGTAATAAACATACTTCAGTGGGAAAATATGAAATAAGGTTATGAGGATAAATGCATGAGAGGACAGATCCTTTGCAATAACTAGTTTAATTAAAAGTGGCATTATTCTTGATTTTAATGCATTTAAGTTGAACACGGAGAAGGTTTCACTTAATGTTATTAAAAGCATGCTGATATGAAGCAGATTTTATTGGTGTCAGGAATACCTTTTTAAAGAGATGTTTCATGTTAGACTTAAAGATGAAAGTGAGAGAAGCTCTGCAATTCTGTTGTTAGTGAATTTAAAGAGCAGGTATTATTTGAATTTGAGATATCTTCCCTTGAATGGTTTAATAGGACTTACAGAGTGTTTTTAATGACTTGAGCAACAAGTGCATTTGTTGATATTTTTAACCTTCCTTGAAGCAAGAAGAGAATTTCATCTATCTCAAAGTCATATGATTTTACAAGAGCTATGTCAAAAATCTATAATAGAAAAGATACTAGGAATATTTTATTAGATATCATGTTTGTTACCAGTATAAAATTTCATCAAAATCTATGATATTGTAAAATTAATCTGAGTCAAATTTTGGTTGAATATCATGGAATTGCAGGAAGGGGGGGATGAGGCAAATCTTGGGGGGGGCCCAAAAAATAAATATTTAAGTGATTGTTTAACATGTTTATTTTGGAAGGGACTTGACTAAGCCTGGATCTGAGTTTAAAAATGGAAAACTTTAAACTCAAGCAAAACTTCAAGGATATTGAATCCATGTAAAATACAGTGCAAAATGCTGACAGTGTGAAAAAGTCAAAGTGGAAGAAAATAGTTCTGACTCCTGAAGCTGAGGTTTACATCTACTCTGTTCAGTTGTGCTGACAGGAGGCTTGATGGAAGCAGAAGCTCATATACATAAAAAGGGAAAGTGAGGAATTCATCTCCATTGCTAAGAGAACTGTATATGTATGCATGTATTAGGAAAGTAATTTTTCAAATATAATTAATATGTATACACATATATAGAGGGATGCATAAATGCATGCATACACACATTTGTGTGTGCGGGCGTATTTATGTATGTTTGGAGTGAACAAAGAAAAAAACTTTAATCCTCTCCTATGGAAGGAGGAACAAATTTAACCTCTATCTGGTCCACCAGTTGCTCACAACAGGAAGCCTTAGCCTCCTCTTCCCTGAAGCTAAGAGTAAAAGTGGATACTCGCCATATGCAAGAGGAATGTGAGGTTTGAAGTGTTTCTCTTACTCTGAAAGAAGTCATACTGAATTAAGGAACAAAGTTCCGTGGGTGAAAAACTATTTAATACCAGCATAATCTAGTCTTCAGAAATCCATACTTTCATGTACGCTGTGCCTCTAATGCACCATATTAAGCTAAAGTAGGGTGACAGTTCAAGGTAAAATAAGAACAAATTCAAATCTTAGATAAACTGAATCAGTTAATAATGTGATGACCTGAGAATATTCATTCTAGTATACTCAGAGGACTGGCTGAACTAATTTCAGAGCCATTAGTAATATTTTTTTCTGAGAAACAGAATAAGGTAGGCCAGGAAATTGTAGATCAGTTATCCTAACTTCAGTTCCTGGAAAAAGTCAGGAAGTTTTCATCAGAGAAAGAAAATGCTACTAAAAGTCCACAAGGAGGTGAAGAGCATCCATGGTGGTCTTGTTGAAAGCATATCATGTCAGAGCAAGCTGATTTACTTTTACGAGAGGGTAGCAAGTCTTGTGGAGAGAAACAGCAGATGTCATACATTAGTGTCTCAGGTTTTGCACTGTTCAGATGGTACTCATAAGAACAAAAAAAACATAGTTTAGAAAATAATCTACTGTAAAGTTGTTAGAAAAATAATGCTTAGAGAGTACTTATAAGTGGTCCACCTTTCTAACCAGACAGATGTGGCAAATGGAGTCTTAAGGTAGGTCTGGTATTATTCATTATTTTCATTAGATGATTGAGTAGAGACTACAAATATTACATTATGAGAAATGTGGTAAGTTAAATAAGGAAGGGCTGCCAAGTTAGAATTTCATCTAACCTAAAATACTGTACAAAAACCAGGATGAAGTTTCACATGTACAAATGAAAAACTTTGCACTTCTGCAGGAATAACTGCACAAGTAAGACAGGGAATAGTAGAGCAACTGTCATTTCTGTAGATCTGGGAGAGGTAGCCGACAACTATAACTCAGAGGTTGTTACTCAGATTGCAACAAAAGCAAGTCCTTTTTGCCACTCTGTGATATTTCCTGGTTGGTAAAATGGTAATTAAAAAATACTATATAGAATTGTGATTTGTGCAGTGGTTTCATATGTGGATAGAAAAAATGATGAACGAGACACTTCTAAATATATTACTGCTTTAATTGTCCATCTTTGAAATCAACATAGTGTTTTAGCTAGGTATTTAATTTAGCTTTGTTTTCTTTGCCTTTGAGTGTTGTTTGGTTTAGAGTCTTAAAATAAAACACACTAATTATAATCTACCATAAGCTTTCTTATTGTAGAGCAAATGCAGCTTTCTTTCACCTCAGATCATTAACTCAGCCACAACAAAATGTATAGAAGGACCTCTGACAATTTTCTACTTTATACTGAGGTAAATGATTGTCCAAGGTGATAGATTATGAAGATATGGAGACATGAGCTTTGTTTAGACAACTAGGTAGGATGCCCAATGTAGCTTCTGTAATTGCTGGGCTTGCCAAAGAGATGTAAGGCAAGTGCTGTCCTCAGACTGTTATAGTAATAATTGTAGATAGAAGGCAGTAATAATAAATAAATCCCAAACATTTCCTTTCACAAGAGAAGTGATTTGTTGCCAGATTAAATAAAACCAAGTAGCAAAACATATACATTGCACGCAGGACAAGTAGTTTCTTGCTCACAACTTCTTTGGCCAGGTTTCCAGTTGCAAGAGGGATTACTGTGACTTGCACAGTAGTACTTTATCCTTCAGTCTTCACCTTACTTGTAAATAAACTCCCTTCTTATATGGTAATTACTTCCGTTTTCAATATCTTTGCTTAAATATCCTCAAAAAGGAAAAATAAAGGTAAAATTGTTTACTTCCTAATTTATTCCTTGATAATATTCTGCCTCTATAACAACTTATTCATGATAGTACCATTCATACCTTTGTGTCACATTACTTTTATCCACAGTGAACAGGCAACTAACAGTAAACTTCTACTAGTATGGGAGGAGAGCATTCTTTGTGGGTTTGGTTTTGTTTGGTTGGGTCTGGGGTTTTATTTTTCTTCATTTTAAAGTCTCCAAAATGCTTTGAAGGCTATGGAAAGATCATCCAGATGTGTTTTTACAACTATTTCACATTCACAGTCATGAGTGTTTAAAGGTACAAAGTATGCTGGTGCTGCGATCTGTATCAGATAAAAGGAGACAGGTTGTCCAGATTGCTTACTCTTAGTCATGCCTTGCATTTCCAGCAAGAGAGCTTGCTAGTTGGCAGAAGACAAAGCCATGCCAGGATAGATGCTAAAAATTCAACAGTAAGGACTACCACTTGTCATTCTAAAAAACAGATCTTAGCTACGGTTCTATTTAGCAGTAACCCAGAAAATGACATAAATCTAATCCTAGATTTGAAATTGAAGGTAATACTCCATGCCTGGATTCTTTGATAACGGCTGGTTTTATAGGGCACCGGCCTGGACGTTGGCATGTGGGAAAGGTTTATCGCACAGAGGTAAAAGGATGCTGGGGCACGAATTAGCAGGGCTCATTTGGAGAGCTTTAAACTAGATTTGAAGGGGGGATGGGGTTGTAGCTCGGCTTGCCTCAGTGGGACAGCGCTCTGGAATTGATGAAGACTGGGATGCCTCCTGTAATCCTAGGGTGAAATCGGTGTGCTCGGCTCGCTCCCTGAAATGTCTGTACGCCAATGCGCGCAGCATGGGAAATAAGCAGGAGGAGCTGGAAACCTGTGTTAAGTCGGGAGAATTATGATCTGGTGGCAATTACAGAGACGTGGTGGGACAGCTCACATGACTGGAATGTAGTCATGGAGGGCTATGTCCTTTTCAGGAAAGACAGGCCAGCCAGGCGGGGTGGTGGGGTTGCTCTTTACGTGCGAGAGCAGCTACAATGCGTTGAGTTCTGTCCGGGGACAGATGATGAGCGAGTCGAGAGTCTGTGGGTGAGAATTAAGGGGCAGGCTGGCAGGGGCGATACTGTTGTGGGGGTCTGTTACAGGCCACCGGATCAGGGTGAGGAAGTTGACGAGGCCTTCTACAGGCAGCTGACAGCGGCCTCACGGTCACAGGCCGTGGTCGTCGTGGGGGATTTTAACTTCCCTGATGTTTGCTGGAAGGACTACTCGGCAACCCAGCCGCAGTCCAGGAGGTTCCTCCAGTGTATGGATGATAACTTCCTCATGCAAATGGTGGATGAGCCAACCAGGAGAGGTGCGCTGCTGGATCTCATCCTCACTAACAAGGAGGGTCTGGTTGAAGGAGTGAAGGTTGAGGGCTGCCTTGGTTGCAGCGACCACGAGATGGTAGAATTCAGGATCTTGTGTGGTAGGGTCAGTAGAATAGCAAGTAGAATCGCAACCCTGGACTTTAGCAGGGCAAACTTTGGCCTCTTCAAGCGATTGCTAGGGGAAATCCAGTGGGCTAGGCTGCTTGAAGGGAAAGGGGCCCAAGATAGTTGGTTGACGTTCAAGGACTGCTTTTTCCGAGCTCAAGATCGGAGCATCCCGACACGTAGGAAGTCGAGGAAGAGGGTCAGGAGACCTGCGTGGTTAAATAGGGAATTGCTCGGTATGCTCAAGTGGAAGAGGAGAGTTTACAGGTCATGGAAAGAAGGGCTGGCCACTTGGGAAGAATATAAGGCTGCTGCTAGAGGATGTAGGAAAGCTGCTAGGATGGCTAAGGCCTCCTTGGAATTAAAGCTGGCGAGAGGGGTCAAGGACAGCAGAAAGAGCTTTTTCAAATACATGGCAGGTAAAACTAACACCAGAGGCAATGTAGGCCCGCTGATGAACGGGACGGGTGCCCTGGTGACAGAAGATACAGAGATGGCAGAGTTACTGAATGACTTCTTTGTCTCTGTCTACTCTGCTGGAGGCAATCCTGAAGAGCCCTGTACCGCTGAGACCCCGGATGAAGATAGGTCAACGGAGCGGTCTGCCTTAGTCGATGAGGAATGGGTTAAAGACCAGTTGAGCAATCTGGATATCCATAAATCCATGGGTCCAGATGGGATGCACCCGCGGGTGCTGAGGGAACTGGCTGAGGTCATTGCTAGACCGCTCTCCATCATCTTTACCAAGTCTTGGGAAACGGGAGAGGTGCCTGAGGACTGGAGGAAAGCAAATGTCACTCCTGTCTTCAAAAAGGGCAAGAAGGAGGACCCGGGTAACTATAGACCGGTTAGCCTCACCTCCGTTCCTGGGAAAGTGATGGAACACCTTATCCTTGGTGCCATCTTAAGGCATATCAAGGATAAGAGGGTTATGAGGGGCAGTCAACATGGCTTCACCAAGGGGAAGTCGTGCTTGACCAATCTTGTAGCCTTTTATGAGGAAATAACGCGGTGGATGGATGATGGTAGAGCGGTGGATGTGGTCTACCTCGACTTCAGCAAAGCGTTTGACACGGTCTCCCACAGCATCCTTGCGGCTAAATTGAGGAAGTGTGGTCTGGATGATCGGGTAGTGAGGTGGACTGTGAACTGGCTGAAGGAGAGAAGCCAGAGAGTTGTAGTCTATGGGGCGGAGTCTAGTTGGAGGCCTGTATCTAGTGGAGTGCCTCAAGGGTCGGTACTGGGACCAGTATTATTTAATATATTCATTAACGATTTAGATGAGGGAATTGAGTGTACTATCAGCAAGTTTGCTGATGACACTAAGCTGGGAGGGGTGGCCGACACGCCGGAAGGCTGTGCTGCCATCCAGAGGGACCTGGACAGGCTGGAGAGCTGGGCGGGGAATAACTTGATGAAATATAACAAGGGAAAGTGTAGAGTCCTGCATCTGGGCAGGAACAACCCCAGGTTCCAGTATAGGCTGGGGAACGACCTGTTAGAGAGCAGTGTAGGGGAGAGGGACCTGGGGGTCCTGGTGGACGACAGGGTGACCATGAGCCGACACTGTGCCCTTGTGGCCAAGAAGGCCAATGGCATCCTGGGGTGTATTAGAAGGGGGGTGGTTAGTAGGTCGAGAGAGGTCCTCCTTCCCCTCTACTCTGCCCTGGTGAGACCTCATCTGGAATATTGTGTCCAGTTCTGGGGCCCTCAGTTTAAAAAGGACAGGGACCTGCTGGAGAGAGTCCAGCGCAGGGCAACTAAGATGATTAAGGGAGTGGAGCATCTCCCTTATGAGGAAAGACTGAGGGAGCTGGGTCTCTACAGTTTGGAGAGGGAGCTGGGTCTCTACAGTTTGGAGAAGAGGAGATTGAGGGGTGACCTTATTAGTGTATATAAATATATAAAGGGGGAGTGTCACGAGGATGGAGCCAGGCTCTTCTCAGTGGCAAACAATGAAAGGACAAGGGGTAATGGATACAAATTGGAGCACAAGAGGTTCCACTTAAACCTGAGAAGAAACTTCTTCTCAGTGAGGGTGACGGAACACTGGAACAGGCTGCCCAGGGAGGTTGTGGAATCTCCTTCTTTGGAGACATTCAAGACCCGCCTGGACACGTTCCTGTGTAACCTTATCTAGGTGTTCCTGCTCCGGCAGGGGGATTGGACTAGATGATCTTTTGAGGTCCCTTCCAATCTCTAACCTACTGTGATACTGTTGATGCCTACCATGTGAACTTACCACAATGCATATCATAGTACATGAATTTATATTGCTGCACATAAGTGATGCGTCACATTATAAAGAGGAAATCTCAGTAAAAATAACTAACATATTTTATTCTGTTTGTATCTATTTGTTTTAATAAACCAAAAATTTTGTCTAGCTATACTCAAAATGAACTGGGCCATAGTCTAGCTAGGTCAAAAGCAACTTAAAATTCCATGCTACAAAGCAACATTCATCTACCTATGGCAAACGTTTGAGAACAAATATGTTGCTTTTATACACAGATTTTGTTACTGGTCAGTGTTCAAATTATTAAATTTAACTTGGTCAGAAGTGGATCTGAATGCAGAATGATTTTAAGCATGCAGCAGGAACAATGGAAAATTAAAAATCTTATCTCAGCACAAATCCTGCCATCTTAAATAATGCCTAGATCTTTAATACAAGGCAGAAAAAAAGCCTCTTTTTTTTTAGATTCTATACTGGGATCACTGCCGACTGTCAGACTTCATGCCTTATGCCAGAATTTTGTTCAGGGTGTGCTCCTCCTCGCAACAGTAGAAAAGCTGCACTGTAACTAAACCTTTGCACAATTATTTCAAAAAGATCTGAATTTAATTTCAATTACTTGCACAACGTATTTTCAGAGGGGTTGTGTATTCAGTTGGTCACATTAAATAGATGCAACCACATCTAAAAAGAATGCTTTTTCCTGTGACTTCAGCCATCAGAAGAAGAAAAACACAGCTGGGAGCAGTATCACAAAGCAGACGACCTAGAGGAAGAGAAGGCTGCAAGCTGTGTCTCAGTAGGGCATGGACAGCTGCAGAAATGGAGCTGTGAAGCAGCCGGCTGGGGAAAGCCAAGCCAAGCACTAGTGTTGCTATGCTAAAGCTGTGGGAAGTTTTTTGAAGCTCTGACATGACTCCCCAAGCAGCATGGTCAATTGAAAGAGAAGCACTGCCCAGGGCATGGTAGCCTGTGGAAGCTCTGAGGAGGAGAGGTAAAGCACTTGTATGCCAAAGGGCAGGAGACAGCTGGGCTACAATGGCATTGAGAGAAATCACTAACTGCCTTCTGACCCAAACAGCAAAGAAGCAAAGACAGGGCTATGTTCAGACTCAGGATAGGTAAAGGTTGGTAAGCCAGTTGTGCAACTGGCATGAATGGTATACACATGCTATGGGATAATGTGAAAGAAAGTAAACTAAATTTGTTTGCTTGTTATTTTTTATTTGTTTGGGAAGTGTATTCCCGAAGGAGATTTTTATAAAGGAGACTGGATAGGGAGACCAAATACACATCTCAGAAGAAGCATATCAAGACTCAGGAGTACAGTATGTTAAAATGAAACAGTATTTCTCTCAATATCATCAAATCATGAGATCAACCAAAATCCAGTCGTAATCTGAAAGCAATCCTGCCAGCCTGGCTTTTCCGTATGATTTGTTCCAATGGTCCTTCTTACACCTGTAACAAAAAAAGGACAAATGGAGAATGCCTTAGTAATGGACACAAGCAGGAAGACCTTCCCTGTGACTAGATGATAAACGTATTTGGACTAGCCAATCTTTGTTAGATGAAGTTATATAGAGATCCACAACTTAGACTACAACCACAATGGCAGATTCACTATGAGGTTCAACAAGGCTCAGTGCCGGGTCCTGCACTTCAGTCACAACAACCCCAGGGAACACTAAATGTTTGGGGGAAGAGTGGCTAGAAAGCTGCTCAGCTGAAAGGGACCTAGGGCTGCCAATTGACAGCGGCTGAACATGAGCCAGCTTATGGCCAGGCAGCCAAGAAGGCCAACAGCATCCTGGCCTGTATCAGAAATAGCACAGCCAGCAAGGGCAGGGCAGTGATCATCCCCCTGTACTCAGCACTGGTGAGGTCTCACCTTGAATCCTGTGTTCAGTTCTGGACCCCTCACTACAAGAGAAACATTGAGGTGCTGGAGCAGGTCCATAGAAGGGCAACAAAGCTGGTGAAGGGGCTGGAGCACAAGTGTGATGAGAATTGTCTGAGGGAACTGGGGTTGTTTAGTCTGGAGAAAAGTAGGCCCAGGGGAGACCTTATTGCTCACTACAAGTACCTGAAAGGAGGTTGTAGCAAGGTGGGTTTCATTCTCTTCTCCCAAGTAACATGTGATTGGACAAAAGGAAACTGCCACAAGTTGTGTCAGGGGAGAGTCAGACTGAATATGAGGGAAAACTTCACAGAAAGAGTTGTCAGGCATTGTAACAGACTGCCCAGGGGAGTGGTTGAGCCACTCTCTCTGGAGGGATGTAAAAGACCTATAGATGTGGCACTTAGGCTCATGGTTTAATGGTGAGCTTGGTAGTGCTAGGTTTGTGATCTTACTCAATCTTAAATGTCTTTTTCAACCTAAGTGATTCTGTGATTCTATGATTCCATGAAAACATAGGCAAACTGTCCATGAGAAGGGTCAAATCCAATCCTGGGGAGAAATTCTGCATTAACACAATAATTCAAATAAGTTGTTGCTGTTTATTCTCCTGTGGCACCATCTCCGCTGATTTCTCTACCCCATGTAATGTATAAACTGTTCAAAGCATACCACTTCAGGGTCTTTTTGCTGTATATTACAGTGCACAGAGGAAAGTCTGAAAGCAACAAACAGTAAGAATAATATATAAAAGGAAAATATGAACACCTAAAAATATTTTTAGAGGTTTTAAAAGTATAAAAAGTCTTATTATCTTTCTAATTGAAATGAAAAATGAGGAATTTAAGTGGTTGGTAATATACCAGTGGTGTAGGTATGAATAAAGCTCAGATGTGAAGTGGCTGAAAGTTATTGCAGTATAAAGTATATTTCAAGAGTCTCCAAAAATTCACGATAGTCTTAGTTCAGACCAATTAAACATATATGCACATTGCAAGAGCTAGTGTTAAAAATAAGCACTAATTTGCATTCCCAAATGCCAACCAAATGAGTGGTCAGAAACAGATACAGGCTGTCCTCCTGCTCTAGTTGCTATGTCACATAGGACACTGTATACAGGTAATGTTTGAATGACCTCTACCTACTTAGCATTTAGAAATCTTTCAGCTAAGATTTTGATGGCTCATTCTTTAACATAGGGAAAGCTGAAGTAAGGATATGCTAGATAGGAGCTTTCCCCTGGATTTCTTTCTTTTTTTCTTTAGATTTTGTTAGAAGGTACCTGAAAATGAGACATTCCTTGGTTTTTTGCCTTTTCTTAGGAAAGCACTTTATCCACCAAATAATTCATAAAAAGACATCAACTTTTTTTTTTTTTTAGTACTTCTCAAGTCATGGGTGAAATATTTGCAGCAAAAAAAATGAAAACCCATATTTAGGAAGAAAAAAAAGAGGTGCTTCATGGTTGTTTGTTTCTAGTGTTTTCTTGTCCTTTTTCAGTACGAAAAAAAAAACCAAACAAAAGAATATGTCCTCTTTTCCACACCCACCTTATTAGCTAATGCACTGAATATCACTGCAGTTTACAGTGTCTGTAAGGAGCATCCTCTTGAATGTCATTACGGATTAGATTAAAGGGATTTAGAGAATGTAGTTAGACCACCTATGAAGTCTGACAAATGCAATTTTTATCCTAGTATGGCAACACAGTTCAAAAGAGCCAAGGGGACTTGAGCTAAGTTTGCAATAAAAAGTTTTTTTGAGCATCAGGATTACACCAGTAGACTGAACCAATCAGTGCTGAGTCCAAGACACTGAATGTGTTTTGGCACTTTTACCTACACAAGGTTTAATTTAGTGACCAGAATCTAACATTTCCATCACACAAATGATTTTGAAACTATCTAGAGAAGCAAACAGGGGATCAGACTATTATGAGGACTCATAATGTGTTTTGCGTGCACTTCAAGCAGTTTCCAGTTTAGTATTTTCTAAAAAGAATTGAGTTACTGCATACCAAATGCATGTGCAGAGGTAGACGCTATGGGGGAAATAGCTTCAAAATTATGCTATCATTCAAAATTATGCTTATTAAGGTTCTAGGTGACGTTAATGTAGACATACTTTTTCAGTATTTCTTACTGGTTAGCTCAGGTGATTCCTGGCTATGAACACTGGTTTCTGTAAATTGCATTTATACACATCTTCACTTATACAGAGATTTTTCAAATGTGACTATCTAATGTCTATGGATTTTTCCATACTGGTTATGCACTTATGTCACTCACTGGGTCCTGATCTCGGTGTCTCCTACAGCCCTGGATATCATTTAAATGCAACAAATTTTTCTCCTCATCTCTGGAACATATGGCTTCTTTAATTGTCCAAGTAGCTGTGTAGCTGTGAATTAAGTCAAACTGTCAGTAGTCACTGCTTCTGCCACTTGCTTTTTTTAATAATTTTTTTTTATTTCTTAAAGATATTATCAGCCAAACTTCAGATATTAAAAACCCCACATATTCTTATGCATACTTTTATCCATTAACTAAAAGTGCAATAATTTTAGCTGCACTTCATAACCCAGGATGCCATCAAGTAAGCAATTGAATTTACCCCATATCCTAGAAAGTTTTATCAAAGTGAAGTTGAAGCACCATTTGTGGTTCTTAGTTGATGACTGAGCTTTCACAAAATGTGATGGAAAACTTTTGAGAAGCAGCTGTCACACATAAATGGTGAAGTGAGTCAATCTTTTGTACAACTTTGGAAAAGTCCCTTCCATTCCCATGGTGAAAAATAAACGGCAAAACTGATAGGTGTTACAGTTTAAGTCATGCTTAGGGAAAAAAAAAAAAAAAACAGCACTCTGGATGATGTAATCTAGTGCTATGTCTAATGAATAATGACAGTGGAAACCATGCCAAGACAATACTACAGCAGCTGAGCGAGGCAGCCAGTGTTTCAACAGTCAATCTTTATTAGCATGTATCCTATTGAAAAGATTTTTTTTTCTGTGGCAAATATAAATATATGAATGTGCTTATTTATTTATTTCTTGTAACTTGAAATAGCTAAATATAAGTAAACTGATTTTATTGGCAGAGGAAGAAACATCCAGTGTCTACTACTTAATCACATTTTTTGATTATGATCATATGCATGCAGACACTGCATCAGGCTTCTGAAAAGAGGTATTTATGCCATCAGAACTTATGAAAATAATAGGAATTAGTAAAAATTAGAATTGCTGACAAACTTGCCTATGAAAGGAATACAGCCAAAGACAGACCTTGCTTAGCCATAGAGACTGACTAACATTTTACAAGTTACAAATAATTGCTGGAAATTCTCCACTGTGATCTGACAAACTTTTACTCGGGTCTATAAACTGCATACAAAACTAACAACCTTTTCACAGGTTTTGTATGTGTTGGGTTTTCCAAACTTAAATGGACTACATTTTAGGAGATACATAGATGTACTTAAACAACCTTATTTCACAGAAAGTTTTTGGGAGGGGCTGGACTTAATGTCAGAAGCAAAAATGACACCACTATTTTATATTTGTAGGTGACTGAGTGCAGGTGCACTCATGTCACGAATAGCCATTACCAGCTGCCTTCAATTGACCCACTTCAGGGCATGGCTGACCCTCTTGCACAAGACAGTGGCATCTCTGTGAATATGTATTTAAGACAGGGCAGAATGTTGCTTGGCAGAAAGGAGCAGGGAAAAAAAGTGAGAAAAAAAACCCTGGGAAAGCCAAGGTGAAATAAGGAAGGGAAGGAGGTGCTTTAGGTGCAGAACAGAGATTCCCCCACAACCTGTGGAGACACCACAGTGGAGCAGATATTCACACTGCAGCCCATGGAGAGAACCACACCAGATCAAGTGGGTATGCCCTGAAGGAACTGCAGCCCATGGAGAGCCTACACGAGAGCAGGGGAAACGTGCAAGAGGGAAGGAGCTGCAGAGAGGAGCTGTTATGGACTGATCCAGTCTCCCATTCCCCATCTGCCTGCACTGCTCTGGGCAGTAGTAAAGGAGTCAGGAATGAAGGAATAAGGTTGAGCCTTGAGGGAAAAAAGGGAGGAAGGTGGTTTAATTTATCTTTGTCTCTCACTATATCTCTTTTAATTGACAATAAATTAAATTAATTTCCCTCAGGTTGAGTCTCGTTTGACCATGATGGTAATTGGTCAGTGATCTCCCTGTCTTCATCTTGACCCATGAGATTTTCTACCTTATTTTCTCCCCCTGAACTGTTGAGGAGACACAGTGAGAGAGTGGCTGAGTGGGCATCTATCAGCCAGCCAAGGTCAACCCACCACAGAAGGTATTTCTATAAATGAATAATGCAAAACTTCCATATATTTTTAAAAATACCAGCTTGCATGAAAGAATCTCTGGAGAGATGTTATGCCTTAGATTATATACCAGGGTACATAAGTAAAAAAGTATGTGCAAAAATGTATATAAAGCACCTCTTGTCCTGTATATTTTACACTGATAGTAGGTAAGACCTGAAAACTGACGAATTAATACAGTGTCATCATGTTGAGCTCAGCCAGAGGACAGGGCTTGAAACAATCTGAAGGTTAGGGCAGGCCAGAAGCAAAATATGTGAATAGATATAAAGTCATGTGCACCCAAAATAGCTTATTCTATACTTCTCATTCAGAGATGTACTTAACATTGCAATTTTTATTACTAGTATTTGAAAGTGTCTATGCATTCAGTACTCCTATTGACTTTGAAGCACTCTATAAGTCATGAGTACTGACTGTGAGAGGGGTTATTGCTCATCCCAAGCAGAAATGGAGAATTAACACATATGCTCAACAACAAAACCAGGTGTATTTTAAAACTCTGCTAGCTTGTGTAAATCAGTTTAACACAGTTTAAAACTGTTTTGACACAATCCAGCACATTTGAAGATGCGCTTTAGCCAAGGCTTTGCACAGCACAAGTACTTACTGCTATGTTAGTCTCAATCTCAACAGGATTGCTTACATAAATTAATCTAATACTATTAGAAGAGAAGTTTTACTGTCAAAATGCGGTACAAAGGACTTACATATTTACACCTGATTTAAGGTCGCAGAATCACAAATTTTGACGTATGGTGCAGGGAGAAGAAATAAACATCTAGCTAGGATCCAACCAGAAAGCAAAAAAAGGAGCTTTTAAACTGAAATTTAAAAAAAACAGCAACTTGATAAAATGTTAATGTACTGATGACTGAGGGATATCGCTCACTAATAAGCAAGTGGAAAGCTTCCAAAAGCAAGGCTGTGTTGAGAAGATGATGTTCTCATTTGCAAGCATTCTGGCCTCTGTTCCATTTTAATAGATGCAGCAGTTACAAAAACAAGATTACAAAGGCACTGCATAGACCCTGTGGCATCTGGTTAAGTGGTCCACAATCTGTCTTTTTTTTTTTTTTTCTTAAGGCCTACATCAAAGATGTGCCCTATTTATATTTGTGTATTTGCTATGCAAGTCACCAGATTTACCATTTGAAAACTTGACTGGATATGTGTCAAATTCCACCTGGAGGAATCGTTTCACCTCCTGTAGGGACATGTTAAATGGTTCTCTGACTTGAAATATTTCTCCCTTGTTTTTGCAAAACAACTTTCATTTCAAAGGGTTTTAAATGTACTGTAACAGCCATATGACCATAACAACAAAGGCATATAACAAAACCAAAAATTTACAACAAACTCTATAACATGAAAAAAACTATCATTCTAAAGGACTGGAGAGTCTGATTTTTCTTTTTAAGATAATTGAGCCATCTACAGGAGAAAATCTGTTTTCTATTATTTTTATTTCAGATAAAAACACAATCCATTTGATGGAAAAGAATATATTTTGAAGCCAACTGGTCAAAAATCAGAACATCCTGAAAGGATTTACCCAGGAAAACCCAAAACAATTTAATCTGAAAACACAGTGCAAATGGAGCTTAAAATGTATAGTATTAATATAAGTATCTAGGTTCCTTTCATTATATGTGTTTTCTTGGAAAATGGTAGTGTAGGAGGTTAAGCAACAGGGTTTAGCTGTAGCCTTTCAGCACAACTGCAACAAATTTAGTAGTCTACAGTCTCCATTAAAAGGAAATAGATATTGATGTAAGAATACTTGAAGATAATGAGACTGATTTCAGTGGGAGCTGGAGTAAACCATTTCTATGGTTCAGGTGAAATCTTTAATTTACTTCACAAGATGGAAACTACTCAAAAGAAAAGTAAGGAGTGCATTTGAGTATTGCATACCTTTTAATGACATTGGAAGTGGCTTCTTCTTTATAGCTCCATTTAAAAGAGAGCAAACAAAAAGGTAAAAATGTCATAAAAATATTCAAAGAAACTTAGTCAACCCATAAAACAGATTTAACGTTTACTTTTTCTTTGCACAACATTAACTTCTTATTTCATCAGTAGATAGAGGGAATAACTGCTCAATAAGGGCATCTTAAAAGAGTGGTAATCCAGGGAAAAGACAGAGACAGTGTTGTGGTGGTTTCACTCAGCTCTTTATTATTATTACTGACAGGTAACTGAATTTCGACTTTGCCTGAAGCCATACCACCTGAGGTTCTAATCTTGTCAGATATTATGTGCTAAGCATGGTTGAGAGACCTCTAAGGAATAACAGGTACTGGAGGAAATGGTTATTCTTCCTCTTGACTACTGACACTTGTCAGTGCAACCACTTCCAGTGCAGCTTTCTCTCCCAGTGACTGAATCCTTTCAAGAGTATTATAGTAATAGTATATAATAGCTTCCATGATATGATCCAGGAGGTAGGCTGACAGACTCAACATCAAAAAAGTATCATGTTATCCCACTTTCTTGGCCATTATGCCTGACTGGAGATATATCAGGAAAGGACAAATCAGCAGGGTGATCACGGACAGCTACCCATGGGTCCCATCATGCACTTGCTCCACTCTGCAGAAGCAGGCTGAGTAACTCTGTATCACACACTCACTCTGAAAAGGGAAAATTCTGATATTAATCTGGTCTTTTATTTGTTACAACTTTTAATGAATTTACGTGCAAATCTAAACTTCCTGCACCCCGATCAAATTGGTCAAATTAATCAAAGTATTGACAAATGGAAGTTCATAAAATGAACTTTAGCTTTAGGCAAAAGTAAAGAAGATTGAATAGCTGCAATATTATTTCACTCCTTTTTTTTTTTTTCGTTTCTATGAGGGATATTAGAGAAGATGCTTTTCATGATATCAATATTTCTCCATTGTGGCAAACAGTGACGATGTCTGTTTAAGTTTTAATGGGGTGATTAGGTTTGACAAGCAGACAAGTTCTCAGAAACCTTGGTAGGAAGCCAGAGGAAGGAATATGAGGTATTCAGTTTCTTGGACTGGGATTCTTCCTAGAATCATTAACTGTGATTTACCTCTCCCCACCCCATTATTTTTTTTGTTTGTGTGCTCCCTAATTTGCCTCCATCACTGTTTCTGACTGCCATACATATTATCAGGTCCTATATTCCTTCAAGAAAAACAGCATTTCCTGAACACCACAAGAAATCAACTGCAAGAATGCCATGAATCCTATTTTGGATTTCCATTTAACCTTAACCCTAGTTCTAGTTTTTACCAGTGGATTATAAGGCATCTGAGAAATGCTCACTTTTTTTTCCACTGGCTTTGCCTTCAGATCAATAAACTCAGTCAGAGAGTCTGTTATAAACAACTAGAAGGTATTTTAAACATTACACTTTTTCTTGCAATGATTATCTATACTCAGACATGCCCCACTACCTCAAATTCTAGGCTTTGATAGAATGGTTGTAAATCTGGAGCTCAGTAGAGCCAAACCTCCGTTCTACTGACGGAAATGAAAAGTAATGCTGATCCACTAGTTGACTGTATTTTCCCTGGCTTGAATAGCTCTTTCATTCTTAGATCATTTCCGATAAAACTGATAAATTTAATGGAATACAGGAAGGGGGACAAATTATAGCAAACCTATTTTTCCTACATTTTATTCATTTAATCATTGTTATCCTGTATCCAACTTTGCAATTAGTTAAACTACCTCCATCCTCCCCTTTCCTGAGATGTCATTTTGGTTAAGCAATTGAGTCAAGCAACATGTCATTCCATTTGCTTACTTGTCTTGTATTACTTGACTTCCTATATTCACTATTCATTATTCTAATATTTAATGAAAACATGGGAATTGCAAGGCAAATGTTCCAAAATTTTACAAGGCTTTATTAAAGCATATACAGAGTATATGGGTATATGGCAGACAACATAACTTTCTCTACATTTGAGGTGTAGAGTTCTTGTCAGAGTCTAACAAACATCACAGTTGATCTTGGCACCTCAAAGTCATTACCAAGTCAAAACAATAAATATTGCAATGTATGATCTCAAGAGCCAGCAGTTCGTAGATAAAATCCACAGCTGCGTAACTTACAATGCCAAGTTGTAGGTATTAAATGAAAAGCTAAGTTCTGCATGTGAGAAGACCCCAAGACCCAACACAGTTTTTGAAATACTCTGCATAACATTAAATAATTACTCAACCTTGATAATTTGCTGATAGAGCTGGGCAGTTAGGAGTCAAAGACTGGGTGTAGACAGTAGTGACGAAACTAACATCTCTTAAGACAACATAAAAAACAACTGCCTGTAGTGAACAACAAAAAAGGGGGGGAAAAAATAGAAGTGGAAAAAAATCCCAACAATCACAAACCTCAGAATATAAAGATAGATTTGCTTTTCCAGACTGGGCCCTCTCTAAGTCAGAAACAGATAATGGAAAGTCAGAGCAGCTTTCCTTGCTGTACTTGTGGGAGAGGTACATATGAGTAGAGATCTTTTATTTTTACTTTGTGCCTTTTTTTTTTCTAACATTAGGAAAGTTGTTATTTGCATAGAACTTTTTAAAAATACATTTTACTTAGTTTTATTGATTGGGTCCTGTGTTAAAAGTGATCTAAGTGCAAGTGGCAAAACCAAAACTGTGGCAATCTTCAGAAATGGGAAGCTGAGAGCACTCAGTGTCACAGTACCCAGGACAACAAATCAGTGTGGTATTCACATGACTCCAGCTGACAGGATTAATCTCATAATCCCATTGTGGCTGGTTCTTTCTATACCTGTATTCCATTTTTCATCTTTCTGTCAAGTACTATCAAATTCCCAGTGCTCTGGAAAAATTGACTGTTAATGTAGAATACCGTGACGAGGTGACTGAGTAAATGCTAAGTAAATCTCATTTTATTTAGCCATGCACAAGTCCTTGAACAGGGTAACTTATAAAAAGCATATTGGAAATGCTACTTCATGGAAATTTTGGCTTTCCTATTACTGCCCGGGGGTAAATCTGCACAATATATTAACTGAGTATAAAAATTGTAATGAATGGGTGCAAAGCAAGATTCTCTTCTTCCTACCTCAACTTCTACTCCCATGAAGCCTAGCATCTACACCACCTTTTGAAGCATGATTTCCCCAACACTGGATCCTTGTTCTCCTGATGAAAAAAAAAAAACAAACCCGGAATTTAGATGATTATGTAACAGTGCCACCTGGTGCTACCTGCCAAAACAAAAGCTTTTACATGGAATGAAAGAAACCCAACCAAACAAAAGAAAACAACCTATTCTGCAACATTAAGCACACAATAATACATTGTTTCAGGCCTTGTACTCTGCTACTGTCTTCTTTTACATATTTTTTCACTGCGATTTACACCAAGATCAGGTTTAATAGTAATTGATTCTTGGAGAGAATTGCTATCAGCTAGTTGTTACAAAAATATCTCTGTAACTGTGCAATTTATAGACAGTGCTAATAAACTAAAAATTACGTTTTGCTGTCCTGATTTACCTGTTTAAACCATGACATTTACATATATCTGAAATATTTTCATCACAGGGCCTAGTATCTAGTCACAGGTTCAAAAGAATATAAAACTTGGTGTGCTGCTGGAACAAAGGTACTAGAAAAGTGTTTTAGAGGGAAAACACTGTATGAAGAAATCCAGCAATGTCAGCTGAAAGATGGGACTTCAGTTAATTATTCTACTACAGTACCTTCAGAATAAGTCATCCCAAGCAAACGAATAGCAAAACAATATGGCATAAATGATTTCTTTATGAAACATATTTTTGCTAAATTTTCTCTTTCAAAGGTGATTTTATTCTCAGGTCACTCACCCTGGATTTACATTTCCTTTATATATTCATTGTACATATATTTATACACACATACACAAAATATGCTCAAGAAATGACCATCAGCCATTAAAACGCTATTACATCCCCTATTAGTTTGACAACCCTATTGACCTCACATGGAAGTATCATCTGAACCACAGGAGGTTTTCTGCTTTCAGCCTTGGCTGTAATAACATGAAGCACAGAAATACTTCATTCCAGGCACCAGATGGGCTGGGAAGTTTGTTCTAGTGTCTTGCCACCAGCTTGCAGACACAACAGACTACAGATAACTGTCACTAAAACAAAAAACTGTATTGGCTTTCAAATTATTGTACCGAATCTGTTGCTTCAGTATGTTTCTATTTGTCCAAACTTGCACTGAACCTTTAGTTCTTGTGATTGCAGAAGCCTGAAAGAATAATGTAATAAGGTCCTCCTGGGCCATGAGTTTGCATTCTGCTGTCTTTGTTTGTACCATATTCATCTTGTATGACATCAGCCTGAAATGAGCAGCGCTCATTAGAAATTACAAACAAGATAGCATTTTGACCTTAAAATCAAAGTTCTGCACAGAGGTATAGCAGCAACTTCCAAGTCCTGCAGGTTGGCTTACTTTTTATCTTTTTTTTTTT
The DNA here is from genome assembly GCF_033783945.1 of Neopsephotus bourkii. Taxonomy (NCBI): domain Eukaryota; kingdom Metazoa; phylum Chordata; class Aves; order Psittaciformes; family Psittacidae; genus Neopsephotus; species Neopsephotus bourkii. Next base: position 3,730,440 of record NW_026901402.1, on the reverse strand, counting down.
TTTTAACCTTTGTGACAATTTTCCCTTGCACTCTTACCACTTTGCTCTTTTTGAAGACAGGCACCGTTTACCCAGCTATGGTGGGAGCATCATTTTTTTGTCCTTGCACAGAAGAGTCAAATAGAGGTCTGCTGTGGAAGGATCATCCATGAACAACAGATGGACCTGGGTATGTTCAGAAGCTGATAGAAGGGCTAAAAGCCAAATCATTCACATTTGATCATGCCATGTCTGCTATTCCCCACTCCCAAACTCAAAGCTGATGAAACAGATTAGAAAGCCACCATTCTTCAAAGAAATCAGTAGCCCATATGCCTAAACTCCTCTTTTTGAGCTCAGGGAGGATAATGACTATAGCATCTTCCCTCATGATCAAGAACTGGATGCTCCATTTTTATTCACTGGGACTCAAAAAGCAGAATTCTGTGTCAGGAGAGACTGACACTGACTGTGTATTTTTAACTCCTGTTCACATACAATGCTTTAATTTTTAATTTTTAACACCAGCTGGGGTGGCCCAACATCCAAGTGTTTTCCTTTCACTTAGAGACTTTATTTCTATTTTTTATTTTTTAATGTATCCCAAGCTCATGCAGGACTTTTTCTCCTTTGAATAAATTCCAGAAAATTCATAGTTAATTTTAAAACAGCGTTAGGAATTATAAGTCACATTTGGTTTATGTGATTACTAAAATGGACTAGTCCTAAAGCTGAAATTAGGGTAAGAGAGAAATAACAGACAAGGTTGAAAAATGGGTTATTATTCAGAGATCACAGACCTTTAAGGGCTAACCATTGACTGCTTTTATTATGCAAAACAGCATCTGGTGTTCAGCTTCCACTTTTGGAAAAAGTGTTGTCTAATGAACCTGCTATTCTACACTTGCTTTATACTTTAATATCCTGTTAAGCACTCTGATGGCTTATCTGCAGTAAAAATCAGAGTTTTAAAAAGAATTAAATGAATTCATCCAAAGGTACAGAAATATAAATCCTGCTATTAGTTAGGTCATTGGCAGCATTAGACTACCTTTTACTTTGCTTTTTTTAGGAAAAGCAAGAGGTTTACAGCTGTGAAAGGGGAAAAATCTCACAGTTCTGACTTACTTTATTTTCAGTCCTAGCAGCTTGGTCTGTGGTGTTTTGTATGCAGAAAGACAAGGAAATCCAAACCGATGGAGAAAGCTAATTACAGATAAAGACTGTAATGCCGTTTTTCTTCAGTGGAAGGGTTTTTTTAGGAGACCTGACATATACAGTAGAGTTGTTGCTGGGGAAACAGGTAGTGAAATTGGTTGTGGGTTATATGATTTGCTAACTCTAATTAAGAGCTAATATATTTATCTTGGTTCTGGGCTGTTTTCCTTTTCCTAGGAGGAAAATGCTCCTGTATTGGAGAGCAGTGGTGAGAGCCAGACAGGTCGCTTTTGTAGGACAGTTGGCAGGTGAGCTCTGTATGACACAAAGGAGCCAGGACAAAGAGCTGGAAGGGGTATGCCCTAGGAGTTCATGGCTTGCATGTTGTATGTTCAAGGCAAGAACATCCAGAATATAAAAACTATGGGTGTGACTCCAGCCTGTACTTGCTCATTTGTAAATGGGATGGTTCTTAGGAACCATCTCATGCAACAGACCAGGAAAATTCCGTCAGGCTTCAATATTGCCCTGTGAAGACAATAGGCAAACCTATACTTGGCTCAGTCCAGGAGCCATTCTAGTGAACAAAGACATAATTACTTACTGAAATGCTATGGGTTTGGGGCAAACAGAAAAAGCCAGAATGTACAGTGCACACATCTGAGTTTGCAAGTTACAGGATGCAGGGGAACAAAACATCTCTCCACTGAACAATTTACAAAAGCACCTATATACAGGTCTCGAACTCTCTGTGGGATTCATCTGACCAAGTGTAGACACCTAAATGTACTCATCTAATCGCGAACTGGCTATTTTAATGGAGGTCCTGCTACCAAGTGATTCAAGCAGGTCAGCTGAATCTCCCTTTTAAAAAGTTTATATCTCTCTGTTGACTACAAAGTTAGTCTCAAGTGACTAGTTCAGATGTACACGTCTGCACTGCAGATGTCTAGAGTTAATGAGATGAATCCCAACCATAAGTGTCCTACTCACTGGAGAACAGAAAAAGAGTTTGGAAGCAACCGACTAAAATATATAAATGAAAACATTGTTTACATACAATTCTTTAATTCCAAGGGCTCCCAGCAGTGAGAATACAAACATCTGGCAGAGAAATAGTTTAACCCCTCTTAAAAAGCACTGACAAGTTGGCAGTACAGTTGCTACTCTTGTAGCACTTTTGCTACAGACACAGCACCACTCCTAGAGATTAGGCGGGGGAAAACTGTCCACCATTCTGACTATAGTGGTACCATCACCAGATGGGCTGAGATCTAATCCATTGTAAAACAGGTTCTTATATCAGGTAAAATGATTAGCATATAATGTGAGCTAGCAGAATTAATTTTTCCACTTACTCCTTGCTATCTCTAGTTTGTTCAAAATAGAAGAAAAAAGAAATAATAGCTGCAGTGATTTCTGGGAGCTTAGTTGCATTTTAGTTCAATTGTTATTGATTCAAAATTATTTGCACACTTGTGTTTTATTTAGTGACCAACAGCTATTTTATTCTTAATTAAATTTTTTACTTCATTTCATCTGTATTTCATTTTCATAGTAAATAGAGAAAATAGGAGACTTGTTATAAATCATTTTGTGCTTTGGGGAGATCAGACTAAAGTTATATAACTTTATTTGAAATATATCATAAAAGACAATTCAGTTACTGATGAGGCATGAATGTGTCTAATGGCATATGCTGTAGGGTGATCTGTTTTAATTGTCACATTGGGACCTGTTATTACACAGTGGTAGGATGGGTCACTGCGTTATAAAATTAAAGCTGATGCAAGGCATATATTTCTAGCTTATTTGTAAATTCAAGTATTTGGGATAAAAATACTCTGACTACAGAGACAGTGTATGGCAACATGCAAGGCAGCAGCAAATGTCTCTCAATAATACACAATAATACACAGTTGTGTGAGGTCAGATGTTAGGGAAATTGAAGGGAGTGGCACGCTGGGACTTTGTCATATGTGCATTAGCCCAGATGAAGTCAAGGGAAAAGTATCTCAGGGTAGAAATAATTTCTATTACCAGAGGTAACACTTCAAGGGCAATTAAATGTGCCGGCTTATATTCATACTGTTGTGACATAAGATGTGAAAGAAAAAGACAAATAATGTTTTTGATAGAAAGCATTGCAATAAATTTGCCACATTTTCAAGGTTTAAAAATTATTAGTTAATTCATGGATCAGTGGCAAAAGGCTGGCTTTTCTGTTTGTTTGGGATTTTTTTTGCATTGGGTGCTTGTGATTTTTATTTCTGCTTTGTCATGGGGTATAGCATTCTGCACTCAAAAGCATTTCAGAAGCACATCATCTGTTTGTGCATCCTTCTGCTGGTCCTTACCTCAACTGGCAGGACTCATCCGAATATCTCTGTTCAGTCTGCACAAAAAAAACAAAAGAAAAAAAGCTCAGTCTCTTATACAGTATTATCAGTTTCTGTATATATCACACAGGAAGATTGTTTTCGACAATGTTCAAGATTAGCGAACACACTGATTTAATTTCAATCTTTCAGCTGACCTCAGAGAGCCAGATCCTTTGTCAATTTATCCAAATACAGTAATTTTTTCAATAAATGATGGCACAAGACATGAGAGAAAAGCTACCCCTGGAGTTCATTTTAGTGTCTGCTACAATATTTTGCGTTATCTATGTCCCCACACAAAATGTAACATTTATCAGCAGCTAAAATACAGTGTTTTATGTGGAACTGACAAATAAACTGAATTCTTGAACAGACTTTCCACTTTCCAAAAAGTTAATCTTAAGTGGCATCACTGCTCAGATGCCATAAAACAATGGCTATCCTTTGCTTTCTGTAAGAGCTTACTGCTATTAAATCCTATACTGGGATTATTAAAACACCAGCAGTCATTCAACTTCTGATATTAAGTGAGCTCAAGGAATGAGTAAGGAAAAAGGAAAGGGGGTTCCAAAACTATTTTTTCCTGCTTTTTACAACTCTGGGGAAGAAATAAGTGAAGCTGGACTGAGAAATACAGATGTTACTGTAGTCTGTGTTATAAATATAGTAGTCCATCATAGATATATATAACCCACCAGCATCATTCTGAGATTGGAAGTAACAAGGGTAAAGTCCACTGTGTACTCTTAGGTGGTGGTTTTCTGCAATATACCATGAATTTTCCCCAAACTGGTCATAGAAAATTTAACAGTGTCATTACATTGAAACTATAAATTGTATAATTTCTTTATTTTACACATTTGCTAAAACATCATATAAAGCCACCTTTTAAAATGCATTGAAAACATGATAAACAAAGGTGTAACTTTGAAGCCGTTAAAGGCAACATTAGCATCACTCTATTCCACAAGGCATAATATTCTCTTCCTCTTCAGTAAAATGTAAGAACAGGGCTGTAATTTTCTACTCAAAAGCAAGATGTTAGAAAAGAAAAAAATAAATTAGCAACTTGCTTATTTTTATAACTGCTTGATCAATACATACTTTGCAAGTACTAACATCAGAATAGTTACTCATGTCGACATTTAGCTATTTACATATTAGCCTGATTATATTGGGATAATTTAGCTATATATTGACTTGTACACTGTTTCCTTAAGGCCAAAAATCTGAAGCATTTATTAACTTGCAAAATATTGCCAAACCTCCAGGTAATTCTGTATGTTTTTATATATATATATATATATGCATAAACATGTGTGTTATTTATATGCAAACATACTTATCCAGGGAACCACTGTACAAGGTTGTTCAGATTTAGGTCAATGTCTCTCTGTACATGATTCTTGTTTTCTTCTTTTTCTATATCCCATGGCAATTTGGATTGAATTACTCTGGTGTGGCTTTGTGTGCAACAATACTGACTGCTGAAAAACAGCCTTCTGTACCAAGGGTCACTAACACCATCTCTGTGCAATAGTGTCCACATGCACTCCTACCTCATAGGGTAAGGAAGTGATTTTTTTTCATGTCAGATTCTTAGACAGAATTTTTCAATAACTCAAACATCAACAGAGTTTTCACTGCTTATAGCACCTATTAAATAACACTGCTATGCTGGTGGCAGCAGCTAAAATTCTCATGAAAATAGCTTTATCGTTAGCATACTGAGCTATTGGGCTCTTTCCATGCAGCTGACACTTATTTACTATATTTCCTACTTTTCCTTCTCATTTATCATTACTTCATTATGATAAATCTTCAAGTCACACAATTAAAAGTGCAAAAGATCTATGTGATCATTAGTATAGAATTTTTTTTCTTCCTTTCTTCCACCTAGCTTTAAATAGGCTTGAAAATGAGCTTCTAGCCATATATTTTGAGAACTACAAAACATTACCAGCTTCTCAGTTTCAGTCTTAGTCTTGGCAGGGGTTACAGGTATTAGTACCACAAATACTTTACAAATTATCTCTCCCCTTCCACATGAGATTTAATGTGTGAGAAGTGAGGTCTATTCTCTTTCTCATCTTTTAATCAGGGGGAACCTGTAGAACAGCTGTGATTTCTTGAATCTGAAAATACATGCAAAATATTTTGCAATACATGCAAGGACTTCTCTGCAGTCCTTGACTTCAGTCTTGTCATATGATTTAATTACTAAAATTATACAAATTTAAATTTTTAAAATTCTTGTTGATTTCACTTATTGTCCTGTGGACTTCTGTATTTTTCCTATGGAAATTTCGCTGCCTTATCTAGTCTTGAAGCTATTATCACCTCTTTTAACATTCAGTATCTCATCTTTTTTTCAGTTCTTTCCAATAGACTGTGAAAAATTAAAGGACAGAAATTACTAGTGATGGCAACTATCTAGGAGCTGCAACTAGAAATACTTTCCCATTTTGAATGAACTACTTATTTCTGCCTATTTTATATGTACCTGACAGCCTGTCTGGTTTTTTTTTTTTTGAATCCAGGTCATCTAACAGGTCAATCTATTACTGCTCTGAATTGAGTCTTTGTGGAATTGTTTGTTGCACAGACATATATGTTTGGATTCATTCTCTGCTGCCCCTCCTCAGTTTCACTCACATTTTCTGGATTAAAAAAAAATAATTAAAAAAAAGTGAAAGATTGTTAGGTTTAGATAATCACTGCATCATTTTCATACCCAGAAAACGAAAACTGCTTTTCACATTGCAAAGGAATATTTGCTTTAAATATTACTGTATCAGAAGGCCCTAAGGAAACCTCTATAGCAGATACTATATGAGGTACCATTTTCTCAACATGACCCTATGCTCCATAGCAACTCACATCTGTCCAGACTGAGAAGGCTACAACAATGCAGGTAATTGTTAGTTTTATGCCTTCTTCATAGAACCATATGATTAACATCTGGCTGCAAAAGATCCACACAAACTAAATGAAGATGAGGTATAAATAATTTGGTGCTAACGAAGTTTTGGGGGGATTAACCTAAACCATTACTTCATATTGAATGTAGTGATCATGAAGTGATTGACTGACATGAATAACTCAGTGAACCATCTCCCTCATGAGACTGAGTTAGTTACAGTTTGCCCTTTCCAGATCACAAGTTTCTCCATCCTTACTCCTTTCTCTCTATCCAAGATTGAAGCAAACTTTTAAAATTCCTTCCTTAAGACTTTCTAGAATATAAAAACCTTAAAAGAAGATTGATAACACAGAGAGGGTTTCAGTGTTTTAATACTTATGCCTTTCCATCATTGGAACTTTTCCCTCATCTTACAGACCCAAAATACTATGCCACCTCTATTGACTCTGTCCTGTACTACTTCCCAGGTAGTCTCACAGTCATGTAACTCTTTCCTAAGTCAGTGTTTCTGAGCATTGTCTCCTGTCAAGAATAGCACTGAAAAGTTAGGGGGGTACAACTCTGAAGCATTTCATAACGTATCTGCTGTAAAGCAGAACTTAATCTGGGATAAAATTTAGCTTGTTCAGAAGAGGGAAAACAGTTAATAGCTGTGCTAATCATCTGAAATATATATTGAGTATGTCCATAGAATGAACATACATTCTGATATACCATAGAACATAAATTATGGCTTCCTTGCTTCAGGCATTTTCTGTCCTGAAGTAATTACAATAATGTATAAGGTAAATTTATTCCCAGATGTTGCTTCAGCAAAGACAAATGATAATTAAAAAAAAAAACAAAACAAAAAAACAACCCAAAAAAACAACCCAAAAAAACCCAGTGAACTTGACACTGTTAGAATGAGGAGAATTTAGCCAAATTCAGCAAGCACCAAATTCACAGACAGGTAGACAAATCCTGAGTGCAGCATGAACCAAAAGCTCAGCTTTTAGCTGCTGAAGTGGGGTTTCTAATCCTCATTGAGACATTTAAATTAGAATTAGAGTTCTTTGCAGCCTGAACCACTGTATAGGCAGGACAGAAATAGCAAGAAAAACTGTTAAGTTTGCAGTGGTACTCTTCCCTTGAAGAAGAGTAGCCCTGGGTTCTTATCTGTGTTTCTGGTGGGTTTTGCACCATATCTGATGTTTATTTTTTTCTTTACTTTAAAATGTATAAGCAGACTCTGGAACACATGTTTGTCACACATCCCTTCTTCTGCCATAGTCAAGTAATTGCTTTGATGTGGTTGGCAAATCAAGTTCCTTCTTGCATGTTCACTCCCTGACTTCCTGGAACAATAATTTTCTCATTCTCTGAAAGACTTGTGCCTGTTTCAACAGCAGCAGTGGAGTCCGATTGTGTTACAGTCACAGATATACAACATCTGTCTGGATCACCAGCTAGGTAGGCCTTTGATTATAGAGATCCTTATGGTCAGTGATCTTTTTTAAGATTATATAGTCTTTACAATTTAACGATAAATGTCCTTTTTGATACTGGGCAAATAGTTTCAGGTCAGCTATTCAAAGATGTTTAGATTCTTATTGAAGCCAGAAGTTATGTGAGTTTTAGGCAGCAAAACTGAGGATATCAGTTTCATCTTTTTTGCTCTTCCTTTTTCCATGGACACAGAAAGGATATAATATTACCCTTCACTGGGACAAAACATAAAGAATGAATGCATTACAAATTATGGGGCACTGATATCATAATGATAGAGGTTGTTAAAAAAACTCAGCGTGAAGAGCTTTCTAATGAACAAGTCCTGTTTTCATTTGTGACTTACTTAGAAAACAATGCTTAGATTAAGTTGTTGTATCTCAACTATATAAGATGAATTGGGAAGTGCAAGTCAACGCCTTCCTCCATCCCCTTTCCTATTGTTATCTCTAGACTCATTTTAATAGGTTGTGCAAGCTTTCCTTAAAGGTCATAAGTACTAGTATATCTTAGGGGAAATCCACTATTTTGCAAGGTTGCCTTCTCACCGGTTTTCTGACAACAATGAAAAAGTGTCAGCCTCAAAGAAAATGTCAAAAATATATAACTAAGAATGTTATTTTGCTATTGTTGTTCAGTATTCTTGTCCTTTGCATGTTACATTAGAAGAAATGTAAGTTTTGCATGTTTACGATTAGCAGCTCTCTGTCTTTTATTTACTTTCCATGACATGGTTATCATTTTCACTTGTCAGCTATGGAGATACAACAAGTTATTTTTTACTCTTCTTTACCAGTCATATGGTATTTCAGCCTCTACACATTAAAGTTTGCATATTTTCTTTTGTTCTGTGATTTAATGTTTCTGATTTCGTAAAATCCTAGAATAATAGAATAGTTAGGGCTGGAAAGGACTTTTAAGATCATCTAGTTCCAACCCTGCTGCCATGGGCAGGGACACCTCACACTAAAAAAGCAAATCTTATTTCAAAGCAAATGCACCAAAAAAAAAAAAAAAAGTCCTTTCCTCCCTTTCTGACTAACATTCCCTCCTCTTAAATCTATTACAACAGTAATGAAAAGAAAATGAAAAGAAACATACCTTTTTTTCTTTTTTTGGCCAAAAACATCTCGGCAATGTCAAAAGGGTGGGATTTTTTTTTCTGTTTAAAACATTGTAGCTCTTCATTGCCATTGATCCAAATTGGATGCTGAATTAATAATAACTTCATACATACCCATTCTTTTTCCAGAGTTATGAGATAGACTCTCATACTGCATTTGAATGTTAAGCCTAACTGATACTGAACACTTTCTTTTATCAAACACTTTCTACTATCACTGCTGAAAGACAGACTATGGAAAAAGTTTGCACAAGGAAGAACTTGAAGAAGTAACTTACACAAAGAGAGAATTCTGTTCAAATCATAGTCAGATGGTGTGGTAAATCTGGAGTTATTGCTGCTATTACTAGGTTAAAAATGCCATAGTCATATGATACCTGTTGTAAGCTCATTCTTATACAAGTCTCCATGAAAAAATTTTAGACTATTGTTGTACTGCCAGATGATGTCAAATCTGGTATTTTTCATTTGTAACAAAATTTTGTGTTAGATCATTCATCATATGACTTCTAATAGCTTATAAAACTCAGATGACAGTATAAATCTGTAATTAGTCATGTACTGTGTATTTTAGATAATGCACCACCTAACGGCTGTGTGTTCGTGCCTGCTCTACATCAAACTTCTACATTTGGGTGATACCACAGCTCAGTAATTCAACAGCAGTGCTTGTGCCACTGTGGTCTTAATCAGCTGCCTCTCTGAGGACTGAGGAATGTGAATGGAGATTGCAATAAATCATATACCCATAAATGGTGTAAGGTCACTGTCCATAGCTTCAGAACTACTGAACTGAAGGATATGGCTTCACAGAATTGAATGTAGACCTATATAACTAATAGGAGTGTACTTAAAAGGCATAGATTTTTCTTAGCAGAGAATTGCATGGCTTTTCCAAATCATTCTACAAATATGCACATTTGGAGTCTGATACTCCATTATGTTCTACAGGACAGACACAGAGGAAAAAGAAAATGAAAATAAAAAGAAAAAAAGAAAGAGAAAGAAATACAACCAAACAAAAAAATCAAATTTTAATTTATTTTCTCTGAGAAAATATAGGAGTTTAATTACAAGGGAACAAGGGAAGGGTATAAGACAATGTTTCCTTCTTGGTCTATTTTCTGTGATCAATTTCCTCATCCTTCCATATAACTCCAAAGTGAATCCTCTTGTAAAAAGTTGTCAAACACTGTTTACCAAAGGAATAGAATATTAAAACAAGAAAAGACTTGGGGAGATTATCTCTTCATGAAGGAACCAGACTCAGAAAATTATGCAGTAGGACTGGGTTACAGTGCAGGAGCTGGGCCATGGTAACGGTTCCCATCTCCAGTCTCGGCCTGCAGCAAGGGTAACTGGTCTTACCAAGCCCTGTGTGCTACACGGAGTGAGAACATGCATACGGACCAAGACAGGGACTCAGCTGAGAAGCGGTCATTCATAGTTCTGTCAGTTAAGTACATGCTTAAGATTGTAACCTGAAAATTTTATTAAAAATCACAAAGCTTTGCTGAGACGTATGACTAAAACACTTTTTAAAACTACCTCTTTACGATTCTCCTCAGCAAAATGTCTCCTGGCTAGGTACCAGGGAGATATTATGAAGGTGGTAAAATAAACCAAACCAAAAAAGTAGCCAGTAAAAACAACAATAAAAAAATCATCCAAGTATGAATTATCTGGTTTTCATTTCCCAGGGAGCGGAAATAACATTGTGTAGATAAGAACATTTCTTTATTTTCACCCCTATACCTTCACTCAGAAACAGTGCCACGAAATATTCATTAGCAAAATCCACATATTCACACCTGTAAACCAGATGTTGCTGAGCACATAAATGCAGCTACAGTAATTCACACATTGCTACCACATTATAGGCTAGTAAATCATTACACTTTAATGGTTAAAAAAATGGTAAGATAATAATAGAAAATCTCTCAGCAACCGTCACTGTGGCTGTGACATACTGTGACACCATCACTAGACAGCATTAGCAATCTATTAAGTCTTAGTGCTTTGGACCACAGCCAGAAAGCTTACATGACTACTTTCAGTTGGTTTTATTATGGTTTTGTTACTGTAATAATATAGTTTACAGAACATCAATACGGGATTTTTTTTTTAATTTTTTTTTGTAAAGAAGGCTGAGACAGCAGTCTGAAATCTTTTACACACTTTAGCATGGAGTCAGTTAATAATGTCACATGCAGATAGAGAGAGCTAATCTAAAGAGACTGTTATTAAATTATACTGCATCCCCTGGTAGTGGGAACAGGTAGATCTGAAGTCCCTATTGTAGTGAATGAAGTTTCATTTAATAAAACCTTCATTATTTCCCAACTTTATATGAAAGGAAAACTAAATAGATTGCTTCTGGGCACATTACCGAAAGAAATCTCTGTTCCCTGAAAGTGACAATGCCCTGAACATGATTAACATTTTTAGATTTGTTAACAGCTCCCGTAGCAAACACTGAGGTTATTCCCTTGCTATTCTAGTATCACAGATGACATTAGCAGTGCAGGACTATTTCTGAAAATACTGTCTTTAAGCAACTAGAATGAGTAATAAACATGCTGATTATCAGCTTGAAAGGAATGACTACATTTTATGCCTGAAGATAGGTGGAAACCTCATTAGCCTAAATAGAATATGACAGAGAATTAGGTCAATTTGCCTAACACAATTGCCGTGTGTTATGAAGCTCCTTTGTGGTCTTTGCTATCAGAACTCACCACAAATGATCTTGCTGTTTCAGTAAGCTTCTGCCTTTTCGTCCTGTTGATCTTCAGGGTTCTATCAATTCCTTTCCTCAATCAAAAGAATGAGAACTTAATAATTGTATACCTATTAAAAATTATAGAATGCCTTTCTTGTAGTGAGGGATCAAAACTGAACACAAGATTAGAGGTAATCTATGATCTATTTATACACAGAATCTATGATCTATTTATACACAGAAACACACAAACCAAGGGAGACAGAGAGACAGTTTTGAAGATTTTTCCTTTCAGTACTGGAATTTAGTCACCTGGGGAGAAATATAAGGATTATTAAGTTCCAGCAGTACAATACGAATCTGTGGAACAATGAAGGAAATGCTGACAAATTATAGAGTAGGATTCTAGGAAAGTGCAATATATCTAGCTAGTTTGACATTTAGTAAAAACATTGTAGATAATATTATCTTTTTTTTTTTTATTTCTACAGGAGTCAAATAACTTGACATGGGGTCAAGGTTGGTAACATTTTAAGAAAAAGAAAAGAACATCACAAAACATAATAATGTATGGCCATTGTGCATCAACCTCCCAAGTGTCATACCTGCCACCCAGCTTGTGAATCTGGTTGCACAGTACAGAATGGCATGCACCTATAGCAAGATAAAACAGCTAAATGTACACATTCTGGAGACCTTTTGGACTTGGTGAACAACATTAATTAACCCAACTGCTGGGGACTCTTTAAGAAGCACTGGATAACCTTCTGAGACATTACCAGTAGCAGAAGAACCTGTGTGCCCGAAGCTGGTGGTTATGGTCTCATGTGAGGGAAAAGAACAGCTTTCAGCAACTACACAAAAACAATTTCTCCAAAGAATACTACAACTTTTACAAATGTTGTGACAGAAGTGATAAAGACACTTAAATAAAACTTGTGGCCATTATGCTGAAACCAAAGGAAAACAAAAACTATTGAGATGCATCACTGATTTCTGAATTGCTTTCCTCTGTGCTTTTCCAGATGAAATCCATGTTGACATCTCTTAATGTATCAAAATTGAAGAAAATGCAGCAATAGCACATAGTGTGTAGATGACGTGGGATTATTTCTGAAAAGAAGCAGCATCTTACTCAGAAACTTCCCCTAGTGCCTGAAACAGGGTATTTCTACAGAAGGCGTTAGTTGGCATAAGCAGGGGCATCTGGAGGTGGGCCATAGTTCATGGTCCAAATGAAATTCCAGTTTCTACATAGCATGAATTGAAAACAGTAGTTGTAGTTCTGATTCTTCTGACATTCTAGAAGACACTACAGAGCCATCATAGTTCTCATAGTTCCTTTGTTTTATTTTCTGTGAGCTGACTAGCTGGCCTTGTACGTCATCCTGGTTACTCCTTTCTCTTCCTAAGAAGATCCACTTTCCTCCTAGATTTTCCTATGGCTGTCTATCTCACATGTACTATTCAAGACAAATCATACAACTTTGAGTACCAGAAACTAAGCATGAAAGTGCGTTTTTAGGACGAAGATGGTGATAAAGGCATTTTTATTCTTATGATGTTTGCCAGAGACCGATCGAAAGATTGAAATGTTCAGTGCTTCACCAGGTCAATCCTAAGGTGTTATGAAAGCTATAAAAACATTTTCAATCCATACGCGTGTTCAATGTGGTACATTTTGTGGGGAAATATTATTTTACAATTTCTCATCCGTTTTATTGGTCGTATTTAAATCAGTATGTTCAGAAAAAAAATAAGATAATAGTTCATTAATTGTGTCCCAAAGAGTGGATAAATATCAATTATGTAATGAGTAAATTTGCAATTTACTGCTGTACCTGGCTTTTTCCTTGTGGAGGTAGAAACATGTATGTTAGTGGCTGCTTTGTGAAATGCCTCCAAATGTAAGGTAGGCAATCACAGCTTAAATGTGAGATATTTTGAATCAAACTAAAATTAAGTTGTTTGCTATTGTGTGTAACAGAGAGTATTAAACCTTGCTTGGTTTGTTTATCTGAGATCAGTTTCTTATATTTTTAGTCATTATCTTTATGCCAACTTCTTGCAGAGTCATGAAGCATTTGCTTGGGTGAGAGAGTATTTGAAGAATCTCATCTCCTTCTGAGACACTTTCTAGAGATGTCACCCTTTATGTATTAGAAGATTGCAGTTTTCAGGCATAATAAAGTTAAGCATTTGCTCCTCAGAGCATGTGTGCAAAGCACCATGAAAACTTAATTCAGTTTTGGAGTTAGAAGCTTTGAAGCATTTTTGGTAGGCATAATCTAACTATATATATGTACTTAACATAAACACATTTCATTTGGAAATATTCTTATCATCAGCTATTGGGAAATACTGAACAGGAAAGGCAGAATGAAAGATCACAGAAGAGCAGGGAACATCATGAGGTACAATGAACAATCAGTAGCCAAACACAGACAAAACTAACCTCTCTCACATGAACACACATCAAATTAAAATAATCAATTAATCTATGCCATCTTGCTTTTCACATTTCCAACTATTATAAACAGAAGTGCAACTGAATAACCTGGGACTGTGATAGGAAATGATTGAAACTGCTTTTGCCATTTTTTGTTTTCAATTGTTCATGGCTCAATTAAGAAAAGCTTTTAAATTTGAATTTCTTAAGCAAGAGCCATGGGTAGCACAACACAAATTTCGCTGTAAAACTAGAAGCTTTGGGAAATATATACCTCAGACACATCGCTTTATTATTACATTTTTATTATGTAATTTGATTCCTTTTACAGCTGCCTACATCACAACTGATTCCTATTAAGCAGACAAGTGGAAGCATCTCTGTCAAAGATGTGTTATCATTGCTAGGTTGTTGATAGCATTACTTCAGTTTATAACATTCATTGCATCACTGCCCAACAGTTGTCCATAGGATGTTTTATAACAAGATGGAGAGTGGACAAAAATTCCCAGAGCTGGCCATATTCTTAGCAAATGCTTGCATAATGTTTATTCTCACTGTTTCTAGTTTTCTTATCTCAAATTAATAGGAATTTATGCTACCTTTGATAACAGGTATTGCTGTAAATATCCTCTAAATATTCTGATGGAAGGATCAATCCAAATGATCTACCATAGTAGCATTGTTATTTAAACAAAGTCTAGGCTACTCTTTCCACTTTACTCAGGATGAATTCAATTTGCTTCTGTCCTTCTTATCTGTTTTATTTCCCTTTACTGTATATACAGATATATGCATTGGAAAGTGGAGAAAACATGGAGCCAAGAGTGCATCAGAATGCAAAAATCTATCTCTAATTCAAATTGCTGTCCACAATCCAAAATTAGATAAGAAGTCAAATCACAAAAAAAAGTCAAAGGAAACTGGAGAAGAGGTGTCTCTATTTTGTCACTCCAACATCAATGTTCTTCCTTTTATATGGCATAAAGGTCACATGGTAGATATGAAGAACTTTACATGGGTTGTAAATCTCAATTTTTAGAAAGAGGAATGGTGATAATCAAAACTCTTAAGAATATGAAACAACAGAAAAGCAGAACAGTTTAAGCTGCCAGTCTAATTTTGTCTCTGCAACAATGAAAGTAATATTTAAGAAGACCCTGTATGGAGAAAATTGTGACTGCTATCTAATGTGCAGTTCTATCTCCATGTTACCTTTATGACAACCTGCATAAGTAGTCAGGCAGAGGCAGAGAGGGACAGAAAAGTGAATGCTCTTCTGGCTGGCTGCCATTCTCCGTACAATGACTGATAATAATACTTAATCAAATTCCTGTCTGGGGTCTTTATCGTGCACCAGTCTATGCAGTTATTCACCTGTTATTTTGATCACCTCTCCCTGTTGCTAGTAACATTCTGAAAATGATAACATTTGCTGCTAGTTTTATTTCCTTTCCAGGGAAAGATAGGTTTCTTCCTCCTTATCCTCCCCCTTTCCTCCCCCAAAATACATATATTGGATTATTTGCCTTCAGTTGAACTCTATAACACTGAACAGATTAACATTTTAACAGAAATGCTTCCTGTCTATAAAAATGGTGAATTCATATACGCAGATGAACTTGTCTGCATAAGGGGTTGAATGCAAAAGAAAAAATACTGTTATATTGTCAATAAACTCTGGACAAAGATAGATTTTGACAAGTAAATATTCCCACAGCAAAAGAAATGAAGCCTCAGTCAAAAGCATATGAGGTAAAAGTCCTTGGGAAGCAAAGGTGGATATTTAGGAGGCATATTTAGCCAGGTACTCCAACATCTATTTAAGTCTGTCACATAAGCAGCCTTTTCTTCTCCTCCTTGGTAGACTAACAGTCCAAGTTCTTCTTAATTGTTTTAGTCATTCACGTGGCCGTGGTAAAGACCTGTCTCAATTTAGGCCTTTGTTAGGAAAACCAGAGTGAACTGTTTAATGAAATAGCATGTAAATGTAACCATACTAAGTAGAGGTCCCTGAGTGTGTTTCAAGTGAACTAGATCTGCCCAGCAGACAAGTTTAAGTTGGCTGCTCAACATTTGAGAATATTTGACCCAAGTTTTGGGTCTGACAGCACTAATTGTTTATCATTAGTTCCCAGTAACATTCAGGGACAGACAGCTGAAGATCAAGTAGTGTAAATATGTTAAAGTTAATGTGTAGTGGAGAAATAAAGCTTTAGAAACACCCTGTCTGCCTAGGATGGCCACAAAGAAACATAGTTTTGCCCCTTTTCCTTCAGTTTCAGTGCTCCTCACTAAACAAAACCAAGTTTTTTGAAGGAGAGCACAAGTGCTTCTGTGCTTTTTTGAAGGTAGCACAAAAGTTTGCAAGGAAGATTCTGCCCTAAATTTCTGAAGGGGAAGTCCTTAGTTTCTTAAGTGGAAGACAGCTGTACTGCTTTAATTTCTGGTGGAAGCAAGATTCTGGCCTATCTTTGATTCCAACCTCAGTCCTTCAAAATTTTAGAAAGATTTGCACCAGACATTTCTCAAACATTTAAGAGCACTGTATTTGTATCCTACCTCCTTTATGTGAGATAGAGTTGGGAAGGAGTGGTAGTTTGTGTAAATTCTTACTTTGCTTTCATATATTTCACAATTATAGAATCATAGAATAGTTAGGGTTGGAAAGGACCTTAAGATCATCAAGTTTCAATCCCCCTGCCGTGGGCAGGGACACCTCACACTAAACTATATCACCCAAGGCCTCATCCAACTTGGAATTAACTGATTCTTTGATGGGAACTGGCCCTGACCCTGAAGTTTTTCATGAAATGAGGGGAGGAGGAAACTGAGTACACCCACATGGCATCCAGCAACAGCAAGAGTAAAGAGATGTATTTTTGGCAGGAGTGGACAAGCTAGATGGGAAAGTAAAAAAAACTGTATGAATATCAGACTTATAATTCATCATTTAAGGTTCAAGAGTCAATGAAAGTTCAATTCTGAGATTAGATTAAAGTTATAAAAAATATATTTAGAAATGGAAAACAGAAACCACAAATGTTCAAAATACACTAAAATGAAACAGGTAATAGCTTTCTTTGCCAAATTAGAGGAAACTGTGAAAAAGAAAAAAAATTACAAAACCTAAACAATAAATATTATATTTTAAGCTGCTCATGGGAGTAGTCTTAAAATGGTAAACAGATGTGAATAAGCTTATATGCTCCATCTTTATATGGCACATTAAGAAAAAAAAAAACAAAGAAGAAAACAACACAAGAAAAAAAAATAAAACCCCAAACCAACATGATTTTGTTCTTTTGCATTAATTTTATATCTAAAAGAAAATTATTTCCCATTAGCAACATGCAAAGATGAAGGGATCTAATGTCTTCAATGTCAAAATAAGGTAGTAGTGCACAATAATGATTTCACAGCATTGCTAACTTGAACAAAACAGTAATAAATTTAAATTAAACTATAAGTAACACTCACAATTCAACATCTTCAAGCTCTTGACCATATCAACAAGGTTCCATCTAGACAATTGTTATTTTCAAGATGTTTTACATAGCCTATCATGATGATCTGATCTCTCAGGTGGTTTCTGATATTTTATAGTATACCAAATGTCTGGCTGACACTGATTTCATGGATCAGCTGAGAAGAATACTTATGGAAGCTGATAACAGAAAAAAGTAGAAATGGAAGGTGATGGAAATTAACATAGGAGATGGCCGTCAAGTGCTTAGGAAGGATAAGAATCCTAAGAAGGTCATTCTAAGTCCATTGGTGTGACATGAAATTGATGAGTTGGAGGTGAATTCGTAAGATAGTGAGGAGGTTGGAGTCAGAGCTCAGTAAAGGAAATGCTAATAAATATCAACTAGAAGAACTGACATTCTCATCAACAGAAGCTATCTGTCTGAGCTCGTTGAGCAAGCATTTTTGAAGTGAATCACCCTTGTGGGTACAGCCCCAAATTTGCCTTCAACAATAGTTATTTAAATTATATGGAAATTATATATAGTGATAATTTGATTATTTCCAAATGATTTCTATGTCTAATATTAAACTAATATTTTGTGCCCATATTTCACATTACTGATCTCATCACTATTTTTTAATCATATATAGATGCAATAAGATAAAACAATGAGGAAGTGCATTAAAAGCTCATTGCTACTCATTTCTCTAATTTCAGGCAATTTTTTTTAATTTGAAAAATTTAGAAATAATTTCAATGCAAAATTTGTCATGTATATGGAAAAGTATTCATTTACCAACTATATCTAAATTGCAGCTGACCTTTCAGACATTTGAAGGTAGCAGTAATCCAAATATTAAATTTATGTCAGCTTCTTACTCCCATGCTGGTCTCTTCATGTGGAAAACACAAGCATGCAAGGTCTTAAAAACACATTGACTTACACTATTAATACATTTAATGAAAAATATTTTACCTATGAAATTACAGTTTATTTACCTTTGAAATTACAGTTTATTGTTTTTGTGCATATAATCTATATAACTACTTCCCCCCCAGTTTTTTACCTCATATCATTCATAGCCAGCATATGTCCATTTTACCATCATTCTTATTCTGTCTGTATAAATACATAAATTCCACTTCAGTGACCTAGATCGATGAATTTAACATTCACTAGAATGCATTTATCTTTTCCTATGGATTCTAGAATAGCTAATGGAAATTCTAACTTTGGTGTCTTTATAGGATTACTAAAGACTTCTGAAACTGTGAGCTGAATCCAGGGCCTAGAGCAATAGCAGGAACAGCAAAAGATCTATTATGTTAGTTGTTTTACTCTGTGATTACAGAATTCAGCAGTTACAGACTAAGTAAAAGCCTTTTAAGAGGGGAAAAAGATATTGCAAAGCATCGATAAAAAATTGTAATAATTTGTCAGTTATGTTGAAAATTAAAATGCAGACTAAGGAAGAACATAAAGCAAGAAATACTATAAATGGTACCTGTTAAATAGCCATTAAATGTTAATCCTGGAAAAACAAACTGTGAATTCAAATCTAATAGCTGGATAGATATCAGTTCCCATTACCAAAAACATCCATAGATTTTTAATACTTCTGAAATATACAGTATTGCTGATGGATTGGACTACTTATGTAGTTAATGTAATTGTGTAACGTATATATGATATGATATAATATATATGTATACTTATATTAATGTAGACAGATAAATCTGTCTGCGTTATTGCTGTGCTTTAAATCAAATTTTTGTAAAACTATCCCTAAAGCGTTTGTCCCCAGGAGGTGTTCCCCTTTACAATATCATTCCCTTGAATGTGTCTTCCCCATACCCTTTTGTGAGTTTTTGTCAGTAGTTTATAAAGCCATACTATGAAGGTAAAGTAATATTCTGGCAACACAAATGTCTGCTGGGAAGCAGAAATCTTTTAATAGAATATAAATGGGTTATTTCTTCTGCAAATAGTAATTGGTGGATTGTGTTAAGCAATTTAGTCCCAAAGACATAGGTGTTATTTTCCCAGTGTATTCCAATGGAAACATAAATTTCTTCACTATGTGGAAACATGTTAATTCATTAATATTATCTAGAGATAATAGAGATTGGTTCATTCAAGAGTTGTAGTAGACCCTATATCTTGAAACATTTAGATATTAGTAGCTCTACAGTACATTTAATGCAAAAGATCTTTATGTAGGTTATGAACTTAATATTACCAAGAAGCCACCTTCCTCAGTGTTCTTATTTCAAGTGGAGAAACTGATAGCTGTGTAAGCTGCTCAGTGATGTAGTGTGATACAAATAAGAAAAGTAATAGAATGGGATGAGACAGAGGAAACAGCAAGAATTAAGGGAGCAGGGTAGAATTTATCTCTTTTTATTTAGCCAATTTGTTCAGGCCATTTTGTTCAGGCCATTAGGAAGTGTGTTTTGCTCTCAAATAATCAAGTCTGCAGTTCTGTGCCTCAATGGAAAATACAAGGTTGATCTGAACTCTGATCACTAATTTAAAGAAAGAACAACTTCATTTAACCCAGTTGCATTCCAGCAGTGTAAAGCTAAGTGAGTCCCAAAGATCTCACTAAGTTTGAGTGTCTCTAACACACATATCTGCATTCAAAAGGTAGGTACACTGATGTACCAGTCACTTGAATGGTCATGATTATTGTAAACACTTCCTGACATGTTCAGAAATTTCATTTTGCATTCCTGTCTTCATGCTCGTCAGACTCCAGTCTGATCACTTTCAAATGTTTGATATGAACCTAGACAGAACATTAATTTTCAGCTCTAAGCAGTCCTCTAAAAGAATTTCTCATCAAAACTCCTTAGTACCTCTTCTGCTGCCAGTGTCTGTACCCCTTAAGTTTTATAACTTTATTCTTTGTAGATATGAACTAATAGCTACTAAAATCTGAGAATCCTTTTTGTTAACTATAATGGGAGTTGAAATGACCTCTTCTGCATCTGAGACAAAGCTAACACCAAATGGCCTTTGGATTAACCCCTGAAGGAAAAATGGCACAATTCAAGGTATCACATAATCTAGATTTAATACAGATAATATTACGCAATGTCCAGTGAATGAGCTTTATACTAGCTACCTAAAATAGCAATTAAATTTTATGTAGATTATATAAAATTATATAAATCAAAGTTATTTTAAATCATAAATTATAAAGCTATTGAAAATTTACAAAAATTTAAATTACACTTCATAAGAGTCCTTATAAGACTTATTAAAACCCAGGAAGCCCTTAGGTAACAGCTGCACAGCTGCCTATAGAATGTACAACTGTTCTCTGGAAGCAGTGCTATACGCTAGTCTCAATTTTATATGCTTACAGGCATACACCACAGTGGTTAAGCTCAAGTTTTTTACTTTAAGGACCTATATAATTTTATGGTGGAAAATTAGGAATACCTTCTATTATGAACCATTGAAGTAACTGTTTTGACCTACAAGGGCAATCTGGCAGCTATGTGTACAAATCCAGCCTTCATACAATTTGCGTCTATTTTTTCATCTATAATATTGAAAGAATAATACTGAACCGCTGTTAGTTCACAGAGCTGTGAGAAAATAAACAGAGAGTCTTCACTCAGCCCTTTAAAACTTTAAAAGCCTTATGTAAGTGTAAAGGCCAAAATGTATTACTGCCAAACACCAAATCATTTAGGGATACATTTTCAATGTTCTGTTCAGTGCACGGCGATGGGTGATATTTTGAAAGGGAAGTATCTGTATTGAATACATGGCAATGAAGACAAATTTAGTTGCAAGAAACCTTATCTATTACCAGTACACAGCAAAAACTTAATTTAACTCTCATTAAGAACTCTGGCCCTTACCAAGGGAAGAAAGGATTTTTTTTTTTTTTTTTTTTTTTTGCAGTAAAATGAAATTTGGCTATACGCCTTTTTCAGGTTGTTTTTTCCAAACAATGTTCAGGTACTTAATCATCTAAACCCACACTTGCAAAAAAGAGTAAAATTATGTCTACATTGATGGTGGATTCAATTCAAACCTGTGTGTATAAAGACGCATATATCTAGTATCTTTTTCTCTAATGAATTGTTAGCAGCATTATTTCATTTTGCATGTTTTGATCACAGAAAGAAGAAATGGAGGAAATTTGAGATCATTAGGCCAGATTCATTGCTGGTGTTATTCCACAGATTTCAGAAAAATACACTTGGGGAGAATTTGACCCAGAAAATCTGAATCTTTTTGCATATAATGAGACTGATTAAGGTCAATACCTGAAGGCAGGGCTGCTACACCAGCAAAGAAATGATTCCAATTGTTTTCCTTTCTTTTCTTTCTTTCTTTTTTTTTTTTTTTAAATTGAATTTCCATGAATGGTTCTTCTGAAATTATATCCATGTCCTATTTTCTATTTAACACAAATATATGGAACCTTTAATTTAAATAATGTTATTTCATGGACAGCAGAATACAGATTTTAACTTAATATAACTAAGTTCATACATGTCACACTTTAGCTCAGATTACACAAAAATTTAAGATGCACAAGCAGAAACATAGACATGGCCCAGCAATTTAAGTCAAGAAGCTTCACCTTCCTCTTCACCTAATAGGCCAGTATCTTCAGCTAGCGCAGGTTTGCACAGCTGTTCTGAAGCAAAAGGAACCATGCAGCGTTAACTCACCTGAAAATCCAGTTTTGTATGATCAAACTGGCACGCACATGCTGCTGATAGACCCCAAGCATTTTCTTCATTAGTGTTCTGTATCTGATGGAAGAAAGAAATAAGCTTTTCACATTAAACATTAATGGTTTATTAATATTATTAACCATTTTCAGCTGCTGCTGCTTCCTTTATTTTTTTATTTTATTTTTCCTTCAAAGCTATGAGATTAGACACTAAATAATAGAATCTGTATATAGGATGGGTTTTCTTTCCTTGTAAATGTAATTTTAAACACTTAAACATTTTTTTCTCTTTACAGGTCTAACTTAAATTCTCATTATAACAGCTCTTTTGTGTTATGGTGCATAGAATATCTAACAGAGGGAATGTTGTTTAATTTACACCTGCTATGTGCCAAGGATATAAAAAGATCTATCAGAGGTATTGCTGTATCAGTTTGACAGTGTCACATTTTTAATGAAATGCTACCAGTCAGTTCCATTCTTCATAAGAAATACAAAAGTTTTTTGTAGCATAAATTATTCGTATATAGTCTTCAAGAAAATAACACAAAAAAAAAAAACTTTTCCAGTGTTATGGTAATTATTGTAAAGGTCTTTAATGGACAATTTTAGTTTTTTTTCTTCCATACTGAAGTAGTAGTTTTTCCAGAATGATAATAATCTATTTCTCTCCTCACACTACTGAGCTGGCAGTGACCTCACCTGACCCAATTGAAATTGATTTTGTTGTTGAACTCTTTGCTAGTGCAAATTAATCTTAGATCCATACAAGATCAGGGAAGCAAGGCACACAGTACAAAGACCTTAAGTACTGCGGGAAAAAAAATTAGTTCTGGAAAAAGTATTTTAACTTTTGAAAGATAAATGGTTACAATGACTTGTTTTGATAGAACATCTGTAGAATAGAAGAGAATGACAGAGGCTCTGTGAAAAAGCTGTAACTTAATAGCCTAATTTCTTGCCTGGCCCCAGAGAAATATCTGTCTGTTTCTGACAGTTGATGAAAATGCACCAGTATTTGATTTCCTCACTAGTGTGGGACAAGTTCAGTCCCATCTCTTCTTTGATTCCCTTGAGCTACATGGATACAGCAGACAGGTTCTGTTAGCTGGGTTTAAACCACGACACTGGTTTCTACCTTTTTTGTTATAAAAACACATGACTTGCTTTTCCCTTTTTTCTCTTAAAGACATTCCTGCCCCTTTTTTGATCTGTTTCAATATTTGTTGTTTCCATTGTAGCAGCTGATCTCCCTTCCTAGCCATTGAAACAATATGCATTTCAATAAATTCTCGCGTCTCAAGAAAAGTCTAAAAGCAAAAAGAAATCTTACCCTTGTAGACATATAATGTCATTTTTGTTTAAAGCATCTGTTCTATGCTGCCTGAGTTTTCCTGTACTGAATGTCAAATATACCTAGAACACTGACCTTATTTTTACACTCTGTAAAGAATTCCTCTGAACACCATGACTTTAACAGAACGTAAAGTTATCTGATATTGTAAGGCCCCTGCAGCCTGTATTACTGTAACAACCAATCACTAATGTCTGATTTATCTGGCTAAATATGGAAAAAAATGCATAACAAATAACTTTGTCTTGAGGTTTATATTCGTCTTAAAAAAAATATAAAAAAAAGATAAATGTAATGTCCTAAAATAAAATGTTCCAATATTGTATAAATGAATGCTAAATAATTCAAATGGAATAAATTAAGAGTCAGCCATTGCACAAAACCATTTACTGTAGCTTTGAAAAAGATCTGAGGCTAAAAAAAGGGGGAGGGGGAGTGGAAAAAAGCCAGCAACTTTTCTTATTTCAGTTTGTGAGCTGAGTACATCTTGATTTGCTAATTCAGGTATTGTGCTTACAGCTATAGGCAGAATCTATTTTTTAATTTCTTTGGGGTTTTTTTTGTAGTGAAACCTATAAAAATTTAGAAGTAGCTTTTGATTAACAAGTAATTTTAAAATATGAAACCGGAAATATAATGAGGTGCTTAAGGAAAGAACACTACAGATGGAAATCATAGAATAGTTTGGATCGGAAAGGACCTTAAAGATCATATAGTTCCAAGCCCCCTGCCACAGGCAGTGGCATATTCCGCTAGACCAGGTTGCTCAAAGCCATGTCCAGCCTTGAACACTTCCAGGGACTGGAAAATCTGTGTCTGTCTTTCAAAGTTTAAAACAAATAAAGACAATTCATTTGCTTTTACATTACATAATCCATAGAACTTTTCTCAGGCTGGTCTGGCAGGCTATTTGGAAACCCCATGAGCTGTAGAGATGAGCTAAGAAGTCATAGGTGAGCATGAACTGAAATGTAAATCAGGGCTGAATTATTCAGAAAGTTCTCTGTAGTCACAATGCCATGATGAGGAAGAAGTTAGGTTATGATCATTTCCAAAAAAACTTTAAATTCCAATCTATGCAAGCCTTATTTATTAGAACAGTCATACCATATCAGGTAAGGAGTCCCAAGCTCCACTGCCCAAATAAGCAAATCAGTTCACCTGTGTTACCCTGTTGCCAGCCTTTATCCATCCTATTTATTTAAACATGCACTTTTATTGGCATGGACCTGCTATTTCTTCCTGCTCTCTTTCCACAGCAGAGTCCTGGGTTTAGTATAGGGCACTATTATGTTCTTTTCTGTCAGCTCAAAATGAGGAGTTAAATGAACATGGACTGCAGGGAACTGCAGATTTCCTTAAGCATGACAGACAAGAGAGAGATGCAAGGTCCTACACCTAGGTCGGAGCAATCCCAGGCACAGTTACAGGTTGGGCAGAAAAGAGATTCAGAGCAGCCCTGCGGAGAAGGACTTGGGGGTGCCGGTCAATGAGAAAATGAACATGAGCTAGTTTCAGTGTGGGCTCGCAGCCCAGAAAGCCAACTGTATCCTGGGCTGCATCAAAAGGAACATGACCAGCAGGTCAAAGGAGGTGATCCTGCCCCTCTGCTCTCACGAGACCTCACTTGGAGTATTGTGTGCAGTTCTGGTGTCCTCGACATACAAAGGACATGGAATTGTTGGAACAAGTCCAGAGGAGGGCCACGAGGATGATCAGGAGACTGGAGCACCTCCCGTATGAAATAGGCTGAGAAAGTTGGGGCTGTTCAGCCTGGAGAAGAGAAGGCTGCGTGGAGACCTCCTAGCAGCCTTCCAGTACCTGAAGGCGGCCTATAGGGATGCTGGGGATGGACTCTTCATTAGGGACTGTAGGGACAGGACAAGGGGTAACAGGTTAAAACTTGAGTTTACATATAAGGAAGAAATTCTTTCCTGTTAGGGTGGTGAGGCACTGGAATGGCTTGCCCAAGGAAGTTATTAATGCTCCATCCTTGGCGATGTTCAAGGCCAGGTTGGACAGAGACTTGGGTGATATGGTTTAATGTGAGGTGTCCCTGCCCATGGCAGGGGGGTTGGAACTAGACGATCTTAAGGTCCTTTCCAACCCTAACTATTCTATGATTCTAAAAGGACCACTCCTTTCCCATTAGTAGTAGATGATGGGGTGCATATTTGTAGGGCACAAGATGTGTCCACAGCTATGAGACCACAGTTTCCTTAAACACAGTGAGCTCAGAGAATCTCATATGCAGCAACACTTCAAGGGTGATGCTGCGCTTACTCAGTTGGAAGTCCTACTGCCATATCTCCAACGAGCTCACAGTAATTTCTCAGCTGGTAAATGTGAGAAAATCACAACAACCCAGGAAAGACAGAGAAAAGCCTTCTTGGCCAACATCACAAACAAAAAGGGAAGTCTCTAAGGATCTAGGAAATTGTGCGGGGTGATGCAAAACCCCAAGCCTTACCACAGAATAGGTTTCAGATACAACATATACCTACTATTCTCATACCATTTTTATTTTTCAATACCTTAATATTTTTATTTAAGCGAAATTATTGAGGGGGCATTATTATGTATGTCTATGCGTAATGATATACATAACAAATACAGTATCTTGAGAGCCAGTAAGAACATCTAGTGCAGGCTGTGCTTTCTTCTTCTCATAGTTAAGGATAGACTGAAAAATATGTTTTGTTTTTCATTTTGAAAGAATGATAATTTTAGAAATTGAATAACATTTCATGACAAAGGCGTCAGTATTAACATTATGGAATGCAAACTATGAAGCATTTTGCTTGCTTCATTTTTGCAAAATTCCACTTCACTCTATTTCACTGGAAATATGCTAGTTTGTGTTTATGTAGAATTATTCTTACAATAAATGTATTTAATTTCAGAGATTAAAAATATTACTGACAAAGCAATGCTTATGTGAAGAACTCTAAAAATATGAGCAGTTAGACGTACCTTTAAAAAAAAAAAGTGGTGTTTTAAAGAGTTTAAAATACTATACAAGATAGCTATAAAATCAAAGACATTTGTAAATGGACATCTCCATTCCATGACAACGCAGTGTCTATTAAAACATTATTTTTGTAAATGTCATGGTTTTTAACCCCAGCTGGCAACTCAGCCCCACACACCCATTTGCTCACTCGCCTGCAGTAGGGTGAGGGAGAGACTTGGAAGTGTAAAAGTGAGAAAACTCGCTGCTTGAGATAAAGACAGTTTAATAAGCAAAGCAAAAGCTGCACACACAAGCAAAGCAAAACAAGGAAGAGCTCATTCACTACGGACCATGCAGGCAGGTGGTTAGCCATCTCCAGGAAAGCAAGGCTCCACTGTGTGTAAGGGTGCTGGAGTGGGTCCAGAAAACAGTAACAAAAGTGGTGAATGGTCTGGAAAAAAAGTCTGATGAGGAACAGCTGAGGGAACTGGGGTCATTCAGTTTGGAGAAGAGAAGGTTCAGGGGGGATCTTATCGCTCTCTACAACTGCCTGAAAGGAGGTTGTAGTGAGATGAGGGTCAGTCTCTTCTCCCAAGTAAGAAGTGACAGGACAAGAGG
Organism: Neopsephotus bourkii; assembly: GCF_033783945.1. Taxonomy (NCBI): domain Eukaryota; kingdom Metazoa; phylum Chordata; class Aves; order Psittaciformes; family Psittacidae; genus Neopsephotus; species Neopsephotus bourkii. The sequence continues at coordinate 3,703,117 of NW_026901402.1, read as the reverse complement.
TAACGGCCTCAAGCTGATCCAGGGATAGAGTGGATATTAGGAAAAATTTCTTCACCAAGAGGGTGATCAGGCATTAGAACAAACTGCCCAGGGAAGTTTGGAATCACCATCGCTGGAAGTGTTCAGAAACTATGTGGATGAGGCCCTCGGTGACATAGTTTAGTGATGGTCTTGGCAAACTTGGGATAATGGCTGGACTTGATTATCTTAAACATCTTTTCCAACCTGATTCTGTGATTCTATGACTTGGGAAGACAAACACCACTACTCTGAGTGTCCCCCCTTTCCTTCTTCTCCCCCTACTCTTCATATGTTAAGCATGATATCATATGGTATGGAATACCCCTTGGGTCACTTGGGGTCACCTTTCCAGCTACGAACCGTCCCAGCATCTTGTGTACCACCAGACTGCACGCTGGGGTGATAGGGTGAGGAGCAAAAAGGGGCTTGACTGTGGCTTTTCACTGCTGAACAATACTGAAACCAAACCTATATGATCAACACTATTCCCAACACAAATCCAAACCAGCCTATACCCGACACTATGACGAAAATTAACTCTATCTCAGCGAAAACCAGCACAGTAAGTCACAGAGACCATGTCTGTGATGACAAATAAAGTATTGAATATTAATGCAATATATTTTTAAAAATTAAAATTAGTTGACACGAACTTCTCAAAGGTATTTTGTAATGTTTCACATTTTTAAGGGTTGTATTCATCAGAAGTCAAAAACAATATGTGATAAGTAATCCAGAATTTACTGACCTATATTAGTTGTCTAAAAGGAGATGAATTTTAAAATGAGAAGACAACACCCATGGATTCAATACGTCTACAAAATCACCAAATGATTTTTATATTGGTTATTAGCTAATCAGTATAAAATACTAAAGGAATTTGTTAATGTTTCCTGGTTGCTGATTTAACCAGTCAAACCAGGTTATGTTCACTTAGACTAATCATACAGAGTTAATGAGTATTGCAGTTATAGTAGATAGGCGAGCAAAAAGGAAAAGGAGTCACAATAAATTATGGCAATAGTTTCTGTTTCTCCAGAGCATTTTAAAAAAATATTATAGCTGTTTCCAAAACAGACTACAGTTTTAGTGCACAAGGCAATAAAGATGTCCAATAACATCAGGGTAGTTAAATATGCTATTTTAGTTCTTATATTTTGAAATGTCTCCAAAAAGTTCAGTAAAGTAGAGCTATGTAAATTCATCGTATTTGTAAGGAATTAAAACACTGGAAAATACTCAAAACTACAAAAATAAAAATAATCTCATTAAAATTCTCTTTTTTATTGATTCCTAGACTAAAACATCTGTGGTATCTAAGAGGTTATAAAAAATGATGAGGACTTTTCCAGAGCTTAGTTGCCATTTCTATTTTAAAGACAATAACAAACTCCTAATTTGGGTGCTTCAATATGTGTTTGAATCAAGCCCCAGTCCACAGAGCCACACTTTCCCAAAGGATTTGCCAAGAAAGATTGCTCCGGGTATCAATTAAATCAATTGGTTTGAGCTCCTGGGAGTTGTGAGGAGCCCATATTTCTTTCAGATCTGCCTTTCCCAAATCTAAACAGGGATCTTACATATAGCCTATGGGACAGTCTGCTTGTCCATATGGTCAACAACACGTTGAGCTGTTAATGACATTGGAATAGAGTCTTAAGTTACCAGTCAGGTGGGTTCTAACCACACATTTTCAAGCTTGCTCTTTGAAAAGTTAAAAAATTTTGTCTTGAAATGCCCCTTGGATCTTGGCTTATTTAGACCATAACTGATCCACTGGTTGGCTACCACAAGATGGGAGTGCATTGCATGACCAGCGCCAAAACCATCTTTCCAAAGGCAAAGTTAATTCAGTCGTTCAGAAAGCAGAGCTCCAGCTTGTCCAGCACAGCCATAAGAAAACTGCATGGGATCCTCTTCCAGTATTAAAAAAAAAAAAAAAAAGACCCAATCATCAGACCTATCAGTAGTTCACAAGTTGTTAATTTTTTTTGAAGAAGCAAAGTTAAAATCCTATCGTGGGATAACAATATACCGATTGTCCAAGTGAGACATATATAACTGAGTGATTCTTAAAAAAACCCGCAACATTTCAGTTAGCGTAATTAGGCCCCTAAAACACATGGAAACAATTTCCAGAACTGGAACTGTAGTAACACCTGATGTTAGAAGTACACAGTGCTTCTACTGTTGGTAAAAATGTGGAAATCTGCATATTACTCTTTTCATGAATCAAAACTTGAATTAGCCTGAGCTCCAATGACCATGTCACTTTCCCTAATCACCCATATTGGAAAGATATTGGATTAATTCTGGGTTCTTCCTCTAAAAGCATCCCAGTATGGTTAAGTCTAGCTAATCTGAAGGTCTTTTACAGTACACAATTATCGACCAGGTCTGACTCCCTCTGTCATACTTCAGATTTTTGTGTCCTTAAACCCATGGCACAGGACAAATACACAGGGCGTGATGTACACACATTTTTGTAACATATACAAGTCCAGTTGTATACCATTCAGCCTGATGCTAGGATACATTGCCAGGAGTGAACATATTTACTAGGAAAGATAAAAGTGGTGGGAATTGTCCTAAACAAAGTTCAAAGTATGAAATAGTACAAAGTGGTAGAGGCACAGTCATGAAGGAGCTGTGACAGGAGGAAGAACGATCCACAGATAGATGGCTTTGGGGTAACATATCCACTACTGCCATAGTGCAGCATCCTAATATTAAACTTTAGGGAATAAAACAGGATGAGATTTTCCCACCTACTTCCACTATCCACTGCTTTGCATTATGGAAACATAAAGGTGCTCACAATGTGTTTCGGGGGAGTAGGACCCTCTTCAGCTCTCTGGTGGGGTATTGTGGTGTACTTTTCCTTCTACTTGCAGGAACCTTTCTATTCCTTTAAAAGTATTCTAGATTAGACTCTACGTCACTGCCCATTTCTAGACATAGGCAGCCCCACTATCATTTACCTGTAATTAAGTGTAGTTGTGTTTGCCCTCTTTCCATGTAATTACTAACTTCTACACGATAGGGCTCTGTGATACTAGGTCCATCCTTAAAACCGTTTATTCTGGAGTAATGTAAAACATACATGTTTGTTATTGCATACCAAGTAGGTATTTTTTCTTGACAAGGCTTTAGTGTATCAATGGCTGTTAAAACACTTTTCTGCCAAGAATCTGCAAGGCATCTAATTCATGGTCATTGCCTAACTGACCGCTTAAATGTTAATGAATCAGGTAGCTGAATTACATGCATGAATAGCTGCATGTAGTTATTTTAGATGGGCTGCAAAGGATGGAATTACCAGTGCACCTCACCTGCCCCTAATGCTAAAATACAAAATTTGTTTCTAAGTTACACATACATATATTCCAGCTTCAGCATCAGCATCAACAATGTTTGGTAAAACTGTGTGGCTGCCAAGTTAATGAATTTTGTCCTGCCTCTTTGTATAAGCCTTTAATCCTATGCTAAGAGGGAATTGCAGGCAAGGGAAGAAACTGTTTTATTCTTCACTTTGTAAGATGAAAGCTGTGATCACATGTGCAAGAAAGGGTACACTGGAAACTAATCAAATGCTCACTTTTAACAATCTAATTGCACTGTTAGTGTAGGATGTTTCACTCTTACAAATAGAAATCATTCATTGTTTCCCTATTTCTTCACCTTTTAAAACAAATCCCTAACCAGAAGGTTATTTTCCTTAATCATATGGAAATACAGAATCAATTTGTTCACGAGGGACCTCAAATAAAAGTTATGAGTTTTATGGTCGATTGATCATTAAAAATATTTCTTTGGATGACTCAGAGGTCCAGAGCAATTATCAAATTCTACAGGATTCCAATTTAAATAGCTATTTTGAGAGACAGAGTCTCAGAATACTGTGTATTCATTGAACACAAACAATTGCATTGCTTTTTTTTTAAGCCCAGGAGAGAGAGAGAAAAAAAAAAAAAAAAGAAAAAAAGAGAAAGAAGGAAAAACCATGGAAGTTTATGGATTCTATTAAGATAAAATTATTTTTAATACTTGATTTTAAATCATGCATAACCACATAATCACAGCTGACAAAAAAAGCCTGTGTACTTAAGTTATCTAAGAATATAATACAAAAGCCTATGAGGAAAAAAGTGATTGCATTCTATATAAATCAATAAATCTAACAGAGTTCACTCATATTAATCTTGATTTTGCACATGCAAATCAGGCACTTCTTGGCATCCTTGAAAGGAAGCCTCATTATATCTGGAATAAAAACCAAGCCTAAATAGGAAGCACTTGATTTGCTAGAAAGAAAATCGTAAGTATTTTGGCCTTGGTCAACAGCCCCATCTGTCCATTAACTGCCATCCATTAAAGAGACACACAACAGAGTGAACATAAAACATGCATGTGCTGTTTTCCAGGGGATTTTTTCAGTATTTTTTAAGGCTTCTGCTCTAATAGTCCTCTTTGCTTTCCACTGTTCTCTCTGCATCCACTGTTTTGATATATTCCCATATTAATCTATTTTACCATGTCATAAACACTGCTGACCCTTTTGTAATTCCCAGTTGCTCACACATACACGTTTATACAATTACAAGGCAGTCACCTCCCATTAGACTATGTTTCATTACAGTCTCAGCCCCTCTTCATGCATTTTCATGCCTTTTTGTTTTACAAGATGAAAGGACTGATGAAACTTACTACTTATATTTTTTTCCTCCTAAGGGGAAAAAAATAACAACAAGGAATCAACAAAATAAAAACATAATAATATCATAAATTTTTCATGTCAAGCTATATGAATCTATTGGCTAATGGTGTACTCAATTTCTTTTTTGTACCTGGAAAACAAATATAGCACCATTCTTTAGTTAAACAATAAATTATGCCCATGGAACCTTTAGTCCTAAAGAATGCAGATGGTGAGCCACCATATTATTAATACAGGTTGTGAACATACAAAGCGACAATGCCAATGATAACTGCATATAAGATTGTTGAGGAATTAATTATCAGATTTTCAGGTAGCTTTTGCAACATGAGGATCCTAATAGGCACTAACATTTGGAAATCCCTCTTGGTGACAGACTGTATTTCAGGGGAAGCTAACTATGTAAATCAATAAAGAACTTCTAAAAATCCTACTGTGCTTTAAAATTCTGGCATTTTAGAGCTAGAAGGGTTAGAAGAGGCTTTATTACAAATGCAACATAGATATTCTGTAAACTGGCTGGAGCAGCATACGGTATGAATTCTCATCAATCTGTTAGTGTTTTATTGAAACATTGATTTGCAGAAATCTGCAGAGACTGTACGTAATGAAAGCAAGCAAAACTTAAATGTTTAAGTAACCCTCCTCGCTGGCAAAGTTTTAGCAGTTTTCAAATGAAGTTGTACAACATGAAAATGATCCTTCAGCTGCAAATCAGAAAAATACTGTACCCCTTGGCTGCCATGCAAAGCAGGGTTTTTTTCAGAAGAAAGGAGCATGCACAGAATGAGGAAAGGAAAAAAGACATTTATCTCACCACTAGCCATTAGTCAAGGACGTTTATAATTGACGCTCTGCAGTTTCTCCTTGATGGTGGCTTCTTCTTTGCAGTATCTCCCTAATTCATGCAGGAATTACTTTCAGGTGACTATAAGCCTTACTAACCCCCTTGCTGCTAGTTCTGAAAAAATAGTGACAAGCAAAGAAATAACCACATGATTTGTTTTGCTTACGTTTGTGAGGGTTTATCCTTCACTCCAGAATAAGCCATTTTACTTTCTAATATGACGTTTTACAAAAAAGTAGCTGACCACCCACAAAAATCCCTAGCGACAGCGCAATGCTCATTCCCCTTTTGATCAATAACGGATTCAAAACACTGTTGAGAATGTAGGAAGGGTTATAGCAAATACACACATCAAGACTGAGAAGCCATTCAATCAAAGCATTTTCTGCAGAGAACTAAGACAAGATATTGTGATTCTTATCCATGATTTTTTTTAGCCCTTAACTGGGTAAAATTGCCATCAAAATAAATTGATACATGGAGAAACAGCATGATCTCAAACATCATGGGAAGATTTCAAGCCATATGAATAAAGTGTCATTAACAATGTTCTGATATTTCGTTGTCCTTTCCATGCCTAATTAGAGGACCTTCAACGTCCTTCAAGGGTGAAAGTAAGAAAAGTATCTGCAGGAAGAAGCAAAAATTAAAAAACAATTTTTCTGAAATGAAAGGGTGTTTGAGTCTTCATCTTCATCAGGCTGCTTCCAGGATATCAGACAATGAAGAGCTCTGTGCTTTGAATGCCAGAGGGCTTTGCTGTCAGACAGTGCTGAGGGCATTCATGCTGATATATGTACAAGAACATTTTTTTTTGCAGAGTCATGATAACATAATACCTTTCATTTTGAATGTAGCATAAGGTCCTCATAAATATCCAGCTGCACTGATGAATCTTTTCTTTCCTAAGTGAACTCCCAAACAGTTCAAGAGTGTTTTTTAAAACAAAGTTCAGCTCCATCTGCAAGTTCCCATTAGGAAAGTATAGAAGGTAAGTGAAAATCACTTATTCATTTTGTAAATAAGTAGAAAACCCAAATTCACAGCCACAGTGGAAAAAAACCAAAACACACAGACTCCAATTTAGAACTCGAGGTAGTCCTATAGTATAAATGTTTATGTGTGCAAATTGCTAGTACATGGCCACAATAATTATATGGACATGTACTCTTGTCACACTTAAATGTTTGTCTTATATGGTATACACTGGACTATTCTACCCAGCTTGCAGCTTTAAACTTGTACAGGTAACTGTTGTCTAAAAAGTAGTTCTCTTGTGTGAGATGGCAAATGTTTCAGTCAGTGCTCTCTTATCAGGGATAAAAATGAATAAAAATTTCTTTCTTTAACTTCTTCCACATTCGACTTTTGATTTTCAAATAAAACTGATTTCAGCTTTCATTACTGAGTCAAACACAGCAAGAGACAAGTGTAAAGCTAAAGCTGTAATTTCCAAACTCATCTCTACCTATTCTGCTACATTATCAACCCATTCAAACCCTGGTCTACAAGATGAAACTGTCTTACAGTCATTTGTGTCATCTGTGGACTAAAAAATATGCCTATTAAAAATTCTAGGTGAGAAAGACTAAATTTCACCCATAATGCTCTGTGGTATGCAAAGAAATAGCATTTAACACAATTTTCTAACTTTGATGAAATTGATAATATATTGTGTTCAGCAAAACAAAGTGTTCTTACTGTTTCCTTGTGCATTTTTTTTTTTTGAGAACCAAGCAAAAGAGAAAAACTTTTGCAAATACTTTCAGAGTTGGTCATCAAAGTGTCATTTAAAAATAGAAATTGATAGGTATATTGATGAAAGAAAAGAGAAATATAAAAAGTACATAACCCTTAAACCCCAGTTTAATTTCTATCTCCCTTTTCCTTTTGACTGTGCATTTCACTTTTATTCAGCCTCTAATCAGTGATTTCAGCTATGCTTCCTAATTTCATTGATTCTAAGAACCTCTCTACGCTTACTACACAAGTAATTAATTTCTTTCAAATGAACATGGCTGCAAGGTTGAAACCAAATGCATATGAATAACCTTACTTGCACCTAAACATTCAAAAGATCAGGCTAATAAATTACACTTTCTAGAAAAGATGTTTTCTGCCTGATTCTCAGCTCAGTAACAATAACATTACTTCACTGTCCTTATTGGAGGCACTTCTAAATCATTTTGATTTATTCAAGAATTAATTTCCTACTCTGTTACTATACACCAAGCATAATTTTACATAGGAAAAGGTGTTGGAACAGGAATGTATAAAACAAATATGCTACAAACATCATGGCAGTGACACTTATAGGCAGAGGAAGTTCTAGTCTACCATTCTGACCCTTTCTGTCACATTTTTTCTATTTACAGTGATAATATAATGACTAATTGTGAGAAGTATCATATAATAATTTTCAAATATAAAAAATATAAATACAGATAAATATCTTTGCTTAGGTCAGGCTTAACACAGTGTGAAATTATTTTTAGATAACTGTTTCTCTTCTTTCCTATGTCAATAATTCTTAAAACCAAAAGGGTATCATAGTCTCCACTTACTTCCTAGTGCACATATATTTAAAAAAAGACATATGCACGCACATAGAAAGCACAGACTTACTTGTAGTCAGCAGAGAGGTCAAAGGGTCCAGTGGACACTGAATTGAAGTTTCCTTCACAGTGGTCTGTAATGGTATGAGCTAAAGTGATACAGTACCAAGATCTCCACTTGTATTGTAAGCTTATATTCTCAATTTGATGAGATTTCACTCACATCTAGAAAGGGGCCCAACCACTTCTTCACACAACCTCTGTGACAAATCCATGCTTACTTCCTTCTGACCCCTTTCCAAACTCCACATTTCAACTCTGATATTTTACATTAAGAATTAAAAAAAATATGGCACGGGGTGCCTTACAACTAAAGTAAACCAGGAACAAATACTGTAAGCACCAGAGGGAAATTGATGTAAGTGGACTTTGGTTGTTGGTGAAATTCTTGGAGTAGATAGCTGCACGTGATATCAGCCAAGTTCAAGATGCAAAAAATCCCTCCTGGAAGACTGTTTCAGTCCACTGAAAATGTCTGTAGCAAATATGCACCCTCAGGGCCAGATTCACTACCATATTTCAATCACACTGCAGTGCAATGGTGATGCCAGACAACACTAAACTCAACTTTCTCACCATTTAAGACATACCACAGATTTTCTTCACACAGGAGATGTCGAACAGCCAGGAACATGTACAAATCAAGCCTACTTAGGGACATTTTAACATTAAAAAAATTGTTAAAATGTCACTTCACTCTCACTTATCATCACTCATTCCACAGTGTCATCTAAATCACAGACAGGAAGCTGCTTACCTGACTATTGGATTTTGTCTCCGTATGTCCTTTTGATTCCTCACATTAACCAATAGGCAATTAAAAAAATTAGCAGAACAGACAGGGTGCAGACAACCAACTTAAATTTCACAGTGCTGAATAATTCTGAGAGAATGAATACTAACAGAAGTTTCATTTTATTGTCACATCAAGTCTTCGTATTTAACACTATTGCGCATCTATCATTCATTCTTCAAATAAAATGTGCTTGTTCCTTGTACTTGACTACATGCTTTAAACTTCTGTTTGCCTGTTCAAAACTACCCATGTATTTGTTGGAAGGCTTTGGGATGAGCAACAAAGAATCTTTAAAGAGATTTACGGACTGCTCAGGGGATGACTTCAATTTCTAGTCTTCAGTTCTGCATTTAACACGCAGTGAGGAGAAAAATATACTGAAAGCAGCTCAAACGCATAGCAGATAGGACTGCTATTATCCAAATGCTTAGCAGATAGGACATGCTAGAATCATGCTATTAGTATGAAATAAATGACCCCCTAGCCTATCTTAATTGACAGAGGGACTCGGCTGGCACTGAATTAGAAGCTTAGAAAGATCTCTCTTATGTTACCATGTCTTACTGGTAGCAGACAGATCGCCAAGCCAGGAGAGCTCTGAGTCTTTAAGATTCAGGCAAAATGCAGATTTTGCAACAAAGACAAGAATAGTACACTTCAACTTATTAGTAAGTTTCAAGAGTTCAGGAAGGACTAAGAAAAGAGGTCTCCATGCTGTTAAACTGACTTTCAGAGAGCTGAAAACACATTAAATTTCAGACAATGACACACTGACAGGATGATATTCTTAAATGGGTTTACAGGTGAACAATGCACTTGTATGACAAGCAACTTAACTGCAAGCTAAAACCACCAGGTCCCAAGCTGAACACAGAATAGATTTAAATGGTGAATTATTTTTATTGTAATGGAGTTTCAGCCAGGAAATGCAATATTTTTAGTGAAATCTGAAATATGTTTGATAAACACTGACTTTTTTTTTAACTTGTAGTTCATAGTATTCTAACATTTTGCTAGAACTGAAAAAAAATCATTCAACAGGTGTTGAGTAAGTTGAAAATTCACCAAGGCGTCTTTAAAAAGCAATTGCAAGTAAAGAGTCCTGATCCTATTAATGTCATAACAGTTTCAAAGACCAGCCCTCATTCAACTTCTTCATAATGTTTAATACAGTGGTGTGCCACATGCAGGAATAATGTGGTTAACCCTTTTTGGTAGAAAGACTTTTGGAAATAAATTATTCAAAAATCTTTAAGAGTTATGTTGGATAATAAACTTAACATGAACTTGCAATGGAGTGGTTCAGACAGAAAAATCAAGTGCACTCCTCAGTGTCAGTGAGAAATTATATACAGGACTGGAGAGATGTGACTCCTTTGTATATGAAAAGACCATTGTGGGAATGCAGTGTTTAACTCTGGTATTAACTACTTGAAAAGAATATTGACAAACAGGAAAGTCTATAAAATAGACTTAAAAATTTTTTTTGACAAAAAATGCCTCATTAAAATCAGTCTTTTAAATGAAGGGGATGTCAAAAAATGTCTTTCAAATGCTCTACAGGAAGTTCATGGAAGAAAAAGATGTGCTTTAACATTTTTTAATTATCAACCAAGATAATCTGTAGAGGCTGGAATCTGAGGGCAGATCAAAACAGATTGGAAATAAACCAAACATTTTTGACATCAATAGTAATCAATCATTAGAACAGTTTACCTAAAGGTGTGATGGATTAGCTTTCATTTGACGTTTTGCTACCTAGAGTAAAGTTATCCATCTACAAACAAAAAGGAGAGGTCACACAAAGCATCCAGGTCAAACACAAATGATAGGGACCATATCCTTATATAGGATGACAAGACTTTTAGGAATATTCATGGATTATATAGAGAACTTGAGATGCCTATACAAAATGCTGTAACCAAGCAAGCTGGCATGATCATCAACTGTATAAACAGGACACAAAATAGAAAAATAGAACTACTACCTCTGTATTTGTCATTACTGCCACAACACAACACTGGAGTGCTTTATCAAAATGGTAAATTAGAGAGAGTTCAAAGAAGTCATGAAAAAAATGCAGGTCACATAAAAACACATACCCATTCCAAAAAGAAATAGTGCTCTTTTGCAGTGAGGTTAAATAAGAATGAAAAATATTCAGTATTGATTTACATGAGCCTTCCATTACCAAGTTATGGATTTTATTTTCAATCAAGTAGACACTGTTACTTTCTAAGAAGGGATGGTTTATTTCATACTGAAATGAACATGGGGAAAATACATGTTCTGTATTATACAACCTGTCAAATTACATGCTTGTGAAGGTCAAAACCCTACGTTTTCTAAAATAATAACTCTTTAATAGTCATGCATATGACTACCCTCATGGTGGAATTCTGTATCCAGGTTGTCAGATACGTAGCTTTGTCATCCTTATATGGCTTTAAAAAACCAACACTTTTCTTTAAACAATAAAAAATATTATTTTTTTATCCATTTAAAGAAAAATTATGCCAATTAATAGCAAAAATTTTGCCAAAACTTGTTTTGATTAAATAAGACATTTTTCAGATAAGAAACAGAAAGATCTCTTCAAATTATTGAGTTTCTGTAGGTATTTGACCACAAAATTGGCATTGAAAAGTCAACTTTTGCTGCTGGGACACTTAGAAGATCACTTATTTGAGATTATTATTAAAAAATCAGATTAGTTACACTTGTAGACTTGTTTGCACCGCCAGGTTCTATCTAGCACACATTCATTCTGCACACACTGAGAGCCAGTAGGATCAAGTGACCTCTAGCCCCGAAACTGCCTGGGTCCTCAGCATGGCACCTTGGCATGCCTGTAGTAGTATATCCATCCTCTCAGGGGACTTCACATCATTTGTTTGTGTGTACATCCCAGTTCAGGCTGATTAGGGCAGTGAAGGCTAGTTGGTGCTCTAAGGGTCCCAACACCTTCAAGTCTCCACTAAAAGTGTCAAAAACCAAGAAGGAAATGTGTCCCTGAGGAGCTGAATTAGTTTTGTGCTAAAGAATTTGCAACATTACAAGCTGTGCCTTATTTAACATGAAAGTAGTTCCAGGTTTGAATGTAAAGGGTCATTACTTTTTTTATACATTTTTTAGGGTATTATGTTTTTTAGATAAACCTAGCCTGCATTTTCTTTCCTTCGCTTTTTTCTCTTTTATTTGTTTTTTTTACATAACAAAGTAATTTAAGTTTTCATAACTTCAGATTTCCTTGTGAATGCTTTGAAAAGCTCTTGCTGTTATCCAGATCAAGATTGGGATGATCTGAAATAAATAACTTTGGGGAAAAGTCAGATCAGGAATATTTTAACACGTGACCCAAATACGAGTATGGAAAAATAGATTATTTTCTTTGATATATGGTTAAGCAGAAGCCTTACTTCATTTGAAAGAGTACTCTGAATACACACAAAGTATACAATGAAGCTTAGATTCTTTCTGCATTGCTAAGGAAAATAAAAAGATGTTGATAAAATATGAACAAGGTTATGAAGATTCATTCCTTCCCCTGATTACACATAGTTAGAAAAAACTGGATTGAAACAAATTTCCGTATAACAGAACAGATATTATAAAAATATTTTTTAATGCATTGCCACCATCTATAAAAAGGCTAATCTAAAAAGAATTAGAAGGTAAAGTTACTAAAATGAATGAATGAATAAATATATGAAAATAACTCTCAAGCTCTTAGAGAGTATTAGTATCACAAATTATAAAGGCATATCCTATTACTAGCAGGGTATAAAAAAATTTTTTCTTTCACGTTCAAAAATGTGAGAAGAATAAATTACATTTTCAGGTTTTGTTTTTAAAATGAAATAATAAAAGAATCCAGAATGATCAATTTCACTAGGAGGTGATGCTTGAACAGCACCTTGGATTTCTCAGAGCTTACTGTAGGATTGGGCAATATCAGGCATTCCCAATAGTGCAATCATTTTTCTTATGTAAGTACACGAATCAATTAAAAAGTCTGGTATTGACCACATTTACTACAAATCATAACCTTGACTTATTTCTCACAGATGCATCAATTTTTCAGTCATGACAGTCTCAGGGTTGACTGGATGGTTTATCTGGTCACTAGTGAGCCTTACATACAGACAAAATACCTGTAGTTAGAAAAATGTACATTACATTGTCTTTAAGTTTGCTTTTTCCTGTTTTGGGGTTTGTGTTGTTTGTGGGTTTTTTTGGGGGGGGGATAGTTGTGCATAATAGGAGGCTGCCAAAGTGGCCTGCAAGCAATAGCAGAAAAAAACCAAAACACTTTAGCTGAAGCTTTTAATAAGAGTTCTGAAATGTCACCAAAAAGACGTCTATAACATCTATTTGACATCATTTCTGAAACAATTAATTGTTCCAAGTTTCTTTAAAAAATTATGCAATGAGTGAACAAGTGCTTGTCAAATCACTTTGTAATTAAATTCATACATTTGTTCCTGTTTTAAAAATGGCCACATAATCCATCTGCCCATACAAAATGCTTAAGCGTTATCAGCCAAGTTCCCCAAGTAAAGCTGTACACCCACCACATGCAGCACACTTCACTGTTACAAGGACCAAGGCTGAAAGTATCCTACTCAAGGCCAAGTGGTTAAATTTCTTTATCTTTCTTTTGTTAGGAACATTTTGGAATGGGAAGGGTTCAGATCATAGACTCTCTTTTCAAAATGATTATTTGTGTTTCCTGGAACCCACTGGAACTGGAATATCAGCTGCTTTGAATGCAATTAGAGAGATTTTCTTCCCCGGCCCTTTTCTAAAAGGGAAAGCGGTCAGTAATGGGGAAGCACAGCTGATGCAGGCCGCTTTGTGCTGTTGTGTTCTAATGGTTCTGTACATTTCTCTAAGGCTTTGGGAAGTTTGTCCTAAAATTAGAAAACCTGACCAAAAGCCTGTATTGAAGACTTAACTCTTTCTCAGCTGTTTTTAGCTTTAGCAGATTCAGCTTTCCTAAACTTGGTGCAGTTGGAAGGACTCCTGAGAAACCATCTTTCTGCAAGTTTTTTGGTTGCAGATTTTCAGTTATTACTGCCACAAAAGCTAGAAAAGCACAGAAACTTCAGCTGCCTGTCAAAACCTTCAGAAAGCACAGCTGGCAGACAAGGAATAACAGCTGGTCCCAAACAGAGCTGTTCTGGTCATTTAGGAAGTATCCTCTGGAGAAAAATGAAAAACAAAGAACCAAGCAAATTATGAAAAAAAATCTGAAAAAAAAAAAAAGGAAAAAAAAAATCTTAATGTGGTGGCAAATGAATTCCGGTACTGCAAGTAAGGATGAGAAACAGCTGTAGAAAGTCCTGAACACCCTGGTGAAAAGCTGAGGGGTCTCCTCAGCCAAGCAGGAAGAAACGTTGAGCTGAACTCTATCCAGATGCTGGACTGGATTCCCAGTGGCATCATGGTCCTTCACCCCGAGCAAAATCCTTTAAAATTCTGCCCTAAGTCTGGTTTTGTGTATTAACCCAGTTGTACTGAAAGTGTAAACTCAGCATTTCTTGGTGGAAGACAGGGAAGATAAAGTAGATTAGACTTCCAGAATCAAAGAACTACTTGGAATGGAAAGCACTTCTGAAAATCATCTAATCCAATCTAGTCAACGAGAGCAGGCTGCCCAGGACCATAACCAGCCAGGTTTTGAACATCTATAAGAATGAAGTCTCTTCAATCTCTTCTGACAGCCTATTTCAGCATTTATCCACTGCTGTTGCAAAAGATTCCATGAGCATTGTTGAAGACACAGTCAAAGAACACTAAAAGTGAATCAGCTGAGCAATTACAAGGTGTCTTCTGCTTCATTGTCTGATTCAGGGTGAACAGATTCAACCTCCAAGCTCCAATAGAGCTCAATACATATATGGTTGTGATCTTTCCCTGCAAAAACCCCACAAAACTACCCAGCTGTTTACTTCATGACAACCCTTAGAGGCCCCTACAAGATCTTTTTCTGTCTGTGGTTCCAGAAATATACGATACAGAATGCAGCATCAAGAAATGGGGGTTCACTACACCATAAGGTTTAGCTTTCCCAAGTTATTGCTTAAAATAATTGAGATATAGAGCTGGAAGAACCTGAGGCAATCTAATACATATTTCTTTTTTTATATAAATCCCTTCAATTTATTTTAATGAGTTTTATAAAATAACACATATTAAAAACACAGAACTCCATGGATCAGATCCAGTCCCACACACATCTTTTTTCATAAGTGTCTGCTAACCTAGAAAATTTTTTCCATTTCTGTCTTATTGTCCAAATATTCTGGAAACTTTTATCACACTGAGACAACTGTTCCATGGTTTCCAATACTTGTTGATGGGTCATAAGGTGATTTCTCAGTTACGAACCACTAGGTTGACAAATTGTTGACAAAAAAGACCGTGGGATGTAGTGTGGCAGACTGCAGAGGGCACAACAGAATGAAAAACAGACAGGCAGTGTAACCTGCCAACTGGCAAGTTTCTGAAGTGTGAAGGTTGGTCTCACACTCATTCTAACACTCAGTGCTGTATATTCAAATGCTCAGCCCTAGGGTCAACCTTTGCCAGGAGTAGGAATTAGCCTTCTAGTTGACATTCACAGCTGTAGCAGTATAAAAAGGTGGAATAGCCAAAAGAGATGAATGCATCCAGCACTACGAAGAGGAAGAGAACTAATGAAGGGGATTCAGAAAAATATAATAAATACTGAAGCAAAAAAAGATGGGAATCATTTGCATCTATCTTCACCCCAAGACTATATTAAGGGAAAGAGTGAAATCGGTGATTAAAAATGTGCATATTTTTTCTCACACAATCATAATGTGCTGCAGAATTACAATAATCTGATGTATCTGATAAAGAATTACATGAGATAAATTCAGAATGAGTAAAAAGCACCTGTTTAGTAAAATGGTAATGATTTAAGAAATCAGCTATTAGTTTTCAGGGGCCTGTTTCCAAGTTCATCAGAGCTGATAGGAGTTCAGTCATTAGTGCAGCAAGCATTTTTGGATCTGGTCCTGGATTGGCTTAGATTGATTATTTCATTAGATAAGGGTATTCAGGTGAAATGTGAAATCAATTATGATCAAATTGATTCCCTTAATCAAACATATATGACAATAGCCATGTGTAGTTTTAAAAAGAAGTTAATTAATCACTATTGGTCAGATATAGTTCTTTTTCCCCTAGTAAAATTATGCTAACTCATAATACCTTAGGAGCTATCTCAGAACATTTTTGATGGAACCTATGAATTCCTGAGGTAAATAATAGTGTTTATTAGAAATTAAAGACTTATCTGTAGAAGCTTAAGAAGGGAAACAGCAAATTGATATTTCCTAATCCAGGTAAGATTTTACTCCATCAGTCTGAGGTAACTAATTTCTCAGGTACAATCAAAGGACACTATAACACATAATTCTTCTGGAGATAGATAGCTACTTGTTTTGTCTTTAGTTAACGTTTTGCGCCATACTAAACATACCTTCCTCTCTAATCCTGTCACTTCTGAATCTTGAAACTCTAATCTGTCAATTCTGAACTCCAAAGGAGTCTAGATGACTAAACACATTCTTTCAAAAGCTAAATGGATTTTCATAGGTGTGATATTCTTTCCCACATAAACATCATCTGAACACATGTGAATGACAGTAAGACCAAAAATACCACCCATTTTCTTTTAACATTAAGAGAAGTTATTTTTATTCAAGCAAGTCAAAAGAAAAACTTCTAATGAAAAGTTGTAAAGGAGAGATGTATATAAAATAAAGACAAAATTCTGTCGTCCAAGAATATCAATGATTATTTTTACAAAGCTGCACATCATTTCAGCCCAAGCTTTTCCGGTTTCTAGAGTGACTGTCAAATTCAAAAAGCTGGGTGATTTTTATTTTGCATTTGTTATAATTTGAAACTCCAACTTTTTCTGTCCAAGGCACTGAAAGATCCTTTCAGGCTGATTTTAATCCTGTTCAGAAGAATGGAAGTTAGAGCGCACTGTTCAAAATCACAAGCAAGATCTTGCTAATGTGTAACTAGTTCTCTCATCTCTTATGTCTGCATTTCTTTAAAATCAGTGAATTTAGCGATCCATTTATTAAAGCATACAAAACTAGAAACAGCAATCCAGTTACTAAAACGACCTCATCTCTAAAAGGAGAATCCTAAGGTAAGTATAAGATTTGTGTTATCAGTGTTTTCAGGGGGAAAATGTAATTTTGATAGCTAAAGCCAAATATAAAAGCAAATCCCTCCAGCAGAAGGGAGGGAAGCTGAAATAAGGATGGCTGGCCAGTTGACATCTGATTGAATGAACAAGTGATAAATAAATAGAAGGTACCGGTCGTCAGTTCTAAAGCAAACTTGTTTTAGGTATGATGAGCTATTATTGTCTGAGAAGTATTTCTGTTAAGAGGGAATCATAATGTAACATTTGTAGTTACAACAGTGTATAGATATCACGGTCAACCAGCTGCCTAAATGTGACTAAGGTAAATGATAAACATAATCTAAGATGAGCAGTAAGGTGCAAAAGTTAGCACCTAGAAGATGGTGGGATAAAAAAAAAAAAATATCAGGGATTTGTACAAAGGTCTCTTAAAATTTAAGATATAAGACAGAAAAATCTCTTTACAAGAATTCTGCAGTTGGAGAGGCAGGAGAAGAAACTACTTATGAACATCGTTTGAGATGGAAAAGTGCTTATTTTTACTGCTGTCTGAACATCCCCAAGGATTGAAATAGGAAAAACAGAGCTGCAGGGGCTTGCTAGTGTGGCTAACAGGGTACGGAATGACAGGAGGCACAACTACGTGGTGTGGCCAGCACAAGAGATGCTGCACTATGCTCCTCGCAAGAACAGCTAGTGAAAAAATAGCTCAGAATGAATCAGACCTAGCTAGCCAGGAAACTGCAATAAACTCAAGCAGTGAATGAAGATTAAAGCCAGGAAGGGGAAAGTAATTTGCTCAACCTTGTGGTTATCTCTGCAAGAAACAGATCGTTGTGATAGCTAAACAGGGCAACAGTAAATACTTCCTAAGCTATATCTACAGAGTTTCTATTATTTTTAGTAAAGAAATCACCTGCTAAGCAATATGGTTTATGTTTGTCAGTAGGAGAAAATCACTCATTGACTACCAGTCAAGTTTGGTGAAGGGGACTTGAACTGGTGTTTTGGTGGAATTCTATAAAATCAAACATTGTTCATGCATTGCCAATGATCAGTTACTGGGAGATAGGTGGCTGCTAAGCCGCACATTACAATGTTTTAGATTCCACTTTTAGTATCCAGAACGAATAGTGAAAGGAGGGTTTTTTTCCCTTTCTTTTGCCATGCTTCTTGATGATTGACCATGCAGTTCAACAGGACAGACTGAGCTTATTTATCAACTAAAAAGAGTTGCCTTCTCTCATCTGCTCTTCTCTTGATTACATGATCCTGCTCTTTTCTCTGGCTGCACTAGCCCTATTTCTACTGAGCAGATTACTTGCTAATTCATTTTTTTGCATTAAGCCACCAGAAAAATATTCCATATTTCTGCCTGGTTTTACTTTCTGCCAACACAGTGACCTGAATTGGCTTGTCAATGGGTCAGGCAGTGCCAGAGCAGAGCGAAGTCGCAGGAGTATGTTGCTGTGAGCAGGAAAAACAACGTTTTACCAGTAATAAGCTATTAGATGATCTCAGCCATCTCCTCATATAGCACCCACATAGACATCAAGCTCCAAATCATAAGCAGCAGCAAACTGGTACTGACCTTACTTAAAACACATCAGGTCACAAACCAGCATAACTGGAGCTGATCAGCTGAAGCTGAACTATCCCTACAAATGCAGACGACAAACTCTGAAGTCATAGACTCATAGAACAAACTAGGTTGGAAAGGACCTTTAAGGTAAGTCCAACCATTACCCCAGGATTGCCAAGACCACCATTAAACATGTCACTGAGAGCCTCATCCACATGGCTTGTGAACACTTCCAGAGATGGTGATTCCACCACTTCCCTGAGCAGCCTGTTCCAATGCCTGAGCACCCCCTCAGTGAAGAAATGTTTTCTAATAGCCAATCTAAACCTTTCCTGGTGCAGTTTGAGGCAGTCTTGTTCTGTTGCTTGTTACTTAGGAGAAGAGACTGACCCCCACCTCACTACAATGTCCTTTCAGGTAGTTGTAGACAGCGATAAGGTACCCCCTGGACTGTCTCTTCTCCAGACTAAACAACCCCAGTTCCCTCAGTTGCTCCTCATAAGACTTCTTTTCCAGACAGGCTTGTTGTCCTCTGGACCTGCTCCAGCACCTCAATGTCTTTTTTGCAGGGAGGGGACCAGAACTGAACACAGGATTCAAGGTCCAGCCTCACCAGTGCCCAGTACAGGGGGATGATCACTGCCCTGGCCCTTCTGGCCACACTATTGCTGATACAGGCCAGGATGCTGTTGGCTTTCTTGGCTGCCTGGGCACAAGTTGGATCATGTTCAGAAGCCATCAATCAGCACCCCCAGGTCCTTTTCCACCAGCAGCTTTCCAGCCACTCCCCCCAAGCCTGGAGCATTGCATGGGGTTGGTGTGACCCAAATACAGGATATCTCAGTCAATTACCTTTGTGGATGGGGGAAAATCCTAATAAGTGAATGGAGGGGAAAAAAATCCTGTATGTCAGCTAATTTCTGCTGATTATCCATGTGTATGATCTCAGGCTTCAAGTTAATATTTCAAGTTGGTTTAGTCTTCCTTTACTGAAAGAGTATTTGCATTTGCTGGGGCTTAGATCACACACATAGACAGGTTACCACAAACCTGCTGACATACAAAAGACTTTCTGTGTGTCCAAACCCTCAGATTTCACGTGGGGACTTTTTCCTATTTGCTTTCCTCTTTATTTTGCTCTCGTTTTTCCTTTTTTTTTTTCTTCTGTAGATGCTTCTCTGCTACCCATCGGCTCCTTTCCTGATTTAATGTATGCAGAATATGTCTTTCATAACATCATACCTGTCATAAATATATAAAGGTAACATGACATAAAATACACTGAATAAAATACTTTTGGTTGCTGATTCTTCCAAAACCAAGCCCAGCTCAATGTTAGGCAATCCACATACATTAATCACAACTTTCACCTGATTGAAACAGCAGTTTAAGCTGTCAGAATTAAATCTAAATGAACATGCAATAGATCTTGAAAAACAAATGAGAGTTTTCTCCTCTTGAGGTATCAGTGCAACAGCAAACTTGATTCTAGACAATGCACCTCTTCTAAGCTCCTATACCACAAAAAATATTATGTGATTTACAACAAGCTGAGAGGAAAAAAAAATCAGGGTAAGCTGTGGCTACTGAACAGATCACCATCTCTTTTACTTGCTTCGATGCTGATCAAATGAGAGAACTTAAACAAGAGGAAAAAATATCCTGGACAGATAACTGAATGTGTTTGTCAGAGATTAAAAAAAATAAAAAAATAAGAAAATCACTGTAGCTCCAGTAACCCAAATATAACTGAATCTGTGTTGCCATGAAACAGATCTCAAAATAATATTAGAAGGCTTATGTTACGTTTACTGAACAGCTGAAACTGAATCCAGATGTGGGAGTCATGTGTCTCTGAATGATGATTATGCCATAGGGAATTCATAAATAAATATTTTGTCTGGATCAGCCACCTATTGTAGCCAGGTAATAAGAAGATATTTCTGATTTCTATTAGATATACATCTAGGACTTATTCAATCATAGCATTCCTCAAGCACTACCAATGCCTGTAATAGGAACCAAAATTAAGGAACACTGTACCCATCACAACTATCAAACTTACTCTAAAGGGATTCTACCTCTTTCCTCCATTTTACCCTTCCTTACAAATGAGTTTACAATTGTCTCAAAGTTAATCAGCACTCAAAAAACTGTTAGACGCTGTACAGAAAACATATAAATATACAGAAAAAGGTGATGACCTCCAAGCTTGTTACTCGACCACAGACAGACCCATGCAAGAGCTACAAATAAGAGCACAGGAATTACAAACTGATAACAGCATGCTTGCTCACAAGTGACATGGAAGCTGATCAAAACCAGGGCTCCAGACATGATGATGCAAAGGCTGATGGTGCCTGCTACATTTCCACAAGCTGTAAATTAGTGATAGGTTTTCTTTTCCACTAGCTGATCTGCAGCAGGTGACAATATGCCTGACCTTTGACTAACAGCCAGAGACTCAGCCTTCTACCTATGCCATCCAGCTCACTCGCCTCCCAGCAGTGTCTCCTGCTTAATTTCTTTTTTGCTTTTCTTTTTAAGCTTTCTGCCTGCTGTGATAACCAGGTAGCTAGAGACAAGCAGCTGAGATGCTTTGCTTTTTGCTGGCCAGTCATTTATTCCATTTCTCCTTTTTTTTTTTTTTTTTTTTTGCTAGGAGCTTGTGACAGTGAATGAAATTTGCAGGGAAATTGCTCTTGCATGGTGTCCCCTCCCAAATTTCATCTCTGCTGAAGGCAGCTACTCATCCATGGGAGAACAGGAGGCACAAGGCAACATACGCTGAGTAAAATTAATTTTGAAGGCTGTAAACATTTATATATATAAACCAAAACCAACAAAACCAAAACCCAAAACAAACAAAACCACACAACAAATCCAGCTCAAAATACCAAGAATTGTAATTTATTTGCCTTTAATAAAAGAGCAACACAGAGCTGAATACAGGGTGGAGAAGAGGGGGAAAATCACAGGCATTTCAGTTTCAGATGATAAGCAGAAATGTGCAGGTGTTGTGCATTAGATGACCTTCCCTATGTGGGTCACCATACATCAGTACTCTGTTAGCAGCTTGATGCTTCTCATTTCTCATGTCTTCATACAGGAATGATTATAATACCTCACTATGTATGAGTTGACTTACAGACCACTGATCAGAGAAATAAATCTAAAAATATTTGAAATGTGTAAAACAATCAAGAGAGAAAAATTATTTATCATACTGATAGGGCTAAATTAATACTAAGAACATACGGAGTGGAAAGTCAAATATACCTAACAGTGGTAATAGTTTCTCAGGTAACATGTCTCTGGTGCCTTTGTGATTTTCTCAAGTTAAAAAGGATACAATATAGGTACATTTGTTCCTCATTCGAGGCACAGCATATAAAGAGGTTATAGTGACATGACACTTGTGCCTGTGTATGCATGCCTGTGTGACACAGACCTCTTTCATCTTGACAACAGAAGCAGTTAAGTGACCTATAACGGATATTGTTGATTTAGAACATCCTCTAGCTCAAGCTTGCTTTTGTAGCACTGAGGAACAAGGGTTTTGCTATGAAAATGCCTGGAAATATTTTTAAGTTAGACAGCAAATGTCTTTTCTCTGTAATGTATGACATTTTACAATATCAAAGAAAAATTAACAACCTGAAAAATATTGTTTCCGTCTTGAAACTGTTAGATTATTCTTTATATGAATATGAAATAAAATCATTGTTTATATTTGACAACCCATTATTCAGGATTTTTATGTAGACAAAGCTTGAATTCACTTGGATTTCTGTTTTGATTTTGGACTGAGCTTTCTAATATGAAAAAAATCAAAAACAATTGCACTTTAGTGTATTTGTTATTGTATGATGAAGTAACAAACCAAAAATAATTCCAAATTAGATGTTTATAAAGATAACCGCAGCTGCAACTCTTCACAGAAGTTGAATTCATGCAGACATAGTAAAAGTTCAACTTCTAAGCCCCGTCTTGCAACAGATGTGACAGAATAAGATGTGAAGGTGCCCTGGGTATGGTATTTCAAATCACAGGAACAGGAGGCAGTCTCAAACAAGTGGTTGTTGGTTTTTACACTGTGCACATTATGCACATGGCTGTGCAGAAAAGAGCCATTATATTGCAGTACTTATCAGAAAGAATGAAATCCACAGAAACGTCTGAAGTCCTGGTTTTGGTTGGTTCTTTTTTACTACTTACTAAAATTCTAAAATTCAGCCAAGCTTGGAACAGTGCAGCAATTTAAAATGTTACCATGTAATAGTTGGGTACCTTTAGTTAAAAGAATTCATGGTAACTCTTTTTTTACTGCCTGTTCTTCACTCATTTTCTGTGAATAACTCTCCAGTATTTTGTGTTCAGCCTCAGAGTACAATTCTGCAGCAGTATGTCTACCCCACCCGGAGGGATTTATGAGGCATGACACTGGACTCCAATCTACAGACTGAAAACCCCCTTTGTTTACCTTTAATACCCTGCCTGGAAGCACTAATTTTTTACCACTCATCTCTGTCTTTCTCTTCCAGCAAGTGCAGCTACAGTGCTTCCTTCCCATTCTCTGGGAAGAAAAAGAAACAAACCACAATACTAAAGCCATACTACTTCTGAAAGGTAAATGACTTCTGGCTTGTACTATCAAATCTAACATATTGTCTCACAGATTCAGCCACCTAGGTACAATCCATAGGAAATATGTTGACTGTGTTCATTTATGTAAATAGAGCTGGTGTAGCATTGCAGAAAAAGCTATTAAATTTAGGGAGAACACAGCTTGCATCTTAAATTACTTGCCAAGACTCTGGATAGGGTTCAGTAAAATTAAGTTTCCAGATCTAGCAGATACTTTCTGGATATTTTTGAGCAAGTTATTTATCAGTGTTTGCCTTGTCTTCCTGGAGAAATTTTCAAGCCTTATTCTCACCCTAGTTGGAATTTAGGCTCAGCTGTGGTCAAGAGGAAGTCTGGGATCAGTCAACATCTCAAACGAGTGTTCTGCTGGTGACAGTAATGATACTGACCATGAAAACCAGACTTATTTCTGTTTAGTGCATTTATGGAATAATTCTACATACAGTTAGTAAGTGTTCAGGTAACAGCTGAACATTCATAAATATGTTGGTGAATCCTGCAGCTTTCAAGAATTTGCAATGCATGTCAGTGCCTTCTTATTCACTACAGTCTTTGCCAGTCTTATCTTACAGTCTGCAAAGTCTGACAATCATCAGACAGAAAAAAAAAATCAGACATCTTCAAAAGTAAAGAGGTGAGGTGAACTGTTAAGAAACAAATTGCAGTCTGGCCAATTTCCTACGTCTGAAAGGCTTACAAGTACCAAATATATTCTAAGCTTATGGAAATGGTTTGGAAATTATTCCAGAGTAAGCAAAAGAAAGCTGAAATTTCAAACATTTTTTTGGTTTGACAACTACACTTTGAGCAATTCTTACCATAAGTAATCACAGATGTCTCAAAGAAAACAAAATTTACTCTTGTGTTGTGGTTTCTTTATTGCTTTTATTTCCTTCTTTTATAACAGAATGAGAAGTGTTGATTTGTCTACTGCATAATTACATAACTTGACTGTGGATTCTGACTTTTAGTTGATGAATGGTCTCAAATAATTAGTTAAACTCCCTGCGCTTCACTTTAGCTGTGGAGCCTATTCCATTACAAGGTGCTCAAATGACATCTATAGAGGACTTTAACGCCGTCAGAAGTAAAAACAAAGGCAAGACTTGCAAGTTGAAGCAGTGTAATAGGTGTAAGGAAAAAACTGTTTACATGAGAGTGGTTAAGCAGTGCATGCCAAGAGAAGTTTTAGAATATCCATTCTTGAAGATTTGTAGTACTTAGTTGGACAACTAAGGTGACCTGAGCAACCAAGCCTAACTGTGAAGCTAACCTCAGCAGGATGCTGGATTTGATGGACTTCAGAGGGTCTCCTCCTACTTAAATTTTTGATGCTTATAAGTCTAGCATTGTAATGATGTTTCTTGTGTTGTTAATTCAGCAGTTATGAAAGCAAATTGGACTAATCAATATGCAAGATCTCAGTAGTATCCTACCATGTGTACAGGATGACAGTAAAGGAAATATGAACATGGATGTTTGCTGGATGCCAAAACAAGCAGTAGGCTTCAACATACAGCCAGTTTTCTTGTTCTTTAACTAAACTGTGAATTGTCTAAGAATCTAAAGAAAAACATGCCATCTTCAGCTACCAGCATGAAATACCTGTTGGCTTCTATCAGAAAAACCAAATAAAGAGACAAAGACCTTAGGGATCATTTTAATTATTTTTTGAGTGTGGATAGGTTTGTATCAAAAGGTCAAGAAGGTATTTGTGGACAAAGTAAGTAGCTTTGCCCAGAAGACAGACAGGGTGTAAAATCAGACTAATTTCTCACTCCTGTTATTCACAACAGGTCTCTCTGGCATTCAGCCTCTACTGGCTGATAAAATGCCTCCCATCAAACAGGACACATTTTTCTAATTGCCCCTATAGGATTGACATCAATAAGAATAGAATAGAATATTTCTGTTGGAAAGTCCAACTGCCAGTGTTTGACCACCCTCTCCGAGAAGAAATGTTTCATAATGTCCAGTCTAAACATTCTAAGCTGTCTAAACAGTCCCCTGCAGCAGCTTTGAACCATTCCTGTGTCCTTCCTGTCATGGTTTAAACCCAGCTGGTAACTCAGAACCATGCAGCGGCTTGCTCACTCCCTCCCCTTTTTCCTCCCCAACCCCTGCCGGAGGGATGGGAAGGAGAATCGAAAGCCTGTAACTCACATGGGTTGAGATAAGAGCAGTCCAGTAACTAAGATATAACACAAACCACTACTGCTGCCTCCAATAATAATAATGATAAGGGAAATAACAAGGGAAGAGAATACAGCTGCTCACCACCCACCGACAGATACCCAGCGTGACCCAAGCAGAGATATAGCCCTTTCATGTAACTACCTCCACTTTATATAGTGGGCATAATGTGCCATGGTATGGAGTACCCCTTTGGTTAGTTTGGGTCAGGTGTCCTGTCTCTGCTTCCTCCCAGCTTCCCCTCCTCCCTGGCAGAGCATGAGACTCACAAAGTCCTTGGTCAGAGTAAACATTACTGAGCAGCAATTAAAAAAAACCCATCTGTGTTCTCAGTGCTGTTCCCAGGCTAAAGGTCAAAAACACAGCACTGCACCAGCTAAAAGGACTGCTACTGCTGAACCCAGGACACTACCACAGGATACGAGGAAGAAGATTTCAGCACCTCTTCCCCCACTTCCTTTCCTCAGGAAGGTGAATAGAGAGTAATGAAGAGCGTCCTTTTCCCCAAACTAGACTATCCCAAAGTCCTTAGCAGCTCCACAAAGGACATGACTTCCAGCCACTTCATTAGTTTTGTTGCTCTCCTCTAGATGCATTTGAGTACCTTAATAACCTTCTTCAATTCTGGGGCCCAGAAAACTTCACACAGTACTCAGTGTGAGGTCTCCAGTGGGAAAATGACCAATTTTGATAATCTGGTTATGCTGTGCTTGATGCATTCCAGGATGTGGTTTGTCCTCTTGGCTGCCAGGGCACACTGCTGACTCATCTCTGCATCCTACTCCTTAGTTAGGAAGACATCAGTGCCAACAGAGAATTTTTTCAAAGTCCTGTGGGGCTAATTGCCGCTGGAAAGGCCAGTGAGCTGAAAGCTGTGACTAGCCCTCTCTCCTCAGTGACTCTTCCCCGCTAACAGGGATTACATCACTGCGCCAGTCACATTCCACAATATCCTGTCAAGGTCCCACCTGATTTACAGTCAACTCAAACAAACAGCAAAGAAGCTTAAGAGGCTGACAGACCAATGAGCAATTAGCTGGCAAACAAATAATGTAAGTGCTGAATAAACACTTTGATATATTGGCTGTGAAGGGAGCTATTTTCTTTAACATCTCATATAAATGCCTGATATCAGGGAGGATGAATCTGACAAACACCACGCAAACTCCAGCATATTTCCATTATTCTGTCACCTCCATCCTTGGAATGCTTTCATTTTTGAGGCCAGACTTCTTGGGATGCGTTCTTAGTTCTCCCTGTGCTTCTGCCTGTGATGTATGTAGTCCTTCCTCAACATTGAGAACAGGACTTAAGATTCTTCCTATGTACTCCCCATAGCTTAGACAGGTGACCTTCATCCCGTAGGAAATACAACTAATGCAAATAAAACATGTTTCTGCCTCCCATCTAGTCAACTCATTGCCATCCTTGAGGTGGAGAGTGTTTCTACTAAACTCGGTGGAGCTAGAACTGATTAGCAGCAAAATGAGGGATTTTAAAATCAACAGCTTTGCAAGGAAGCAAAGGTGGGCAGCTCACTTATTAAATATATTTACAAGGCAAAAGATCTTTCACCCATTGAGAAGTCACCTTGAGCACAGACTGAGCCTTAGATCTTCCAGATGGTTTGTGTATATGTTTTCTTAAGTACATCTATGGGCATCCATGGAAATAGGAGGCAAAATCAAAGCCCATTTCTGCATTAGTATCTGTCATATATCATGCTTAGGACAGTTTAAATAGAAAATTCCAAGTCCTTGTTGTTCTCCTTCCACCTCCCATATATGTTAAACCAAACCCAACTCCAAAACATTTAATTTAGAATTGCTGAAATACAGTGTAAAATATAATTACAGATAGTGACTTCAAGCTGACCTTTGTTCTTATTAGTAAAAATAGAAGTTTATTATATGCTTTTGCTTTTCTGAAAACCGGATGTTCCAGAAAAATGAGGCTAGGAAACAACTTAGACTTCTGTGTCAACAGCATTTGCCAGAAGGCTGATGAGAACATGACAAGAGTGTCTCTGTTTCAAAGAGCTTTCATCATTAATATTCTTAGATAATTTTAATGACATCATTTACCAGAAATATTCAGGAAGCACCAAAAAGGGAAAAGATGTCTGTAATTGTATATAGTACATATTTCTTTTAAAAGCAGAAAATATTTTATTATTGGGTTTGTTTGAATTTGTGAGGTCCCAAGGTCATCTGATAGGTGTGACAAAATTGCAGTGTGATCTACAGTGCACAGAAAAACTTCAAGGCATTTTTCTGTTCTAAAAATAATACCTTTGAAAAAAAATAAATTGATGATTATAGAAGAAAAGCTTTTAGAACTAACAAAAAAAAAAAAAGAGCAACAGTGAATGTGCAGGTCATATTTTCCTTCAAAACGCAGATGCTGTTGCTACAAAACATTACTTAGTAGCTTATTTCACAAGACATTTAAAACCTGATGATTGAAATTAGCACTTGAAAAATTTCAATTATATATATACTTTAAAAAATACCCAAAACCAAGATTTACTGGGCAGCACGACAAATCTGGAGCACTATTTATTTATTAGTGCTGACAGTTGGCTCCCGAGTGAAATAGTGTCCTTAATTACATGGAGAAGATGCACAAATATGCATACATAGTTTTTGCGCATTCTTTAGCATCATCAAAGCAAAACCTAGAAAGAAAAAGAAGTCTGAGGCTGCTCAGTAGCATGTATGTGACTAGCTCTTGCATGTTTAAAGAGGTTTTTTTTAAGACATGCTTGAATTCACCTAACAGGCTTTAATTGATATACAGGAATTTGTCTATTGACCTATTCTCAGCTTGCTCAACTATGTCATTTGTATGAAAGCCCAAGGTAACCTGATCTGACAGCAAGAAACAGGGTAAAGCATATGCAATACCAGTCTCAAAGACTCCAGAGTGACACCTTCAAAACTGGCAACTACAAGTCAGTGAATTTTGCGTTCTTGCTCCAAATTAAAAGAGGATTAATGTTACATAGATAGTTCACTCACAATAAATGTTACACAATTAATTCATTTGAAATATTTACCCATACACTGCACAGGAAGAAACAAACTATGACTTCAAATAATAATTTGTATGAAATGTGGAAGATTCATTAAAGAAAGAGATATTTCAAGACTGAAAGAAGGACCTTTATATATGCTAAGAAAGATAAGGATAGCAAATAAAATCTCCACAACAGAAACTAACAAAAAGAGAGTGTCAGCTAATAGATGTTGTTTCAAACCATCCATATTTGTCTTCTAATGGCCAGTTAAAGCTTTCACAGTGTCTTCACCAGTCCCTCCTTGTGTCTTGAGAATCAGAAAATAAATAATTCTAAAAGTTAAAGAAACAAAGCAAAATGGAAAAGCCACTACAATGGATTCTGTGAAGGATTAGGATTTACCCCACTTTTTTAAAGTGGTCACTTTTTTTTTTTTACCTCTTTTTTATTATTATTTTTTTTCCTCTGGAACTGAGTGCTATTCTGCAGCACTGAAGTTTTGCACGGAAAGTACCTGTAGACACCAGATATCTCTGGCACTGTTCATGTGGTTCAAATTTCCTGTTATTTGTTATCTGATGCTATTCTTTTCTCCTATTCAGTCTTCCATGCACACTTCCTCCCTCCATTTTTTTCTTAAAAAAACCAAACAAGCCAAGCTCTTGTCCTTTTCAATTTCCTCCTCTACCAAGAGCAAATCTGTAGGATTACAGGGGAGACTTTGAGAAGAAATTAGAGTAAACAAAACTATTGGTCTTATTTATAGTAAAGGAATAAGGAGAGGGTGAATCATCCCACAACTATCAAGTTAGTCCTTCTTGCCTTCCTCAGAAGACAGGTAGCCTAATGATTCATGAGCTTTTGGCCTAAGGGACTCAGAGCAAAGCTCAAATGCAGGCGCCACAGACTGGGAAACCTACAGTTCTGTAAAATACCTGTGGGAAATATTTTGATAAAAGGTGTCTCAAAAGCCAATGTAATTGCTTGAAGTCCTTAAAGAGGAAATTGCCATTCTTTAAGAACAACCCTGAAAGGCTTAGATATTTTGGTTGTGTTTTTTCTGTAACAAGTCACAGACTTGTTGGTATCTCCTTAATCATTGTGTTCTGGGCTTCTCCTTTCAGATTTTAAGTTTGAAGGAAATTTTCTGTCATAAATATTTATAACTTTTATGGACAGTACTAAGTGCATACAACTAGGCAATTTATTTCACTTGATGATGCTTCAGTTAAAAAAGTTAGTAATCTGTTGTCGCTACATCGTTGAAATGTATTGCACAACAAGCTATATGGTAAATTGAATCTAAATTAAATAAAAATACTAGAAAATCTAAATTAGTTCCTTGGTGTAGAGAAGCTTATGAAAATTCCCAAACCGGAATCATTTTCTAGAGGAGACTAGCCTTAAGAACAGCTAAAGGAAAAGCAGAAATATAAAAAAAATATTTATTAAAAAATAATAAATTAAGAATAGAACTAACAAGGAGTCACCAAAAAAATCAAAGAGGAAATCATCAAACTGTTACATTCTTCTGAGCACATTAACAGTTAAAACAGCTTTAGTACCAGGGGACTGGAAGGTAATAAATGTGATGTCAAGCTGTAATGTCTAGGGAATAAGAAACCAATGAATAAAACTTTAATACCAAGTAAGTTAGTTGAAATTATAATAAAGAACAGAATTGGTAGATGTTAAGATTTATAAGGTGGGTGAGAAATAATTTGGATTCTGTAAAGGAAAATCACTTCCTGCAGGTGTGTTAGAGTTCTTGGAAGAATTAAATATCCAATGAGCAACAGAAACTTTTGATATTCCAGTCGAAGATCCAGTTGAATTTTCAGAAAGTTTCTTTCATATCTTGAAAGCATAGTTTTGTTAAGTCTTTTTGAAAATCTAATTGAATTAATTCCTTCTTGAAGGATAAAACAAAAGATAGAAATCAATAAGTCTTTTTTGGAATAGAGCTTCCAGTTAGGTCCATTCAGGAATGCAATTTTAACAGAATAATTATATTAAATCATCACCCTTAATAATCATGCAATTAAAAGAAAACAAACAAACAAAAACAAAACAACAAACTGAAAATGACAAATTATTAGAAAGACAGTAGAGAAAATACCATCATTATTATCATTGCTTAAATCTATGGCACAACTACACCTTGCATATTATGTGCAGCTATTTTAGTTTTTTCTCACTAGTAAGATATAGGAAAAATTAGAAAGATAACAGAAAAGGATCAAAATTATTGTCAAAGCCAACAGGGCTCTTTGCAACACTAGGGAAAGCAAAGCTTGGTCATAAGGTAATCAGGAGTGTTGCAGCCATTTACTCAATAATGCCTCTTACAGTCGAAATGTCTAAACTCACATAAATGATTTCAGAATTGCTTCATTCTATTTAAAATGATTGCATCAGTATAAGTAACTTATTTCTTTGATCCTGTGTTGATAAGGAAGACTGTTTATATAAAGGGTGGCTGAAATAAGGGTGAATTGTAAGTCTTGTGAATTGTACATCTTGTTCCATTTGGACAAGAGATTATCAAAGTACTTTAATGGAGCAGATACAGATGCAAATTTTAAGCATTCGAAGCAAATGTTAAAAACTGAAGACTTAATTTGCAGTTTTTTAATGTCATTAGAGATTAGACCCTGCTACTACTACACTGAATATTGTCATAGAAAATGAGAAATAAAACAAGGGAAAAGTCATCTCCTTAAAAAAAGATCCTCAAATAGACTTATAATGGGAAGTTGTCCATGAAAACATAGAAGGATCTCAAATGAAAGCTAGAGACTTTACTTTCAAGACTGAAAATCAATACTGGATGGCTATGTGGGGTCTGCTTAGATGTTAATCTTGAACTCTTCAGATCTTTCTAACCTGCAAATAATCTCTATCAAACTGTAAAAGATCTCACAAAAGGATTTGAAACTAAATTGATGTAAGGATAAAATGGTTAAATCATTGATCAACCTGAATGACTGCAGGCCACTGAGAAGGAAACTAGTGCTGAATGAAAAGAACCAAAACCCTTTAATTACTGATCAAAGATAGAAATATGTCACGAGTGCAGTTTTCAGCCATGTATCTCTATGGACTTATGTCTTTCAGTTCTTTAGGACTTCAAGGGGGAGGATGCCCCATAAATCTGTCTTTATAATTATATCCTTTACAATAAACTTTTCACCTATGTTGATATTGGCTGTGCCTATGGCTTTCAAAGTCATCCAGGAGTTTTAGAAATATCATGCTGATCTGCTCGTATTTGCATAGTTATTTAAAAATGTCATATCCTCATAGACTTCTAGTTTTAAGAAACTACACCATTTTGTGGTATAAACCATTAATATCTGGATACTCTGCTCATTCAGAACTTCTTATCGAAATGAGGGAGAAAAAAAAAAAGTCTCTTTTATCTGTGTCAACTTATGACATATCTTATATATAGGTCACTTGCACCTACATTTCACAAATGATGTCCAAAGTCGCTTGGGAAATATTTGAGCTTTAAAAATCTGAAGTACTTCAGTCAGACTTAAGCACACTTACTTGTTGCTTTTACTTCTTTTCACTCTAGTAAGAGAAATATAAAGTTATAAAAAAGCATAAAAGTTGGAATAACATTGTAAAATGCTCAGTCAGGCTGCACTGACAACCGGCAGCCATAATCATTTACCTAAAAAAATTATAATCCAGGATTAAAGTACTATACATAAAATAAAGGCTTTTGATGTCATAACGCGAGATACTCCAATATTTTAGTACTGCAGCATTAACTTTGAAAGCTCCAGATTCTATGGCAGTTACTTTTCATGTAGCTGCTAGTTGTGCTTTGCAGTTGAATCCTTTGAGGAAGTACATTTTAGAGTAGAAAAATCATTCTGTAGCCCATTAAAAGCCATTACATAACACAAATATTATTAAAATGACATCAGACTTACAATGGCAGTTGAAGGACCAAAATATAGAGGATGAAGAATCCTTGCCAGTGTAATTATGTTCATGCAGGGGGGATGTAAGAAAACCTGAGTGGAAGGAAAATGATTCTGTGTCAACTCAAAATGTGGATGTTGAAAACACATTAATTATAATAGTTATATTTAAATTCATTTCAATCAGAATTCCTTTTCCAATCTAATTTACTGTTTATAAAGGTTTGATAACAACAGGATGAGAAGCTAATAAATCTGCAAGCAGATGATACATTCCCAACCTTAGCTTCCATTCCTCATTGACAGCAAAAATGCAACAATATAGAAATGACAGTTTTAGGTTACATCATGACTTTCATTTACTATAAACTACATGCATAAACCTATAAATTTGTCAATAAGTTCTTTTCATCCTCGGTTAATTACTGAATACAGTAATATATGTTCAAACAAAACAAGAATATTATGAAAAAATATGATTTTAACCATTTTGTGCTGATAAATAAAACAAGGTGTGAAGAAATAAACATTTACAGATGAAAGGTGACAAGAAATACAATCACAACATTTTTCTTTCTGATTCAGTACTGGGCCAGTGGCCCCACGTATTCAGAGAATACACCTCTTTCTACTTGTTAACTGACACAGTGCCAGAACCTATTCTCTTTTCCCCATACTCTATGGGACAAAACAGTCTCTGCTAAACTATTAAACTCTCCAGAACATCTGGTCTGATTTTTGGGAATGGTTCCTACCCTATATTAACTCTCAAATTTTGCAAAGAAATTTATGGGGAGATTGCCTGTCAACTCAGGTCAAAAGTGTGTGTCGTGGTTTAACCCCAACCAGACAGCTTTCACTCACTCCCCCTCCCCTTCTTGCCCTCCCCCTAGTCCTGGAGGGACGGAGAGGAGAATCAGAAAGAATGCAACCCCCACGGGTTGAGATGGGAACAGTTTAGTAACTAAGGTATAACACAAATCACTGCTGCTACCACCAATAATAGTAATGATAAAAGAAACAACAAGGGAAGAGAATACAACACCCCATCACCAGGTGACCAATAACTTGCCCCCCCAGCCCGATCAAGCGCCGACTGATACCTCCTCCAACCCTGCAGTCCACCTAGCCCTTCCGGGTAACTCTCCCAGTTTCCTCCTGGGCATGACGTGCTGTGGTATGGAATACCTCTTTGGTCAGTTTGGGTCAGGTGTCCTGTCTCTGCTTCCTCCCAGCTTCCCTCCTCCCTGGCAGAGCATGAGGCTCACAAAGTCCTTGGACAAACCAAAACATTTTTATCAGCTCTGTTCCCAGCCCAAAAGTCAAAACACAGCATTGCACCAGCTACCAAGAAAGAGAAAAATGGCTGCTACTGCTAAACCCAGGACAGTGTGACAGCTGCCATTCGAGAAATTCTGTAGTACTGACAACAATACCTGGACATGATTAATTTACTAACATAGACATAAATTGCTCTTCTATGTTCTTCCAGGGTTGTATCTTATTGGATTCATACTCGCTGCTTAAATATACTGACTGCTAAACATAACCTGTATCCTAGATTTAACACTGATAGGTAGCTTAAGATAACAGACGTGGCCTGAGCGTTTGGTATATGAAGGCCCTCACCTCCAGAGGTTCTCATAGATTTCACTTCTACTATGTGACAGGCACTGGGATTGATGACTGTCAAGTGTTGCTTTCTTGTCCTTGTCTGTGAGAAATAGATTGATGGGATATGTTTCTGAGGTGTTTTTTTTTCTACATGCATACACTTACTGAAATGTATTCATGATAGAATATGCACAAGAAGAAATATCAAATCACTGGGTCAGTAGCAGCTGTTATGCCTTGCTCTTGGTTAGTATCACCCTTTGAGAAAGTTTTGCCTTTCTCACAAGCAATTTACTCTCTCACTGTTTATATTCCGGAACTATGTGGTGATACCCAACAATCACAGTTACTCACCCTGTAACTTTGGTTAATCTTTTGGCATATGTGCATCTGATTAGTGGAGCACATTGAATATAAGTACCAAACAATTGATAACTGTGATTATC
This sequence comes from Neopsephotus bourkii, assembly GCF_033783945.1. Lineage (NCBI taxonomy): Eukaryota > Metazoa > Chordata > Aves > Psittaciformes > Psittacidae > Neopsephotus > Neopsephotus bourkii. The sequence continues at coordinate 3,668,485 of NW_026901402.1, read as the reverse complement.
TGAAGCAGGCAATGCTACTGAGGAGAATATTATGATTTTCTAGAGTGGCAGAAGTATTCCTAGTACTGAATAATCTGTAACTAATAATATTCCTGTGCTGAGTACAGGTAGTAGATTTAATTTTAAACATTCCCATTGTAAGAATGGTACAGCCAAGAATAGGGGAAGATAACCTGTTCCTACAGGATCTTGAAGTGTCTAAAATACCAACTCTGTACAGTTTTGCCAGCTACAGTGTAGAAAACTTTCTGCCTCAGCTCCATTCTTCCAGCCCTGTCATACCTAGCATCTTGAACCCTTGTATCTTATCTGCCCCTTGTACCAAGTACACGGAACAATAAGTTAAATAAAAATATGCTGGGCTGACTTTACACCACTTCTGGATTTTTTTTAAACAAAGTGGAATTTTCCCTCATTCCTTCATAGCTCTTTTGAAAACAGCTTTTGTACCATACTTGGTTTAAAAGCAAGCTGAGGCACTTTGAATAAAATATTTTTGTTGTATTTGAAAGATTTCTTTCTTTACATTGTAAGCACCTCATACCACACCCCCCACACTCCCCAGAATCTAGACATCATCTTCTATGTATTGACTAATTCCCACATCCTGTCACCTTGTGAGCATGTTTAATATGCATACTATTTTTTTGTTAAGTCACCAGTCTTTACACATAATGAGTTTTCTAGCAATGACCCTTTGAACTTCAGGGAGGAACTTCCACTATTCTAGAATAGACTCTCTGCTTGGAAGGAATGCCTTTGAAGTTTTCAGCAGGGAGGTCTTGACACAGGTCTGCAGTCTCAGCTTTTACGTAAAAATGGAACAGCCCCCAGACACCACAGATAGAACCGTTCTTCAATTTATTCAAATTACAGTTTGAATACAGCCCCAGAATTCAAAATATTTTCTATTTTTATACTTGTAAACCAAAATGAATAACTGAACTAATTTCAGACATAATTGAAAGACCCCACTAGCAAAATAGATTCTGTGAGTCATCAGGGACTTCAGAGCAGCTTTCTGGCATCATTGCCGTTTGTTCCTTTGCACATTAGGATTTGCACAAAGCATGTTGGATAACTGGTACAAAAATGCAGGAAATTTACTGTGCACTTGCACATTCCAAGTGTCCACTCCTGCAGAGTAAGGTCACTAAGTCCTGGAAAGACATCTAAGAGAATTAAGCTAATCTCATAAAATGACATCATCTGAGAGGAATTAGAGAAAGATGTACAGGAAAAACAGAGTTATCAGTATTATAGAACAGCCACAAAACACAAATAAAAACAAGTATCTAAAAACACCTTCAGGCAGCTCAAATGATAGGCTAAGTGCTATTTTATAATTATGCATGGGATTTTTTTTGTTTAATTATGACTTCATTTCATCAAGTTGAAAGATACCATCAGTATGAAAAGCAGTAGGAAGCCAGATTTAAATGTTCAGCAGGAGATGCTGAAGAATATTGTCATAATCATCAGTTTAAGCCTGATAAAGTCATGCAAACTGGAGGAATTCAAAATGAGTCATGAACTTCAGATGACCTCCACAGGACCCTCTATACTATGTGCACTATATGGCAAAGGGCCAAGTTGTTTTTCAGGTTTTGGTTGTTTTTTTTTCTTAAACATACACTGTATTTATGAATAAAATAAAAAAAAAGAAGTTGCTGAGGGCAAATACATTTGCAAAATATCCATGTTATTGTTTTACCATAAGCAAGAGAACTTTAATCTCAAGTCTGAATAAAGCAACCATGCTTTTGTCTCTGACTTTGTAGCCTAATACAATTAAGATCACATTATATTGGTAGAGCAAATAAATTTCTTTTATATAAAAAATGTCTGGATTAGCATTAAAGTAAAATTAATAAGACACTGGGGTTGTGGCAGTGTTGAAAACAGGGGGAAGTATCTGCACAATATTTTGAACAAATTTCCACCTCTTCTGAAATTTGCATCTTAAATATGACATAGAGAGACATGGATCAGATCCTTCATGTATCTTCTTAACAGAAGATACAAATCATAGCATATTCCTGGATCAATCAGAACTGAATGATTGTCACAGTCTTGGACTAAACCCAAATGACACGGACTGTATGAAGTCCATGCAGTTATAAAAACATAAAAAGTTATAAAAGACATAAAAAGGACATGGAACTGTTGGAACAAGTCCAGAGGAGGGCCACGAGGATGATCAGGCAACAGGAGCACCTCCCGTATGAAGTTAGGGTGAGAAACTTGGGGCTTTTCAACCTGGGGAAGAGAAGGCTGCGTGGAAGCCTCATAGCAGCCTTCCAGTATCTGAATGGGGCCCATGGGGATGCTGGGGAGGGACTCTTCATTAGGGACTGTAGTGATAGGACAAGGGGTAATGGGTTAAAACGTAAACAGGGGAAGTTTACATAGGAAAAAAATCTTTACTGTAAGGGTGGTGAGGCACTGGAATGGGTTGCCCAGGGAGTTTGTGAATGCTCCATCCCTGGCAGTGTTGAAGGCCAAGTTGGGCAGAGCCTTGGATGATATGGTTTAGTGTGAGGTGTTCCTGCCTATGGCAGGGGGGGTGGAACTTGATGATCTTAAGGTCCTTTCCAACTCTAACTATTCTATGATTCTATAACCATAATTCTTTTTTAAAGTGCCCACTGAGATGATCCTTGAGAAAGATATTCTTCAAGGTCATGCCTAATACATATGTAGATAGCCCTGGCATGTACAATCAGTTTTAAGTAGAAACCATAAGCATTGGCTCTTGAGATATCTGAAATTAATTCATCATTACTGAGTGCATTTTGGCATCCATCACTGCAACTGGAGAAGAGCAAAGTGTCAAACAAATAGATTTCTAAAATCATAGGCTGGCATTAGACTTTCTCAAATAGCCATGGCGGACAAGGCTGTTCTGTGCCTCTGGTCTGTATGGTGATGATATGGTAGAGATGTGATCTAAGTTCTCTGACATGCTTTCTCATCTTTTGAGCTCTTGTTACAGAAAGCAACTGCAGTGGCTGTCATTCCAGTTCTCTGCTTGCTAAATATTACCTTGAAGAGAAGAGGATGAACTTAACGAATTAAGTTAGTTAACAGACATTCAAACAAGGTCATACCTTATAAGCAGCGATGTCAGGACTTTTACTAACAGTGAAAAGGTAAAAGCAAAGTTTCTCTATTTGTAGTCTACTCTCACAGACTTGGAAAACTTTTTATGAAACAGAGAAATAGCAAATTGGAAGAGCATTAACAATTTGTCCATAACATTCACATAAATGTTATGGAAAATGGAATGAGCATATAAAGCTTAAAATAATAAATTCATAACTACATCAGTAAATCATGAATCAAAGCCTTTTTCCTTAGAACTGGAAAAAATGTACATGAAATAATGGATGATGAAGCCCAGCCAAGAATATCTAATCATATTTAAAATGAATGGGCTTATAATTAGCCACTTCAATCTGAAGGTTTGTGGAATACGCAGTTTAGGCAAACATTCTGGATTCTGGGCTGTTTGTCACACTATAGTCCTTACATTTCATGTACATTACGATCTTATTTGTAAGGTATACAAATGTTATTTTATATATTTCTTGGAATCCCACATAGGGGATGCCACATAGGATATATTATTAGTATCACTAGATGTTATTAGTATTATTTACAAAACATACTTAACCATTACAAGTGTTTCTTCCAAAGTGATTTCTAATGCTATATCCAGGGTACCTTCAGTTCCCTTTCATCATTATTTGCTATCACACAAGAAATCAATTTCACAATACTCCTGATATGGGGACAGCTTGTCTCTTTCATCAGAGACAGTAAAGAATATATGGGCCAATGTTAGCTAGACTTGCTTTCTGAGGGAAAGCTTTCGAAAATCTTTTCCTCCTTTTTTGTGCCTTCTCTGGATTCTTCACTTTACTCTAAGGCAACTGGACAAGGTGAGGGTGAACTGATAAGAAATTTAGTAATCTGCAAAAGAGGAGGAAAAATGCACATGAACTCCAAGCTCTAGCTACTTATTCAAATAGCCTTTTCAAAGCAACCAGTGTCACCTAGATCAGCTGGAGGTAATGCTGTCTCGTATCTCTAAAATGTTTTACTCTGATTCTAGGAAAAATATCCTGTAATATTGATGGACACTTGTTTCAGAATATTAGACATAAAGTCTCCTGGGACAGGATTTAGCTTCAGAATTGTATACCTAAATTTCTCAGTGCAGACCTAGCCCAGGCAAAAAAGCAGTTCTGCTCACCATAAAATAGGTACCTTACGGCTGGTAAGATGAGTAACTCTTTAGGATCCACTGACCATGGTGACTAGCTCTCCAATAGCTATGATCACTGGCACACACACCAGTTCTTAGATTTAAGAACCCGACTGTAAATCATAGCCCTGGGTCTGTAGCTGACACCTATACAATAAAGGTTACAACTAGTATTACAGATAAAAGGCTCTTGTGTTTTGATGAATAGGCACCACCTTTCAGTTTTCTTCTTACATCTTTTCAAGATTTTGAAATTAATCTGACCAGGCTTTGTAACTGGCAAAATGCTGAACTAAACCTTTTGTTCCCTTAGACCACTTCAGTAGAAAAAGAGAAGGCGGAAGGCAATTACTTCTACTGGAATTGTAATCTGCAATTTATGTATGCCAATTCCGTACGGTCAGGAGTTATGGAGAGCATATGTTTTATATAGTAGGACATATGGCCTCAGTTATCATGGCTATTGAAAATAAAAACAAACTGTCTACTCTCTATTCATATTCATGTAAATGACATAGAATTCCAGTTAAGCCAATAACTTTGCAGTGGTTTTACTCCATTATAAAATGAAGAGATAGAGGCTCCATAACTTAGATCCTCTGTCTTCTATGCCGGCTTTCCAGAACCACAGTTTTAATAATTTCAGCTATATTACTTCTGGTTTACATCTATGCAACTGAGTGGATACATTGATATAGGGACAGTTTAAAAAATAATGTGTAAAAAAATACTGGGTGTAAAAAAGTCACATCAGTTAAGTGATCATTTGCAGTAATTGAGTGGTGTTTTAGTAGTGCAATATATTAATACAATTGGTCGTTTTAAACTAAGGAAGCTCAACACACAACTGAAAAGATATTCTACTTTCCATGCGAAATATCACTTTGACTGGCTATTGTTTGTTAATTTAGGGCTTGTCAATTTAAGGTTCATTATACTGAAGAACAAAGCAAATCACTATAGCATAATGTGGGGTTTAGGTTTACTTTTTTTTTTCCCTCTCTGCTTGGGGAAGTGTCAAAACAATGTAATAGAAGGTATTTGCAAGAAATCCTACGTTTTCTTTGGTCTTCTTCAAACTTCAAGCTGCTTTTTACAATTTCAAATAAGTTTATTTTTGCAAGTGCATTCCATTTCAGATTTGCACTCTCATTTTCAGTTTTATACTGTTACCATTGTTACTTTTGTAATGATTACTATAATCCTGTAGCATTGGCAGAGAAAACTACAGAAATAGGACTGCTTTCTAATTCTATTTATTTATGGAGCACTTAAATCTTTCTTGCATCTCTCTCTTTTTAAATGCAGCCTCTTTCACAAGCTACAGTCCAGTGTGTGCTTTTTTAACTCATACTGTGTTGAAGTGAGCAACACAAATTTACACTCCCACTTGACTGCAAATCATTAGTGTGTGTTTGAGTTCTGCTTTAACTGTTCATTTAATAATCTCAGAGTACTAGCATAAACAAGCCAACACGTTACACCCAGCAACCTCACAGATTTGTACAACTTGAGAAATTTCTGACTGAAGTATCCTACATCCATGTTATCTGACTACATATCTGTATAGTTTCCATCTCAAATTATATCTTTTAACATACACAATAACCCAAACAATCTAAATTTTAACATATAAGATGGTTTAAGACAGAACATTTGAAGAAGATACCTGTGGCAGCATATGGTAGGTATTTGTTGACATCTTTAGTTAATTAATGAGGACCATATTACTGTGCACAGAGTCTTGCTTCCTGAGTGGTCCTGTGAGGGTCAGAGGGACTGTGGAAGATCTATATCACTGAACTTGTAGAACACTGAACTGGAGCTATGAAGGCCTCTATCCTTGATGCCACCAGCCTCCGAGACTGGTCTGTACAAATCATTTCACCTTCCTGGGCAACAGGTTCACTCTTCTGGCAGTCAAACAGAATTACTGCAATTACAGGCCTGAAGAAAAACATTATTACATGAGAAAAGGACAATTTTTTTATTCATAAGGGGTTTTTTATTATTTTTAAGGGAACTCATTATTTTTAGTTACATCATATATGCTGTGATTTTTTAGAAAGTTGCTATTCTGTACTAGTTTAAGACATTTCCTGTCTTTCTGTCACACTCTCAATGGTTGAAGTCTCTGAATCTACCTGTTAAGCAAATCATTTCAAATGACTTAGATATCATTAAAATCTCTGCAACTGTAAAAATAAAATCAAAACCAAAAGCAAAATAAAGCAAACAATACAAACACAAAACCACCAATAAACCACAAACATTCTTTTTTTTTTTTTTTTTTTTTAATTTAAGAACAAAAATTGGGTATGGTCAGTGTGTCTCTGTGAGAATCATTGAATGTCCTGAATGTTGACCCTGCAATGGAATCAACAATGACTGTTGTCACCTTCACTGTAATTCTAGATAGACATGTCATCCTGGAAGCTCAGTGGCTCCAGTACTTCTACCCAAGACCATGATCTTACAAAACAGTACTAAGAAAACAAAATTTGATCATGAAACAATTTTATAGAGGCTATAATTTCCACTGGGCTAGTCTGTAGAGTGTCCTTGGAAAACTCTGGTTTCTGTGCCAGCTGTAACTAAACGAACATGAATTAAGAATGAGCTGCCAGGTGGCTAGGGACATAGTTTTTAAAAAAACAGAGCCTGCACTGTGCAGAAAAGTACTTGGCACTAAATCTGTAGCAGAATGTGATTATTTTGAAATTTATTATACAATACATGTAAAAGTAATTTCAGTCAATTTAAACAAAAAAGAAGAGCAACACAACGCAAGTTGACACATAGCACCAAAAAAAGACATTTAATCAGTGTATGTTTTTGTTCATAATTTTAGAGATGCATCATTGTTTTTTATTAAAACTAAGCTATTTGTCTCCTTGTTACAGTCATGGTACTAATAAGAAAATGAATTCTGACTTGTAACATTCATTTTAGCATCCAGGTCTCTGCCAAATTGCTGCATAGTCTTACCCCACAAAAAGGGTAAATTGGGGCACTCTTCATTCTTTAGATCTTCATTCTTTAAGTATCACATGAGAAGTAGATGAGCTCTGCTTACTACTGTTGTCAACTTTCATCTTCACTGAAATCAAGGAGAAGATTATGCCAGTTCATTGTTCTTTAGCTTCTGCAAAACTAGGAAAGACCTTTTTCTTCCTAGATTTTCTCTTTGATCAGGGCAGATTGTGCAGCCACAGCTAGTAGTTTGTAATTTATCCGGTCACAGTATTTTCTGAAGTGTTCGATTTGTGCATACAACAGCCAAATATACCTTTAATGAAGACACCTCAAAACTCTACATACAATGCAGTGCCTGCTTCAAGCACACATCATGACTACAGCCGAGAGTCAGAGATTAGTGACAGAAATGAGATTACCCATATATTTTTTCAATTTTTTCACAAGCAGCTAAGACTAACACCAAGACACATGGAAAGAACTCTCTGCAAGACAGTTTTAGCTATCATTTTTGGAAGCTTGCAGTGATTCTTGGTAGACTCTTTATTTTGGTGACTACTACTGCAGTATCAAAACAGATTGCATTATCCCTGAGGCAAATGCCTGAAGATCTCAGGGCTAGACAAACTCACGGAAAACATACTAGGTCACTCTTACTGTTACTCCTAGTGCACTATGAAGTTGCTCTTTCCATGAGTGCTGTCCTCCACAAACACAAGATAAACTTGCAGACAGCAGTGTCTTGGCTGTCTGCCATGCTGGGTTTCTAGTCCTGAATTCCAAGTTACTTTAAGCTCACTGGAAATGTGGAAACACATAGCACCCACAGAGTAAAGACTTTGTATTTGGGTGTGGAGTCACCATCCCTGCCAAAACAAAGGACAGCTGTGGTCTCCTCAGCAGCCACTGTCTCCTGGCAGGTGATGTTTTGCCTTCCCATGAAGCAGGACCCACTATAGTGGAAGAGCTCTGCACAGATGGGAGGCAACTGGCATTAGCCGTGGACTTGCCTATTAAGTCTAGCAGTAATAACTCACAGCTCCAGGGCACTGCTCCCAGGTCCTGCTGAGCTCAATTGAAGATAGAATCAAGACTCCTGCTTTGAGCAAAAACATGGTGCTCACTAAAATTCTTCCTGAAAACTTCTAATTTTTCCCTGATTAGCCCAAATTACTTTGCTGTTTCAGGTGGCAAATAATTAAAGATTCATGCAACTATAACATGCTCTTTAAAGTTATCAGAGACATCCAAAACAGTGAAGAAAGTAAACATTGAGGCTGTAAAATGCTGAACTATGCTTCCAGAGAGCAGCTACAGAAGAAAACTGAAAAACCCGACATCAAACAAACTGTTAAAGTAGTACTTCTGATGTGAGTATCCTGTAGGTCTCTATCATATTGACGACCTTTATACTAAGCCTAGAAATTTGAGGGGTTTAACTCCACAAGTTTCAGTCCAACCCTGAGAAGTAGGGTAAAGATGCACCATCATAATATATTGCTGACATATAAAATACTAAATTAAAAAATGCTTGCAAACCACATCTCTTTGCTATGTCTTTGGTTGTAAAATAAAAAAAAATAAATTAAAAAAAAGAGAGATAAAGAATAGATTCATCCGTTCCTTTATGCATCATTTCTGTGTTGATTAATGATTTAAGACAGAATAATAAAAAAAATTACAATACTTAGATAATTCTAACTGTGCTCTGTCTTCATTACAGGGCACAGTCATCAGCTAAATGTGCTGTAGAAACATATATTCATCTTGAAACATCTTGGCATTCATGTTACTTCCTTTTAACAATAAGCCACAATCTTTTTAGTAAAGCAGACAATAAGAGTCTTGATGATGATTCAAGTTGTAGCCATTTTTTGCAAGATATTTATACCCCACCATACTGTTATTATAAAAGCTTTAGACAGAAATACTGCGGCCAAATATTCAACCTCCCTCCCCCAGATACCCTCACTTGTCAGCACATGGACAGAAGTTGCTATCACACTTAAAATTCACACATTATCCTAATCCAAAAATGAATTCAAACTAACTTTCAAGTGTAGACAAGCCTCTATTCCTGCCTAATAAATTTTTCCCCATACTTCTGAATTGTTGTATAGTGATGTACAAAATGACCTGAAGAAATGTATGGGGCTCCTCATGTTGAACCATGGATATAAAAAAAAGAATATAAACTTTATATATTTACCATAAATTTGTTCAAATAGAAGATACATTTAACTTTCTGAGTCTGCTGAGATGAAAAATGTCTGGCAGCTGGGAATAACCAGCTGGTAATGGTCACCACTCTAGAATGTCCTAGAATGACCAAGGCCAAAGTGAACAGAAATGTTTAATTCAGAGTTAATAGCATAATTAAGAGATGTGGTGGGTAAAGTTAATTATAATTTCTTACATTTCTTTAACAATTCCACAGATCCTTGTCAGAAAACCGAATTGTGGAAGTGAAGAAAGAGAAAAAAAAGATTTTTTTATCAGTTTCTAGATTAGTCTATATATATGTGTGTGTGTTGTTTACATTTTTTAAAACAACTCTTATTTTGAATAAAAAATATTTTTCATTTTAAAACATTGAAAAGTCAACTATCATCAGTAATTTCTCAAGAATTGCAGTTCAGTAGAGTTTTTGGGAAAAAATGCTGTATTACATGTATATTATGCTGTTCTGGAAAGAAAAATGTAAAGAGGCTGCAGGAATAAAAACTGGAGCTTTCATAAGAAAACTGGAAAGAGCTGTTTCTTTACTTACCTTAGGTCTGTCAGCTCCAGAAAGCCATAAATGTTATGTAACAGTAAAATAATTTTGCAGTTTTACTGTGTACAATATTAAATTACTACAGATTATTTTAAAGAAAACACACCTGCATTGCTATTTTACATACCCATTATCATCCTATGCTAGCAGCAGAGAATTACAGAATCAGGCTTTTATATCAAAGTCATTGAAGCAAGGCTATTGTTAAACTGCTCATGTAAAGCTTCAAATGGGCAAGAGCTAATGCAGTAAGTGAACATTTCTACATGCAACAAATAAATATTGGCCAGAGGCTGATCACCACAGTGTGCATGAGAAATCATACAGCTTTAATGGCATAGATGGTGAAGCATTTGGCTAAGACATCCAGAGAACATTTCAGTGACCCACTGTTCAAGGGGTATAGCTGCACTAGTACTCCAGACAGATTTGTAGATGAGAGCTCTTACACTTACAATTTTAAAACTTCCCAGAATTCCAAAAATCTGCACAAATATACCATGATGTACCTCCAGCTGTATTGCCACACACTATCATTCTAATTTGTTACCCTCAGGTCAAGGCATTAAAATGCATTCAATGCCTGAAAGCAAAGCTAAATTGAAACTACAATTAAAATGCAGATTTTTACATTTCAAGAGTGATTAAACACTGTAACTTGCTATGGATTCAGTGTTTTCTTCCTCACTTGAGAGCTTTCATACCATATTGGCTGTACCTTTCTCAGAAGATATGCTCTAGATCGGTCAGAGGATGTAAATAAGTCCACAAACTAGCTAAAGAAATTACATGGAATGTGTTATGCCAGATGTGACAGCATGATCAAAATGTGGCCTCAAGACTTAAGAAATCACAAAACAATTTAGGGGTTGCTCATGCTAAGTCTGCTTTTGAGTTAAAGGATAAAACCTCTCATAAGTAAATATAGGTGAATAAATCATGTAAGGCAGAGGTAATCACCCTCCAATAAGATAATAAAATATAAGAGTTTTCATGAGATTTACTTTCATGTGTTTCCCATGATGAAAACATCTACATTAATATTCATTCATTTCAGGTATTTCTATTTGTTGTTTGACAGATGTTAACACAGTGCACCTACTAGGAAAAAGAAAACAAATAAGCAAAGTGATCCTATTAGAGCATGTGCAAACATGCTGTGTAAGCAGCTGTTTATTATCTGCATCAAAGAAAAATCTATTGCTTAGCAACTGAACCACTATAAGACCCTCACAACCATATATCAGGTTTTTTACCACACAGAAATGAGCTGTACGTAAATAACAACTGTCTGCCAATCACAGTGGGTAAGGCTGTCAGTTTTTGTGTCCATCTGACCATTGACACCGGAGATGATACAGGACTTTTACTCCTCTACTGCTATACACTACTTTTATAATACTTTCTGATGCATTGATGGGAAGGACTTCAAGGGTCCACATGTGGGTGACTGGCAGGCAGTGGTAGGTGATGGTCTGTTGATAGCTAACTGGTGGTACTACCTTGTATTTTGATATAGTAAATTGGAATTAACATATTAAACACCTACCATTTATGTGTTTTCAATACTGACATTAACGTGACGTTCTTTAACCATCTGAAATTTGTCTTATTGATCCTATATTACCTCTGGTTTACTTAGAACATTTTAAGAAATCGTGACTGAGACTCAACCTTGGTTGAAAACATTACTTTCTAGTTCCTTGAAGTTATCTCAATTTGAATTGTTTCTAGATTCCAATAACCAGCTGCTAGATTTGTCCTTATTACTTTCCTGTTTTAAAAAGATGTCCTATATCAGAAGTGTTTTTTGTACATAGACACAAAAACTTTCAATTTCCTAGGCTGAATACTTAAATGGCAAGAAGAGGGAAGATTTCTGATAGGAGAGAAAGCACCTGTAGACCATTAATAAGTTACTTTCCAAACCCCAGGAGGATAAATTAAATAGACTGGATTTTCTCAGTCTTTCACAGTAAAGACAAGTTTTCTGGATGCCAGATAGTCCAGGTAGCATTTGCTAAATCAAATTCAGTGTGGAAATTTGTTTAAATATTTTTTCTTGTTTGTATTCTTCCCTGGACCCTGAGTTCTAGACACATCCCCAGTGATGCCTCTGGTTATATTAGTCCCAGCAAAAAGACCGACCTACTACTATTTCATATTTCTTAGGCTTTTGCTGCTATTAGAGTCTCACAGAATTCACTATATAAATGGCTCCCAGTTCCTTGTCTGCCTTCTATAATACTAACAACATATTGTTTCTCATTCAGCCCTTGGTGTCATTTATCTCAGAAGAATCATTCCTTAAATTATTCCACCAGCTTGGACACAGCTGTCTGCAGCACCACACTCTCTACACATCATCTTTGATGGATGTGGGCCAGATCAGGTTTCAGAAGATAGGTATGCTGGATTTATGTCACCTGAGGTTTCCCCTATGTTAGCTGAATGGTCTGCTGTCATACTAGGCGATTTACTGATTTCCCATAGGTCTCAGCATCAAGGCAGAAGGCCAAGCAGCAGTTTTATTGATGTGATGTAGATCTGAGAAATCAAGAGGAGGGGGCCAGGAGACAAGAAGCAGGGGGACCACATCTCAAAATAAGGAAAACATGACATAATTTCAAAGATAATTTGAGAAACAATGTCAGAAACAAAAAGCGGCTAGGTGGCACAACATTCTTGGATTTTGATGAATTAAAGAAGTCTACCTTGGTTCATTCATTCTTGTTCAGAGTCTCTGTTTTCCATGTAGCCATATTCAAATCCATGATCAATGACTCTACCTGAAATGTTTATTTCTCATGTGTTTTGACACTCTATAATGTGTAAGTTCCTGGAATGTCCTAACCTGATGAGTAGCAAGTCAGAACATGGGATATGGGATTCTAATCTCTGTAAGCCATGTTTTCAAGGCCACAACCTTCCTGTGCTAAATGCTGCCTCCCTAACATGTTCCCATCCCTGCCAAATACATTGGGTCAGACGGATTACATTCTCTGCAACACTATCAAGACAAAGACAAATTTGTTCTGTTGGGTCCATCCTACCTATTTTCCTTTCTTAACCCAGCACAGTATGAATACAGCAAGGGAAGAAAGCTAACCATGAGTAGTGATGCAGTAGTGAAGCTAGAGATTAATTAGTAGTATTCTCAATGCCAAACTTAGATGGCAATATCTATTATTACAGCCTCAAACCTTATAAAAAATAAGTATCCGACACAAACAGGGGGAGGAGGAATGAGGGGAAAGAAAAAGGTAAATAAGGCAAGAAGAAACAAAATGCACTGAGAAAGAAGACCAGAGAAAATAATAGAGACACACAAGTAGTATTTCCTATGGAAATCTTCTTTAATTAGGTAATTGCCTCTTTCCATGTCAGGCACTTTCTGTAAAGTTTGAATAAAAGAATCCTTGTGAATCCAGAACTCCTCAGCTTGGTACCAGTAGCCTGCAAAACTGCATTCCCTCTGTTTACTGTTGCAATCTCATGCAAAATAAATCTTAGGTGATTTGTAGCAATAATGGTACAAAGGAACAAAGAATTGCAATCGCTAGTGTTACCTGTAGTGTAAGCACTGTGCAGGACAGTGGTAGCTGTAGGATAATTGTACTTAGACTGAAAAAGGGCATGAGCCTTTTCTCCCTGGCATATATTACTAGTTCAGTTTTCCCACCACTGCAATTGCTGAAATGATCATTATTAATGTATGTTAAGCAAGCTCTGAGTAGACTGGGTTATTGGAGAGCTTATCTGTACGGAGATCTACTTGGAAAATCTCAGGTAGCCTTAAATAAAAGACAAATACTGCCTCTTTCCCCCCCACCCCACAGGACCATGGCTCACCAAGACTTAATTCTGCTTATAGAAACATGTAATGAAAAATGCCATCATTATGGACATTGGACGAATTTTAATGATTGGAGGGTTTTTTTTCCCGTTACTGTGAGGTACCTAAATTCTTCCTAAATTGAAATACAGCTTGTATAACTAGGTCTAAGTGGTCAGCATATAAACCACTCAACACTTATAGTCATTGGCATAACATATATATTTGTATTAATATTCTGCAGGCAACCAAAATAGTAGCACTCTTCTTGTAAGGCTCTTTATGTTATCTTGGCATCAAATTGGAGTGTGTTGTATGTTAACATAGGTTTTCAAAGATTACAGTTACACATTTAGGATTATATTTATCAGAGGGATAAACCCCAATTTTCAGTGCATAGGGCAACATTGAAAAGAGCACTAGCATCATCATCAGTACATTGTCTGGTCTCTGGTGACTTTATTAGGCATCGTGTATCCTTTACAACCTGTCTAACAAACAACCTGTCTGCCACAGTTCCTCATTAGGACAATAAATATTCCACTGACAATGCCCTAAGTAGGACTAAAATTCATCCACTGAGGCTGTATGTCCCTCTGGTGAGTTAAGTCTCTAAAAGTAATGTTCACATTCTATTGTTATCCCCTGTTGCTCCCCTATATTCTCACTTTCTTCCACCTAATGCCTTACTTTATGACTGTAAAACACTTATCATTACCAAGTCCTAACCCAGTATAGACACAGTGTGTCAGTGAAAAGAAACCTTGTAATTAACAATGGAAATTGTCAAGAGTAGATGTAAAACCCACAGCACTGTACTACAGCGCTCATGCAGATATTTAAATGGTGCAAAACTCTGAAACACTGCATGTTACTGAATCGCATCTTCTGGCACATCATCTGTTTAACCATATAAGTTAAAGGTGGAGTCAGTTTTGCTTATACTATCTAAAATTTCTTCATCCTGTGATTTTGTTCCTACTTTTTGGACTTCAAGTATTCAAAGATTTCCCAGGAAACCTCAAAAGGAGTATTACTGACAGTTTTCAGCAAAATTCAGCCCACTATTTCCAAAGCTGAAGTTAGGAAAATATAGTGTTCAAAATCCTGTTAGGCTGTGAAAATCCTATTCTCATTAAACTAATGCTACCAGGTTTATGATGTCTGGCTTTAGCATTTGGCAAGTGTGAGATTTGTTGCTGTTCCAAGTGTTTTTGTTCTCTGTTCTCAGCGAAGCACTGTAAAACCCAATGGTAAAGACTGTGTCATCACCTCCTAGTGGCTGTCAGCAAAACAACCCTTTTAATTAGCTGAAGTGACAAAGGTCTGTGCTAGGAAACTGATGGACTCCCGCAAATTGCAATTCACTGAGAGGATTCCATAATATCTGGTCTTAGACTTTTCTCTTTCAACAACATAGAAATTAAACACAAGAAGATGACATTAAATAACAATATTAAAGTGACACAATCATGCTGGCTTAAGTTAGGAAGTCAAGATTTCTTATGCAAATCAACGTGAAAGTCTGCTTTAAGACACAGACTTCAATTACATAATTATCATACTATGTTTTTTTACAAGAACTGTCCCACTCACTGAAGGCTACAGAGCAATGCCAAGAGACTCTGGGAATTCTGTTCCTTACTCCAGGGACTTGGTGTATTAAGGAAGTATTATGCGAAATGCAGCAACATATTTTTCAGCAATCCTGAAAGAAGTAGCAGATTCTGGAAGCAGCCAATCAGAGGATAATCCGTGTTGGAAGGGACACTGGGACATCATCTAGTTCAAGTGTCTCTTCTAGGGGAGGTCAGCACCAAATTCATACCATGCTGCTTAGAGCTTTGTTTAGTCATGCTCTGCAGACCTCTCAAAACAGAGATCCTGGAGCTTCTTGGATTGCTTGGTCCTTTGTGTAATTATCTTCATAGTGAGCATCTTTCTGTGCTTACACTCAGAACATCCCCTTATGGAAATTTCTGATGACTGTCTCTTGTTCTTCTACACACCTCACTAAATATAAGTCTCCTTGATAACTTCCCCGGGGCACTGGGGAGCTGCTATTAGGTTCCCCAAAAGCCCTCTCTTCTCCAGGTTCCACAAGACAGGATCCCTCAGCCTCTTCTCACAGGGTAAGTTCTCCAGCCTCCTGATGATCTTGGTTAAACTCCAGTTTTTCAGGGACCTTCTTGAACTTGGGTCCCAAAACAGTTTGTAGATGCAGTCTAACAAGTAGAAATTAAAAGAGGGGGAAACTTTACCCTCAGTCTACTGCTTGTGATGATACTGATGCATCTTAGGACACTGTTGGCTTCACCCATGCCAGGATGCACCACTTCAATAAATTCCAGCTGAAGTGAAACTTGAGATCTAAGACCACAAGTCTAAACTTTGGATTACTGAACCACCGGTCCTATACACAGCACGATGAGAAAGAAAACTTCTTTTATTTTATTTTACATTCTGCTTTTTGATCTTTGTTCCAGCCTTCTGGCTAGTTCCGTCAGGTTTTGCTACTGGATAAGATGTTTTTGTAATATGTAGCACTTCTCATTTTCCTGTTTATATTTTAAGCATTTTAGGCCAGAGTTGTATGTCTATGATAAGAAAATGGCTGGTAATTAACTTTTCTGCTAGTATAACAACATAAAAAAATTAAATAAACATCCAAAACTACATATTTTCCCTGGAAGCAAAGTCTTGTTTTACTATTTATCTGTATGTCAATCTACTTGTCTTCAGCCTCTAACATTGTGTCCAACACTGTTTTGCATATTTATGGGTATAAGTAATTTAAAACATGTTAAATGGCTTTAAATAATTAGTAAAGCATATGAGCAGATGTTTTGGAGTTCTGGGCAAATCTATAGTTCATGTTAAAGTAATAGCAGAATTTCAAAAAAATAAGGGGTACTGGAACTGCTTCTGATTTTCACCTGTTTAATTTTAATTTCATTTATTATCTTTCATTTAATTTTAAAATTATGCTTTATCCCTAAAGATGTGTTATGGGCAAACACTGTATCCATACTTTGTATTACTCCAAAAAGCTCCCATGACTACAGCAAGGCTTGAAGATTTGTTTCACCAGTATAGAAAGCCTAATAAACCCTAAAATGACTACATTAGGACAGTGACTAGCATTTGTTCTTTAAGTGGACTAGCAAAACCTATGGAACTCATAAAGACATTTGCATCTTTTCATAAATAATTGTTACCTGCAGACCCAGTATATAGCAGAACAAGCCATCTTGGAAATTTTGTTCGTGTAACTTTTTACTCATTTATTCAATAAGAAAATAGATATGAGCTAATGAAGGAATTATATTATGTGATGTTCTTTTTCATCCTTTCTCTATATTTTCTTTCAATTCCCACTATTCCTGAGCTTGTGGATTTGAACTTACATTTGACTCATTGCCACAGGATAGTGGAAAGACCAGGGATCTAACAACCATTAAGGAGGCATTAGAGATTTATACTGTGAGAAAGAATGGCCCATATGGTAGAAGTACAGATTGAAAACATCAATGTTTTTTTTTAAATCTTATCAGGAATATAAAGCTTTCTGGTTTATTTTGTAATTATTAGTTTGTGGGAAAAAAGATCAAATTATCCCATATCTGTTTCGTGTGAAGATTTTTCCCTACCTGACAGATCCTGGACCAGGCACCATCAAAACTCATACGGCCATGTATAATAAGTCTGATGCAAAAAGGTAGTCTTTAGGTTAGGATGTCTGATATATGCTCCATCTAAGCAGGATCAGGGCAGACTCTACATTTAATGGGCATACCGGGGTTTTTTTTAAACCAAATTTCATTAGTGGCACAGAGTATCTGGATGCCTGATGGAACGTATGTATTGATTTCTGTCTGTCTCTATCCTTTTTCAGACCAATAAATTATCAGCCCAAGTCAACCCATAGGGAAAGTACTTTTATAAAGACATTTCATTCACAGTTGGTTTTGAGGGGGGGAGGAGGAATTAGATTAATTAAGACTGGGTCATGCGGTGAAAGGGCATTTCCTAGAAGACATGCAAGCCCATATGCTCATGTCAGAGCTCTGAGAGTTATAGCAATTTGAGAAAAGCATCCAGAATTAGAGTTTTCCTCACTATTCCCTTTTCTTTCAGCACAGAATTCAGAATTACAGCAACGGTCACATTGTGTTTCCTCACACCCACTGGGGATGCTCCCTTGTAAAGAAATGATTAATGTGATGTTTTTTGAGAAAGATGTGTGTTAATACTGAAAAATGTAGTGATCTAATGGTTATACAGTTAATTACTTTTGTAACTCAGGTACATCTTGGCCAAAGATGCAGCCCTTTACCTCTTTAAAATAATATCAGATATCCTTTTTTTTTTTTTTTTTCCTTAAGTAGGCAACTTCAAGAGATGTTTTCCTTTAGAAATGTAAGTTTAAGTAGCTAACTGGTCTATAGGAAAACCAAGCTTCTCAGCTTCTTTTCAGTAATATATCCCTCATATGTGTGTCTTTCTCAAACATATTCAGGAAAAAATCTCTATTCATCTATACCCCGAGGCTCAGTGAACTCTAGTTGTGGTAGTGCAGTTGTGGAAAAGAGATCTGAGACAATGAGCACATCCCTTGAAAACTCCTTCATTAGAATTTTCAATCAGTATACGGCAAATTTATAAATATATTTTTGTACTGATAAATAATTGTCCATAAACTTCATTGATTTCTTGTGTCAGACCAAATCTAGCTTATCTTGGTACTATTTGTGTGAGTCTTTACGGACTTTCTTTGGCGATCTGTGACATTATGCCCTTGTGGACCTATTTTCTAGGCAAGGCTACAGGTATCTGCACCAGAGGTATGCCACTCTGAGAAACAACTAGTTTTGGCACATTACCAAAAAGCCCAATAAGAGGAATAGGACGACGAAGGCGTCGGGGTATGATGCCCAGATCACCCTTCAGAGAGACAGATGTCTGGAATTAAGCCTAAGCACCCTGGGGAAGAGGTAGAAAAAGACTAAAGACCTCACAGTGATGGCAAAAACTCTTGGGCTTACCATCTCTCTACTGCCAATCCGACAAGCACTCCCTCACCCTTGTGCTTGGACATTCTTGCCCCAGCGTTGAGGTTAACCAGCAGTAATGAAAAACACAAGTCAAAAGGAGGAATACAAAGTGCAAGTTTGAGGCACTAGTATTTCAGAGACAGAATTAACAAACAGCTGTCATTCAGTACAAATCACCTCCAGTTCTGATCTCTTCCTACCTGCAGCACCTTGGAGCATTTCACCGTGAAAATAGATCCAAGATAGCAAAAGAGCCATTGAAATAAAAAACAACCAAAGAGGCTTACTACAATAAAACTAGCTCTTTTTTTTTTTTTTCACAGGAAAGTGGAAGTGAGAAAACTTGGGGTTTGAGATAAAAGCAATTTAATAGGTAAAGCAAAAGCTGTGCATGGAAGCAAAGCAAAACACGGAATTCATTCACTGCTGCCCACCAGTATGAAGGTGTTCAGCCATCCAGGAGAGCAGGGCTTCATCACTTGTAACAGTGACTTGGAAAGACGAATGACATAACCCTGAGTGTCCCAGCTTTCTCTATCTCTCCCCAGCTTTTATTGCTGAGCATGACATCATATGGGATGGAATATCCCTTGGGTCAGTTGGGATCAGCTTTCCCAGCTTTGTTCCCTCCCAGACTCTTGTGTACCCTCAGCCTACTTGCTGGCAGGGTAGTGTGAAAAACAGAAAAGGCCATGACCCTGTGCAAACACTGCTCAGCAACAACTAAAAATCCTTGTGTTACCAACACTGCTTAGGTCAGAAGTCCAAAATAGAAGCATAGAATTCACTATGAAGGAAATTAATTTCATCCCAGATAAAATTGGTACAATGCTTTACCTGACTATTATCTATACATTTGAAACTTGGAACCAAGTAGTGATCAAGGACACACAGCAGTGTTCAATAATCTGTGCTTTCCTTGTGCAGATCTCTATACCAGTGTGTGAATTTCCTTCAGATGAGGAATTAGGCATTAAGGTGTGGACCCTAGTAGAAAAGAAGGACAATTTCAGTCTTATTGGTTGCAGAGCTCCATATAATCAGCAAGAAAGGAGTAAAGAGTGTTACACTATTCCAGGAACCCTATACTTACTGTAACCTTTCTGGCTGCAAATTTACTTTCTGCTTACCTGGACTTTCATTCCTCAGTGCCATAGATAAGAAATGGCTTCTTTTGTTGTCTTTTTTTACTGCTATCACCATTAACAAATTGTGACCTGAACACCAGATTGATGTAAAGTAATCCAACAACCCAAAAGAAAGCCAAAGCATAAACTCCATTGTCTTCTGAGCTTGCCTTTTGTACCAGGTCCTTTGCAGTTGCGTTGCTGCAAAGGAGGTTTCCAGTGCTTAGCAATGTTAGTCACTGATTAGACACAGATTCTGAGCAAGTGGAAGCTGAAACTAAACAAGACTCCTACAGTTATTATTGCTACTGACCTTAAATGTTTAGAAATAGCTTATATGTTTTGTTTTGGTTTGGGTTTTTTCTCTCTTCCTTTCTGGACTCGTTTACTACCAATCAGGTTTTAATCTACTCTGAGTTTACAAACTTCTATCCTATAGCTTGAACCTCCCACTCTGATATTCCTTAGTATATGTAGAAAAACAGGAAAATCTGTAGAAAGGAAGCTTTCCAAACTTTCAGGACATTCTCCTGAATTTGTGAATGCTTTCTTGGAAAGCAAGATTATATTCCTATTAGAGAAATCTATTTTAAAGCTTCCTGAGGTTGAGACTGTAGTTTTCAGCATGGCTCTAAGCAAAGAACCAAGCATTACTGCAGCACAGTAGAGGGAAGAGGATTGACCAGGTTAAGTTAGTCTTTTACAGCCTCTCCAAGATGGCAATGTTCAGAGAAACAAGAGCTGTCAAGCTACTAAATCCTTCTCCTTTCCCTAGTACTGACCACATATTAGGTTTCAGGAGGATTGTGTGAGGATTATCTTGCTTTATCTCCTGAGTGGATATTTCTGTAGATCCTTTAGAGCCTGCAAGCAAGCAATATGGGACCTATTGCCTTAACTCCCTCTTTCCTCCTTTGGCAGACCACTGACCCACTCTGGATAGATTTAAAGTGTTTCTACATCACCTGGGTCTGAAAAGAACAAGATCATAGCTCCTAACTCTTGAGGTCTAAGACATATTCTGCCTAGCAAAACATTTAAAGAGATGAGTTTTTTTGCTTGAGAAAGAATTAAAAATGACATTTCCAGCACAGGTTTCTCCCCAAAAGCAAGAGGTACCAGAAAGAGCGACAAGTTTATGGGGAAAAAAAATAGGAAGGTGTGTGTATTTGTTTTCCTTCCATTTGCATGCTGGATGAATTGCAGTGTCGTTTGTAGAAAATGAATAGATAAAATAGGCAAACCTGAGATGATGCAACCTAAACCACTTGGTAACAGAAACTATAAAATCAGGCCAGTCACTTCTTGATTTATAGGAAAAAATACACATGCCTGTGTTACAAGCTCTCATGAGGTTGTACCTCCAGAAAACAGGGCTTTCAAGAAGTCAGAATTACTATTAGCATAATCTTACTGGAACAAGGGAAAGCACGCAAACTATCAATCTCAAGGTCTTGACATAAACACTGAAGAAATCCTAATAATCTCACCAAAGTATGTGCATGAAATGAGGGTCCTAATTCCTCCCTTAGGGCACTGACACATTGTTTTCAAGTTCAGGTAATCTGTTTGCTTCCATTCATTCAGCACACACATATTCCCTCATGTTCTCTCTGATATGTCCTAGTCAAATTATTTACCATTTGTATATATGCAAGACATGACTTTTAACTATCTCAGTCATAAGAGTAGAAAGCACAAGTAATAATTACAAATTCATGAACTCTGCTAAAAAAAAAATAAAGAGATTAAAACAAAGTACAGCTTTATTGGCACAGAAAATGCATGAGAGTCCAACACAGTCACTTTTCCTGGATCTTTGTGAATTCGATTTTTCATCATCCAAATGAAGAATTCTGGTTGCTAATTACCAGGCAACTGCAGCACCATGGTGTGTAAATGCCTATGCTTTTCTATCCTCGCCTCTGATAATGCACATCTGTCTGTTTTGAAAATCACTGGTAGCTATAATGACACAAAGAGAAAAACATATTATGAATATGATTAATATATGCACTTTTCTGTGTTATATACTAAAATAAAAAAATAATCTAAGACTAAAAAGGAGCAAATGTATTTCAAGCATTGAAAGCATTGCAGTAGGCATAAGGAATGCAATCACACTTGACACGTTTCTTTTCTGAACAATGAAGCATGCAGTCATAACCAAACTGCTATGTCTGCACCCTAGCAAATACACTGCATTTTGCTGTGGACCAGATTGTATATTTGCCACATACCCTGTGTCAGAATGAGCAAGCTGAGAAGCACTTTGATGGTTACATATGTTGTTATCATGCAGCTCCAACCAACAGTAGTTTCACAAGAATGAACTCTCAGTCTATTTAAATATATGTGCTACAGTGCAACCTCTTTCCTGTTCAGCATATGTCATGTATTAGGCCATATATCTCACCATGATAGTTAAATCTTGTATTTTTCACTGCAGAGATCCTTATATAGAAGCAAATGTGTCTATGGGAGCTAGAGCTAGCCCTATATCTAGAGGAAACACCATTTCACTTCTGAGGCACCACAAAGCTTTAACTTCATTTCTTGAGTTGCTCCAGTCAACCATAGATTCAAATAAAGTCTTTGTTCAATGAGCAGCCAGAAGAGTAGATGAAGTTAACAGTAGACATCACTTTTTCTGAACCATGAGTCACTGAACACTCACCAACAATAAAACCGTGAAATAAGGCTGATAGTGCTCTCGTATGGTGAACAATACTGACCGTCATGTAATGAAAGGCTAAGGACAAGCTGTTCTCAACTATCGCCATATAAAATACAAAAGCACTGCAGCCCAACTAGCTAGTTATTGTTTGAGACAGAAAAAAACCCCAAAGAAAACAAAACCAGATAAAGGAAGAAAGCCTTCTCAATACTTTTATATATACCATCCTGTGTACCAATTACTGTTAATCATAGAATCATAGAATCATAGACTGGTTAGGGTTGGAAAGGACCTTAAGATCATCAAGTTCCAACCCCCCTGCCATGGACAGAGACACCTCGCTCTAAACCGTATCACCCAAGGCCTCGTCCAACCTGGACTTGAACACTGCCAGGGATGGAGCATTCACAACCTCCCTGGGCAACCTATTCCAGTGCCTCACCACCCTAACAGGAAAGAATTTCCTCCTTATATCCAACCTAAACTTCCCCTGTTTAAGTTTGGATGCATTACCCCTTGTCCTATCACTACAGTCCCTAATGAACAGTCCATCCCCAACATCCCTATATGCCCCCTTCAGATACTGGAAGGCTGCTAGGAGGTCTCCACACAGCATTCTCTTCTCCAGGCTCAACAGTCCCAACTTTCTCAGCCTATCTTCATATGGAAGGTGCTTCAGTCCCCTGATCATCCTCGTGGCCCTCCTCCGGACTTATTCCAACATTTCCATGTCCTTTTTATGTTGAGGACACCAGAACTGTACACAATACTCCAAGTGAGGTCTAACGAGAGCAGAGTAGAGGGGCAGGATCACCTCCTTGGACCTGCTGGTCACGCTCCTTTTGATGCAGCCCAGAATACGGTTGGCTTTCTGGGCTGCGAGTGCACACTGAAGCCGGCTCATGTTCATTTTGTCATCGACCAGCACCCCCAAGTCCTTCTCGGCAAGGCTGCTCTGAATCTCTTCTCTGCCTAACCTGTAGCTGTGCCTGGGATTTCTCTGACCCAGGTGTAGGACCTTGCACTTGGCATGGTTAAACTTCATGAGGTTGGCATTAGCCCACCTCAGAAGTGTGTCAAGGTCCCTCTGGATGGCATTCGTTCCCTCCAGCATATGAACTGAACCACACAGCTTGGTGTCATCAGCAAACTTGTTGAGGGCGCACTCAATCCCACTGTCCATGTCAGCAACGAAGATGTTAAACAAGACCTGTCCCAACACTAATCCCTGAGGGACACCACTCGTTACAGGTCTCCAGCCAGACATTGAGCCATTGACCACAACTCTTTGTGTGCGGCCATCCAGCCAGTTCTTCATCCACCGAGTGGTCCATTCATCAAATTGATGTCTCTCCAATTTAGAGACAAGAGTGTCGTGTGGGACAGTGTCGAAAGCTTTACACAAATCCAGGTAGGTGACATCAACTGTCTACTGCTGTCCATCAGTTCTGTAGCCCCATCAAAAAGGCTACCAAATTGGTCAGGCAGGATTTCCCTGTAGTGAAGCCATGCTGGCTGTCACCAAGCACCTTGTTGTTTTTCATGTGCCTTAGCATGCCTTCCAGGAGAGTCTGCTCCAAGGTTTTGCCAGGCACAGAGGTGAGACTGACTGGTCTGTAATTCCCCAGGTCATCCATTTTTCCCCTTCTTGAAAATGGGGGTTATATTCCCCTTTTTCCAGTCATCGGGAACTTCACCTGACTGCCATGATTTTTCAAATACGATGGCCAGTGGCTTAGCAACTTCATTTACCAGCTCCTTCAAGACCCGCAGATGGATTTCATCAGGACCCATGGACTTGTGCACGTTCAGATTTTTAAGATGGTCTCGAACCAATTCCTCTCCTACAGTGGGTCCAAGGTCTTCATTCTCACAGTCCCTGCATCTGCCTTCCAAGACTTGCATGGTGCAGTCAGAGCCTTTGCTAGAGAAGACCGAGGCAAAGAAGTCATTCAGAACCTCAGCTTTCTCCAAATCCTGTGTAGCTAGTTCACCTGAGAGCTTCCTGAGGGGCCCTACGTTCTCCCTAATCTGTTTATTATTTGCTATGTACCTGTAGAATCCCTTCCTGTTATCCCTAATATCCCTAGCCAAGTTTAATTCTAACTGGGCCTTAGCTTTCCTAACCTGGTCCCTAGCTTCCTGGACACATCCCTGTATTCTTCCCAGGCCGCCTGTCAAATGATGTTTTTAGATATGATACTTCTAAAATTCACAAAATTTACAGACAGTAAAAAGTCAGATTAAAAAGTGAAGAATGTCTTCAGTCAATATATACATCATATCTTGCACCCAATTCTCTTTTAGAGAAGATTCACAGGTATTCTTTACATTTACATGGTAACTACTCAAAAATGTTCATCTACGTTTGTTTTACATTTCAATTTCATTGATTCAGGCTCATTGAGGATATTTGGCAAATGTCCTTTAAGCTGAATCATTATTTTTCTTTTCCAAAAGTGACAGCCATTCACACAATACTAACGTCATTGCACAAAAGTGCACCACTGCCCCAGAACAGATCTTTTCTGAAGTAGCAAATTCTGGGAAAAGAGTTGGGGTTCAGCATGTCACTTAGACCTGACTCCGTTTGTCTTACTGACCTTAAGCACAACTTGAATTACCTGGGTTCATGTTTCCTTCAAATCCCAGTTGCTCTATCAGTAGCCCATCCTCTTAGCTTCTGAGCACTTGTTTTTTCCAGAAATCAGATATGTGGAAGACACTAAGGAATATATATAAGACACAGAAACGTAGGCTGGCAACAAACTTATGTTGTGAAGTTCAGGAACAAGTCAAGAGGCTCTTTTCCCTTCCCTGAGACCAGTGTTGGTTTCAAGGACAGTAATGAAATTATATCTCAAATACATATGTGATCATACTAAGCATGTATATGTGGTTATCTGGGATTCTTTAAGACTTCAAGATAAGGTTTTAACAAATCTTTGTATATGTGAATTTAAAATTTGCTTCTCTCAAGTGTCTACCAGTACACTGGTAAACCTCAGATCTCACAACACAGAGACATCTTGGCTGTATTTTTTCAAAACCTCGAGTGAAATTCCAAAAATATTTTCTCCATCTGCTCATTATTAGTAAAGACTACCATTCCATGATAATTTTCCAGCAAAGGAGAAATAACATCCCATCAGCAACTGGCATTACGGATTCAAGAATCGCAGTAACAGCTACTCAGTCTTTACAGAAAAGTGATATCATTCATTGTGCTTAAAAATATACTGGCCTAAATTTTGTGAAAAGGTACTATCTTCCTATTATTTAAATGTCTAAGACGCATCTCAGACCTGCACACAATTTTTTGCCTACCTTTGCTTTCACATTACAGTCAGTAGTAGCAGTCTTTCCTCTCTTTTCCTTTTTAGTTTTATTCATCATTTCATCATCTTAAATACTTATCACTGTCTTTAATCTTGGTCACTGTTTTCTTTTTTTTAGTCACACATTATAAATTTTGGTTATTACTTCTGTTTCACTTTTAATAAGAATGTAAAGGACTGCCAATATTAATTTCCTATCTCAATAATTCTAGTACTTGCCTCATTCATACCATAATAATTTTCTGTAAGACTTATGAAAGCTGCTTCTATTTTGAGATAATAGTAAATCAGATTCTGCATATTTTCAGTTTGAAAGGAGGTTGAGCATGACTAGCATTACCCAAAGTCAGTTTTTGTTAGCACAGTTGCAAACATACCCATGTGAAACCTCATGCTTGCAAATACATTCAGAAAAGCTTAACAACCGTTCTAAGAGAGTATCACCAGCAAAACTTAAATTGAGGACTTGGCAGTTCCCAGCCCTTGCATCGTTTATTGAGGGATGTTGCCTACTGTGAATTAACATTATTTCCTTATGCCAATTACAGCAACCTGAGTAAGGAGGAAGCAGACCTTGAAGCTCCCCATGCAGTAAGAAAACAAAGATGGAATATTGAAGATTAAAAAGTAGGTCAGATTTAATATATATATTTTTAAGTAACCCTCATTTTAAACCCTGATATGAAATGGATGAAATTAATTCTCTGTTCCAGTAACCAGAAATTCACCCTGGTGCTTTTATTACACTAAAATTCTTGTGCACACAGAAATGGCTTATGCATATTTGTAACAAAAAATGACATGAAAGGATCTACAAAATTAATCTCCCAGTTTTAAGAAAACTGCACAGCAAAGGTTGTCAGGTTCAGTTGTAGCAAGAACAGCCGCTTTTGCCTATCAGGTATTACACATGGAAAAATTATGAACTTGCCTAGCAACACTAGAATTGTACAGCCTACTCCTTGCTAGGCTTCCCTCCTCAACTGCAAATAAAAAAAAAAAGATTTCTTCTATTGCGTGCATAAAAAAACTTTCATTTACCATTAACAGAGTATTTTTATGGGTTGCATTTTATGACTGAATTATAATGTATAATCAGCTGTTCCACAGATCATGCCTGGTGCTGGAAAGAACTGTAAATTGTAGCAGTTCTCAGTGCTGATCTTCTGGGTGTTGACACTGGATCTGGTCCACCTTTGCTTCTTACACCACGTATGATGCTAAAACATCCTGCTGTTAATGCCAGATATAAAAGAAGCAAAAGCAGTAGATAGCATCACACTCTTACTTAGAAAAGCAAAGGCTTTGAAACCTGATTGTGCTCCACATGGCATAAACATCATCTGATGAATCTCTACTGCTCTTTCACCTTCCCACATTTATAAATGAAGTCAGTGTTCAAGGGATTTTTTGTACTTAAATACAAGTCCCCAGCTCTTCTCAGTGGACCTCCCAGATAGTTCATGTGGGTGTTCTACATAATACTCTATCTGTTGCATTTATAACCAAGCAGACACTGCTTCTGAAGAGGCCTATAAATTGTAAAACCAATGATGTTGTTAGGAAAATCCATAGTAACAGCAGCCAGAGGAAAAAACAGTCTAGTCTGCCTATTACTGACAGCACATCAGAAGCTTGTGATGCTTTCACAGGCACAGAAGGGCTTTTACTTCTTAATAAGTAGAAATGATCCCTTACACATCACACTCAACCAAGACATGCACTTTGTCCTCACCTTGTCTGAGGTTCTTTTATATTTTCTTTACTGATTTCACCTTTATACAGGTACATGTCTCTATACATTTGGATATATGCATATACACACACATATGTATGAAGAAATTCCCTAATGCTAAGAGCCATAAGAGAGCTAGAATTCAATCATCTGCACACCTAAATTATTAGACTGGCATCTCAGAGTTTTTTGGACTACTTATACCCCCTCAGACAATTACATGGCATATATGGTGAGTTAAGCATGACCCAAGGATGATTCATTGGATATGAAGATGCCTCATATTGTGGAAGCTAAAATAGGATGGACTGTGGTAGTAGAGTAATTATTATTGGAAACAGAAAATAAGTCTAAGGACCATACGCTTTACTAACACACAAGTCACATGTGTGCCTCAAAGGGAGCCCAACCAATGTAAACTTCAAGAGGACATTTAGACAAATATTTTTCACTTTTTCAGGTACTATGAGTATGTACCTTTTCCTGTCTTATGCTTCCTGTGCTGGAGCTTTAGTCAAGCCTCTGCTCTTGTCACCAGTATTTTTAACACAGTGTTCAAAACGTTCAAGCAGGCATCTAGCCCACATAACAATTGATATAGCATACAGGATGCAGTTTTAGAGACTACTTTTTTTTTTATATTTGCAATACTCCACTCAAATTCATGGAGTTGGGGAAGACATTATACATATATATACATATATTATCAATCCAAATATCATTAACAGAGCATGCATTTCCATGATCTTTAAGGGTATTGCAGCAGCTCTCCAGTAAGACTCAGTCCTTTTAGGGATAGCTATGTAGAGTTCTTCATAACCTACGCATAAGTTTATGTTTGCCAAACCTGATAAGATTATGTCCAGGTTTTCTCAACAGGGAATTGAAAATGAGCTATCAGAGGTTTAGGGTTTCCAAAACCTTCCCTGCCTTTTATAAATGTCAGCTTAAGAATGATCAGAAAAACTATACTTTTAGATATAGCTGAAGAAGCCTCACACTAAACTGTTACCACAGAGGGAAGATCCTGAAACAGACCAGGCATTACAGCAGCTATACACAAAAGCAAGTGAGAAAGGTATTTCCCATGTAATCAAAGCTTGAAACAAATCCTTAACAATTTGCAATATTTGGTCAGCATTTAGTTTCCATAGTTTCATCAAGGCTAGGTTGACTAAAACCTTTTATAAAAGTTAAGACCATAGATTACTGAAAACATTTGTAACAGAAGCATGTCACAGTTATTATTTTGAAAAGGAAACCAGTGCTGACGTGAACTTTGCTTCTATTGTTTCTTTCCTTTTGCTGTGAAATGGTGGAGGCACTGAGAGAAAGTCAAATGACCCACTGTTGCTATTATACCACAGCAATACGCACAGAAAACATACCATTCTCCAAGTGCAGTCTTGAGCAGACCTTTCCCTTTGTTGCTCTTGTCCTCATGTGGTGGAGTGTCCTTGCAGCAGAAAGCCCAGCAGGGGCCAAGGACAGAGGCAGATCTAACACTGCAGGTTGCTGCAGGGCGAAGTGTCCTGCCGAGCTTAGAGACCATGGCTGTCACTCAAGGAATCATTAGCAATGAAAGAGAGACCGTGAAGCTTGTTGTGTTGTCATCACACTGTAAGAAGGTTGGCTGCAGCCCAAATTAGCTTGCTTAGGGAGTATGAATCAAAATGACATGTAATCTGAATGTTAATGAAAATTTTCACTTGCTTTAGAGTTCAGTTTCCAACCAGAAACCTGTCATCTGGAAGACATTATGTCTCGCCCTTCCTCTTGCTCTCTTCTTAGGATATGTATTTGCAAATGTATATGAAAAGTGGAATCAGTTATTTCTCTTAAAACGTGTGCTGCTTAGATCCCAGTTTCTAGAGCACTGTATTGTTTCTAGAAATGGCCCTGTGCTATTAGGTATTTCTGAACTTGTGCTGTAGTAAATGAAGACAGAAAGCAGTACAGAAAATACCCTGCTTTTTAAGCAAGATAATTGCATGAGTTTCAAAGGCAAATAAATGTCATAGCTTTCAGCACTGTTGTAGTGCTGCAGCTGCACTGTCACACAGAAGGTTCTCATTTACGTTACCAGAGGACTGAACTGTTTAGATGCTATTTGTGATATTCATCCAGGTTAGACTTCATTGGTGAAAATCACATATTATTCCACTCAAGACAATAGAGTTACTCCAATTTGAAAAAGTGGTGGAAAATAAGGGAAGCTTTTAAAGTATGCAGTCATCCATTTCCTGACTAACCTGTGGTCATATAACTTACTGCTTGGAGCATAGTTAATTTTAATTATTTGCACCGGTTTTTATTAACAGCTGTTCAAGACCTCTGGGTCTGCTGAATTCAGAGGTTCACTTCTCTCCCTCATGAACTTAAAAAGCAGCTGGAATATTGAATCTCCTATCATATGGTGCACACTACATACTTGTGTTCTTTACACTACATTTCAAGGAAGTTGACATACATGTTACAAAAGAAGTAACAATCAATAAGTATAAAAACCTCTTTCTTATCAGAGTCAAACGAAAATAAACCACTAGCTTGAGAAACTTGAGATCATAAAATAGTAAGCACTACTTGGTTAGCTTATAATTGACTCAATAAAATATCCAAATGCCCATTTCAAATCAACAGACAGATTCTGGCTTAAAAGAGAATATGAAACCCTGAACCTAGCAAAAGTAGTCTTTGTAAATTCAGATAGATGTTTCAACACAGAAATATGAATGCACTGCTATTGCTGACAGACAATTCAATATTTGTAAAAGAATTAGGGCAAATTGTGGTTTATAAACATGCTATTAGTCCAAAAGAATTCAGATTTTAATTAATATTAATACTTAAATAAGCCTTGGTGGACTTTGAAGATTCTGTATTTGGGCTTTTTTTTCAAGTTACATATTTACCTTTTCAACAAAGTTAGTTGAAGTAATATTTTTTCTGTGTTTGAGACAGTAGCACACTCAAGAATGAATGTAAAGCACTGAAGTCAATTGGAGCTATTCCAGCCTGGAAAAGATGCCTGTATCTGTTTAAAATTGAGTTTCTGATTCAGTGTTACGTTTAGTCAGTGTGAACACTGCTGTATTTTCAAATATTGAACCAAGAGCTTGGACAGAGATACAAAAAAGACTTAGCTAACTAAAATTACGAGCATGCTAGGTCAAAAATTTAAAACTGTAGAGTGTCAAGTTATCCTGAGAGACACACACATTTTCATAGGCAAGTAAGGTTTCTTGGGCTAAAAGACATGCACAGCTGCCCATGTCCTTCATATTTTGCATAGAAACATCTAAAGTTCTCTTAGCAAACCGAACTCTACAAAAGCAAGGACTGAATAACAAAAATGATGCATCACATGGATATCACCTAATGAGCTGTCAGCAGATCTTTGAGCACATTGTACAATTCCTGCAAATAAAATTTCATCACTCTGCATTAATTTATTTTTTTACTATCAATATGTTTTTAACCATTTTCTTCACTCCATTGTCACATCTGCTCATCCAGATTAAATTATTCGTAGGAATACACTATAAAGCAGAAGAGTGTAATGACCCAAATTAAACAGAAACATAAATGCTTTGGGGAGCTATTTTTTAGCCCACTGAGGCTGTCTCCAGGACAATGTACTAACAAGTCCATTAGTATAGCAAAAAGGCAGCAGTAAACGTTGTTAGAACTGTGCAGAAAACATCAAACATGCATTTGTGGGATAGTCAGTTCTTTAAAAACCTTTAATTATGCTCTTGATGATACCTGAGCAAGAGAGCACTGTTATGTGAACCCGACCTTCATTAAAAAGTTCATTCTACTGCACACAAACTCATATTACTACTACCATGTCATCCTCTCTGTTTTTTTTAATATATTCTTAACAGGAAAACATCTTTTACGTCCATGTGGACAATGCTTTTCTTCATAAATTAGAATTTGTTTGCTTTTCCAAAATCTGATCTGTGGCACCAACCGGAAATGCAGAACACTTGGCATTCCTTTTCAGGACAAACTGCCTTCTTGTGTTTTCACACTTGAGAATTTCACAGAATCATAGAACAGTTTGGTTTGTAAGAGACCTTAAAGATCATCTAGTTCCAAATCCCTCTGCCACAGGCAGGGACACCTTCCACTAAACCAGGTTGCTCAAAGCCCCATCCAACCTGACCTTGAACACTTCCAAGGATGGGGCATATTTTTTACTCTTAAAATATGGTCATTAAGTGATATTTAGACCTTATCACCAAGGCCACATCACTAGCTAATCTGTGGAAACAATTCTGTCCCCTGGTAACTCTTGGGTGTGGGAAGGAGAGGAGCTGTTTCTCTATTGCAGGGCAAACACTGCTGAAAAATCCATGTAGAATTCTTTCTTTTTTTTTTTTTTTGTAGCTCTTGTGAAATGCCTAGATGTAATGATATGAAGCTTAGATGTGATGATCAGATAAATTTGAAAGTGTGCCAACTTAAGTATTAATGTATAAGGAACTGTAACTTAGGATCACTTCCACTCACTTAGGTCTAATTACAGCCACTTAACTGATGTGAGAGGTAGTCTTATTATAATTTACGTGCTTAGAAGACAGAAGAAGGTGTAACGTAAGAGATTGGTTACTTAATTTCCATCTTCCTATAGCTCCTCAGCATGCCATTTAGACTAACCAAAACACCTTAACACATGTGTAGAGCTGGTATGAGTCTTAAATAAGTGAAGAAAATCTAATTTATAACACTTTAAACACTGTATTTAATAGGTGTATAAAGGCTGTGTACAGAAAATATTATTGCAAAGTTAAAAATGTTGTGATAAATGTTGGCAATTTGAATAATTTCTAAGTTAAACAATGACAGAGTTGCTTTTCACATAGGCAACCTATATGCTCACTTGTACAGCTATATTTAACAGGGAAGAGAAGGATCCTGTCGAAAAGATGGTATACGACTACACAGTGAAATTTAATGTATTAAAGTAAGTGAAGACTTACAGTTGTACAAAAGGTAGAGACATATCCTAGCCTCCATATGCTCCACTATGGAATGTGAGAAAAAAATGCTCAATATACAAGCTGGAGATGGCCATGGCTCTCTGAAGCAACAGGTAAAGAATAAACGTAGATGTGACTTTCTTCAACTTTGAAAGAGCTTCAGTCCCTTATGTTGCTCTAACTACAAAAAGAGAATGAGCCCTTATGACAGAGTTTAATTGAGAGAATAAATATGCAGTGTGTGGAATAGCCCAAAACAGCCCTTGTATCATTTGGTATCTTTAGAGGCTGAATCTGTACCAGAAATAAAATGGGTCAAAATTTATTCTAAGGCCCTGACACAGCACAGCTTTTATCTCTTCACCTAAACTCCTTCCCAGAAAGAGGTGGGACACTTTACACTGCCCATTGAGAAGAAATGTCTAAGCTCAGCCTAGGAGGAAGATGATTGTGACAAGGCAAAACCCTGTGAGGCAGCATCTCTGTTAAAAGTTCAGATAATCAGAAGGAAAGAGTCAATCTTCATGCTCACTAGCTTTTTTTTGTTTGTTTGTTTTTATTTATTTATAATTATTATTACTTAGGACAGATTTAGTCGAAGTGTGACTAGAGAAGGAAGAAGAGGTGTTTGGTCTTCTCCCTTGTATAGTCTCTCAGCAAATCCTGGGAAGTTTTAATAGCCTGCTATTGCTGCTCCCACAGCTGCTGTGGCAGTAATATGACCCCAGACTTTGAACTTTCCTATACTTAGCCAAAGCATGCTGAGGAGTGCAAACTAAAGAAATGCTAATATAAAATGCAGCAGTAGCTCACTAGAGATTCATGGCATTAAAAAACACCCCCTTACTTCTTCCTTCCTACTTCCTTAGGCCTAAGGGGATTTCTTTTGGTGGCTAAACACTGCAAGTCTAAGACATTCAATGAAAAAGCAGCAAGAGTCATTTGCAAAGGAGAAGAGTGAGTAACTTAAAAGCCAGCTTCTACTTATGTAATCTACACCCACTTTTGCCAGGTAATACATAGATCCTTGATGTGTGACAGCTGTCAAAACATTTTAAAACTACAGAGCAATTCAGGAGAACCATGAATCAATACTAATGCATTAGCTGGCACCATGCTGCTGTAAGAGTCATCTCTCAAGATGCGTATATAATATGTGCACCTAGTCAGACATTTTGCTTTCGGTTTTCTTCTTGAGCAAATCAGTAAGCAGAAGTATAAAGTTTTGACTTCCCAAGACTATTGCAGGCTATTTCAACCCATGTACGCTTTTCATGTGCTGTGTAGTAATCACTGCTGCTATCTCAAACTCACAGTTGTTAGAGATATGCCTATACAATATTGTTTCATCATCTATGTGGAGATAACATATAAGGAGATGGAGGTCACATACCATCCAGAATGACCTCATACCATGCCACTTCAGGTTTCAGTGCAGTTAGAGGCAGAAACTGGGAGCTGAAGGCCAGTTCACATTGAAAGTATAAGACTCAGATACCCATAATTACCAGGCTTTATGTCATTGCTGAGACTGTCTTTTTTGCAGAAACTGCTGATGCAAATTAATAAAACACAGGCAAATTTGCAACTCCAGAATAATCAAAACAGGGTAGAGGTCTTTAGGGCCCCTGTTTTGTCTGATGTTTCTGCATGCACAGTTACCAGTGATAAAACCTGCAGTGAGCAGGCATGCTCATGAACAAGATGAGGTCTGAAAAATATGATTTGTTTAGAAGTAGTTATAAAAAATTTCCCACAGGTTAACGAAAGCTTACTGAGATACACTAATAGTTTTAGACCTGCTTTTTGTAAAGGATTAAACAAATATTAAGGGTTCACTGGATGAGTTTAAGTATCCAAACCATTTGCACATGCTATCTTAACTGATTCCTCTTGAAAACAAACAGTATCTTTGAGGCAATTGTGTCAATAATATTTCCAATCGAAAACATCAAATCCAGTTTGAATTTTTTTTTCATGTTTTCTTTTCTGACGATTCCAGAAACCAAAAGGAAGTACCTCTCATAGTTGTGTTAGTCTGCTGATTTTTTTCTTTTTTTTTTAATCTTAAATATTTTAATTGGAAATTTCAATTGAAATAAAAAGCTGGGTTATTTTCTTTATTTTTTTTTAATAAAAAACCAAATGAAAACTTTTTCTTTTTTTTTTTTCTGGCCAGTTGTGCTTGTTTGTTGTACTTCCTTTCTCAGTTATACTTTCTTTCTCAGTCTTGGAACCACTCAGATTAACTTCTAGCATATTTAAAACTTCATTTAAATTTAGATCACAAAAGTCTGCCGAAATGCAAATTTAATTCACTCTGTCTCAAAACTAACCAACCAAACAAACAAAAATAATCATGTTTTGTAAAACAGAGTCATAAAGCATAATAACTAGAAATACTAACAGAGGAGAAAAGGAGGGAACCATTCTAACAGTCTATTCCCTTTGACAAGTGGTATTTACTTAAATAGTCTTCTTGCTTCAGTCTCCTGATTATTGCACAAATATTTTATGCTCTGGTCGTTTTACAAGTGCATGAGCTCTTAGGAGAAGGGTAGTGCTTTTACTAGTGTTCTATGAGACTGTTATAAAAAAAAAAAACACCTGGGAGGTTTAAATTTTATATCTTCAGCTCTACTAATTATTCTCTTAGGGATTAATTAGTGTAACTTTTTTAGCTTTCCGACAAGTTTATACTCACATTTATACTGACTTAACAGCTTGCCCTGTGATCACAGAAAAATTCTGTTTGTTTCCTTAATATACAAACCTGCTGATAAGGGTTCACAGTAGTTACAGTTAAAATAAATCTACATGCCAGCATAACGGGTTTTAAAGGACACATTCACATTGCCACTTGTGTTTCTCTGCTGAGTTCTCTGGGCAAGAATAATTATTTACAAATAACAGAGGAAGAAGCTGAATGCAGTTAAAAGCCATCCAAGTTTGTGATATGTTGTGTGTAACATGATCTGGTTACTCTATCAGATTGCTAAGGTATCTTGCAGTTATCTTAACATTTTATTAGTGTCTTTGCTTGGATGTTCAATCAGATCATACTTTTCATATTACCACAGAATAGACCTAATTAAAAAGTAATCTCTTATCTTTACCCCAGTAGCTGAAGCCCTTAGCCTAATTTCAGAAATAATTTGTTGAGATCAAAGTGTTAGGTCTATATTAGACACTGAAACATGCAAACCATGGTCTCATATTCATACTGCTAGGTACAAATCTGGACTCCTAGGTCAGAGTCCTTATTTCCAGAGGAACTTGCTAAAAACGCAACGTCTAAAAAAATTATTAGGCTGCTCTGCTCATTTGAAGCATGATAGGGATTTAAAGAGGGAAGATAATATATACCAAGAAGTATGTTAACATTCAGATATCAACAGAAAAACTGTGATTGTCAGCCTGAGCTAGGACTATGCTTAGGACCATTCAAAAAATCACACAGCATAAGTTCTTGAGTTCTTTTTTACCAATATCTATGTAGACTCTGTGAAACACCCTCCAGTCACTGTCCAATCAACTTTCTTCACCGTAGATATGAATAGTTCCTTTTGAGATGGTAAACTAACTTCAAAAGTGGATTTCCCGTCTTGACTCTTATTTCCATTTCCTTTTCCTTACTAGAGAGTTGATGTTTGTCCTGAGTGAATCCTTGGCCAAACTTAGGATATCAAGGCACCAACTGACAACCTAACTCTTGCAGCTTTTTTGAGTAAAGTTCTCACTGGTCCTGGACTTCCCTGTGATCATGGCATCTGGCACTTTGATAGCAATCTGGTGCCCTGGAAAATTTCATCAGCACTTTTTTGGCCAAACAGGTATGGCAAAAATGCACAATTTAATGCTGAAGTAAAAGTAAGTTGATTCTAAAACCAGGTTAGTTGAAAGAAGATATTTTCTACAATTTAAATCTCATCAAAGTAAATGATAACAGATTTTATTTTTCTGTCTATACATATTGTAATCTAACTTTGTGATCTTCTTTGTGCTCATTAAGAAATCTGGTATTCCCGTAACCTTAATAACTATACATCGAAGCATCCAATGAACCTGAGCACAGCCTTCAAAAATGGACTACAGCTTGGGAAAAAGCATCCTTTGTGAATCTCTCCCGTCCCTGAGGATGTCCTGAGTTTATATACATCCTGAGGTATTTTCTAAAACATTCAATCCTGAAAACTTCTTCAATCAAGGTATGACATCTTAGCTAATGAAACACTATCTGTCACACTTAGCTTTTGATGAGAAAATTGCTTCTGAATCATGTTTGGAACTCCTCTATATATGTTTGTTGCTCAATACATGGAGAAAAAATAAATACAAACAAGTGTGCTTCCCCTTATAAAAAAACAGTGGTCAGTGTAAATAAATGATTTGACATGGTTATTTAATTTTCACACACAGCCTGTTATAATGCAGTTTGACAAATATTTACTATGCAAAAATTTTCAGTGGAGAAAAAACTCTACTCCATTATCAAGCTTGTAAAACGTATGAGTGCATTGGTAAAATGGTGGTGTGTTTAAATTAAGCAGCATCCCTAATGTAACCTACTGTCTTTCTGAAGGATAACCTCTTGTCCTGACCAATCACACTAATTGATCATCAAACTAAGCAAAGAAACATTTGCTCACAATTTTTTTACCATCACTTTACTGCAACCGAGAGACAGGAATAAGCGGGTAGATTTTTAAGCCAGTTTTGGTGATGCTTGATCATAGCAGGTAGGGATATTATATGGGGTTTTTAAGACAAAGATCAGGGTTTAACTGAGACATGCAGAAGCAAAGTTTCTAGCCAAGGTAAAGTTTAGTCTCTGGAGTGATAACAAACAAAATTAGTACTACCAATTAGGCACTAAAACTATGCTTTAT
This sequence comes from Neopsephotus bourkii, assembly GCF_033783945.1. Lineage (NCBI taxonomy): Eukaryota > Metazoa > Chordata > Aves > Psittaciformes > Psittacidae > Neopsephotus > Neopsephotus bourkii. The sequence continues at coordinate 3,630,820 of NW_026901402.1, read as the reverse complement.
TTTTTTAAGCTGACAGCTTGATCTCTATGTTCTTTTGTTGTGTGGGAGTGGTTCCAAGGCCAGGTTCTAGATTCACTATCCCTTTACTGCAAGGTCAGATGGGAATCTTATGCAGACTGACTCTAGCCTTCCTTAGGATGACTACAAGGAAGATGTGGCTGTGAGGTCCTGATTTGCAGGAAGATGCCGAGCTGCAGGGCATTCAATTCATATGGGTCTAGACAAAACCTATAGAGCAAAGCTAGGTTTATCTTGCAGACTGCCATATAGCTTGTTGAGAGCTAGTTTACATATTTCTAATTCTTCTTGTGATTTAGAGGCCGACTTCTCTAGGAAGACTGTTCACTGAACAATTTTATTTATCTAACACTTTAACTCTTAAGAATATTTTTTCCCAGGATGTCTCAGGGGGCTGGCAGCTGTGGCTTCCACAGCTTTATAGAGGAACTTATGCATTACTGGGAAGTCTTCCTCTGGTGATTCAAGAACACAGTTTGGCCCTGATATATTGACAGATTCTAAAGTAGGAAGCAAAAGTTGTTAAGAGCGTTATTTTGTGGGCAGACATAATATTCTTGTCAGCATTCTTTAGGAGTGCAAAAATGCTTATTCCCCTATTAAAAAAGAAAAAAATAAAAGAAAAAGGCACACTTCAAATAATTTCCTCAGTTAAAGGAAACACCAGCTGTCAAACGTGACGACTGTGCAACAAGCAACTGCCTAGCCTGGAAAGGCAAGCAAAGCACCTCTGTAGATTATGGGGTTCTATTTTTATAAAAAAAAAAAAAAGAAAAACAAACAAAAACATTAAAAGCCTTTAAAGTCTACTACACATTTGAATTTTGTACTAAATGGCTACCTACTGGCAAAGCAATGAAACCTTTCACAGGGTTTAATTTCAAGATTTATTGTAGTATACCCAGCAAACTATTACAATTAACTCTGACACTGTATGCAAGAGCAGCAACAAATGACAATTTAACACTTGGTAAATTTGGAAAGCCTACAGATGATGTACTTTCTCCTTTGCTCTATAAGAGCTATAACCACTGTCAACACTAAATCCTTGGAAGAAAAAAATAATTCGTATCAAATTTCATACTTGCTCTCACTGTTTATAACAGTATTTACTTTTATTAGATTGGATTTTAAAGAACAAATAATAATATGTTTAATAGTGTTTGCATAAAGACAAATATTTCTTCATCTTGTACTGAACCTTGAATAAAAAAAATAATCACTGAATGAACAAGTTCTGCTCTCTTGTCTTCCTATTTTAAGATACAAGTTAATGGCTTAATCAGGTCTGTCAAGTCTTGTACTTTGAATTTAGCTCAAGGATCACATGACACTTCCTAGAATATGGCATATTCCTAATGCAACATCTGTGGCTGCACATCTGCTGCTTCTGGACATCCCACAAGTATTTACTCAACATCAGTTGCATCCAGTGAATGGCTTCTCTAAGAAGGAAACATCATTGTACCAATCAACCATCTGGAAGGTCACATATCTTCTAAGAGGGCCCTGCATACAGTGCAGCCCAGGCCAAGGCTTAGTCTTACAGCTGTTTTGCCCCACAGCCTCCTGAAATGTGAGAAGCTAAAAGATGCACTCTCACAGGATCCAATCTATTATTCAGCAGTCCAAACTGGGGCCATGTTCCTTCCCTGCTTCTCCCAACAGGACACAGTGTTATACTCACCCTTCAAATAATGTGTTGTTTCAAAGACTGTCTTCTGTTAGAATCCAGGTGTTACCAAATTGACAAAAGACTGACTGAAGACTGGCAGACAAACACCTTCCTCCACAGACAAATTTTCTACAAAATGCAGATCCCCAGGGTTTGCTGCTCCACAAATATTGGGAATTCTATGGGTATCAAAGGAATTAGATCAAGTTGTGTCTTGATTGATAGTTTATAAAGTAAGAAGATGGCATTTCCCCTTGTATTAGGGACTTGCATATTTTCCTTAAAAGAAGGGCGTGCCCTACATCATTCAATTGCACTGAAGGTTTTGGCTTTCAGAGAAGTAAAAGGAGGCTTCAGTACAGAAGTGGCAAAATGTAAAAAAAAAAAAAAGTAAAAAAATAAAAAAGTCAAAAATTTAAAAGTAAATCAAATGAGCCAAGACACCACCAGCCAGAGGAAGAAACTCTGCTATCAGGATAATCCACAACATGTTTCTCATTACTTTTCTGAATAAGTAATTTCAAATTACCATCCTTTAGTTTAAGGTTTTGTTTGTAAAATAGCGCTTCAAAGAATATTTTGTAGTGATACAACCTACAAGGAGACAAGAGAAACTGCAGTGTCCACCCCCATTATGGCACATGTGAAACATTAACTTAAACCAAGCTGGTTTTAACTGGTTTTCTTCACTCATAACTCAAAATCCTCAGCATCAAATAAACAAGCTACCAAAAAAAATCAAGCACTGAAAGACACTGTATATACATATTTATTATTTATTCTAACTGCTAAACAGGATGACTGGCCAGAAAAAAAAGTGTCTTATGAATTGCCCAAGAGAAAGACACACTACTTCTTTAATTCTACTCAAAAACTAGGAGGTGCAAGAAAGAATAAAAGGACCAATGCCCATTCTTTACTCCTTAGACTTCATAAAAAATAGTATCATAGAGGCACAGACATAGCTCCAGTAGACAGGATAGGCAGAAAGAACCTTAGCCAGATGCTAGGAGGAAGAGATACCAATAAGCACTTCAAGAAACTGTTAATCTAAGGTCCTGGCTTTGTATAGGACAGTTCAAATTCATTAGTAACAGTGTTAAGGGAAAAAAAAAAAATCTGTTATGACCTTTTGACAAACATAGCTTGAATTAGGAATATACTTTTTATTAAGTAGCCCCTAATTACGCATGAATTTATCACCCCAGTCTTCAAATTTAATATTGTATGAATCCTCCAAAAGAGGTCTTTTGGTCAGTGAACACAAACATTCAGTTAGAATCACTGAGTATGCAAGGTTTTTTGAAAAACTGTTAATACTGATGTGCACTGAAAGACTCTTTAAACTGACACCTTTTTTTACTGCTGGGAAGCAATAGCACTGTTGCATACCTTCTTGTACCTTATATCTTAATCAATATGAATTCCCAGTAACAAGCAATGGATGCCAACCAAACTGAAACAATTAGCTTAACACTGTTGTCAAGAAAATACACTATTATAAATCATGACATATTAAGTATTAATTTCTTAATCTAATTTGAAATATGACTGCACACAGCCTCTCTATGATATTCACTGTTGATAATACAAATGTTGGCTTTAAGCCTGCAGAGCAATCAGTGTGAGTTTATATTGGCACGCAGGGTCTGCACATTTATATTACACTGTAGAATTTAGCATACAGAGAAAATAGAAATGGAGGTTATGGTTGGCTCTTCCAATCTGGGAATCTTTTCTACAGAACTCAAGATCACCTATGTAAAGTCTGGGAAACAAGGCTCATGCACCTACAGAAATAACCTTGGAATAACTCATTACCAGACAACAATAATAATTCTTGATTTAGTAACTTTATTGTTGTATTCTTAATACTAATTCCTAACAACTTAATTCTTAAATCAAAAAATTCTGAAAAGAGAGCTGGAAGACTCCAATAATTTATTATATTAATTATGTGTTTACATGAAACTATTCCTATTAGGTGAAAGATATATATTTGCAATAAAAGACACCTCCCTCTGAAAAACCCTTAGTCTTTGAAAAGCTAATATAAAATAAGAAAGGTAATAAAAAGGGAAGATATTCTCACTACTATTCTAGAGGTAAAACTGAGAAATCAGTTTTAGCAAGATGCCTCTCATTTAGATGTGTGCATATAACTTGTCATCTATATTCCTTCATAGTAAAAGGAAAGATCTAGACACTTACCTCATATGTACGGTTCATCTCACCCAGAGGTAAAAATCAAAAGCAGCTCAGTAACTTTGTGCTATAAAAGTGTCTGTTAATGGAAATCAAGTGTTAGCTCACATCTAGCTCTCCAGTGTCCATGACTAAAGCTGTATCAAGGAAACTTCAAGTAGGTTTACTTTGATTTTTGCTGTCAAAAACTAGATATTTAGTCTTAGCCAATATTCTTTTTTTTTTTCTGTAATTATAAAGACAAGCACATCCAGAAGTTAATAATCTTCTATTTGGTTTTGAATGCAATTACTTTCTAGAGCTTGAACAATGCATTTATATTTTACATGTCTTAAATTAGAGTAGAGGAGCTCACACTCTCTGGCTTACAGAGTTTACTTTTACTTTTTACTTACTTTCAGTTTTTCTGTGCAGGCAGAAAAACTACAGCACATTAGGAAATCAGGCAAAGTGTCAAATCCCAGATGAGTATTTCAGCCAAAACAACATTTTTCTTTTCTGAGGTGTTTCTTTTGATTTGTTGCCTGCCAAAACAGTAGTGAAACATAATATAAAGGACTTACTTTGTGTAGGAAGATCTTAAAAAAGCCTTGACACATGAAGATTTCTGTGCACAGACCATGATCATTTTTGGAACACATAAAACATAGTTTGCCCTAGAATAATAGTATATATCATATAATAATGAACAGAAATCTGGTGTAGAGAATGGCAAATACCATTCTCCATGAACTTTTTCATAAACTGGTCTAGATATCAAACCATTCATCTAGGAAAGTAATAGAAGTAGAGGAGATATTTTTAAAGAAAATATAGAACAGAACAGGGCAGGGCAGGACAAGGTAGAATAATTTCTTTTGGAAGTGACCTACAGTGATCATCCAGTCCAACTGTCCGACCCCTTCACAGATTCACAGAATCAACTAGGTTGGGAAAAACTTTCAAGATCAAGTCCAGCCATTGCCTCAGGACTGCCAAATCCACCACTAAACCATGTCACTGAAGGCAATCTGATCTTCCTTCACAATCTCCCTTCATGACTGTCTCTCATGATCTCCACACACAGCCACAACTCTTCTCCCCCCTTATAGTGGTTGACACTGTATAGCTGACACTCCCATTCCTCATGGCCACCCCTCATCAAAGCACATTATAAAGAACATTGTCCAAATGCCTCCTAAGCACTGACAGGCTTGGGGCATTAACCACCTCTCTAGGAATCCTGTCCAGTGTCTGACCAACCTTTCAGTGAAGAAATGTTTCCTAATGTCTGGTCTAGACCTCTCCAACCATTCCTACACCTTACCACTGGGTACCGAGGAGAACAGTTCAGCGCCTCCTCCTCTTCCCGTCTTCTGGAATCTGTAGAGAACAATGAGAAGAGCTATCATTTTATACAAAAAAGAAAAGTCAGTCCAACATGACACAACACATCATATGTCACCAAAATGTATTTCTGGACAACAGTTTTATAATCTCTGCATAATTAATTATCAGAAAATATATTGTAAGAACTAATAGAATGGGGTAATTCAAAGGTAATTATTTGGTTTCAAGGCACTTTACAAATTTCTACAAGCTGATGGATTCGTGTGTGTTATCTATCAAAAGATCCTTGATCCTATTATACCTAGCATCATTATATGAGTCCTGACCTACGCAATGATTCTATATTGGCATTATTGCTGTTAGTCTCTTTTGCCACAGAATCACCTCTAAAGATGACAGCATTTGCAAGAGTTTGCTTTTGTTCATGGAACATTTAAAATCTATGTAGAGCTTTCTCAGGTTGCTCAGAGAATTTGTGGCTTCCCCACCCCTGGCAGTTCAAGACCAGGTTGCATGGGCCTTTGAGCAACCTGCTCTAGAGGAAGGTGCCCCTGCCTATGGCAGGGTGTTTGGAACTTGATGATATTTAAGGTCCCTTCCAACTCAAACCATTTTATGATTCTGTGATTCTTTCATGTCAGGTGTGATGAGGTTTGGGACATAAGAATACAGCCACCCATGTAATTTTATGGTAGAGTAGTCCCACAAATGAACTGTATAAAATAAAAAGCAGAGGACACAAAAGTTTTAAAGCATAGAGGCCCAAATGCAAATTTTGAAAACCTAACAAAAAAGAGGTAACAGTCAGTGTTGATCTAACGTTAATGGGAGAGATTTTCAAAGCATCTCTAGGAGCTGAAGCATAATATCACTGTAAGCCAATGGAAACTCCAATGCTAACGTGTGTAACTGTGATAAAAGTTGTACTGTCTATGTATCACAGATTCACACAATGGCTGAGGTTGGAGGGGACATCTGGATGTCATATGATGCAAACCACCTGCTCAAGCAGGACCACCTAAACCCAATTGGTGGACTATTTTTTTAATATGTCTAAGGATGAAGACTTTACAATCTCTCTGGGCACCCTGCTCTCACTGCTTCATCACCTTCACACTAAAAAAGTGTTTCCTGATGTTCAGAAGGCACCTCCTGTGTTTCAGCCTGTGTCCATTGCCTCTGATCCTACAATAAGGCATCACTGAAAAGAGTCCTTTTTGCACCTTCCCTTCAGGTACTTATATATATTAATAAGACTCCCTCCTGAGCTTTTTCTTCTCTAGGCTGAATGGTCCCAGGTCGCAGCTTTCTCTCACATGTGAGATGCTCCAGTCCCTTAATCATGCTTGTGTCCCTTTGTTGAACTCTCTCTAATATGCCAGTATATCTATGCCTCTTTTGTACTGAGGAGCTTAGAACTGAATGCAATACTCCAGGTGTGGTCTTACCAGCACTTAATAGGGGAAGGATGACCTCTCTTGACCTGCTGGCAGTACCTTGTCTAATGCAGCCCAGGATACCATTTGCCTTTTTTGCACGCAAAGGCGCATCCCTGGCTCTTATGCAACTTAATATCTCTCAGGAGCCCTCGGTCCTTTTTGGTCATGCTGCTTTCCAGCTGGGTGGCCCACAGTATATATTGGTATATAGGATTTTTCTTCCCCAGATACAGGACTTTGTACTACCTGAACAACACAGGGTTCCGGGTGGCCCATTTCTCCAGCCTGATTCCATCCAGAGGAATTTAGTGTTGATCTAACCATTTTGTTTCTTGTAACTGAAAATGAACTCTTGTGTTTCTGAATCTTTCTTTGTGAAAGAAGACACAAATGCATGTTGCTTGTTCAGCAAATGGACCAATGTATTTTCACTTCCATAACTCCCAGTGTGATATAACTCCAGCTGTGAGAGATGAATACACTTTTGCCTTTGTAACTTTCATAATATATAAAAGCCTTCTCAGTTTTCAGGAGATGGCAGGCAGGAGCTCTCCCCACACAGTCTACGAAAATGATGGAAAGGACAATTATATTTTGTTAACAAACAAATATTAAGACATAAGGTAAAATTATGCCTGAGTGCATGGAATTTATTTTTTCCAATAAAGGTCTAGTAATAAAAAAGATGAAAGACTTATTAGTTGTTCTCAGTGGGAAAATGATTTGTATCTTTTTATTATACTGTACAGATTGCTCTTCAGTAACATGTATAGCAAAGTACTTGAACAGAACATAAGTATCACGTGAATCAAAATCTAAATAGCCTGTTGGGGGTGTATATAATAATTTTCTAGTTGTTTTTTATAGAGAAAATACTCAAATCAAAATAAGGCTACATTAATTTGACTCACTTGAACTGGACTGGGGTTTCAAGAGAGAGCCAAGGGACAAGAATAAGCTATTGAATCTGTTCAAGTCAACGAGCATATCTCTAGACAGTTGAGGTTTTAAATTGCTTTCTTTATCCTCACTTCATTGGTGCTCACGCTATTGAGAGAAATGGCTTCAACATGTACTTTGATCTGATTAATTTCCACGGTACTTATAAATTTGATTCCATTATAAATTGCATTGTAAAAGTACTGCCTTCAGTTGAGATGAATATCTGTACATAAGTATGCATAAATTCACCTGCACTGATTGGCCTTGCAGTATTTATTAAAACACATAATATTAATCTGCAGGTTCCGAACGTGGCATGAAAATAGTTTGCATGCTAGCAGATAGGAACACTCAAACTATGCTACAGTAATACAATTTTTCTTTTGTTCCATCCAAGACACAGCACTGTGAAAAGAAACTAATGGCCTGATGCTTGCATTTCAGTATAGGCAGATTAGTGAATCCAAATTAGGGGTCTATCAGTTTCCCTGTCTCCTGTTTTGTTCTAAGCATTCTGAATTCAAATCAACTAATTTAGCTATCAGTGAATGAATGAAAGATGAAGCTAAATTTTCTTGATGGACTAGGAACCGTCTAAATATGAGAGGAATTTAAAAAAAATAAACTCTAATAAGGAGAAAATAATCTTTTAGGCATCAATTTTACCTCCTCACCAAATATAACAAAAAATCTAAATACAAACTATTGAGTCATAAAAAGGTTTATCTCAAATCAGAGGCAAATTACATCAGGAAGAATTTATCCCTCAAATACTACAAATGCAAAGTTACTGAATTTTTAAACACAAATCAATGTGATGATAAAGGAAATAATGTCATGATACATTTCAGGAGTGAAGAGCCTCATATCATTTTTCTTCTCTGACTCGTACACAATCCTTTTGATTTTTTATTTAATTTACCCACAGCTGGCAAATTAAGGAGATCTTAGAATCTGATTTCTTGGAATTGTGTTTTGGCCCTCAAAGTTTTGCAGTTGCCAATTTTAATATTTTATTGTAAGCCCCTCTGCATTCCAAGGCTGTTTCTTTTTCTTGTCCCATCATATAAAACTTCCCCTAAAATACCAGAGTCTGTTTCACTGCTGAATTTCCCACATAAAGGAAAATGTACCATGAAGAACCTTCATAAAGTTTCTTATCACAAGAAAACCGCTTTAGAAGTGAATATTCTATTTTTGAGAATCCCTTAAAAAAGAAGCAAAAACCACATGGAGAAATAAGGCTTTATCCTAAATATCCCCTAAAAGTACATTTATGTTCAGTGTCAAAATGTTGACTCTTGTGTCCAACAACCAGAAATGTTAGCCACCAACATTTGGAGTACTTTACTGCCTTTTCTGATTCTGCTTTCTACGATTGACAAATCTTCATAAATATCCACGATACCACATTATTATCTTTTGAAAAATACATCTCTCAGACTCTCCTTTTCCATTATTTGCAGAGAAGCTCTTGACCTGTTATGCTTATATCCTCACTTTTCTGCTATCTTACATCCTCACATTCTGATATCTGTTATGTCATTGCTTGCATAGACTGTTCAGGATATGAGCCATCTTTTTGTTTTAATATTTGTAAGAACAAGATTTCTGTGATATTGTCATTGTAATTCAAGCAAGAGAAACAAAACACACCAATAAACAGTTATGGACAAGATTTTTTTGAATGAACTTTCTTTTTTATTGCATATTTAGAAGAATCTTGTATTCCCTGTTGTCACTGTCTTTATTTCACAATGAGGGAACTACTCTGATTTTCTAATATATCTCTGACATTTGAAATGTTGGAAAAAGCCTAAATGTCTAAATCTTGACATTAATAAACTATTCTCTGTAATAAAAATAATTATTTGGGGATAATAATAATGGATTTGGAGATAAAGGCTGCATTTTAGGGAGCTATTGTTGAGAGAAATCTTTCAAGATCCTAGTCTGAAACTGGCAGATGACTGTTTCTCCTGATGATGTAAAGGTACAAAGTACAAAATTATAAAATATATGCCAAGTTGTACTTTAAAGAATAATCTGAATAGATTTGGAGCTCGAAGTGGAAAGTAGATTTAGTTCCTTCTGTATTTAAATCTTTCAAACCATCAAGAAATAATACCAAAATTAGTCAAACTTAAAACAGGATGCTCAATCTGTTCTTAGAATAAGGAAAAGGATTTCTAAGTGTTACAAGAGCTACCATTAGTATTTTAAGTCTATTAGTCTATTAAGACTATTGAAGTGTACTCAAGACCTGGAAAAATCTAGAATGTAGTACTGCTGGATTTTATGTATGTTCACGCTCAGTTACGGGACAGTACAACTTCTCGTTAGGCTAACCGATGTTGGTTGCATTCATTTCCCCCCCCCCAGAAAATATCTCAAGATTTAGAAAACATAAAAAAAAATATCCAGGAAATAAGAGGAAAGCATAAGTGTATTTTCCTGGTCAGATCAACTAATTTTAAGGGAGACATAAGTTAATTCTGTCAAGTGAGGAAACAATCAAGCCAGCAAATAAGTCACATCAACTTGACCTGTTACATTGGAGGTACCCGATTAAAACCAAAAAAATTTCTGGGTTAGAGTGTAATTTCTCATACAATAGGACAATTCAGAAATGCCACTGTTGCTGTAAAGGAATAACCCAAATTACTCTTAAAAAGAAAGAGGGGTGATAATTATTTTAAAGCTACTGACTATTCCATATTTAAAGCTATCAATTTAAATGAAAAAAGAGGCTTATAAAGAGTGGAAGCAAGGACAGGCATCCTGGGAAGAGTACAGGGATATTGTCCTGGAAGCTAGGGACCAGGTTAGGAAAGCTAAGGCCCAATTAGAATTAAACTTGGCTAGGGATATTAAGGATAACAGGAAGGAATTCTACAGGTATGCAGCAAATTAAAAACAGACTAAGGACAACGAAGGCCCCACCAGGATGTTGTCGGGAGAACTAATTACACAGGATTTGGAGAAGGCTGAGGTTCTGAATGACTCATTTGCCTTGGTCTTCACTGGCAAAAGCTCTGACCACACCACCTAAGTCCTGGAAGGCAGACACAGGGACTGTGAGAATGAAGACCTTGGGTCCACTGTAGGAGAGGAACTGGTTCGAGACCATCTTAAAAATCTGAACGTGCACAAGTCCATGCCCTGATGAAATCCATCCGCGGGTCCTGAAGGAGCTGGCAAATGAAGCTGCTAAGCCGCTGGCCATCATATTTGAAAAATCATGGCAGTCAGGTGAAGTTCCCAACAACTGGAAAAAGGGAAATATAACCCCCATTTTCAAAAAAGGGGAAAATGGATAACCTGGGGAATTGCAGACCAGTCAGTCTCACCTCTATGCCTGGCAAAACCTTGGAGCAGATTCAGCCAGCATGGCTTCACTAAGGGGAAATCCTGCCTGACCAATTTGGTGGCCTTTTATGATGGGGCTACAGAACTGATGGACAGCGGTAGAGCAGTTGATGTCATCTACCTGGATTTGTGTAAAGTGTTCAACACTGTTCCGCATTACATCCTTGTCCTAAATTGGAAGGAAATCAATTTGATGAATGGACCACTCGGTGGATAAAGAACTGGCTGGATGGCCGCACACAAAGAGTTGTGGTCAATGGCTCAATGTCCAGCTGGAGACCAGTAACGACTGGTGTCCCTCAGGGATTGGTGTTGGGACCAGTCTTGTTCAACATCTTCGTCGCTGACATGGACAGTGGGATTGAGTGTGCCCTCAGCAGGTTTGCCGATGACACCAAGCTGTGTGGTTCGGTTGACACACTGGAGGGAAGGAATGACATCCAGAGGGACCTTGACATGCTTGTGAGGTGGGCTGATGCCAACCTCATGAAGTTTGACCATGTCAAGTGCAAGGTCCTACACCTGGGTCAGAGCAATCCCAGGCATAGCTACAGGTTGGGCAGAGAAGAGATTCAGAGCAGCCCTGCAGAGAAAGACTTGGGAGTGTTGATCAATGAGGAAATGAACATGAGCTGGCTTCAGTGTGCGCTCGCAGCCCAGAAAGCCAACCGTATCCCTGGCTGCATCAAAAAGAGCATGACCAGCAGGTCGAAGGAGGTGATCCTACCCCTTTACTCTGCTCTCGTGAGGCCTCACCTGGAGTGAGTATTGTGTGCAGTTCTGGTGTCCTCAACATAAAAAGGACATGGAACGGTTGGGACAAGTTCAGAGGGGAGAGTGCCACTAGGATGATCAGGGGACTGGAGCACCTCCCATATGAAGATAGGTTGAGAAAGTTGGGGCTGTTCAGCCTGGAGAAGGCTGTGTGGAGACCTCATAGCAGCCTTCCAGTATCTGAAGGGGGCCTATAGGGATGCTGGGGATAGTCTTCATTAGGGACTGTAGTGACAGGAAAAGGGGTAATGGGCTAAAACTTAAACCGGGAAGTTTAGATTGGATATAAGGAGGAAATTCTTTCCTGTTAGGGTGGTGAGGCACTGGAATAGGTTGCCCAGGGAGGTTGTGAATTTTCCATCCCCCGCAGCGTTAAAGACCAGGTTGGACAAGGCCTTGGGTGATATGGCTTAATGTGAGGTGTCCCTGTCCGTGGCATGGGGATTGGAACTTGATGATCTTAAGGTCCTTTCTAACTCTAACTATTCTATGATTATATAATTCCAGCAATATTTTCAAGGATGTCAGATAAAATTCAGGAATTAATGTTCTCTTATCTATGTGAAAAAAAAAAAAAAAACCAAAAACAAAACAAACTTCAAAACCTGGTAATATCTGACAAAAACTGTTGTCTGATATTAAGGTAATTGATTAAAAGACTAGTTTGAATTATCTTTTTAACCCTAATCTGTCTATTGAATGTGCAATTGCCTCTGGTTCTTTTCTTTTTTTTTTGTAAAATTTAAATCTGAATTTACATTGCCCTCATCTCTGAATATAGTTACATGTTTTCCTAATGCAAGTGAGATCATTCAGTTTGCTGCTGCTTAAGTTCTTAGAAAGTTGACATGAACCTGATTTCCAGCTCAGTAGTCACCAAGCTAACATGATATCGACTTATCTGCCAAACCAGTCCATTTGCATAATGAATTTTTGACTGCTGTTAAGACCATTATCTTTCTGACTTTTAACATCTTCATATATGGGAGAGAATTATTACAAGGTTTATTTAAACTGAAAGAGAAATAAAACTTTTACGTTAAAAATGTAGACACATAAAGACCTAAAAATGCAGAAATATTTTTCCTGCATTAAAAAAGAAATGTTTTCTGTCACAGAGCCAAACTGGACAGAAAATAAATAGGTATTTGTTAAAGCTATTTGACCTCTGATTTGTTTTTCTTCAGGTCTAATTTATATCTAAATACTTTTGGCTTGCTTCCAAGAAAAAGTATTTTGCCCACTGTGAGGATTAATTAGGCATTGTTGCATAGCATTTCAAAGATGGGAAGTATTCTGTCTGCCTGTTACCTTTCTCATTTACTCCCTGACTAAATTAAAATAACTAAATATTATGATATTTCTTTCTTTCTTTTTTCTTTTTCTTTTTTTTTTTTATTTAAGCATTATTCTAGAGCTATACATCCTAAATACAAGGCAAAATAGCTCTGTGTTTTTCATGGTGGATAGGTATTATTGCACAGGTTTATGTCCCTTTACTTACCCTTCTCTGTCATCAAAGAAGAAAAGGCTTTGTGTTTAAGTACCCCTCAGCAGTAACTAAAACAGCCCTGAATTATCAACACTGTTTTCATGGCCCCATACATGGTGCTATGAAGAAATTTTACTCAGAACGTCTAGTAATACCCACTAAAGTAGTGATGCCTCAAGATAAATCCACTAATCTAAGGATTGCTCTATACTCGGATATATCAAAGTCTTCCCTGTTTCAGAAATTACATTCCCACTGAAGCTTGTAAATTCTTGTTGAAATACCCTGAGAAGTTTAGCAGGTAAGAAAAATACCATAGTTCCAGTACATGCCCTTAAAATTCTTCAAGTTGAGATTTTTAAGCAATAGAGCATTTCAAATCTCAGTGTAAAAACTAAGAAGATAATGAAAATGTCTTAGATTGAGGAGGACACCTGGGTCTTCTTTAGTCACATTCTTAAAATAAAATGCGTGCTTAAAATGTTCCTGAAGTATGTCCAATCTAAATAGTGGCTAAAACTTTAACCACTTTCTTGTGCAAGATAAACCATTGTAATGAACAATCTAAGAACAGAGATAACTGAACACAAGACACACTGGTATTATGATTATGTACATTGTGCCACAGGCTAAAGACCAAAATTTAACTTAGCTGAAACTTTACTGAAACCAGTAGGGACACATAAGAAAAAATTTAAAAAGATAAATGAGTGGTTCAACAGTCAGGTTTTCCACATATTTCATAAAGAGATTTTTCTAAAAGATACCTGCTGGTTAAGAAGGTAAAATAGCATTCCTTCCTCCCCTTCCCACGTAACAGAATAATAGAAGAGCAGGTCAAGACTCTTTTATTGCAGTATTTCATAATAAATGGCACGGACATGGAACCTTTAAGTGCTACTTACTGTTTGCTTATCAGTTCTGTAAAGTAGCTGGTCCATAGGGTTCTGTTCAGAGATACACAGGGCTTGGTAGCTCAATTGCAGATAGAGCAAGCTATCCAGAATTCATAATTGGCATTAGGTGAACACAAAAGAATTTAGAAAACATTTATCTGGTGTTTGGTTGCTTTAATGAAAAAGTAACATAACTAAGACAAATATTTATTTTAACAGCAAACCCCAAGATGATTATTTATTGATTATTTAATGGGCATTAAAGTGTCAAATTCAACCCCATAACAATACACATTGAATAATTCTTTTTCCTTTTCTCTTAGTATGTCCTTTAAACATGTGGCCATGCCAACAGGCAGCAAATGCCAAACACCAAAGCCTTACATTCAGTCAAATCTGATTTTCACTTTTACACACCACACTCCCCAAATGAAATTGAAAGCTGAAATGCACCCACTCTCACAACTTCAAAATTTACTTATTATGCTTCCAGGAACACTGCTGGAAGTCTTAAATCATGTTAAAGTTGGTCTCTAAATAGGATTTCAAACTTCAGAAGAAATGCATAAGCAATGTAATGCTTTTTCCTCTTATCTTGCATCACCAGTGCTTACACTAATTTCAACAAAATAATCTTTAAAAAGCAGAGATTTTATAAATTAGTAACACAGTACCCATTGGAATCCATCCTTCAGATCATCTATAGGCTTTGAATTAAGAAGAGGGAAAAAAGGAATATAAAACAATGTAAAAATTAAATCTCTGCCTGAAGCATGCAGGGTAATGTATTGATACCAGCCTGTTTTTAATGAAAAGCAATTTAAGGAAGTACTTTATAAAGCGGATCAGCTAGGCTGCAACTGAATAACGTAATGGGCTTTTACTGCACTCTTTGCTCCTCTTGACTAGCATTTCTTAGGATTTACAGGACTTTCTCAGAGGTCTTTTTCTTCAGAGTTCTGGATTTGGAGGTTTCTTTGCTTTATCCCCTCCATCCCCTGCAAATTACTTTTGTCACGTCACGGGACCACAGTTGTTTATTGTGAAAAGTCACTAATGAACAAATGACCCTGCCACCTGGAGCACTTACAGCCTCATGTTAAAATCCAACTATATAAAAAAATCTTCCCAGAGTATTGATTCACTGGCAGTGTTTGATTGTACCCTGGAGGCGGGTGACAGTTAGGCAACTGGGTTCTTTCTGTTTTACACTTCTTATTACACAAACCAAATAAATCTTCTCCAAATGAATTCACTTTTTTCTCCCTTCTCTACTATGTGACAGTTGGGTACTGAGCAATCTTATGCTGTCTCCTTTTGGAATACTGAAACAAAAACTTTCACGATCTGCATAGCAGCAAATTTCTAGAGCCTCAGTTTAGCTGTAAGATTTAGCATTCATTGTGCTTTACAGATTTTTGAAGCTGCCAGATCCAAAATATGACTTCTTTAATATTTACCACACTCTTCTTGTGTTACTCTAATTATCTCATTTTGAAAAACATTTCCACTAACTAAGCATCGGCAACACCTGCAATATCAGCTCTCTTGTACTGTGACCATAAATGTAGCGAGCTGGCCTCAAGGATAATGAAATGAGATTTTAAGGATCAGGCTAGTCTAGGATATGAATGTTTTAAAGAAAACCTGCAAGAATTCTTCAAAACCAGTCTTTGCATCTTGACAAAAAATTACATTAACCAGCCAACTTCCTCAGGATGAAAAACAACCTCAGGAAGACTCATTACCTAATAACCACAGCAAGAAATAAAGCAAAGGATTCCAGAATCTGACTGGATTCATGTCCTAAAGATGCTAACATGAGACTTTGGTTTTTTTTTATTTAAAAATTTAATTAGGCTGTAAAGTGCACTGTGTGCATCACTGTGGTTTTAAGAGCACAGTCATCTTAAGAAAAAGGCTGAAGGAACAAGTAAGCAGTGATCCCAAAGGATAGAAATAGCCACAGGAGTGATCAAGTCAGGAACATTTGGACGTACAAAACTAGTTGCCAAGGTTACCTTTTTTCTCCAGCTATTTCTCTACTGTCTTTTAACATCAGTTTCACTTTGTACCTAGCTGTGTGACCTCCTTTCATCTGCACTCTCTCACACCTTTTCTGTTCACTTATGTCTTCCTAAGTCCCTGCCTCCAGACAACTGCATATTTAATTCAGCTTTCATGGCAACAAGAAGTATCAAAATGTTTTTGATCTTAAAGCTTTTTTTCACTTTGCATCTGTCACCTTTTTTTTCATGGCTTGGTATCATCTACGTTTTGCAGTCTCTCTGTGCGACCAGATAAGTTTGATGATCAAACACAGAAAATGGCTTCTTTACAAGGAACCTCTGGGTAATTAGGACTCTTCAATCTGTTTAATAGACAGGTTTAAGTAGTCTACAAAAGGAGGTTTCAAAACTGTGACTTATGTGTGTCTGTAGGGGTTGACTGGTCACAGACTATTCCAAAACAATGTCTTACTAAATGAGGCCTCTAGGAAGAAGGCTTATCAAAAGGCAACAGTCCTTCCTACAGCTGGCAGCAGATCTGGAGAACCTTACCAAGTATACTATAGGGGGGGAAATGTATACAGTATTTCTTCTGCTCATAGTCACTGTTGGAGACAGAATGTGGACATGGTTGTAGCCAAATCTGTTCTTCATGAGTATAGACAATGGTAACCACAACGGGATCATTCTCAGAGACTGGCAACACAAGAACATCCCAATAATAATCCTGCCATGTTCCACTGATCACAACACAAAACTCGGATAGCAACAAACTTTACAATCAAAAGATATTTAGTTGAATGGAAGAAAACATTCTTTCATTGTGTCTTTTGCAATTATTTCCATGCCTAAGTCTTTTTTCCATATTACTCTCACAGTTGGAGTATTAGAACTTGTCACCACATTTGAATTAGAGGTTATTTGAACTGACTAGGACATTTAGTATACAATGACAATTTATGACCTTCTGTCATCAGTTCTAATATTATGTATATATTTTAATTCAGCTCTTTCAAGTGCTATTATTTAAAAAAAAAGACATTTGTAATTTCCTTTTTTTATTTACACTTTCAATTATGCTACTGTATCATAGCAGTTCTCATTTAATATAAAGCAGAAACTTGTAAGAAGAAAATAAGAAGCTAGCAGGATATTGTGTTACTAGAAACAGACAAGTTGCTCATGCTTTTCCCCTTACATTTTGAAGACACATCTGCCACAGGAAGCTGTGTTAAACCTGAGATTATGGTAACCAGAGAATAAGGAGGATTTCAGTCTCATGTGCTCCATTTGCCTTCTGTGACTGTTCACCACACCTGCCTAAAATACAGGGTTTGAGGTAGCTGGAAAAGGTCCTGGCTGGTCCTTCACTGCACTTGCTGGAGCTAAATGATCCTTAAGGTCCATTCCAACCCAAAGCATTCTGTGATACTATGAAATCCTAATTCTGTTTCAGTAATTTACACTTTTGAAAGCAGGCTGAGCTCTGTTTTCAGTCTATACGTGTCATCAACCAGTACTTCAAACTCAGATACTGAAGTTTTCTGCCTTGATTTATAATATACACGAGATTAACATAAACTCACTGATGAATTTGTTCCAAGTTTTCCAGCATGAAAGTGGAAACCCAGAGACACTTGATTAAGTTTTGGCTTGGTTACCATAGCTAGAAGCAGTTGTATGTTCAAATGAGTACTTATAAAGTTTACTAGAGCCTTTGAAGCAACTCAAAAGCCTTTGACTTTCACTTTCCCTGAAGGGGAGGGATGGATAAAAAATGGTAAGTAAAAGTTCTGAAATGAGGATAACCGTGGAAGGAAGAAAGCATAATATGGGATTATTTAAGGAAAGACTATACATCACATTGAAGTGTTAGCGAAGTAGAATTAATGCTGCTGAGGCCAGTTTATTCTGGATATTCTCTTGTTACTCATCATCACAGAGAAGTCCCCATACAATACAGACAGATTTGTTGCTATCTATGTTTACAGTGATACACACATATGTGCATGTGCTCAGAAGTATGTATAGTTACACAAAAAAGCCAGATTCTACAACCTGTACTCCTGCAGAAGAATATCTATAAATTTTACTTGAACAGATCATAGTTGCTTCACGTCAGTACTTTTCAAATAAAGAAAATACTATTTCCTGTTGAATTTCCTATAAACTTCTCCCTTCTTGCATGCAACCACGAGTCAAGGATGAGAAACATTCGACAGTTCCTTAGTGTTTTCATAAAGACAGACCAAAAAATAGCTGTAACTACTAGTGGCAGACTAAAATGTTCACTCTCCCTCCTCAAGGAACTTGTTTAAGCATTTAAAAGCAGTTAGCTCTGCTAACTAAACATCTACAGTCACTTCTCATTACCCTTCCCTGAGGAATTCAGTTGCTCACAGTTATAAATCATCATAATTTGTCTGCATTTTTTTTCATTTCAACTGCATTTCCAAGTTAATTTTATAATTAAGCATTTAAAGCATGAAGACTTATGCTTTCCTCTTTTTGACCCTTCCAATCTCTTTTTGACCCTTCCTATGATCCTTGGGTGTCACAGCCCACACAGTGAGAAAACTGCCTTGCATCAATAGAATTCACTCCACAAGGAACAGTGGCTGCACAAACTGTCTTTATTGGAGCTCAAGCTTAAGCTACTTTAGTTCAAGACTAAGAACATTTGTAAATGCTTACCACGTAACTTTATAAATCTCAGGGCATTACACCTTTTCCATTTGTTAAGTTGACATATTACAGAAGCAGCTTAAACCTCTTAAAACTGCAAGCATCAAATATGTAGCTCAAAGAAAGGATGCCTAATGGCATTAGTAAATAACAAGCTAATAGGTGTTGTTCTGCCTCCAGGAAAAGGTAGCATAGTACAATAGGCTTGTTGCATAGCAATGTTATGAATATTATTTGACATAGTAGGTTTTATAGTTCTAATGTATAGACAACAATACAACTGACAAACATTACAAAGGATGCATTGCATAACCATATGGTTTTGTCTTTCTTGAAAGAATGACAGTTTAAACTCTTCCTATGTAAAGATTAAAACCACTGAAATGTGAAATGGCTGTTATAATGTCAAAAGTAATGCATTTTTTCTTAATTCCAAAAAGCAACATCCCATTAGGTTTTTAGGGCTGGTGGCAGTCTTTTATGTGATATTTATGCCATTTAACTCTACATGCAATTTTGTGTTCCTTGTTCTGACCATATAAATGCTTTTTAATTAGAAAGACAGAAGGGAAAACCACACTAGTGATTTATGAACAATTTATTATTATTAGGTGGCTTGAAACTTCAGTAAAAGCATCTTGTCTTACACCAGCCAGGAATCTAACCCTAAAACAGAAAACCACCCCAGACTCTTCCATTGTGCCATGTGAGAAGTTATTGTGATTTTTCAAAAATACTTTTGGGGAGAAAAGATGGAGTTTTACTGTATGCACTAAAGGTGCATTTCTATTTTACTGGCAGAGGAAAAAAAAAGTCCTACAAGACATTTTTTTATTGAATGATTAGTAGAGAAAAACCTATCCTCTTATAACTGTGACTAGACATGAAATGACAGGCAATGTGGACAGCTTCCCACAAGATGAAACACTTAAACAGATGGTATGCAAAAAGTGAAGTTTCCAAGCAGTTTTAAAAGACTGTGCAGACAAAACAGTAATCTAATATGGAATTAAAAAAAAAATGAAATTAAAGCCCATTATTCATTGATTTATTTAGCGGATCAAATCTCACTTTTATTTATTCCTTCATGACCACTTCAGCAGGTCAAAGGCAAGGAAAGCGCAAAAATGACGTAAAAGTGTTCTTAAAAAAAAATAAATTAACACCCCACAAAAAGCAACCAAACAAATGAAAAATTCCATTTTTTTTTTTTTTTTTTATTGTTTTCCTTCCCTCAGTCATCCCATCCATAACCATAGATAGACTGACTTTTGATCACATGCCCATGCTGGCTTAGTTTTCCTCCAACAATTTTTCTCATTCCCTCTTCTACTCAAAAGACAACGTTATTCAGCTGTTGATTATTTCTGGATTATTCCTTCCATTATGTGGCACATCCAGGCCCTGGTGCTCGTACCCTCTCAGAAAGAGAATCACATAATTGCAGCACCTACAAACCCATGTGGTTGCAGAAGCTTTTAATATGGGGCTTGAACTTCAAGTATTTTCACAAATGCAGACTGAAACATCTGAATCTCTCATGTAAGTCAGATGAGTATGTTATTAAAATTAAAAGGAAAAAAGAAAAATGTATCTAACAGTATATGACATTTGTAATGGAATTTACAACTCATTCACATACTGATGAACAACCAAGTCATTGAACATTCTAACAGTGTCAAAGTGATATAATGTTGCTATAATACCGTGGTGAGTTCACCTTGGCAGGCTGTCAGGTGTCCATCAAGCCTCTCTATCACTTTCCCCTCCATCAACAACACGGAAGAAAATAGAACAAAAAGTCCATGGGTCAAGATAAGAACAGGGAGATTACTTACCAGTTATCATGGGTATAATAGAGTCCACCTGGGGAAAATAATTTAATTTATTGTCAGTGAATTACAGAGTAGGATAATAAGAAATAAGAACAAAACTAAAACACACCTTCTCCTCACCCCTCCCTTCTTCCTGATTCAAATTCACTGACAGCTCTTCTGCCTCCTCTCCCCAGTGCAACACAGGGGGGCAGGGGATGGAGACTGTGGTCAGTTCATCAACATGTGACCTCTACTGCTCCTCACACTCTTCCACTGCTCCAGTGTGGGGTCCCTCCCATGGGATACAGTTTCCCACAGATTTCTCCAGTGAGGGTCCTTACCATGAGCTGCAGTTCTTCACAGACTCAACCAGTGTAGATTCTTTTCATGGGGTGCAGTCTTCAGGAACAGACTGCTCCAGCATGGGGTCCTGGTGCCAGGAAACCTGTTCCAGCATGGAATTCTCTCTTCACAGGGCCACAGACCCTGCCAGGAGCCTTCTCCTGTGTTAGCAATCCATGGGCTGCAGCTTCCTTCACAGCACAGCCCCCTGTTCAGGTGTGGGGTCCTACATAGGCTGTGGTTGGGTATCTGCTCCACCATGGACCTCCACGGGCTGCAGGGGCACAGCATGCCTCACCATTGACTGCACCACGGGCTGCAGGGTGACATCTGCTCCATTGCCTGGAGCACCTCCTCCATGCCTGCTTCACTAATCTGGATGTCCACAGAGTTCTGTCTGTCACATATTCTCGCTCCTCTCTTCCAGCTGCTACTGTGCAGTGGTTTTTACCCTTTCATAAATATGCTATCCCAGCAGCACTCTCACCATTGCTGGCTGGCTCAGCTTTGACCAGACACACCCAGTGGCAGATCCATCTTGAAGCTGACTGGCACTGACTCTGTCCCACACGGGGGAAGTCTCTTGTGTCTTCTTGCAGAAGGCATACCTGCAACTCCCCCTTCCCCCCAGAAAACCTTCCCACATAAAGCCAATGCAAATGCAGTCTAGCAAATGTACCACAGTGTTGATGTGATTAACTTCATTAATACAGGATTTTGAAACCTACACTGAAGTAACACTAATACCTGTCAAAACCTTGCAAAAGATAAGAAATTCTTAGATATATTTGCCCTTTTTTTCTGTAAGTATGGTCATGGTTTTCTGAAATGTTATATTTGCCTATTTTCTCTATTTTACCACATTGCAATAACAAGCACATGAAACAAGTAAAGAGAATAAAGTCAATATTTTATATCTTACAGTTTCATTTGGTTTTCATATAAATTATTTGGCTTCATTGCAGTGGTATGGTATTGCACTGAATCAAAGTGCACCTAAGTCAGGGGAAAGATACTTACTGATTGCAACAAACTTTGCATGAGAAATGGAGTGAACTCACCAGCTGTAAATTCACAAACTGATTAGTCTGAAAAAAACTCCAAAAACCATAGAAGTTAAAATTTCTTTCAAATATTTTGCCCAGCTTATTCCTTTATTAGCAATAGTGATCTTGAAATAATCTAATGTAACACATTTCAAAATTAATTGCGAAAAGCAGATGTTTCAAATAGATAACATGCAGTGGGATCAATGAAGAAAAGAATTTCTTTCATATATACAGCATAAATTGTCATAACATTCATGAAAAAATGAAATGTTTTCATGAGCCTTTATTAATGGAAATATTTTGATAACAACAACAAATCTACATAAGCAAAGTTAGAAATCTGAACCCCTGAGAAGTTGCCAGTCATATCTTATATGATACTATAATAATTAAATGGAAGTGGGTTTGATGATTCAGGCTTTTAGGATCAATATGGTGACAATCAAATAACCCCAAATTAAAGATCTGGTTTCAGCTGCCTGGCTGTTTTTTTCTTTTTTTTTTTTGGTCATTTTCTCAGAGAACTTGTTCTGCAATACCTCTTGGAAGCATTGCTAATGACCAGAAAGTAATTGTAGTTCAAGCACTAAACAGTAGTGTTTCCAGAGTATACACTGCTATTTATATAAAAAAGTTATTCCACCCCAGGAAAATGATATTGTGGCTTCCCAGTGTATCACAGTATCACAGTATGTTAGAGATTGGAAGGGACCTCAAAAGATCATCTAGTCCAATCCCCCTGCCGGAGCAGGAACACCTAGATAAGGTTACACAGGAACGTGTCCAGGTGGGCTTTGAATGTCTCCAGAGAAGGAGACTCCACAACCTCCCTGGGCAGCCTGTTCCAGTGTTCTGTCACCCTCACTGAGAAGAAGTTTCTTCTCAAGTTTAAGTGGAACCTCTTGTGTTCCAGTTTGTACCCATTTCCCCTTGTCCCATCATTGTTTGCCACTGAGAAGAGCCTGGCTCCATCCTCGTGACACTCCCCCTTTATATATTTATATACACTAATAAGATCACCCCTCAGTCTCCTCCAAACTATAGAGACCCAGCTCCCTCAGTATAAGGCAGCATTAACAAGACTCGCATTCCCTAAAATAGTCACAGGCAGTAAAGCCATTCAGGTACATCACTTTATAAATGTTTTCCTCCTTTGCATCTAAGCAACAATATACTACCAACCAAAATTTTGTTTTCTAATTTAAAATGTCGAGAGAGAGGTTAGTGCATTGGAGAGTGCTCCCTTCCTTACAGTTTGCCTGAAGATGAAGTTCTAGCTTACATAAATATAGACAGATTTAGACTACAATTAGAATTCCATTTCATGGGACATTCATTTATTTCAAATTTTGCTTTCATTGTGATCTAAAATGAATCATCATGTATAGTTTTTGACACAGAAGACATGACCTAGAGTGGATTTCAATACATATTTTTAAGACAAAAACCAACTTTAATATTTTCAACATATTCCACTTATCTTCCTAATTTCTTTTTTTTTTCCCCAAAGAAAACTTCACTCAGATGACATATGACTACAGAAAGGATTTTTTTAGTCTCATTTGAAAAACTTTCACCCAGCTCTGAAAATAACAACCTGGCTTTGAAATAATATTATCTTAAATAGATGGATTCTGGTTTGCTTTTCATAATCTTTGTTCTATTCCTACATAGCAGACCATTTATTTCTCTAAAACTTAATAATGTGTTAACTTATCTGATCTGTTTATTTACTTAGTACTACATTCATGGCCTCCCAAATATGTGCATGGAATTCCCAAACAAAACTTAAAGGCTAATTGTATTTTTCTATGTCTTCCCTGGAAGCCAGATCAAACATAGATTTTTCAGTAGAACAGAAAATTTACATGAGAACGGACTTAGGAGGTGTTAATATATATGAATCTATGTTGAAAAAACAAAGGAGTCCACAGATCCAGTGTAAATTAGGGGTTTGATGAATGAGTCATCAAAGTTAATTAAATGACAATTAGCTGTCACTGAATTCCACAGACTTTAGATCAGTTGTTAGTCAAGGTGTTTGATACTTCTAAAGCAAATGGAACTTGTTTCCTGTTGTTCCTTTGAATCTGTACTTTACTAGACTGTGTTGCATTTCTAGTACACCTTTGGATTTTATGAGTTCTTTAGTTGCCCAAGGATCAAGGACAAGATTAGAGTCTCTTAGAAGCATCTGTGACAGAAGTATTTTGAGTAGTGTGTGTTCCAGCAATGAATGTTTTCTGTCCATAAATAGATATTTTGCTCTAATAATGCCAGAAGTGGCATATTATTACTTTCCAGAAGTAATTTCATGTGGAAATATATAAATATATGCGCACATATGATATATCTGTGTGCAAAGTATATATTTAAAGTGCACACACATCTATCATGTTATAAGGAAATTTTCTTATGCTATAAAGAGATTATTAAATTTGAAATCAAATCTGACAAAAAATTTTACTTAATGCACTTTATTATTTTATAGAGACTTGAGCCTTTTCACTTATGGCAGATAAAATAACAATTTTATGTTATTGTACAGGTTGCTATATACTGTTAAGTAGCATTGCTATGTTATTCTACATTCTGTTACATTACCTTACATTAACACTGTTATATAGTCACAGCCCAGACATCTTCATGTCCCTTAAACTCAACTAAATAATCAGATTTTTGTCTCTTCTTTAGTAGTTTAATTATAATATCTTCTCAAAAATAGCATGTGTCAGGCTAATATGTAGAAAATACAATTTTTATTTCAGTACCCAGTTTTAAAGCCTAAAGACTGCACTGTGCAGATGATTCATGCTGACCTAACGAAAGACTTAAGGTGTACTAATAAAATTTGATTATCAGTTTACATCTTCCTTAAAAAGCAATCTTTAGTTCGCCCACCTTGCATTAATGAGCTATCTCAAAAATTCCTTAATGACTGAGTAAAATCAATCATTGTGCTCCTTTTGTTTCCATGTTCAGTATATGAAAACTCCAGATTTTAAAAATCAGCAGGGCCTACATAATGAAACATTCTTGACAAAGAACAAGCTTATGTTGTGTCAAAACTACTTCATTTTAGCTGCTTCTCAGGCAGCAGAAACTGGGAGATCCTACTTCAGAAAGCAGAGTTTTGATTAGCTTTCCCACATGCAAAAACAGGTCTTCCACTACTATTCCCATATTAAAACTGTATAGAAAGAGAGTTTAAGATGTTTATTTCCTTCTACTACCTGGAAGGAAAGAATGCTGCCTCAGCATCCCTGCTAAGAGTCTTGTTGACCACTGCATTGATCACTACTACCAATCTAGCAAAATCTACAGCTCAAGCTAAAGGAAAAAATCATGTTTTTGTAAAAGGATGAGTCTGTGGTAGTCAAGAAATTTGGGCACTTGAGGACCATTCATATCCTTTTACACAAGAACAATCATTTGAAGAAAACCTTGTGTTGGCTGTCATTTTATTGTTGCTTGTGGCTTTTTATATATCCCTTGATTTCACTCTTGTTTTGAGGACTGTCTTGGAAGCTCTGGTGAAGAAGATGAAGGGAGTGAATATAATATGTAATCTCATCAAAACCAAAAGATGTATATGTCTTTTTGGTTTTGAAGAGCCAAGGACAAGGGATACCAGCTGAGATAGTTACAGTAAGAGCTGTGATTACATTATAAAAGAACACTACATCTCCAAAGTCAAACAATGTGATATTGTGAAATATCAAAATAATTGCATCTGCTCCCTCTTGCTTGCAACACTGGAATCTTGTGGGAATTGAATAAGTGAAAAAAGCTCTCCTGGGGCCTAGGATATTATCTTCTATATCATGTAGAAGAGGACTTTAATCCCCTGTTATATCACTTCCTGCTTGTACAACTGTGATGTCCTTGCAAAACTGCTTGTCTGTGCTCATGCAGTTAAAAGACATTGCCATAATGCATCCACAAGGAGTTTTAGAAAGCAGTCATGGGCACATCATATGCTGTGTGCCAGCTTCTTACATAGTTCTCTCTCAGACTCTGTAGTCTGCATGTGAAAAACTGATGCAAGCTGTTGTGGTTGCTTATGCAGGTACTAGACATGCTCAGCTATGAGGAATGTTATGTTTCTTCATAGCTCTTCTCCAGCAGCTCATCATTACGCAAACTGCAAACACACAACTTTGTTGGTCAGGTATGCTGGTCAGGTATGCTCAGCCTGGGTGTATATCTCAAGATGAAAATTATACCTAGCTAGAGAAATTCTGGTTTGTAGAGAAAAGGAGTACAGTTTTCCTGTTTCCATTAGCTCCCTTTGGCAATGGAGAGGCACTAAAAAAAGCAGTTTGATCTCAGAAGAGGGACATAGAGGAAGAGAGAATATCAGGGGATGGAGGAAACTGCTGTAAGCAAAAGGAAAGGATGTCATCCATTAGAAAAGCCACACCAACCACTGGAAGAGTCCAGAAACTGGAAAGTATAAAATCATTTAGTCATCTTTCCATTCTGACCACATGAAACATTGCACAAAATTTGACCCCTGCTCTGCTGGAAACATCAACAATCTGATTGCAATATAAGCAAAATAATGCTTGCTTTCTAAAATAGCAAGATGCGGCTGTGCTATGCAAGCCTTGTGAAATACATGCAGTTGAGGAGCAATGAATACTCATACCTCTGCCAATGCCTTGAATCACATCACCTCAGCAGCCAAAGCTTGAATTCTGGGTCCCCAGTGATTCTCGGTTTGTAATGAGTGGTAGAGAATTCACTGAGAGAAAACACTTGGACATTTTAGCAGAGAGGTCTTCACATATTTAACTCATACATGTACTAAAATGTTCATATATAGCACTGATGGGGTTTTATAGTTTGACCCAATAGTAACTTTAAACCCAGGACCACTGACATAAGGCTCACATTCGTGAGATTAAAACCAAGAAGGCCTTTAAATAACTTCTCTTCCAAAATTTGTTTTTCTGAAACAATTACGTTACTGTTCTTCATACACCTGGAATTTCAGCCTGATGCACCAGAAATGTTAAGCAATGTCAGCTGCAAAAGAGATTCTTATACACAATAAATTCCCACCTTCATAAATTAAATAAGCCTTTTCCATTCCAGAAACTCATGTTTCCTGCATCGCTAAATGATTGTTCAAAACACATCCCTAGAAAATGAAATATCTAAATCTTAAACAATTACAATAATTTATTTCTCTCATCCTTCCCACCTCAATTTGTGCCAAAATAATTCAATTGCAGGTGTGTATTTGAAGTTTAAAAGGGTTATATTCAGTAATTCCACATTTTCAACATAAAAATTTAGAAATCATAATTCGTCACAAGGTGGCATTTAAGAAACATAAACACCATTAAAATGCAAAAATCAACTTTTTCTCCTTAACATTTTTTAATGTAATCAGAATTGTATATCTCATTGAAAATGCTATGAACATTTTCATTGTGTCTATTATTCAGAAATACCTATGCATATGTCCATGTGTGTGTTGCCAAACAGGGGACTTTCAGAGAATGTTTCTCACTTAATGTAGATGTATGAATGTCCCTATGACTTCCTTCTTCACACTCATGCTTCAATTTTAATTTCCAAACAGTTTCAAATTAGTTTCTGCAGCATGAGGAAACCATGCTCTGTCATTAGAGTTTTCATGTCTTGCCTATTCTTCACATAACTTTGTAAAAACATAGGGAAATAACATAGGGAATAACAATTTTAGAGCACTCACATATTTTAGCATCTTAAGTGCTAAATTACTCACTTAAGGTAGCATGGTCTTAAAGCAGTATACAGACAGGGCAATGCACAATTACCTGAAATTCTGAGGGTTTTAGATTTTTTAAGGTCTTGTTTTCAAAACCAGAGATTTAGGCAATAGTTTTCACTTATTTTGATAAAAGTACTTTCTCAGCTTGTAAGTTTCTCAGTTTCAGCAGTTGACAGAAGAACTATGTGGAAGTGTGTGTGACTGTGTGTGCATGAGCATGCAACACTGATTAATACATCAGCTATCTGCAGAGCATGCTTTGATTATTTCTCACAGTAAATTGCACCAAAATCATCATAATCTGCTGTCCTCAACCACTAAGAAAAGCTCATGAAAGTAAGGAAGATGCATGCATTAAAAAAAAAGCATTCACAAGAATAAGAATGATATATATACACAAGGGTTTACTAATAATGTGGCTTTTATCGAGAGGTTGCTATCAGCTAGATAAATCATCCGCATTCTATTTTATCAGGCTTTCAGATGTAATTGATACCATCCATCTAGACCACACAGGTCTATACTTGAGGCAAAAATCAAAACAAAGCTGTGTGGTCTAGTTTGTGAGCACCGTAAAGACAACTTATTGTTAACCTTAAGATATGCCACTGCTTTTAAGCCTATTTATAGCCAACTTCAGCAAATATGCCTGGATTCTTTTCTACTTCCCAGGTTGAAATCACAAAGGCCATCACAGGAAGGTGTAAATTATACTTCTTCACATGAGCAAAGCCCTTCGCATAAGGGATGGAGTACATTTCAGTGAAAACAGTGAGCTATTTCACTGCTACCTTCTCTTAGGATTTGCACTACAGAATAGAAGTGTGGGCAATTTAATTTTGATAAAACTGTCAGTGGAAGTCATTGAAGAATCACAGACCTTGACCACCCCACTTTTATGCTAGAATTGCCTACTTTTAAAAGCTTGCACTAGCCCTTCATGCCAGGTAACAAAGAACTATAAAAGGAGATTGCAGCTGTTTGTGATCTCATTCGCTCTAAGAAAAGCAATTAAAATAGCTTCCATTCACTTCCCATGAAAAGAATCAGTAAAAGGGAGAAGAGTATTTTATGAATCCAGATATTTTACTGCTCTCATGGAACCAAACCAACCAGTTTGCAAATAAAGAAATAATAGTAATAATTAAAATAATCTATGTCTGAAGGCCTATCTAGGTTTAATTTTCCTAACATTCACAACAATGTAAATTTATTCTCTGTTTTGGCACCTTATTTCTTGACATATTCCTTACCCCCATACATTCACTGCCTGTGGAGCTGTCTTTCTTCTGTACAGCCAGTGTAACAACAAAGAGGATCAGGCTTCACAATGATAAAGAAAATCAAAATAGTTTAAAGTAAACCCATCTTGTTACAACAGAAAGAGCTTTTTTCAAATGGCCCAGATCTACTGAAGGTATCTAAAATGATGTCTCGGGAAAGGAGAATGGACCTAGCTTTAGATCCATCCCTCAGAGCTTTCTAATAAAACAGAATGTCCCTAGCTGGGTTTCCATGTGCATGCTGGCATGTTTTGGAAAGCCTGGACAGAGGCCCAATAACAGTTTACAATTCTTCTTTCAGAATTGCAACTGGTCAAGGAGGTTGACTTATGTCTATTTATAACTTATGGCCCAGGGCTTTTTGTTAGAGAGCAGGTTGTGCTGCAAGCTGGGTGATTGATAGTGAGTTAATGGTTCAATTGTCTGCAGTAATGCAGAAAGTACAATTCTCATGTGTCAAAGTGCTGTGCTTTTAAGTGGTGCTGTCACTAATATTCCTGAAAAGGACAGCAGCCAGGACAGGAGGCACTGAGATGAGTTTTTTGATACCCATGTTATTAATACTTCTGTTAACTCCCCAGGGTACAAAAGTTACAGAAAAGGGCTCATCAGAGTTGTTATGATGAACACATTAGGATAGATAGAAGAAGAGCACTATTTCACCTTGCCTACAGTAGTGTTTTGGGGGTTTTTCTCGTTCCCCCCTGCAATAAAGTGCATACAATCAGGTACTCAAAATAACTCTTCAACTACCTTTTATTCAATGCAAAGCACTTCCTTGTTTCCACCTGCTTTACCAGGCCTACAGCACTAGACTTCCTCCATGATACTATTGCTGGCTGAGGTGACTGGCAGTGTGAACACCAGTGAGAGTGGCTTAAAATTCAATCATGTCTACTGAAGAGAAGGAGCACCCATCACTGTTCCTGGATCAATTTCAGTTCCATCTTTAATAGGCGAGGAATTTCAGTTTCACTGTCATCATTCTGCACTCTCACTCGAAACTATTTACAGACACCAGGTCTTCTGGATTCTGCAGTGTGTCTTAGGTACAAATGAGGGGCTGGAAACTGTTGTTTCATTGGTTTCCACCTGCCTACAGAGATTTCTTCACGATATAAAACTACTCTTTTTGGAACAATATTACAGCCACTCATGCTGGTCCCCATGTGGTGCCTTCAAATGGCTGGAAATGTTAATAACTGTAACCTCAGAGGTGGAGAACTACCCACCCATCCTATGAAGGTGTTATTTGGTGAAAAAGGCAAAAAGCCTCAGCATCCCCTATTATCTTGCTCTGTGCTGAGACTGTGATTCACTGAATTTTCCCAGTGTCTTTAGGAAATTCACAGGTTGCTGTAGCTCTATGCCCCATCATTGTATTTTTTTAATAACTGTGTAAGGGGCAAAAGTTACCACAGCCCTATATAGGAATGAAATTTAAGTTCCAATGCTAGTTTCACAATATTTGACCAAAAAAGTCACCAAACTACTGTACACTAGAATCTTACTCAAATTAATCTTCAGGGCTATTACCTACTCCCATTTGGCTTCTTCTCTTCAAGACTGCAAGGGCTTTGAAGAAGGAGTTCCAATTTAGAGTCTTCACGGGTAATTATAACAGCAGAGAACTGCAAGGAAAGACACAGCAAATATACAGAATTTGGATGAAAATGTAGTTTTGACCTACATCTGCCAAGAAGTCCTGAAAATATTCTGCCCAGGTCTTTTTGCCAAGAATTATATGGTCCAGTACTGTGTAGAGTGTTGGATTTGCACATGAGATTCCCTGTGTGTGCACTGACCACCTGAGAGCAGAGCAGAGGTGTTAGATCCAGCCTGCATTTCCCTCAGAAATATCCAAAATTATCAATTTCTGCCCAGAAACCACATTCAAACTGGCAGAGGGGACAAGTTCATGGAAACCTACATGGATGATGTTCCTCATAAATACCATTGTCACAGTTTGTATTTCATCTTTATTTGCCATTGGAATTTTACATACAATCTTCCACTGTGAAGAAAGGCAGCCCTGACATGTTTCTACAGACAACATAATGTGCAATTGTGGGGGGCATGAAAAAATCTGATTTGAAACCCCCAGTGTTGTTATTACTGAAACAGCCAATAACAGAAAAAACTTTTAAGACCTGACACTGGAATTTTCACACATAGCTGGATATACGTTATGTCTGAATAAAAACCACAGGATCTTTCGTATGTAAACCCCTGTGTGTTCAAGGTGGTAATCTTAAAACCATATGATTCTGGATAAGGTGCTGACACAGATTCCCTCAAACTGTGTATTTCATATAGGAATTTGGAACATAGCAAAGTACACGGCAAATGCTAATTAAACATAATGACACTGGTTGTGCTTTCCATAAAGATGTAAATGGCAGCACATGATACCAAAAGAAAAAGAATCTGCCCCAGTTGCAATTTTTCAGTCATCACCAGTGGAAGAAAAACAAGCTGCTATTGTATATCCTTGTTTAGCTAATTATTACCACTATTTATGATGGCAACGAAAGGAAACTTCAACTTCCTACCAGAAGAAAGGTAGTGCCTATGTAAGTCAAAAGAAGAACTTCTAAGGGACTAAAATGGATGAGAGGGTAGTAAAATAAACACTGCTAATGATTTGTTTAACATAACTTCATCTTCATAACTTTACTTGTCAAGTCTGAAATGTTGTTTATATTTTTCTGCTTTCTACAAATTCTTATATCAAATCTGTTCATTTTACAGAAAAAAATATATCTGGAAGCAGTATGAGATTTGCTTGAACTATGGATAATTCTATAGGAGTGTAAAATTTGGAATGGTTTCTTGAAATAAATATGGATTTTCTTAATTGAATCTTTATAATGTATAAGGTTTTTATTAATTACTCATACAGACAGAAACAAGGCTGTATGAAAAAATACAAAAAATCTCCTTTCAGAACAATTTATCCCGATAAATATGTTAATTAGAGATTTCTTTAACCGTGGTCCATTATTAAAATGCTGGTTTGGAATTTAAGAATGTAGAGGCTTTTAGTTCATGTTCATTGATAACATTAAAAAAGCTAAATTCCCAGAGCAACAGGATTTCCTTTTCCTAATTTGATCATCTGCTGATGCATTAGGATGATGGGATGATATGCAGATATATGCAATGCATAGTGAGTTCTCATTTTGCTTTACCGTCTAGATAACAAAAACTGCAAGGAAGCTAAGACAGCCTCAGTTCTGGTCTAGAATTTCTGCATCTCCCAAATAAAGCAAATAAAACAGTGAAAGATTTCTCTCCCTTCACAGTAGCTTGCTTTTAAAAGTTAGAATAGAGAATTGCCTCTTGGCAGTGCTAGTAATGTTAGGACATCACCTTAGTATAACAACTTTAATTGTACAACCATAACCCTTCACCCCAATTATGTTCAGTCTTGGTTTATTTATTACTGCTGCCTGGTGCACTTTCAGTAATGGGTTTTTGCTTTTGCCTTGTGTTTTTCTAACAAAATATTTTATACTCCACATATATTATCATTAAATATCCCTTGATTAAGGTTCTTTTTCTCTGACAAGTCTAAGTGCAATTAAAGTGCAAGAAAGTCCTGAGAGAGCAATTTCTTGTTTCAATTTTATTTGTCCATCATGGTTTTTCCTTCTCTCTTGCTTTTATATCACCTCCCATCTGTGAGGAAAAGAAACCCTAAAATGATCCTATGAAGACATAAAACTTGTTGAGTAAATAATTTAATGTGGTATCAAGTGACAAACCCAAGACAGATCAAGCTGAATATAGTGTGTGACCTAAACTAGTGCACATTAATTGCAGAGTTAAACCAAACAAGAACAAAACACCTTTTTTCAAAACAGTTGGTATCTTCATCTATTCATTAAGCCTAAAGTTCATTTCCTCATCTCCTGCATTACACTGACTTTACTGCACAATTATGATGACTTCAGTATAATTACTGACTGCATTTGTTCCTGAGTTATGGGAATGCATGAGCTCAGAATCAGAGAGCATTCGCTTACTCCTTGCCCTTCTTTCAAGGATCTTTTTACCATAACATTTTTCTAATCTTGTTTGGAGGTTTCATTTAACCTTAAAATACCATGAGAGAACATACCCACTTTC
Organism: Neopsephotus bourkii; assembly: GCF_033783945.1. Lineage (NCBI taxonomy): Eukaryota > Metazoa > Chordata > Aves > Psittaciformes > Psittacidae > Neopsephotus > Neopsephotus bourkii. The sequence continues at coordinate 3,597,601 of NW_026901402.1, read as the reverse complement.
CCATAATAAAGGCACAATACCTAAGATCAATTAATGTTTAATGAGGCTCTGATCATGTCATCCTGCAATGTGCAAGATGAAACTGCACCCACATGGAACTTGTTTTACCTCGGAGGGCATTTAAACAGGCACAGTGGTCCACTGTTGAGCTGTGAGTAAGGATATTTCATCCTTAGATTACAGTTAATCTAATGTCTGTCCCTATATGCATCAGACCAAAGGCATGGACACTCCAACATCTCTAACCAGTGACAGAGAGACCTTTTACTGAATGGTCTGAGATGACTATTTTGTTTAAACATCACTGGCAGAAAAAAGAATACTGCCCTGAAGTTATGAAATTGCAGATGTAGTTAACAATTTTTTTGGCACCAAGCTTAATTCAAAAGGATTAAATAAGTGTATTCATAGATTTTTTTAAACCAATCAAATCTAGAAGCCATTTCCTGCATTAATTTTCCAGCTAACTTAATTATACAGCCCCAGGCTCTGGCTCATGATCAATTAACAGAGCTGTAAAAATCTGGAGCCCAAGTCTACCACATATTAATCACCATATCTGATGTAACGAAAACAGTCTTTATTGTGGTTTCTGGATTTGAAATCAAACCAGCAACCACAGCTAATGTAGCTGTACTCCACTAAAAAAAAAAAAAGAAAAGAAAACCCACATTTTTTTTTTAAATTAGTATTTCTCATGACTTCGTAATGTGTGGGAATGATAGATTGTTGTATCTGAAACGGGTCTGGAGATTACTTAAAGCAGAACAGTGCGTTCATTGTAAACCACTGAGAAAAATTTTGCACATCTGCATATCTGGAGGAAAAGAGCTCACTGATGCTGACCACTACATAGTATTTTCTATCTGATACTGCAACTTCTTAATTCTTTTCCTCTTCTGATGCAAAAACTGCCTAGTTGATGCTCTCCCATCAAATTAATCATAACTGCATGATGAGCAACTTAACCACGGCTTACCAATTTGAACATACATTACCTTTCTGCCCCACATACTTCTCAAGTTCAACAGTGGCTTGCTAGGACAGCAGAGCATGCAATTCTTGTTCATATTTTTATTATCTGTCTTCGCAAAAGAAGTATGCCAATATCAAAATAACTGTGTGCAGTGAATCACCCAACATCTGAGGCAATCCTTTGAGTTCACTGTAAATGCAGGTGGATTAAGACTTGTTCAGAGGGAAGATGCTACCACTAAGGTACAAATGGACTCTTCTATAAATAAGTAACTAGAGTATAAATAGCTTCAGCAACATTTGGGGTGAAACAACTTCTGTGTTTTCAGAACTTTTCTGTGGTCATGCTGATGCATACTGTGAATATGCAACAGCGTAACAGTGAATAACCAAAGAAAAGAAACCACAGAAATAACAGGAAATTAAATAGCTCCAAAGGTTCCAAATATACTGATCATTGAAGTTTCCTTCTGGAGGTTACTTTCAAAGTGTTATCTTCAAGGCCTAACTGACAAAATAGCAGTGCTTTTAAGACAGCCCTGATCCAAAAATCCTTTGGAAATGCTTCCAAGGATGTCTCTGAGCAGTGGATCAGGCTCTTTGTCTGCATACATTTAAATGTTATGTTGAACTGGTGCCACAGACATCCTGTAAAGACCCAAGGTCAACCATTATATTAAAATGCATTATTATGGTACACCTTTTTCTGACATACTTTCTCAAGTTGCTTTGAAAGGTCTTGTGCCTTCCTGGAATGTGAAGCTTAGGAAGGATAGAGGTTATGTTTCTATCTTAGAGGCAGGAAAAAATTGTTAACATATATTTTAACTGAATTTTAATTCTAATCTCTCTAGTGTTAACCGTACATGTTCACAAAAGGCTTACCTCCTTTCTACTTTGCAGATGATATCACTCAGGTAACAGTATCTATGTTAACTATAGCACAATCAATATCTTATTTCCAACAAAGCAGTCATGTTTATATTTTGAGGTCTATTAGCAGTTTCCTATCTATATTCTACTCTCAAAGAGCAAGTCCGTTAAACCAGATGAAAAGACATCTATGACAGGTATTAGAATCCCTCCTCCCCTTTTTACCACAAAGTCATTACACTGCCACTGTCATTATACCATTTATATTAATATAATATAGCTTTAAAGCAAAAGTATTTTGACAAAACTACCTTTATCTACCAAATCTTAGAGGTACATAGATAATTGAACATTCTGAGGACAGACATAAGAAGAAGTCCCAAACCACTATTTCCAGTTCTCAGGAGCCTGACCTAACTATCAGTCTTGAAACAATAAGGTGTGACATGTTCCACCATTCCTACTGGTGCTAGACACTATGCAAAAAGAACAGAAAACTTATAACAGTTTTGCTCAGCTCATACAAGAAGCGTGCTTTTAGGAGTCTGCAGAAGAGACATTGGATCTGGGAGCCGTAGATTCTGGGCTCTGGCCCAAGGTCTGCTACAAGTCTTGCTTCTCTCTCTTAACTAGGGAATTTTTCTTGGAGGTGAGGGTTTGATCTCCTTCTGGAAGATACATTTCACAGGTGAGCATTCAAACCAAAATACTATTATAAACTGATAAGTTTACAACCATTGGATACTGCTAATACAATTTTATTTCAGAGTGTATTAGTTACACAACAGAACAACTCAGCACCTTAAGTTATGTGAAAGTTTTAGGCTGTGAATTTCAGCTTCACAGGCACAGCGAGGAGCATAAAACTCAGGAGGAAAGTGAATTGCAAAAACACTTCAGTATTCACCTCTTGCTGGCTTAGATGTTCAATCCCATTCAATGATGGCTGTTATGAATTCAATTCCTTGGCACCTTACTCTCCTATACATTTCTTAGGGACTATAAACACCTAGCTAGGGTTAGGAATTCTACTCAACAGGGCAGACATGCCAAAATTCAGCTGAATTCTGCTGGCAAGGATAGCTTTTGCTGAATGTTTTCTTCATTCCAGTTTACAGCTCTTCACCAAGAAGGGTAGGTTTCCCAATTTAGGGCTCATAAGGAAACGTCAAGGTTGACCTGAAATCCTTTTACAGCTTCAGAGATCTCTGCCATTTCAGCTTATAACATGTAAAAGAACAAGTAAAAGAAGAACACCTTACTTGCTTGCATTTTGCCAGAGACATAAAAAGAAAAGGAACAGGCATCCTGGCTCTATTATCCCACAGTTCCAGGTATCCAACCCATTCTCATGCTTATTTTCTCTATCTGTGTCCCTTTCTCCATTATGTTTTAATTCCACTGGTTTTTCATTATCAGTCTTCCAAATGCTGTCTTTTCTCCACAATATAATTGAAAATACAATTTACTTTTCTAGTCTATATCTCTGTTCCCAAACTGCTAAACCCTTCCCGTCAAACACTTGCATGTGCAATTAATTTATTTTTTTAAACAGCTTCGATACCATCAACACTGCTGACTGTGTCCTGCAGACATCTGGGAGCTTCCAAAGCTGTAGAGTGAGCAACCATAATACAAAGAAATATTTTTCTATCTCCGTGTATTCCCAAAGGGATAGAAATTTGAATGGTTTGTGTGGCTATGAATCTGTCACCTCTTAAATTTCAAGCATCTGGCTTGCGGACTCCAGAACTATTATTTTATAATATAGTTGATTGTATAATACATGCAAATTTAACAGACTTTATGTGTACCTTAATGTCTTCTGTTATATTTCCTACACTGTTTTTCAGCTGAGATCAAAAAGTTGTGAGATATTAGCACATACCTGGTGATGATAATGAAGAATAATAGTTGTTAAAACTAATAGTGAGTGTATAAAAACTGAAATAGAAGCATTCAAAATGCATTGAAAAACTAATGCACTTTATTTTGGTGGTTTTGTTTGGGTTTGTTCATAAAACTGGCATGAGTTCATTGCATTCAATTATCAGATAAATCAATTGCATTCAACTGGCAAGACAATATGCTCTCAGGTGTAAATGTTGTAAAATTAATTTGTTTGATGCAAATGCATGCTATATCATGTATAATTAATATGATTTCCTAGTTGTATATATCTGTTTTAAAAGTCTACTAGGTCCTCCTTTTAAAAAGAAAATTAAAAAATGAACAGAGCAACAGGCTTAGAACAAGACTTCAAAAAAAAAAAAGTAGCAAAAAATTGTACAAATCCATCCAGGCAGCATTTTTTCCTTTCTTTGAAAACATAGAACAGCTTATTAATAATAAAGAGCCCTATTTCCAGAGGTTTCATACTGGTAAATTTAGGTTGTTTTGTTTTGAACAGTACCTATGCACGGCAGGATTAATTGGTACAGTGTAGAGTGATGCAAGTTGCACCAACTGCTCTGAACACTGAAAAGTAAAATTGCATTAGTAGTATAAGCCTGAATAGTTTTTGTACAAACGTAGTATTTTTAAAAAACTGGTTACAATTAGCATCATTCTACAAGTAACATATTTTGTTTTCATGTGACTTATGCTTCCTTGTAGTTTTTCTACTCCATGATGACATACAAAAAGCTGTATTTCAGCATAAATGAAAAGGACTTTCTTTTGAGCTCAGCAGGAATAATTTTCCGTGAAGGGCCTTTTGAATGATTTTTAAACAAGGGGTTATTTCAATTTTTTTCTTCAAAGGTTTTATTTTATTTAATTTTATTTTATTTAAATATATATATGTATCTACATATTTCCATGTAAATTTAAATTCTACAGATTTTCACTACAAATTTCAGTATATTCATTGCTAATTTCAGCTCATAATTTGTGTAGTACGATGACAGCATTGTTAACCATAGTTTTAAATAACCTAACACCTTCAGAGTGAAATGACTAGTAAAGACTGAATGATCAATTAGTCAAACTGTAATACTTCGCAAGGAAACCTACCTTAAGATTTGTACAATTCAATTTTTTTCATTTTAAAACCCATTAAAATCCTTTTAGGTTTAGGACCACTGTTCTCCAGACTTCTGTTTCTCTATTTCTCAGTATTAGTTTGGGCTTTGTTTTGCCTTTTGTATTTACAGCCTTAAAACTGATAAAACATATTGTTCATGTTAATAATGTTTTACACCCACTCAAGGGAATGAAAGACATTTATAAGGGGTCTCCAAGATCCTGGAAGTGGATCAAAGGAAACCCAAACTATTGAAACAGTCATTCTCAAGCAATGTGCTGCTTCTTCCTGTTGAAAAGGCTATATATTTTTTCTACAGTAAATCCCTTATATTCTGTCTACCACTCTGCAGGTTATTGTGTTAACAAATGATGTAGTGTGGTTTTAGTGGTGCTCTGACACTATATCACATGACAAAAATTTTGTAGTACTGCAGCTGTGCCATATTTGCCCCCAAATTAATCTTTTTGAAATGGATTACCTTTAACTACAAAGAATTCAGCTGTTGGAGATGGATCTCTAAGGGATCTCCCTAGACAGCAAGCCCTTAACTGTGTCACGACAGTTACCAGGCTGCTGGCTGTTACCTTGTTCAGCCCCACAATTTAAGAAGGGCACTGAAGAATAGCAGCAGTAGCAAAAGGAGACTGAAAGACTGCTAGACCAGGAGCAAGGGGGAGACTGGAGTAAAAGAACATCTGTGTCCATTGGAAGCAGAGAACTTGAGCAATGTTGATGCCTAGCAGTGAGGTACCAGGCAGCTTGGCACTAGTGGACGTCAAAAATGATGCATACTGCAATAGTGTATATTCCTATTCCAAGAGCAGTGGACAGAACCTGATGAAAAACTGAACATCTGCTAAAGCATCCAATACAGCTCGTGAAGCACAATGGTAAATTTTGACCTGTTTCTTGCACAATAGGGCAACATGGCAAGGAAAGATTTCTCTGGCTGCTCTTAGTCAGAAGACTGTCTAATCTTAAATCATTCCTGCTTCCTGAAATCTGCTGTTTCTAAATGTTATTTGTATATCCTTCATTCATGGCTTACTGCTTGTCTGTCCAGAATGTTTGTACTTTAGAGAACTTCCAAATTAAAATCAGGAGTTGAGCGGACTTCCATTTTTCAGAAATGCACCATTCTTCACTTTGGCAAGACTCTTGTAAATAATACCTTAATCTTACCTCTTCCACGTATCTTATACCCTTTTTCTCTCTTTCAAGCTCCCAAAAAACATCCTTTAACTACACTGTTTTTTGCCCTTCACTTCTTTAGTACCCCCACTCACTTCAGTGTCTCTCAGAATAGCTGGGGAGTCTTCACTGATCTCTTTTTGGCCAAGTCCAAAGCATGTTGGGAAATGCGATCTGACAGCCACTGTTACACATCTTCTAAAACAGGAAATGGGAAGAAAGACTGTGGACTATCCATCCTGCAAATCATGCAATGGTTTGAAAATGTATTCTGATCTTGAGGAACAGAGGCCATCTTGAGACTACTGCTGTTGCCTAAAGAAATACATCAGGATATGTATCCTGGCTCCAGTGACAGACACACTGCCAGTAATATTTTCACCACCTGAGGTTTACTGATTCAAGGATGAAATTGGCCCACTGGTTTTAGAATACAAAACTTTCTCATGCAGACACTAGTATGGACATTAAACCATTACCAATCTTTATTTCAGAAATAACTCTTTCACTTCACGTGAAAGTAATCTTTGCTACTCTTGCTAGTCTTTGCCCCTGTGAAAAAGACAGTGAAACAGATCACAGAGATCAGCTCACTTTATTTTGCCAGTCCTCAAGAGATTTATGACAGCAATTTGAAAAAAAGCTTTCTACAGTATATTCCAACCACCACAAGTTCTCAAAAAGAAAGAATTAATAACTTACTGAAAGCAGTAGGTTCTCATCTTTGTAGCCCCATTAAAAATTCTATTTAAGAATTAAGAAATCCTTTAAAATTATACTTGCATTAAAAATGATACTTAAAATATATATTATTTTTTACTTTGCCTCTGGTAAAGCAAAATAAAAAATATTAAAGAACATATTTATACATATTTAATATAATGATCTTTTAAATGCTGTCATTATTAATTTTGCAGAAGGCTGTATTGGTTTATAAATGGAATAAAATTCTTCAAGAACTCTGAAATTTCCAGTTATGAAAAATACTTTTTGTTTACCATATCACTGTGCGGATTTAATATTATATACTAACTCTTACCTTGTGTCTGGGCAAAGGAGAATGTTAATCAGAAATTCTTACTTTTAAGCAGAAGCCCAGTAAGGCTTTCACCACAAAAGTTGAGTTTTACCCTGTTCATTGCATTTTTTGCATTTCTTGCATTAAAAACTTCTGAAAGGGCATGGAATGAAATCAACACTTTGTTTGGAACACAATTCTCTATTAAGTTTCTGACCATGTCTTCAAAAATAATTCATATATATCAGAAAAATACTGTTTAAATACAGGTTACATTGAGACTGGAAGCTCTTGATTAGAAAGCAAATCAGAGTAAAAATTCCAGTTTGATGATAGCAAAATCTCAGTACTTTCTCATGAGAGAATTGAATCAAAAATATTTTAAATGCCATAGCCTTAACTCCATTTGATTTCTATCATCCTGACATTTGAGATCAGTTCTCCAGATGAACCTTTCACCGTTGTGAGCTGCAACATTATTAGATTCAGAAAACACATTCTTCTGATTTTATATTTGATCTGGAACAAATCCTCAGGGGACTAGCAGGATGAATATGTGAGGATATGATTTATACAGAAGTATATAAAAATACAATTTAATGAAAGCAGTACAAAGCATGATGAAGGGAAGCAGCAATTACTGATATTTTGTGTATATGTGTGACCAAAATTAGACATCAGATAGGAAGAAAGAGTAAGTTACCTATTCAGATGCACACAGGCCACAGTTTCAAATGAAGACAAGAGGATACAGCAGTATTTAAGACCCAAAATGACATTTTCGCTCTTACTCATTTTCCTTATAACCACACCACTCTTGGGACCATAATTGTTTCAAGGTGTGAAAACATATGTATAAATGATTATTTTTCTAGAACATATATAAAGTAAATTATTTTTCTAGAACATATATAAAATAAATCACATTATGCATACTGTGTCTTTAAACTTAGGCAGATCAAAACCCCAATTTAGTGGGCTGACAGAGACTGACAGAGCGGTCAGCCTGGATTTCAAACGAGACCAGAAATAGTTTGCTTACAGAGCTAGTGATTCATATTTTCTCCTGGAGTGTTGCCCATTCTAGGATTTGCATATTTCTCTGGCCCCCACAGAGGATTAGCCAGATGTTCAACAACACATGTGTAACACACCTGTTTCATGCTGAAGCATCTGGCTTTGTTAAGGTCAATGAACAGGAGGAGGTGGGGATGAATGGCGGAAGGAAATTAGGATTTCAGATATTTACTATTCATGGCCAGGCACCCTGCTGGGAAACCCAGACACATCCAGAAGCAGGAGATAATGGTTGCTGGATAGAAAGCTTACCAGCTTTTAATGCCGCACAGGGGTGCTTTGCTGTGGGACGGTCTAGCTGCCCATTATCTCTAGAGAGAGGAGAGGTGAAGCTGGAGATGAGTGAACAGAGAGGAACTGCAGTCTTCAGAACTGAGCCTAAGACCGGAGTAGCTCTTGCAAACAGGAACTCTGGATTCTAGCACTTCTCACATTTGGGATGTATTTCTGTGCTTTAGCAGCAGATCAATCAACTGTTGAGTGAAGGGTGAAACATTACTGGCTGTGGCAATCCCTAGACTGTTTCCTGAGAGGAAGAAAAGGTGCCATTCTTTGTCAGTGAGGGAGGGTTGGGGTGGAGAGTGTTACATAGAGATCATGATACACAAACTGCAAAATCAGCCTTTAATACAGGCTGGGAAAGCATATGCATGTTTGTTTGCTGAAGTTTGAAAGTATGAGTCTAATGTTATTATATTTGAAAGAGGGAAAGTCTGGGTATAAAACAGCAGTTAATCTTTTGTAGCATTTTTTAGGAAGAAAAGCCCTATTCTTAGCATTTAAAATACTAATTATCTACAGTATTTCTCACTCACACTAAACATCTGTTTTACCAAAAATCATGACTGAATACAGAAGACTACGATTATGTCAAAGTATGTTCAAACTGGAAAAGTTTGGTAGGGCCGATACTCATCAACTCCCATTTGTTGCTCATGGAAAAGTATCTAGACTTTATGAGTTGAAAACCTGGTTGTTTTTCATATTCTAATTACTGGAGACTTAAACTGATATTTTAAGAAAAGTCGCCCTTAACATGTTTGAAAAAAGCATGCTAGAACTCCTGTAGGTATTGTATGAACTGTAAAACAAGCACTAATGTAATGTATTATTATGCTTTTCTTGTTTATATCACTCTAAATACCATGCATATTCAGTAATATTTGGAAACCTTCTAGTTTGTGGGTAGAATCAGCTCTAGCCTGAGTCCACAGCCTTTCACATAAGTGATCAGATTCAGATTGATTAAGTTCTAACTTTATGAGAAGAAAGTATCTCTTCTACAGCACTTTGGGTGGCCTATGATTTCCAGTACATTGATGGCCTGGCACCTCACACAGTGTTACCAGTCAAGTCCTTGGACCAAATATGCTATTTAGAAATACATTTGCATTTTCTGTGCCTTTGCTGAGCAAGTACAGGGCATGATTTATAAACAAAATTGCTCTAATCAAAGAAAGATTGTGTTATGGACGCTTAGAAGAGGAATCACAAAGTTACCAGCCTGAGATATTAGCCAGGACATTGGTGCCAAATTCATTTTCAAAGACTGAACAGCCAAGTGCTTCAGCAGTACCAGAAGTTAGTGCTGCAGGGTGTTCCATATGAAAAGAACATGGAAACTTTTTTAACCAAAAATAGAAAGAAAACCACAAAACAAACCAAACAACCAAACAAAACCCAACAAACAACAAACAAACAAATAAAAAACAATTGGGGAAAAAACCCCAGAACAAACAAGCTTTGAAACATAAGCTCTATCTGTTTTTTTATTTATGTACTTAGTCTGTACTGCGTGTATTTTATCCATAGTCTTTAAAAGTAATCCTGTCATTGTGACAATATGATTTGCCAAATTAATGTTACACAAGGAGCAAAATTGTCCTGCCTTTCCATTTTTCCTTTTGTGTCTGCCTCCCAGCATCTGGGCTCTTTCAGTTACCCAAATACTTGTGGTTCTGCTAAAGACAGCCAGGTGGGCTGTGCTGGCAATTAGCCTGGGAAAAGCCAGACTAATGGCCCTGTGATCATTATGAGGGCAACTGAGGAAAATTTGGACTAGGAGCTATTTGGAAGCTATGTATAAAAGCAGCTTTTCAGATTTTAGCAGAGTGGCTCAGTGTAAAAGGAAGCAAAGGTAAAAGGATTTATATCTTCTGGCTTTGGGTGTTTTGCTGATTTAGGTTTTTTTTATTTGTTTAGTTTGGTTTTTTTTAACTGTTGTTCTTGAAACAAAGCCAAATACTGTCCTGTTGTGGATAAAAGTCCCACCCATAATGTTTTAATTAAATTAGATCCATTGCTCATGCCAGTCTGATGACAGGGGTGTAAATATGGAATAACAAATTCAGTTAATCTACTAGCATTACTGTTTGTACTACAAGCAAACTGTAGGATTTGGTGAAACATCGGCATGTTGGTCTCTGCAAGTTAATATAAAGGCTATGATAATTTAACGCCTGAAAATGTTATAGAAAGGTAGAAAAAAAGACTGAAACCTTCTGATACTTCCAAAAATGTGTATCTTCAGTACCTCCAACCTAACATTATGTCTTCTACAGGGCATAAAAATGAATAGGATGCAAATGACTTCTTGAAAGTAGAAGACCTGTATTTTCTCATTAAAGAGATATTTTCTTCAAAAAAGAAAAAGAAAATCTAATGATACAAGCCAAGAATTTTTATTTCATTAAGTCATCTATTACCTTTTTAAAACAGTCTTTAGCCACTAGGAAAGATACTCATAGGTACACATGGATAGGATGCTCATTATTTTTATACATACTTGCATTTTTTTCAGGCTCAACAGAGCCTCAGCAATACCTCCTTACCAAGGTGGACTGGGATAGTGCACAATCTGTTAAGCAATTTGTATACCAAATTCATTAGTCTCAGGATAAAACAAGCATGTCTAAGCAATATATAACAAGAAGGGGAAAAAAAAAAAGGTATTATGTTGCATGTAAGTATGTAAGTGAAAAATAGGAACTGGTATTCTAAATATCATCAGCTGTAGGTCTATTTCTCTGGGAGCCAACATATTAAAATTAGGCTTGAGATATTTTATAAAAGATAAGACCAATTTTAGGGATGCTTGCTAGTTATGAATTGAACAGTTAAGGAGGCAGATGGAAAGCATGCAAGAAAGACATTTATGTGTATGGCAGTCAGCTGAAACAAGGAAAATGCAGTTTATGATTAACAGTATTTTTCTTTAGACCACTTTAATTTTATCCAGCAACAGTCTCTTGTTAAACACACAGCCCAGTTCTTATTTCCGAGTGCAATTAGTTTTTGTCTTATTTCCGCAAGACTGGGAAAAACTCTGCAACTTCTACTGCCGTATTCTTTTAATACCTTTAGTCCTTTTCCACAGGCTGGTGTTCTCAGCAAGAGGACAGGCAGGCTTGATCGGTAGTGAAAGTAGCATCTTCTGTTTCTTCTCCAGGTATCAGTAAGAAGAGTTTGGCTTGTAACCCTGTAATAGCAGATTCCTCTGTGAGGGACACAGATTTTAAACACTGATTTTAAAAGGAACATAAGCACTTGTCTCTGTGAAAGAGACAGCTTGAAAGAGACAATGACAAACTTCTGGTCTTCTGAAGAAAATATCAGGAATTACTTATATGCTTGCATTAATAGTTCTCTAATAATGAGATAATTAAGTATGAATCAAAACCCAGGAAACTCTTACTAAAATAAAAATATTACTAAAACCTTTGCTAATATTAAAGACTAAGGAACATCAGAAATATATGGGGAAAAAAAAGAACACATAACATGGAAAATATGTTAAAATTATAAAATCCATGTAAAAAGTTCTATTAAAATATTAGATGAAAGAAAACTAGAATCAACTATAATGAGAAAACCAAGCAATTAATGTACAGTTGAAGAAAACATGAAATGTCTAAAGCTTTCTCTGGTTCAGTCTTCACAAAAAGGCTAACTGTGACCAGATGTTTAACTTAATTATTATTAATGAGGAAATAGGAACTCCAGCCTGAGAATGGAACAATCAAGTTTAATATATTCAAGTCATTAGACTTGACAAACATCACCCCAAAGTTCTTACAGAGTTAGACAAAGCAATTTAGGACCTTTCATTAGAGGTGCAGGAGAAATGAGGAAGTTTTGTGGAAAATGAATAAGTTCTAGAAAGTCAAAGAACAAGCCTGGGAAGATAAAAGGGACAGGGAACTACAAAGAATCAGCTTTTCTTTGACAGAAAGATAACTGAAGCAAATTATTAAATAATCAATTTGTATTCACTGAAAATCAAAACACAACCAATATGAATTTGTCAAAAATAACTCATGTCAATGTAATTCAATTTCTTCAACAGGATAACAAGATCTGGGAAAGTAATAGATGTAGATTCACATGACACTCAAAAACGTACTGGGAAAATAGGGTCTGAGCAAAGCTGCTGTAAAATCTTGCCCAGAAAACTTGCTAACAGCTTGGTGGAGAATGGATAGGATATATTACATAATGCCCTTCACAAGACTGACTTGATATTATCTAATATTTTAATCAAAAATTTAGGTGTGCATAGAAAGTTTGTGAATGACAAACAACTTCTGAGGGATTTAATCTTGAAAGGCAGCACTGGAATTCAAGCAGATCTTGAGAAAATGGAGCGTCCGCAAAGAAAGATCTGAATACAAAAATATATGTAGGACTAAACAGGGGAAAGACTAATTAACTGCACAAGGAAAGGATGGAAATAATGTGTTTGACAGAGGTATTGCGGAAAGGTAAGACGGTGTGTCAAAAAATGGGAGATAATAGTTTTATGAACATTAATTATATATATAGCCATTAGTAAGATCTGAGAATTAATTATGTCACTGTATTCTCTTATGAATACTGAAATGGAGTTCACATCAAATGTTGGTGCACCCTGTATAAGATGGATTCAGCACATCTGGATACAAAAGAGAACTCCAGACATAAACAAGAAAGGCCAAAATAATTCAAAGATTTATAAAGAATGACTGAAAGAAAGGGATCCATAAAAGAGGAAAGTCAGGGTGGGATACAGTATTAAAGAGGCAGATAATCCCTCTTACTCACATATACTGTATCTGGGACAAGAAATAATCCTGCCAAGCAGGGAAAATTTCAACTTCAGATATAAAAAATTCCACAGTAACAGTTTTGCAATGGAACTAGTTACATTGGAAGGTGTTTAAACCAGCACCACAAGAGGATTCTGAAAGATATGCATACCAAGGAAAATAAAAACCAGTTGTTGATTCCCATGCTCTGAAACAGAATGACTGCTAGATGTCACTTCCCCTCCACATTTGAGTGTCTTTACCTGTATCAGATGCAGCAAAGAGTCTTACCTTTCCAGTACTTACTTGTGATTTTATTTTCAGACAAGCAATGTAGCCAATTACTCAACTACCTGCCTGTGCAACTACAGGTTATTAATAACCACTCAGAAAGCTTGCCTGCTTTTCAGACAATAGTCTGCTAATATGTATGGCTAAGAAATGCTTACCTACAGTTAGGTACAGTTGCTGTGTTTTAAAATTTATGAAGTGCCATAGATATAGAAATGCATTGCATTCCTGAAGAAACTTCAGTTTAACAGTTCCACTGTACAAAGAGATACTGAATCCTGACTGAAGTGCATCATTTGCCTTGAGTTCATCAAGAATTTCCCATTCCCTCTAGTTCACTTATAACTGCACAGATTTTTTGGCAACAGTAAAAAATTTAACAAAAAGACCCCATCAAAAAGCCAAAAAGCCCCAACCAAAAAAACCCACAAACCAATCTTAACATATAACAAAAAAAAGGAAATTAAACTGTCAAAACTATAAAAAACATACAACCAGGTTAAGCCAAAGCCAGGATGTATAAAGTAATGCTGAAACACCTTCAAATGGAGTAATGCCTAATAATACTTTAAAAACTTTTGTGCGTGGTTTAATTTATTTCACTTTTGGTCAGATTTATGTGGTCTAAAATGCTTCAGTTCAGGGTGGTCTGTAGGAAATCCATGTAGGAATAAGCACACCCTCCTTACAGATCTCCAAATCTAGATTGAGCTGCTGTTGCCTTAAATGCCATTGGTCACTTATGCAGGAAAAAAGAAAACATCTCAAAATGTTAAATGTAATCTCTCAGAAAGCTTTTGTCCTAGACCAATATGAATTCCACAAGTCATATCTATCATACCTGTAATTCATCTTTACACAGAAGTCAATCAAAGGTTAAGTCAAGTCAAACAGAAACTCTCCAAATCAGGATTTTTTTGAGGCTTTGTTTTAAGGCCCCAGAATGCACTTCCAAAGAAAACAAATGAATTTAACATGGATGAATTCTGGGTGAGGAGAAAATATTTCAACTGAAACGCTATGAAATGCACAACCCATCTAAAATTATAACTTTTTCTCCTGCTTACCAGAATGCAGGTTGTGCCTTCACAGTTCTGTGCAGAGATATGTGCAGGTACTACGCAAAATGATGCTGATCTGATGCCATACACAGTGCACATCCAGGCCTCCTGGAAAAGTTGAGTACCTCTGACTCTAAGGAGCTATTTATGCAAGTGTAGATGAGATCTGCATTTTTACCATTTGTGTGAGATTGCAAGGAAAGCTGCAGTGAATAGTGAGTCAAATTCTGCTTCTGTAACAGGCAGTCTGTTTATTTCACCAGGCAAAATTTCACCCTACAAATTAGTAACTTCAGTGACCTGTATAAATTTAAGAGTGCCTTCAGGTCAGTAACCCTTCAAGTAGTAGACATATGTAAAGCACTGTTCATTCATGCCTAAAACTTGCAGTCTAAACCCGGATCCAATTAGTAATAGCTAAAAGGATTTACTTCTCCAGCTTGTAAAGAAACAGGAATGGAATTTAAAAAATCAGGAGTAGCAGGAGTAGTAAAAACACAAAACAAAACCCTCAGTTAATACTGCTCTTCAGGGTGAAAATCAAATAGGAAAAAAAAAGAAATCGGGAAATTGGAAACATTTGGTGCAAATTCAGTTCACCCTCCTTTTATATAAATCATGAATTATAAATGGAGAGACTACTTTACTCAATAAATAGCTGCCTCAAACAGTGGGCTGGACTGAGGATTCTCATTTAACGAGCACACATTTAATATTTTGGTTTACTCCAATCCTGACCTATGGCCTGTGATCTTCCTCCTGCGTCCTATCTTGATTATGAAAGTACTGATGTTGTGTGTTGTATTTCTTCCCCTCTATAGCTTATCTATCGAATGGCAAGTAGCACTCTCTTCAAAAAGCACAAATAGAGTGGATTCTTTTTTACAACTATATACATAAAGCACAGGGATATTATGGTGTAAAGTAGCAGTAGAATCAGAAAATCTCGCATGCAGCACCTTGCTTACACTCAGGGTGATGATCAAGAGGTTTGGAAATTTACAGCCTACAACAGTAGATTTCTGCAACTTAAATTAATTGCTAATATGGGTACACTAGGAAAATCAGCATGAAAAGGCATCTATATTTTGCCTGTTGGTGCAATGTGCATTGGACAGCCACATAGAAAGAACTTTAGGAATATCAGGTCCTTTTCCAAATTTCTCAAAATCTCTACATCCATGTTTCAACAAAAGAATGCTAAAGATACAGTCCCCTTGCTCTAAGAAAATTGTAATCAAAATGGACCAGACTTCACTCCATAGGAAGCTGCCCAACACTTTATCTGAATTTGTTGCTAGTGCTGATAATAATGAGGAAGATTACCCTGGGCAGACACCTGGTGTGGAAAATTCAAGTCCACATTCCAGTCTGAACAAAAAAATGTAAGCCATGAAAATGAAGATTTTATTATAACAATAATCAATCTCTCTTAATAATTCTTTTAAATACAAGTGGAAAATAAGGTATCCAGACTCCTGTTATTAGCTGACAAAATCTGGACCAGTTACAAAAAATCCCAGCTGAGTTTTACTGTATTTCTCAACTAACAATTTTTAAGCCAAGAATAGTGGATTCTATTTTAAATGTCAATGGGAAAGCAATTAGGTAAATATCTTTAGACCAAAGGATCACAAACTGATTTAGTTTGAACGGAAGAATAAACACAACTATTTCTACAACAAGCTTCACAATGTGAAGGGGGAAGCTCTAATAGGATGTTACTAAGAAATTAGGAATTTTGTTAGACAAGTCAGCTAAAGGTTTTGTGAGTAAACTGTTATGCCTCAAAACCCAGGATGCAAATGATCCCCAAATCATGGTGTTTCTATGTTGATTAAAGTTTTGCTGAAGGGCTCCAGGCCTACAAGGATTAGTTTCTACTCCCTTGAAGCGAAGGGAAATTCTACAGAGAATGACAAAAAGGGGTTAACCAGCAAAGAAAGCTACATCTTGGGAGGCCAGAAAGAGAAGGGGTAAAATGGGAATTTCCAAGTCAAGCTGAGTTAGATCTTGCAAAGGAAATGAAAACAAGCAGTAAAAGGTTATTTAGCAATATAAATAAAACAAACGAAGTTGAGCTAGAAAGCAGTACAAATGGATTTGAGATTTAAGATGTGATAGGTACAGACCAGAAACTAAATTAATATTTGATTTCAGGTTTCAGAAAGGGTACAGTGACAAAACCAACATGGATAATAGGCAGGAGAATTGGGAAAAGAAATTACACAATTAACTTGGAAGTGGATATCAAAACAGAACATCAGATTATTTCTGTCATTGAATATTAAGTACTGAAAAACATCAGATCTGAAAATATGATAATACTGTCATCAGTAGGAACAAAAATCTTACACTGTCTTGTAGGAACTAAATTGAGGCATCAAATTTAGTTAGTTAGTTAGTTAGTTAGTTAGTTAGTTAGTTAATTAGTTCAGGTCTCCAAATAGCTGTTGAATCATATCTAATCAGAAGACCTTTTCTTCTAACAAAACCCAAATGACTCAGTGTGATGGAACAGTATATTACAAACGTAGGTGAGAATTATTTTGTCTTTTTGTGCTTTACTGGACTGTATTACTCTTGAAATGTAGCTTTAAGATATGTTCAACTGAAATAAAATCAGATTTTTGTCTTGTTTCTTATCCATAGGAATTCTATTTCAATGTCACAGTGTCACTAATAGTATTTGAAAAGAATTATGACAGTGAATTGTAGCTGTCAAATCTCAATGTCAAATATTTTATTTTTTGAAACCAGTTACATTTGCAATAGATATGAATTTGCCCAACCACCTGTAACACTACCAGTCATAATCTTTTGATGGTGACCTTGGTACTGTGGGGACATTAACTTCAGAAATTTGAAAAAAGTGACAGCTAATGATTACTAATGTGTTTCATATTTGGAAATGCAGAGCAGAATTATGATATTCCTATGCCTATTGGTGTCGATGATGAATCTTGGTGGTGAAAATGAAATAGAAGCAAAAATATAGCCGTACAAAAGGGGATATTGAAAAGATAGCGAAAGGCAGGTTAAGCACATGTTGGTAGACATCTAGAAACCTAAAACTCCTTGTTGGTGCAAACTCAATCACATGAAAGGCACAGTTAATTCCTCGAATTCCCCATCATGCATGATAAATGCTCAGGAATATAAACACTTTCTCAGAAAAAAAGAAAAAAAAAAAAAGCAATCAAAATCTTTTGGGAAAAGAGAGGAGTAATTACCATAGTTTTCATTGGTGAAATATCTCAAGGCCTTACAAAGAACTGTAGGAAAGGTAACACAATATGTTTCTGTTTATACTAGTATAAATAGAATGAAGTTACACTAGACTAGAGTTGGAATAAGATTAAATCTATCTATGTGTATATCTCAATCTTACTCCACCCATGAACTTTGCAAAATTAAAAACACATGTACACTCAGACAGACACACAAATAAGTAAAATTGTTTGATAAAAAGGTGGAAACATCTGTACTGTTCTGGAAAATTTTTGAGCAGTTTTCAGGATCTGGTTGAAGTACCCTAGAATGAAAATTTTTATTTTTATCTCAAATGAACCTGATATGTCTATGCAAAATGGATCACTGATTCTGCTACTACTCCAGGTAAGAAAGATGCAGACATGAATTCTGCTGGAGAAAAAATGTTATTGATTTCAGGTTGGCCCATCACCTAGAAATAAACGCATAAATGTTCATAGGATCATTGCCTCAGATGATGAGATGAAAGATGTACAATCAAGACATTTGCAAATTTTAAGGTAAACATGAAATCAGAGATAAACAAGCTTGAATGCTCCTCAGTCGAAGAGTAGGAGCAATTACTTCTCAATTGGCTGTTGAGAAGTAATTTCTTTCAGAAATTTGGTTTTACATTCAGTAAAACCAGTTTATTGTTGTTGCCAAATACAAACCTGTTAAACAGTACATTTAATGCAGAAATAGTAACTCAGAAGCCAAGTATCTTTCTGTTACTATGTAGTAAACACACCTAGATTAGCATATTGCCAGTCAAGGTTGTCTGTACTGCTTGCCCAGGATCCCAAGCACGGTGTGAGTTCTGGAAAGAGAGAGACAGTGTTGTAGAGCCTCCCCGGAGAGGACAAGATTTTAAAGCAAAATCCAAAGGCAAAGCTTTTAGGGTGATGTTATGCAAATAAGCAGTAAGACTGGCTGAGGTTTCAGCAGCAGTGCTCTGTGATTTCACTTCGAAAGTTTTTTGTTTTTTGCAGTTCACTATAAACTCATTATGTTTTACTTGCTTTAGGAGAATCAAAGCTGCATAACACTGATAAACATTAGTAAGGCAGAAATGCATGACTGTTTTTGGTGTTCCAGTCTGAGCCAACTGTATGTGAAAGTTCTCAGCTGGCACCATTTTCTGTGGGTAAATCTCAAATTCTGTCTTGCAATGTAAAAAATAGTTAAATAACAATCATCCACATTGGTGAATCCCTAAATAATAATAATAAAAATAAAAATGCAGTGCATTATTCTTCAATTTGTTATATCGCTATTATGACATACCTCTCTCGATATTGACCGACTGTGAAATCATTGTGAGGAATTTGACAATCAAGCTTGGAAATATCTTCATGCAATTAATTATTAGTTTAGTAACCACAGAAGTGAATAGATGATGCTTCTAAAACTCCTTTGAATATGTAGCAATACATTAAAAATATGTTGTGAAATTAAATATTTAGTCACTGATTAAATTGTTAATAATCTTGATAATATTCAATATTGAAACATACTATTCTTCTGTCCAATATATCATTCCAGACCACAATAATCTTCTCTTACTTGAAAGATTTAAACTGAAAAACACAAAAAATATTTCTTTCTTGTTGATTCTGCAGATTATAAAAATAAACTTTTCCAATTATTTTATCTTCCTAAATTGCCATGGAAAGAGAAGAAGGAAGTAAAAAACCTCCAGTCATGCACTAGCATTGTTCTATTAAAAATGATTGTGCAGCTCCAGAATTTCTCCCAGTCTCTTGAAAGAAGAAAATTTTAAAAGGATGTGGAAAGAAACACAAAGTTGAAATACAAAGTGATAAAATGCTAAGCTTTTATCATATGTGATTGGCCTGTGGAATTATTATGCCATGCAACTCATTAGTTCTAAGAATTTAACAGAAGTGTGGAAGGTGTTTTTCACATTTAACGATCATACAGAAATATCACTAAAAAAATAAATATGTAGGAAGAGACATGTTTCTATTCCTCCAAATACAAACCAAGTTCTAACTGAAAAAGAACACTTGCCTGCAGTTACAGTTCTGTCTGTAACTATGTTTGTGATCCTGCACCCTCTATGAAAAGTGTCGTTGTGAATAATAATACTCAATAAAAGCAGTTAGTTTTCAGAGACACTTTTCACTTTTGAATAGAATCCATGGCAGCTGGGATGGCAGTTGGGACCTTTGGACCTTGGCAAATCAGATCCTAATTGTTCATAAGTTTTTTACAGAAAAAAACTGTTGCTCATGTTAATTCATGTCAGGAAGAATGTCATTTCTCAGAAACAACTACTAGAGCTTTGTATTTGGATCATAAGAAGACATAAAAAATAATTACGTTTACAGATCGTGGATCTAGTTAGGATTCTTAAAAATCATCTGCTAAAACCAGGAAAAAAAAAAGTCCCAAGAGTAGCTGCAAACGTCTACTGAAGGCAGAGCTTGAAGGTCACCTTAAGTAAATTTGAGTTAGAAAAGTTATTTAAAATATTGCAAAGAAAGCTTTCTCTAATTTGAGTTGAACTCAATAGGTCTTTTCTTTAAGATAATCTCTTTGCAGGGTTGTTGTCTGTTATTTCAGGTTTAGTGGGCTTAACTTAAACTCTGGACTCAGAGGAGAATCCGTATGTCATCCAGATTTTGCCCTGTAGTAATCAAGTATAATACGTAATTCCTTCCATACTCTTCTCTCTTTTCCAGTTGTGTGAATTTTTTTACTTTGTACTTACAGGCAAGCCTGAGGAAGCAGTCACATAGTTCAGCTTCCTGACTCCTGTTGCTTTTGAGACACCAAGATCAGATATATTAGATGCTTCAACTACTTAATGCTGCTAAAGTTTTCTGAGGATATAATTCTTTTAAAAATTGCCAACTTTGAACATGAAACTGACTTGTCCTTACCACTACTAGAAAGCGTGCATCGAGACACAATGATCTTCAAAGGACAGAAGTCCATCTCAGGGAAAGTGTGATTGAGAAGTTTTTTGGGGTGATTAAAATAAGTGAGGATAATAAAATACACGGACTTTCAAGTGTATTTGATTCAACAGAAAAAAAATTCAGTGTTACTAGCATTTATTAGTATTTTTGGATATAAATCTCCATGAAAAGAATGAAACTTGGGAGACAGACAAGTCTGTCTCATGTTTGCTAAATTTTTTACTGTAGTTGTGATATTTTTATACTGAGCCTGAAGGTGTTTATGTGCTGTAATGTAGCGTTGTGCAGGTATCAGTGCTGTCTGTAAGCATGCTGCCTGCAGAACTGGAAGGAGCCTCCTTCTGTGTCCTGGCTAGTTTTTAGATATCTCGACATGGCACTGCATTATGTAATACAGACAAAGCTAAGAGTACACATAATGACACTTATTCTTTCCAGATTCTATTTGAAGAAAAGACAAGCCCAGGAAGAGGTGATTTAGAGAACGTTTTGCTATTTCTGTTCTAATTATAAATAACAAGTTCCAAAATATTTTCTAACTCTGAAATGCAGTACAAGACAATTTGCTACAGGTGGTATAAGGCATAGTTTGTTGTTTTGTTTAGTAGCAAAGCGGGTAAGAAACACAGAAAGAGATGGGAGAAACACGCATATTAAAAGAAACCTGCTCTTAATGTTTTAGGCAGAAAGATGCAAGTGTGGAAAGCCAATGTGACGGTGCTCTTATGTTTTACTATAAAATTCCTTTCAGTGTACTTTTTTGAGGCTAGGGGGGAAGTTAAATACAGAAGAAATTAGAATAGGATCTCCATCTTTTCAGAAGTGGTGAGTCTGTAAGGAAGAAAGAACGTGTTCTCCATTATGCCTTTAAAGCAAAGATTTTACAATTCAGACTTGTAAATGAGATTAACAGTCCTGTGTATAAGGCACATCAACTTAAAATGATCCACCCAAGACAGAAAATCATAAACGAAACCTTAAACTGTATAAATGCATTGCTGTTCCTTTGGCACTGAGTTCAGAGAGGGCAGGATTTCACCCTTGATTTCTGAGAATGGATTGCAGATCACAGAATCACGGAATCCCAAGGGTTGGACGGGACCTCGAGAGATCATCTGGTCCAACCCCCCTGCAAGAGCAGGGTAACCTAGAGTACATCACACAGGAACTTGTCCAGGCAGGCCTTGAATATCTCCAATGTGGGAGACTCCACAACCCCCCTGGGCAACCTGTTCCAGTGCTCTGTCACTCTCACAGTAAAGAACTTCTTCCTGATGTTAGCATGGAACCTTCTATGCTCCAGTTTACACTCATTGCCCCTTGTCCTATCACTGGATATCACTGAGAAAAGCCTAGCTCCATCATCCTGACACCCACCCATTACATATTTATAAACACTGATGAGGTCACCCCTCAGTCTCCTCCAGGCTAAAGAGACCCAGCTCCTTCAGCCTCTCCTCATAAGGGAGGTGTTCCACTCCCTTAATCATCTTTGTGGCTCTGCGCTGGACTCTTTCAAGCAATTCCCTGTCCTTCTTGAACTGAGGGGCCCAGAACTGGACACAATATTCCAGATGCGGCCTAACCAAGGCAGAATAGACGGAGAGGAGAACCTCTCTTGACCTACTGACCACACCCTTTCTAATGCACCCCAGGATGCCATTTGCCTTCTTGGCCACAAGGGCACATTGCTGGCTCATGGTCATCCTCCTATCCACCAGGACCCCCTTCGCTACTTTCCAGCAGGTCAGTCCCCAACCTGTACTGGTACATGGGGTTGTTCTTCCCCAGATGCAAGACTCTACACTTGCCCTTGTTGAATTTCATCAAATTTCTCCCCGCCCAACTCTCCAGCCTGTCCAGGTCTCGCTGAATGGCAGCACAGCCTTCTGGTGTGTCAGCCACTCCTCCCAGTTTAGTGTCATCAGCGAACTCGCTGAGAGTACACTTGGCTCCCTCATCCAGGTCGTTGATGAAAATATTAAATAGCACTAGTGCCAGCACCGACCCCTGAGGCACTCCACTAGTCAGAGACCTCCAGCTAGATTCTGCACCACTGACCACAACTCTCTGCCTTCTTCTTTCCAACCAGTTCTTGATCCACCTCACTACCTGATCGTCAAGCCCACACTGGTGAATAGCTTTACCCTCTGAGTAGTGCTTCCTACACTCATTAAAGGTAAAATAATATCACCCAAAAAAACTTTTTAAGTAACAAAAGTTGTTGTGATATATTTATTTTGTCATAGGATTCTCAACAAAATAAATTGCAGCAAAAATATAAATTATTCAGAAACAAAATATTTACATGAATTGTCCTGCCAAAAAAGTATTATAATTTGTCTGTTGTTTATTTGTTCAAATAATATTGTGTGGTTTTACCCTTTTCTGTCATAAAAAAAACCCTTCTTTTATTAAGTTCTAACCTTCTTACAGACATTGTTAGTATTATTTCCTGATATGTATAAACATCATCTGAATACCATACCCAATTGCCTGAAACAGTTGAAAAGATAAGAACTGGGGAAATGAGAATATATTTTAGCATTGCAGGTGAAGAAAGTTATAGGTTTCCCACTTATTTAAGAAATGTTAGATTATAATTACAGTGATGCATACAACAAAATAACTCCTTTCTATAAAAGATTTTAAAGTAATAGAACAAAGTGACACTTGGATAGCAACACTTACTGGGTTTAACACAAAAGAAAAAATGAAAGATAAAAAGCTACCCATATCTAAGCACAGTTCAGCTGGATAGATATGAATCTTCTCTCACAGTTATCTAACAATAGCTGTTACCTCCTCCAGTTCAAGGACAAAAAAATTAACCACAGATATTTTCTTCATTTATAAAAGACAAGAAATAATCTAAGGTACTAAATGTAGTAAATGTACTAAATGTACTAAATGTACTAAAGGTTTAAGTTACTAAAGGCTGCTTTTTTTTTTTTGCATTGTACACATCCAGGTGCACAGCTGAAAACGAAGAGTGAAAGTAGTAATCAGTGAAGGGAAAACCTTTTTCATCAAGGATTTTCAGTTCATTAGAAATTGGATAAATCAGTATCAGTGTACCTCAGGAGCTGATACTGGCGCAGTCCTGTTCAACATCTTCGTTAATCTGAACAATAAGAGACAGTACACCATGGGCAATTTCACAGGTGTTACGAAACTGGAAGAAGTGGCTGATATACCTGATACTGGTGGTTGTGCCACCATTCAGAGAGACAATTACAGGCTGGAGATCTAGGCCAAGAAAAATATCAAGCAGTTCAACCAGAGGAATTGCAAAGTCCTGAATCTGGGGAATAATAACCCCAGCTACCACTACATGCCAAGGGCCAGCTCTCTTGAGAGCAGCTCTGCATAGAAGGGCCTTAGGATCCTTGTGGACAAAAAGCTAACCGTGAGCCAGCAATGTGTTTTTGTAGCACAGAAGTCCAACAGTACCCTGGGCTGCATTAGGAAAATTGTTGCCAGTAGGTCAAAGAATGCAATCCCCTCTACTCCTTGATGGGACACATCTGAAGTACTGTGTCTACTTATGGGCTTTTCAGTCTGAGAAAGACATGGACGCCCTGAAGAGCGTTCAGGTCAGGTCCGCAAGGTATTAACTGACTGGAACATCTTAGAAGAGCTAGGGCTCTTCATTCTGGAGAAGATAGCGTTCCAGGTTGTCCTGGGTTCAGCAGTAGCAGTCATTTTTCTCCTTAGTAGCTGGTGCAGTGCTGTGTTTTTGACTTTCAGCCTGGGAACAGCACTGATAACACCAATGTCTTTTAGTTGCTGCTCAGTAATGTTTACTCTGACCAAGAACTTTCTGAGCCTCATGCTCTGCCAGGGAGGAGGGGAAGCCGGGAGGAAGCAGAGACAGGACACCTGACCTAAACTAGCCAAAGAGGTATTCCATACCACAGCATGTCATGCCCAGGATGCAAACTGGGGGCAGCTACCCAGGAGGGCTAGATCACTGCTCGGTAGGAGGGTGGTGAGCGGTTGTATTCTCTTCCCTTGTTATTTCCCTTATCATTATTATTATTGGTGGTAACAGAGCATGACAAAGAGAATGAAATATACTTGTGAGTGTGTGCATCTGTGCCCTTTTGGTAACTGGAAACAGCACAACACCATCAAATATAGTCAGATTTATTTGGGGTGGACCTGTAGAAATCTAAATTTCATTTCATGGTTGAGTGAGTCAGGAAGAAAACTGAATTACAAGGTCTCTTAACGTTCTTTAAAGGTGTGACTATGATTGCATAGGGGATTTTAAACAGAAATGTCTGTAGCTACCTTTTTCTCTCAAGTCTTCTCCATATAAGTTAACACCACGTCTAGAGACCAGTTTGTTTAAACCACTGCGGTGAAAACAACCTAAGCTGAATCAACATACAACTTTAAGAAGATCTACACAAAAGATTAGAATGTCTACACAGAAGATCACTTACATGTTTGACGTGTTTACTTTTCACAACTGCATCAGCTAGCCTAATAAGAGATTTTATTTCTCCCTAAAAACCTTGCAGGTTACCTAGCAGCAGCTTTTATATATAAGTTGCTCTGTGACCAATGTAATTAATAAAGTATGTGTTCTGTACAGTTGGGATTTCAGTGATTTCATATGTGGATTCTCTGATATCTACTAAAGGCTGAATTTAAGTACTGCTGCAGCCCAGCAGCCCACCTTCCTCAACACTACTAGAATTTAGTACATTTAAGATCTCTACCTCATTCTCTAAATTTAGCTGCAATCTACAACTAAGCATAAAAGCTGCTGC
This sequence comes from Neopsephotus bourkii, assembly GCF_033783945.1. Classification (NCBI taxonomy): domain Eukaryota; kingdom Metazoa; phylum Chordata; class Aves; order Psittaciformes; family Psittacidae; genus Neopsephotus; species Neopsephotus bourkii. The sequence goes on along the minus strand of NW_026901402.1, from coordinate 3,572,043 downwards.
CATAAGCACACACATACATGTGACAAAAGTGCTACTGAAATGAGTTATGTATGGAAGGTGTCTGGTTTTAATCTGATGGCTTTGGTAATAAAAACAGAACATGACATCCACTGATAAACTTTTGGTGATTTTAGTCACTGCTTTCTTTGTCTATAGTTACCAAAGAGGGAGAATCTTTTTGAGCTCATTAGCAAGAATACTGAAAAGAAAAGAAAACTAAGACAAAGAAACGAGGATGGAATAACTGGCATGGGAAGGATTTATTCATACTGGCATCCTCCAGCATGTTTGGTATCATGGTTTAACCCCAGCCAGAAACTCAGGCCCACAAAGCTGCTCTCTCACTTCCCTCACACAGCCCAATAGTACAAGGGAGAGAATCAGAGGTGTAAAGGTGAGAAAACTTGTGTTGAGACAGTTTAATAAATAGAGCAAAAGCCTCACACACAAAGTTAAACCCTGTACTAAATAATATGAAGGCCTACTGTTTATGCAGAGTAGCTTTTTCCTTATACAGCTTTTTCAAGTCCTTGTGGAAGTGTGCGCCTAATAAGTATATGAGGTCTGGGTTGACTACTTGAATAGTCTGAGTTAAACCTGATGGAGCAGGCACTACATTTTTAAAGGGGGAAAAAAAACAAACCAAACAACCAAAAAACAAAAAACATTTGTGACACTGAGACTGGATGTTTGAGTAGCTCTAAAGTGCCTACATAAGTCAAAAGCTCAATCAGCCAGTACAAACCATAGAATCAATCGTTAAATGGCCTCAAGAAATAAAAATGTATAGACAAGGAAAATAAGTTTCATATTGTACTTCCAATAAACTTCAGAGTGTAGTATGATAATATCATGATGAACTGCAGACCTTGTTATTGCGAACTTTACATTTGTCACAATTACTTTATGCTTATTTGTAGGTTTTAATTCATTAGTCCATCTTTTATTCATAACGGAATAAATTGCTATGGAATTAGTCAATCTATCTTGAAACTTATCTGGTAGAATCACTCAGTTTCAGGATTCTTTATTAGAATTGTTCCCCACAAGTTGCATACATCTGCCTAAGTATGCAACTGCTGTTGTCCACCAGTGAAGGTTTTGAGGTGGTTTTTTTTTTAATTATTATTTATTCTTCTGCTATCAATTCCGTTAAAAACTTCACAAACAAAATATATATTAGTGAATGCCCTGAAAATATAGTGAGTGAATACTGGTTGTCCTGCAAGATGCTTCTCAACAGTGATAAAGTGAAAAAAAATCTTAATATAAGACAAAAAGAGTTATTTGCATCTGCATCCTCTAAGAGGAGAAAAAAATCAGGAAGGATTTGTTATGGATGTGTGCCATCATCAAACATAAAAATGTCCTCAACAAGCTTTTGTGACCCCACTGGCTGCTCAGTATCATCTGCTCCTTCCTATAGCAAAGTTGTGTAAAAGTTACTAATAAAAGATAATAGCAGGGAGGGTGGCAGTGGTTAACCTTTTGAAACAGCTATGAATAGGTGATTTGTCTCTGTTGCATATCTTTCTCTAAGCTTTTTTCCCAATTTCGCTGATGTTACAATGGCAAGTGCTACAAGACTGGTGCAGAAGCCAACTTGTTTTAGAAGTGAGAATCTCACTGAGGTCTGTTTTGAGGCTTTCAAGTCTCCAGGGAAGTCACTAAAGGACATTTAAACCTGGATGAACCTGACTTTGAGGTCCTGATTTTTTTTCTTCTATTAGGTACTACCTGTGTACATCCATTCACCCATCCATAAATATATATATGTATGTACACAATACCCATATATGTGGATGAATGTGTGGTTTTGTGTGTGCAGGCACACATATATGACCTGAAATGGAAATAACTTCTGAGAATCAAAAATTAGGAAAATAGAAGTTCAATATAATAACTGACAGTGTTATTGGAAACTGTTAAACAGCTGGCCACAATGCATTAGTTAATACTATTGATGGACATTAAAAATGCTCCAGGATGAGTAAAAGCTTTAAGGGACAACATCAGCAAACTATCTGAGATCTTTACATCTATAAAGAATTATGAGTTCCATGTTAAAATATCATGGGGTAAAACACTGACATAAAAAAAGGATAAGCAGACAGCACAATTACAGTTAAAAACACCACAAACTGATTGTACACTCTGCATGTCGCTTCTGAAAATGCAATTCTCTGTATGTAAAAAGTACCATTCAATTCTTATGTAATTAGGTGAGTGTTATAAATTCAGTGAAAGTAAATTTTGCTCTTTTTCAGACTAAGGAGTATACCCAGAAAGCTTCTTCAAAAGTCACAATGTGAAAAACTATGCTAGACACAGTTAGTGTACATGATAGTCGCATGTGGTCAGAAATACAATTTATTAGGTAAATTCAGCTAAAATTTGCATGGAACTAGTTAGACACTTAAAAAAATTAAAAAATAGTGTCATCAGAAATATATACTGTAGATACTCTAATTAAAAAAAAAAAAGCTATAAGAATTAGAAATACTGTATTGAATGCAACACCAACTTGTTTCAATAGAAACAGAGTATTTCAAAGGTTTGGTGTAATAAACAAAGACCAGAAAAAAGTAGTTTTTGTTTTCCAGTGCCAGTTTAGTGGATCAATGTGGTAGTTCTGTACTTCACCAAAAAAAAACAGCTTAAGTGTTATTCACCAGCCTGGACCCAGATAATAATTAGTTTGTTTTTATTGTGTGTATTGTACTATTACTTCAGAGTCCCTATTACTGATCACTGCCCCATTAAGCAAATTGCTACTACTGAGTACAACAGCAAAATTAAATTGAGTTCCTGTCCCAAGTCATCTATCTGTCACACACGCTTCATAACTGGTTTTGCAATTGCTACAGCCATGAAGTCAAGGTTTCTTTTTCAATCTGGTGTGTACCCTTGATGCTGCTGTAATTAGAGTATTGATTTTACACCATTGAGGAATGTACCATGGCTGTTATTCATTTGAATGAGGAAATCAAAAAGACATTTCCTGTTGTAGTAGTCTCTGAAATGACTAAAAATTCAGTAAAATTTTTGTATAAAAACCATGTGGCAGCTATAAACATATATAAAATCAGTCTAACATATTAACTATTAGTTTAAAGAGGCTGAAGGATTTCCTAATAGTGCCCAGGAATATTTTTTTCTTCTTCCTTTTTTCTTTCCTCTAAAAGCAGGTTTATATTTAAAATACTGACAAGTACACATAGAAAAGGTGTAATCTAAAAAAAAAAAAGAAAAAGAAAAAGACTAAAAAACACCCATAGTTTGTCCCTTTACAATTCACATCATATTAAAAAAAAAATAAAAATTGAAAAATGCAACAGAATCATAGAATCATAGAATAGTTAGGGTTGGAAAGGACCTTAAGATCATTAAATTCCAACCCCCCTGCCATGGGCAGGGACACCTCGCTCTAAACCATATTACCCAAGGCATCGTCCAACCTGGCCTTGAACACTGCCAGGGATGGAGCATTCACAACCTCCTTGGGCAACCCATTCCAGTGCCTCACCACCCTAACAGGAAAGAATTTCCTCCTTATATCCAATCTAAACTTCCCTGTTTAAGTTTTAACCCATTACCCCTTGTCCTATCACTGCAGTCCCTAATGAAGAGTCCCTCCCCAGCATCCCTGTATGCCCCCTTCAGATACTGGAAGGCTGCTATGAGGTCTCCACGCAGCCTTCTCTTCTCCAGGCTGAACAGCCCCAACTTTCTCAGCCTGTCTTCATACAGGAGGTGCTCCAGTCCCCTGATCATTCTCGTGGCCCTCCTCTGGACTTGTTCCAACAGATCCATGTCCTTTTTATGTTGAGGACACCAGAACTGCACACAATACTCCAAGTGAGGTCTCACGAGAGCAGAGTAAAAGGGCAGGACCACCTTCTTTGACCTGCTGGTCACGCTCCTTTTGATGCAGCCCAGGATACAGTTGGCTTTCTGGGCTGCAAGCACACACTGAATCCGGCTCATGTTCATTTTCTCATCAACCAACACCCCCAAGTCCTTCTCTGCAGGGCTGCTTTGAGTCTCTTCTCTGCCCAGCCTGTAGCTGTGCCTGGGATTGCTCTGACCCAGGTGTAGGACCTTGCACGTGGCGTGGTTAAACTTCATGAGGCTGGCATCAGCCCACCACACAAGGGTTTTGAGGTCCCTCTGGATGGCATTCCTTCCCTCCAGTGTATCAACCGAACCACACAGCTTGGTGTCATCGGCAAACTTGCTGAGGGTGCACTCAATCCCACTGTCCATGTCAGCGACGAAGATGTTAAACAAGACCGGTCCCAACACCGATCTCTGAGGGACACCACTCATTACTGGTCTCCAGGCGGACAATGAGCCACTGACCACAACTCTCTGTGTGCGGCCATCCAGCCAGTTCCTTATCCACCGAGTGGTCCATTCATCAAATTGATGTCTCTCCACTTTAGAGACAAGGATGTCGTGTGGGACAGTGTCGAACATTTTACACAAGCCCAGGTAGATGACATCAACTGCTTTACCCCTGTCCATCAGTTCTGTAGCCCCATCATAGAAGGCCACCAAATTGGTCAGGCAGGATTTCCCCTTAGTGAAGCCGTGCTGGCTGTCACCAAGCACCTTGTTGTTTTTCGTGTGCTTTAGCATGCCTTCCAGGAGAATCTGCTCCAAGATTTTGCCAGGGACAGAGGTGAGACTGAGTGGTCTGTAATTCCCCAGGTCATCTATTTTCCCCTTCTTGAAAATGGGGGTTATATTTCCCTTTTTGCAGTCGTCAATACCCTGGTAGAGAAACAAACAGATATGAACACTAAAAAGGAAGAGCAATAAAGGCCTCTGAACTTCAGTTACCCCCTAGTAAGCCTCACAAAGCCCACAAAATATACACAGGTCTTTAAGTCAGTGCAAAAACACAAACATTTACCTCTATAAGAAGTCACACTGGATATTGATGGAAATAAGGATCTACAGATCTCTGGACCCAAACAGGAAAGTATAATAAAACTAAACACTAACCACACAATTTTCAGGTAGTCAAAACCAGGTTTAAACCAACTTCTAACTACTAAACATAAGGCAAAGTCTCTTGCTGGGAACTCATCCTACCGAAAGGGTCCATCTTGAATCCTTTCCTGGACTATGGGCTTCATCCAGTATGATAATTCCTGTAAATAATACTGTAACACCTAGTTCTAAAATGTATTTCAACGTCTCTGCCCATGGCAGGGGGGTTGGATCTTGATGATCTTAAGGTCCTTTCCAACCCTAACTATTCTACGATTTTATGATTCTGTGATTTGAGTTTAAGATGACACACCCAAACTGAACTTCTTTGTGTATAACAGCTTGTATTAATAGTTCAGGACAAAAGAAAAAAAAAGTGTTTTAATGGTTGTACAGGTACCACCACCACTATTATAATTCCTTGTTTCTTCCCCTTCATAAAGTATTTCACCATGTTGTTCAATGTACTACAACTACTTTCTCTCCAACACTGAATGCTGAAGGGAAACTTCTTCACGCATGAACTAAGCCTAGGATCAGACACTTCACAAACAGGCACTCTGTATTTGGGAGTTCTAATGAATTCAGGTTTCCTAATAAACTAGGGAGCTCTTCTGTATTCAGGATTCCTGTTCAGGAACCCTAATGAAATAAATGAAGCTCTGTGTGTCTGTGTGCTGGAGCACAGGGAGCTGCTTATATGGACATCTTTCATTCTTTCATTCATGCCAGCTGTGTACACAGCAAACAATTCCAAATTCATTTATATTATTTCTTTTAATAGTCCAAGGACTATTCCAGGTAAAATTGATTTCATAGTCAGTTCTTCACTAAATTAGGCCATCTGTTCCTCGTAAACAAACCTCACAAAAATAAATTTCCTCCAAATTTTCATTTAGTTCTGGGAAATAATATAATGTGGTCTTTTTATGAATAAAACTACTGCAAAACCTTTACTTGCTTAGGATAAATAGCGTGGGTTGACCCTGGCTAGATGCTGGGTGCCCAGCAAAGCCACTCTGTCACTCTCCCTCCTCAGATGGACAAGGGAGAGAAAATATAATGAAAAGCTCAAGGGTTGAGATAAGGACAGGGAGAGATCACTCACCAGTGATTTGCAGAAATACTGGCCTGTTTTTCTCCTTCCTACATGTTTCCCAACTCAGTACCCTTATCTTCTTGATGTATTAGGAGTAAAACCCCTTTTATTTATTTGCTATGCAATCTGGTTGTAAGTGTGATGACTGACAGATTGCCTTAGTAGACTAAAAGACTGCTGGGTTGCTGCCTCAAGCAATGAATCTCAATCTTTCTCTTCAGTTGTTTTTTTTTTTATAATTTCTCATTACACATTACTGCACTCACATTACTATTAAAAGGTTTGTATCTTATGCTAATGTGGTAGAAATAAAAAAGATTGTGATTTTCTGCCTACAGAACAACTTGATATAATTATAGGCTTGTAATTCATGGTTACTGATATATTATCTTTCCATTTTCATGTTGCCTTCATGCATGCAGATTTGTATTTGGGAGACATACATTCACAGTTTCAATAGCCATGGGGAGTTCTTGAAGCAGAAGGTGGATATCAGTTTTACATAAATATAATTATTCCTCATATTATGTACTAAAATAAACTTCCAGCTGCTAGCATTATGTGAGTTCTTGGACTCTTTCATATAACTGTATCACGAGGAATTTCTTTTTGAGACCATTTCTACTTTAGGCTTTTGTGGTATATACAAATAGACTAAGAAGTAATGCTAACAGAAATTTAGCTATACTGAAATATTTCCCTAAGTTGCAGGTAAAGAATATCATGTAATTTGTAATGATAAGCACAGTAATGAATGCATATAGTAGCCAGCTATTACCAACAGTAATTGGTGCACCTTTCATCTCCTGTCAAGCAGAGTGGTGCGGATTAGGACCAAAAGGCAGCTATCAACTCTCTTATTTCCGGACTCAAACAAAAAGAGGTGCCTGTCTGAGCTGATAGCTTCTGACCTTTTGATCAGGCTCTACCAGAAGTCATCCAGATGTAGGAACCTGATTTCTCATCAATGGGCTGCTGTCTTTGATGTAGGTAAAGTCCTACTGTAGACTGCATTTATAAAGGGAAAACACAAGGTCATAAATCAAGGAATGTAGTTACTGATTCACGTGGAAAGGTTGCTTTGGCATCCTATTTTCATTGAGGGAGGTAGTAAATATGTTCTACTAAGACTATTGAAAAGCTATTTCTATAAACCTGCAACACAGTCCTTTGGAAAGCTGTGTTTGCCCTCCTCAGTGTAACAGGAAGTTAGGCACAGTTCAATGTTAGTGGATAGTCCAAGCAAAACAATAGAAAAAAAAATTTACTTTTGAAGCGGGGGGGGAATCTTTTTTTTTTTGAAAAAAAAAAAATGTATTTGGAAAATTTCACTTCTAAGTAGTTAAGCAAAAGAAGTACGTTTCAGAGCAAGAGTTTACAAGTTTTACATTCTTCCACTAGAAAGATAGGATTTCAGGTACAGACATTTAAAAAGTATATCAATTATTTATTATTTATTGAAAACCTTGACAGAAATTATTCTTCAATATTGATATTTCTGTTACAGTGGGCTACAGAAGGAACTTCACACACTCAGGAAGATGCTAAACATCTAATGCTGAGTATTTTAGACAATGTAAATAACATTTGGATTAAGAACAATGAACCCACACATGTACAGTTTTTATGAGGAGACTTTTGGTATAAACATTCCAAGGTCTTCCTCTCAATTTCACCTATACTTTAAATTTAATATAATAACTGATATGTCCCTAGTGACAAACAGATACTCTGTATTTGCTGAAAAAAGCCTCCGTTTCAGAGTGGAAGAGTACAGCACTGCATTTCACTCTGCCCAGTGTTTTTTTACTAATCCAGCCTCAAAAGACCTTGGTCTGTGACATCATAAATAAAAACCTTTTTGAAGTATCCAGATAGTTAAAAAGGTAAATAATATCCAGTTCAGTCTAAACTGTTAAATAAACCACCTATCACAGTTGAGGAAATCTGATAGACCTACTTTTGTAGTCTACTCTCCTAAATGTAATTAGTATTTGTTTTCACAGTTACATTACAGTGTGGTATATGGCAAGTTGTATAGAGCAGAACTGCCTTTGTAGCATTAAGAAAACATTTCTCTGCCAAGGAAAACGTTACTCTGCACAGAATTCCTAACTTTTAAATAATTCTATAACTATATAACTATTTAAATATGAATATTTATCTAGAATGTTTTGTCATACACTGTCTCACGTGTTTTGGGTGTTTTTTTTAAGACTGAATGACTTTTCATGTGGAATAGACTGGGGATACCTATCAGTCCTTATCTGATTTATTCATATCCCATTAGAGAATACAGTGCTGGAGAATAAGAACAGCACATTTTCTCTGAGTCATGCAGTTATAGGTATTTAAACGGTTAGCTCAGGTATTTAACTGCTGTTTTGGGGATAGCGGACTACAACTGAACACCTTGCATTGATTTGCAATAGAGATTAAAAAATGTTAATCCATATAAAGTATCTACATACAGACTGATTAATTATAATGAATTCTGTTGGGTAATATTGATTTACTTATTGATTTAGATATTCAGTATATAGGTATTTAATTAAAAATCTCAGTATATGCTGAAGCATATACAAGGGGTATTATTTTTTCTCTGGTACAGATTGCTTGCTGACTTTTCTTAAACAAAAACTTTAGACATAGCTTCAGCTTCTCATTTCCTTGCATTTGCTACTAGTTCATCTTCCCCAAAAGCCAACCAAGGACTTTGAGAAGGACAGGCTAAAGTGTAAGAATTAGATAAGCTCTCACTTTCTGGCTTGTTCTACACAGAGATTGAAAGGTGTTAATTTTCATTTGCCTCCTAGTATCCAGCTGTTCTGAAAAAGGGGGCAATGGGTTCAGGACACGAAGCGCTAGTGTGATTTCTGTATAGAGGGGCCAAGTATCTGGAGATTATTCTAAACTTTTGGCTTGTATTTGTTGTTTCAAGTGTCACTGTTGCAGCTGTATCCTGTCTTTGTTCCAGCTAAGTAATATGGTTTAAAATTCACTCCTGCTACAGCCAAAATCACCAGACTGGGGTATATAGTTCATTAATTAAGAATATACTTTTTTAAACAGTTAGCATCATTTCAGTACCCTGAAACTGACAGTGTAAGGATTAACTAAAGAGGAAAAAAAAAAACCAAACAAAGAGTTATAGCTGTTGTCAGCAAAGTCATTGAGAGATAAAGGGTTGGCATACTGGAGAAATGCCAGTGCAAAATTCCTACTTTTTATAACACATGCTGGCACAAAAATTTTAAAAAGAACTTCTAAAGAAGAAGGCACTAACAGAGACAGTTACACACCTTATGTATGGACTCTGGTCTACTTATGCTCTTGTCCCCCAGGGGATCAGTGTCGAAATTTTCAGGAATAGCATGTGGCCATAATGAAGGTTCCTAGAGTACATCTATCAGCTTCAGAGAGCCAAGGCATTTTGTAGCATATATTAAGTAAGATAATTCTTTGAGAAAGCCTCTTTTTTAAATTCTAGACCTCAAAGGACCCATTTATTGTGCAGATCTCATCAATTACCTTGAAAACTAATGCCAGTGTTTTCATTGCTTTCTACTAGAGCTAGATGAGTGTGTCATCCCATACTGTTCTATTTTTCTCATCTAAAATCAGTACATCAATGCAACACAAGCAATTTGAAGTCTAGGCTTTAGAACCAAGAAAAATCATAGTAGAGATATGATCCATGACAAAACACCCTGTCAATTTTTTTTTTCCTAGTAAAACCTCTTTTTAAAGATACTTATTTTCCCAGCTCCCAGGAGCTGTGCAGAATAAGAGAAAGAATATGACTTTCCTGTTAAATACTTAAGCTGATTCTATCTAGAGTACTCAGAGACTCTTACAGTAAGCAGAATGAGAGGTTAAAAAAAAATATTAATCTTTTAATCATTAAAAATAGCCTTCTCTATGTAATAACAAGCTTTGGTAGTGCTTGTAACTGAAGCAGATTTCAAAGACATTCAGCCAGATGTGATTTTGACAGAATGACACTTAATTCTAACAGAACCCTTGCAGCTTTAACCCTAAATGTCTATGTTAAAAGTATAATGAGAATATGAAATGCCAGAGGAAGTTAAGAGCCTGTTTCTGATCTCACTTAACGCCACTTGTATGGTGTGTAACTGTTGACTTTAGTGGAATTGTTCCCAACTTCCAATTGCGTAAACAGAAGTACAATCAGACTCAATAGCTGAGCTTTGCAAAAGCATGCAAAGTATGTTTTACCTCTACTTTATTATATCTCCTGTGTGAGTTAACATATTCTCAGGGTCATGCCAGTCTCACTGATGATACTGGTGCATAAACAAAGTAGACATTTTGGCAGAAAACCTTAAAAACTGGGAAAAGAAAATTTTGAGTCCTATCCAGATAGAAACATCCGTGGTCTCCAAGGTTATGTGAGGACCTGAAGACTACAGATGCTGGCTGTCCAACTGGCCAAAATATTCAGAGGCAGGTTGGCCTCCAAGGTAAGGTCAAATAAAACTGTCTCTGTGTGCGGTGGAGGAAGCTGAGTAAATGTGATGGAAAGAAATCATCAGAAGACTTCTATTTGATGCCTTGTGATCCTGCTGAAATTAGAGATTCATTGTTCCGGTCACTGTAAAACAGAGTATCACCATATCTTGGGTCATTGTACAGCTAACATATATAATAATGTTGCCACAAACTTCAAAATTTTTAAAAGTATTTATACTCACAGCATCCCCATTAGGCACAGGAGCTCAAAAGAAGACTCCAAAGTCCAAACTCACTACACCTACCTTGAGGTGTTTGTCTGGGGTGAAGACAATGACTATCCTACAGTGACTCACATTGTATGTGTCTCCTTTATGTATTCCATTGGTTTTCCTGTTTCCCAGCAGTGCCCTATACAAGAATCAATATTTCTTGTATTTTGTCCAGTGGTGGAAGCTTATACTTTTTATTCCTTATTGACCAACCAAGGCCACATAGTCTGGTGTGTGCCACAGCATCTCGGTTAGGGAGACCTAGACTTTTGTCCATCTAGACTATCTAAACAACTTTCTATCTATCTAGGCTCTTCTATCTCATTTAAGCTTCTAAAGTTCAGCTCAGTACATCTAAACTAGTGACTCTATGTGCCACACTCACTGGCTAGGAATGGACACAAGGTGATACATCATTACCTTGTCTTTAAATCTGTGTTGGGATGTTGTTTGCAAATATCTTTCTAGGTCTATATAGAGTCCAGGGGTACAGTGCAATCAACCCCAGGACATCAGAATCTGAACCTCAGTCATCTGTACAATGCAGAGGAGATGTATGGAAACAGAGTGCCACGTATCATTATTTGGATAATTGACTGAGTTGAGCTGCCTCACCTGTACCTGCTGAGAACTTATGAATTGTCTTGCATGTCTACTTGAACAAAACCAGACAGGAAGAAAGGCATTGCAGGACTGTTCGGAGTAAACTGTCAAGTATTTTGACATTTCAAATATACTGAGACCGTTTTCCTTGAAAAAAAACAACAAAACAAAACAAAAAACCCCAACCAACTCAAACATAGAACACTGAATCTTACAACCCAAAAGAGAGGAGTCAGGAAGTAAAGAAAGGATGCCAATCCTTTTACTAGACTCTTGTCCACTGATGAACAAAATGAAGATCTGTGATGATTCCTAGTGCATTTTTAATATTCCCATTTCTTCAGAAAGAAAATATGCTGAGCAACAGTGTGTAAGAAACACAGACATCACAACTAAAGATTTGTTTGCCCTAAAAGTAGCATCTGAACCAGATGAGAAATGGAAAGTGTAAAAACAGTCAATAGTCTTCTAATTAACATATTTATGGGTGTACTGGAGCCCAGAAAAACTAAGGGGAATTTAAACAGTACAGATTTGATCATGGAAATAAAGTTTCATTATTTATGTGGCTGTAGTTATTTACAAAAAAAGTTAAAAGACACATTTCTTCATTTCTTCTGAAGCTGTCTAGCCTCAATATTTATGAGCAGTTTCATTTCTACCTGTTATTCTCAACTATCCTAAAACATCTAACGAGGGGTCAATGATTTCTTTTGGAAAATCATTTTCTTTAAAGCTAAGTTTACTTCTGATAGAAATCTTAGAAAGTTATTTATGGTTGATTTTAAATATTACTGTCATAACTTTCAAAAAAGTATCCTGAACTATCCTGAACTACAAAACTTGAAACATTCTACCTACTACTCTCCATTTATGGCAGACTGTCAACTTCTATTCAGTCATACAATCAAAACATTAAAGTTCTTTCTTAGTTTATTATTCAGCTGTAGAAATACAGAGAAGCCAAACAGTGGAATTATAAGGTGGGCACTCACTTCTCTAGAAATCTAACCTGTGCTGTAGTATAAGAACTTCATGCCAAAACTCAGGAAAAAAAAGTGGGATTTTTGTCTACATATGGATTCTTAAATAGCCTTAATATTCTCCTAAAGCAATGTTATAATGCAGATTGAATTTCTGAAAGGAACCGAAGTTCTTTAATTCAGTTTTGGTGCAAAAAAAAGCAAATCAAACTGCTTTCATGCAAAACCAAAAATGAATGGCAGGTTAGGCTTCTGAATTAATATAATTTTAACATTATAATTAAAATTATGAAGGGGAATAAAATATAATTCCTTTCGAAGTCAATAGTTCCTATCATGTTTTTACTGAAATGGTAGCTGCACCACCCAGAAGCTATGAATGTCTATGGTGATACTCAGAATCTCTCAAACATTTGGCTAGAACACAATTTTGAAGGTCATTGAAGGTAATTATTCTTTTGCCAGAAAGAGAGAACTTAGATTATGGTCTCTTCTCTTAGAGACTCCTTGTGCATTTTCTGTTTAACAGCCACTGGTAAGACACATAAACAGCTTTAGGAAGTGGGATAGAGGCTAGAATTCCTCCACCATTCAGCACAGACAAAGGTTTTAACACGGGTATGGGGAGAGGTGTCACCTGAATTTTATAATCTCTTTTGTGAAATGGCCCAAATTCAGAAAGAATGATGAACACATTACAGAGCATGCTCTTATATTTTGTTTAGAGAAGGTTTTGGAAGACTGGACATCGTGTTCAAATCACTTGGTGGGAAAAAAATAGTAAAGACTAAAACCCAGATGTTATCTTTCCCATCATGCTCTAACTTTTTATATTTGCACTCTCTTTTTTGCAGATTCTGAGAAAATGAATTGGTGCTCTGGAAACTAAGAGAACAAAGGTTTATTAAGTCTCAGTTCTAGATCTATCAATTTTCACTACCTGCATATTGAATGCCTACTTCCCAGGAGCTCTGCAAAATATACACAACACTAAGAAAACACTCAGATTCAGTAAAACCACTTTCTGCCCTTCATATTTCAGAAACTTGTGGAAATCCTCTTTTTTATCCTTTTTGTATTTCACAACTAGGTAAAGTTTGTTGGTGTTACTGCACATTTTAAGATACTGTTTCAAACTTGTTAATCATTTACATGCAGGGTTATCTGTGTGTTGGCCTCTTTTGTAGCCACAAAGTTGAGTTTCTCAATAACCAGCAAGCAATATGCATAGGCACAGTCGCTTGAAAGCATAAAGCATTAATACTCAAAAAGCACTGGTACCCAATAGTATCTCAGTTTCCTTTCATTCCCATTAATGATGGGATTTCAATTCTGATTGTACAGAAAAGATAATTATTTCCAAAGCATAAAAAATACCTGCAAAATAAGCAGTGTTTGGCCTTTGACCCGTGCTGGCTGAGAAATTAAATGAATGAGCTGTCCTGTGATGTTTCACAGGCCTCACCACAATTCTTATTCCAGAGCAGGGTGAAGTTACTTCTCACTCTATCTGAGAATTTGAACTTGGGAATAAGCCCCAAGTTCCCTTTTCCTGCTCTAGGCTGGACATTCCTCTTCCCATTTTTCAGTACAATATTAATTTCACAATGCATGTTTTGGCTTACAGTGTTCACTCCTCTGTTCTAGCCCGTAGAAGATATTTCTTCTCTTTTGCTTTATAGTCCTGCTCCCTGATTTCAGCCAAAATATTACACATTTTAGCTGTTTGTCTTACTCAACCTTTACCCCTTGGAAAGCCAACAACAGCTGAGAATTTGCCTTGCTTTTTTTATTTATTTTTTTTCCCTACCATGTTCTGCTGAAGTCTACTGTTTCCTAAATTTGTTTGGGAGCTACCATTCAGTACACTCTTGTCCTGAACTGAAACCAGGAAATACTTTGAGTTGAGATATCTAACTTATTTACTGATAAATAAAACAATAGCACTGAATTTAATGAGAAGAAAATGGATAGAAAACCTGAACTATCAAACAACATGTCATGAATTTTAATAATTAAAATTTTCTGAAACTATGTCTAGGGGGGGTTGGAACTTGATGATCTTCAGGTCCTTTCCAACCCTAACTATTCTATGATTCTATGATTCTATACAGTGAAAAAAGCATGAATAAAAAAAAATTAATAAAATCCCACAGCAGAATAAGTAGGTCTGAAGCTGATCATGGAGCCACAATGTTTATCAGACTGTTTGACAAATTTACTTTTTGCTCTCTATATGACTAATCTTTTAAATGATATGTCTGTTCTTTTTAATATAATATTAATGAGTGATTCAGTATTCAAATAGTAATTAAAACAATAGTTCACAGGTTGGAGAATTCCCTGCTAAGAATTCATTAACAGGAAATAACACAGAATACAAACTTAAGGAAAGCTAAAAATGAAGACCATTAGATAAACATGAAGACCGTTAGATAGTAGTGTCTAAAAGTAAAATAAAAGTATAACTTTCTAATAAAGACCGCAATATCTATCTCTCCCATGTCATACTATAAAAAGATGTCATTTCAGCACCTATTATGCTGAAGTATCCTTCTATGTGTTCAATATTCCTAGCACATAAATGTTATCATAATGTTATACCAGCAGTAAACTTGACCCAGTATGTCCCAAGCTGGCCAATAATTTTGCATAACTCTCACTGGTGTTGCTTATGCTAAAAATGGACTGTAAAACTGGGGACATGATAAACGTATGAAAAATAATGAGTGGTCTAAGGAAGCAGGAGGGAAGATGATATTCTCCTTCTCCCAGAACAAATGATACAGGGCATATTCAATGCATATGGAAGAAGAAAAAAAAATTTTTTTTTTATTATAGTAGGTACTAAGATGGGAATTATTTACTACAGAAAGACATAGAGTGCAATTTAATAATATTCAGTATATACTAGGACATGTATATAGATATCAGAAATCCCAATAAATATTATTTTAAGTATTATGAACATTTTAGAATGGGTACTAAAATATGTTTGGAGGCTTCAGGCAACTTCTACACTATTACATATCAGAATGTGCCTGTGTACAGCAGATAGTTCTTCCACTGTCTACTGAAATGTTCTTAACTTACCTCCCAAATCTGGCTCAAGACAACAACAAGATCCAGATGGGACAGATTATTCTTTCTATGAAATATAACAAGACCTATCACGGAATCATAGAATCATTTAGGTTGAAAAAGACCTTTAAGATCATCAAGTTTAACCATTAATCTAGTACCTCCAAGCCCAAAACTAAATCATGTCCCTAAGCACCACAGCTACAGACCTTTTAAACACCTTCAGGTATGGTGACTCAGCCACTTTCCTGGGGCAGCCTGTTCCAATGCTTAACATTTTCAGTGAAGAAATTTTTCCAATAGCCAATATAAACCTTCCCTGGTGCAACTTGAGATTATTTGCTCCATCATAGAACCATAGAATGGTTTGGGTTGGAAGAGACCTTAAAGATCATCTAGTTCCAAGCACCATGCCATAGGCAGGGACCAGTTCACTCATTCTATCACTTATTACCTGGGAAAAGAGACCAACACCCGTCTTCCTTCAACCTCCTTTCAAGGTACTTTCAGCCAGGATGCTGTTGCCCTTGTTGGACAACTGAGCATACTGCCAGCTCATACTCAGCTGGTTGTCAACCAGCACCCCCAGGTCATTTTCTGCTAGGCATCGTTCTAGCCACTCTTTCCTAAGCCTGCAGTTTTGCACGGGGTTGTTATGAGCCAAGAGCAGGAGCCAGCATTTGAACCTTATACAATTGTCCTCAGCCTATTGACCCAGCCTGTTCAGGTCCCTCTGTAGAGCCTTCCCTCAAGCAGATAGGTAAGACAGTGATATTTAGGTACTCTTCAAGAGAATGATCCTTGACAGTGAGGAAAAACCTAAATGAACCCCTGAAAGATCTTCCTTTCAAAACCCTCATTTCTGGTGGAGCAGTGGGAGAAGAGTAGGAAGTATGAAACATTACCTTGGGTAGTTTTTATTCCTTTCCAGAAGTACATCACATACACGTGTGGATGTGAACAGAAGTTTTAGTTCATCCTTAATAGAAAGCAATATCAGAAAGGCACACAAATAGGTTGTGGGCACTTGTGCCTAGAAGGCTTTTTGCCTGTGCGTATTTTTGCCACAGCTACATTAATACAATACAGATAAGATTTAACATTATATTTACATACCTGTTCTTCTTCCCCTTTTTTACACTAGCTGTTCCTAAGTAATTCCTGATGGGTAATGAGAGCTGAAAGAATACATTTTCAACAGGGCATTACTTCAGTTTTCAGAAAAGGAAAATATAAGAACCTTACTTCTGTGTGCACAGGTGTACTCAAATATACAAGAAAATTGAAAACCAATTTCAAAGGCAGTATTGGAAACAATCTGAGCAGGTTTCAGATGCTGCTATGTGTAAAATAACTCACAAAATGATTTGGGAGTCTGTCTCTCATTTCTGTATCCAGTTTATATGACCAAAGTCCATCAGTACACACTGAAGTGGAAAGCAGAAACTAAATTCATTGTTTGTGTCATTTCAAATATAACACACAGATTTTTTTCAACAAGGCCATTAAAAAAAAAAAAAAAAGAAAAAGAAAAAGAAAAAAGCCATAGCTTAAGGCAGAAAAATCAATAAAAAATAAATATGCTTTTTAATTGCCTAGCCAAGCAAGGCCAGGTTGGACAGAGCCTTGGGTGGCATGGTGTAGTGGGAGGTGTCCCTGCCCATGGCAAGGGTGTTGGAACTAGATGGTCTTAAGGAACTAGATGGTCTTAAGGAACTAGACGGTCTTAAGGAACTAGGTGGTCTTAAGGTCCTTTCCAACCCTAACTATTTTATGATTCTATGATTCTATGATTTTAATTATAGCATTAAAACAAAAAGTATAAACATTGACTGTAGCTGCATCAGCTTTAATGGAGTTACACAGCAACAGAGTGCCTTTTTGTGTCCTTGTTGTTTTACAAAGCAGATATGAGTTAGTGTAAGAACAGGAAGGACATCTTATATTTTTATAGAGGTACCTTTTTACTTCTGCATGCACAATTTGCTTTGATTTGAAGAGAACTTTCTCCTGTCAGAAAATGAACAGAATACACATGAATGCACAGACCCATACTTCACAACAGATGAAGAAATATAATCCAAAACATACTACATTATCTCATGAATACTAACTTTATAAAAAATGGAAAACACTTGGAGTAATTTTTTACTATATTTTTAGTGGGATAGTATAGTATATGCATCAATACAGACTTGCAGCTATTCTGAATACAAACTTCATCATTCTAATTTCAATCATATTTTTCCACTATTAAAAAAAAAAAACACAAAAACACAACCACAAAACAAGCAAAAAAACCCAACACAGATGTTTATGTGAAGCCAAAGATCTCTTACAACTGGTTGTTTCTAAACAAAGAGCAAATTGTCTTTTCTTTCTATACAGAAACAGGAAAAAATGACTACTCAAAGGTGTAAAATAAAATCAGATTAGAGCATTCAGTCCAACCAGAGCAGTCCACCAAGAAATCTATATAATAGAAATAATTTATTTATACTTATCCATAGTTTTATTCTGCAGAATTCTTCATCTTTTCTGTTTTAATTTTGGTGGTGTTTATACTGTGGCACTACTAACAGCCTGCTGAAAATGAGGACATTTAGAATTGTTTATAAAAATGCAAAGCATTATTCTTCTTTTCTGTCTTTGTTTCATTGAACTCTACAGGTGAGCTGCCTCAGCTAAATAAATTCTTTATGCATTAACATAAAATAATTCATATGAGTCTAGGGAGACTTTGAGCTTTTCCTTTTCATTGGGATATAAATATTGAAATCCTAGGGCTTAAGATAAACTGGAATTTGAAGAATCATCTCTGATCTGAAACTTGTTGAGGTGAGGCAGACTATGCCCCAGTTCTACCACTGCAACTTTCATCATGTTTCATCACTGTCTTTCTTCTCAGAGTTCTGGAAAGGAGCTGAAATTGTATTCACCCAGAAGGTGGAGAAATTTTGCAGGAAGACAGCTCATACTCAAAAGCTAGCCTCTTCAAGTGAAAAAATAGCTTTATTATTTAAGGACTAGGTATCGGGTTATTCAGCACACCATGTTTAATTTAAGTTGTCTTTTTATGCCTTATGCAGTAGACAAACTTCCCATGATAGAGCAATAAAAAAGGTCAGTATAGTAGTCTGTTAATTTTTTGCTGGGTTATATAGCCAAAAGATTCAATGAGACTTGAAAGCATGGAAAGATGGATAATGAGTGTGATACTAAATAAACAGGTGTATAAAGATGAAGTACAGTGAACTGATTGTTAACTGGTAATAACAGAAGTTATACTGGTTATAACAGAAGTTATACTATCAATAACAGGAGATATAATAATCATGTAATGACAGGCTTCTTGTGTTCCAGTAAAGAGTCTTATGATGTAAGGAGTATTAAAAAGCAAAACATCTGCTAGACCATAATGGTCATATCTACTCTTCTTTTTAAATTTTATGTTTTCATATAGGCAAGTAAATCAGGAAGTTTTTAGATAACTTTCTAACATTAGTGCAGAGCTCTTTTATTATTAATAATTTTCAACTTTGCAAGTTTTTAGATTTCAGAGGGGGAGAAAGGGAGTGTTACTGATGCTAGTAGTATATGCATAATAATTAATTTCTAGTTATATCAGTAGCTCAGTAGGCCTATTATCTCATCTTCAAAACAGCATACTGTTGTTAATATTGCACAGCATTTTTCTATTTATACTTGTATTTCAGCAGACTATGGGTTAGTTCTTTCCGAATTTGCTTATGTGACTCTTTATATCTCCTGAATAAATGAAGAGCTGTATTTCTCAAAAAGTGGAAGTTAGTCAAAGGTTAAAGATCAGGTAAGAGATCAGGAAAGATTTAGATCAAGAGGACAGGATATGCTTATTTTGCTGAAAAGTGTTTACCTTCCATTTTATTTCAAACAATTTTTCCTACTTAATTCAGAAGAAATTATTAGACATTTATTTTTTGTTCCTTTTAAAAAAGAGGGATAAATTACCACATCTTACTAAAAGTTGCCTTCATTTGATTTTATTATTTACCAAAGTATAAGTTTGGTATTCCACAGGATAGTCTTTCTTATTAGTAAAATGATAGAATTTTTCATCATTCATTGCTATCCAGCTAAACAGCCTTTGATTATATGTGAATTTTTTCTTGCCTACGGTTGAATATTCCTGTAGCTTCTAAAGCCTAGTTAGTGACATGAATTCTTCTTACACATTAAATATTAACAGGCAGACAAGGTTTCAACTGGAACTGATCTACTTAAAGAATACTCTTCAGAAAACACTGACAAAAATGCACATAGCAAACTGCAAGAAGGAAACACTTTATGTATGTTCCTCCACTTACATCTTTGAACAGCACACATAAGAACTGCTTGTTTCAATACTGTGAGAACAATATTGGAGAAATTCTTGTGCAAACAATTTAAAGACATGCTCAGGTAATCTGTACCAGTTATCAAACAGAACACAAAGAATCTGTCTTTGAAGAAAATTGGAAACATTGCCTGGGTAAGGACAGCTGCACCCAAACCCTTGTTTTCGAGTTCAGCATCACCTTGTATAGTACCTGGGTACATAGAGAAAATGACCAAACAAAAACCCGATGGTCTTAGTATTCGAGAGGAACAAATGTAATTGGAAATGAAATCAAAGAAAGAGATATCGCTGTTCTAAACAAAAATATAGCTAATAAAATTGAGTCAGAAGATCTAAGAAACTCTACATGAGCCTGGGAGAAGGAAACAAGGAGCCAACAGAGTCTCTGATTTGTGTTTCTGCTCAATTTACTTGAGCAGGATGAAATCTGCCACTGGCAGACCAAAACCAAACTGTGCACACTTTTAGTTCCCACCTAAATCCTGTTTGCAAGACTTAAGTGATGCATAGACCTTTACTGGCTGTTGAAACAAAGATGAATTTGATCATTTATGAGTAAACCAGCAAGAAATGAGGCAGAATACATAAATATTTTTTCTAAGGTCTAGTTTCAAGTGCAGGATTGTTTGTACTGATGTAGAAGCTATCGGGGGACACAAGAAGTTCAACTGACCTGACATTTTTTAAAAATTAAAGGATAACAGTTTTCTCCTTCTGATTCTGCTGTGCAAATACTGGTCCCCTTCCACTGTTTCTGCAGACTTTTGAAAACCGATTGGAGTGGCTTACAAACAAATAACTGCAATGTGGAAATAGAATACTCTTTTCTTGGAATTAGTTTTTTGAATACCCTCAAGAACGCTGAAGAGTAACAGCAGTATCAATACTAATTATGGGAGTATAACACTCCAATCCTATAACTTTTCATAAGCATCCACAGGGCTGTGAGTCATTTCAGAGAATAAAGCAGCAATGTATCCCCTGCCCTAAGAAGTTACAAACTACTCCCCCAGTATCTCAGAAATAGTAAGTGATCTGACAAACAGCAGAGATAAGTCTAGTGTTCCACACCAATGCATACTTTAATGCTTTAGTGTTAGCAGTCTGGCACCAGTGTGTGTAACTTTTCCACTTAATGCTGCCAGTTTTACTATTTTATTCTACTTTCATAGCTCTTTGTGTGCAAAGAGCAAGACATGATATATGTGGGGCAGGAAATATGAGTTTCTGTGGTATCTTCCACATTTATGCAACCACATAAAAAATAGGGCAAGTGGATTTCTGTAGAAGAGAAAAATCTTTGCTTGTATGTTACTTCAAACTAAAGAACAGCCTCAATGAATTCAGGAAGCACACAGTTATATAGATCAGGACTTTAGTGTGATATCAAGAAGAGATTGTACTGAAAAGGAATGACACTGGCATAAAACCAAAGAAGTAAGAAAGAATGATAGGGAGAGAAAAAGAATTAATCAATATTTTTTAGTGTTGTTTAAAAGAATATCCTAACTAGCACTTAAAGCAGACAAGAAGCTGTCTGAAACAAATACAAAAACATCTGAAATACAGAATATTAATTTATGTGCAACAAAGACTTACAATTAGCTCAACTGTGGAGGCCATTTTCAAATTAATCCCTTAATATTTTATACTTCAAATTTAAATGCTTATATGCTTATATTCAATTTAGAAAGTGCACTAGTTAACCTCTGATCTTTCTTTCATCCAGACTTTCCTAAAGCATCAAGATTTTCTTCAAGTTTGTCAATCGCTGTGAATTCAAATTACCTTCTGAAAGTTTTAAAAGTAGAAACTACAAGCAAATATTTAAATGAGACTGCCCTGCTACTTTTCCGCATGGAGCCTGTATGCACCCTGTTTTGAATTCAAGCTATTTGTATTATAGCATTCACATTTTTTGCTGCTGTTAACGGCAGATGTCATTTAAGGGTTTAGGAGCTACATGCTTTTAAAATGAGGATGAGTACACGTTGTAAATTTCTAGAGGTTATTTAGTTATAGGATGAATCATTGTTTAGGTTGTACTCAACTGCTTATAGAATCACCTCTCTTTTTTGTGGAGTGCAAATTTTTACAAAGGAAATGTATGTGCCCTATTCCTGTAAAGACAAGTAAGAGATATATTAATATCACAATTTAGTCATTAAAATTCTTCACATATCATAAAGAATAACAGAATACTGTGTAGAGAAAATCAACCTAATACATACAGGATTTTCCAAAATCTAGTCTTGTTTGAACTAAAGCATATCTTTAAAAACACCCATCTAATTTTGTTATAAGAATTTACAGTGATGAAGAATACAAATGCAGCAGCCTCAGCAAATTGATCCAGATGACAACTGTTCTCTGCCTGTCAGAAAGATACGACTCCTTTCTTGTGCAAGTTTATCTAATTTCTCCCAATAGCTAAGTCTTCTTGTACACAGGCCTCCTAAGTTAAAAGATGGCCGGTATAATTTCTGTGTTAAAAACATTTCCTTTGAAAATGTTTGACAGTGTCAAACTTCAGGCACTTTCTTTTTCTAGTGAAAAATGTGATTTTTTTTTTTAAATCCACTTACCTAATTCCTCCAAATGAACAAATGCCAATCTGAATGGTGGGAATGGAGACAAGTGAATGCTTCTGACTGTGCCACACGAAAAGTAACAACTGTTACTGATGGATGCAGAAACTTTAGTTTGTTTCCGCCATGATAGAACCCTACTGTCAATTCTGCTCATAAATCTTTTAAAAGCATTAGAGCTGCACCTAGATTTGCATGAGAATCCCTCACATAGGGAGGGATAGAGATTCAGAGCAGCCCTGTGGAGAAGGACTTGGGGGTGCTGGTTGATGAGAAAATGAACATGAGCCGGCGGTGTGTTTTTGCAGCCCAGAAAGCCAACCATGTCCTGGGCTGCATCGAAAGGACCGTGACCAGCAGGTCCAAGGAGGTGATCCTGCCCCTTTATTCTGCTCTCGTGAGACCTCACTTGGAGTATTGTGTGCAGTTCTGGTGTCCTCAACATAAAAAGGACATGAATCTGTTGGAACAAGTCCAGAGGAGGGCCATGAGGATGATCAGTGGACTAGAGCACCTCCCATATGAACATAGGCTGAGAAAGTTGGGGCTGTTCAGCCTGGAGAAGGCTGCATGGAGACCTCCTAGCAGCCTTCCAGTATCTGAAGGGGGCCTATAGGGATGCTGGGGATGGACTCTTAATTTGGGACTGTAGTGATAGGACAAGGGGTAATGGGTTAAAACTTAAAGAGGGGAAGTTTAGATTGGATATAAGGAGGAAATTCTTTCCTGTTAGGGTGGTGAGGCACTGGAATAGGTTGCCCAAGGAGGTTGTGAATGCTCCATCCCTGGCAGTGTTCAAGGCCAGGTTGGATGAGAAAGGGATTTTGGTATCACTGTGAGTAGCTTTCTGAAAACATGAAAACAATACCTAATGGCAATACACAGGAAGGGATTGCCATTTTCTCCTGTGGAAAAATGGGAATAGAGTCAGAGCAAAAATGTAACTATGATACAGCTAAAATATACATCTCATGAGAAGAAGCTGAGGGAACCTGGAGTTTTGAGGGGATTTAACAGCATGGCCCCAGTTACTTTCAAGGATGGCATGGAGAAGAAAGAACCAGACTCTTCACAATGGTGAATAGCAGGAGATAAGAGGAACGGGACATAAACTGGTGTAAAAGAGATTCAGACTTGATATAAAAAGAAATGTTTACACCACGAGAACAGCCAGGCAGTGTAGCGAGTGTTTTAAAGAAGTTGTATAGTCTCTGCTCTTGGAAGACCTAAATGGATAAAGCCCTCGGCAACTTGATAGGATATCATAGCTAACTCTGCTTTGAGCAGAAGGCTATGGTAGAAACATCCTGTATTGAATTATACTATGAATTTATAACCTAGTGATCTTCACTTTTCACAGTGTTAACACAATACTTTCTCCAGTTCATCTTGGTAGTTATACGAGGGAATAGCAATCCTGATGTGAAGATAATTAATTCTTTTGAACTAGTAGAAAGAAGTAAAAGCTTGACTTCCCTGAAATAACAGTAAAATGCCCAAGACTTTGTGGCAGTGGTGTTCTAGTCATTTAAACATGCAGCACCTATGTGCTTATTTCAGTGGTAATTTGCCAGATGATACATTTTTCCAAACTGCAGCCCCAAATTAATGAAGCTTGTAAGTCTTCCTTATTTGAAGGAAGTTTAAACATAAGCTACAAAAGTCCCAATTAGATTATATCATAAATGGGATTTAAGTTGTAAACACAGATCTGTGGACTTCTTGCATAGGCAAAATTTCATCCATACGTAGTTTTTCACTAGCATTGCTTATACAAAAAAAGGTTTTCAGGACTAATAATGACATTAATAATAAAGAAAGAATGAATACTAGATAATTTAACCTTTCAAGTATACTGCAAAAGCGGGTCCATATATATTATTGCAATCACAAGAAAGATACAATCTTTTGGTTTTCTGCTTAATTTAACATCAGCTTGAAGAGTACTGGTTGATAAAAAACACTTCAGAGAATGAAAACTGAAACCAGAAAACTAGACATGATAAAAGTGGTACATGATTAGCTATTGTACTGAAAAGGATTTAAATCAATTTAAAAAAAAACTGTAGTAATCTGCCTGGGTAAAAATATGTGACCTGCCTGGGTTTTCCAATGGACTATGACTCTTTATTGAAATATGTTACAATTATAATTTACCCATTTTCATCTCTGTGCTCAAATGCTCTCTGTAAGGTTGGTAACAAATGCTGAAAAACTGAGTTTCTACATATGAGCTGCTCTATAAGTAAGGAGAGAATCCCAAACAAGAGATAAAGTGAGCAATGTGATTAAAATGCTACACATGTGCTTGAAAAAAATCCTAGTGATTTTAGGAATGTTAGAAGTTTTAAGACTGCATCTATCCTCAGACTAAGGTGGTAAAGCCACAATATCTATAAAAGCAGAATGAGCATCCTGAGACTTGCTGAATGTATAACACCACCACTAGCATTTTTATAGCACTTTTCAATGAAATTGCTCCTAGCATTTTAAACAGGAGACTGTGCTTTGTTAGCCTTATTTTACAGTTCATGGAACAAACATACTGAGAAGGTGGCAAAAACGTTATAGGAACAAGATCACTACAGAGGTCTTCTCATTCCAAAGTCATTAACAGCTACCCTTTGTTACAGTTCTTAGATGTCTCTTAGCTGTCTTGAAGTTGTAGACTGTTCAGAAGGGAGAGGCATATAATTTTGTATGCTTCTTTCATGACTTTAGGAGGACATGTATGCAGTTGTTTCAGTACAAGTAACAAAATTGCTCCAGTGATGAGAAGTGAATGGAGTATTAGATGATGTTCTCACCTACTTCATCTTCTGATGCAGTCCCACACTAGCCCTGCAGTTCAGCGCTCCCTAAACCACAGCCAGGATACTGCATCTACCTTTGGGACCACAGTGTGAGAAGGAAAACAATAAACAGGAATTCAGTGGAGGTAATTTACTAACAGTTAGAAACCACTTTATTTTTTTTTTAGAAATAACTAGTACTGTGGTTTAGAAACAAAGCACTTTCCTACTGGCACACACTGTTAATGTAAAAAATATTAAAAATGCATATGCATTTTATTAGGACGTGAAAAGGGGTATTGGATAAAAATTTTTCTTGGTATTGTTTGGATTTTATAGACCGTTAAAACTTAGTCTTGTAGTTAAACAATAAGTAAACCATTAAGTAGATCATAGGGACCAACACATACACCATATAATTATGACTGCACAGTGGACAGAAGTTAAGAACCACAGTCTCAGAAACTGTGTTTGCAGCAGTTTCAAATGAAAGGATCCTGTTACCCAAGACTAGATCAGCCATCTGACCTAGAGGGCCATTGCATAGTATGGCAATTCATTGGGTAATTATGGTACTGCTTGCCCAGATTTTTCATATGCTCTGTAAAGAAAAAAATCTTTCATCAGATGCTATAGCCTCTTTTTTCCAGATCCTATTTGAAGTCCAGAGTGGAGATAATTGCAGGAAACAGCCTGACCTGAGTTCCATATAAAGTAACAGAACAAATAATTAGAAGGAAAAAAAGTTAAGCTACCAAACAGAATTTATAATAAAAAAGCAAGAATAATTTATATTTAAAAAAAAAAGCTGTCTAAGATAATGAAGACTAGAAAGCTACTGTACAGAGGAAGAGATTTGATAGGTGCGTTAGCTAGATTCAGCAACTGCCAGCTTGTATCTTGGAAAATTTCTTAGGAAATTGAAATTAAATTCTGGACATACTGAAACCAATGACTAAAAACAATTAAACAAATTTAGCAGCATTTCAGATAAACTGGAATCCTTCTGAATATAGGGCTGTCTGTTATGAGATGGTAATCTATTTTATCAACCTGCCTTCCACACATAAAGCATGCTTGCACACTTGCAGGAATAAGGATGTGCTTGATCTGTTGTCTTGGTTGCTGCTTGGCTGCTTTTTTCCTGAGTGGTATTCAAGGAATCTCTTAGTCAAAGTCTTCCCTGTTTTTCCTGACGATTTATATCTGTTTATCAAACTATCAGTTGAGGAGCACTTGTGTGTCTTCTGTTGTAGTAAACTAATAGGATCCTGTCCTCAAGTGACAAGTATTCTAGCATTGGGAATGGTCAACAAAGATGATACACAAAGGTAAATGTTCATTACCATTGGGAATAGACAGAAACTCACAATTTATGAGCTTAGTATGTATTTCCTGCTATTTTCTGTTGAAATCATAACTGCAAGTTGCCCACATAAGGAACATTGTCAAAAATTTTGTTATAAAATGTGTTTTCTGATTGTTTTGCTTCTCATTTTCTGACATATGACACAGGAAACTGGTATTTTTGGCAAGAAGTACTTTCAGGACACTCTCACCTAGATTCAAGGGACTGTAAGTTACCTACAAAAGCAGAGTCATCCTATTTCATACCTGAAATCAATAAAAGGATTTCAAACCATGTCAGACATTCAGAAGTGTGTGGCTCTGATTTTATTGTCAGAAGAGAATAGTTATAGAAACATAACTTTGTTATAGCTTGAAGCTTCTATTTCATATGAATAGAACTGCAACTTTTAAATGTGATACTGCTGAAACACAACCAATTGTCTTTGTTGGTTTTGGCTGGACTAGAGTTAATTTTCTTCATAGTAGCTATACTATGATTTGGATTTGTGCTGGAAACAGTATTGGTCATATAGGAAAAAATAATGTTTTCATTATTGCTGAGCAGTGCTTACAGATGTCAAGGCCTTTTCTGCTCCTCACCCCACCCCACCAGTGGGTACACTGAGGGTGAGTTGTGAGGGGACACAGCCAGGATATCTGACCCCAACTGACTAAAGGAGTATTTCATGCTATATGACATCATGCGCAACAATATAAAGCTGGGGGAAGAAGAAGAAGGAAGGGGGGGACCTTTGGAGTGATGGCATTTGTCTTCAGAATTGACTGTGATGCGTAATGGAGTCCTGTTTTCCTGGAGATGGCTGAACACCTTCTTGATGATCAGAAGCAGTGAATTATTTTTTTGTTTTGCTTTGTTTGAGTGCATGGCTTTTGCTTCACCTATTAAACTGTCTTTATCTCAACCCAGAAGTCTTCTCACTTTTATCCTTCTGATTCTCTCCTCCGTCCAACCAGGAGGGAGTAAGCAAGCGGCTGGCTGGTTCTTTGATGACAGCTGAGGTTAAAATATGACATTGTCCCAATAGACAGTCAAAACAAGATATGTCAGATTCAGCTCCCTTCCACAAACATACCACAATCTGTTTTCATAGGAAAGGGATATAGTTTATTTGTTTTTAATCTGACTCCAGACCTGACATATGGCACCTCATTAAGCTCTCTTCACTTGTTCTGTTAAAAACAACCATCCACAAAGGAGGTATGCAATTTCTAGCACAAAAGATAAACTCAGAAAACTTTATGCTATCTTACAAGCTCAACCAGCCTGAACACCTGACTTCTGGTTTTGAAGGGTAACTGTCACTTAGTACCACAGCACATGTAGCAGCCTGTTAGCAAAGAAACTTTTCATCTATACCTCAGAACTTTTCCTACTCCACAGAGTCCAATAATCTATCAAAATGAAATAATAAATTTATAATTCACTACCACAATGCAGGTAAATCCCCCAAAAAAATGAAATAAATTCAGGAAAAAAAAACAAAACATGGGTGGGTTGTTTTCTAACTCAGAACTTTATTATCATACAGCAAGGCTTTTGAATCCCAGAAATCCATTTTGCAGCATGTGGAAATTTAAGGAAGACACAACAGCTATGACATTATTGGAAACTGAGAGAATGTGGTAGTACTTTGTCATCCTCTCTGTAATACAGCTAGTTATTCAGAATTTAGGCTAAGGCTTTCAGAGGGGATGAAAGTCACGAGTAGAGCCCAGCATCCTCTGGAAGAATGCTATGTAAAGCACAGATACATCATGAAACCTAAGGGAAAAATAATGATATCTTAAACTTGCATAACACATTTCATCTGAGGGAGCAGAAGTACTTCACAGGCACATGGTTTAGGCCCTGCTAAGGTGTTCTGCCTATGGGTCTGTAAAAGGTGCGTTTTCTTTTGTTGAGTTTCCATTTATACTGTTGATGACCATTTTTCCCCATGGAAGCAAGCAAGATTTCAACTCCTGAAGTATCCTACAGTACAGGGAAATAATATTTTAACCGTAAACCTTTGTGCCTGATATATTTTCCCAGCAAGAACCTGAGTCTTCAAGCAACCATGTTATTATTATCTCCAACCCAGAACCATACCCAGAGGAGTACTGGAAGAAAAATGTCCTGACTAAACCATTTTCTGACAGTTGGAAACCAGATTTAGAGGCATTTTTCAGTCTAAGTAAGAATCTTCCATCTCCTACCCCTCTTGCTGGTTTGATACAGCCACACTTCCCAGGTTTATCTAGAAGGTACACAAGAGGGAAACAGGTGAATTGCACGGCAAGGAAGATCTTGGATCTGTTTACACTGATGTTTAAGCTCTTAAGTAAATGGCTGAAACCCACCAGCGGAAAACCCTATCCTGCTACACTTTCCCAACTCTGCTGGAGAAATAACATTTTTAATAGAATGATTTTACTGTTACTTGAGAATAAAACATGCATATCTCTCCTTAGGAAGCATGTTGCATACTATCAGACAAAAGTTCCTTTATAATAAATGAAGGAGCATGATGAATATAATTGTCAACTCAAAGCAAAGTGTCAAGTTTTAAGCTCTTCAGACATACAGAAATCTCTCATGCCTTTAATATACCGAAGGCTCTGAGTCATCAGTGGTGATGTTAAAGCTCAGAAGATGTCATCAAATTGCGGAGAAATGTGTTAAATTTAGCACAGATTGAATTCTTGTAACTCGGAGTCTTCATCCCAGAGAAATACCACGCAGTGCAGGGTGAATATCCTCCTTGCTTTTTCTGTAATCCAACTACACAATTCCTTGTCTCATTAAAAAAAAGAAAAAAAAAAGTTATTTTCCCCAAAGCTGTTTTGCTTTAATTTTTTTGTGTACTTTCCTTAGCATTGACAGATACTCAGCATAACTTCTGCTTGCGTTGAGAGCACTCTCATTCCTACCTAAAGCATGAAGATAAACTTCAACAAAATTTGTGGCTCTCTGAAAATTCTGAAAATGTTCTAGAACTGACAATATCCCATCTGGCAATCTACAGTGCTAGCTTAAGTGGCAAATTGTTTACATCACTACTTGAGACTCACTGGTTACTATTCCTTTAGCTTACTACAGGTTTTACACCTATCATCTTAAACAACCCTCCAGTACCTACCATACAGAAAAGGGATAGCGAGTCTAGAAAACTAAGGTGCAGTAACTTGTCTTCTCAAGAGAAAGACGGCTATGTCCCAGGAAAACACAGGCACTAGGAAAATGTGTTCAGAAAACTGCAGTGATAATCCAGTGTTCTCTTCTTTTAATTCTCCTGCCTCAGTGACATCTATATTTTAGAGGGCCAAACACAGAGATTGCTATCTGGATAGTTTACACTGCCCCACCCAAGTAACCAGAGTACTTGAATTCATTAGTGCATTTGTACCGCTAATAGTTACAGCCACAGATTACAGACACCAAAGGCCTTACTTTGTGTTTATTTTGCTTGCTTTTTTTTCTTTGTTATTACTTGTAAGGTTTTACATCCTTCTAGACAGAATATTATATTTACATGATCCTCCTTTGCACCCTTTCCTCTAAAATTAAGAAGTTATCTTATTTTTTTCCTTTTTCCAAACATTATTGGTTCATATTCTTGCATTACATAGAATCATAGGACAGTTCAGGTTGAAAAGGGACTTTATAGATAATCTACTTCTAACCTTCCTGCCATGGACAAGGGATCTCCCATTAGATCAGGTAGCTCACAGTCCTATCCAACCTGATTTTGAACACTGCCAATGACAGAACATCCGTAACTTCTTCGCCAGCATGTTCCAATGTCTCACCAACCTCATAATGAAAGGTTTCTTCCTTATATCTGGTCTGAACTTACCTTTAGTTTAAAAGTGTTGCCCCATGTTCTATCACTACAGATACTGGTAAAAAGTCTCTCTCTATTTTGTTTATAAGCCCCTTTATATATCCAAAGGACACAATAAAGTCTCCCCGGGCTGATGTTAGAATCTGATTCCACTTCTGAAAGTGTTAATTTTGTGTACACAATTCCCAGACTCTTTTGAACCTCTTAAAATGCAAACCTAATGCGCCTTTTACCTTAATGTAACATAACATCTGTTCTTGTCATCCACAGCTGTTTTCACATGTAATAAAAAGCAGTGAAAAACTCTCCAGTGTAAGATCAGAATTATAAATGATATGCAGCACTAGCTACTAAGTCTGAATGCGGGGCAAGGTTTATGGCATAGGCACAAAAACTGTCCTAATATTGCTTCTTGGATAATGTGCTTGCTTCCAGGATACTTCCCTGTGGGAGTTTTTGTTTTGATTGGTTGGTTTAGTTGGTTTTCACTCAGACTCTTTGTTTAACTGTTTGGGGGTTTTATTTACATTGTTTTGCCCAGGATGCTTGTGCCTGGTGACAATTACACCAGATTAAGCATAAAGCAATTGAGTGAAGAATCACCATTCATATCTGAAAGTTAATTTTTGCAATCTCCTTCAGGTTTTCCAAAGTAAAATCATATAGGTCAGCAGATTAGGTAATACTAAAATCTTTGATCTGTTATGTCCAAGTTTTTTTAGGCACAAAGGAGTTGTAGCTACCGGTCCATTATTATAATTTTTTGAAAAGTTGAGATTAAATCTCATTTAATACAGTAATAATATTAATATTACTTGAATTTTAAAACTACGATAATGTTTAAAGTTTTGATCTTGTAAGTTAGCAAGCAGTGAAACATGCAAACCATAATCTTGTGATGGACACCTCAGTAGTCAAATGTTATGGCTTGTTAACACCACTGTCAATGAAAGTATTTCATCAATTCTTAGTCTCCGAATACATCATTTGTGAATGTGCAGCGTACTCTCAAGACAGCCTTGTTTCTCATGTCCATGAAAGAAGCAATACTACAAATACTTAAATAAACCAGAACGACTGAATAATGACAAAAAGAGACTATTAAAAAATAAATATATTACATATTAACTGGAAGATAATTGAAAGGATCCTGCAAAAGAACATCTTCTTCAATCTTTTTTTTTTCTCCAGCAGTGCAACTTCCTTTTTAAAAAGCAAGCCAACATTAGTTAAAATTTATATTCTTTCTGTCTAACCTGCCATTTCAAGTTCTTGAAACAGTCAAAAATGCCATCAAATTTACAATTTTCATTTTTCAACTGCAATTAATATGATTTCCAGGAAAAGACTATGTTCTTTAGCAAAGCAAAATCTTTTAATCATGACCTCAGAAACAATTTTAGTTAAGGAATGGATAACATTTATGGAAAATTTCATACTGCTGAAAATCAAATCTCAATCAAGATTGTCCCATCTTCTTTAACATTTGAAAATTCTGAAGAGCTGCAACAGCTTTATCTGAAGTATAAAATTTTTATGAAAATTGCAAAAGAAAAGAAACAGAATGGGAAATTATTTTTTATGTGAAAAAACATTGAACTGCACTACAGGTTTTGAAATCTTGTAATAATTTCCAGATAAACCACAGATAACCTAAATTAAGATAAATAATCTGTACTAAATTTACCACTGTATAATGTTACTTTGTACCTCCTTGTGTTTACAAAGATGCATTCTATCCTATTCAAAACTGAACAACCAACACAAGACTGACACATAAAAACAGATTAGAAACCAAACCACTCTGTCATAACCTATGTGCAATTACACTTTAGCTATTTAGCAATGGCCACACTTATGAAGAAACCAAAGAATAATTTATTACAAAAACCAACCTGATTACTTCAGAATATGACCTTTTTCCTAGTATCTGGAGTTACAGCTCAGAGAGTAGTCATCAGTGTTAGCTGTGGAAGAACAAAAATTACTCCTTATGTTTGCTTGTTGACCCCTCTATTAAAAACAGATGGTCACTACAATTTTTTTCTGAGTATTGCTGTTCAGAAATAGATCACAGATTTTTTTTTAGGAGATGGATAAGAAAGGCTATTACGTTTTATACTGTAACTTTAAAAAGTGAAAGATTTTAATGAAAACCATCAAGCTGGTTAAAAGTTTGGCTTAATATTTTGGAGTTTTTGTAAGCTTACATATTTTGAAAACCACAAGTAATGTATTCTTCTTTACTTTAGCAATTCTGCTTTCATTTTACTCAATATGCAGAATACCAGCAGCAGGATTAAGCACCTATTCAACTGTCTACAGGAGGGGTTTCTGCTGCTGACGTGATTTTAGTGCAAACCTGAACAGAATTACATAAAGTGACAGATGCTCACATCTGCCAACGAAGATGTTTTCACATATTAGGCTTTTCCATCATTGAAGTTCAATATGGTATGAAAGCAAGATGAATTAATTTTTTTTTTACTTTTTTTTCCACCAAGATGACAACTAAAGCTCTGTGTAGCCGTTGC
Source organism: Neopsephotus bourkii (assembly GCF_033783945.1). NCBI lineage: Eukaryota > Metazoa > Chordata > Aves > Psittaciformes > Psittacidae > Neopsephotus > Neopsephotus bourkii. The sequence goes on along the minus strand of NW_026901402.1, from coordinate 3,539,047 downwards.
CTCATCTGAGGAAGTCCAGTTCAGGAAGCTGCCCTGTTGCAATATTCCTCATTCTTTTGGGCAGACACAGAGTGACCAGGGACTTGGTATCATAAACTCCATTTTTACACTCTTTATTTCTGATTTTCATTTTCATTATAATAAATGGCTGCAGAGCAAAAGTGTAATGTGCTGCCAGCACACCTATCAGTGGGTGCAGAGCTCGTCCTCTGATTGGAATTTCCAGTCCTTAATGAAGAAGGTAGTCAGGTTAAGGTGTTTTATAGTCACTGGCCTGAATAATAGTCAAACTGCACCAAACTGCAATGCAAGATGTCTGCAAAGAGGGTGGCCATTTGGGGAACTGCAGCATGGTGAAGTTCTCAAAAGCAACAGTTGCATTATCATGGAAACACAGGACCTGTCAGTGATGAGTTGGTGGCTAATGCTCTTACCTGTAATTTTGCTTTTTCCCACTAGGAAATCACTTCAGCCCTCAAAGTCAACACAGTTACTGATTTGGCTGAGGTAAAAGCAGATTAGATGGGGTTTAGTCTTATATAAATCACCCGTACAAGCAAGCTGGGGCCATGGATTTTGTTGAAATGCTAACTGTAACCATTGTATCATGATTTTATATTGTCATTTTTGAAGTAATACAGTGAATTGAAATTCTGGCCTCATGCAATAAATCATTAGAAGGGTATATGAAATGGTATTTCAACTGAAGTCAGCACATACAGTTTGATCCCAAGTGTGCAGTCATTTTTTTTTTTTAAAAAAGAAGAAAGAGTTGCAAATACTGATTCTTTGAAGCCTATTTTTATTACAGCTGTCTCAAGACATGCAAACAGCTACATATGTTATTAAAAATGCAGTGCAAAGTACCTGGCTTTGCTGACATTATATTTTGTGCTGAGATTTCTGTTTAAGGCTTGAAATACACAGAAACATTTCAGATGAGGCATTAAGCAGGAATATTAAGAATAACAAAGCTTCCTCACAAAGAAAGTCACAAAAACTACAAGCCCACATGACTAGCCTTATCTGGTCCCACCATTACTTGCAAACCCAAACCATAAGCAAAAAGAAAAAATATTGTTTATTTCTGATATTTGCAATCATAATGATGACACATAGAATTATAGAATCATAGAATAGTTAGGGTTGGAAAGGACCTTAAGATCATCAACTTCCAACCCCCTGCCATGGGCAGGGAAGCCTCACACTAAACCATGCCACCCAAGGCTCTGTCCAACTTGGCCTTGAACACTGCCAGGGGTGGAGCATTCACAGCTTCCTTGGGCAACCCATTCCAGTGCCCCACTACCCTCACAGTAAAGAACTTCTTCTTTATATCTAACCTGAACTTCCCCTGTTTAAGTTTGAACACACTAGATCTCGTCTTATCACTACACTCGCAATGAAGATTCTCTCTCTGGCATCTTTGTAGGCCCCCTTCAGATACTGGAAGGCTGCTAGGAGGTCTCCATGCAGCCTTCTCTTCTCCAGGCTGAATATCCCCAACTTTCTCGGCCTATTTTCATACAGGAGGTGCTTCAGTCTGCTGATCATCCTTGTGGCCCTCCTCTGGATTTCTTCCAACAGTTCTATGTCTAGCATGTCTCATTTTCCTGTTTATATTTTAAGCATTTTAGGCCAGAGTTGTATGTCTAAGATAAGAAAATGGATGGTAATTTACTTTTTTGCTAGTATAACAACATAAAAAAATTAAAAAAACATCAAAAACTACATATTTTCCCTGGAAGCAAAGTCTTGTTTTGCTGTTTAGCTGAGTCAACCTACTTGTCTTCAGCCTCTAACATTGTGTCCAACACTATTTTGCATATTTATGGGTATAAGTAATTTAAAAATTGTGAAAAATGGCTTTAAATAATTATTAAAGCATATGAGTGGATGTTTTGGAGTTCTGGGTAAATCTATAGTTCACGTTAAAGTACTAGCAGAATTTCCAAAAAATAAGGGATACTGGAACTGCTCTAGCCCCCTTATTTTCATGGTCCTATATGCAAAGCATGTATGTTTAATAATATTTAAATAACAGCAAGACGTTCCAGATATTAACTATCGTTTACATGAACTTACAGAAAAAGATATTCTGAAAGGATTATTTATTCACTGTTTCTAATCTTTGAAATGTTACATGAGAATGAGGTCCTTTAGATTTTAACAGCTGAATCTCCTATCATCTCACAAACATAATTTTTTCTTTAATCTTGCATCCAAGTTGTTCATTTCTTATCAAATGAATATACGGATTAACAGCACAAGATTTTATATTGTATTATGCATACAGATACTTCATCAGTATGCTGAAACCAAATGTCTAAAATTGTTTTGCACCAAAACTATCATTCTCTGGAGTTTGTATACATCCACATCCATTTTTCTGTGCCCATATATATATATGAATGTACTTTAAATATATATGTTTCTATACATATCATATACATATGTGTATATATATGTATGTGTATGTATGTATATATATACATATCATAACAATATACATATATTTTGTTATATGTAGTGTTTAAGTATTTGCAAAGTTAAAGAAATGCTATATTGCACTATGATGTTCTGCAAAAAGGGCTTGTGAAAACAAGGTTCTTGTTTTCCATAAGCTTTTACACCAAAAGGCTACAGCTGACATGCTTATCAGAATAAAGCTTTGCTCTGCTCTTGCCAGTTAAAATCTAAAGACATGTCAGTGTTTTTGTAACTCATTTTCATAGAATTTAGAATTATAGAATGGTTTGGGTTGGAAAGGACCTTGAGATCATATAGTTGCAACTCTCCTCCCATGGGCAGGGACACCTCACATTAGACAGTGTCACTCAAGGCTTTTTCCAACCTGGCCTTGAACACTGCCAGGGATGGAGCATTTCCCACTTCTTGGGCAACCTCTCCCACTGGCTAGTTAGGTATTGTCTGGCAAGACATTTCCATTCCTAAGTAAAGAAGACAAACACCAGATAGATGTCTAATAGGTACAAACTGTGAAGCTGAGGGGTTTATAATAATGGGCAAGGGCACTATGTCCTGCCGCTGATCCCTGAACCTCAGAAAGATAAGAGACCAAGATGCACATTGCAATGGTATGGCACAGCAGAATAAAAGAGGCAGGTAATCCATTTCACTGTCTGCTCTTGTCAGTCAGCATAGCTAGCTCTGCAGTTGCTAATGAAGATACTGTAATGAATGATAGGCCCTAATGAAGATAAGGTACCTAAAATTGTTTTGTTAAAGCAAACAGGGGTCCACAAACTGAAAACAATTTTAATCTGAATAAGAGCCCAGTTCAATCAAAATTTGTCTGATTATCTCTCAGCAGAAGAAGCCAGCAGTACCTCTGGAAGGTGTCAGTAGCCACACCAAAGTGGGATACCCTAAATCTTGAAAAGCCTGAATACATGTGTCTGTGTCTTATAACAACCTTTATCTCCCTGAATAAAGTTCTCCAGTAGGCAGAATCCTAGTTTCTAATCTGACTGAGCCAATGACTCAGCCTGTGACCTTGGCTTAAGCACTTGACCTTCTTCTGAATCAGTCAAGCCAGCTGGAAAATTGGGTGAAAATATCACAACATTGAAAATCAGATTCTGTACCTAAAATGAGGTTTTCTTTGGGGTGGGGGGGGCTGGGGGGGGGGGGGGCAGGGGGAAACAAAACCAGAAAACTGTAGAGAAGAAAATAATTTATTATTTATCTTGAACTCTGGGTTAGAAAGCCAAAGCAGTAATTTCCAGTGTTCACTCTGTAATGATACGATGCTTGCTCCATAAATACTATGACATTGTGTAAGACTATCCATATAGATAAATTGTCTGCAGTTGCTTTGTAAGCAAAGCTTATTCATATAAATTAAAGTTTTTAAAGAGTTCTGTTAGTTTAACCTTTCAGCATTTAAAAAAAAAAAAAAAATCAGTGTTCTCAATGTCTGAAACAGCCTTGCAGAAGGAAGGACTAAAATTGTAGCTCATCAAAATTTATGTAATTCACAGCAAGGTTCTAAACACATTCCAATTTCAAACCACTAAGGTTCAAATGAGAATAAACAGTTTTCAAAGTCATTGAAAACAGAAAATAGAAAAAAAAATAATTTCACCCACCTCTCCAAGCTTGTAATTAATCTTTTTATTAAAGTCTTGGAAAATAATATGTAATGTTTTCAACATCTACCCTTCAGTTGTTATCAATTATTCAACTTTCTGGTTGAAAAATAAACCAAAATAAAAAACAGATTTTAACAGATCCTGTTCCAAATATACACTGAAAGTTCATTATTTTAATTTGTGAATGAAGAATCTAATGTAACCTGATTTTCTGACACAAATGCTTTTTGAGATCAAGTGGGGGGTATAACCATTGTCATAGAAAACAAATATTTCAAATTCTTGTAGCATTTCTTACAAACTAACAAGGTTTGATTAAAAAATAAACTTTTTTTTTTTAAAGATTGATATATTCACAACTAATTATGAAAACTGATAGATTAAGCCTTTCGTGCTCAGGGAATATGAGAACAATCATGATTAAAGACAATTTATAATTTGATATAATTATTTGGAGGAACATGTTAACTCTGTAGATAGTCCCTAAATTCTCCAAAGGTATTTGATATTCTGTATCAATATCTGGTAGTTGCAAGCCATGGTTTCGTCCTGTGCTTCAGCAAAGTGTTTAAGCAAGTACAGATCTTCAGGTAGGTAAATTATCTCATTAAATTTAAACGAGAATTTGCATGTGTTTAAATTCACAAACTCTGATGACTGTTTAGATACAATTCGTCAGATAGTCAAGAGTTTTGAGAAGCTTTTAATAAAAATAAACTGAAATGAAGGAGTGAAATTGACATAGTCCAGCTGAACACAGCAGAAAGATTAGTTTATTCTCCACGTAACAAAATACCTCCATAGATTTTCATTCTTGTCACGTCTGCCATTCTGCCATAAAACAGTGAACATCAGTTAATTTTTCATTGTTCAAAACTTAGGTCATGGAGCAGCTTCTCTTGATGTTACCCTTGTTTATTATAGTAACTTATCATTTATCAAAAACACTTGATATCAGCAAATGACTTGGAGAGGGTCATATGACTAAGGATACCAACTCAAGATGAGAAAAAGCAAGGCTTGAATTATGTTGATGATAGAGAAAATAGCTTGAAAGTCAGAAGTCATGCTTTCCATCATTTGCAGTGGAAAGTACACATCTTCAAGCTCTCAGATCAGTCTACTCTCCATGACTGCTCCTCAATTTCTTATTGAGGGTAAAGTCTGGGGGAAGGTTTTCAACATTCCTAAGTCCTGCTGTTTCCACTGGGAAGCAGTGATCTAGTGTTCCTCACTTGATTTTTATCATTGTTCAACTGAACAATGTCTACCAGGGCTTGTGGTCTTTGGCACATATCAGATTCCAGCCAGTGTCCAGCTCCACTGACCATGGCCCTCTGAACAAACCTCAGCTTCTGACCCATTGCTCCCACAGAAAAAAGTTTCAAAAGTGCCATAACCTTTATCTGCAAGATCCCAGTTGATCCCCATATCGAGGGGACCAAAACATTGATTTAAATACAGTGAGAAACATAACCAAAAAAAAACCCACTTTGTTACTTTGACATTAAGAAAATTTCTGTATTAAAAGTTATTGGTGTAGACTTCTGTGAGCTTGGTCTAATACTGAAGAGTGAGCTCCCAAGGAAATTAAAGACCATTAGATACCTCGTGACCTTCTCCTTGAGGTGCAAGCTGCATTCTGCTTCCTTCATTGTGATTGCTCAATTCTATTATTCTTCTGGATGTCTTTCAAACTAAAATGCACCACTCTGCTCATTTTCCCCCAGAGAGAAGACAGGAGGGCAAATACAAGATGTTAGTCTTTGTGTTTAATTCAGTTCACAGATACATTGTGTGCTGTAAGAACTTATACAAACATTAAAGACTACACAGTAACTAATGAGTCTAATTTTATGACACCTTAAAAAAAAAATTGTGTAACAAGTGCTCCACAGCATAACAACATACCTCTTACCCACGCCTTTCAATTGATGACTCAATAGGCCAGGAAATAAAGTAAATTAAAGTAAGATAACAGAAGTTTCATACACTCTGTACCAGTTTAAAAGCTATTGAGAAGTTCATGCATTTTCAGATTATGTCAGGGTGTCATTTGTCTTTGCTTGACACCAGTTCTCCAGTAAGCTTGTATTTTCACCATATAAATGAGTCTGATGCTGTATTAGCACAGGGGACTAAACAGAAGCAGCTGTATAGTAATACCCATACATTTAAAAACACAACCCATTTCAGTTGATGTCAAAGGAGCTTTCCCACTATTAAAACTGAAACAGGAAGTGACCATAATAGATAGCTATATTCCACTTGCAGTGAGAAATAAATTAACAGCAATGGTATTATCGATATGTTTCCCTCTGAATCTACACTGTTGTCTCTGAAAGCAGAGTTGTTCTGCATATCCCTTGTTTTAGTTTATTTGTAGTAGTGAAAAACGTGGTTAAAAGAATATTATATAGCTAAGATCACTGAAAGGGAGGTACATTTCAAATATTTAAATGCTTTCACATACAGGTTTTCTTTCTTAGTTTATTGGGATCAGATTTCTTTTCCTGAAATGAAAGGTGTAATTAACAGTCAAATAATTAATAAATAAACCACCTGCAGATGTAATGGAAGGTTTTATGGGCATCTTTATTTGCTAATAGTAAAAAAAGTACACATTAGACCTTTCAAGTACAAATGCTGAATTCACCTTTTGATTTTGAGGTCTATTCTTATTTAGTTCAAATATGAAAATACTAATAGCACTCATTTGAGTTCTGCACCTCTCTGGACAGCAGGGTCTAATTTTTGCATGACTGAGTATGTATGAGACCATGGCCAGAACAGTTATAAAGAGCTCGAAACTTCATTAAAAGAAATCAAACATTAAAAGGACAAATAATGATTTTTAGATTGCAGTTCTCTTCAATAAAATTTATGTTTGAACTTATTGAAAAGCTTATTCCCTTCAGGCAACCAGAGTCAGCGTTATTAACTGCAATGTTTATATGGGACAGACTTACTGCAATGACAAATTATCTCATTTATGGTAGTGTCCAGAAGTTCCATTGTTATAAAACTTACAAATTATACCAATTATTCATCACTTACTTATAATATTTTCCTGACACACAATATAAATTTGTTCAGAGAAAAATATTGCTCCCTTTCCACCCCACACATCCAAATTTCATTGAGAAGGTGATATGGCTGTGGGTAATGGTTAGAGGTCCTAGCTTTTGTACCTTCAAATCATCCATACTATGAGTAAAGAAAGGAATTAGAGTTGTGTCTGTGCAACCTATAAAATCTGCACATTAACATTTCAGCACTGGTTAATAACATTCTGAGAAACAGATTTTCCAGAGGGGTTACTGAACGGGAAATACGGGACCAGATATGAAACAGGGTTTTTCTACTTATTTTACAAGTTTTACTCTGTGATGGCCAGTTTCCCTGCTAAATCCAGAGGTCTTACTTCCAACACCCAAAAAATTCTGCACAGCTGTGTTACAGATGCCTTTCAGGCAACAGTGGCTTACAGATTTTGAAGACAGTCTGGAAATATCTCTCTATATTTACTCAAGAAGATCTTTATTCCAAGGTGTAAGGGTGCCATACTACCTCCAAAGATAAATTCTTCAAGATTTTAATGGTGATGAGGTGTGCACATGCGAGAGATGTAATGTCAAAATACAAAGAATGTCAAATAAATATGAAAGCATAAAGCAGTATGCATTTCTAAAACATCACTAAAGGTTAAGAAGTGGAGCCTGAAATATAAGCTGTGGATGACTGTTAAGTGTCTGAATAGTATGGTGGAACGACCACTTACTGAAAAGTCCCCAAAGAGTACCCTTTATTAAAAATCAGATCATACCTCTCTGAAGTATTATCACACCACCAGTTCTGCACATGGTTAAATGGAAGCCAACTAGCTGGGACATCCAACAGCAAAAGAATTAATAAAATTCATATCCTGAGCCAAAGCTATCTGATTTCAATAGGCAACAATGTTCCTTTTTCACTTCTCCTTCACAGAAGATATGAGATCTGTCTAATAATGATGCAGGGAAAAAATAAAAATTAAAAGCTAAAAAGGTAAAATCAATATGTTTAAAAGTTGTGTCAAACTTTGGATTTTATTTTTTTAATAATTAATTTAATTTTCATTTAATTTTACATTTACTTTGGTTATAACAAATTATTGAAATAAATGTGGCACAAACAAATTTATTCAAAAGACATTTTTAGAAATACTGTTGGCATAGTATGGTCTGATCCAGTGACACCGAGGACATGGGCAAATCACCCTTTCATCTCAGGGACACAGGATCAGACCTCTGGCAAGTAAAAGAAAATAAAACTTTCTATTAAAGATTATGTACTGCAGAGTAATTACATGTTCCTGTAAATGATCCAATAATTACATCAAGTTACTCAAAATATAGTTTCACTTGCAGTTTCAGATCCCATGATAAAACCCTTGTTCAAAGGTGAGAAGTAATCAAGAATATATCCTATACTTTTGCAATACTGATAGCATTGGCCTTAGGCTTGCAATATATGTTCATGCTGTCATCACAATGAATCAGGTGTTGAAAGAAAATTCCAGGAATATTTCTTCACAAATTATTAAAATATATTCTATCACGTTTATGTCCATTCTATGTTGTACCTTATATATTTATCTTCCTAAGTAATACACTTAATACAATAGAAATTTAATTAATAACTGTTGCCACAGCTGCTTGCCTTTTTGAATGAATACTCCCCATTGTAATAACAGACATATATTCTTAAAGGGGGCTTCATATTTAACATACTATTTCAAAATGTTAGGGAAAATAGAATTAAACCATTTAGTTACCAAAAGAGTTGAGATGAGATAGATAGATAGATGATTTTGAAAATAAGTTGGCTTAAGAGTTTACAAGAGACACACAATATTAACCTCTCCTACTAACTTTATCTTAGCCTTCAACATGGGATGACTACATCCAAATGAGTTTTGGAAAAAATGTCCAGATTAATTTCAAAACTGTGCTTGGGGTGCATTTGGAGAGTGCTAGCTGACTCATGACAAAACCCATTAAATAATTTAACCATGTAACGTTTGAATCATTTGAATAATCTAACAATTTAAATGAGAAAGTTCCAGCAGCTGGAGGAATGCCCTGATGATATTTAATTTGCTACAACAGAGGGAGACTTAAGGTTCACAAACCTGCATTCACAGACAATGATCAAAGAGCTCTACCGTGAGTTACCATAGCCTCCTTGGGAAGAGTCAAATGCATTTAAAAATAGATAGACGTGCACAATGAATATGCTAGTACTTCACAAGCGAAATGAAATATTCACATGCAAAATCATACTGGCCACTCTAAGCAAGGCAGAAAGGATGATCTCCTAAGAGATCTGAATTATAGATGATCTAAACATTATTTGTCTGCGCAGAAGGTACCATGGATTTGGAATCTGATATTAGACGGTGGCTTCCCAATTTACATTAGGAAAAAAAGGAAGCCAGAGGGAAAATACTCTTTGCCCTGTCAAAAGGCTATCGGTCTCTCCCATCATTTATTTTTGAATGGGAACAAATCGAGAGCAGATTATTGTAATTTCCAGAATAGAAGTATCACAACTGCATTTCATTCCAGCATGAGCAAAGTATGTGAATGAAAGGCATGTGGACGTATCAAGAACAGTGACAATTCCTACAGCAACTGAAATGCACATGTATGAAATGAACATCTCATCTGAGGGACTGCTGGTGATGATTACTGCTGTTCCCTGCTTCCAGCAGCTTATGTACCTTGACCTACTTACTGATATACCACTGTGCTATACACATGTTAAAAGATACATCCTTGTCACCACCTGTGTTTCTGAGCATTTCAGAGGCATTTCTGAACTGCTCAGGGCTAGAACACATACATACCTTATTAATCACTAAAAAAAACTTGTGTGAGAGCTGCTGAAGAATGGAAAACAAGCAATTCAGGAAATGTCACAACTAATAACTACGTAGGTTGTACAACCTTTCAGAAATCAAACAATATTAGACTGTTTCTAGGTGGCCTACAATGAACCAAAGGTCTGGTATACACATCCAGAAGAAATTTATGATAGGAGCACCAATACATAGCCAGTGGGGACAATGTGTAAATTCACACGAATACAAGCAAGGAGCTAAACACTTCGGTTGTTGAGCAGTGTTGACAAAAAAAAAAAAGAAAAAAAAAAAAAACCAAAAAAACCCACAAATCTAAGGTACTTCTTCTTACCAGGGAATTTCATTTCCTCTATAGGGCAAAAATTTCATTTTCTTCATTGGCAGACAAGCAGTGCCTGATTTTTTTCATTTATTTTTGTTTTCTGAGCAGCATCTGGTTTCTACTTCCTCAAAATAAAGCAGCTATTTGAAACTTGATCAGAGATGTGGACAGAATAAAATCTCTTTCCAGTTTGGAATAAAAAGAAGTTTTGGAAAAGTTGTTCAATTTTGCTTTACAACCTTTAAAACAAAGCCATAAATCTATAGCCTACTTGAGTCATCTTCAGCCTTGTGGGTTTTTTTCTGAACTAACAGTAAAGTGTTATATTTAGTAAAATTGCCCCATCTCCTTAGATCCTTCTCTAAGTCTTACCCTGTTTATAAACACAAATAGCAAACCATGTCCATTCAAAGGTTAATATATTAATGAGAAGAAGTTTGAGACCCATTATTCACCATTTTTTTTCAGTTCCCTCATTTTTTTTCTTCTGGATCTACTTTCTGTATCTATAGGGGAAAAGATCAATATAAAGTTTGTTGAAAGGAGAACTTTTGCAGTTGTAGTAAGAGATAGAAAGACTTTTATCTCTGGAATCTATACTATATTTGTTCAACTACATTACTAAATTGCTATATACAAGACTTCAACTGAAACTTTTTGGTAAATCAGAATTACAGAAGCAAGATTAAGTATAATGGACCTGCTACACAGAAATCAAATTTGGTCTTGGTTAATCATAATCTTCAAAATGGATTCAAATCTTTTCAGACTAGGCAATAAAATTAAATTTAAAAGACTGTAAAAAAAAATGTTGATGTGTTGTCAGTAGAAAACTAGTGTGAGATATTGTAACAATGAAATGGTTACATTAAAACTGTTTGATCTAAGGCAAACCTGAAAAAATTAAAGAATAACAGCTCCATGATAAACAGACAGATTTTGTAAGTAGGATTATTCTCATTTTACTTCAGGCATTTATATCTTAGCTATTTGTTTTATAGAGATAAATATTTTTAGCATTCAATTCGTGTCAAAATTCTTAGGTATCTACTTCAGGATACTTAAATACATACCCAGTTGTGATCCTTCCTCTCCACTGCACATAAAGACAGCCTAAGTCATCTAGGTATCTAACATTGACTTCATCTGATTAAATGTAAGCAGTTGAAAGAAGTCAGAAAGTTCCTACCTTACATACCTGTGGATAAAAAATACTCAATGAGACTATAAAATACTTGACATTTGAAACACTTCTAGCAATTTCTGTACTGATTGCAGCATCTTAGTGCATTTTACATTAAAACTTTTATTGTCTTAGCTCAGTGATCTGTATAAAGAGGTGGATCCAAACTTCCTCTTTTCTAGGAAGCAAAACTTTTTCAACAGAGAAAATGTACATTCAACATTTGTTTTCTTTGTTTCCCACAGAACTGTGAAATCTCTGCCTGACTTGTCATTCACTACTGAAGAATAAGCTAATTTATCAACCTGTGAGAGGTCGTTGTACCAACAGAAAAAGAAAAGAAAAACAACCCGGAAAAATATTAGTAAGCTGGTAGAATTAACAGAAAAAGCCCATCTGTTTGGGTATAGACATTTTTGGTATGTTATGTTTTATTTCAAAACTCATTAATATTATCATAAGGTACATTTATTCTAATACACTTGGCCATGATTCTACCTCAAAACAATTTTTTACATTAATGGTAACATGCACTGCAATAGTGGCAATACAAGAGTAGCTATTATTTTTATGATGCCTTCATTAGTTACCTTATGCATTGACATCAGTATGAAAACCAAAAGCAGCAAAATAATGCTGATCAGCTGCTTTATATGAATGTCATGCTGCACTTATGCAGAGAACATTAATGTCAATGCTAAAGCCACACTGCATATAATATCAGTATTGATGCTCCTATGAGCCTTGTTTCTTATTCGTGTTGTAAATGGCATGTTCAGGAAAAATAAAATACTATTTACAGTGTAGTCATAATGACTAAAAAGAAAATAATAATGATGTGACGATAAGAAACACATGTAACCATGGTAACATTGCAGAGTGAATAATTCACAGCAAATAACATACTTGATGAAGTTAGCCTCCTTTTACTGCAGTGGAATGACTGCTAGTAGATTGCACTTTTCTCTTCAAATGTACTTTTAACTCCAAACTACCCAACACATACATGAATATTTTGTATGTGATCCTAAATATCTTAAAATTACATTACTTTGGTAGCTGTGGCTGGAGACCAAAATATTTGTTATGCTGTCTGATCAGATGAGCATCTATTCCCAGAAATTTAATCCAAGTTCCATTATATTTAGTAGAAAAATGCCTATTATATTTAGTTGGAACAGGATCAATAAAGAGGAGAGTTTGAATGTATCTGTATATGATGAATGATTTTTGCTTATAGAGTTGAATAGCCAGCCATAGAATTGTGCGGTCTCTACTCAGGAAATAACTATCTTTTTCTGTACATAGAATCATACTACGATTCTTTGACATAAGTAATCTCTTTTCAACACAATTCTGGAACTAGAAGCTAAATGTGAAGTGGATTAGGAATCGTGTGGTCAAAAATCCATGGCCTAGCATCCACGAATAAGATGAAGATGATCAGTAGTCAACAGCACACCAGGAGTTGCTAAATTGACATCACATTCGGCTGTCTTCAAGTTCCCAGCCCAGGCAGGTGTTCATTTATAGCTGGATCAGCTCAAGCAGTAGGATTTACAGCACAAGTTCACTGCAAAGTCCTCATTCAAATCTATAGATCTTGGGCAGAAGGCTTAAACATTCTGTTATTGTGCCTCCCCTTCCTTCTTTAATCTGTCTTTCCGGCATCCCTCATGGCCAGCCTTAGACTAAGTAGCATAAGGCCAACTCAGAGAGGGAAACTACTGGCCAATAAAAGACAGATGAAGTTTTGCCCTGGATTCACCATCTATGTCTTTTCACCATTCCTTCCTTCCTCTGTCCTTACCCTCCCATACCTTCAATTTCTCAACCTCCCATCCTCTGCTGGAAACTGGAGAAGGAATTATGCTTCATTAGATACCGGTGGGAGAACCTTTCTGAGCATTTTAGTCCAGCATATGCTAGAGAGTTCAAAGATACAGTGTGACCTAAATCAAAATTAATCTGCCATGTGATAAGATTTTGTATAATTCCTTTTGCAATTGCAGATCAGCTATTTTTTAGTAGTGCATAAGGAAATCCTCAGAAGTGTCTAGGCTGTTTTATTTTACTGGTAATGAAAAAGGTTTGTGTAGTACAAGCCTAAAACAGCAGAAAATACTTTTCAACAAACATTTTCAAAATTCAGATGCTACTGATTTTCTGAAATCACACCTTGCTTAGGTGACAACCTTGATTCAGAGAAATATTAATAGAAATAAAAAAGTTGTAGTTTACATGCATGAAAATTTCAGAAGGTATATTTGGTTTAGGAATTTCTGAGTTTTTCATTTGCTTGCTTGTTTTTCACTTTCATGAACAGATTTTTTTTTTTTCCCTTAAAAGCAATTTTAAGTTTTCTTTGAAGGCAATTTTTAGTTAGCCATTGAATAATCAATCATTTCATTTCAAATTTCCATTTATGTCCTATAGCCTTATAAATCATTCTGTATGCCTATTTTAAAATATAATATAATTTTCATGAGGCTTCTTTTGCACTGAAGTAGGTTCTGAAATGCAGTTACATTTGAACAGATTCTTTTTGAAGGCAGAGTAACTTTACTGTTGTATGTGTTCCCAAAAGTTTCTAGGCAACCGCAAATTTAACCTCGGTTTCAATCAATGTTTTGTATTCTTTTTGGAGCATTTTCAAAATCAACCAAGATACCTACAAGCACAATCAAAATATCCCCTGTAGTTTACATATAGAAAATAATTTTGTCTACACTTCATTTTAAATACCTAAATGGTAACTTGAGTCACAGAAACAATGAACCTACGACTAAGAAAATAGAGACAGACTCATTTTAGTGGTGTTCAGTGACAAACAAGAGGCAAGAGGCACAATCTGAATAAGAAAATTCTATCTATCTGAACAAAATAAAAATCTTTTTACTGTCAAAGTGGTTGAACACTGGAACAGATAGCCCAAAGAGGCTGTAGTATCTACGTACTTGGAATTATTCAAAACCCATACAGAAAACTTCCTAAGCAACCTACCTTAGATGACCCTGCTTTGAGGAGGGGAGGTGAATTAGATAATTTCCAAAGATCCAGCCTCAACTGTTCTTTGTTTTTGTGATTCTTTTTCTAAAAGACGTTTGCTGGTGCATAATCGGCATTGCTAACTCTTTTAGTTATTCTAACTAAGCAATTTGTTAGAATTTTGCAGTTCTCAGTACTATTGCATAGCTTGTTTTTCTTTTATCACATTTGTAGGGTTAACAGAACTGTTAAAAATATAGTATGCAAGAAGTCTTTTTTAATATTCAACATACAAAAATGTTTACCTCTCAAGAGAGTTTCTATAATGCAACTCTTAGGGTTCAGAGTTAATAAACTTATACAAATACCAGACACAAGTGCATATTCATCAAAAGACATAAATTAAAAACTTTTAAATATTCAAAGTCTCAAAGAAAGTATGCACAATTTGTCCCAAGAACCCCCAACTTGGACCATGGTAGACCCAGCAGCAAAAACGGCATGAAGCATATGTCAAGGAGCATGCCAAAGAGCACAGTAATGTACCTTACCTATGAAATCATATGGCTGTGGGAAAGGGTTAACCTACCAGCCAATGTACTTTTAAGCACCTTTGAGAACAGTAAGAAAAAGCAATATCTTCACAAATACAGCTAGACTAGACTTTTACAGAGCTTAAAGGAGTTTTGGCCTATTCCTCTTTTTACTGAGCTCTCAAGTTTGCAACTGTACTTATCAGTAAACTGCTGCATCTACATGGAGGCCAAAGAAAGCTCTGATAAAGGGGACATCAGCTGTGCTAAATAAATCATAGAATTGGAGTCTGGGGTGGTGACAAAAGCAATGTTTCTAGCTATATTTGGCTTTGCATTTAATTAATCCATCATTTTACTTCATAAAGCACTTTGTACAATTTTGTAGTGATCACTGAGTATCAGCACATAGATTTAATTCAACCAACAGCTGAGATTTTCAATTTATTTTAAAAAAGAGATAGTCTGTTTATTGGTCTCACTAACCTCTTTGCTAGCTTAAAAAAAAAGACTGTGAAAAACTGATTGACCTAAATTTCTTGTAAGATAGATTTTTCATTCTTTCCTTTTTGTGCATGCAAAAGGCATCAGAGAATTTTTCATTTGGCAGACTGAATAGTAGTTTATAATTAAATAAAATTTTCTGCAGATATATTATACTTTCTGATGCTGCACCATGTGAAATGACTGAGCATCACCCACTGTGAGAGAGTCTTCTCAAGATAGCCTGGATTTCTGGTAGTGAGGCAGCTAATCTTTTAAAGATAGATACATGGGTTAAAGAAAAGCTTGTCAAAGTATTCCTTTGTGTTTTCAAAATGCTATGCAAAAGTTCATTCATTTCTTTTGCACATGGGACTATATAAACTAGCTTTCACAATATGTAACTGCAGTTCTCAGGTGTCATTAATACCACTGCTACTGCTTCATTTTTTATCTTCTTTTACAGTAATGATAATAATGCTGAAGCTTACAAACATAGATTTACATTAGACATCAAATGAAAGCCCCCAGTGAGTGGATTAACATATCAGGACAGTTGGCTAATGCATTTCAAGCAACCTCTGAATTATATATGGCCCCCAGTGTCCTTATCATTAGGCAAAAATGTACTTACGGTTCATTGAATGGGACAGGATAAGTGAAATAGGGCAGCTTTACTGGGTGATTGGTAGAAGGGTGTTATGCAGCTAGATGAAATGGATTGTTGATGACACTCTGTTTTAAAGTTCAATAAATTCATCCCCAGAGCATAGACTGGTGTTACAAAATAATGGATTACTCAGTTGCTAGACTATCATGGTTGTATTTAATATGGTAGAAGCCTTTATGAGATGGTCAATAGTCATAGATTTATACAGAAAGGGAAAATAGCCTTTCACTTAGCGGGAAGTACTTTGTCTATGCAGTATTTTAAAACAATCACAAAATTTCCTAGCCTGAATAGATTGCTGACTGCTGAAGATAGCATTTACTGGCCCTCTTACAATAGCAACAGAAATCCAGATCAATTAAAACAAAACATTAGGCAGAGAGTTAAAAGAGAATGTGCTTGAAATTTAAAACTCGGTCTATGGCTGTTTGGTATCTGCTCATGCTTCCTTAGGTAAGATTGAATTTTCTATTTAATCAGGAATTCAACCTTTTTGTTTTATATGACAAATAAACAAATTTATCTTTCAGTCTCTACATTTAACTTGGAGGGGCACTCACTCTTTCCATTTGGAACAAGTTCCCTGAGCATAAAAAGATAAACTTTTCTAAAGTCATTACCTTCAGTTTATTAGGAGTATTGCACAATAGCTTTCTCTCTGGGGTTCTAGTTCAGTTATTTTATGTTGGGGGAGGTGGGGGTGGTATATATAAGGATGTAGCTAAACAAGTGGAATTAAAATAAGGATACATATTCCCAGCTTTAAGAATAACATCCCAATGGTTATGAAACCAAGCATTTTAAAGCCAGGAAATTCATTATAATTGCACACAAAAGACATTCAAACATGTACCAGTAAGAAACACAGGCTTAAAGTATTCTAGCAGCTTTACACTGTCTTACGGGACAGAAAGATAAACATACGAGAAAAATAGGAAAGTAAAAATCTAAAAGTAATTTAAGGAGAAATGGGCTATATTATTTCTTCATGATATAGCTACAGAGCAAAGATAGTGTGACTATCTGTATACATGAATGTTTTTGCTTTTTATATGAATATACTAGATTTTATCATGTCAAGTTTGTGATGACGGCAACATCCCTTTAAGATTACTAGCTTAAGACAACTGACACATTTATGTAGAGGCAAAGTCTGTGAGGAGAGATAATTATTTTTTTTTTTTGCTAAACAAGCCAATACACCTATGAAAATTAACAACCAAATGCATATCTAGGTAGGATTTTAGTAACCCCATGCCTTGTGTTCAGCTGTAACGGTTATTTTTCTCCTTCCTAAGTACAGTGCTGTGCTTCAGCTTTGGTCTGAGAACCATGTTGATAACACACTGATGTTTCAGTTGTTTCTAAGTAGTGCTTACCTCTACCAAGGACTTTTCAGTCTCGTGCTCTGCTAGTTAGGAGGGGCACAAGAAGCCAGGAGGAAGGAGAGAGAGGACAGCTGACCCAAACTAGCCAAAGGGGTATTCCATACCACAGCATGTTGTGCCCAGTATATAAACTGGAGTAGTTACCTGGAAGGGCTGGGTATTGGTCAGCAGGTGGTGAGCAATTGTACTGTGTAGCACTTGTGTTTATTGTTAGGGTTTTTTCATTTCCCTTTTTAGTTTTATATTTTCTCCCCTTGCTATTTCCCTTGTCATTAGTAGTAGTAGTAGTAGTAGTAGTAGTACTTTTATATTACACTTTAGTTATTGGACTGTTCTTATCTCAACCCATGAGGCTTACATTTTTTAAATTCTCCTCCCTACCCCACCTGGAGCAGGGGGAAAGGAGGAGTGAATAGATGCATGGTTCTGAGTTACCAGCCGGGCTTAAACCACAACAAACCAGATTGTCAGCAAGACTTCTGTGTCCAAAAAATTGTTTTCCCCAGTAAAATTAGTCAATCTGTTAGAAACCGTTAATCCTTAACAAACCTTATCTTCCTATACTCTTAAACAAAAATTGTTTCAGTATTTTTACTATATATTAGCTATTTCTGTCTTGAAAGAAAAGAATTGCATTTATAACAATCATTGAACTTCAAAGAGAGTCACATTCAGCAAAACCTAAAACCATCAAACAGACAATACTGAGTGTTTTGTTACCATAGGCAAAATCTTGGCTTCTGATGATGAAACTGGCACAACAAAAGGTGCAGTAAGTAGTGGTGTCACTGCTGATAATCAAAGGACCTGACTTTTATGTCCTCACAGAAGACATACAGCACTGACTGGAGCCCCATCACCAGCAGCATGTACTGCTGTATTTTCAAAAATGACATACAAGAAATATTAGCAAAATTTAGACGAACAGAAACAACAGATTTTAATTGCATTTTTTCCATATCTGAGCAAAGATGGAAAATTAATCTTTATTTTTGTATTAATGTTTTTCTTCACTTTTTTCTTCCTCTTATTCTCCCTTTATTAAGAGAGTGAAGAGAAAATGAAGTACTGACCAGTGGCTTCCACAGACTAAACCAAAGATGTTCAGCCAGCCACAAAGTAGGCTGATGAGCAAGGAGAAGGAAAGGCAATGCTGTTGTCATTGTTTTTCTTTAACAGCTTAATAAGTGTTTCAATAAACTACTTCTGGTATTGCTTATTGCTCATAGAATATGCACCTTTCACTTTTGTGTGGCTGCAGATAAAAAGAAGGGAAAGAAATGAAGCTCCAAACAGAACTGAAGGCTTTCCAATGTTTCCCGCTTGTAGTAGCTTGATTTTATGATTCTCCAGCATCTGAGAAATCATCACATGATTAGGTTGTTGTTACTGCAAGGAAGGAATTTGAGATTGCCTGACAGCATGAACAAAAAAAGGCAATTCTCTTTGGCATCAGAGTTGGCGGGGTAACAAAATGAATGGACAAGATTTTACTGCCTACTTTGTTATAGCTCTGGGTAGCTCAGTAAGATTCTGTTACTACAGACACCAAGATGATAATGTAGCTTTTGCAACTGCTAAGGATGAAGAGGAAGGCACTCCACTGAACCAAGGCAGAAGTATTACTCTTTTTCTCCTTACCTTTGACAATAGGGATGGCAAGCCATAGATAAATGGCACTTCTGGTTCTCCTCCTAGCTTTGTCCTGTCTCTTCCCATGACAGTAGCAGCTAAATCCTGGCCTGTATAGTTTCTTCTACAAAGAAACTGAAGATGCATAGTCACAACTGACCAGAAAGCAAAAGTTCAAGAAGTTCCTCAGGTAGTCTTCTGTTTAAATGAAGCTCACCCTGTTATAGAAGGAAATAATAAAGCAAACAAAACCATTTCTGATGTGTTTTATACAGAAATAAAAGCTGATAGGGAAGCAAACTCCAACTTACCTTCACTTAGTAAGTTTGAAAACTACCACAGATGTAAAAAGCTTTATCAAATAGATGAAAGGGTAAATGAAATTCTAATCACTGAAAGATGAAATGAAGAGTGACGATATGGTCGGTATGTGCTAATTTTATTTAAGACATGCATGCGTCTTGATAATTAGGCTGCAGTTGCATACACAGAATAATGATTTCGTGGCATAAAAAGCCTTAGACACATGACATTGAGTGCCAAACCAGCCTAATATCAGCCTGACATATTCATGGTTATTGAAAAAAAAAAAAAAAAGCCACAACAGAGGGGTCCATTTAAGTTTAGGTAAATTTGAGTTTCACTTAGTTTGCCAGGTGGTGTCTGGTCTGTTCCAACTGTATCATCTTCAATTGGCAGTCCTATTTTCTTCCCTTTCAGTACCACCTTCCAGGTCACTGCCCTCCTTTATATTTCCTCATTCTCAAAAAGCTGTTGGTTTTGTTCACATATTCAGGAGCTCTCTACCTTTTGTAACACCAGCTTGATTCTTGCCTCATGCCCTTCCAAGAGCAAGCCAAAGCTAGAACCTGATCCAGTGACAGATATCAGGACCCATACACATGGAAATCCACGTCCCTCACATTCATATTCTGCAGACCCTCTTCCCTACAGACATACCTGGACCAGAGTGATCTGCTCAGACCGGGAAAAGAAATGTCTGTGTGAAGAACTATTGCCCTGATCACAGAACAACGGTCATTCCAAGGCCATGCAAAAAAACCAGTGTCTGCAAAAAGGCTAGAAACAGCTCTACACTCAAGTTATGTCTATATGAGACTGAAACAGGGCACAGGCTTAGTCGGTCATCCATACTGTTAACATTAGCACATTCCCTGACACACTCTTGATACTTTATAACCTGAAGAGGGTCTGGCAACACAACACAACCCAGGAACACTTCCCAGTAATCAATATGAATAAAATCTCTTAGGGGTTCCCTCAGGAACACCTTCTAGTGCAAAAGCAAATACTCTCTTGATACCTTAGCATGGAACTGCTGCTGGAACTCAAGTCTCCCCAAGGATTCAGCTTTCTAACCTTCACCATCCTCATTTCAGATCTCTGCACAATTGAAAATTCTGCACACTTTTCCCTATAAACTCTATTATAATTTATATTCTATTATATTCCATTCCATTCCATTCTCTTCCTTTCTGTTGTGTTCCATTTTAAAACCAGATGAAGCTACTAAACTGAACCATCAGATCTACCTGTTAGGAGGAACCAACAATGCCAAAGAAATACTTCTCTAGCTTATTCTCTCCCTTAATTTGCATCATAATTAGGGGAATACATATAATATCAGCTTGAGATTTTTTAAGTCAACTGTTCATTTTGAAATCAAATTTCTACAGAAATAAAAGGAAGCTTTTCATTACTGATTCTCAGTAGGCATGAATTACACGGTGTCTTCCAGATAGTCACAGTTTTAACATTTTAATAATGCTTCTAAAAGCCTGAGGGAACCCCAAACAGCAATTTCCTGTCTTGAATAGACATGTAATGAGTATATGTTCCTCTTTACTTGGGAGGAAGAAACTACATATACCTTAAAATAATTGTTAGCTACCAATTTTTTCTCAGGTTCACTTGTTGAAGTTAACTGAGATTTTTGGCACTTATTCATCTGATTTAAAATCAAGGGGGCTCATATGATTGGCTAGCTTGACTTCCTGCACAAACAGGCCTATGAGCCATCCCTGCTAATCTCTGCACTAAACTTGTAATTTCTATTTGAACAATACTACACCTTCCACAGATTCATTCAGTTATGGTGATTTTTTAAAGCTATGAGTTCACCCCATCTCTTGGGAAAATGTTTTAATTGGAAATGATATTTTCTGCACACAAGTTTCCCTGCTTTAAATCTGAATGGGCTGTGGTAAGTTTTCACCAATAGGATCTTATATATGTTTTTATGTTCCTTTTACCAAACAGGGTGTCTATGGACTTAAGACCTGTTACTTTATTAGAACCTGAATTATTCTTGTGGTTCCTTTGAGAACCACATCTGTTTTTTCAACATTATGTTATGTAAAGCAGTGGTATCGTCTCTTAAACTCTGACTGATATCTCCTGCTATCTCCCAAGAAAATCCCAAGAAATACAATTTCCACAGTCTTTTAGGTATTGAATCAAACCGTATATGGCAATGTAACACTATTCATACTTGGATATTCACTACCATTGCATATCAAAATACTTTTCAACCCCAAACCAAATCTAAGTCAAATTTAGCTTTCTGAGAAACACTGCATTTATTATTTGTGACTAAAATACAGATCTAGATCTCATTTATTCATTCAAATTGTGTAATTTGACTGCCTTTATCATTTATCACTAATTGGTGATTTATTTATCATCAAGAAAAAATACTTCCAATATTCTTTTTTAATTCTTCCAGATCATTCATATTGTTAAGAATGAAATATCCACTTAAGCCATGTTTCATTTCAAGCAATTTGCTCTGAGGGATATTTTAGTTTATATCAGTTTTGCTTTACAGAATTTCAACAATATTATGCCCAATTGCTGAAAGATAACCATTTTGTATTACAATTAGGCAAAGATCACATTACATGAGAGATTATCCTTCCCTATTTACAGTAAATAGCTACAAGTTACAAGAAAATAGAAATTCTATTCATGAATGATTTACATGCTGCTGCTTCTCAAGGTTTTGTTTTATTCAAGTGGAAATTGTGCCCAGAATTTTAATGACATATTCTAATTTGGAGTACGCAGCCAAAGCTGACTGCATGCAGTAAGTTCTTTTGAATCAGTGTTATCATGGCTACAAATTCTCCCCAGCTCCCCTTATTTTGAGGGTCAGAGTAAATCAATAGCATTCCAAGATACATGACACCTCAAGTACAATAAGATTAGCGTTATTTTTGGTACATGTGAACATACACAATGTGTATATTCCCATGTGACAAAAGGGTTCTTTGATATCTGAGAATGACTTAATATCCCTGTAACTAAAGGAGCAAGCAACCGTGATCATTGTCCTGTTATTACCTCCTACCTGAGGGCAAACTAGCTTTTTGAATATGCTTAATAAAATTTTTAAGATTTAGTTTTCTATATTTAAACCAGTCTCATTTTTTGAGGCGTTTACACAAGGAATTAACTGAAGGAAAAGTTAAAATATTTTGAAAGGGCATTTTGCAAACTGTTCAGCTGTAAGAACAGTGGATAATAGCCTTTTTCCAAGGACTTGGAAGCAGAATCAGACAACTCATGTTTGATACCTTGGCTGTCCCATTAACTCTGTAATCCATTAGTCTGTCCCTGCATTACATGACATAACTGTTTAACAAATTAGCAAACATTATGTCATTTGGGTTTTGCTATGTCCCCCCCTCCACCCCCTTATGCATGCAAAGGAATTTACTACATTGGCAGAAGAAGAGATAGAACTGTATGACGGTGACTCACCAATGACAGCCACACTATATTTATTATCTTAGTGTCTTTTATCTCTCACCTATATTTTGATTCTCTCATCTTGCAGAGGGACTTGAAAACAGAGAAGAGAATGAAATCTGAATTTTTATTCTCATGTCACTACACAAACCATTCCTTCACATTTTTTCTCAGTCTAGCAACATGTAACAAGGAGTCAATGAAATACAATTTATTATCTGTACTACAACAGCTTTTCACCCTGGTAAAAATTTGAAAATAAAAATGAAAAAAAGATGACTAGCTTGTTTCTTAAACAATCTCAGTAGAATATCTGGCTTGCACTTATCTGATATTTCATTACTGCTTTAGAGCTAAACACTTAAAAGAAGGAACAATGTCCTAAATCATGGATCCTTCTTGCCTAATGGAAATTTTTGCAAATTTTTGCAAATCTTTTTTTCAAACAAAACATAACAGCAGGATCACCTGAAGTCAGATGTTTGATAATGTAATTTTTGAGGGGCTATTACACAGTTATTTTTGCCTATCTTCACTTAAATGTGTTGCTTGAGTCTCTAATATTTAACTGGTAGTGAATAGGGAAAATGAACATAGTCACCATTCAGCTATTTTCCATATACAGTCAGATATTTTCTAGAACCTTGAGCTCTCTCTAATAGCAAGGGGAAATGTAAATAAAATTGTTTTTAAATGGTTTACTGATATATGAAGCAGTAATGTAGCACAACAACATAAAACTATCTTTAAGGGGTTTTCTTACAGCTTAGTAATAGAGAATTAAGATGTGATCTAGAGAGGAAACCCATGGGAAAAAAAAACCACCTCTATGTAAACAACTGGAACGTATATAACACAAGAAAATGAATTCTTTTTTTCCTTGCAACTTATGCACACCTCTCATTTTTTTTTAATCACAAAACATAAAAAGAAATAAATATTTAAAACTATAAATAATTAGAAAACAGTGTTATAAGTATTCAGTCTCTAAAAAGTTTTACATATTGATGGAGTTTATTTATGGCCTTGTGAAAGGCCATAAATAAGACTGCCATAAAATTCAACAGTTCAGGATTGGTCTCTTGAGTTTTGACTGCATTTTTGTCCCAGGATTTGATTAACATAATTAACAGAATTTAGCTAACATGATTTTCTCTAAAGGGTGAGGGGAGGGGGAAAGGGAGGGAGGAAGGATGGAAGCAAAGAAGCAAGCCAGCAAGCTTATGGTCAGAAAACAAGAAAGTCATACAAAGGAATTACAAATGTATTTTGTTTCCCCATATTTCTCATATGTAGCTCTCTAAACACATATATAATAAAACCACAAAGATATTTTCAGTAAAACTGCATAAAAATAAATTCAGTCCATCTGGCTTTTAACTAAATCCTGAAAACTAGAAGATAATGCATGTGTTTCCTTACTGTTAAGTCTCCAGGGCAGAATTTTTGGCTACTTGAAGGTTGATTTGCCTCATACTGCTAAAATATTCTGGGCACTGATTTTTATAACTATTAGAAAGATACTGTCAGGTTAGGAAACCTTCTATCGCCTCAAAGCTGGGACAAGCATTCTTTTGGATCCTTGGGCAATCAATCAAATTTTGCGTAGCCTTTGTAATGCTCTAATTTAACCTGATGGTTTGCATGTGTAAATGTTTTCATGCTCCCCGTTCACTTGATTGTATTTAGGCAAAGCAACTGATATGGTCCCTTTCAAACCAACTTCCTAAAATCTGAATATAGAATCATGGAAACATAGAATAGTTAGGGTTGGAACAGACCTTAAGATCATCTAGTTCCAACTCCTCTGCCATGGGCAGGGACACCTCAGATATTAGCATTCTACAGTTATATAAGAATAATAAAAGCTTCCACAAAAGATGAAAAGGGAGTAAAAAGACCAGAAAAGAATAGGAAAGAAAACAAACAAACCAAACCTAAACACACACAAAAAACCCCAAACAAAAAAAAAAAATCCCCAAAACAGAAAACACCTCAGGCAGCTTGACAGTGGAACAGAAAATTACATCCATATAAAAGGCATTGATTTTTTTCACTCACCTGTACATAACTACCAAGCATGTGTGCACATCTGCATCTGATTAATTCACCATAAATTCTCCTTTAAATAAAGCAGAGGATTATTTACTTCTAGATTGCAAACATCTGATCTGGTTTAGATGTCTTTTAGACGACTTGAATTTGAATACACATTTCTTTATGCTCATTAGAAGGAAATCAAGATAACCAAGAGGCAGCAGTCTAATTGTTGTAAAAATCCTCAGGGGTTTTATTATATTTTTGTAATCCAAATAACAAAGGACAGTTGTTAGGATGTTTCGAAGAAGAAAATGAGTTCCTTTTCTGTATACATGCTCATTAAACAGTGAGCATCAATAAGCAAACTTCCTATGCGAACAAGAAAAGTATATGATATGAGTGGACCCTGAATGACCTACAAGCAGTAGCATTAAACACAAGCTACTTTAGAAACAATACAGAAAGATAAATACATTTTTTAATGTGAATAGCCATAGTTAACAACTGAGGGGAAAAAGTAAGCCAAGGTCCGGATTCCATACTCCTCATTGATTACATGGGAAAAGGAGACTGTATCATTTCACAGTTAAATGGATCTAAGTAAAATTGATCTAGTGCAAATTGCGTGGATCTAGAATTAATATACTTTATAGGAGTGCAAAAATCACTACCTTTTGTTTCAGTTTTATCTAATACAGATAAATTTCCATCCCACTGGATGTTCTGGCATCTGCAGGTTGTAAGGACATTAAATTTTTGCCGTACTATTGTATCCTAAGTTTATCTCTTGAACTATGAGCTCTCTAGTGTCACCATTGTTTGTATAACATACCTTGGACTGGGCTAATCTGTTTGTCTAAAAGAATTTCCCACAGTGAGATAGTGTTTGATTTATTCCTAATGTTTATACTACTGAGAAATGACCTACCCAGAACTGGGGGCTCATACTAGGTATTTTATTTGACATTAAGAAAAACTGCATAAAGATTCACACTTTTTTAACAGCATATTACTACAGACTTAAACAAGGTCTGATAATCTTATAGGAACAAATACAAAATGACACTGAAGTTAGTTTTATACTCACCAGTCATATCAGGCTTCCACAAGTCTATTTTTATATTCTGGCACTTTTTCCTCTCTTTTTTCCCCTATGTTTCTGTGAAATTAAAAGCCTATTTTAGGCTTTTGGTCTAAATCTTTTCATTTTGTCATAATTCTTCCATCACAGAAATGTCTTCTCAAAGACATAAAATAACTCTCAGTTGATATAAACATATCACATTACTTTTGGAGATCCAAGGACATTTCATTCAACTTTATAAAGGGTTTTCTTTCATTAACTGAGTGTGAATTCAGTGACTAGGAAACCACCTAGATTTAGCAAAAGACAATCTACTCAGAATGGGCTTCTATTACAATGCAGTGTCAGAAAAATTAAACAACTTTTTTTTGTTGAAAGATTAAGATCACATTTTTCTGCCTCCTAATGCAAATAGCACTTGCACAAATTCAGTTTTAATAAAACTAGCTTTAATTTTAGTTTTAATAAAACTGAAAACCTGTGTCTTCAGGTTTTATTGTGTGAGCATTCTTTCTTTTGACTCTTTTCTTTTTTGGTTTTACCTCATAGCACTATAACTTTGGCTGAGTTACATGATATTTTTAAGTATAGGTGAGATGAGAATAGACACCCTCTGTAACATAGTAGTTGTGCAATAACTTTGTCTACTATAAATCAAACACCATTGTTACATAAAAATACACAGTTAAAGATATCTGATCTGCAGTTAAAGATCTGCATTGGCAGAGCAGTCTGCAAAAGCTATGACCTGTGTTTGTCCTGTTTTACTCAGTAACTTCTTCATTTAAACTTCATCTAAAGGTTGAACATGATGATATCTGTGGTTTGAAAGAAACAAATCAAAGAATAAAATCCTAAGGTTCATCTATCCCCTTTAATGCACTCTGGTAGCCTTCGTTTTCAGAATTTGAAAAGATGAATTTAAGAAAAGAAAAAAATAAAAAAAGGGAGAAAGAGCCACATGTGGGTCAACAAAACTTGGCTTTTAGCTCAACTCAGTAAGACAAAACATGTCCCCAAATGGATCTTGCTGCACATAAAACAGAAGAACACAACCAACAAAAAAAAAAAAAAGAAAGAAAGGAAGAAAAAAAAAGAACGCAAAAATAAAGAGATGTATCAGATCAACAGTCATGAATCCTAGTCAAATGAATGAAGGATACAGCTGAGTATCATGCTGTAAATACTGAAATAGAGTCTGAAGAATTTTGACCACTTTAGAATTTAGAAATCCATACAGCCTCCTCAATGCCAGCTGTTGACAGAGATTCTTGCCAATTCATGATTAAAGTTACCTATTATTTAGATTGCTTTCACAAGGCATCCTGGCAGATGGCCATTTATCCCAAAGTCTGGGATGAAGCCTAAGTGGGAAAACTCATGAGGACTTCTAATTGAAATGAAAAGGAAAAACATCATCATCAGATGTTGTTGAAGAAAAAAAACTTAATCAGGCTTGAAGGACACAGTTGTCTCTTCCAAAGAGGAAGCCAAGGTGGGAATTTCCTGAACTAAAAGACACATCTGAAAGCTTATACAGTAATTAGGTGCATCTCAATGAGGCACAGTTGACAATTTCTATCTGATTGCACTGTCTTTTCATGACTGCATTTCTATGCTTCAAATCCCTTACAGATGAGAATTTCAAGGTTTTGTACAAACCAGAGTGCAACAACAGTAAATACAAACATAAGTTATCCTTCCTTTTGGTGATCAGAGCAAATGCAGATCTAAATGGCTGTCCACAGAAACACCAAGGTTTTTGTCAGCAGTGTCTGTTCCAGTGGCTGTGCTTTGGACATTCTAGCTTTCCCATAACTTTGCATGTCATCTGTTTATGGTAGACTTCAAAATATGTTTGGTACATTTTTTCCCACTGTCACCCATACTTGGTTTTTATTCAGAATTTGGACCTGAAATAGTAATTGCTCATTAGTCTGGCCTCCTGAAACTGGAAATAACTGTATTTTCAGGGAGAGCATGTGTCTTAGTATTTTTATGCATTTTTACTGTTGCACTGTGTTCAGAAGTGTCCTTTGTTTTCAATCAATTTAAGTGGTTTAGACTTCATTCATTCCCTCTATTAATCATCGTTTATGTTTTATGAAAGGTAAGGCTGGGTAGAGTTGTTGAGGTCTGCCCTTTAATGACGTTTTTTTGTCCTGAGATGTGTAGAGACATAGTAATAATAATATTTAATGTATCTTCACCTATAACCAGTTGTCCTTGGTTTAGCAGTAGCAGTCATTTTTTCTCTTTCTTGGTAGCTGGTGCACTGCTGTGTTTTGACTTTCGGGCTGGGAACAGAGCTGAAAAAAATGATGTTTTGGTTTGGCCAAGGACGTTGTGGGCCTCATGTTCTGCCAGGGAGGAAGGGAAGCCGGGAGGAAGCAGAGACAGGACACCTCACCCAAACTGACCAAAGAGGTATTCCATACCACAGCACGTCATGCCCAGGATGTAACCGGGAGTTACCCGGAAGGGCTAGGGGGACTGCAGGGTTGGAGGAGGTATTGGTCGGTGCTTGGTCGGGCTTGGGGGGGGGAGTTATCGGTCGCCTGGTGATGGGGTGTTGTATTCTCTTCCCTTGTTATTTCCTTTATCATTACTATTATTGGTGGTAGCAGTAGTGATTTGTGTTATACCTTAGTTACTAAACTGTTCTTATCTCAACCCGTGGGACTTGCATTCTTTCTGATTCTCCTCTCCGTCCCTCCGAGGGGGGGAGGGCAAGAAGTGGGGGGGGAGTGAGTGAAAGTTGTCTGGCTGGGTTCAAACCACGACACCAGTTTTATATTATGAATACACTATTGATTTTACAGTTCTAACCTACAACACTGGAGTGTTGGAATGGAAGGTTCTTCAGAAAAGACAGACCCAGCAGGTGGGGAGTTGCTATTTATGTTAGGGATAGGCTGGAGAGTATGGAACTCTGTCTGGGGACAGGTGAGCAGTCAACAGAGAGTTTGTGGGTCAGGGTTAAAGGGAGAACAGCGATGGGAGACATTACTGTGGGGATCTGTTACAGACCGCCTGATCAAGAGGACTCTGTGGATGAAGCACTCTACAGACAGATAGGAAAAGCCTCATGCTCACAGGCCCTTGTTCTCATGGGGGACTTCAACCACCCTGATATCTGTTGGAGGGACGGTACAGCCCTGCACAAGCAATCCAGGAGGTTCCTTGATTGTGTGGAAGACAACTTCCTTCCGCAAGTAATAGAGGAGCAGAAAAGGAGAGGTGCCATTCTTGACATCGTGCTCACCAACAGGGAAGGGCTCGTTGGAAATGTGATGCTCCAGGGTAGCCTTGGTAGTAGTGATCACAAGATGGTCTAAATTGAGGTCCTCGGGACAGTGAGAAGAGCATGCAGCAAGCTCTCTACCCTGGACTTCAAGGGAGCAGACTTTGGCCTCTTCAGGAACCTGCTTAGTAAGGTTGCATGGGAAATAGCCCTAGAGGGCAGGGGTACCAAGACTGTTGGTTGATATTCAAGGATCACCGGCTACAGGCTCAGGAGTGTTGCATCCCAACTAGAAGGAAGTGCAGCAGGAGGGCCAGGAGACCTCCATGGATGGATAAGGAGCTGATGAGGAAACTTTAAAGGGAAAAGAGGCTTATAGAAGGTGGAAGCAAGGACAGGCGGCCTGGGAAGAATACAGGGATGTTGTCCGGGAAGCTAGGGACCAGGTTAAGAAAGCTAAGACCCACTTAGAATTAAACTTGGCTAGGGATATTAAGGATTACAGGAAGGGATTCTACAGGTTTGCAGCAAATCAAAAACAGACTAGGGAAAATGTAGGCCCCCTCAGGAAGCTCTCGGGAGGACTAGCTACACAGGATTTGGAGCAGGCTGAGGTTCTGAATGACTTCTTTACCTCGGTCTTCACTGGCAAATGCTCTGACCACACCACCCAAGTTTTGGAAGGCAGACACAGGGGCTGTGAGAATGAAGACCTTGGGCCCACTGTAGGAGAAGATCTGGTTTGAGAGCATGTTAAAAAATGTACACAAGTCCATGGGTCCTGATGAAATCCATCCGCAGCTCCTGAAGGAGCTGACAAGTGAAGTTGCTACGCCACTGTCCATCATATTTGAAAAATCATGGCAGTCAAGTGAAGTTCCCAACAACTGGAAAAAGGGGAATATAACCCCCATTTTCAAGAAGGGGAAAATGAATGACCTGGGGAATTACAGACCAGTCAGTTTCACCTCTGTGCCTGGCAAAATCTTAGAGCAGATTCTCCTGGAAGACATGCTAAGGCACACGAAAAACAACAAGGTGCTGGTGACAGCCAGCATGACTTCACTAAGGGGAAATCCTGCCTGACCAATTTAGTGGCCTTCTGTGACGGGACTGATGGACAGGGGTAGAGCAGTTGATGTCATCTACCTGGATTTGTGTAAAGAGTTCAACAATGTCCCACACAACATCCTTGTCTCTAAATTGGAGAGACATCAATTTGATGGATAGACCACTCAGTGGATAAAGAACTGGCTGGATGGCCACATGCAAAGACTTGTGGTCAATGGCTCAATGTCCGGATGGAGACCAGTAATGAGTGTTGTCCCTCAGGGATTGGTGTTGTGACCGATCTTGTTCAACATCTTTGTCACTGACATGGACAGTGGGATTGAGTGCGCCCACAACAAGTTTGCCGATGACACCAAGCTGTGTGGTTCGGTTGATACGCTGGAGGGAAGGAATGCCATTCAGAGGGACCTTGAAATGCTTGTGAGGTGGGCTGATGCCAACCTCATGAAGTTGAACCATGCCAAGTGCAAGGTCCTACACCTGGGCTGGGGGAATCCCAGACACAGCTACAGGTTGGGCAGAGAAGAGATTCAGAGCAGCCTTGCTGAGAAGGACTTGGGGGTGCTGGTCGATGAGAAAATGAACATCAGCCGACTTCAGTGTGCTTGCAGCCCAGAAAGCCAGCCATATCCTGGGCTTCATCAAAAGGAGCATGACCAACAGGTTGAAGGAGGTGATCCTGCCCCTGAACTCTGCTCTTGTGAGACCTCACCTGGAGTACTGTGTACAGTTCTGGTGTCCTCAACATAAAAAGGACATGGATCTGTTGGAACAAGTCCAGAGAAGGGCCACGACGATGATCAGGGGACCAGAGCACCTCCTGTATGAAGACAGGCTGAGAAAGTTGTGACTGTTCAGCCTGGAGAAGAGAAGGCTGCATGGAGACCTCCTAGCAGCCTTCCAGTATCTGAAGGGGACCTATAGGGGTGCTGGGGATGGACTCTCCATTAGGGACTGTAGTGACAAGACAAGGGGTAACAGGTTAAAACTTAAATGGGAAGTTTAGATCAGATATAAGAAGTTCTTTACTGTTAGGGTGGAGAGGCACTGGAATGGGTTGCCCAAGGAAGTTGTGAATGCTCCATCCCTGGTAGTGTTCAAGGACAAGTTGGACAGAGACTTGGGTGACATGGTTTAGTGTGAGGTGTCCCTGCCCATGGCAAGGGGGCTTGAACTAGATGATCTTAAGGTCCTTTCCAACCCTAACTATTCTATGATTCTATGATTTAGGTTTTATTGTTGGCAAGGTTGCTGGTGTATTTTACCAAAACCATGTATATAAGTGAAACATAAGTAATACTATTGTCTTTGAGGCAGTGCATCTATTATCACTGTCAACATTAAAACTTACCTTTAAAAATCTTTTAGTTAATGATCTGATAAAGTCTCTTTGAAAAGATTTTTCAGTTTTTCCATTCTTTCCCTCTTTTGGCAGGATTTTCCAACAATTATAGTGAATGAATATGTTCCAGCAGTAGAGCTCTAATTTTCTTCTTAAAAATAACTCCTTCATAAAGGCTGAAATCATTGGTTAGGATTGATTTAGTGTTTTTTTAGCTTGCAATCCTACATTATGACTTTGGTCCTTTCTTTTTTGATTGGATAGGTATCTGTTAAAAAATTAATGTGTGGCTCTTCATAAATGTCTTAGAAATATTAGATGTACTCTGGATTCCTCCTTTTTTTGATATTTCATCAAAGGCTCAAATAAGTTTAGAGTTATCGTGAAAAATCAGGTATTTATTTTGAATTGCATTTTTCTCAATTGTCATGGCTGGTTTTACTTCTCAGGATCAAATTAATTTATAGGCTCATTTTCTAAGTGGGTAATATGTGTGTGGGAGCCAAGCAATTGAATCCAGGGTATTAAGATAGTCTTTTAAGCAGAAATACTGGACAACATAAATAAAGAAAAAATCAATAATGAATCCAAAATTAATCCAAATTAACCCTACTGTCCCATATTTTTAAATTCAATATTGCAGGTGATGAATATAGAAAAATGTTATAAATAGGTAGGAAGTGATTTTAATAATGTTAATAAAGTA
The DNA here is from genome assembly GCF_033783945.1 of Neopsephotus bourkii. Taxonomy (NCBI): domain Eukaryota; kingdom Metazoa; phylum Chordata; class Aves; order Psittaciformes; family Psittacidae; genus Neopsephotus; species Neopsephotus bourkii. Next base: position 3,506,570 of record NW_026901402.1, on the reverse strand, counting down.
TATTGTGAAATATAACATATACGCATAAGAAGACCTGTCCGCTTCTCATCCCATACTTTTAAGGGAATTACTTAAAATACATTTCGTAAACTACTAGCAGTCATTTTGGAAAAGTCATGGAAGGCTAAGGACATGCCAGGAAAAAAGTGCAACAATGGTGTTTGAAATATATAAATAATATACAGGCAATTACTATCTAAAAGTTTCAACTGAAAATCCTAGCAAAATAAATCATCTGCTTTTAAGAATCAAAAATATACTGGTACAAAGACCACTAAACAATAGGATAAATCTTTCCATTCAGTAAATTCTTGATCAAATTAAGTAATCAATAAGTGAAGTGTAAATTAGTGACTAGAATAGAGGATTGTACCCGAGATATACTTTCAAATCGCAGCTCATTTCTGTGTGACAGAAGTTATTTAACCTAGTAAGTCAGGGTCTACTCCATTTCCATTCTTATTGGCTCCTTCTGTCCCTATCTTTCAGGTGCTTAGTGAAGATAAAACTCATTAATGATTATAAGATGCCCCGATACAAATCTGAGAAGTGCCATAAAATTACCCAGAAAGGTAATTAGAAGGGAATGCATGATCATGCATTATATCTATATAATATATATAATGTATAAAATATATATATATAAAATATATAAAATATATATAAATGTAAACGTAATGCCTAACCATAGCTAAATGTTTAATTTTGTCTCTATCTTGCCCTTTTGAAAACATGAGTAAATACACCTTTGGCTCCTAAAATTCAAAATTCCCCATGAGGGTGAATTTGCTAATATGTCATTCTTATTGGGAACTACAGGAAACAGTACATAACTAAAGTGTAATTAATCTTATGTTGGACACTTTTAGGATTTGGCTGGATAGGGTGCTGAGACATCTAGTCTATGTCATGTTTTGCATAGAAAGTTTGGACCAGATGATTCTTAAGGTGCATTCCAACCTGTTATTCTATGATTCTATGATAATCTAGTCTCTATCAGAACATAATGAAATGCTCAGTTGTACCAAATGGTCCTTTTGGTTCAGATGTACTACATGTATAGATGGACTCATGTTCAGATGGACTACATGTATAAAGCGTTTGTTTGAGAATTAGATGCAATCAGGAATACAATTATTAATGATATCAGAGAAGAAATGAGTGACACATTACCTTAACTGACATACTTCATTCAAAGGTTTTCCATGTCATGGTATGCAATTAAAATTGTATCTCTTTATCCTGAAAATATTTCTGTGTATGCTACATACCAGAAGTTGGTATATTTAATTTAATGGGTCACAGAACAAGCGTAAAAGAATATGGCCTATTTTGACAATAGAGAAGTATAGTTAAAATTTGATACTAAATGTGTTTTGAAAATTATTATAAACACATAAAAATAAGATTAAATTTCAGTATCTCTACGTAGTCAGGTGACATTTCAAACAAAATTAATTTTCTGTTATTTTCTATTAAAACAGCACTAAGGCTGTAATCACTAAGCAAAGGCAGGGGAAGATGCGATATGAAAGATGGACAGAGGTCATTTTACTTCCTTATATAATAATTTAAATGTATTTGTAGATCACAGCCTGGGAGCTCATCTGGAATTTCTACTATAGGAAACTGAAATTCAGAGTCAGACAGCATTACCTTTCCCTTGCAGAGTAACTGATCTTTTCATATGGTGACTAAGAAACCAGATATTTAAACAGTAACGACAGTTCACACTGAAGTAATGCATTTCCATAAGCATTCAAACAAGAATATTAGTGACTTTGGCAATGGTCCCTCCTCATTTGATGTTCTTTCCATAAATACTCTGACAACAGTTTACCGACCAAACACTTGAGAGCCACGGCAAATTTTCATCAACTGCTGAAAAACATCAACAACCGATAACTTTTGACCTCATAACTGAAATTATTAACAAAAACTACAGAATAATGGAATCAATAAGAAAATGCTTGAAGTTGGAAGTGACCTCATTGGTTGCCACATGGAAGAACAACACAGGGTAATAGTCATTGCCAGAGAAGCTTTGGCAATGTCTTCACAGCATCCCAGATCCAAGCCCTTGGCAAGCAGCAAACTTCAGTAGATGTCTGGTTGGCAGATGGGTGTCTCTGTCCCACAGAGCAGGGAGTCACCTAGTTTGTTCTCACTCTTCACTGTGTATTGGTACTCTTAACAGGCTTAAGCTAAGTCAGCTCATATGCTTGAAAGCACCTCCAGCTCCTCCTCAGCTTTGAGGGCACTGAACCTGTCCCATAGTTGCAAGCCTTCAGATGGAGGAGGAGCCTTTCTCCTGGTGCCAGAAGTTACTAGAATTCAACTTTTGCCTTCCTCACAAAAAGTTTGACAGATGCTTTTGATTACCAAAGGCAAATGAGATAATCATAATATGCTGAAAAATACGTAAATGAAACCTAGAAATCTCTCAGTTCCATAAGATGTTGTCTAAATATTTTTTCAAGGGGGTGTGGCAATTTCATACATAAATATGGAGGAAAAAAAAAAACAGAAAAAGAAGAAAGGAATTATGGACAAAGAGACTTCTGGTAGCACTGCAACATGGGTACCATGCCTAACAAACAGGTCAGAACAGCATCAGTATCATCTGCCCAAAAATCAAGGACTGCTCACAAGTAACCCTCCATATAGAAAGTATTTGTAGCAGATTTCAAATTTGCATTTGAGCATTTCAAATTCTTTTAAGATTTGTCCTCACAATATCCTTGAAATGGAAGTGTGAATATCTTTACTCACAGGTAGGCATATGACCATACAATAAAGAAGTGACTTCACTCAGAAGGAGGTGTGTTATGGGGTGGTATCAGTAAAAGTGGCAACTCCCCACAAATTAAAAAAAAATAATATTTTCTTATAAGAAAGTGATTAATAACTTGCTTCAGAACTCTACCTAATGCTTCACCACATCTGAAATCCCCAGGATTATGAGTCTTTCTCATGCTGAAATATTTAAATTTACTCTTTTGTATTTTGCTACAGATGTCCCAACTAATTTTCAGTTTGCTTCTATCTAACATATAGCATCTGACCACATGGAAAAGGATTCCCTTCAGTTTATCTGTTGCATAACTGAAGTAATAATATCATTGCATTTTACTCCCAAGCTGGAGATGAGCTGGAACAGCAATTAATGGCTTTAAAACCTTCCATATTCTTGGATGAAACACTCTAAATACTGCAAGCATGAGGTGTTACTACTGTTTTTATTACAGCTAGAGTCATCTCTTTGTATTTCTAAGAATATCACATCTTTTATATTTAATTTAGCATCTTCTTAATTAGTCTGGAAAACCTTATTTTTTAAAGTTGATTAATAATCTAAAAAAAATAAGACTAACTGGATACATTAAATATGAAGAACACTCAAAGTTCTTAACGATCTTGGGAGTCATGGTGGGCAGTAAATTGACCATGAGTATGCAGTGGCTGTCTTGCAGCAAAGGCCAGCAACATTCTGGCCACCTTAGGTTTCCTACTGAGGGGGTTGACCTTTCCTCTCTACTCAGCACAGGCCACATCTGGAGTGCTGGGTCCAGCACTGGACTCCCCAGAATGAGATATCGACATGCTGAAGATAGTCCAGAGAAGAGCCACAAAGGTAATAAAGAAACTGAAGCATCTTACATTTGAGGGAAGACTGTTCTGCCTAGAGAAGAGAAGGTTTGGAGGGAATCTTTCAGTATATATAAATTCTTGAGGGGAGTAAAAACACAGAGTCAACCCTTCCCAGAGATTCTGTGACATCTATACATACATGCTGAAAATAGTGAGGCTGTCATGCAAAACTGTAGTATCACCCGTAGGTGATATTTTAGTTTGTCATTTGTGTGAATTCTATAATTCTGTGGTATCAGCATAACACAGACGGGCATTGTATAACCTGTTGATAAACGTGTTTAGGCTGGAAATCACAAGATCTCCAGTTAGAACAGTAACACTGTAGAAACAGCTCCCTAGTAAGGGTAGTGAAAACTAAAAAACTTCCACTTTTCAGGGTAGAAGGTGATAAATATATGAAAAGCATCACATGGGACTGCAGCTTGTGAATACCCAGTTTGGATCAGGGATACAAAAGGTCCCATATAGTCTTATTTGCACTGTGTGAAAACATTTTATACATGATGTTGTGGGTTTATGTCTATCATGACCTTTGGGGGTAAGGACACAAAATTGATGTCAGTTTCAGCTTAGGAACTCACACACAAACCTGGAATATACTTCATCTAGTTCTAGGCATACTGAAGGAATATATCTAGACTATGGAACATGGTTTTAATTGATAATCACTCTATATTTTATACATTGTGTCTTCTATCTTTTGTTATATCATGTATCCCAAGTACAGTGCTTAAGCATATGTATAAGTTTTAAGATGTACTGCAAACATGTAACTAAATATGCTACACTTTAAACCTGTCCTCCCAGCTTTTCTTCTGTGGAACAGTACTGAAAAAAACTCTTTGAAACTGGTAATCACCAGGTTTACCTATTTAAATAAACTAAGAATGTCCTTTGATGGTTGGCATCTGGTATGATTATAATTTGCAGATATTCAAAAGATAAAAGGAATAATTCAAATAGGCTACTTAAAAATAATGCCATTTTCATTTTTAAAAATGTAATATAAATCTTTTTTTTAATAACCTCTTTCCATATGTAATTGCCTGTCATGGAAATAAATTACTAGATGTCCCTATAATGACAAAGTAATACATGATAAAACCACATGGTTACTGAAACACATTGCTATCTTATAAATGCACAGTTTTAGCTGTACTTCTATTTTTTTTTTTCTTTAAGTTTTCATTTACCTCTTTTCTGATTTTTCAGATCTGACCATCAAAATTGTGTTTACCTTCCTTATCTTTCACACACTTGATCTTATTCAGACTAGCTCTCTTGGTTTAGCATAAAGCTTGTGTAGTTGAAGGGGGATGTTGAGCTCATGCAGAGGACAATCATTATATTAGCTTTTTCACAGATATTGTGGTGGATTGAAACATACAATGTTTCCAGATGATCTAGGAAAATGCAGAGCTGTAGGTAAAGGGGTCTACTGTAAGACAGAAAATAATTTGCATCTGTGAAAATGCCTGAAAGAGATTATAAATTCAGACAAGCACATGTTTTTTGGTCAGGTTATAAGGCTACACAAGATAACTAACCTATTCACAGTTAGCTGCGTACTTGAGGTACAGCCATTCATCCCTAATTCCACCCACAGAACTTAAGTCACCATTCAATGTTCTTCTCTCACTCACAGATGAATGACTGATTTCTTTGCCTGCAATCGGGTGCTCTTTTGACAAGGGAACAGTGGTACCAAAATGCTTGGTACCTTCAAGTTCCCCAATAGCTGTTAGAAGTTCTTTCACCCCCCTCTACTTATTATGTCCCTGGGAAATGACAATGAGATATTGGCAGCATTCTACTGTACAATGGGTTTCTTCAACATGGTCATCCTTGAATAGTCCATATTTGCTGAGGTTAAGAGGAAATCTTTAATGTATATTTTTTGTTTCACTTTGTGTACAGGTGTTAAAAAAGAATGTATTATGGTTCGTTTACAGGCATAGGAAAATCCGAATTACATGCTGGATTTCAGAATGTTTAACTCTGTCTATTTCCATTACACAAATGTTGAGCATCTTCTTGGTCATTGCTAGTTATATCTTTAAACACTCTGCAAGGAAAGGCAGCCATTTCAACACACACAGAGAAAACAAATATTGCATGCTGGGTTTGTTTTCTCTTGTTCTACTATTCTTAATCTGAAGCAATAGCTGCGTACAATGAAAATGTTAATTCTTCTTTATCCTACTTTTGTTTTGAAGTTAAAATAACATCAAAAGTTTTAAAAATAAAAGTAACGTAAATTAAAATGCATCAGAGAGAGCTCCTGTGTGACAAGTGCTGAGAAACTTAGGGGAAAGCTCAACATAACTTAAACATGTAACCTGGAGAGAACTGTCATCAGAGAACTCAAGATCAAAAGTGCATCAAGGCTCTGAGAGCAAAAACCATTTCCAGTTTGATCCTAATCAGAGAGGATATTTCCCTATAAGTAAATAAGATTGTGCTTGATATACGGCTTAACTGTGTTTTCTTAAAGCCAATCTACAGAAGATGAATGAAGCTAAATTGCATTACCAGAAAGAATGGTATAGTGGCATATCACTGCAATCGTTTTGATTCCAAACTAATAAATACAGTGTCTATATGGTTACTCCTATGGACACATTCCTGACACGCGTTTTTTTGTCCATATTTTCTGAGCTGCTCCATAATTATTAGAAAAAAAACCCCACGCTGTTTATGTGAAATAGTGACAATAATTGCAATAAAACAGTGAAGTTATTCAAATAAAAGTGAGACAGACATATGTTATCCATCAAATATTCACAGTCTGGAAGAGAAGCTAATTGGCCTTTTTCTGAGAGAAAGGAAGAATGTTAGGAGAATCTTAGAACTTTTCAAACACATCCTAAAAAATACAAGTGGTATCTAGGAAAAATACAGTACTAATGGAATATAACTCTACTACCCAAATTGTATGAAAGCTGGTTTGGATGGATCATTCCTCCACTACAGTCTTCATAGTAAAATTCATTATATTCAGAGTGCAATCTTAACTAAATATTTAACTCATGGTGTTCCATAAGGTCACCTTGACATTTTGGCTTTCATTAAGATTAAAGTCCATTTGTAAGGTGAATATATTGTCTGACCTCAGAACCACTTGCAAAGAAAATATTTCTAGTCAGCACACTAATTTAACATACTGAATTCTGCTATTACAGTACGGAATATAAGGACACACACTGAGATGTCTGATTTGCCTTAGATAAACATGAATTAAATATGACTTCTCAGAATATAAATGTTGGATGAATATACTTGGACATATCTTTAATTTTCATTACACACAGAGTATTCCCAGAAGTACTGTTAAAAGCATGAGTGTTTTTTCAGATTTTGTGTGGAAATCTATCATGAGGAGGGAGCTTCATTAAATCTAAAGTGTTACCTTCAAAATGCTCTCTTCTGAATCATCAAAAGCAAGTAGAATTATCCATGAGGAACAACTGTAATCTTTTGCAATAACCAAAAAAATTGCGGTAGTGAAGAGCAGCAGCTCACACCTGAGAGATTTCATTATATTTCATATAAATTGCTTTATTTTTATCCAAGACTTTTTACTGCAGAGTTAACTGCACTTCTGGCTTGTGCACTGCTGTTGAACAGCTTCTCAATCCAACACAGAAACAACAGGCCCAGAAAAGGAGCAAGATCTCCCAGAAGAGGGAGGGCTCCCAAGCCCTCCCAGAAAGGACTTCTAGAAGTTTGTTTGAGGGAAGGAAGCATATGCACAGCCTGTCTGACTTAACAGTACCAGATAGAAAATGCTCCTGCCCAGTAACCTTTGTACTGAGAAGCAAACCTGAATTTAGGATTTCTATACATTCTATCTGCCTTGGAGATGACAAAGTCCCTATGGTTGCCATTTCTACCCATCATTAGCATAATTATTAGAATAAACACAAGTTAGATCTCTGATGGCAGGCTTCACTGCAAGGCCCAAGTGCGTGGACTTCGGCAGAGGGAACCTGAGCAGAGCAGAAACCATGCTTTGTGTTTGGTAAAGTAAGGAGCTTTCAGCAAGCCTGCATCACAAGAGTCTGCATCCAGGGCAGCAGCGAAAGCACGTCTATATGGTGACAAAGTCAGGGTCACACAGAAATATCTGCAGGTGACTTTCCAAACCTAGCTTTATTTGCTTAATACCAGATCCACTTTTACTAGTGTCATACAATTGAGATGGTATTATAAAAGTCTAAATGCAAATTAATGTACTGAAATGAATGACATTTCCACGAATGTTTTAATGTAAGTTTTCTTAAAAAAGTTTGGTTTGGTTGTTTGGTTTTTTTTCACATTTCTGATTAAAACTGCAAGAAAACTGGTATTTCTTTTTATCCTCCTGATTTAAAATACTCTTGTGAAACACTCTTCTAAAAACACTTTCTTGTACTGAAAAAATTGTTCTCTTGAAACATTGCTTTGGAGGATATAGATGCAACAGTGATGACCACTGAGGTTACTTACTCCCAGATGCCATTTTTTCTTTCCCCATCCAGTCAGGACAGTTGACAGCTGGTTTATTCCACCTACTCATGCCATTTCAGAATCAGGTTTCTTGACCTTCTTAATCTGTAGCACCAGCTGTCCCCTTCTACACAATGACTGTCAATGGTTTGTTTCATTAAGGGACCACATTGAAGCTCAATCCTGCAGAGTGCTTAGACCACTGAAATTTCTTTCTTCATTAATGTATTGATAAGCATTAGGTTAAACACATATTTTATTGCTTTGGAATTAGAGGATCCTGTACCATAGAAGGCTGAGCCTGTATGCTAGATGGGAGAAAGAGGTAGATGTGACAAATACCTTTTTGTTATCTTTTCCTCTGTGCAAAAGGGACACATTGAATTTTTAGAAGGAGTTTTTAATTAGATGGTTTAGTTTGTTCATTTTAACTGAAAGGAAAGAAGACAGAGAAGCAGCAGAGGGAATGATTCTAGGATTATAGGTTGATATGGTAGCAGTGCTTTGCTTACAGTAATTAAAGTGCAGTGGGCACAAGGAGTGAAGACTGGAAGGGACAGATGCCTGAGAGGATTCACCTAGATGATACAGAAACACTGTCATAGAGGAAAATTCCCACCCCCACCAATGGACAAATTTTATGGGGATTTTTTTTTTTTTTGAGAACTTATAGCAATTTTGATCATGAATTTGAACACTTGAATTAAAACAGTTAAATTGATACAGGGAACAGAAAGAAGAAATTAGAAGGAATTCTAGTTTACACATAGCTTATCTTCCTTCCCATCTAGCAATAGTTATACCAGTTTCTGTCTAAAATATATCAACATTAACATCTTTATACCTGTTTAACTAAACAGGTTGAAGCCCTTGCATTTCAAAACGATCCAGCTCTTCTAGCTGAATAAATTTAACACAACACACTACTTCACAATCAGGCAGAACAAGGGGCACGGTAAGTTGTCTAATATATGCCCCTCATGAAATGGCAGTAAATCTGACCAATTTCACACATGTCACCACATCTTTAAAATTACATAACTGTATAATTAGATTGCCCACTTCTGATATATATAGGTACTTACAGTGCTCTTTATAAATACCCGTATGTAATGTTGTGCAGCAAACTACAGATGAGAGAAAATGGTTGGCAGTTGTGTGAAAGAATGCCAGCATATACAGTTTTAGAAATATAAATATGACACAAAACCCCCAAAGAACTACACACTGCTAGCAGACAGAAAAAAACTTACTATTAAATGCACAGCAAACAGAGCACAAGAATCCTTGAAACTGAATGAAAACAGAGACAAGTAGAAATAGAGAAGACTATAGGTTAAGAAGATGAGTTTCAATCTACCCTTAGTCAAGTAAAAAGCATAACTCTGAGAGTGCACAAGAAAAATGAAATTCAAACCAAGCAAATCTATTATATACTCCAGTTTTTCAATGGGCAAACTGTAAAATAATATACTTCTAAAAGCATACATGTTTACTACAGTGAAGTCTAAGTACATTCACTTATTTATAGAGAAATATGGCATGTATCTTCCTATGCATATGCGCATATGCAAAATCTGTAGAAGTCTGAACATTTTTCCAGGATACCCCAAAATCTGATTTTTCACAGCTGTAGATAACAGTCTATTTGTATGACAAGAAATCAACTGCTAGCAACCAAGCAACCACCAGAGCTGCCTTATTCAAAATGTTGCTTTGTAAAAATACTCAGATGTCACTGGTTCAAATATTTGGCTTATCAAGCACAGAATACCTGGGTTATTTGCTAACAAGATAGTGACCTGGCGTTATTGTGCAATGAGAAGCCTTTACGTCGAAGTTGGGGTAACTCATGGACACTTAGCTGCCTATCATCTTGAGAACATGACAGCACCTGCCAGAAAACAGTATGTTGGCCCCCTCCAGTGTCACAGCAAACTAAATGTGTCAGCTGTGGCACGTCAAATCAGCATTTCAGCTACTGACTGACCATTTTACACTGCTCTGATCTCATGTCTCTACCACAGCAGATAAAAGTAGTCTTCAGCAGCAGCTAGATTTAAATAAAAACAAAAAATAATGCTAAAAATAGTAGACAATATTCAAGGGTCAATCTACTCTTAAGGAAGAAATTTAACAAATAATTAATCTCCAGGCAACAGATCTAAATGAGAAGTAGGTAAGATCTTCAGTATCTGGGCAGGGTTTGAGTAATTATTTCTTCCTTTCCCCTTGTCCTTCTTCCTCATTTCTATTTTACAGTGAAGCATTTCCTTCTATGTCTGAAAACCTGTTTTAATTTTTTTTTGTTAAACTCAAAAGATTTATTTGTTTTTACCTATATAAACTGTTTTACACGCTTCTACTACCATTTTCCCCTCTACAATGAACAAAAGTAGTAAATAGTGGAGAAAGTAATGCAAATCTTCATGAAAATACAAGAACACATTACCAAAGCTATCCCTCCTACCTTCAGTCCAAATAAACTCATTTCACACAGTAAAAAGCAGTGGTTACTTCAGAATATCTTGCTGCTTTTTGGACCTTACTGAGAAGGGTATCACTGTGAGCTTCAGGTAACTGAACCTGTTTCAGTAAGCTGAAATTGCTTCCCAGAGTTTAATTCATCAAAGCTCTTAGGATAGGTCCTCAGAAAAAGGTAAGTATATGTCTATCCTCATCCATTTTTTTTCTGAAATTCTTGCCACAGGCTCAGACCCAATGCTTAAGGGATACTGCAAACAGGGTATTACCCTGTATTACATACCTTGATACTGCAAACAGGGTATTACCCTGTATTACATACCTCATACTCAAGGCTGGGAAAACCAGACAGCTTTCCCACTGCTCTTAAAAGGATTACACATCAGTTTGGCAAATGACCTAGGACTGTCTCCATCACTCTGTACAACCTAGAACATTTCCCAGCACTGGGAAAATCTGGCCAGCACATGCAAAGCAGCAGCTGAAGTAAACAAGATATGACTTCCCACAGTCCTCCTAGCACATCTGCCATTTGACAATAGATTTTCTGAGGTGTAATTTCTTTAAAAGGTTCAAACATCTGGTCAAAGATTGAAAAGGATTATTTTCAATACATAACACACAGACACAGCTTTAATAATAAGTCACCCAATAACCTTTTTCCAGAATAAAGACTGTGCAAAGTTTCAAAGGATTTTCACTTAAATTTATACTCAAAGTGTCTCATATTGCAGTAGATCCACAAAGTCCAGCTGTCAACATCATTCCAAAGTTAAGAAGATGGAGGCTTTTTCCACAGAACTCTCCCCCAAAACTTAGTGTAGCTACATTAATGTAGGAACCTAAGTCACCATCGACACCCTCCATCTCCTGTATTCATTTCCTCTGGCGTATTATAATTATGGCTTTGGAGTTTTCAGTTGCAAATTCAATACAGGTGTCAGGATGAATTTTGTGACTATTGGTGTGTTGTAATAGTATATGGAATGGTATATGGAATGGGGACACTGCAGCTCTGTGTAAACCAAATGTCTGTTACATGGGCATCTGTTATTCCTGTAGTCCTAAATGCCAAACAGGTTTTCGTCAGCAAGGAATGGGTGAAGTGAGAATATCTTTAGGGTGTTACAAATCTGTACTGTTTACAGCTGTAGCATTAGACTGTACCATTTTCAGCTTTGCAGGCTGCCTCCCAAAGGAGCTGCTGCCAGGCCTGGTAGGGAATAACAGATGAGGTAGCTCAAACTATATTACTGTTTTGTTGGTTTAGTTAGTTAGTTAGCTACATAGTTTTTGTCTCAACAGCAGTATAAGAAGAGAAGCTGGTAAGCAAAGTAGCAAATTGAAGCCAAGGACAAAATTCCAAAGCATCAGGAATCTCTGGTGACTTGACTTCAGCTATGTTCCTGGAAGCCCAAAAGATTATATTCAAGTCATAAAGATTCGAGCCCTCTTCCAATGTTATCTTGGATTTTGGCAGATGACCTCCCCTTAGATTAATATTCCCTCTAGATTTGCATAGGTCTTTCTTCAGATTTTACAGAAAGCCATAAGGTGTAAGGAACACAAAGCATTTGTCTAATATAGGGTTTCCCCTCAAAAAGATTTTGAACAAAAAGAAGGTAAGTAAGAAAAAACTGCCTGAAAAATCCTACCATACAGTCTGTAGGAAACAGGGATTATACTTCGCTAAAATGTTGGCAGGCTTTCACAGACTGAATGATAGATGAGTTCTGCAGTGCCCTTTGATTGACTACTGCAGCCAGATGGATATCAGCACCACAGGCAAAAAAAACACCAGGTTCTGAGAAATACTCATAATTGGCTGACATCTGCTGGCTGCAGCTGTGCATTGGTGTTGTGACCTCACCACTAACTGCATCATGTGTCAGAGAACATGCAGCAAATTTTCATGGTATATTTACGTATAAGACAATTAGGTAAGGTACAGAGTTCTTCAGGGAAAGGTAAAATGTTATTTTTCTAAACAAATACTTTAAATTTATGTATATATTAAAAAAAAATTCCCAAACTAATTCTAGCTTTATAAAATCATATAATTGGCTTTATATTTTCTCATTATCCAGTAACAAGTGATTTTTTAAAAGACACTAACTATTTAAGGGAACTATAAAGCACAGACGGAAGATAGAAATAGGTATTCTTGGCAGAAATATGCAACTTCTTTAGCACTTCAACTGATTAATTGGCAATAAACTATCTAATAAAACCATGTTATGTCTAATAATTTAAAAAATGTTCTACAAAGAAATGTAAAAAGTAGGTGAAAATTGAAAGATTCATACCTGAAGGGAAGAAAATATACATTTTAAGAGAGGTTTTTTTAAGAGTCTGGTTTATTTTGATTGGTTTCTTATTATGCCCAAATTCTTCAGTATTATCTAAATTCCTGTGATAAGTAAAAACATGAAGTACATTACATAACTGATTAAACCCATTAAAACATTACCGGATAGTACTATTTTAGTATATTAATTTCAGTAGGTTAGTTGCTCTAATAGTGTTTTGACTTTGATTTTTTTTTTTTGCCGTCTCCCCAGCGACCCACTCACAAAATACACTGAATCATCATCCTAATGAAAAATCCTGCAAGCAATAGGAACACATATCTGATTCAACTCATGAATATTGCGACTATTGCAAAAGATAAAATGAAGACCTTACCTTATGCCATTAGAATACTTTTACTATATTTATTACTCCTATTACTCACTGATGGGTTACTATTATTCAGTGACAGTTAACATGATTTAAGATAACTTCCATTCTTAATAGCGTTTCCTAAAAGAACCATTATTACTATTAATGTCTTAAACACTACTTAGCCAATGCAGTTGTGTTAAGTGAATAGCTAAAGTAAGCTGGTAAAGGAGCACTTTGAATGTTTTACTGTTTAAAATAATCTATAAGCTAGACATATTGATACCTAACATCAAAACACCTCTTAAGAAGCAGCAAAACTGATAAAATCATTTGTGAAAACATCAGAAAATCTTTTGAAAATAATTAAGCATACAGTTAACCTTGGCACATTACAATATGAGTAATTTAATTTTATCTGCCTGAATGTTGCCTGTAATTCCCTACCTGTAGTAGTTTAATGATACTTTGCTTTAGGCTACTTTCTGTCACTGGGTGACTCCAAGGACATAAGAAACAGCTTCCACAGGGGTGACGATGGCATCTGTCTCCAAGCAGCAGGAATGTTTATTTGCAAAATCAGTTTACAGCACTGAGGCCTTAGTCAATAAAACACATTTGAAACTTATTAGAGATGCTCTGCAAGTATAGAAAGGTGTGGTACAACACTAAGATTAACTGTGCCTAATGTTTTTATTTAATATCAATGGAGGAGAATTATAATAGATATCCAATGCAATTTATGCTTCATGATTATGGACAGACATCAACCTTGGGCTTTAGCTACTGTTTTTTTGCATTTATTCCCATACAAGATGCTGGGGAAAAAATGTTTCTTTTGTGGTATACAAAGATCTGCCAAGTCTCACATAGGCAGTAAGATGCTTTTACTTTCAACCTACTCTTTTCACATTCCTGATAAATGCCTCCTACACTCGTTGTATGGCACTATGGCTCCCCTCTGCTCCTTTATCTGTTGCACCAAAGTCAGTTGACTAGCCACACCTCAGCTACTGGCATCTAGCACACAAAGTCAAAGAGAGGTAAAAAAGGCAGTGAGGCTGTTCTGCATTCCAGGAACCACACATCCCTGTGTAGCAGAGTTGGACCAAGGATTCCCCAGTGTGGAAATCCCTCTTGTCATACGATTCTGTTCTGTTGGGTCAGCCTCCGAGAAGCTGCTAGCTTAGGGTCAAACAAAAAACACAGAGCTGTTGCAGACATTGGTGATTTTGCAGATTCTTGTCACTCATTGCACATACCACATCTGTTGAGGACACACAGTGACCAAGGCACAGAACTACCATTTCCCTCAGGCAAGTAGCCAGCTCAACCTGTCAGTCTCAAAGACTATGACTGAAGTAATGAAGGAGCCAGCCCAAGCTATGCCTGCACCAATCCATCCTCCCCAGACTTGACAGGCTGTCCTAGATGGCCCTGATCACCACTAGTGATCATCTTCCCAGGCTGCCCTGGCTGGTGACATGTCAGGAACCATTCCCCAAGGTTATTTGGTCATAGCCACCCTGAAGGAGGAGTGAAAGACTTCCACCCTAGGGACAAAAGTTTGTGTTGTGCTTCTTTACCCTAGGACCAGAGTCTGCTACCCAGACTTTTATATTCACTAGTAACCAGAAGGAGGGATGTTCTGTTTTTAACCACAAACCCGTTCTTCTGCCACTTACAGTACGACTAAAAGCCAACAATCAGCATTAAAATATTTACCCTTGCGGTTTAAGCCCAGGCTGTAAGTCAGCAACGCAGCCCCCTCGCTCACTGCCCCCCTTGCGTCCCCTCCCCCCTCTCCCAGAGGGATGGGGAGGAGAATCGAAAGAATGTAACTCCCACGGGTTGAGATAAGAACAGTCCAGTAACTAAGGTTAACACAAATCACCACTAATAATAATAATGATAAGGGAAATAACAAGGGAAGAGAATACAATACCACCCGTCAATACCCAGCCTGACCAAGCAGTGAACCAGCCCTTCCAGGTAACTCTCAGTTACATCCTGAGCATGACGTGCTGTGGTATGGAATACCTCTTTGGTCAGTTTGGGTCAGGTGTTCTGTCTCTGCTTCCTCCCAGCTTCCCCTCCTCCATGGCAGAGCATGAGACTTAGAAAGTCCTTGGTCAGAGTAAACATTACTGAGCAGTAACTAAAACCACCGGCGTTGTCAGCGTTGTTCCCAGGCTGAAAGTCAAAAACACAGCACTGCACCAGCTACTAAGAAGGAGAAAAAATGACTGCTACTGCTGAACCCAGGACAGTATCCACCCCTTATTCCATACCATTCATGTCATGCTTAGATCCCACATTTTCAGTATACCATAGCTCTTACATATATACATATATCTGTATATATATATATACATCCACATACACAGACAGAGAGAGAGAGATCATTCCTTAGTGCATGGACCAATTCCTATAAAACTGATTAGTCCATTCAGTCCATGATGTCGGGTTCCATCTCTTGACATCAGGGTACACTGCGCACCGGTATCTAGTAAAGCCTTATACTTCTGTGAGACTGATGTGCCAAGCCATCTGATCCACACAGCCCAGTAAATCCAACTGTCCCCTACCTCTACCTGGCTGGAGGCAAGGCCCCTCTAACAGTCATCACAACGTTGGACACTTAAGTCTTGTAGAAAGGGATTATTCTTCTTTATGGAGCACCTCCTGTATTAAGATAGGCTGAGAAACGTGGGCCTGGAGAAGAGAAGGCTGTGTGGAGAACTCATAGCAGCCTTCCAGTATCTGAAGGGGGCCTATAAGGATGCTGGGGATAGACTCTTCATTAGGGACTGTAGTGACAGGACAAGGGGTAACAGGTTAAAACTTAAATAGGGGAAGTTTAGATCAGATATAAGGAAGAAGTTCTTTACTGTTAGGGTGGTGAGGTACTGGAATGGGTTGCCCAGAGAAGTTGTGAATACTCCATCCCCAGCAGTGTTCAAGGTCATGCTGGACAGAGCCTTGGGTGAGATGGTTTAGTGTGAGGTGTCCCTGCCCATGGCAGGAGGGTTGGAACTAGATGATCTTAAGGTCCTTTCCAACCCTATTCTATGATTCTATCACAGGAGCTGGAGTAAAATCAGCTCTTCCACTCCATCTGGGAATCTGCTCACCAGAGACTGAAGCCGCAGCTCTCATGGGATGATCAGCCTTGACCTTTGTTCTCCTCTTCAATTCAGGCAGCCATTCCTCCAAAACTGAAGTAGGTTTTCCATCCCACTTCATCGTGTCTTATCCGTGATCCCACAGGTGAAACCGTAGGGTGGCCCATGGCGTATACCTTCTGTATCTTCACTCTCAAACAGTAGGACACCATTTGTTAATAGCTGAGACGTTGGTACATGTGAGGAGCTGGATAGATCAGATAGATCATCTCTCAATTGTTTGAGGTCCTTGGACAGTTTTTTCACAGCTGAGGGGATCGAAGGTGTGAAATTGTCTTTGAACTCCTGTAGTTTATGAATCATTTCATCCACTGTTAGTTGTACTATGTCATTCCAGGTTACTGTTGCCAATGAATGGGCATATGATGACGGTGCATTCCTTGCGAGTTTTCGCCACATGGGTGGTGTACATTTGACTTCATCTGGGTCTATGCGTATATCCCCGTTACTCGGCTTGATGTGATAGGTCATCTCTATGATGGCCGATTCCCTCAGAGACTGGATGCCTTTGTCTAAAGTAGTCCACTTGGCCGAACATCATCCTTGTATGGAAACCTTTCCTTCACAGCTGCCAAGAGCCGCCTCCAAAGGCTGAGGGACTTTTTCTCTCTTGCAATTGCTTTGTCAATTCCCCCTTCTCTAGCAAGTGATCCCAGCTGCTTGGCTTCTCTACCTTCTAGTTTGTATCCATTGTTCCAGCATTGGAGCAACCAGGTGATGATGTGCTCCCCTGGTTGACAGGTAAAATCTTTTCACATATTCCATAGCTCGGTTGAGGTCCAAGGTCAAGAAGTCACCTCTTCTTCTTCTTCTTCATCATGTGATGATGACTCCTGATCAGATGCTGTCCCAAGTGGTGAGTACATTGTTTCTTCATCTTGCTTCATCTTTCCTGCCTGTTTTTCTGCTTTTCCTCTTGCGTACAAGGGCAACCGATATTGGTACGAATTGGTCCTCTGGTTTAGCTGCAGTAATTATCACTGTGGTTTGAGTAGCAACTGTACTTGTCACTGGGGGTGGTGTAGCTGCTGTGCTTGGAGATGGGGTAGCTGCACTGTCTGTTGCTTTGCCCTTAGACCCAGGGACATTTTTTTTTCCTTTTGAGGGTGTTGGATAGTGCTGAAGAAGGCCTTGTAAGCATAGGCCAAGCCCCAGCACATTGCCATGATTTGTCCATTTCTGGTATGGCCAGAATGACCACACACCTCATTTAAGAGTTTTAATAAATTTTCTGGATTTTGCACTTGTTCAGTGGTGAAATTCCAAAGTACTGGAGGGGCCCACTGACCTAGATACTTGCCCACACTATCCCACACACCCTGCCACTCATGGCTGTCCAGTCTCAGGGAAAAATCTCTTAGTCCTCCTGTATTGTCGTCTAACCCCAGACAAGGTCCAAACCTGACTCTGCTTAACTCTGGGGACCAGACGAAATGGTCATGGGCAAAACACAGAGGGTGATCCCCATCACAATCAGCAAACAGGTCTTAAGGGTATTTAAAGGCCACTCAAACCCCTCAAAACTCTCAAATGATTCTCTAAACAGTCTGGGGAAGGACTGAGAGGGTAAAAGAATGTCTCCTTCACAGGTTGACCACCTGAGAAGGAGAAAAAAGATGTGTAATTGCTAAGCACTTCTATTATATACCTCCCAAAGTATAAAGGTGGTGACCACACTGGGAACATAAGCCAGATCAGTTTCATGATCAATGATTCTATTGTATTACAAGTCATTACCATAAAGTACAATGAGACAAGAACCTTAGCCCAAGCCCCACACCTGATAAACACTAACACAGCAAATACCGGCTCTAAGTAAGGTACAATACACTGAAACTGTGAGATCAGGAACAACAACTTTGAGAGCCAATATATCAGCATTGTGACAAATGACTATTAATCCAAAACAATGAATGCTTATCGCAAATACAACTAGACACACTCCGGTCAGATCTGTTGTATCTCAACCCTTCGTGCCCCATGTTGTAAGTTAGCCGTAAGTTAGCAACACAGCCCTCTTGCTCACTGCCCCCCTTTCTTTCCCCATCTTTCTCCCCCCCAGCCCACTCCCTGAGGGATGGGGAGGAGAATCAAAAGCATGTAACTCCCACAGGTTGAGATAAGAACAGTCCAGTAACTAAGGTATAACACAAATCAGTGCTGCTACCACTAATAATAATAATGATAAGGGGAACAACAGGGGAAGAGAACACAATACCACCCATTGATACCCAGCCAGATTTAGCAGTGAACCACCCCTTCCGGGTAACTATGATTTACATCCTGGGCATATCGTGCTGTGGTATGGAATACCTCTTTGGTCAGTTTGGGTCAGGTGTCCTGTCTCTGCTTCCTCCCAGCTTCCCCTCCTCCGTGGCAGAGCATGAGACTCAGAAAGTCCTTGGTCAGAGTAAACATTACTGAGCAGTAACTAAAATCACCGGTGTTATCAGCGCTGTTCCCAGGCTGAAAGTCAAAAACACAGCACAGCACTGCACCAGCTACTAAGATGGAGAAAAATGACTGCTACTGCTGAACCCAGGACAACCCTGCTGTAAAAATCAAGCTGCTTTTTGTTTCTGTTGTTCTTTTCAAAGGCAGATCACATAAGGAGCTGTGTGCTGTTGCTTTTCTCCAGGCAAACCGTGTCCATGCTGCTTCATCTAGGAGGCAGCAGCCATCCCTAATGTGCCTTTCAGAGCTGCTTTCCACAAACACTGGGAAGCAACTCATCTCCCTCCTTCTGTCCCTACTTTTTTGGTGATACGATTTTCATTAGCAACACATAGGAGGACTGAAAAGAAATCCTACTGGTAAACAGCAGGATCAGAAAATAAACTTCTTAATGCTCCCTGGCACACCTAGAGAGCAACTGGTCACGTTCCCAGCTTTTACCAAAAATCCAAGGTCAGTATAGTTTGCCCCTACCTGAAATTAAATGGATATATTTACTGTTTCAAATTTGTCAGGTGAATCTGGATGTGTAAGCAATTGAAATAACAACAAAAGTTGACCAAGATGAAGTGCTCAGGGAGGAGGTGTGCTGCAGATGAATATTGCTATTAAAGGCATTGAATATCTGTCCTTTAGTTAATTGTACAGACAGTAGATAAAACCAGAGCAGATTGCATTTGATGGTTGGATGGAAGGAGAGAAGGGAAGAAAGACACAAAGTTTCACTCAGCTTGGTACTTGCCAAGGGCTACATGGCACAGCTCAGGTACCAGATCTGAGACCAGGAACTAGAACCAAGATTCAAGATAAAGCTAGCTTAGGAACCAGCTCTGTTGAGCAGCCACTCAAAAAAGAAAATGGTATTGGACTAATCAGGGGAAGTGGCTTAAGGCTTGCTAGAATAGGGTGGAAAACAGCCATAGTGTGTCAGCAGTGAGAATATCTCTTTTACGTACGGTCATTAGTGAAAACCAGTTTTATGCAAAGACAGAAATATGTACAGTCACCTGAGACAATAAACTATGTGATTCAGGTATAGTCACTTCCAGGACAATTTGAAGGCATGAATCTCAAGTCAAATCTTGTGTAAAAAAATGCTTTGGTAATTCAAATGGTGTCTCAAGGCACCTCTGAATATAAGTTTTTAGAAACTAGCAGGTCAAATAATGCTCATTACGACTTATTTTGCTTTCTCTTTTTTTTTCATGTCTTGAAATCAATATTCATTACTAATGTGTAATGTGAGGTAAAACTTTTCACTGTTTCCTTTCCAGCATTAACTTGTTTCAAATACTAATTAAGTGCTATTGAGCTGAATTGTCCTTTCAAATTTACTATAAGGCAATTTGCCATTCTACTAAATGCAGAACAAAAATAGTACCAATGTTTGTGTTTCTTGCAGAAAGATTTAAAAAGTGTGTTCCAGGCTGAGAGGCATGTGCTGAGAGTTCCTGTGCTTCACAGCAGCTCTTGCCAAATCACAGTAGCATTTTAAAAGCAACCTTCCCACTCTTCCACAGCAGGATGTATTTCACATCAATATAGAACAATCCACATGAGAACTGCAACACTGCCAAGAGGAAATAGTGGAGACTGACACAGTGGAGCAAATATATTATACTTTCATATTAATATATGCTTGTTCACTTAGTTTCTTTGCACATGGCCTGGCTACAGATAAATACATTAAATAACTCATAATGAACTGAGTCCTCTCCTAATCACAAAAATTGGAAAACCTCATCATTTTGACTTCATTAGGAACATTAACTTTTAAAGCCTAGATAAAATTGCATTCCAGTTAAAGGTCACACTAAAAGACTAGCAGGAATCCTCTCCTTTTAAATTTACTATAAACTTTGACAGTTGTAGAATTATGAAAAAAGTTTGATAATTTTTACTAAGAAAATGTTTGAAATTCTCCAATTAAGCTTACTTTTCTGAAATACTGAAGGTCAGAAGTTGTTTTATTTCCTTGCAAAAAAGGGGTTTCATTTGTTAGTTAAGACTGATCACATTTAGGAATATAGTACATGTTCAGATAAATAACAGTTACTAGCAATAAAAATAGTGGGAGAAATTAAAATTGAAAGTCATTTCATATCTATTCATAAAATCAAAAAAAAAAGAAAAAGAAAAAAAAGAAAAAGAAAAAGAAAGAGAAAGAGGAAACAGAAAAAGAAAAAGAAAAAGAAAAAGAAAAAGGGAAAAAGAAAAAGAAAAAGAAACAGGAAAAAAGAAAAAGAAATCCTATCTGTAATAACCTTCCAAGTACTCTAAACACACTTCTGGATAGATTTGTTAGAAGATTGTCTACTGCTATAAACAAGTAGTTCCAGTATTTGGAAATTAAGGGTGTCATTGGTTTCATCCTAAATTGCTGGTGATTGACTCGAGAGCTGAGGTCACTATCATGCCATCAACTCATGTCTTCTAGACAGATGGCAACTACAGATATTCTTGGGATGAAACAAGGCACTGATGTAAGGCATAATGAATATGTGACAAGAATGATACTAGGCGCCAGGAAAATTTACAAGACATAGTTCCAGAACTGTTTCTCTAGGGAAAATAAATTATCTAAGCCTTTTGAAAGGAGATTTGCTTTAAATCGCATCAAAATCCCGGATGGGGTGGCCAAAAGAGTTTATGCTTAATTTTAGTTCATGGGGGAGTTTTCTGCTCAGGCTGCTTCTGAAACCAGGACAAGCTGTGGATATAACACAATTCCTATTTGAAGGCAAAGGCCCCTCATCTTATAATTCATTGGCCTTAGGGGCTGCTTCGCATGCAGTGAAGTACTGGGGCAAGGGACTTGGAACACATGAATTTGAGGGCTGCAGTTCAACAGAATGGCTTTGCTTTACTTCGCATGTTTAAGAACATGCATTGGTTAGCTTAATTTTCTAACCTATCTCAGTCTTACTCAGTCTGTATATGTATTGAGGAGCAATTTCTGTGTTGTAAACATATTTAATCACTTATCCACTGGAGCTTCCCATAGAATCCTTTATATAAAATCACTATCTGTTTTAAAACAGGATGAGGTCTAACATGCCCAACTTCAAAGCAGCCAGGCAGATGAGCCTTAGGCCTAAAAAATTTAAGCACTTAAAATAAAGGTTAATTTAGTGCCAGAAAAAAAGCTAATTCTGACTAATTTATTTTCCCTTAATGCACGCCTGGAGGGTAAGCCCAGAGCTAAGGGTGGCAGAACATCTGAGGCTCACTCCTTCTTTTTGTTTCGCTCCAGGGAGTCAGTAAGTTACTATTTGCACTTCAAAGACCAAAAGTCACTGTGCTCCTTTGGCCAGGGAACAAGGAGACTATGGATGGAAGCAAGGCTTATCCCATTTTTCTCTGCTTCTTCACAGCCAACTTGACCCTAATAAGAAATGCCTCAAGATTCAAGAGTACTATCCAAACAGCTGTTAGTAGGATGCAGTGGCAAAGAGGTCCTCAGGCTATTTCACTTTTTTTGACTCTACTTACTTCTACTCTACTTCCAGGGCAGCAATATTATGGCAGCATATGCTGGCATATGCTGTACACTTAGTGGCAACAACCTAACATGAACAGCATAATCGGAAAACAGTATAATTTCTGGTCAGCATAGGTCAAACATTTTCTTCCTTGACTAATGATAAAAGGAAAAGTAGTTTACAATGGTGAAAGTTTAAGTAACTCTAGCTGCCCAGATGAGTTGCCCAGATGAGCTGAAGACTGATTTGAAATCTTAGCCAATATATGTTTATATTTTCAATCATTTAACTTGAATTTAGAACCTTTGCAAAATTTCTAAGAAATGGAAGGGAAAGTGCATAGTGGTACTGAGACCTTATCTTCATTTAGTGAATTTGTGTCCTTGCTTTGACTGCTGCTGTTGACCTTCAAACATCTTTTATCACATTATATCCATAAGTTTGTTTTATTATCTTCACTTGGTCTAATTACCTGGATGATTCTATACTGTTCCCTACAGGGAAATATACTGCTGAAGTTTGGGCTTTTAAATACTAATTAAAAAGTTCATTAGTGTGTGAATTAATTTCCACTCTTCGTATTTTTCTCTTCCTCTTGATAGCCATCAGAATCTGATAGCATCATAGTTGCCATACTTTAATTACACTGGTTAGACTCCTTTATCTATCTGTGATATAAGAGAAATAAACTTTGTTACACCCAGTCTAAATGCAAAGCCACCTAAACTGTCTATCTAATAGGTTTAAACATAAATATTATAAGTGTTCTATAAATAGTTCAAATGGTTTCCTAACATTTCATTATATATTTAGTATATGGAGCAATATTTTAACCCACCCTTCTTAAAAGTGTTCTTGGGCAATACACTGAAGGCCGGGTTCATAAACCTTGTTTGTTGCAATAAATTGTATAAGAATGCACTGTTAAAAAGTGTCAAACCACTTCCAGTTTCTTACTCGAGGTTGGTGTTCATTCAAGTTTCACGTGGCTTATACACACACAGTTTAATGAAAGCAACTTTAATTTTGCAGGTGCATTAGTGCTAGCTTTTTGTTCCTATAATTGATATGTAGTGTTTTTAAGGTAGTGTTCAGTGCCTGAATTAATTGGACAGATTTTAATGATGTAAAGTTCAGATTTGTTGTGGAAAAATACAGGTATGGTGTGACGGCTGTAAAAAGAAAGATCCAGAGAGAGACTATTTTGTAAAATCACATTAAAATGCTGTTACCTACAGAGTGGGAGAATACATGCCTGCTGAGCTTCAGAAACACAAGTATGTCCTATTAGTTTCTGAGGAACACCTGTTCATTGCAGTATTTAAAATGCTGTTATCTACAAAAACAAGCATCTAGTCAATGATGTGTTCATCTTCTGTGTTGCACAGCTTCATTTAGTTTTGTTTTTCCTGTTACAAAGTTGAATAAAAAAAGCATCAGAAGAGATCCTTTGTGCTCTGATTCATTAAGACCTTGCTCAGTTGTCCTCTATCAGTCTGTATTAAATTTAATTAAAACAAAAAATGACGTGTCTTTCTAGATCAGGTCCTTGTTTATCATGAAAAAAGATAGAAATAGCTGTTGTAAATCTTGGTCCACCAAGGTTAATTTTAAATTACAGCCTTACACATTGCTGAATAGAAAAGTTCCTCAAAACTTATTGAGGATGAAAGGATCATATTGGTGCAACAACAGAGCCTAGCAGTAGTTACTCCAGTTCACATTAAAAACACCAGGCTGTTATTGCTTCTGAGTTTGATAAGTGTGGAATTGTTATTGTTACTGCTTTTTCTTACTCTGACTTTTGTTTCCTGAATTGCTTTCTACACGTTTATAAAGCCTTAGCAGGAGAGGTTAAAGCTGCCAACACATTGCCCAACTAAAGATATGGACCTATGACTGTCACAGAAGACTGGAATTTTACATTCCAGGTGACTACTGTGTTTGTTAGGATGTTATAGGCATATAATTGTAAGAGGAGTTTCCAGGCTGCAAATCTTAGTGTAAATCTCAAAGGAGTTCATCTCTTTTCTCTTGGCACCTCCTGTGGGCAGCTTAGGTATGTTTGCTACCACTACATTTTTCAAGTGCACTCTGAATTCCCTTTGAACGTCCCTAGCTTGCTCAATGAGACATTTAAAGAATTTAGAGAAAAAAATTGCATTTGATGTTTAGAGCAACCTAGATGAGGAGCTATCTAGAGTTTTAAATGTTATGTGTCACAGTACTAAATGTCAACATTCCCAAGTTCCTTTGTGCAACAGATTCCTTATCCCTTTATAGTTGTGCTTCAACTCCCCCAAAGAGACTATTTTATCAGAATGAAGTAGTTCTGAAGTGTCTCTCTTTTTTCAGAATCTCTACTAACACTTTCTGGAAATTGGCTGCAATAAGGTAATTCCAATTATTTGACCAAAATACAGAAATATCATGGTCACTGCTCATTTCTGAAAATGAGTATGCACATAGATATATATACATACATACACATCTGTACACAAATGTCCCCCAGTACACACAAATATAATTTCACATACTGACTTCATTCTTCCTAACAAATATATCATTCAGAAGCTCATGAGGAAGCAAAGTGAAGGAACAACAGTCTGATCCTGCAAACTCATTAACATGTTTCAAAGGAGTGGGCTGCCAATGATATTCTTTCTTCTGCTGTCTCTAAGCACAGGAAAAAAATAACTGTAAGGGCACGTTTGCATTTATCCGTATCAAATAGCATTCCCACTGTCACAAGATATACAATCTGCTCTTATGCTGAACACAAACTGGTACAGTTCAGTAATGAATGTATGCAAGTCTAAAGAGATTATTTCAGCTTGCTGTTATCTAGCTGGGTCAGAGTTTAGATAGGGAGACATAAAAGTCAAAAGAGACAAGCAGCATAGGTGGCCTGTGGATAAAGAGGTTCATTCTTCCGTGCAATCAATCACCTTCGGGGGCAGAGAGTTTGCTTCATGAGCAGAGAAAACAAATACGTATATGACTGAGAGGGTGAAACCAGCTTTGAAGAGACATGATTGTATTTGACTGAATAGTGGCACACCAGTTTCACCTTAAACATCCAGTGTAGATTACACCACATAAATACACACAAGTGACCAAGTATGTGCTAATATCCCTTACCTTTACACTAGTGCTTTTTCAGTTTCAGTGAAAAATCCTATTTACAATTAACTAGTATTTGGGGGGGGGGGAATAATCTTATTGTCATAACAGGAAATTAATTGATTAAACAGAAAACATGCATTATGTTGTTCTATTTACAGAGACTCCTGGGTTGGATGGAAAGAATACAAATCAAACTGATTAACTAATGGCTAGTTTTTCACTAGGGCTTGGGCACAGCATTCCACTTGAACTTCATGAGAATAAATTTCTAAAAACTGGCTCTTATATTAACATGTTCAAACCTGGTTATTTAAAGGTAGAAGTTGTACTGAGTTCCTAAGCTTGCACTGACAAATGTGTGACAAGCAAGCCTCTCTGCTTTTAATCATCCTCACAGCAACAAAGTGTTTCTTGATTTTCCACCTCCTGTATTTCAGCCTGTGCCCATTGCTTCTGGTCCTCCTACTTGGGCACCACTGAAAAGAGACTAGCTCCCCAAGACATTTTTCTGCAAGGCTGCTTTCTAGATGCTTACTGCTTCCCAGGGCTGTTTTGCCCCAGGTACAGGATTTTGCACTTCAGTTTGCTGAGCTGCATGAGATTCCTGTCAGTCTCTTTCTCAAACAGCGATGAGATTTTCATACAGGTTTATACTTGCGTGAAGACTGTGGTACTGTTTTTTAATGAGTAAACAAATCTTAATCCGTCATTCAGAAAACAGGATTCAGTCCTGCCCCCCCAAAACTGAGAAGGAGTAAAGAAAAACTAATTCAGTTGGTGTTTCTGTATTATTTTCAATGTTGTTAAATACCTGCAGCTCCAGTTAAACATGGGCAGGAGTTTAAGGATGCAGTAATGCATCCCATGCTCCATAGCTGGGGTTGCTGCCATTTTGTTCCATTGCAAGTCTGGAACCCCTGAAGAAATAAATAAGTAAACCAGAGATAAGATGGTGTTTTAACTTCAGAAGCTGATAATCAAGGCATACCGTTTGTCAGAAAACTGGTGATATGGTTAAAGCGGAAAGAAGAAAAATGGAGCATGTGTTTTTATTCCTGTGTTCACTGTGTTCTTCCCACAAAGATGCACAAAAGGTCACATATATCTTTGATGAGAAAATTATTTCTTTTGACATATAAGTCAATGCAACTTGTAAAGTGTGAGGAAGTATAATGTGACACAAAGCTCATCCTGCAAGTCTCTCTCTCTGTTCCTCACTAATAATGTGAGGTGAATTAAATTTCTTTCTCTTACCTTATATCCTTTGTCTATTTGAATATTAGGATGTTTTAATCCATTTGTCTACCACAATGAAAAAGTCTTATTTGGTATCTCTAGAGTTTAAAAAGCAACAGTAGTGAATAATAGTTCTGAAGTGACAGGCTTCAGCATATTTTACCTTCCCAATATGTAGGAAGGTGAACTTTGTAGCCTACTCCAAATGCCATATCTTGGCTATTTTTGCTATTTAGGAGAATACATTTCCAGATTTAAGACTTCTAACAGGAATGCTGGAATAACTCTTACATTTATACTAGCGGCAGTATGGATCTTTCCTAGAGACAAGCCTTAACTGTATAAAGTTATTATCTCTTTATTAAAACTAGCCAGATGAATCTAATCTAAAAGAGAAGTGGAAGAAAGTTTGTATAGGTGTCTAGAGTTTAAAACTTGTACAAAGAGCAGATTTACTAATACCAAGATTTTCCTGTTATTAATCTGAAGATACTTGGAATTCATATCTACTTCAATAAATATCTGTACATACGCAATACAAAACAGTAGAATACTATGCTAAATGTAGTAAAAACTGTCTGGCAACAAGTACAGTTCAAGAAAAATCCTTAGGATCAAGTTTCAGGCTGACTATACAGTGTCACGAGCTGTACAATGCACATAGTCTTCTGGATGCTGAAAGGATGGATTTTGTGATAACCAAATTCCAAATAAACCAATGTGCTCTTTTGGCCTACCAAGGACAGTAAAAAGCCTTTTTGACTACTATTTCTGCAAGACCGTGTTACATGTGACGCTACAATATCAGCTAGAAATAATTGCCTATGCTTACATATTGCATGGAAACACACTAATAAAAGCAAGGGCAGACATAATCTGCAGTAGATTTTCCAGTATAATGCCATCTATGCTTGGTTCTCTGTGATCTCATCTAACCACACATGGCTACAGTATTCACAGCAGTGCCAGGGCCGAGAAGGACAGAAACACAAAGGCAAGTGTTGGTAATTCACCAAAACAACACCTTACTAAATAAATATCTGAAGAAAAGTTGACATGCAAACTCAGTGCAGGTATCTTGTTTAAACTGCAAAACGAGGAAGGTCATAAGAAAAAATAAATGGAGTACATAAAATTAAAGTTCTTTCCTTGAGTTAACCAGAGAGTCAAAAAAAACCAAACTTCAGATCTCACTCATTATATGAACTGTCATATTATGATTTGCGAACCTGATTCTACTTCAGTTACACAAAATCCTTTTCCATTTTCCAGGATATAAAATATAAAATGATGTCATAAAGATCTATTACAGGAGGGTCCTATCAGCCTGTCATTAAAGCACAGAACATCTGAAGGGTAAACTAAGATTAGGGCGTTTAGCAAAAACCAAAAGCACTGTGAAAAAATCCATGCAGCTATAGAGGGAACATTTAAATCACTATAAAACTATTATAATTTGCTTGTTCTGAATACAGTTAATATTTGATTAGGTAGGTGCTTGGCGTTAATGTCCTTCTTAATTAAATCAGACTCCTCCTTTTCTACCCCAAGAGGAAAAAAAAAAAAAAATAGAAAGATTGATCATGCTTTTTTCAAATGCTAATTACTATAAGCAGGGAAAGTCTTAAATCAGAATGCTTTATTCAGTCATGCTGCTTCATCCATTTGGATCCTACTCACATTTCCTTGGGAGCCTGCTCTTTTGTATCTGAAAATAAGCACAGATGTTGGCTCCACCTTCCTCAAAGCAAGTTTTGGCTAATGACCATTTTGAATGTATCTCACATGCACCTGTTCAGCATTTTAAAGTAACATACAATACTTGATTGACTCCAAATATCTTGTCCAGATTTTCTTAACTTGATTATGTTGCCATAAAAGCCAAGGGATTATTTGAGCAGCAGCCACAGTGTCAGCTGGAGTACAGCCAAGTTCATCATTCCTGGCAGTATTTTTTTTGTTGCCATTGAAAGTCTGACTTGGAAGCTGCTGCAGATTAATTAGAACATTAGATGGCACTACCACTGCCCCGAGGTACAAAGAGAAGAAAGGCAACCATATGCAATTATTTACATTGCACCAAGTATGCAAAAATGCTAATATTAAAATAGCCACATTGATCTCAGTATAACATTTCTACAGAACTGCTCTTTATAAACAGAATGCACTAGCTCTCTTACTTGCTACCCCCTCCTGCAACAGAAATCCTTACGTATATTTTCCTCTATTATGCTTTCTTCCTTTTCCATAGCAAGTCTCAGAATTGCAAAATTATTCTTTCACAGAATCACCAGATTCTATCGTCATAAAATTTCTTGTCTTTTCTAAGTTTTCCAGCAGTCTGGAAAAATGTTTTCATTTACATTTTCATAAACATAAATAAACTTTTTTGAAATCCATAGATATACTTCTGGTTTCACAGTATTAAATCAAAGGGAATTTGGCCTTAAACACCTAGCAATGTATATTTCCAAATCATTATTATCACCATTTAAATTTACACAACACCATTGCTTCAAAGCAAATCATGAAATATCATTCTATGAGTGGTTACTTTGCTCCAAAATTAAATAAAATCTTGGTGTTCCAGAGTTCTGTTTGAAAAAGAATTCCCAATATGAAGTGATGGGGGAAAAAGGACACATGATGAGATGGAGGAAAAAAAAATGCATTTGATATTTTAAGTATGTATGCTAGTATGTGACACATTAAAAAAAAATATGCTGAGTTTTAAGTGATAAATGGATAATAGGCAGAAACTAGGACACTTCTGTATGCTTCTCTAAATCATGTCACACCTTAATGCAAGTCAAAAATCAAATTATTTACATTACAAAACACAAACTACAATAATTGAAAAGATTTCTTACTGATATTATATGTCTGGTAAACAGTGTTGCCACTGTTATGGTAAAATATCTGACCATAATAGTGAATATTCCTACTGAAATTCCCACATATGAAGAAAGACACAATGTGTGTTGTGATTCAGTCTTCCTGTGATTGTACATAATTTAAAATTATACCTGCTGAAAAATATTACTGATCCTACTTAATGCAGTATAAATTAGTTATACTGGCTAAAAATCACTCTGAACAACACAGATACAGAAATTAAACTGTCATTGAAAAAAATATCAAGCTGCACCTTAACCAGCCAATTAATATAATGTTCAGTAACACACCAAGGTATTTCAAACTAGATGTTTCTTTAAATTAGCTACATTGCATCTGCAATCTTCTGTTAGCTGACCTGACAATACATATGATGAATAACTTTACATATGATGAATCAGTAACAGTATACAAACCCAAGATTTTGAATGTTTTATTTTTTTTAATTCATATTTAGATGAACTTATATATGGACACAGACAACTGTAATAAATGTCTAGAACTTGAAATCAAGATTTTCAAGTTATATTTCAAAATCAGGTTTGAGTACAATTTTTTTAATTAAAAAAAACCTCAAAACTTAAGAAATCGTAAACAACAGTGAAACATAAATCATTTGAGAGAGAGGAGTTATTTTAAGGCACTCCTCAACTGTCATAGTAAATCAACAACTGCAGCTACCCATTTAAATCTCAACGGTGCAGCACATGTCATAGCACCTTCCTTACCTACACAGATGAGCACATAGGGCAGACAGGTTCTTCTGTAGGCTAAGTTGGCATTGCTCCATCTTAGTCAACAGGGTTACATATCTTCTAAAAAACTAAAGATCAAACCCAGAAAACGGGAGTGCTAAGCATATAAAAATTTAAAAGTTCCCTTAGTTTGTATCTAGGACATCTTTCAGAACTGGTGTGCCTTTTCTATTCTCTCCCCATTCCTCATTTCAATGTGCTCCCGTTATATTTTCTGAATACAGAGAGTTTTCTCTACACAAATACAAGTTTGCAGGCTATCATTCATAAAAATGCTTGATAGGCAGGGTTACACAGTAAGCATATCAGGTTATATTCTCAAGCAATCTCTTCTCTGCAAAAGTGAAGTCATTAGCATCAGACATTTGTGTTTCATAACTCTTCGGCAGCAACTGATACCTAGCATTGCCCAGTTAAACTATATATACCTTGAAGAAAGTCCTCTTTGGCTGTTTTTTCAGCAAGCTGACGTGTTAGGAAAAGTCTAAAGATAACGAAGCTATTCATACAATGCAAACAAAAGTTGCATGTACACAGTGGCAGTTAGAAGTGCAGCTGGCACAGTCTGATTTCTGTTAGCTGCCTTGCATATCAAATTGCAGTTTTAATTGTCAGATTTTAGAAACCTGACTTTGTTCTTTTAGTTTTTCTGAGATTATGCTCCGATTATTCGTGGCCTTATATTTAATGCAGAGTCTCCTAAGTGTTCCTAGAAAGCAGTCTTCATGTGTACATGACAAAAAAAAATCCGTTTCCTCACCAAGAAGAAATCCCTACATATTTGTAGTGGTCATATATATATAGTTTGTTACTAATTTATATAACTCCATTACTGCAATTATTCATTATGGCTAAGTTTCATACATTAGTAGGAACTTGTAGAGAAAAAACTTCAGCTGTGAACTCTGGGCTGAAATGCCTTTGAAACAACATTAGCTGGAAAAAAAATCGTCCTAACTGCATTTTCAACCAACTAGATGATGCAAAGATGACTGCAAATAGATGATCCTATTCACTCTAAGGGACACTGTACAGAAACAGTCAAAAATATTCCTTTCACATTGCACTGAGATGCCTTATCAAGATAAGAACAGCAATTGCTGTGATACAGTTTATCAGCCTAGACTAACTGAAAAAAGATACAGATATTTGATGGATAAAAAATTGTCCTGGGTTTAGCAGCAGCAGTCATTTTTTTCTCCTTCTTGGTAGCTGGTGCAGTGCTGTGTTTTGGCTTTCGGGCTGGGAACAAAGCTGATAAAAATGATGTTTTGGTTTGGCCAAGGACTTTGTGAGCCTCATGCTCTGCCACGGAGGAGGGAAGCTGGGAGGAAGCAGAGACAGGACACCTGACCCAAACTGACCAAAGAGGTATTCCATATCACAGCACATTATGACCAGGGGGTAATTGGGAGTGAGCCGGAAGGGCTAGAGGGGACTACAGGGTTGGAGGAGGTATCAGTCGGTGCTTGGTCGGGCTGGGGGGGCGAGTTATCGGTTGGCTGGTGATGAGGTGGTGTATTCTCTTCCCTTGTTATTTCCTTTATCATTACTATTATTGGTGGTAGCAGTAGTGATTTGTGTTATACCTTAGTTACTAAACTGTTCTTATCTCAACCCGTGGGAGTTGCATTCTTTTTGATTCTCCTCTCCGTCCCTCCGAGAATAGGGGAGGGCAAGAAGTGGGGGGGGAGTGAGTGGACAAGCTGTCTGGCATTGGTTAAACCACTTCAAAAATAAATATTATTAAAACTTAAATTCAGTCATCTAGTCTCTCATTTTTATACATCATAATGACTGAATTGTTTCCAGTAATTCTTGTATTGGACGTAATACTTCGTGTTTGCAACAGTATCTCTTCCAGTAGGGTATTCAGATTTGAATTAAGAATTACAAAATGCAAATAGAAGCTTTGAATTGTGACACCATAATTTCTAACATTTTTTCTACTGCAATGCTTTAAATAATATATTCGCACTTTGTGGGGTTATCAAACATAATGAAAAATATACAAATAATTAAATTATCCAAGTATTTTGCACAGATCTTAGAATTAATGTTTTCTGTGGCAAAACAGACAAGTCAGATCTAAAAATTGAATGGATAAGGAAGAAGAAAGATGTATTATTGAGCAAAAACAATCTTCCAGCAAAGTCTTAAGCAAAATATAATCTCCAAAGCACATTTAGTTAGGTGAGCATAAATACAAAGAACAAATAGGTCATGGTCCTCAGGAAAACATTACTGGCAGCTATATCTTTCTTGTCTCTTAAGAGTTCTTTCCCAGAGCTTCCTGAATTACAAATCCTAATTAGATACGTTATTAGTCTTATTCTCATGAGAAAAGTTACATGTGTGCACAAATATTTGTTGGATTAGAGCCATAATATGCTTCTGGTGGCTTTTGGAGGATAAGCTCCTTCTCTTTTTCTAATTCACTGAATTTACTCTATTTCAATATTTAAAAAATCTTTGTTCCTGGTCAGTTTTATGATCTTTTTTAATCATGTTTGGTTTCATTTTGCTCATAATTCAATAACTATGCACAATGTCAGTCAGCAGTAGTGAAGAAAAAAATTTATGCTGGAACTACAGTAATACTGCCAACACAGATGTTGCTTAATCTCCAGTCACAAGTCAGAAGGGCTGAGAAACTTTTGCCTCATACAAATAATAAAACATCTCCAGGTTGGGCAGGGTGGAGAGTTTAAAAGTTAATCAAATCCTAATAAGAAAATGGTGGGGTTTAATTATAAAAAAGTTACTTTTAAGCTCATAAAGTGCTGAGACTCTGCTCCTGAATTGCAGTGTGCATATTGGCTTTATTACTCTCTGCACTGATTTTCCACTGGGAAGCAGCTGTGGTGAACCCCAATTTCATATCTGATCTGAACAACCATGAATCAGGACTCGAGAATCTGACATGCTATAAAGTCTCATTGTACCCAGAGACACCTACAAATGTAAGAGATTGTTGTGATGGAATAAAATGGAAATAAGGAAGAGTGATTCAGAAGCAGCTATGTAGTGTTTATAAACTTATGGTAGCAAACTGCGACTTCTTGTACTGGTTCTTAAAACCAGAAAGGTCATAAAACATTTTGCAAATTACCACTCTTTTATTTCTATGATAGTCTTGTATCCTTTAGGACTCAGTTGTTTTCAGATACTTGTATCGGTCTTCCTTTCAATCCACTAGGAATGACACAGGATTATGTGAAGACAGGCCTATCACCAACTATGATTAGTCATCATCCTTTAAAGTTAAGAACCTTTACACTAACTCATATCTGAATTACAAATTTCAGAAAAAATAATATTAATTTTAAATGAATTTCAAGGCAGGATTTATTTCTTTTATTTTTCCATGGGAAATGTGAAATCAGCAAGCACAGCCTTTAATGTTTTGAAATAATTAAAGCAGACCCCAAGGAAAGGACTAGACCTCAAGGAAAGGACTATTCGCGGGAGTCCACAGGCAAGAAATATATTCTAAGCATAAGCAAACTTCAGTAGTCTAACCTATTAAGAAAGAAGAGAATGTTTTACATTTTCTGCTTAAGAGAAGCTTAATGCTAATGTACATGCAGCAGAAACATTCAACAGGAATCTATTTTTTATGTCAACAAGCTATTGTCAACACATGTTATTAATTCTTCTTACTGTGCTTTCCTTACTGGGGTAGCCCTGTAGGCATGGCCCAACATAAGTGTAATAAGATGGTGGTTGCTCAATAGCTTAAATATCACAAACAATAGTACCAGATGGACCTTTAAAAATTCCATCCACCCCTCCTTATTTTCTTTGTTTTAGCTACCACTCATTTTCTTTCTTCCTACTGCGATTCTCACAGAAACAACATGAACAGCTTTCCCCACTGTGAGCT
The DNA here is from genome assembly GCF_033783945.1 of Neopsephotus bourkii. Lineage (NCBI taxonomy): Eukaryota > Metazoa > Chordata > Aves > Psittaciformes > Psittacidae > Neopsephotus > Neopsephotus bourkii. The sequence goes on along the minus strand of NW_026901402.1, from coordinate 3,472,264 downwards.
CTACTGACCCTGACATTTGTGCAGTGGGTTAACAGTATCCACTTTATAAATGCAACCTTTCAAGATCCACCTCTTCTGCCATCATTTTCTCAGAAAAATTCAGTAAAACTCTTTTTCACAGTTAAAATTTCTGCCCTTCAGGCAACTTTAGAGAAAAACAGAAGTTCTGTGTTGATTATTTACATGTTAATGAATATGGCATTTAAAACACAAAGAGTGAAAACCCAAAACATAGAAATCAAATGGATGTTGGCCACAGTGTTGAAAATGGGATGTAGATGAGTTGCTTTATATCTGCTATATATAGACATTTATATGTATGCACACATCTTTCCAATAACAAATATGAAGAAAATCTCTTCATATTCAGGATCAAAAGGGTGCTAGCAAGACTGCAGAATCTGGGCTGTAAGAGATTAGATATGTATTTGCAAATAGACACACATCATTCCTCATTTTTCTATAAATACAGCCTTCAAGCATTTTGTGGATTAGAAATTATTTTCCACATGTTTCTGCATATGAAAAATGGCTCAGGCTTTCTAATCTTGTTAACATTGTATCATTCCATTTGTTGAAGCTGCATTTTAATTGCTAAATTGCTTGTCATTGGTTACTCTAAATACATTCTCAATTCCATTATAAGCATGAAAGACTTTCAAAGGTATTATGAAACTTTCTCTGAGATAAAGGTATTCAAAGTAAATCTTATGTCTGTGTATTTCATGGAACGTACAATGTTAGCTGAGAGAAAACCTCTTACTACATATGATATAGTAAGGCTGATGCATAGCATTCTGCTTTCAGCCTGAATTTTGTCTACCACGTGGTTCTAATTTTAATGTTAACTTTATATATAGCTTCTGTTTGCCTTTTTATGACTTTTTCAGTTCTTGCAAAGGCATCATGAGGCACCAAGTAGAATCAAGCTGGGACACCAAATGAGTATTTCTGGTTAGAGAGATGTCAGTGCTACAGCCATACATATTTAGCTAGAACTACACTCAAAAGAGCATGCTCGACCTGTCCAAGGCATGCAGTATCAGTTGCTGAAATCAGATTTTGAAGCAGTCTTAAGCCTCAGACAGAAGACTTTGCCAGCATGCCAGCAGGTCAACTCTTTCTCAGCTGATTTTTCCCATCTACCAAACTACCTAAAACCTAAAATATTAAAGGGGAAAATCTGATTCAGAAAGAGACACAATACTAGACACCGAATTTAGATATTCAGCTCAAATAACTGGAGGAAGAGCCTAGCCTTTCTTTCTCAACATGGCCAGGAAATAAGTTTGTTCTTTTCCTGTCTGATAACACATTTGGAGATCTACCTCATATTTCTTATCATACTCATGGACTTGAAACTTGAATCACCAATCTTGAAAGAAAGTTATGAAATTATGTTATAAGCTATATTGAAATGTGCATCAGCAAGTGAGATACTTATGCTGAAGTCATTTTACTTCATGGAGAATAGTTAAGTATTAATGGACATTATTTCATAGCTTTTGATTTCCCATATTAGACTGAATAAAGAGGACAGACGTTCACTTAAGGCTCTTTCGATAGTTAAGTTTCAGCTGAAATAACTTATCTGGTTTAGTCAATGCACTTCAAGAAAAACATGACGATATCAAGAGTCTCCAGAAAACAGTGAGAACAATCAGAAATTTAGAAAATATGGCCTATGGGGAGATGTTAAAAAAAAATAAGTTATTTAGGTCAGGAAAAAAGTGCATTAAAGGTAAAAACATTCTTCAAATATGTGAGAAGTATCAAAAGTAAATTATTCCATATGGTTACTTTGGATAGAACATGTGGTTCAGAAATATTCAGGACTTTGGTGAGCTGTAAAGAAATACTCATCAGCTTCAGCCTTATACACTTACATTTAAATGATGAAAACACAGGCATCCACACACAAATCTAGGTAGCTAGGCTACCATCATATTCAGGAAAGCTTAGATAACTGTTCATTTTAGCCAGAATTTGACACACTCAGGAAAGCTTAGATAACTGTTCATTTTAGCCAGAATTTGACACACTCAGTCAGCTGCATAAGTCCCTGGACTTTACTGATTCTAGGTTTTCACTGAGTATAAGAGCAGCTCAGATGCTCAGCTCACATGCAAATATCTCCTTTTTATATACCTAAATGTACATCTGAAACTCAAGATGAACCGTCATGTAAGAATAATTCTGGAAGTGAGGATAGTGAAGTTCTGGAATAACTTAATTGTATATGTTGTCTTAGCCAGTAACAGTAGAGAGTCATTTATACAGAGTTAACCTTTGCTTGGGGCAAAGGCAAGGCTGTTCTGTAAAGCAGAATAGCCTAGCTCAATAAAACTTGAAATTATAGTTTCTTTACTGCTGTTAAACACTGCCTACAGCAAGCTCTGTGCACTGCTTCATCTTCAGGAGCTACACAGCATGTGGCAGAAATCAGATTTTTCTCTCTGTGCCATGTCTAAGCAGGCATAAACACAGAATGACACTAGATTTTCCATTCCTGGGACTGATTGTATTAACTAGGCAGCAACTCTCTGGGCAAAGGAAACAATTAGATGAGGTTCCTTCCCACACGTGTCTCTAAAGGGCAGCAACTGCATCATGTGCAATTCTATTTGAGCAGAGTCCAGTTCCCGAATCAGGAAATCCTTAAATTAATCTCTTGTAGATAAAGTCAATAGAAAGAAGGTTGTGGATCTTGGTAGGGTTTTGGCACATACTCATTAACAAACTGTTTAATACTGTTGGGTTTATACTTTAATTAATTCATCAACCACAGTTACGTGTGTTCTGCAATTCCACACATCTTAATACTATTAACTTTAAATTGTCCTTATGCAACCTGCTGTCTATACCATGTTACACATCCATTTCCATGTTCAAACACAAATTATATGAACCTTATTTTCATTTTGTGAAGTCTAAAATCATTCATGTCACCTTGAAGGACTACAGTTCAATGCCCAAAGAATAGGGAAACAGCAGACACCATTTGAAATGTGAATTTCACCTCATCTAACTTGAGAAATTCAGACTAAGAAAACATTTGGCTTCACCTGTTATCAGTCAAGTGAGATAGGTCTCTGGCATCCATACTGAATGTCTAAGACAGTAGGATGAATGCTACCAGCACTGCTTTCTGCAAGTGAAACAGGAGACTTGGTAAACGTTGGGAAACAATTTTTCACTGAGAATGTGCAAGTGCACACATCAAACATACAATCACAAATTAAAGAAGTTTGCCAGTGAGTTTGCTGAAAACGTCCTCTACGCACTAACTACAGACTGCTAGACAGAAGCATTCAGGTATTTTTGCTTTTGTAGTGAATGCCAACCTGTGGTGAATGACTGACAACTGCGGATGGAATTATAGACACACAGATCTATGTATTGTCTTGTTTATGCTTGTGAGTTCAGTCTGTTCATATAATTATCATAATATGGACTGCATGCCAAACACAGTAGCGTAACTTCCCCATATGAATAGGTGTTGAAATTCAGAAAAGTGCCTCTACGTACACTGACATTAATACTGCCCTCTGTTCTGTAGTGTTATAGTGCACCACATGATTTAGACAAAAAGCAGAATAATAAGTTATCTTTCTGTGCTATCTTCAATTTCAACTGACTGAGTGGATTTTACTTAATCTTTCTAAAGATGATTGGGCTAAAGAGACTGTCTTTTCCTTGGTTAACTTTCAAAATATACTATAATCAGTTACACATGGAAACACACACCAAATCCCAGTTCGTTAACTGAATTTGTGCAGAAAATCTGCAGTTCAGCAAAATATATCCTATTGTTTTTACTTACAAGCTGCTCTGTAAAAAAACTGTAGATAAATGGATTAAAATAATGTTAAATATTGTAGCTAAGTTTCATAAATAGCAATTTCAACAGACATCAAAGCACATTTTTGAAAAAAGTCATTTAGAATTACAAATGTATATTTTGCTTCTATACGCTTAATTTAAACAGAATACTTCTATTAAAATTTTATTTTCTGTTTTTTTAGGGGGTGTTTCTTTTTGTTCTGAAAAGTTAATAAATGTAATGAATGAAGAAACAACGCATACAGAAACACCTGAATTTTCACATTAAAATATCCTGTTATTAAATATATTTATGTTGCTCAAAATGCATTGGTTTGATAGTATTAGAGTAAATTAAGGCTAAATACCCTTTACCAAAAAAAAAAAAGAAAGAAAAAAGGCTTCAACATGTAGTATATAATTGCTGGTACAATTATCACTGCTTTTTTTTTTTTTTTTTAATTATCATAGGCTTAGTCTTACAGCTGGACAGTAAATAAGGCTCTGCCATCTCTATCTACTGTCCAGTCTAGTTAAATCATTTTCTAGAAACAACCTGGCCTGAAGGTCAGGAAGGACACTCATTCCAGGACTCTAAGTGGACTAATTGAACCTAACTCTGAAGAAGAAAGAACCTCTGTTAATTTGGTATGTATGGGTGAGTGCACATCAATACCACAAAGGGCTCCATTATTGCTGTATCAAAGTAAATAGCTGAAAAAAAGTGAGTCAGGGAGATGAATGATGAGTTAAGTGCTAAGCAGACACTGACTGCAAACAGTAAGTAGCACACAGTTGCTCTCAGAAAGAATGTGGCTTCTGTTAACTCTTTAATTTCTGCTAACTCCTTTAATTTCCTCTGTGTTAGATTCGGTTTTCTGCAAATCTTTTTTTGCCTTGCAGGTCATTTATTACCCAATTCAAGGAGATTTTGTGAAACCTTTAAATAGATTAATTTAGCTTTTGGGTTCTCAAAAACCTTTCCCACTTTAAATCCCATCTTAAATAATGAGTATTTTTTGCATTTGATAAATTATATTCATTGCCAGAGGAAAACACTGCTTCAACCAAAACCAGTTTAGGCTTTGAATTGTATATACAGATGATCATGGGGCAAGAACTGTGCCACCAGGAGTGCTTGGGAAAGTTTTGAGTCCTGGCAAAAAGGAAATCCTCACAACTTCCACCTGCACCACCTTCCTTCCTATCACTTTCATGACTAGGTGAAATACAGCAGACAGCATTTATGTCCAAGAAGTACAAGGATTACAGTGGTTCCTGACATTGCACTGATTTTTGTTTTATTTTATTCCACAGTGCTCAATAATGATGGGCCAAGCATAACCTAGTTCTTGTGACTTTTCTAGATCAGAAAACTAAGATAATAAAAACTCAAGCTAGAACTTGCAGACTCACATTTTCCAAGTCTACCACAGTGAAGGTAAAGCAGTTGCACACCTTGTCAAGACAAACTTCTATAGAACTAATTGAAAATTATTGCATGATGGTTGTCCAGTGTTATTGCATGTGCCCTGGCACATTTAAACACTGTCTAGTTCAGTTACAGAAACTAAATATTCTAAAATTCATATGTGAAGGTCATCAACATTGGCAATTCTAAAACAGCTGACTTCTGAAAAAACAGCAAAATAATAAATTATCTCTGAGCAGGTGTATAACTTTGAGAATAGAACTGATCTTTAAATGAACAAAAATGTAAATCTCACCTGTTTGGATTTTCATAAAATACGTAACACAGGAGCTGAAAATCATTAAAGAATGAAAGAAACACAAACTGAGTGAAGACTAGAATAAAGGGACTTTTGTGAAAGAAATATAAAATGAGTGAAGGGTAGCATATAGGGACATCATTTATAAGAACTGAGATAAAACAGTTATCACTGAAAGTCTTGAAGATCTATTTTTAGAACTTAGCATACTAAATATTATCATTATTTATCTTTGCAAAAAAAGGGAAATGTACTTATGAAATACATTGATAACCTAGAGTGTAATTTGGGAATACAGTTAAGTGTCATCCAGAGAGAAACCAGATGTTGAAAATTAATATAATAAAACTGTAAGAAGTGTACTGGTGTGCATAAGAGACTAGAGATAAAACTTCTGTGTTAAGTAAGGAATTCAGTCAGGTGCAAAAGCAGAAGCGAAATAAAAACTGAGTGCATCAATTAATGGATGATGAAAGCACCTGTGAAAAAAAGACAATTTTGTTATAACGCATCAGGCAAAGTATTTCTATTCATAACGAGAAAGCAATGGTGTAATTTTGCAAGAGATAAATAAAAATAATATGGCAAGTGTTGCTGTACATTATCTCATCACAAATACTGAAGAAACTTAATTAAAAGTGATTTTAAAAGGGCTACTGAGATAAAACACATAATGGAAAACCTGTGATACAAGAAAGACTAGAAGAGCTTCATTTCTTGAGTCTAGGCAGATAAAGGGTCTGTGACTACCTTCTTGAAGCAGTCAGGATGTGCAATCTAGGTTAATACAGGAAAAGAGTGGAAGAATGCATTACATGAGACAGTAAGTTTAAAGAAAGAAGCAACAGAAGCTTATACAAGCAATAAAAAAATACTTTTAAAGCTTTAACTTATATAATCATTAATAAACATTTGAAAATATTTATTAGGAAAAAAAAACAAAACAACCAAAACCAGTCCAAAGAGTCTCCAAGATGAGCCTTTTCAAATAATCCAAAATTGTGCTGTATGGATGTACAATTTCTCTCTTTAAATCCTGCATTTCAGATAAAGGGTCATCAAAAGTGTCTGTTAATAGATAAGGTGGTCTCAGAGGTACAGTATCCCTTAGGTGACAGATGGTAAAAGTGAAGAGAAACAGACTGCAACAAGTAATACCTTACATACCTTACAAAGTGATCTACAAATTACAGCTGGATGCACTGATATACAGTGCTAACATCTCCAGGCAGCTTACAGGTACATCAGAGCTCTGTTATAGTTTCACTCAGTCTTTTCAGTAGTTTCCTTTCAGTGCTCTGCTTCAATATGAGAAAGCGATCTATGACAGTTGCTTTGTATTAGACAAATCCCCGAATCACAGAAAAATTGATTTGGAAAGGACCTAAGAAGGTCTCTAATCCAGCCTCCTGCTCAAAGCAAAGTTAGCTCTGCAATCAGACTTGGTTGCTCAGAGCTTTATCCAAGTTCATCTTGGAAAATGTCCAAGGAAGGAAACTGCACAACCTCTTTGGGCAACCTGCCCACTGCTTGGCTGTTTTCATGGTGAAAATGTTTCTCCTTATCTCCAGTCCAAACCTCTCTTATTTCAGCTTATGCCTGATGCCTCTTGTCTCCTGCCACACACTGTTGCATGAACATCCTTCCTCCATCTGCTCAGTCACCTCCCTGTAGGCTCTGAGGCTGCTGATAGGCTTCCCCAAAGCCATGTCCACTCAAGACTGCATAAACTCTGCTTCTCAGCCTCTTCTCACAGGGCAAGTACTGCAACCTGCCCTAATCACCTTGGTGGCCCTTCACTGAAGTCACTTCAGTTTACCAAGGACTTTCTAGTATACAGAGACCAAAATACAATGCAAATTTCCAGATACGGCTTAACGAATGCTGACCATCCCTTGCTCCTGATCTTCTGGTTCTGCACCTGCTAACAGCTGAGGATACTTCTGACTTTTCTGCTGCCAGACCTCACTGTTGGCTCAGGGTCAGTTCACTGCCCACCAGGATCCCCAGGGTTTCTTCAACAGAGGTGCCCCTGGGCAGACAGCTTCCCACCTGTATCATTGCTAGGGACTCTTCCAATGTGCATAACTTGACTTTTGTCCTTAGTGAATTTTGTGAGGTTCACATCAGCCCTCCAGCCTCTCTGCCTCCATCTGAATGGCAGCCTTGCCCTTCAGGCTTATCAGCTGTCACACTGCTATTTAATGCCATCTCCAAACCTAAGGAGCAAGCACCCATCAGCTCCTCCAAGTCATGGATAAAGATATTAAATAATAAAAGTCCCATCACACACCACTGTGGACTCCATTTTTTTCCCCAGTCTCCTGACAGAGTACAATCCATTAACCAGTAGACTTTCCTGAAATTCTTTAATTATTTCAATTAATTTTCTGGAGAAAAAAAATCTGTTTATGAAAGCAAGTAATTTACTAAAAAATTAAAAACTTCCAACTGAGGATACACATACTTGTCCCTGGGAAAAAAAAAATAATAATAATCTGGCAGTGAAGAGTTTTCAATCTGGATCCAAAATTGGTCTATTTCAAATTAAAGTTGAATTTGCAGTAATGATAGACTATTGCCAGAGAATTAAGCTGATTTAAAAATGTGGGTCTGACATAGCAATAAAGGATAAGACAGGAAGACATTAATTCATTTTATTTAAATGAAAGAGAAGTATGAGAGAAGTGGAAAGATGTAGGAACTCACTAGTCTTCACTACGCATAAAGATAGCAACATCTGAACAAGGTGACATCTGGATAAGGTTGGCTATGGCATATTCAGCAGATGTTAAATTAAAAGGTATTCTGCGAGAAAAGGGCAGGTTGGAGACCTGCTCAGAAAGGTCAAGCTGGTACAGTCACTCACAATTTGATCTATTGCTAGGTATAACTGTGAAAGCTGCATCCTCGAGGCAGCAAACATGAAGTCATCAGAGTCCTTTGAGATTCTGTGTGGCTGATATACATTGAAGACATCAGTGCAGGAAAGAAGACAAATGAGCATATATTGCAGCAGTGCAGAAAGAACCATTTACTGCTCCCAGAACATCAAGGAGAGCAAGCTGAAATATTTCAGGGACATACCAAGGAGAGTGGAGATCGATCAGCAAAAACAATAGCACGAGACAGAACTGCAAACACAAAAATGGAAGCACGGATTGGGTCAGCAACATAACAGAAGGGAAATTTCCTTAAGCAATGAGGGGATGTCAGGTCTTGTGAATCACAATGCAAAGGGCCACTGACCTCCAAATTTAAGGCAGAGCTTGGTAATGATGGATATAGGTAATTTATCAAAGAATAATGTCAGCTGGTAAGCAGCCTAGTTAAGAGACACCTTGTAGCCTTGTGTTTCTGACCCCTCAAGAGCCATGCAAATAAGAGGATGCTGTTTTCTAATCAAAGCTGTATTCTATGATTTTATGATTCATACCTCAAAATTCTACTTCATATGAATCCATATGTTTATTAACACCTACATATAAACAGACATCATAACCATTCTTATGCTATGACAAATACAAAATTATATAAATTGGCTAGAAAATTTGTATAAATTCAATTTAATACTCACATAATGAATAATTCTTTTAATATTTAATGTTACACCTTTATTGCAATAAACACAGCATGGCAAAGTATCATTAGTTGCTTTACAAGGTTTTCCTCAGGATTAATAAAGCAAACCATTATTTGTGAAATCTTCAAGTGCTTTTCAAGAGTTGTTTCAAGAACATCTTTTTGTTTTCTTTTGCTTTACTTCAGGGGCATATTAATGCTGAAACGTGCTGCAAGACTCTCTTTTGACACAAAGAAAAGCATAGTGATGAAAAAAGAGAAATAAAAGGAGGAAATCTTCTACGTGTAGACACAGATTTTGCTAAAGATCTATTTGCTTGTATATCAGGAGTATAATCATACAATATATCTGAAACAAAACCCATGTATTGCCTGCAATTTGCAAAACACAGCTATTGTTAACGTGAAGGACACTATCAGAAGTACTCAATGAAGTGTTTCCCAATGAAAATCACCAGTGCTAGGACACAAGTCTGTTTAACAGATATGAATTATCTCTGAACGAGAACCACCTCACCAAGCTGGAATCTTAGGTACCTAATACTAGAACAGCTTCATTGAGCACCCTAAATGTAAATGCAGAATAGGTATCACAGTATCACAGTATGTTAGAGATTGGAAGGGACCTCAAAAGATCATCTAGTCCAATCCCCCTGCCGGAGCAGGAACACCTAGATAAGGTTACACAGGAACGTGTCCAGGCGGGTTCTGAATGTCTCCAGAGAAGGACACTCCGCAACCTCCCTGGGCAGCCTGTTCCAGTGTTCTGTCACCCTCACTGAGAAGAAGTTTCTTCTCAAGTTTAAGTGGAACCTCTTGTGTTCCAGTTTGTACCCATTTCCCCTTGTCCTTTCATTGTTTGCCACTGAGAAGAGCCCGGCTCCATCCTCATGACACTCCCCCTTTATATATTTATATATACTAATAAGGTCACCCCTTAGTCTCCTCTTCTCCAAACTATAGAGACCCAGCTCCCTCAGTCTTTCCTCATAAGGGAGATGCTCCACTCCCTTAATCATCTTAGTTGCCCTAGTACCTGAATCAAACAGAATAAATACCACATACTGCTTTTATAAATCTCAGTAAAATGAATTTTGGTTGATTTTGAAGTTTGAAGTACTGGAGGAAAGAAAAATGGCAAATCTTTTAAAGTAGATTGCAACTTCTAGTAGCATGGAGGCCTTTCAGGGTTTCTGTACAGACATTTTTACTTCACTTTGCCTATTACTACATTTTAAAACATCTGTTACTTTGCCCTAAGCTGGTCTTTTCAGTGACTATACAGACCATGTTCATTCCCTTTGCCCCTATCCAGTACCTCTGAACTCAGTGTTTCCCTGTGTAACTAAAAATAGGCTCCTTCACACAATCACAAGTAGCTTAGTAGTTTTAAATGAAATTTCATCCACTAGAAAATCTGGTTATGTAAACCTTAGCTAACAGCAAACTTCTTCCCACACCATGTTATTGTTACTTCTTTCTGCACCACAGACAATCAACAGCGCATATTCCTGTTGTGTCCTTGTGGTATATTTCTCCTTTGTCTAGAACAATCACTATTCTACCAAATTTATGCTTACTCTCTTCTGCAGCCTTCTGAATCATTATCACACCCAGCATGAAAGAAGACCTAAACCCATAAATTCAGTTATATATGCACAATTTCCACACTGAAACAATCTCCTACTATCAGGTTTGTTACAGAAAGGTTATACAGAGAAAAACATATTGAATTCCACTAGGGAAAAAAAAAAAAAAGAAAAAAGCAACTGATTACTTAAAGAAAATAAAAATAATGCTTTATTTTCAGGCTTGATAAACTGTGAAAAAGACTTTTATATGTGGCTAGTATTTCTTCACACAAAACCTGACATTATAACTCTGTAATGTAGGATCAGGTTTATGAAGAAAATAAACTTTTTCCATCCGATCTGCTTACTGCACAGTCTGAAAGAGGAAATTTCTCTGGGGATGTACTAGTCCCTCTTTTCACCTAAAAGAGACAAGTTACAGATGCAAAAATTGCTGATACTCCCAAATATTGTAAACCTGAACCTATGAGTTACTGCTGTATGTTCCCTTAGTTAAAAGCAGCCAGAAAGGGAGAAGATAACATTCAGTTTAGAGCATTAACTTCATCAAGCTAATTTCTCTAGGTATGCTGCACTTGATAAATTACAGCTTCTAAATCTGATGAACCTCTTAAGCTACTTCTGTCTACATATCACAACTCCTTGAAAAGCAAGGTATATTATTTCAAAGATTTTTGTGTGGTTACAGATAAAAAATAAATAACACTATCTCATTTAGTTAAATAAAGGGAGTAGCTCTATAAATCAAGAGTCCTTGCATGCTTTCAAAAGACAAGCTGGTAAGGCGTATAGAGTCCTCCATGATCAGAGTTTGTAAGTTTATGTACTTAAAACAACCATGTCTTGGGAAACACATAAAAGTGAAATGACGGTATTTTCTGCCTGGAAAATATTTGATATCTCAGAAATTTATCAATAAGCAGAAAATCAAGTTTGTGAACAGGTGAAACAATGTGTTCAAGCCTTGTTCAGTGTTGATGGTCACGTGACATTCAATGAAATTTTCTACGCTCAGCACTAGGCAACAAGATCTAACTCTCCCAACTCTCAGCACATAAGACAGCTTCAGCCTTGAGAGCACTTCTAGCCCATTCATTCCCAACAGCATATTTTTAAATTGCACTGCAAAATAAACCGTAAGGAGGTTTGGTTTTCTTTGAGGATGAATCTGTAACTAACAGAGAATTCTTAGGAGAAAAACAGCTATATTCTCATTTTGCATCACTTTGCTGTCAGCATCTCTGAACAGGTAAAAAAGACCCCACTGTAAAGAGTGTTTAAAGTTTTTTACCTTAACCATTGCTCTCAGAGTTACACCACCAAGTACACATTAATTTCAGTATTATAAATAGACATTGGCTAAGATAGATTGCAACAATTTTTAGAAGTCCATGTCTGAATGGTGGTAGTTTGAGATAAAAATAACTTAATACTATCTATTTATTCTACTACAAATTACCCTTCTGAAGTAGAAGAACAGTCATCACTATACATAGATCTAGAAGATTCTGCTGCTAGTACTGCAACACAAACCAATAAGACAAATTGAACTCTGCAAAGAACTAAGTAGAGGAATCTAATAAACTGAGGACTGCTTTGATGGATTATATTGACTGCATTTTATTTGAAAGAGGAACCTAAAATGCTGTTGGAAGCTCTCTAATCAGCTCAATCTTTCCGTCACTATTAATAAATATTTGACTTCTCAGCTATGGATACCTTTATAGTAGTTTCATTCCTTCATTGACTTTAAAGGTAAATAAAACCACCTTTGAATTGTGCCATCGATTGCTCATTTACTAGATGGAGTCATGTTAAAGCTGTCTTTCTGCCTTTTCCTCTATATTTTTCCTGAAAACACAATTAAATGAAATGTGCAACTGTCTTGATTTTCAAATAATACATTTGGAAAGAAGATGCCCCAAGATTAAAAATAATGTGGTTTTGTGTGTTTGGCTTTTTCTGTGGAAACTTGGTGCTACTGAATTTAACTTAAGCATAGCAAGGCATACAACAAAGACAGTTTTTCTATTCAAATATACATGTACAAATATTAATTATATTCAATTAGAATTTTGTGGTTTATCCTTTAAAACATTAATGTAAAAGAAGTATTACTGTACTAAATATTTAGCTGCAGCCAAAAACTTTTTAGAAGAGGAGGCTGGGCTGAATGAACACAAAATATTGCCCTATACCACAGTATTTTCTGTTTACATTATTGTTACAAATATGTTAAAAATTACAACATTGCAGTGTGACTCTTGTGGCCTGTTCACTGAAGTGACTATCTGTGCATACCCAAGAACAGTTTATAATGTCTTTGTCAAAGGAACCCTATAATTTGGCCACTCCTTATCTGAAGGACTCTCATCTTGCCCTATAATGAGAAAGGTGATCCATTACAGCCATTGTTACTTTCTTACGCAACTGATGGAAGTGCTTGAGCTGTGTTTCAGAGCTGGACGAGATAATAAGGCATTTCCTGAGAATACCATCCTAATGGCAAGATGTGCTTTCCTCCACTTCATGAGGAGAAAGAACTGACGTTTTGAGTTTGTAGAGATGAAGATCTACAGCCTTATATTCCCCGAGAGACAAAAAAGGGGATAGAGTAAAAGTTGGAAGGGTTTATACTGCAGTGTATGTATATGTTATAAATGGATGCTAAAATTTCAAGAACATAAGCAGTGGGAGGCGGGCAAGTGTGCATATATGAGAACAGTGTCTGAATTAATTATTTTAGGTCATTTAGAGCATGGGACTAGACTCTTACCAATGCAAATATTTATTTAGCAGATAAAATTATAAATGATGCTTAGGCAATGTTACGTTTTTGAGTACTTCTGCACACTCGCAGACAAATCACCCAAGCTGTGATCTGAAATGCGCCTCCGACAGGGTACAGTATTACACTTGCAGCAGAAAAACTGGGATGGTCTAAAGAGTGCCAGTGACTCCAGCCACTTTGCCAGTGGTGACACCAGTGAGAACATGAATGTAGTTTTCCTTCATCAGATTTGGTATGCCACATTTTAAAGCCTGCAAGATTTGTCAGAGAACCAGATCTGATTCTTGTGGCAGATTAAGTCTCTTCTGACTGTTTCAGAAGTTTAAATGAATTAGCTTTAAAGGAAAAAATATATCCTAGATATTAACTTTTCAGTCAGGGATCATCACAGAGTGGCTGCTCCTGAGGAAGAAGTAGGCAGGAGTGGAGAGTGACCAGAGCACAGACCATAGAGTGCTCATTCGAACAAGAGTGCAGCCCCACGCGTTGCAGGGTCAGGCTGGGGATGGAGCTGAGCACAGGACTGCCACAGCAGTGTTTAGGCCAGGGAACTGGGGATGTTGGGTTCACAGGGAGGTGATTTGGGGGGGGAGGGTCCCAGATGTTACTCCTTAGGGAAATTAAGCCTCTTGGTGCAATCGGGGGTTTTACTATCTTTTTATTTCTTTTTCTAAATCAATGGCATTGATTAAATCTAAACATGCTTTTACCATGGTTTTTACATTATAATTATTCCCCCTTTTAAAAAGTAGTCTAGTTATGACATTGCACAATCCATGACCTAAATTTAGAACTACGTTTATTATAAGCAATTAACATTATTTACATTAAGTAAGGTTACTATTCAAGCAGGGTTTTTTTTCTTGTAATTAAATGACTGCACTTGAAGCAGTTACAGATTAAGTATTTGAAGCAAAGTGTGCTGAGATGATAATTCAGCTGAAAGCAGCAGCAGCAGCCTGTCCTGCCAGGGAAGGGTAATATCTTTTCCACATACCCTCCAGCTATTCCTGCATCACTCCTAGGCTATTTCCATGAGATTCCTCATCTCACTGAAGAATATTGGCCAAAAAATTCTTTAATTTGGTCTCAAAAGGCAGTCATGGACAAGATACTATGCCTCTGGTACCCCAAGAGCTCCTTGAATTCAAGTTCTCTCTCTTGGCATTTAATTGCAGCTCTGGAGAAGCATTTCTTGCACCATTCGTAACAGCATTTTTTGACTCATTCAGAAGAAGCATACAGCCTGCTGCTACTAGATGATAAACCAGGCAAGACTAAGAAAGAGGAGAATATTCGTAGGCCTCAGCACTCACTTTTCACAAGCTAACTAGCCATCAGCAATTGCCAGTCATACAGTAGCATCAATTATGAGTCTCTTCTAATCTTCTAATTTCAAATGTGGTTTTACAAGGCAATACTTCTGTTTTACCATAACGAAGGAGGTAAAAGCCTTCTAAATTACAGCACTGCCTGACCCAAGAGAAGATCTGCAAAGCAATATCAGCCAACCAGCATACCATTCCAACCAAAATAAACTGGGTCATTGGGTCAGCAGAAGCTGAGAGGCCAAAAATGTGATTTTAGCTTCTAATGGCTTCTTTCTCCATATGGTCTCTGGCTTGTCAGTGCTTATTTGTCTTTTGCCAGTGCCTTTGTAAAACCACTCTGTGAGAGATGTTAGGCATAAACTTTTACCACCAGGTGTAGCACATATTTGTTATACCATACACTATGTATGTCACATAGATAGATATTCTTCTATGATTACACTTGTTCTATTTGGACTTCTAACAGAGCACAGTGCAGTGTAAATATACACTGCAAGTTTCAGTTGTTATTTGCAACCAGCTTTTCTTAAGACCTCTTCTGCCCATTCATGTATTGAGGGAAATTTTATTATGCCTCTAAAATGCACAAATGAAAATCAAAAGCAAGCACTCACCTAATTCAATGGACTTTTTAATAATTTCAAGGAGATCTTGGCTACCTTTGACAATCTCTTGCTTCAGTATTTTCTCAGAAGTAGATTTAGAAAAAATCCTAAATATTGCCAAATAGAAACACAGAAAACCTTCACTAACATGCAAAAGGCACAATTAGGCAGTTTGGGTGACCGGAGGCAAACAAAAGCCACACAGAATATTAACAAATATTGAGAGAGAGTAAGACTGTCATCTTGCCAACACCATCACCATGAGACAATCAGTATGTTCTTCTCATTATGCCAACTCAAGCACGTGATTTACTCAAGCATTTGATTTGTCACAATTCTCCTTTGGCCAAAGAATAAAGTTATTTCAATGTAATACAAGTTGGACATGTCTTGTTTTGAGCAGCCAGATTTCAAAGTGTTGCGTGTCAAACGTTTATTCAGTAAGGATTTGTAAACAAGTTCTAAATCTGCACATTTTGCATCTAGCCATGTACAGGAAAAATAACAAGAGTATATGTTTTCATGTCACAGTGCTTCAGGTTAGGATTTGTAGCAGCATTATTCCACCAGAAAGAATTACACCACCAGAGCCTGGGGGCACAGATTTAAGTATTTTGGAAAGTCTTAGGCTAAGACAAGCTGCCACCACTATGTTACATCCTGAAAGAAGAACTGCTTCCTCTACTTCTCAAGTCTCTTCTTTGAGGGATGCTAGAAAAATGTTAATCTGGTAATAAGATTCAAGTAATCATTTTCATTCTAATAGAAAATTTCTGCAGATAGCTTACACAGCTGACTGGCTGTCGATGGCTATTTGACTTTGTTGTTTCTATGGGTGAAATATTATATAGAGTATTCATCAGAGGCTCTGTTAAACTGAAGCTTCAGCTGAAGAGCTGAGTAGGGAAAAAATAATAAATTAATTGTAACTGCCTCCAGATGTAGGAAATCCAGGACGAAATATTTAAACAGTAATGTGCAACCTCTCTGCTCAACCTTCCTTGGCACCAGATCCCTGGATGGAAAATTGATACATTCAATCTTTAAAAAGAGCTTCAGGGCAATCTGTAGAGATTAAACTGATTTCATCCATGTCCACAATAGGTGAAACTATAGTAAAGAATAGAATTAGTAGTATTATGGATGTTACGAAAAAAGGAGGGAAAAAATAAAATATTTTTACTACATTAAAGTTACATCTCAGTATTCCAGGAACCCTCATCTCTCCCTAGGCTTTTGAAGAAAGTAAACTGCTTTGCAACAACAAAGTTCACACATAACAGAATACTTAGTTTAAAGATAGGAAGCAAAGAACAGGAGTAAATAATCAGTTTTCCCAATAAAACAGTGTTAAGAGAGATGTGCAATTTGCACAGCTCAACATGGAGAAATATTTTTCAGAAAAAGAACATTTTCTCAAAAATATAACAGTCAAAAAAATGTACATTTTATATACAAAAAAGAGCAGTTTCCCCTCAAACGTGCTTGCCGAACCAGTCCTGTTCTTGCTAGAAATGTTTTCCACTTTTCAGCAGAACAAAACAGAAAAAAAAGACAATGTGCGTATATACATCACACCAATAATATAATATATACTAACAATAATAATATGCAAGGTATTTCTCTGATTTTCCCAGTCTCCAAGAAGGTAAGGAGCTTGAAAGTAATGAAGTCACCTGTGCCTTTCTTGAAGGTATTTTGAAGCTCATATGATATGAAACATAAAAGGTCTTAATATGTAAATCAGGTAAGGAGAATGGGTCTCACTAGATTACCAACAATTTACCATGAACAATAAAGCCACTGTAATTAAAAATTTCTTTACCTTAAAACTTTGGTGCTTATAATCAGTTGTGTTTTTTTTTTTTTCTAACAGAAAATTAAAACTATAGAGTAAAAACAGAAGTTATATTACCCAGTAAAGAACACAGGATCCTTAAATGAGGTAAATTTATACCCAGTTAGGAGAGAACAAGAATTTTGAGGATATTGAAAGATTAATTTCAGTTAAATCTAAGTCTTTACCGTTATTACCATCACAAGATAATTGCTAAAATGCCCAATACATCGACGCTATAAGAACAAAAAGATAGACCAAACAAGCATGTGATCTACAATATAAGCAAAATATACAGAATTTGGAAAATGGGAAAACATAAAAAATAACAGAGCCTGGAAATTGAGCAGTATATTCAACTACTTGAAGAGTTTTGTAGTAAATACATGTATATATTTAGAACAAACAGCATAGGATCAGTCTCTAAATTAATTACACAATTTTCAAAATGCAATAGCTTTACACTATTTGAACGTTTCTCATGAATATCTCATCAAAATCTCATATGGACGCTTTTAAGATTTGTCTGGACAGGGCTCTGGGACATCTAGTCTAGGTTATGCCTTACCTAGAGGTTGGACTAGGTGATCCTTGAGGCCCCTTCCAACCTCTCATTCTATTTGTGTTTCAATTACCAGGTATGCATTTTGTGTAACTTTTGTACCATGGGTTTTGTTACATAGCAACAGTAGACAAAACAGAAATTCTCTTGATCTTCCACTTAGATTACTGCCAGAAGAGAAGCTGTATGATAGATCAGTTAAGACTGAAATGTGTAATGTGCACAGATGAAAGGATAGTTGCATGCTTAAAACATGTTTCTAGGACTTTGAAAGTTTACATTTAAATGCTCTGCAGCGTGCCTCCTGTGTGAACCCAAACAACTAATTCTGAGCCTAATTCTATGAAGAGCACCGGAGTCATTGTCAGAGTTGCAACACTTTCTGAGAGAACAGACTGCAAAGCATGTCAGATCTTGAGCTCTTCTGAAAATAAGGGCAATAAGCACCAAAATGGAAGGTAGAGAACACAGCACCATGCTTGAGATACCTCCTGGATCGTCAGCTCCAGTCTTTATCTACTAATGAAGACAACTTGCAACACAATCTTTTTTATAAACTGCTACCGTTCCTCTGAAAACAGCCTTCTTTCTATTAGAAGGCTGCTTCAAATTTTCACAGCATTCACAGTTCAAGAAAACTCCAGGTTTCTTCTAATTTCCCATTGAAATTCATTTATGTCCTTGTGCCAACATTAATTTAACTCAAATACATCTTCTCCATTCCCCCTGCTGGTGATTAACTATATCTTTTTCATCTCCATTTTGCAAGGCTAAGTAAATGAGCCTCTTTTTCCAGCCTCTTCTAAGAGAATAGCTTCCAAACATTTGACAATCTTTCTTTCCACCACTTCCAGTTTTATAAATGTATCTTTCTCAGTGCTGAGCACTAACACTCAGAGGCCTTATGAGACAAGTATCTCTCTACCTCAACTAGAAATACTCTGCTCAAAATGTGTTAAGGTAGCATTTGCTCTGTTCATGACCACATATGTGCACATTTTATTCTCTGTTTTGTACAGACAAAAAGCCATTACCTTACAAACTCTCAGTCCCTAATTCATGAGCACACCCCCTGTGCTATTAATACTCTTTCCTAATAATATGACTACTCTCAGTTCTCGTGGTCATTCAGTTTTCCTACCAAATTATATTCTGATCTCCTTTTCCATTAAGGATAGTTTGCAAGCTTAGCCATTTTTGCTAGCATGTATCTACTTCTGCCCATTTTATTTATGACAATATTAAACAAAATGGTCTGAAGCTGGATCTTTGAGAAATTTCTGTGTAATGACTTCCTTCCAATCCACCAGTGCTCCTTTCAGCTTCCCCCAACATAGCCTTTTTTTATCCAGATCTTTACACACATAATAGTATTTGTATTAATCCTTAGTTTCTGCTCTTGAGCTAATAACCTCTTATGAGGCACTATATTCAAAGACTGCATTGTATTCTAGATAGATGAGATCTGCTGCAGTTCACTTGTCTGGAAAATCAGTTATCTTCTCTTAGGAATGTATCACATTAGCCTCACAGATTCTGAACTTGGTAACACCATATTGTATATTACCTCATTTTTATTTACTTTCACATCTCAAGCTCTTCTTCACTTCTGTAACCATCCAAATGTTGTATATTGTTAAGGTTATATTAACAAGTCTGTAGCTGGTCAATCAGGTTTTTGTCCTCTTAAATGCAGACTTATATACATACTACATTTTTTACTTTCCAGTCATACTGATAATTTTGAATTCCAGAGATGCTAGAATAGATATTCTTGACAGCAAATGAGAAATTTTACATGCAAACTTCTTCAATGCTCCAGCCCAGAGACCATTTCGTATGTAAAATAGAAGAGATCTTCTGTAAACCTGACCTTGGCTATTTACGGTGAGTGTATCTCCAAAATGGGCATACTTCCCCTGCAATAGGTTTCATCTATCTTTAAACAATAAAATAGACAATAAGTCGTTTTATGTCTCAACACATCTCCAGAGTTACCAAACCCCCATATATAAAGGATGTTAGAAATGTTTCTCAAATGGCCTCAAAAATTAATTGTGGTTTGAAGAAAATACCCCATAAAAAATGAATGAGCTCAGTCTATGCATTTTTTAACACCTCCATATATGTACATTTATCTGTCATCCTGTACCCCCCCCAAAAAAAAAAAAAAACAAGCCAAAACCACAATAAAACACAAACCAAAAAAACACTGAGGAGACCTGATTACAGCGCTGAAGTACAGGAAGAATTTCAGATACTGAAATACTTAAGCAAAGCAAAAAATGGCCAAAAGTCAAAGCGGATTCATTTACATTAGAAACAAGATGCATATTTTTAACAGCGAAGGTGGTTAAGGAATGGAACAAAGCCTCAAGAGGCAATGAATTACCTATCTTGAATGTCATCAAATCAGAAGCCTCTTCATATGGCAGAGCATAGCAGCCCTGGCAGCATGCTAATATTATCATACAGTTTGAGAGTCTCTAATCATGTTAGTACACAGCTAGTGCCAGAGCTGGTGAGGTCTGTCACACATTTGGACAGCCAGCAAAGGACAGCTGTAGCAATCAGCTACACTTCCAAGAGGTGTACCTACCTAAAAATGCCACAGATCATACTAAAGAAAATTACTCAAGAAAATCAAGGTAGAAGGAATTTCAGACGAGGCAGCATAGCAGCATTTTTCTACGTAACTTTTTCTAGATAAACTGCTGAAAACTGATGGCAAAGCAGCACTTGTCATAGGAACAGAATCATAGAGTAAGGGTTGGAAAGGACCTTAAGATCATCAAGTTCCAACCCCCCTGCCATGGGCAGGGACACCTCGCTCTAAACCATATCACCCAAGGCCTCGTCCAACCTGGTCTTGAACACTGCCAGGAATGGAGCATTCACAACCTCCCTGGGCAACCTATTCAACCTTGGGTGAACCTATGCAACCTTGGGTGCATGATTTAGTGTGAGGTGTCCCTGCCCATGGCAGGGGGATTGGGACTAGATGATCTTAAGTTCCTTTCCAACCCTAACTATTCTATGATTCTAAGGCTCTGTCCAACCTGGCCTTGAACACTGCCAGGAATGGAGCATTCACAACTTCTCCAAGCAACCCATTCCAGTGCCTCACCATCTTTACAGAAAAGGACTTCTTCCTTATATCCAATCTAAACTTCCTCTGTTCAAGTTTTAACCCATTACCTCTTGTCCTACCACTACAGTCCCTAATGAAGAGTCCATCCCCAGCATCCCTATAGCCCCCATTCAAATACTGGAAGGCTGTTATGAGATCTCCAAGCAGCCTTCTCTTCTCCAGGCTGAACAGCCCCAACTTTCTCAGCCTATCTTCAAATGGGAGGTGCTCCAGTCCCCTGATCATTCTCGTGGCCCTCCTCTGGACTTTTTCCAACAGTTCCATGTCCTTTTTATGTTGAGGACACCAGAACTGCACAATACTCCAGGTGAGGTCTCACGAGAGCAAAGTAGAGGGGCAGGATCACCTCCTTCAACCTACTGGTCACGCTCCTTTTGATGCAGCCCAGGATACGGTTGGCTTCCTGGGCTGCAAGCACACACTGAATCTGGCTCATGTTCATTTTCTCATCAAACAACACCCCAAAGTCCTTCTCTGCAGGGCTGCTTTGAGTCTCTTCTCTGCCCAGCCTGTAGCTGTGCCTGGGATTGCTCCAACCCAGGTGCAGGACCTTGCAGTTGTCATGGTTAAACTTCATAAGGCTGGCATCAGCCCACCTCACAAGTCTGTCAAGTTCCCTCTGGATGGCATTCCTTCCCTCCAGCGTATCAACCGAACCACACAGCTTGGTGTCATCAGCAAACTTGCTGAGGGCGCACTCAATCCCACTTTCCGTGTCACTGACAAAGACGTCAAACAAGACTGGTCCCGACACCGATCCCTGAGGGATACCACTGGTAACTCATCAGCAGCCGGACATTGAGCCATTGACCACAACTCTTTGTGTGCAGCCATCCAGCCAGTTCTTTATCCACCAAGTAGTTCTCCTTTCAAATTGACGTCTCTCCAAATTAAAGACAAATAAATTAAACAGACAATTTTTGTCTTTAATTAAATATACAATAACATACTTATTAAATATTCAAAAAGCTGAAAAATCAGAGATTGCCAGCACTGATGGAAGCAAACAAAATATAAAAGTGCAATCTCAGCTGAGTGTTTCAAAAACAAAAGAATCCAATAAAGTACAGCTATTTCAGAAACAGCATTATAAAAATTTAACTGCTTTTGAAATAAAGCATCAGAGAGAATGAAGAAAATCAAATCTCAGATCTTCATGAAAACAGCTCCTTCACATGTCAGAAAATAGATACTGTTTTTTAAAAGGCCTTAAAAAATCCCAGGGTTTATCAGTGATGTCCATCAAGAAGAATGACATTTTAAAGCATTTTGTTGTTAACTCCAGAGCACAGAGACATGATAAAGGAACCTCATCTACAGGTACACTTCAGCTCATATGTGACCTGTGGTCACATAAGATGCCACGCCTTTTATGTTGCATAAGGACACAAATGATTACCTGACATAACTTTAACCACTTTTTAACATGGTAAAACTACCAACACAGTGTCTATTGTGATTGCGTGCCCTTGTGGAAAGGAATAGAAATTTTTGGTTACATCTGTACTGAGAAATTAAACAGTGTTGGAGAATGATCCTAATTACTGTATTTTCCTTTTCTTTGCTGTTAAACTGCTGCTACCAGACTTTATGCTCATACTGTGCCTGCCCAAACAGTTCTTGAACATAATTTCATAGCATGGGCCAGGGATCATTCTCAAAAGATAGCCTGGAGGCTGGCAACCTACTCTCGGTTAACAGAGATTCTGACAGTGTAGATAGATACAGATCTTTCCATATCAGCTTGTCCCAGTATCTTTTGCTTAGTGGTAAAGGGACACCTTCATTTCACTGTTGATAACTAAAAACTTTGTTTAAATGCTTCCAATTCCTTTTCTGCTAAAAGATAATAAATACATTGAGCCAGTCTTAAATATAAACATCTTTAAAACATGAAGAGAATTCAGAGTAACAGCTGAAATGCACAGAAATAGCTGTTCTCTAAAGCAAAAAGCAAAATAAATGCATAGACACAAGTAACAGAGAAGACAGACTCAACAAGAAAATGTTACATTTTAATATAAATTATCAAAGATAAGTGAATTTTCTGTACTACTGCAAGACATACTGATGAGGATCCAAAATCTAAGTTATGTCGGATGTATGTATATTTATGTGAAATGGCATAGTAATAAAAGATTTTCAAACTATTAATTGCACTTTACTTATGCCAAGAGGATGTTAAATACCTGATGTGCTTTATACCTCAATCAACACCTTGAACACTCAAAAGGATGTATGGAAAGCAGTAACAGATTTAGTGATCATTTGGATGTTATGGTTTAGGTTCCATCTGTTGATTTTCTTCCTTGTGTGATTGCTCTTTTAGTTATTTAAAAATACACTGAAGCTCAAGTTAGATACTTTTAAAATATGCTTAGGTGCTCTAATTAGAAGTTGCAGTAATCACTTTAATCATCTACAAATATATCCCCTCTATTAAAGCTGCACTGTATCAATAGCAATATCTTGACACTTTGTCAATTCTTGTTTATTCTATCATTCACCATAGTTTTTATTCAATATACAGAAGCTTTCCAATGGTGGAGTTTAGCATTTGGGATGGAGAAGGCACTACACAACAGAACACAACAATCTCCCCAATTTTTACCCCTATGTACAATATTGCTGTGGCAGCTGCCCAGTTCAATGGGGAGCCCCTTACGAGGCAGGGCTTCTGGGATAATGAACAGCAGTGGTGGTATCAAGTGCTAGAGCAGGAACACTTCCTGTCAAGGCTTTACCACCAGCTCTCTCCGATTCGAAAGAGCTTGACACTGAAGGTCCCAAGCACATCCACAGCATAGTAAACAGTGCTTAGTCATAGATTTGCACCTTATTTTGCAATCTTCCATACTGTTCAATTATCAGTAGGCTTTCTCATGTATCACAGTATCACAGTATGTTAGAGATTGTAAGGGACCTCAAAAGATCATCTAGTCCAATCCCCCTGCCGGAGCAGGAACACCTAGATAAGGTTACACAGGAACGTGTCCAGGCGGGTTTTGAATGTCTCCAAAGAAGGAGATTCCACAACCTCCCTGGGCAGCCTGTTCCAGTGTTCTGTCACCCTCACTGAGAAGAAGTTTCTTCTCAGGTTTAAGTGGAACCTCTTGTGTTCCAATTTGTACCCATTTCCCCTTGTCCTTTCATTGTCTGCCACTGAGAAGAGCCTGGCTCCATCCTCGTGACACTCCCCCTTTATATATTTATATACACTAATAAGGTCACCCCTCAATCTCCTCTTCTCCAAACTATAGAGACCCAGCTCCCTCAGTCTTTCCTCATAAGGGAGATGCTCCACTCCCTTAATCATCTTAGTTGCCCTGCGCTGGACTCTCTCCAGCAGGTCCCTGTCCTTCTTAAACTGAGGGGCCCAGAACTGGACACAATATTCCAGATGAGGTCTCACCAGGGCTGAGTAGAGGGGAAGGAGAACCTCTCTCGACCTACTAACCACCCCCCTTCTAATACACCCCAGGATGCCATTGGCCTTCTTGGCCACAAGGGCACAGTGTCGGCTCATGGTCACCCTGTCGTCCACCAGGACCCCCAGGTCCCTCTCCCCTACACTGCTCTCTAACAGGTCGTTCCCCAGCCTATACTGGAACCTGGGGTTGTTCCTGCCCAGATGCAGGACTCTACACTTTCCCTTGTTATATTTCATCAAGTTATTCCCCGCCCAACTCTCCAGCCTGTCCAGGTCTCTCTGGATGGCAGCACAGCCTTCAGGGGTGTCGGCCACTCCTCCCAGCTTAGTGTCATCAGCAAACTTGCTGATAGTACACTCAATTCCCTCATCTAAATCATTGATGAATATATTAAATAATACTGGTCCCCCTCCAACTAGACTCCGCCCCATAGACTACAGCTCTCTGGCTTCTCTCCTTCAGCCAGTTCACAGTCCACCTCACTACCCGATCATCCAGACCACACTTCCTCAATTTAGCCGCAAGGATGCTGTGGGAGACCGTGTCAAACGCTTTGCTGAAGTCAAGGTAGACCACATCCACCGCTCTGCCATCATCCATCTACCGTGTTATTTCCTCATAAAAGGCTACGAGATTGGTCAAGCATGACTTCCCCTTGGTGAAGCCATGGCACACACCATGCACCAAGGAATAGCTTGTGAAATAGCAGGGGCAAAGGGCTCATCTATTCTTCCTCTGGGGAGGAAGAGATTTTAATCATATAGATGTAAGCCTGACCACAACACTTACCAGCACAGAACAATCTCAGACACGCTCTATCCACTAGTTTACATGCAGTCCTACTGCTTATAGCAGTAGTAGTTAACAAGAGGGAAGAAGTAGACTCACTGCAAAAAGGGAAGGTTTCCTGCATGTTTCATTTACGGCTGATACATACAGCTCCATTCATCAGTTTGCTGCTGTCCCTCGTGGTGTCAAGGTATCTAACTGCGAACCTAAGCATGACCACTGTGACGAAGGACATGCTGGCAACATACATAGAAAAGTAACCAGCCAGCCAACAGCTATAAATTTATATAAAGGTGTAACACAACAGAAGAAAACAGGTGCTACCGTTGCTGCAGAGCACTGTTAATAAAGTGTTACACTCGATGATCTGGTCAGATGCAGCATTACCACAATCACTATTCTTCAAGTGTATCCAAAATAATAATGCAACACTCTGTGTAAAAGCATTAAGCTAATGCAAGATTGATACAAAAAATGGACCATCCAAGACCCACTGAGGAGTGCAGGCAAACAGCCACACATGCCAAGACACCTTTGTTACAAAGATCTGTATTGAAAGAAAGAGAGAGAAAGGGAAAAGGAAAAGGAAAAGGAAAGGGAAAAGGAAAGGAAAAGAGAAAGATAAAGAGAATGGGAAAGAGAGAGAAAGGGAAAGAGAGAACTGACCATTAGGTTCCTACCTCTCCCACTGCAGAAGACAGCACCAGGCCAGGGATGAGTTCTGACGTGGCTGATGGAGTACACAGGAGTAGTAAATACCAACGTAAAACTTAAAACTTACTATGCTTTCTAGATATGGACAATATATGTACATTTGTTAAAGTGTTATCATGGCAGCCTCTGTCTTCTGCAGCAGTTCTTCAACTCTGGAACTTAATAACTTTCACTCTAGCTTACTTAACTGCAAAAGTTCAAAGAAAGAAGGCTGTTAACAGTGCAAGTGAATGCTGCTGCCAGCAAATGGCCAATAAAGTAGACCATTCTCATCTTTAAGCCCAGTAACAAAAGGATCAAGAAAAAACAACAATGAAACCTGTAAAAAGGGTTTCAGGAAGAAAGCACTTTACATACAGCCTCAGCAGTAACTGGAGATAAGTCCTTGACAGACAGCTGAGATGACTCAAATTAACAACAAAATAAAAAAACAAAACCAAAACCAAAAACCCACAAACACAAAAACCAAACAAAAACTCATGAAGAGAAATTCCATGCAAATTAGTCTGGCTTTGATTTCTCTCTTTGCTCCCTGTTACAGCAGTTCTTGGATGAATAATATTTTCTGTATGCACTGAGCAGACACATGCTCTCACTCTCCATGCCCTGAGCTGTAGCTGATCTCCTGCAAGCCTGAGCTCTAGCTGTTTTCTCAGGCTTATTTCCTCAGCCATGACACCACACAAAACCCAGCATGACTGCTGGTGGTGTGAAGAAAGGGAAAAAAAGTCTGGATATGCCTGGAAAAAGCACCTTGATGTACCTCAGTAGTGACCAGGCCACGTGATTTAGCTCAAAGGCTAGAGAAGATCACAAACCCTGCCCTGAAAGAGATGTGTTTAGAGCCAACCAAGAGGAGTTTAAAGAGTTGCTGCTGTTTTCACTACATACGAACTCTTAGTCACTGTAAAGAATGGAGCTACAAGGTAAATAACCCAATGGACTTTTTCAAAAGAGAATTATAGAATACAATGTTCTGGTTCAAAATTTATAATGTTGATGTATGAAAGCTTCCTCACAATGATTACTTACAAATTTTATCACTAAAAAGACAAAGAAGAGCATAAAGTGCAACTATCTCTCTTGTCTACAGCACTAATCTACAGCACATAACAACTCATTGCATCGTTTGTGCTTGAATTTATTGAAGTCTGTAAGAAATCTGACTTTAGCTTTACAAACCTTTATTTAGATTACATCATTAGCCATTGGAAGGGGGCGTTCTGGCTTTGTGCGTGGTATGTAATTACCCTGAAATGCAATATCTGTCATCAGGAAGGCATCTGTAGTATATCCTGCTTACAGGTGTCCTGCCGCAATCAGCACTTCGTTCTCCTGCTGATGATGTGCTGACTGGCAACACTCAGAAATGTGGCTGTTCTGTCCCACTCCTTCCTCTTCACACTTCATATATTTTACTCTGAGTCTGATTTCTGAGTGCAGAGACATGGCTCACCCTGCAGAATTTCCAGAGTCCGTAAGAATATCAATTTTCTCTCTGCATGTCTGTTGTAAACACTGCTGATGTCTTCAAGCTCTAGAACAAGGTCAAATGATATTTCTGGGAAGACAAAGAAAATAACAATTCAGTCAGGGCCAGAATCTGGGCCCCTGTTATGGCCTTCACAGTCCAATCAGGAGCAGAAGGGTGAGGAAGAACATTCTCCAGCAAATTCATTCACTCCATAGAAAAGGGATTTTCTCTGGAAAGAGGTGGGAGCAAGAAGGAGGAAGGAAAATGGCAAGTTGAGATGATGTTTCCCCAAAAGGTAAGATCTCCTTGAGAGCTAAAGAACACGCTTATAACGTACTGTAGGGCATAAGGGGAGGGCTTTGCTTAAGACTTATCACAGAATTTAATCTATTGAGTAAAACTCTATATTTAATCGTTTCAATCTACACTTCTTCCAGGCCTACGCAGAGAAAGATGGCTTGATCAAAGATGAGGCCATACCTGTGACTGAAGCTACCTGTGAAGCAAGAAATGCATTTCTGCGTGAGATGGAGACTTTGACAGGGACTTCACAATCTTCTGGTTATGCAGCTAAAAAATATTGAGATTAAAAAATATTACTGCTCATAGCCATTCCAGTTAGAAATACGGCATGGATAGTGAATAGCTAATTTAAGAATTCACCTCTGATTCTTCATTTGGGTAAGACAAGAAACAAATTTGATGAGACTTATGGTCTAGATGATGCATTAATATTATTTTAACTCCTGTTTAGTTCAGTTTCTACTCACAGACCACAAGCTGCTTACACTAGGCCTTATCAAAACAGAACAAAAAGCTGTTGCAAGACACTTGCAATTTAAACATAAATCATAACAGACAGACTAGTAGTGATAGTAATTCAGAAGGGTCAAAACCCCCCACAAATGGTAGATGAAGTCATTTTGTCCAATATAATCTCCATACAATTCTTGTTTTTCTGTTAAGTTCAGGAACTGAAACTTGTGATCTGTATTTATCTGAGTGATATTTTAAGCATCATTTCTAAAGTTGGATATTTGGCTCAATCTTTATTTACAATATCTGATATTCCATAGTGTAGAAAACTTCAAAATCAAAACTCTTTTCCTTCAAAATGCTATTTCAAGACTCCTGTGTATTTGGACTAGCAGCTTGTTCTGAAAAGGGTAGTGTAATTAAGAGGACCTTAACCTCTTCCTCCTAGAACTGACATATAGCATGGAAAAGTTTAAATGTAATTACTTACAGACAGTGCTGCAAAAATTATCTACCAATTAAGGATGGGAAAGGTAGAAGGGGTTAGGAACTAACTTAATGAAACTTAAGCTCTGACCAGGAGTTATTCGTGGGAGATAGCTGCCACTTTCATTATATGTATTTGTAACATTAAAAAGCACTTTCATTCTAATTATAAAATTATTTTAATAAAAATATTAATTTTAATGTATGAACATAAAATATTGACATACCCTTTGAAATATTTCATTGCTCTGTTACAAGATAAAAGGTACTTCTGGGATCATCTTGATTTAGACTTTCTACAGCCATGCCTCTGCAATTTTTCTTCAAGACCATAAGACCATAACCAGATGTCTGTAGATAGCTTTTTCTTATTTGTCATGTGCATGCCTTGGAAAGCACATTGACAGAAAGAGCCAACTTAAATTACAGTTTTTGAAAGTATCCCATAAGAATTCAAGATACATGTTAATTAAACGAGTAAGAGAATCTGCATAACTTCTGAGACCTTGAACCAGTCTGCTACTAAACAAAGTGGGCCAGGGCCCATTTTCTGGCCCTTTGGCAGAAGGTACTGCATGGCTTGAGCTTTGATGCTACATTCTCCTTTGTCTCTTCACCTGCAGAGAGGGTGATCCATATGGCACCAGAACTATATCAACAACATGCTAATAGATAAACTGTATGGTCAATCATGTGCTGATTTTCAAATTTGTGTCCTGGTCTTGTTTATTTCTCTAGTCAGATATAGGCCATATAAATGTATTAACTTTCTTAGCGAGGGACTAGGGAGAGGAAAGGAGGGAAGCAAATCACAAAAGGTTTTTAATTTGAGGTCATTTTTTAGCCAAGTGAATAGCTAGTCTTCCTGCGGCCTTATGTTTACCTTAACCAGTACAATCTAGTCTTTCCAAAGCTAATCAAGACATTAAAGGTGTGTCTCTAGAATACTGTCATGGTTTAAGCCCAGCTGGCAACCCAGAACCACACAGCCGCTCTCTCACTCCCTCCCTTTTCCCCCCAAGAGGGATGGGGAGGAGAATCAAAACAATGTAACTCCCACGGTTGAGATAAGAGCAGTCCAGCAACTAAGGTATAACACAGATCACTGCTGCTACCACCAATAATAATAATGACAAAAGAAATAACAACGGAAGAGAATACAACCGCTCACCACCTGCCGACCAATACCCAGCCCAACCGAGCATTGATCTAGCCCTTCCAGGTAACTGACCCCAGTTTATATACTGGGCATGACATGTTGTGGTATGGAATACCTCTTTGGCTAGTTTGGGTCAAGTGTCCTGTCTCTGCTTCCTCCCGGCTTCCCCTCTTTCCTGTCAAGAGCTTGAGGTTCAGAAAGTCCTTGGTCCTGAGCAACAACTAAAAACATCGGTGTTATCAGCATTGTTCCCAGGCTGAAAGTCAAAAACACAGCACTGCCCCTGCTGCTGAGAAGGAGAGAAAATGACTGCTACTGCTGAAGTCAGGACAAATACCTTGTTTTGAATAGTATATTTCCACTCTTAAGAGCATTTCACTAGTTCTTACACTTAAAAACAAATACACAGCAGCAGAAAGAGAAGAATGAGAAAACTACAGAATTATGAACTGGTAATAAAAGCAATACAGTTCCTGACATAATCGTCTCTCCAACGTCACAGTTGATTGGAATTTCCAGACCTCCACGTTGAATTTGAAAGCTTCCACTGTAAGTTTCCAGGTATCAGAAGGTTGGTAAAGTACTGGATCATGTCCAACTTGTATCTCCACATCATCTAAGATTGGGATTCAGTCCACTATCATTTTATGTTTCATAGATTTGGAGGAGACAAATGAAACAGTAAAACCAGGAAGAGCACATGAATAATTATAGTTGCCTCTTCTCCTAGTCGTCTTCTTACTATTCTTGTATAACTTGAATGTTAAAACTGTATTTCAGATAGAACCCAGAAATGGTAGCCTGGCACAAATTGCTACCCATGTGGCCATCAGTCATGTTAGCTCACATGAAAAGGCAAACAGCATGGGGCCATATTAAGTGTGGAGCTTCATACAGTGACTGCACATGTCTAACATCCCCACTGATTTACTTACATATACTGTCAATCCATACTGGCAATATATAAGAAGTAAGAAAATTTTTGAAGGCAGCCTAATTTGCAAGTTTGGTGGTATTCCGTTTACTTAGACATAAATAAACAGTAATAGGATAAGCATGTGCATATTTCTCTTGCTGATTAGCTTCCCATGGGCTTGATCCAATTTCAGCTAAAATCAGTGGGAATCTTTCCACTTTCTTCTATGGCAGTTGGCCTACATCCTCAATGAAAAGCAATACTGCACTGAGCAGCAGTTGCTGTCCATAAAAAAAATTACAGGATTAGAACCCACAAAGAAAAAATGGGTATAATATGTCCTGCAAGCATGCTGACAAGATAATCACAGTGAGGAATGAGCAATCTGATAAAATGCAAGACACATTTGGTAATTTGGATACATAGGGATTCAAATTTACAAAGTAAAACGCATTACATTTTGCAATGAAAATTAAGTACTGTGTTGGGAAATTTAATCCTTTAGGTTAGGTGAGCCTTGCCTGTCCCAGCTTAATAATATCTTAACATTATTGATCAGGTAATTTCAGTGGGATGTTTATTCACATATTTTAATAGTGAAATTGAGCTTGTCCAACTAGAAGGGAGCAGAAGTGCACTTGAGTTTGCGCTAAATTGGAACAATAAGGGTTTTTCATCACTGAAACAATGAACAGTAAGAAAAATTGTGGCTAGAAGTGTAAGACTGATTTTCACGTTCCTTTAGCTCCCAAATATTACTCTGAGAAGAAATAGTTTGTGCTCAGAAAAATGATGAGAAAATCTCTTTTGTTTACATTTTTGGTCAATATAATTCGCGATAACAAAATAATATGTTCTTCAACAAACCGATTTCCTAGAAAATCATCCATCTCTAGCCACAACAGATTAATCACTATTATCTGTTCATTTGCACTGTTTTAAGATTAAAAAAACAAACAAAAAAAAAACAAACAAACAACAAAAACACTGAAGCCTGCCATCTACACCAAAAAATGACTACCAATGGAAGCCAACCAAAAAAAGATGCAGTGTAGTTCCATGGTGTACTGAAAATTCGTTTAAAAGACTTATATGCCCAAACATATTTAGTAAGGAGAAGAAAGAAGGGTCACCAGCTGATATCCTGGGTCTGAAGTTTATGTATATCATAATACACTACTGTGCTATAGAACAGCAGCAAAAAAATATTTGGAAGGCCATCTAGTGTCATTGAAGTGAAATGCAAGATATTTAATTGCTTCAAAAGCATGCCCCTGTTCTGTTATAGAACAACTAAAAAATTGGCAAGTATTCACTTTTGTTTCAAAATAAACTGATCATCCTCACCTCCAGAACATCACTGACGTTTTTCAAGGAAATTGTATTCAATTTAGCTATCACATATATGAGACTTCACATCAGAAAATGACGGAAGACAATATTACTAAAAGGAAAATACGCACAGAAAACAAAACAAGTGAATTTGCTGTCATTGTAAGACTTTGGCAACTGACATTATAAAATGTCAAGATTTAATGAAATATAACTTTGAAAAATAGGAAAACAGGAAGATGGTGTGATACAAAATCTGAGAGAGGAAGGACAAATTCATCCAGTCACAGTGCAGCAACGTAGGAAAGAAAATGTGTTAACTGTAAATATGTTCTGAGCCTGAAAGAATGTTCATTTTATAGCTGTTACAAATGTGAGTGAAGAGAAGTAAATAAAGAATATTTATTAGACCCATCTTAATTTCTTTCCAATAAACACACGTGCACAAATACCTTTAATCATTATAAGAACAGAAAAAAACAGCCATGATTACTTGGTGCTGTTATTATAAAATAATAAGGGCTGCAGAACCTCAATGTACTTGTCATACATACAGCATGTATAAGAAAGTAATGATTTCCACATACATCTTCATCATTGTTTTATCTGCACATGGAAAGACTTTCATACATGTGATACATTAACTTTCTATTTTTCAGATAAACCGCTTTATCCTAGTAATAAAATAAACTGAAAAAATCATTGTAAGGTAGCAACAACTGTTTCCTTACAAAATACTACTCACTTTAAGTGTAATACTGTACACTCTTCACTTCAGAAATGCTGGGAGGCAAACAAATTACCTTTGTATTTATCTGAGATGGCACCGCAGGCTAATGGCTACAGCAGCCTTATATTTAAGTTAAGGATTTAAAGTTTACAGCTCCAGGCCTATGATGGTATATAAAAATTCCCATTAAAAAGTACAACTGCTTTCTGATTTGACTAATGAACTCACAGTGGGATTTACAGTGTTTGTAAAACTTTTTTTTTCTTGCAAATTTCATCATGAGTTATAGCAAGAAAAAAAACCAAACCAAATACAGCTTCATTAGTCAGTGCCACAATTTACTGTAGTGTCATTTACTTCATTTAACATTTTCTGCTAAAAATTAGGAAGTTCACACTGCTCCATCAGCGGCACTGATCAAGCATGACAAAATCTGAAAATGAGTATTTCTGTGATGGTACAGTGAGGAGGTTTTTCCATTAGATTTTATCTATCTGTGGAGTTTCCAGATATACCTGCATTACAGGACAGACATAGGTGAAAATGAACTGACAACTGAAACTATGCAATTACCTTATCAGATTCAAAACTAATTAAGACACTGTTTTCTGGTTCCAGCCTGACAAGATGAAATTATATCATCAGAATTTTACCACTAAGAAACCAAAACCAGCAGGTAACAAGTTATATACCAAATATGGATTTTAGGCTTGAAATCAACTTGAATTCAACCCTCCAATTCATATTTAGATCCACATACTGCTGAACTCCTAAAACATTTTTATTGCTTTTTGATGAAACGCATCCAAAGCCACAAAAAGGCTAAGGGTCTTCCTTCTGGAACAGCCACGGTAAGGCCCCATTTCCTGTGTGTTTGCACCACCACACTACAGAGAAATCCTGTGGTGTAGTGCTCCCCATCATCCCCAGAATGACCTTTATTTCCCATAATGTGATATCCGCCAGCAGTGATCGGAATAGATGCACCTGGGTGCAATATCTGCATCTGACTGAAAGTGGATTTGGGGGAGACAAATAGCTAAGGGCTAACCTGAGCAATGTGCCCCCCTCCAATCATACTGTTGGTAAAGGTCTGACTCAAGCCTATTTTTGGAGAAAGTAACTGCTGTAGTCAGCATAGAAACGTGACTATGAGGTCACAGAGATAATGTAAATGGTGGAACTGCCTGCTGTGGAAAGCACTAAAAAGGGATGCAAGGAGCAGGCACAGCAATTCTGAGATGTTTTGGACATGAACTTTCTAGGCTTCCTTCTAGAGAGCAAATCAAGGTGATTTGGTCAAATAAGTGCTGGGTAATCTGAGAATCTGAGCTATCCTGAAGGACAGAACAGTAACAACTTCTATGAGGTTCTCCCTCGTTCTGAATCAAAAGTATGGCTTTAAAACCACACTTAAAGTCTGGCATCATTTTAAAACCTACTGACATGAGTAACATCAAGGAATATCAAAAGAATCCTCTTTCCCAAAAATGTTTGGTTTTAGACTTGCCACTCTGGGACATGTTGTACAGTGATTAACTATTTTCAGAGTATTTTAAGTTTGCATCAAAAACAGAAGTGTCTTGAAGGTTTTGTGCATCACAGCGGGAAAATAAAGCTGAGCAGTAACTTCTTGCATGACCACTTTTTTTAAGAAAAGAATATATGATATCTCAGATATTTTAATATGCTTAGCATGAATAATGTTTCTTGCATCTGAGGTGTCTCATCATATTCTGTTGGAGAAAGCCCTTGCCTCTAGAATTTCTAGTGCTATCATGTATGTGCTATGAGTTGAGCATGGAATCTCTGTACTCCCTTAGAGGTAAACGTCCAATAGGACAACTTTTAAGATGAACACAAGGTTGTTCATGTAAGTGAACTCTGGAGACAGGCAAGATCTCCAAAGGTAGACCCAAAGCCCTGGGTTCAGCAGTAGCAGTCATTTTTCTCCTTAGCAGCTGCTGCAGTGCTGTAGTTTTTTACTTTCAGCCTGGGAACAGTGCTGATAACACTGATGTTTTTAGTTACTGCTCAGTTACATCAATTACACTGACATTTAGTCTGACCAAGGACTTTCTGAACATCATGATCTGCCAGGGAGGAGGGGAAGCCAGGAGGAAGCAAAAACAGGACACCAGACCCAAACTAACCAAAGAGGTATTCCATACCACAGCATGTCATGCTCAGTTACCAAGGTTTAACCCCAGACAGACAGCTTTTCACTCACTCCCTCCCCTTCTTGCCCTCCCCCTATTCTCGGAGGGACGGAGAGGAGAATCAAAAAGAATGCAACTCCCATGGGTTGAGATAAGAACAGTTTAGTAACTAAGGTATAACACAAATCACTACTGCTACCGCCAATAATAGTAGTGATAAAGGAAATAACAAGGGAAGAGAATACAACACCTCATCGCCAGCCAACCGATAACTCGCCCCCGCAGCCTAACCAAGCACCGACCGGTACCTCCTCTAACCCTCCAGTCCTCATCCTTCCAGGTAACTCCCAGTTACATCCAAGGCATGCCGTGCTGTGGTACGGAATACCTCTTTGGTCAGTTTGGGTCAGGTGTCCTGTCTCTGCTTCCTCCCAGCTTCCCTCCTCCCTGGCAGAGCATGAGGCTCACAAAGTCCTTGGCCAAACCAAAACACCATTGTTTTCAGCTCTGTTCCCAGCTGAAAGTCAAAACACAGCACTGCACCAGCTACCAAGAAAGAGAAAAATGACTGCTACTGCTAAACCCAGGGCATCAGTATATAAACTGGGGGCAGTTATGACACAAAGGGGCACAAAATCACAAAATGGGATATAGAAACCTTTATAAGTAGTTTTAAGTAAAGTTTGATGGCTTTGTAACTGTAGCAATGGAAAATTACTGAGGTGCATGATGCATAGAGAAAGAAAAAGAGTACGGCTAGAGAACATACTGAGAATTCTCACAAGATAAATCGTTATAGTTGGCCTAGTTTTAAGAAAAACAGTCTAGAAGAACAGGACACAGGGATAAGGAGTATCTGGGAACCGCAGGTGTCCAGGATAGGCTACAGTTAAACTAACTGATAAGTAGGAGGATAGAAGGATTATTATGTCTCTGGTGCTAACGAACCAATTAAACTGGTATGGGCATCTACTGTGCGTGCTTCAAAGGCTGCCAGAAGTGATGAAGATTGTTGGAAGAAGTAACCGACCCTCAGAGACCACCACCACAATTCTGTACGCATGCGGGGAACTCTCTGGAAACTGATGTAATCCATACGTAGCCTCATGAATATGTATGTATGCCCAGGGGCTATATAAGGATGGCTTGTATAGCAATATGGGGACACACATTAGGAGGAGTTACCCCCGTGTCTCCCGGCACTGCAATAAAGAATACCTGCTTGTCAGCTTGAAAACTTTGGTGGCAAGTTTGTTCCTGGAGTTTTCTCTGAATCATTTACCTGGAAGGGCAAGATCAATGCTCAGTCAGGCTGCGTATCGGTTGGCAGGTGGTGAGCAGTTGTATTCTCTTCCCTTGTTATTTCCCTTATCATTATCATTACTAGTGGTAGCAGCAGTGATTTGTGTTATACCTTAGTTACTGGACTGCTCTTATCTCAACCCGTGGGAGTTACATTGTTTCGATTCTCCTGCCCATCCCTTCAGGAGCTGGGGGGAGGAAAGGTGGGGAGTGAGCGAGCAGCTACATGTTCTGAGTTACTGGCTGGGCTTAAGCCACAATAATCTGCGAAGATCTTCTGGCAAATCACGGATGTGAAAATGGTACTCTGTAGGTCCAAAAGGGTCTACACAGACAGGAATACCAAGGAATACCGAGACCACTTTTACCATGAGTGTTCCATGGGTGTTGCACTGCAGTACGATTTGAAGGTAAAACCAGGAACCAACTACCCATGATGGTCTAAGCAACACAGATAGAGTCAAGCTTTGTAGCTTTCTAAACTCAGTGCACAATGTATGAAATACAAACACATGAATGGATAATTATGGTACATATACTGTACTATATATATGTACTATAGTATAGTATATATGTACTATATAGTATATATATTTAATATATGTACATATATACATACATATATATACTATACTATATATGTCCTGTAATATATATATGTATACTATATATACATATACAAACATACTCCATAACTATAGCCTGTATTTCTTTAAAAGTTTCAATGGGCTTTTATTTCTAACAATAGCAAATAAGGTTTGCAGGTGTGTTCACTGATCCTTTCTACCACCACAAAACATTGTTTAATTCAGAAGATGAATGCATTGTTCAGGTGACAGATACAGTCCATATTCATTTAAACATGCTTTTGGACACTTATGCAATGCTAGCAGCAACCCAACGAGTAGCTGGCCATGCAAAGGAGCAGACATTTCAGTCTCTGATACCCACCTATGCAAGACAGACATGTGGCAAATACCCACTAAGTCTCTTTAACAGCCTTTGAAGTGCCAATCCAGGGTGGCAAACCACACCACGGTGTCTCCATGACATAGGGGGGCAGCAGTGATCTCAGGTAATTCTTTCCCTAGCACCAGTTTTCTTTGAAGCAAGAGAATAACTTAATCCAATTGCTGGCACAACTTCTGAAGTTGTGCTATCACTTTCTCAGAGCTATTTATATATCATGACATCCTTGAGAACTAATATCTTGGTGTTCTGCACTTCCCTTTGATCATGCTATAATGAAGTAATTCCTGGTTTGACATAACTACTTTATCATAGTATCATCAGAGAACGTGGAAAAAGCAAAAGTTTTACTAGTCAGGCATATCTCAGTGTGCTCATATACACAAGAGAGAGATTGTATCAAAATTTATGTCTGTATTATTTGCAAAATAGTAAGCTCTTATTAGGAATTATCATATTGCAACCTATTTCATTTTGCCATTTTGAAGGATGTCTTAGAAATAATTTTTAGAATATGTAAGATATATAACATTATATTTACATATATTGCTTGCATATATGTATAAATTATGTAATATATATACTGCTGTTTCTATATAGTACCTATAAAAAGCCACAGCCACACCAGGCCAAACACTAACATAGTCATATATAAGAACTAAATCCTATTGCAAATATTTTCTTAGCACTTTTGGAAACAGGAACTCATTTGCATTTAACTGCATAGTTGAAACTCAAGACTGGAAAAGCTGTGTACACCACTGAACTTTTTAGGCAATTCGGTTTTCATAAGATCTCTTTTTTCCATGTTTTCCCAGGATTAAAGTTGTTTAAGTGCTACTATTCATCGAAAATGAAAAATGAGTGAGAAGACCAATTCTGATACAGCTTAAAGTCTCTTATAAAAACAGATATATGAGTAAAAATTAATGAATAAAACAGGTTTGAATCCTTTTAGGTTATGCTGAAAATTAAAAAATATGATTTTAAGAAATTGTAATATTAAAGGCCAGGTTTTCTTCCAGGTTGGACAAAAATAAAATACCAGCATTTCTAATGGTATGAAGATTACTGCAGTATTCCAATTTAGGCATGACAGAAAAGTCTAGGATTCTCCAAGTTTTGATGGAAATAAACTATTTCAACATTCATTAACCAGCTTCTATTCAGTGTGTTAAATAGAATTGATATGTTCTCTTTCAAGCTGATTGAAGTGAGCATTAGGATTTATTTGCTATAGTGCAGTGATGCTTCCTAGGACTGGTAGTTT
This sequence comes from Neopsephotus bourkii, assembly GCF_033783945.1. NCBI lineage: Eukaryota > Metazoa > Chordata > Aves > Psittaciformes > Psittacidae > Neopsephotus > Neopsephotus bourkii. The sequence goes on along the minus strand of NW_026901402.1, from coordinate 3,433,774 downwards.
GGGGTTCATGATCTTACTGTTCTTCTACATAGAATGTGCTCTCTGAACCACTGATCTCACCCAGAAAATAGAAAGTACATTCTCCTTACTCTCTGAGCCTTTTTTGAATCCCACTGAGAGAGAAATAAATCTTTTGAGTTGATGTTCAGAATACTACTTTGGGACTTTCATTCTCCTCACCCTTTCTGAATTCCACAACCCAGCTTAGGGGAGAACCAGCAATAACAGCCATCCCCAGAACAGCCTGAGTGGAATGAGGCACCTTACAGGACATACAGCCTACATGGACAAAGGTGGATTCAAGTGGATTGGATGCTCTTTCCAAGCCAGTTAAAGGAGAAAAGGCAGTACACTTCATGAATTGTCCTGAATCTCCTTTGGTCAGTTTCACAAGTTATGGTGGTACATTTCCATCCTCCCTCCTCTGGGCTGCTCTATGATCTCAGGGATTCATATCAGGCCTTGGCCTTTGTGTAATAAGTTGGGTAGTTAAGCATCCCTTGATCCTGTAGTTAAGCATCCTTTGATCCTATCAGAAACCCTTGCATGGCTAAACTGGGAGTGGCACTGACCACAGCAGGGACTCCTGTTGCATAGCCAAAATGGGAAGTAAGACCAGGGATAATCAGTTTTATCCTGACAGTCTTGGAACATTCCTCACCTTAGTCATAGCCTGGGTAGAACTGGAATTTTCAAAAAATCTATTAATTATCTACTCGGATTGTAGCCAGGATGGAAATTTACTAATGACTAAAGGAAATCATCTTGTGACCCTACAAATAGTGGTGCTAAGTGAGGCCTTTTGATCTGTCCTGTGCTGCAGCAGGCTGTGACCAGCATCTCCCTTTGAGTGGGACACCTCTCAGAGCTTGTGAGCTATCAAGTTTACATAGCTTAAAGGACTATCACCAAAGCTGGCAGTGCAACCTGAGCCAAAGATTCCCCACTTCTCAAGGCTCAACCCTTGTCCACTGAGAAATGCTGAGACATTGAAGTGAATATTTCACTGAACTCAAAAGTAATTTTTAACAGGTATACCTCTATACATACATATTTCTCTGTGTGCACGTGTGTAAATTGTTTTAAGACATACTACAACAAGTATAGTCAAAGCGGTACTTTTACAACTCCATATTAACACCATCTTCTGTTGATATCTTGGACAGTGATTCTTTAGGCAATCTAATTGATTACACAGCTAACCCTTTAGACATAAACCATTGACCAAGTAGTGAGACTAAGTTTGGACCTAGCCATACCTGAGCTCCATCAGGAGATTAGAAGTCAAGGAGGTCTTGACCTCGTGACTCAGCAGAAGGGTCTTTCTTATGCTTTCTCATATTTTCTGTCTAAATCATCCTAGCTTGATTCTCACTTGATTTTCCTTTGTATGTTTGAAGCATGTAGTAAGTAATAGAGTGAATTGTGCCACTGAAGTTTGTTAAGTCACACTTCTATGAATTCATATTAAAACTACTTTTGCTAATACCTTTGACAGTGATTCTTTTAGCAACCCTAAACAACCCTTTTGTGACACAAGTGTACTGACTGGTTAGGAAATTTAAACAGGGGTTTTTAGGTGGACTGCATTGACCTGCTTTACCAAAAAACAGGCAGCTAAATTGAACAGTTTACATCTCCTGTAAAAAGAGGAAGCCCTTCTAATAAAAGGAATAATCCTAAGGCTCTCCCTTAGTAGCTTATTAATACTCATTCCAGCTTCACCTGGAGTGGGAAGGAAAGCATATTGGCCCCTTTAATGAGATAGAGATAGAGATACTAATTACTAGCACACAAATGATGCTTCAGATCAGATACACGAACCAAAGGGCAAGACAATAACCTAATGAGCCAATAACCACTGTGCACAAGAAAATAAATCAAATCTAGGTAGAACTGTATTACTCTGCAAGCCTCTTCATTCTAATGAAGATCAGATATTACTACCAAAGAATGATAATTGTCTTTCTTAGACTTCTCTTCTAAATGCACCATGTTGGAAATGTATGTTCAAAATGTATGTACAGACTTTATCACTCAAATTTTCTTACAGTATCATTACACTCTCAAAAATACTGCATACTGCATATTTTTCTTTGAAAGTAATAGCTAAAAGGAATTTCACCAGAAATGATCTGGTATTGTGAAACAACCCTGGCTGAATAGATGATATTGGAAGGCACCCCTAAGGATCATCTAGGTTACCATCCCTGCTCAAAGAAATGTCAAGGAGAGCAGGACTCCATTCAGTTAAATTCTGAATATCTCCAGGGACAGAGACTTCACAGTTTCACTGGGCAACCAGTTTCAGCATTTGACAATCCTCACAGTAAAATAGTGTTTTCTTATATTTAAGTGGAATTTCCTGTATTTCAGTCTATGCTGATTGTCTCGTCCTTCCACGAAGCACCACTGAAAAGAGTTGGGCTCCCTTTTCTTCACATCCTCCCATCAGGTACTTATACACATTGATAAAATCATCAAGCCTTCTCATTCCCAGGCTAAATAGACCCAGCTCTTTCAGCCTCTCCTCATATTTGAGATCTTGAAGTCTCTTTATCACTTTTGTGTCCTTTCTCCAGATTTGATCCAGTATGTTCGTTACTCTCTTGTACTAATGAGAGCCAGTAGTGAACACATCACTCAGGTGTAACTCACCAGACATGATTAGAGGGGAAGGCTCACCTCCCTCAACCTGCTGGCAATCCTAACACAAACCATGATGCTATTTGCCTTTCTTGCTGGAAGGCCATGTTGCTGCCTCATGTTCACCTTGTGGTCCATCAGAATCATTGGGGCCTTGGCTGTAAAGCTGATTTCCAGTTGGTTGATCCTCAGTTGCCTGGGCTGGTGCATGGGGTTATACCTCCATGGGAGCAAGCCTTGGCATTTCCCTTTGTTGAACTTTATGAGGTTCCTCTCTGCCCACTTCTTCAGCCTCTCAAGGTCCCTTTGAAAGGCATCTCATGCATCAACCATTCCTCCCCATTTTTTATTGTCAGCAGACTTACTGAGGGTCTCATCTTCTAGGTCATCAATGGAGATTTCAAACAGTATTTCCTCAGTATCAGCTCCAGGGGGGTCTACCTGTAGCAATCAGCATCCAGCTGGGATTTTTGTCACTGATCACAAAAATTTGAGCCCAGCAATTTAGATCATTTTCAGCCTACATTGCTCACAGTCTATGTGTAGTTGCTCCTGGAATGTTCCCAATGTCATTTTTCTGTAAGATCATGTTGCAAGAGGGAAGCTAGCAGCCTTATGAGGATGTCTTTTTGCAGAGCTCTGGATGTTGAAGATGACTTAGATATCCCAGATTTTAAGACAGTTTTATTCCTAGTCCTTTCAGCATAGCAATTCCAGCTTTGGGTGTTTCTGCAGTTCCTCCTAGTGCCTGAAATCCCTGGCTCATTCTATAATACGCCAGAAGAGATTTATGCGTAAGTGTTTTCAGAATTAGCTGTTGTTCACCTCACCGATATGAGGCTTCTAAGATGATTCATACTGACACAGAAATTTTTTAAATAGAAAGTTAAACTACTTAGATATTGAAAATTAATTACTGTTGCCTTTTTCAAATTTGCGTTACAGCATATCACTCTGTCACTCAAACTGTTCATCCCTGCTAAATGTCATTTATACTCAGACTTTCAAAATATCAGTATCTTCTCCCATGCTCACCTTCCTCAAACTTTCTTCTATTCTTCAATCAGAGCATGAAGCCATGACACAGGGCAACAACAGATTATAAGCTATCCATCTCCTGAACCCAGCTCAACAGACAACCATTAGTGAGCTTGCCATTTGGAAGTATTTGTTCAAAGCGGTTGCTATTAAGTGCACAGCTTGCTGCAGCTCTAGGAATCACCTTCAGGACATCTGGCTTCATGCCCAAACTCTCCATGTGAACATCCCTGAAAATAAAACACCAAAAAGTATAAAAATGTATTGACTTGCCTGCAGAAAAGATTTGCAGGCTGTTTGCTTTCTTGTAAAGTAAAAAATAACAAGGTTGATGTGAGCAAACAGAAAGACATAAAGCAGCTAAGACCTGTCAATAAAAAGACAAAGCATTATTCAGCTGAAAGTCATTCCAGTGAGGATTATCCCCAAAAGCAAGCTTTGGGTTTGACATCATGTTTTTAGAAGTCATTTGAACTTTTCTTTTAAAAAAAATGTGATTATTTACAAGATTTCACAAAAGAGAGAATCAGAGAGCATCTCACAGCAATTGCTATTTCATTATTTGAAAAATCATCCAATAGTTGTGCATGCGTGAAGAACAAAACTTCATGCCTCTGATGCTTATCTCACTTGGGCCTGGCAGCCCAAGTAACTACTAACTCATTTTTTCTTATAGTTCCTGTGTGTGGAGAAACAAGTTTACCCTTGCAAAGAGAGCCAAACATTGTTTCTGCATTGGAATCATTATGCTCACTAGTCACTGCTCCCTCTGCTAATGGTTTTAATCACAAATACTAATTCATATTGCTTAAAAGTAAGTGAATAAAAGTCAATGCAGCTACACTTCATGCATTGCCTTTGATTAAACTGGGTTCCTATATGTTAAGAAAAGATTGCTAATGGAAACGGACAAATGCATATCTCTCGTTATGTATCATAAAATCCTTTTAGGTGAGATTGATATTTCATATGGCAGCCACTTTGCTTTACCTTATCGAAGTAGAAAGATAAAATCATTCACATTTCTGAATTAAAAAAAAAAAAAAAATGGAAAGAGACCTGACACTCTTCAATATGGGTTTGAGTACAAATATATAACTGCAAAGATACTGACGGATTTCATGAGTTACCAGGATCATACAGACATGATAAAACATCTAACCTATTAGGTATAAATTTACAACCCAAAACAAGTATCTGAATGATGGAGTTTTAGTGGTTCGTTGGAAAGAATTCTGGCAATCTTTTCTCTCTAACCAAAGTTCCAACATTTTAACTTATTTACCTTTTTTTTTTTTTTTTCCAAAAATGTGGCAAAACATAATAATGCAGCAAGGAAGCTTCCAGGAGGTTCTGTATGACCTCCATAGCTGCATCTTCCCCTTGGCACATATTACATATGACATCTTGACATGATTCAGAATCATACCTCTCCTGTGAAGGGAAAAAACTAAAGCTAGGAACAGCTGTAGGACTAGCAGATGCCAAGGCACCGACACTTTCCATGACAAATATCCAACCCAACAAAAAGAAAATGGTCCAATTGACAAGAAAATAACCTTGAAACCTTCCTTCCAGTTACAGTGAAAATTTTGTGCTTCAAGAAGCAGCAGTTGTGTAATGTTTGCTTTCAATTTTCAGTAACTACCCTGGCTCCTGGTTTTGCCTTCATATAAAAAAAAAAAAAAAAAAAACAGCGACCAGAAAAGCTGTTATTAAAGACCGTTTTTGCAAACTTTTAAATAGGCTACTGACTAGAAGGCAGCAAAAATCTCATGAGGCAGTAATATTCACTTCACATCTAGTCTTAACGGCAACAAAGCATTTGATAAATCAAAAAGAAAAAATCAGACTACAAAGGTAGCCTTAACAATAAACCGCTACTTGAGAATAAATCTGCCCGGAATTGTGTAAGGTGTTCATCGTGGTTTTGCATGTCTCTAAATTGGAGAGACATCAATTTGATGAATGGACCACTCGGTGGATAAAGAACTGGCTGGATGGCCACACACAAACAGTTGTGGTCAATGGCTCAATGTCCAGCTGGAGACAAGCAATGAGTGGTGTCCCTCAGGGATCGGTGTTGAAACTGGTCTTGTTCAACATCTTTGTCAGTGACACTGGCAGTGGGATTGAGTGCACCCTCAGCATGTTTGCTGATGACACCAAGCTGTGTGGTTCGGTTGACATGCTTGAGGGAAGGAATGCCATCCAGAGGGACCTTGACACGCTTGTGAGGTGGGCTGATGCCAACCTCATGAAGTTTAACCATGCCAAATGCAAGGTCCTACACCTGGGTTGGAGCAATCCCAGGCACAGCTACAGGTTGGGCAGAGAAGAGATTCAGAGCAGCCCTGTGGAGAAGAACTTGAGTGTATTGTTCAATAAGAAAATGAACATGAACCAGAAGCGTGCGCTCGCAGCCCAGAAAGCCAACCGTATCCTGGGCTGCATCAAAAGGAGCGTGAGCAGCAGGTCCAAGGAGGTGATCCTGCTCCTCTACTTTGCTCTCGTGAGACTTCACCTGGAGTATTGTGTGCAGTTCTGGTGTCCTCAACATAAAAAGGACATGGATCTGTTGGAACAAGTCCAGAGGAGGGCCACGAGGATGATCAAGGGGGGTGGAGCACCTCCTGTATGAAGACAAGCTGAGAAAGTTGGGGCTGTTCAGCCTGGAGAAGAGAAGGCTGCGTGGAGACCTCATAGCAGCCTTCCAGTATCTGAAGGGGGCCTATAGGTATGCTGGGGATGGACTCTTCATTAGGGACTGTAGTGACAGGACAAGGGGTAACGGGTTCAAACTTAAACAGGGGAAGTTTAGGTTGGATATAAGGAGTAAATTCCTTCCTGTAAACGTGGTGAGCCACTGGAATACGCTGCCCAGGGAGGTTGTGAATACTCCATCTCCAGCAGTGTTCAAGGTCAGGTTGGACAGAGCCTTGGCTGACATGGTTTAGCGTGAGATGTCCCTGTCCGTGGCAGGGGGCTTGGAACTAGATGATCTTAAGGGTTCTTTCCAACCCTAACTATTCTATGATTCTGTGATTCTATGATTCTATAATACTCTTTTTTCTATAGTAATTAAAAGGATAAATATTATTTTTTATTTTAAATATTATTAATAAAGTATCTGTTGTTATAATTAGTGAATGAACTAGATCGTCATTGTACAAAAAACTTGTTCACACACTTAAAAAATATATTAATAAATTGTTAGGATAGATTATTTTGCATGTTATTAAAATGTAATTAAGAGTAATCTGTGATTGGGTGTAATTAGTATTAACAAGAATCTATTAACAGCATTAGGAATGTTATTGTTCTATTATAAAGTCAAGATTCCTATTCTTTTTAAAGTAGAAAGCCTAGAAGATATGCTCTAATATACATGTAATTAGTTTGAATAAAATATCATATCTTCTCATTGTAAAGCCTCAGTTAAAAGCCTTATTAAACTCAGTGAAGGTCTATCTGCACACAATTCACCATGGCTGTTTGATAGTAGAAGAAAAGTGGGGTGAAAGCAACCATAGATACACCTGTGAGAAGTCACAATGCCTACTGTCAAGGTTACCCAACACTCCTCAGCAAAAACATTGATTTCTGTTTGTGTATAATTTTACCACATTTTAATAATATTTTCCATCTCATGATGAAATCTTCTGGAAACAAACAAACAGTTCAAATCAATTTGTCCAATTCTGAAAACAAAGAAAAGGGAATTTAAACTGCTATTTTATTCCTAAATTATTTTTTTTCTCATTTTTTCCCCAAGAGATTTACCCACCCCACAGTTTGAGGCAGGGATTTAAATTTCAGTCAGGTTGGATTTTGAGTCAGTGGTGTACATTTGGTATCTCTGCACAAATGCTAATACCAAAAATGACGAACAGAATATGTAATTAAACTCATACCCCTGCAAATTGTAGGACTCCTTCCAGAGATTTCAACATAAGAGTGAGCAAGACATTTTCTGACTGAAAATACAGAAAGGAAACCAGTGAACCATGAAGATGTGTGGAGAGCATTAGAAAAAGAAAACTAGCTAAGAAAAAGAGAGACTGGCAAGAAGAGGTGCAAAAGGAAATTGACAGTGATAAAACCAACAATCAGTAAGCTTCAAAACGGGGCCAAAGTCTGGGGGATATTGCTGGCCTTGGGAGTAGTGGAAGAAAGTGGGGAAAGTGAATGGGGCTGGGGAGGGGTCAGAGAAAAAATTAATAACTGTGAAAGTGCAAATGAGAGAAACACTAAATAAAGAGACTTGCAAAGTTCCTGGAAAGGACTGAATAGGCAGTCTCTGAACAGGCAGACTGTTCGGGGTCTTGGGATCAAGACAGAAGCTGGAAAGGAAGCAGCAGAATAGGTCTGTAAGAACAGGAGGTGCAGGATGCTTAGGGATGTTTCTATGATGAAGGACAGGGAGAGAGACACAGATGACAAGTTCTTCCTGTCTCTGTAAAAAACAGGGGCTTCCACAGGGAATCAGAAACACTTGTCTCCTAAGGCTGGGTACTTAAGAGGTACATTCATACTAGTACTATTACCAGGAATCCCAATGTACATTTGCAGGGGAAAATGTTACATTTTATAGACAAATAGCATTCCATGCTCTTTCTGGAAATGAAAGGTAGAAGGTGTGAACATGTCTTTCTAGAGTTACAGTCCCTTAACAGTCTGAGGCAGACCTGTGTGACCTGTTTATAACAGCAGCTTTGTCTCTCAGAAATGAGCTGCTTTCTTTTTTAAAAAAGAGCAGGCCCAAAATTAAATATTTTTCATATATAACTTTCTCCATTTGTCATCAGTTTCATTTGAAGAAGAGCATTGTCAAAATACTCCATTTTAGCTTTTCCTAATGACTATTTTGTTGTGAACATACAGAAATATATGGGTTTGCTGGGCTTGGGGTTGTTTGCATCCATGTTACATGTGTATTCAGATTCCTTGGGCCAACATCCTGATGTACTATTATCCACAAAACCAAGGAGATCATTCAGCGGACATCAGAAATTAGTGAATTCTGATTTCTGGTAGACTACTTTGTTGCAATTAACTGACTTTTAGAATGTTCCACTCAGAGTTGGAACAGTGAAGAGGACTCTTGTTAATAACAAGTGAATTCATTTTTCTGTATTCCAGGAAAGAATTACCTCTTTACCATGATGCACATTTTCATAAAACATTCAGAATCTTAATGATCTCCTTCCCACCAGGTCTGACTAAAGTAACTCTAAGTTCACTGAGAAGGACTTGTATAGGACACTTGAGCAGCTGAGCTGTGTTTCCAGAGAAAATAGGCTGAGAAGCCATGACTTGTATTCAAAGGCTGTGACAGAAATTCAGATGGTACACAGGACAGTTTGACTTTTGAGGTAGACCACTGAGTTTTTACAATATAAATGCCAAAGTCTGATTTTGTATGGAGCTATTGGCAAAACATGGGGACTTAAAATACAACACAATTTATTTTTGCTGAAAGTTTCAGGAATGACATTCCGTATATTGATTTAGTGACTTCAGCTTCAGCTGTTACCTACTTAAAATACATGCTCTAAGAAAATGGGCCAACAAAGTACAAATAGCTTAGTAATCTAGTGTTCTTTTTCCCACCCCTCATCATAGTCTCTGAAAAATGCTGAACCCATACGGAGCTGCCTAAAAACTTTAAACTTGCCAGGTTTTCCAGGAGAATATGATCAGGCAGCAGGTAAAATAGACGTGCACACATAATGTTAACAAATCTCTTTTCTCTAAGAGCTTTAGTTCCAACCCTTAATAAAACAAAAACAAACAAACAAACAGAAAGGAGGAGTTTATAATGCACCTTCATTGTTATACGCTGCTTCTTAGCCTCCTAGAAATAGGAACAACTGGTGCTAGCATTCAAATCTGGAATACAAGTAAACACTATTCAAAGGAAAACAAACACATGGAAGGAGAAAAACAACATTTCTAAAATTGGATAAAGAACAAAAACAGGTAATGAAAAGGATATGGTCGGAGGTCAGGAAGGTGATAAGGGTACAAGCATCCCTATTGCCATCCCCAAAAAGATGATGTAAAAAAACAAATTACATCTAGTATTTGTCCCTTGTAAAACCTCACAGTGCCATTACATCTTGAGATTTGCTAATGCCAAGCCTTTCAAAGAAATCAAAAATATTTACATAGTTATTAAATAAAATTGCAATGGAAAGCTCGACAATCCAGAGAGATTTGTTATTGGGATATCTGCCTGTTTCTACAAATAGATGAACTCTGTAATAGGAAAGTTGACTTTTATCTGATTACATGCATTATTAAAAATTAATCCTTTTGATTCTTATTGTTGTTGGTAGCACCAAATAAATTAATAGAAATTAATAGGCAATGTTTTGTTCTGAAGAGCACTTAAGACAAAGACAAGTTTAAGCTCACATCTTAAGGTAAATAGCAGAGTGACATATTTAGCTAATTCCTCATTAGAAGACCACAGAATCATAACATCATAAAATCTTTTTTATTTTAAAAGACCTTTAAGATTGTCAGGTCCAACTGTTAACCTAGCACTGCTAAGTCCACCATTAAACAATGGCTGTAAGCTCCATATCTTCATGTCTCTTAAATATATTTAAGGGAAAGTGGTAAGGAATAAGTAATGGACAAAGTCAGATTTTTTTCAGCAGGCTGTTTAGTAAAGACTGCCTTTTTGAAATGTTGGGAAGTAGCCCTGGAAACTTCAAGAGTGTGCAAAACTCTTAAACATACTAAACTGTAGACACACTGGTATGTAAAGTGTTTCAAACATTACAAATACGACATCAGTTTAAAATGGATTTTTGACCAGATCACACGATCGTATGAAAATAATTATGAACAAAGGCTACTAGTAAGAGCTGAACAAAAGTAAATATAGTACAAGACATTTCTATGCTAAACAGAGTAGCTGGCTTCCTTTGAAATTCTTAATATTTAGTCCCTATGAACCCCTAGCACTAGCCACCATTTCAGATCTACCAGGAAAAAAAACACTCAAACCCAAAACAGTTGCCCATAACAACTGAAATAGTTCTGATATTAGGCCATTACTAGCTATAAACTCCAATGCATAAGGAATGTAGAATTTATGTTTTGTTAGCCTCATATTTTTTAATATTAAAGAAACATGGTTATATATGTTACATAGAGTCACATCATGACCCAAACTTTAGTCTGCACCAAGACAAGAATTAAATGAAATATAAACAAGGATTTCTGTATGAATTCCATCAGGCTATGTGAATTGGCAGAACATTATTAAGGTTGCAGACTGAAATACTCCAAAAGATACTAAAAATGAGGACTGGGGTTAGGTAACAGTTTTATTTCGACTATCTTTAGACTTTGTAAAACAGCTTGTATTCCCTTGACCACTTGCTCTGTTTATCCCAGGAACCACTCCAGGGTACACCTGTGAATGAAATATGACTGCATAACTAACTTTCTTCACCAGCAAGAGCCTGGGCACAACCCTAGAGGTTGGAGGTTAAGGGCAATCAAAAGAGAAATTTAGAATTTGGTTCTTAATTCTACTATTACTTCAAGTTCTCTATAGGAAGTGGAACAGCTTCAACAGGACAGACTGAAATACACAGAGACTTAAATACACTTATATCTCTTGGGCATGGAAGCACTTTCAGAATGATTTCATGCCAAACTCTAGCCACTCTAAGTATTTTGCCCACCGGAGTTTCTGGGGAGAAAAAAAAAAAAACACCACCAAACAGACAAAAGAAAACAAGCAAACAAACAAACAAAAAAAAAAAGAAACCATGGAAGGATTGACTCCTTCATGTTCTAAAAAACACCAGCCTTTCCTTACGCGTATTTCTAGAATATGTAGATATATAACTGTGTTTCACTTCAGGAAGACTAAAATGTACTCTGGACTAAATTTAACCTGAAGTTACAATTACAGATAGCTTACTGAGAAGTATTTTTCCAGTCCCACTGGGACTGGGCAAGTGTAGGTTTAAAACCTGTAGCAATTACTCAGAGAAGACAATCTTTGGTTTAGTTGACTGTACCTGGGAAAAAGCAGTAGAACTTCCTTATCATATAATCTGAATCTGGGTATTTTAACTTGGATTCAATAGAACAGCATGTCCCAAAACCATGCCATCATTTTAACTCACAGTGTATTGGAAAAAAAAATAAAGAATAAAAATCACAAATGAATAAAAAAATGCAATCACATAATATTTACTTCTCTCAGTCTTACAGGTGGTTTCTAACAATTTCTTTCACCTAATATCTGTCCTGCCAATCTGTAAACCCCAGTGTTCACTGTGTGCCTGCAGATTAATATAGGAGAGTCCTATTCTCAAGAATCTTTAGTCACTGCCTTAATTAACATCATTAACAATAATGGTTCCATGAAACCCAGAAGAATTAGTCATTCTCACTCTGAAAAATGGTAGTTTCCTCATCTCACTGTATTAGATGTATTTTAGCTTCATTTTTAGGTTCAAGCTATGAAGTTACTCATTAAGATTTTAATACATAAAGAATGTTACAGTATGCAAAATCCAGGGAGTTCTTGGCTCCTGGCTGTCTAAGAATTGCCTGCCTCATAAAAGAATAATATGAATTGGAGAATATCTCTTCACTCTTTTTTACATTTCCCTGAAACAAGTATTCAGAAATGTTAATTGATTTGTGCTATACTGGTATTATTCAGGAGACTTAAGCATTGAGCATGTAGCTGATATAATTAAAACTCACAAATTATGCAGTATTGCAATCAAATGAATACAAAGTGTGCCATATAACTTGTGAGTTGCATATATACATATGTCAAATCACATAAACTTCAATGATAGAACACAAAAGCTTATCATGCTGCAGACTTTTTCCTATCCAAATGTTAGCTTATAACCATCACCTATATCAATATTAAAGCTACTAAAATATACTATTTTGGAAAAAAAAACCCCAACTCATTAGAAATGTTTTCATAATACTTTTCATAATATTTCTTAAAATAATATCAGAAATCTTATTTTCATAATATGTTTTCAAGGAAGCATTTCCCTCCCTACCCCCTCATCTGGTTTCATCTTTCTGAAAAAAAAAAAAAAACAAAAAAACAAACAAACAGAAAATTTAAACTGGAATTCTAAAAACACAAGGATCTAAATTAAAGGGTCCCTGATGCAATCCTGTAAGACAATGTTAACTACAAGCATCAGAACTACAGCCCACTACAATGCAGAAAACGTTCAATAATGTCACTTATGGTTGTCATCACAGCTCTGACAGAAAAATAAATCAAAGGTTGTCAGGAAATCAGACTTCAAAATTGGGTAGTGTTGCTTTTGGGGTTTTTGGTTTTGTTGTGTTTTTTTTTTTTTAATTTAGAAATATTATTTCTCTTCATTTAAATAACCCATTCTGTATATTTAAAAAAAGATCAGTTTTTCCTTTGTTTAGTTTTTGGTATGGAATACATCATAACTTGTATCTTCGATCAGAATTGTCAACTTATATGAAAACATAAGTTAGGAAATCTTTGTTGCGAGGTGCCTTACCAAAATGCCTTTTTTTTTGCAAGCAGGTGTAAGTGAGACTATTCAGCTGCTTCAAGCATAAAACTGATCCCTTCATTCTGTATGGAATTTCTCAGCAGCTTCCATGTCCTTATCAGTACTGACCCTTGAAGTCAAGCCATTCAGCCAGGGGATGACAGGTTCTAAAAACAAAGATATGTTATTGTCATACCAGTAATGACCCTGTGAACAAAGTACAAAATGGCTTTGGGTTGCATTTTGAAGGGTGGGTGGGAACAGACCAGCAGAATTTTCTTCTGGTACCTTGGAGGAGGGAGGTTTGGGTTTGGGAGTTTTTTTGCCACCTCTATTTTTTACTTACCCTAGCTATGGTTGGCAAGAAGAAATACTCTGCACCAACACTGCACAGAACCACCCTTACTTGTGCCAGAGAATATTGCGTTTTCTGGTCAGTCCATCTCTAACTATTCTAGTAGCTGACAGATAATCAGCCGTTAAGGTGCTACTCAGTTCTCTCATTTGTCCTAGATTTTTACCATGAAGAGAGAAAATAGGATGAGTAAAAGCAGCAGATGTGGAACAAAAATTATAATAGAATCATAGAATTATAGAATAGTTAGAGTTGGAAAGGAGATTAAAATCATCTAGTTCCAACCCCCCTGCCATGGGCACGGACACCTCACACTAGACCATGTCACCCAAGGTTCTGTCCAAACTGGCCGTGAACACAGCCAGAGATGGAGCATTCATGACTCCCTGGGATGCTCCATCCCTGGCGGTAACCATGGCACACCAATTATGTGGCACCAAAGAACACCTTTACAGAGAATAAAAAATGTTTATAATATTTCGGCATCAACCTGACATTTGTGTTTTACGCATTAATATGCTGTCTTAACCTAAAACGTATCATGTATAACATTAAAGATAAGATATAAGGCCAATGAAAAAATAGTAATGGAGAAGTACCTGACACAGAGGTGTCCTGGCTGGTTACAGCTGGGGAGAAAATACTGTAGGAAGTATTACTATTTACATAAATTAATGTCTACACAAACTACGTTCACATAAAATTAAAGATTTTTTATTTTTTTTTTTTAAGAATGGAAGTGATATCCATCATAAGAACTGTAAGGTCACTCAAATTCAAAAAAGCTTCATAAGACTCAACAGGTAACTGGCTTATAAATTAATATTCTGGGGAAAGTATTCAACAGACTATTGTTTAATTACAATATACATTCCATGCTCCTCAGGACATCAAAATACCTTATATTTTGCTTTGAAAACTTCAGTGGAGTCAGACTAGTACAAATTGATCAAGTAACAACATAACATCCTTTAATGATTCAAGGCTGGAGATAATGGCCACTTCTGACAAACTGGAAACACACCATAAATGCAATCTTTTGGTACAGAAAAAAGAGGAGTGGAGAAAGTGTGAGGGGACTCAGCTACAGTATCCTCTCCATTAGCATGCCCAGTGTTGGTTACAGAAGTGTTATAAGAACTCAGAGAGTAGTAATTAATCCTGTAAATCAACAAGGTTCTTCTATGCTTGCAAGCCAGCAATTTTTTTGCCTGTAAAGCCATTCACTATATATTTAATGCTTTATTAAAAAAAAAAAAAACCAAAAAAACAAAACACAGTAAGAATATCAATGTACAAAAGTTAAAAGGTACTACAGATTGGACTGAATATCCTGATTCTCAGTTCCTTGACACATATCCCTGACTTTGCATCCTGTTTATCAATACACATAAGAAATTACTTCAGTCTGGAACACTTCTAAGTGCTGATCATGCTTCCTATTCTCCACATTTAACCTGTGTCATTCCAAGGTAGGCTCACTTTCAGCTGTATTTCCTTACCAAATGCAGGGGGTTATACTGAAAAATAGTGGTATCATGCATGAAAGTGACTAATGCAGCTTGAACAAAAAAATTCACACTGCATTCACAAAATTGTGGGTATAATGGTTCATTTTGGCTGACCATCTCTTTTTCATAAGAAAGTGCCTAGTTCAGGTCACTCCTCCAGCTAACAAAAAACAAGTTGACATCACAATCTATAAACATAACATAAACGTAATCTTGAAAAGTACTAGATTTTTGTATCATAAATTGATACTAATTTTCTCATAAACTTCAGGATTCTGTTAATTTGTAGCCTGTTAATTTGTAGCCTGTACAATTGGTTACTGAGTAGAACTGAATAGATTAGCAAATTCAATCAAATTAAAACATGCTGGTTCAAATTTTATCATGAATTTATATACAAATACAATATTAAACATCATGACTTAAGCTGGTCTAATCCAGACCTAAAATATAAAAATGCTGTCTGCTGAAGAGGCATCCATGTGTCATCTCTGATAGCAAAATAATTATTAAGCCACTTAACTCATCAGTATGCCTGACAAGAGATTAGTATAGAACAGGGTCAGTGCAGACATGCTTTGACATTTTCTCTAATTTTTCTGGTTTAGAAATTCACAGCTATTTTCTACAAAAGGGGTAAATACTTGCAAAGCTTATTTGGAAGCCTTCAACCTTTGACTGTTTCCCATAAGCCTTCTCTGACATTTGACCTACCTCTCACAGGTCAGGACATTTTATCTGAGTTGGGCATAATTACAAGTGACAGCAGCTCATAGTTTTTTTTCCCTTAGTCTGTTATAGAGAAAGAAGAACAGAGAAAACAGATTAGAGGACTGTTCAGAAATCCAATTTGTGGCCTATTAGAGTCTTGAGCAATCTTTTAGTCCTTCTGGATGGGCTCATTTATAAGTTTATCTCATGGAAACTTTGGTCACAAGGAAAATCAGGTGATAAGAAACTTCATAAACAAATCTTAATGAATTACAGTCAGAAATCACTTCCATAGAATCCGATTAATTATCAGAGAATTTGGTATCAAGTAATAATGCTGGAACTTTTGCAAGCATTTTCTAATATAACTCTAAAAGCAGATATTGAACACTTTTGAAGATTTTCATTACCCTTTTTCTGTACAAGGGTGTAATTACATCTTCAGATGGTTTACTAGACATGGGTCCTGTCACTGCTAATTTAAAAACGGTAATAAGTACAAGCTCTTCGACTTCATTGCCCAATTATGCCATATAGCCAGAACTTAGCTTTAGGATTAACAAAATCAAAATAACTTCATAAATCCTAGGCATTAAATTAGTAAAATGGGATGTAACAAAAGTTCTTTATTCCAGAAAAAAAAAAAAATCCCTTTTCTGGGAGATAGGATTTTTTTAGTTACTTGATATTTGGATATTTATATTTCTTCTTACAAATAACAGCATCTTACTATTTCAGCACTTTTAATCCTTAGTGAGTTTGTTCTAACAGTATGCCTTCATTACATGATATTTAAATAATAGCATGACCCACCTCTCAACTAACTCTCAGCTATCCTGCATAAATCCCAAATACTTCATTTTCATGTAGAGGAACTTTTCACAATTCTACTGTAGAAAATTCAATTTAAACTACAGCAATGCATAATAGTGCGAAGGCTTCTTCAGTAGCTTTTTCCAGCCTATCACAGAACCAATGCAATTGCTGCCAGGTAGTCACCTCCCTCCCATCCTCCCTACCCCAGTTTTAGTAACATGGAGTATCCTACTCAGCTCAGAGAGGAGGCAGGTTCCAGTCATCTCATAACTTCCTGCATCAAGAGAAGCCCTGTTACATGGCAAAGCTGACCCCACTTCTGTCTTATCAATTAAAAATGCACACACACAAAAAAAGCTTTTCCTAAGGTGTTCATATTGTACAAAAACACTTAATTGGTGCACAGAGGATGAAGATTTACTACAGGTATTGTCATGCAAGGGTTTGTGTTTCTTACTCAAACAGTTAAGAAAAGCTGTGTTCCATTAACTCCATTACTAGACTCAGTCATTATGGTACACGGGTGACATTAACTATTCATATAGCCTAGAAATTCACAACAGAATGATGAGTGTGTCTTCAGCCTGAAGCCTGCACATGGATTCCCACTGTACATATGAAGTGCTGTGCCTTCCATCTCTTTGCACCCACCCCATGTGCATGCAGGTGTTATGTAGCCTTTCATGCTCTGGGGTTCAATCACAGCCCAGGACAAGGTAGACAAATGTAGACAGCATGCATGCAGCACTGATCACTGAAAAATAGACAGTTTTGAGCCTGTGTGAAAGAGGTAGCCAGCTTTGACCTCCCTTTTCAAATTAATAATGTAGAATTACAGCTTTAGTCCAGAAAGTGGCAGGGATAGGTTCTGTTTTGTTTTTCTGTTTTGGTTTTTTTTTTTTTTTTTTGGCTCCAATTTAGATAAAGCCCAGGTTACTGTGCAACTACTTTACAGATCCTGTTTAAGCATTAAGATTATTCATTTCACCCACAAATAATGATTTAAATGACCCCATTTATTAGTGACAGCAGAGTTTTTCTACTGCAAATCTCCATTAAATAAGCCACACAATTTATGACAAATGCCATAGTGCAACTCGAATAAGAATGCTTTTTATGCTTTTGCTAGTAGAAGGAAAATATTTAACTATGGTGTGAATTAAACAAAAGCAGATCACATTGCATGAGGCAGTAGAAATAACATTTGCAATTACTATGGCACTACTATTCTGTACAACTCCATCTTTCACAGGTACACTGTTTCTGTCTAAATTGTATAGAATAAAATAGTATCATACACAAAAATAACAATGTACAGCAGGTGTAAATTAAAAAGAACAAAGGGATTTCAGTCTGATATTAAAATATTTTCTTGTCATTGTAACAACTCTAACATCATAAAGAAAATGTTTTCACCACTGACTACTGGATATATTTTATATTACTTTAAATATTAGAACCATAATAGTAAATGTATGTGCAGGTTTATAGTACTTAATTTATATTTATATTGCTTGCT
The DNA here is from genome assembly GCF_033783945.1 of Neopsephotus bourkii. Lineage (NCBI taxonomy): Eukaryota > Metazoa > Chordata > Aves > Psittaciformes > Psittacidae > Neopsephotus > Neopsephotus bourkii. The sequence continues at coordinate 3,415,633 of NW_026901402.1, read as the reverse complement.
ATATAATTCACCAATGCCTTGATTAAATTTGCTTAAGAAGAAAAACAGCCAGATAAGGGGATATGATCACCAAAGAGCAGCAAGATAACTGAGACCGAAGATGTGAAGAACCATAAGGGAAGAAGCATCTCACAAAAACAGAGCAACTCAAGCCTGTAGTGCATGTCCTATTTATTGAATTTTGCTTATTAATGCTATTAAGTTAAAGAACGTCACACTAATTTTCCATGTGTTATTTTGGGGTGAAAACTTGGTGTCATTGCTAGCATGGAATACTTCAATAATTTTATGAGAAACTTATTTTCTTTCTGTCACTCACTAGGTGGGAAATTACTTGTTTCTTCTTGGGTTTGATGTTTTTTTCTTTATTGCACTCTGAAGCAGATTTTCTTGGGAGTACTGCAGCTTGTTGCTGCTCTGAAGTGTGGAAGTGAATTCAACACTGAAATCCACTTCCTCTGTCTTCCAGGTACTACCCACTGGTGCTAGTAATTCCCCTTCTCTGGGAGATGACAGGTGGTGATGACAATCACAGGCAAGACAGGTGTGCTAGCTTAGGTAGCTGAAGCTGTTTCCATGGAGACCTTTGAAAATCACACTTAAGCTTTAAATATGGGAACGTTACATGTAGAGCAAAAACCAGGAGAAGTATCTAAGCTGGGCAGTATGAACAGATAAGGATATTTGGGCAAGTGTTTAGACTGCTCTTCCAGAATACTCAGGCATCTAACTCCGTGGCAGAAAGACACCTAACTCCTTTGAGGATTGACAGCTATGCATCCTACTTTGCAGACAGACAAATGAACAAAGATGAACAAAGTCATTTCAGGCATTAGGTACAGCAGTGCTGCTCTCTTGCCTTCCCAGAAGAGTCAGCAGACAGAGCAATCACAGCACATGTGCAGGAACACGTGCAAGGCACGGGTCCCTGCCTTCTTCTGTGCCAGATGCAGAACAGAAATTCAAGTAGAAGTCACCCTTCCATAAATACCACATTAATACCTTGGTGCATTTGTAGTTCTTCTTGTGAACTTCCTTTTGCTTATAGCAACTGGAGATCTCCCCACATGGTTATCTACATTAGGCAGGAGAGATTTACTTTTCCCACAGAAGTACAGAAGTTTTTTGAGCTCTGAAGCCAGTTCAGTCTGAATCTAGTTCAGTCACCAAATCTTTTAGTAGCCTGCAACTTTCTACCTTACCAGTGCTTAGAATTTTACTTCCTCTTGGAGGCAGACTTTGTCACTCTAATGAGTTAGAAACCTTCAGATTTTCATCCTGTGTTAATTCCTGTTATTTACACTCAGTTGTTCCATGTACCAACGGCGTCTCTCACCTTAGGTATTCCCTTTCCCTCTGGCATTTATTTCTCTGCATATTTATACTTGGCAACCCTATGCCTTCTTAGCCTCTGTTCTGTTAAGTTAAACAAAGTAGTCTTTTAGATGAGAACAGGTAGGGTTATAACAAATTGGAGTTGTTGCTCCTCCTCTACTATTAAAAGCAAAGTAATAATTCCCTTTCTTTTCCCTGCTCCCACAGCTCCCCCTCCCATTTCCATCTATTCAGGCCATTGGAAAAAGGCAATGGCATCTGAAGCAAATTCTCTTTCCCTGTCAAAGTACAGAATTCAGTGTGAAATGCAATTTGCCAATACATGGCAAGTTTAATTTTGCTAATATTCAATAAAGCTTTAAAGTTAAAGACAGAGTTAAAGACACCAGGCCAAATCCAGCCTTTTCGTTCACCTGTGAAACCATTAAGCCAAATTCTGGTTTCCCACATATGTAAATATTAATCAGGACATTAATTTGCATTGGTATGAGAGCAGAACTCACCCTCTGACCCAGTTATGTAGGCTCTCCCACCTCTTGCAATTACCTCACAACTGTTCAAAAGAGAACTGACCTATATGTGGGAGAAGGTTTCTGCAAGATGACGTGTTCTCCCAGGAGAATGTCATGTCATGTCATGCTGGTGTGAGAGCTAGGGCTGCTTTTATTGTAGATCTGGTGAGAGCTGTGTTATTTAGATTTAGACTTTACTGTAAAACCTAAGAATTCCAAGAACTAGAAAAATATTTTCATGGTTTCATGGTTATGTAGATATCTGTTTTCAAGTAAAAGTAGCAAGAACTAGAAGCTCAAAACAAATCTGGAAGATCTCAAGGTAACATATATTTTAAATGTGAAGTCTTTAATGGTGCAAATGTATAGTTTTGAAATGTATATAAATTTATATAATATAATTTATATAAAGAGATTAATGATAATTTATATAGAGATTAATTGGCAATATTTTCCTCGAATGCTTACAAGTGATTTCTTGTACTTTTAACTAGATATGGAGTCACTTCATAGCCTGTGATTTCTGTGCTTTTTACATACGCCTGTATATCACAGTTCCCCATTTGATACAAAATGTTCTAGAAATAATCTGTATTCATACATATAAGCAGCTATAAGGATGCAATAACAATTCCCAGCTATGGCTATTCTGCAAATTAGGATCCAAGTATCTGCCACCTTAAAAAAATCACATCTACTTTATTAATAAATAAATTATTTTAGGACCCTGATGTGCTACAAGAAAAAGAGAGAGAGAAAGGAACCGAATACCTAACAGGCTAACTCAGCTGCAGATCTCCTCAGTTTAACATACTTATGTCAACTTCCATTTTAAAATTGAGAGCCTTTCCCTGTTATAATATTTCTGGAACCAGATTGATTTCTGGCAGTCTGTACAGGATACCAGGAAAACTAGCATCCAGTTCAATAATAAGCATATTAGAATATATTATAGATAGATATAGATATATATACACATAAATATATATATAGATATAGATAGATTTCCAGTTCTCTTAATGAAACAGGGGCAGTCTTAGCAGTAAGGAGTGTAAACCAGTAAATAATGGTAGGCAGGTACTTCATGCTGTAGATTACAACATGACCTCTGGTCCATGTTTGCTACCACTGGTTTGGCATCAGAAGTATCTGGACAAAACATCGGCTAAGGCCCAGAAAAACCTTCTCCAAGGAGCCAGTTCAGAAAGAGGTCATAGAAGGGCAGGTCAGGAAGTCCCCGAGGAGGAATCAGAATAGCAAAAGATGTCAGGCAGACATAAAGTAGGAAAGGTAGGACCAAAACAGTCCTAACTTTGGTGGCCTGAAGTAATCATACAGATTCCTATATACTGCTTTTAGTATCTAGATGATCTCAGATTCTTCACATTAACAGCATTCATAGATACTTACCTAGGAAGTTAAACTAAAAGATTTTAGAATTCTAAAAAGGGCTTACACACTAGGAGTGAGATTCATCACACCTAGAAGTAGAAAGCCTGCTAGGAAATTACTCTGTTCTGCTTTTCCAGGCCCTGCCATATTCAAGTGGGAGAGACAAAAACATCCACAGCCTGACTCTACCCACCTAGCTAAGACAGATATCTAACTGCCTTAGGCAGACAGGACCTGGGCCCACTGCCTGTAATACACAATTACCCTAGAGCAGGTGCACAGTTCTTGGTGACTGATACTGGGACATGAATACTATGATATGGCACAAGAGTTTCTTCAAGGCACTGTGAGTCCCAGTGTAACTTACTTTAAATCAGTGGAAGCTAGCCATCTCGGTAGCTGAGGACCTCAACACTAAACAAATATTTAGCTAATAAAAACCCCAAAAGTTATAAAATTTTAACCAAATATAGGGAAAGGTAGTTCCAGTGCCACTATGTTGTTTCCATTGAAACAACAAAAAAAATTTTTGCTCTGCTTGGTAATGCATCCAATGCATTCTATTGGGAATATCCAAGTACAAAAATATAAAAGACCACAAACACATTGTGCAGAAATGCAGGCTTCGCTTCTTTTTCCATCTGAACCATTTCATACACATATATCATTAACTTCAAGCATTTCAACATTGGCAACTTTCTACACATTCTCAGCTTCCTTTATGGGATAAAATAGACTTCTTGTTCTGGAAAAGTCTCTGGCCTACTTAGTTGACAATTGATCACTCTTTGGAGGATATCATCCCTATCTGGATACAAACAAATTAATTAATGTTTTTCATAAATAGAACATGCAAGTAGCAATTGTAGATCTAAATGTTAAAATATGGGAAGCTTTTTGTGGTCACAGTGCAATGCATCTAGGTTAAGGCCTGACTTATTAAATCATCAAAGTCTACTATTTGAGGCATTTCAGACACATCATCAATTTGCTCAATAAAGAGCAAAAAAAATGATATTTTATTTCCCAGGTTAAGCAGAATTCATGAAGCTGAAATAATACTAATTGCTTATTCTTTTAAAAAGCTTTTGCAAAGAAGAGAAAGAAAAGGAATGTAAAGTGTATGGAAAAGAACTTGTGGTAATTATCTGTCACTAATTACGCTTCCCATCTCTAAAAAATGGTAGGTTAATGATGGTTACATAGTGATGCTTCTGAAGACTTCCTCCTACACACATGTATGCTCTTAAGAAATCTTTTAATTCCAGCTTCTACACCAACATGGCAGAGTATCTCATTGCCTTGCAAATGCCCAGAAAACAGTTGTGAAGCAGGAAGAAACAGTCCCCAACCTGGTAAAAGCCATTCAGCTTGATGTTATTCCAAGCAAAATTTGGACAGCTAGAAGGAAAGATTTGTTTAGAGAGCCAAGAAAGCAGACAGTCCCACCAGGAAAGCCGCTTCTAGATGCTGCTGGCATTTATATGATCTTAGATTACTTGCACTGCCAGACTAAGAAGCTGCGGATTTAAAACTATCATCTCTGTTGTCTCTATCCAACATAAGATGGGTTCAGCAGCATCTAGGGTTTGGTGGTTTCCAATGGACCAGTTGCATGCATAATGTACACCAATCCAGCAGCCTGGAGAAGCGTGAAGTAGTCAACATAACACCAACTAGAAATAGAAAATTACAGGTAGAGAAATGTGGATAAATATTGAGAAGTATTTGTGCTTTCCTCCTTGTAGACTGCCCAAGTGGGGAAAAGCAATTGGAAATCATGAGAAACAAATCACTGGCAACTTTTCTGACAATGGCATATGTACAGTTCAGCAATCTGTTACTCTCAGAGAAATGGACAGGGGATTGACAACTGACTGGCATCCATGTCTCTAGAATAATGGTGGCAGAGTAGCATAATAGGCATCAAGGGAGGATTTATTGCAGGGTGCTACTTCAAAAACTGGGAGGGCTCCAGTATGAAAAAACTGCATCCAGGAACCTTTTCTGAGCAGTGCAGGGTATGGAATCTGAAGCATAGTCAGCAGTTTTAGAAGCTTCCAAAACAGGCTATGCTTACAGATCCTAGACTCAGAGACTCTGAGGCCTAAATGGACTGTTCTGATCATCTTCTCTCATTGCCCATATAGCACAAGCTATAGCATTCCACTTAATGACAACCTGTAGAACCAAAACATATGTAACTTTTATAACTCGTTTCACACTTGGCGTGCTGTAGATGTTTAGAAAGCAACATGTAATAAGATGAACAGGAAGTGAATATAGTCACTACCAAAGCCTGTAATAACCACAGTGCCAAGACTTCCACAAGATATGGCTAGTTTAGCTGCTGACTTCTTATATGTGATTTTGATGCATATTATAAAAGTAATGAAGAGATGTACAATGCTGAAGTGCTCACAGTACGTCACTGAGTCTACATAAAATATAGGGACTTACCCAAAACTCCCTAGAGAGAATGGGATGTTTTTCTTGCATTCCAGAGGGATTTTTATCTAGTATAGTTTCACAATGTTGCACATATGCATCAATCTTACATCCATATTCTCTTATAGATTAACTATTTTCATGAAAAATAACTTAAGAAGTACTACTCCAGTAGTAGTCATACTACTCTGTACCAGATAGAATTTCTTCTGTAAAGAATTTCTTCTGAAAGACCTCAAAATCTACCAAGTGAAGGAGCATAAAAATTAGGTTTTTCATAATGACGACTAGGTAGAATGCAGACACTCGGCCTAAAATTAACTGCCTTTCTTTATGGCAAGTAATTATTTTATGACTTCAGAATAATGCCATTCACATGCAAAACTCCACTACATCACATAGTTATAGCCTTCAAATCATTCACCCAGGAAATAACACCACTTAAAGCCAACAGTGGAAGCACTATTCTGTCCCCACAACCTCTTCAGTGAAAAACACTAGGGGTTTCTACGCTGTGGGAGGGTTTTTTTCTCCCTTTTATTTTTCATTGCCTTTTACTACTTTAAATAAAACAATAGATTTGCACATGTTAACATGTCTGAATAGATACATGTTTAAGATCTAAAAGCACAGATGGCATTGGAGGTAAGCCAACTTTGCAGTTTATTTTGTAGCTTGAAGCTTTTTGCACAGCTGAGTTGCATTCAGAAGCCATCATTGATCCCAAGAAGCACCCAGAGTGCTCTCAGGCATAGGAAAAGATCTGTGTCTCTGTGTAGGCTGACTTAAGGTCTATGCTGCAGTTTTGCCAGATTTCCAGCATGCAGTCGGTATGCAATGACTCATCTGCTGTGACTGAACAGAAAGGAGGGCAATGCATGAAATGGCATTTCATCATCATGCTGGGGCAGAAACAGAAACTGGCTTGAACAAGAGAGATGGAATTTAGAGGAAGGATATCAAACATAAATGAACATAAAAAGCAAATGCATAAAATGGCTTTACTGTTTAACATTCCTTGAACCTGAATATGTCAAACATGAAACATTTCAGGAGATGAAATTATTTGTGTCTTAGAAAGACTGCCTCTTTATTCTCTTTCATGTAATTTTCTGGCATGTTTACAATGACAAGCCCTTAGCCAGCATCCACAGTACATAGACACTCTAGGTTCAACTTTTCCTCAAAGGACATGTAACATAACCATTAAAAAGATGTGCAAAAGTATAAAAAAAGCTCCATTTCTGTTCTGTTACTGCCACAAATTTTCTGAAAGACTAGATCTATATAAAATAGTTTTTCTGTGTTCTCCTTATGCTTCTGTAAAATTGATGCAATTTTAATTTTAGTACCTGGGTATGCAAACAAGATTCTTTCAGATAAAGGATTTAAATGGAGATACAGATAATCGTTGTTCTAAATTGATCAGAAAATTAACTGATAAAGTATGAAAAATGTGGTGTATGAGGGAGGGGAACAAAAAGACACCTGCCAAGGGTGCAGAAAGTTAAGAATTCAGTCAAGGTGACAGGAAAACCTAAGAAACTAATCCAGACTGATTACTTGAAGGGCAGCCAGGTCCATGTGTCTTACCTACTGATAAAAAACACCAATTCACTCACAGGAATATTGTAACATTAAATAAATCTATACAATCAAGGGAAATAAAAAGAGATACAGAAATCTTGCAATTAAAGTATTTTATATTCAGCCTAAAGTGAAGACTTGGAATATAAATCACAAAATCCCCACGAATCCCACAGAAGAGACCTTGGTGTTCCAATACCATTCCCCACATGGGAGAAACTTGACAGTCCAATTGTTCCTTCAGGCAGAACAGCCTTACTAGTGAAAAAAGGGCTCCCACACAGAACAGAACCCCGCTTTGTGCATCAACATAGCATCTCCTTCCAGGGAGATAAAGACCAACATAGTTACATGGTGTCCCAAGTCCAGTTTTCTGAAGATCCCACATTGAATATCTTCATAGGTTTTAAGCACTAATTTATGAACAAAGAAATATACTTCACTGCATAAAGAAAAATGCATTCCTTACTAGTACTCTAAACACTGAAGCTAATGGAAATTTATGTGGGCCTAGAAATCAGACTTCATCTCTGATTTTTGTTTCAAATTAAGCAGTTTTGCACACCTGAATGCACAGGAGATTTTTCAAAAACTGAAAATCGAAAACAAGGGTTGACAATTTTTGGTTGCAACCCATAGGCCTCCAATTTTATTATGAAGCTACTAAACCAAATCTGCTATAATTCACCTCATGGATCTAATTACTCTTCACTTCTCTTCATGTAGTCTCTGCTCTTCTTATAGCGTCTTTTTTTCCCTGTCATCCTGTGCTATCATTGCAGCCACGTTTTAAGAAAAACCTGACTAGTATTTCTGAATTTCATCAACCTTCTACTGATTCTTACATGTCAATTAAATGCATTTTCAGCCTCACCTGTATTTTTCAGCTTCCCCATCAATATCATATTTTTTCAAGGCTGCATTTCAGTGATACCTAAGAAATAAATGATACCTAAGTGATACTAATGATACTAACCTAAATGATACTTCAGTAATACCTAAGAAATAAAATTTTCATACTGAACTACGCTACAAATTGTCTGAAGCTAACTTATACCTGCTTAGTTAACCACATATCAAATCATTCATTTCTGTCTCAACTTTTCAAATTCAGTATAGTAAAACTGTTGAAATGCATGTTCTTATACCAACTGTAAACTAAGTAACTTGTAGATCGACTGCACATAGACAACAGAATTCAAAGGATGAATTTGTTATGTCATCACAGATCAGTTAATAATGCAGATGCCAAATTATGTAATTAGATTTAGTGTTCAGATGACACACAGGATTAACTTAATTACAAAATGGACTTAAAAATCAATCGTGAAAAAGGTAAACTTTTATTATGGGGTTGTCCAATATATTTTTCAAATATTGTAGATGTAGTTATAAAGTATTTAAGATACCTCTAAATGCAAATTAATGGAGAAATATTTTGTGTGTTTCTCTCTTCTTAATGGAAACATACATCAAATTTATAGTCCATCACTTTGTCTAATAGATAGCAGTAATAATGAAGATAATGTGAAATTTTAATTTTATCTGGAATAGGGTATAAAAGAAGCAAATATGTTGTACTCAGTAAATGTAGACTGCTCTAAAGAAAAGCAAAAATCCCAGTTGGACAAGAAAACACACCACACTTTTTGTAATAATGACCTAGAGTATATGCATGGTGATGCTGACTAAAACAAGAAAGAGCTATTTCAAGTCATCAAGTTCAGTCTTAAACTTGAATATTAATTCATCTAAATTCCAATAGTCAGCAAGAAAAGCAGTAAGAGAGGTTGCCTGATTTCACACCAGCATTTTAAAGTGACCAGAGAAATCTTCAAACTCTGTTCACAATTTGAATCCAACCAATTACAAAAACAAACTGGCAAAATCAAGAGTCTGAATGAATCTACATTGTATGAACAGATGATGGGGGGAAAAAATATGCTTCATTCAGTGAGAAATCAAGTAGCTCTCTACATACATGATGCACCAAATCCAAAACCTATTAGAAGTCTGAAGGAAAACTCACACTAATCGTAATGTGCTGAGAATCAAGTACTACCAGCCGCCCTTAACAATTACAAAACAATTACTTAACAATTGTTAGCTTAAAATAAAAGCACTGGAGCGGATGGTGAATGGTTACAGCTTCAGTCCAGGCTGTGCAGAGCCAGGAAGTTGCTTGAGGCAGTTTGAAATTACTCCCTAGACCTAGCTATAACCACAACTGGTTCCTAGACACAATTTAGACAAGTCAGAGAAGACCTACTTTCTGTCTTCGATCCTCCTAGAAAGAGGAAACCAGAAAACACAAAATTGGACAGGCTCAGCAAGAGATTCCTCTTTCTTCTCGTTTCGCACTTGCTTAAGCTAGGACCCTATGAAGTTCTAGTCATTCATAAGGTTCATAGCTTAAAGTACACAGAAGCAGAAACCAGGATGAATAAAAATCACTGACATATTAAGGCTTGATGAAATGACAGTTAAACGTTCTCCATGATTTCATTGCTTATTGAAATGGTGCTGAAAGAAACGTCTGACCTCGAAGAAGGCTAAGGTAGGTAGATGGCAGATTTATGACTATTCCCACATTCATAACATTACAACTACCCCAGGGAAAATACAGAATTGCAGAAATGATGGTTGCAAGTCTTGTAACCCAACCTTTTGTCTGAAACGGGACTAATGCCAACACTACATCAGGTCCACTGCAGCTCTGGCTGAGTTCTCAGAGAAAGATGTATGTCTTATTCCTTAATCATAGAATCACAGAATGGTTAGGGTTGGAAAGGACCTTAAGATCATCTAGTTCCAACCCCCTTGCCAAGGGGGCACACAAAAGAGCTGTGGTCAATGGCTCAATGTCCATCTGGAGACCAGTAATGAGTGGTGTCCCTCAGGGATCGGTGTTGGGACCGGTCTTGTTCAATGTCTTTGTAGGTGACATGGACAGTGGGACTGAGTGCACCCCCAGCAAGTTTGCCGAAGATACCAAGCTGTGTGGTTCGGTTGATACACTGGAGGGAAGGAATGCCATCCAGAGGGACCCTGACACGCTTGGGAGGTGGGCTGATGCCAACATGATGAAGTTTAACCATGCCAAGTGCAAGGCCCTACACCAGGGTCGGAGCAATCCCAGACACAGCTACAGGCTGGGCAGAGAAGAGATTCAGAGCAGCCCTGTTGAGAAGGACTTTGGGGTGCTGTTTGATGAGAAAATGAACATGAGCTGGATTCAGTGTGTGCTTGCAGACCAGAAAGCCAACTGTATCCTGGGCTGTATCTAAAGGAACGTGACCAGCAGGTCAAAGGAGGTGATTCTGCCCCTCTACACTGCTCTTGTGAGACCTCACTTGCAGTATTGTGTGCAGTTCTGGTGTCCTCAACATAAAAAAGACATGGAACTGTTGGAACAAGTCCAGAGGAGGGCCACGAGGATGATCAGGGGGCTGGAGCACCTCCCATATTAAGATAGGCTGGACATTGAGCCATTGACCACAACCTTACCATTCAGGCTCCTGAAGAGGCCAAAGTCAGCTCTCTTGAAGTCCAGGGCAGTGAGCTTGCTCCACTGCAGTGTGAAAAGCAGGTCTGCTATTCATACTTGTTTCGACGCAGTTCTTGGTGACCTGTCAATTACAGGGGATATTTATTTCTCTATGTACATCATAAGCTCCAAGCATGTTCACAGCGAATTTCAGTCCATTTCAGTACCTCAGTGTAAAAAGCCTGTTTAATAATAACTAGCTCATGTTCTAACTGTGGATGCTACTTTGTTAGAGATAGTCTTCATTGTTTATACACTTTGCATACCTTTCTTTTTTAAATAGCTTGCACTATTTTAATACTTTTTTAAGAAAGCTGAAAAGGTTTTCAAAGTTGAAAAAATTTTCAAAGAAAAACTCTGAAACAAAATATGACTGTCATTCCTTTTTGAGGCTAAGTGGTCCATTTCAGTCTTCATATTAACCTTATGTATAACATATAGTCATTGCTGTAAAAGTTAAAATAATTGAAATTTTTAATGGAAAGCATTAAATACATTTGAAACATGTATTTAATGATTCAAGTGAAGAAGTAACACAGTCAAAGAACATGCTGTGAGATCACCAAGCTGAGAGCGGAGTGGAAATTCCTGCTTCCATTTGATTCATAATGCAATTAATTTTTAGAATGTCAGACTTTCTCTCCAAACAGAAATGCCAGGTCCTGACCAGCTGGGCTGATTAGAGCAACAATATTTATTTCTGTAGTTTACTGTCTGATTTTACTATCTTCTGGGTGTTGGAGTGAAACATCAGAACAACTGATCAGTAAAGGTCATCCAAAATGAGTTGAAGTTTTAAAAAAGCCTGCACAGTTATAGCTGAGAATCTGCTGCTTCTATAGTCACAGTGGTTGATTGTTTACCTTGACTCTGCTCATATACACACACACTCCCACCAGTATGGAGCTGGCCACCTGCCAACATAAGAAATATGTAAGAGCACAAAAGGACCTGTTACCACTAGGTACACGATAAGTGCTGCCAGATGTGCACATGCTGTAAAGGTAATTCAGCATGTAGCGTTTTGCCAAATTTATGATTGGAAAAAAAAAAAAAAACAAAACAGGAAAGAGGTTTTATCTGTTGAATTTAACAGCTAACATGGTGATGGACAGAACTAATGCTGTCTGGGGTGTTCAATGATTTTAATACCCCAAGCAGGCATATTCACAGTAGCAGAAAATGCCGACACAGTTAAAAGGCAAAAAGGAAACCTATGCTGTTTATGACCAGCAAAAATGTGGCCCCTTTGGAACAGCCACCCTATCACTGCAGCTCAGTACTAGCACTCTAAAATGTGAAGACACTGATACATCTTGCAAACTCTGCAGAGATTAGATGGGTTTTAAAACCTGCCCAGCTGCCTCTACAGCATGGTTCAAGTGGTGAAATTAAAACCAGCTGTGAGTTCCTTCCTGCTGTTCTTTGCAGAGCACCTCTGTGGGCTTCCCAGGTACAACCAGTTCCGCTGCCACAGGAAACTGGGTCCAGGGGGTAGTTTCTGACAAAGACGTGTGAAGAGACTAAGACAACCAATTTAACCCATTCTCCTTTCATCAGAAAATTAGATTACCAAAGAAAATGTTCAAATATTGTGTGAGTGGTTGTCAATGAGCCCATAACATTGTACCCTTCATTTTATTCTTACATGCAGACCAGCCCCATCCTGGTACTTCTCTTTTCTGACTATTAACAATAATCTTTCTCTGATAAGCTCCACTGAACAGTTTTATTATTCCTAGCACTAAGCAGGATATTTAAATTCACCAATTGTAAATCTCTTTCAGTATGTCAGGATTGCCACACCATATAGCACACCCTATCAGTGTGATAAGCTTAAGTTAGTGTGTTCGGAAACAAATCAGAAATTCCTGCTCGTTCTATCACCCAGGTACAATCATCCCATCCTCTAGCTCTGAATCACAGTGCTATCTGGTTTCTGCTTACTGGCATAGAAATGTTACTGTAGGCAGACCCCAAGATAGCAACCTGAGATGCTATCATTCAATTCAACCTGAGTGTATTTAGAACCTCTGGCAGAAGCCTGCACAGTTCTTGTGTACCCAATACAAAACAGAGTATCTGCCAAAGCACACTGTGATTTTGTCAGAAATAATCCTATAACCTTGGCATAAGGAGGGCAAAATTGTACTTCTTTGTACAGGCGTACTTGGTATTTGGTTTAACCCTTTTCCAATACCTAACCTGTAGTCCCACAGCAGCAAAAGTCCGCCAAACCCATTTTCCCACAAAAGCACCTTAAAGAGTCTGCACTGATACAGCAATCAGATGCACACTTGGGATTTGATTTTTAAAAGACCAAAACAATAAGGATTTAACACTAACACAGAAATTTTATTCAAATATGTTAGCAATTCAAACATCGCAATCACTAATTAATGAGCAAATTAACTAGAATCATGTAATGGTTAAGGTTAGAAAGAAGCGTAAGTCCATCTAGCTCCAACCCCACTGCCATGGGCAGGGACACCTCACACTAAACCATGTCACCCAAAGCTCTGTCCAGCCTGGCCTTGAACACTGCCAGGGATGGAACATTCACAACTCCTTCGGGCAACCTATTTCAGTGCCTCACCACCCTCACAGTAAAGAAATTTTTCCTTAAATCTAACCTAAACTTCCCCTGTTTAAGTTTAAACCCATTACCCCTTGTGCTATTGCTACAGTCCCTCAATTCATCAGTAAAAGCCTTCAAGCTGACCTGGAGAACTTCAGTTTGCCTTTCTGTGGGCACTGTCACCAAAACATCTACAGATGTTAGCTATGTGTGAGTTACAGGAGATACATTGCATATACATTTCACAATCATGCAAACTTTGTTGTAACTATGAAAGAGAACACCATTATGTCATGAATAAGAAGTTGGATCAAAACACACAGGCATTTCAATGTAACTTTTTCCCCCAAGTGCCGCAGTTTGAATTAAATGCTACTTTAGCTTGTACATAGCAAGGTGTGGAGCTTTCCCTATCTCTTTTTTTATCACGCAAACTAGACTGATCTAACTCTCAATGGCTATCCTCTGAAGATAGTATTTCAAAGGTATCTACTTCCACGTTGCTTTAGTATTTGTCTTATGTAATTGCAGAAGACTTCATGCTGTGGCCAAGGTAAGTTACAGATTCAGAGGCCTTTGAACACGACATTTTTCAAACAAATGCACTCAGAACAGTCATTAGGAGGAGTTTTATCCACAGCTTCACTGTGCCCAAACTGCCTTTGAGAAAAATGAGCTGTAGTTTTAAATTCTTGGCCTCTAGACAGCAGCAACTTCTGCCTCCTGACATTGCTGAATGCGAAACAAGAGGTCATTCAACTTAGAAAGCCTTTAAATTCAAAGCTCCAATTAAGAAAACACTTACAATGCAAGAGACGTTTTCAAACCAAGGAGAAATAAGTACAATCTAATATCAGGAGTACTATGAAACTCAGCAGGGAAAGTGATCAAGAAGACTTACTTTTTAAAACCCCTACTATATAATGGAGAACATCTCAAGATACTAGACTGTAGAAGCAGCATGCTGCAAAGTAGCATTGAAACAAAAGGTCTGACTATAAGCAGACAACAGAAGACAACACTCATCATCTCTATTAGCATAAGCTGAAATGCCTTAAGAAATAATTCACTGGTAATTAAGACTGAACAGTTTAGTGTCTCTCTGCCATGATGTGTGGCTATGAATATAGAGGAAGGACTTAAAACAGATAACATTGGTGCCCCTGCTGGTTTTCGAGCAGCAAAACCTAACTGTTAGCTGTTGTGAAAATTCAATTTTAAAACACACAAATGTCTCTTCAGAACAGAAGTGCAATTGTTCATTTCCATGCTGTAAAGCGTGTAAGTTTGGCAGGTAAATACATCATTAGAACAGTCTCCCAGTAATGGGTTTGGTTCTCTCAATATTTTAAAGAACATATTTCCTTTTTTCCACTTTTTTGTTAATTGTCATTACTGTACCAACAGTACAGGCCATTGTCTTCTTAAAATGCAGATACATGCATAGATTTAAATATTCTTTTTCTTTAGACTTGTTGGAAGATTTTGAAGTCACAGCTGCTGGAAATAGCACAGCTGCCTTAGTCTGATCCATCCATATATACATACCTAACGTCACTAATAGCTCAAGAGCATTATCTCTGAATATTCCAGCTTGTACAAGAGTTTGAAGTCCACATTTCAGCAATATGTGAAATCTCCATATGTGTTTCTAAACTCAAGTATGACTGCCTCAGCACAAAACCCAATTATTTATAATTAAATTTTATTTCAATTAAAACAAAAAATTAAAAGCCCCATATGCATTCCCTTGGCTCAGCTTCCACTGTCTTGTAAGCACACTATACAATGAAGTCCAGAATCCTCTAAATAAAGTGAAGCACACAGTTTCTGCTCTGAATCTTTGCATTTCTCTCTTCCCAGCAGCCAGGATTACCTTTTCTGAACTTCTGAAAAATCTGTCCTTCCTGATACGATAGGATATCCTTCCCTCTAGCTTAAGACACAGATATCTGAGGATTCTTCCTCAGTTTCTACTCCTTATACTTACAAGGAATAAGACAAACACTTAGGTTGGTTTGTGCTGCCTTTTGGAAATTTGCTTCTCTAGATTCCAACACAGAAGTTGGAGAAAACTTGTTTCCCTACACTTCAGCATGTCAAAAGGTTTCCAGCTCAATAGGATCTTCTGGATTTAATAATTAACCATTGTTCCTGCCCTAGGGATTTCATCAGTATGAACTCATACATACTTCTATTTAACCCACACTTTCAGGAAAAATCTCCAGAACAAAGGCAGCTGCTTAAATTCATATAGCAATGTGTCTCAATTATGTTGAGACATTTATAATATTTCATTTAAATAATTTTGAGTTTGTCTCACAGACAAAAGCAAGAGGGCAGACCCTGAAGTCTTATTTATAAGAGTCATATAAACTGCTGCAGCCCACAGAGTTTCTCTGATTTATGCCAGCTGAAGATTTTGTCCAGAGTTAAACAGTTAAATGAAAGAGGTGGAACAGATCACCACATCGTTAAATTAAAGGAATGAGCAGAGCTGACCCAGTTAATGCCAGAAAACTAAAATCCATATTCTCCTTGTAGGTCTGAAATGGAAGCAGGTGGAAAATAAATAAATGAATGAATGAATGAATGAATGAATAAATAAATAAATAAATAATATCTAAATGTTAGCATAGCTTGCAGAAGTCACTCATCAGTGAAAGCACATTGTCTCTCTCTGATGCATCACTCCAGTATCATTTCAGTTGGATGGCTTTGTTCCTGTCAACAACAAATATTTTTGCCTGGTTTTTTTCTTTCTTCAATCAACTTCTGTAACAAAAAATTCTTCCAGCTTTCAAAATCTCGTTCAGTTTTCAAATAGCAATAGTTTGTTAAATATTTGCCACTCTTGCTTAGAAGGCTAACTGGCTTTAGTCACTAATTCTGTATGTTATCTACCTCATAATACAAGCAACAGTGACTACATATTCTATGAAAATCTTAAAAAAAATAGTAAGCAGGGATTTTCCCGAGTTGGAGGGAAACCTAAAACAAAAGTGATAGGTCAGAACAAGGCAGCTGCTCATGATCTGTAGTTCAGACACAGTCAGCTGTCTGTGCAAGTTTGCCTTGCATTCCCTGAAGCCTTCAGAACAGGTTGGCAGCTTTCAGGACAACCAAATAGTGTAAGCAGATACAGAAATGTGATTTTAGGGCAGATGATTCCAGGCTACCAATCCTTCATTTTAACTCATTTACAGAGACATATCTGCACAAAGGACAAAAACAAAATGCCACTAAGAGGCAATGTAGCGTTTGTTATCAGTGCTCAATTGCACAATATTATCATACAACTACTTTGCTCATGTCTTTACAGAAGAAGTTGATAATGAACCAAATTGGGAATCAATATCCCTCACATCATTAAACATATACATAGAAAAGAATTGGATATAGAAGTATTAGATGTCCTTAAAGTAGACAAAGCTGCAGGACCACATAATATGCATCAATAAACATTATCTGACATTTGTTAGGAAACTGGTGAACCTTTAAATTATGCAAGTTCAGTAGCTTCAAAAGCTTCAGTAGCAAGAATAGGAACCCAATTCCATTGTTTTTGAAACATGTGAAGACAATATAAGAAGCTAAATAAGGTGATCAAGTGTAAGAACAGTTGTTGAGAGAGAGAGAGAGAAACTTAAGAAAAAGCTTAAAGAAAAAGAAGCCATATTGGAAAGCATATAAAAATGTTTTAAGGGAATTGAGAAAGGGGTAATCATTATTAACTCATGAGTTTGGAAGCTGGAGTTGTCTTTTTTTTTTTTTTTCCTATGAGTCACAGAGGGAAAAATATACCTACATTTTCAATAAACATTAAAATGTTTCACCACTAGATTAATTACTGTGATAAAAGCCAATGAAGCATATGGGACAGGTAAACTGCCATTACTTAGAAAAAGAAATCAAGGATGGTGAAATGAGGGTTATATGGTTTATATCACCCTGGGGCATCTTAGTCTCAACATATTGAAGAGAAACTGCAAGGAGTCTTGGACTTCAGCTGTATAGAATTGGTGGGTTTACTTCTGAGAAACAAAGAACAGCAAGATAGTTTAATTTTGGGGATCCATTCATGCTCTTAGAGGTAAGCTTTACAGTGCTATGGGAAGAGCTCTGCTTCACTCAGTAGTAAACTACAGAGAGGAGACTTGTTTATTCTCCCTTTTTAATAGATGGTAGCAAAACCCATTGGATCTAACAGTATTTGCTGTACTGCCACTTACAGCCAAATTTGCAGAAAGAAAGAAATATTGAGTTGTGCACCAGAGAGCTCTTTATTTGGATTGTAGTTACTTTTACTTCATGCACTTCCTTTACAGAGTTAAGCCAGTCATTAGAGCTTGGCTAAGATCAGAAGCTTAGCTAGGTGAAGTGAGATTTATTCCATTTAAAGGAAACAGTTTCAGGAAAACTATATTGGGAGAAGCAGTAGAAGGAAAGATGAAAAATGCTGTCATTAAAACAAAAAGGACTACAACCTAAACATAGCTTTTCATATGTGATGCAACAAAGACTGGTAACTCCAATAACTAGTGTTTTGACAAATGAGACAACTAAGTGTAGCTCCGACTTTAAGCCTAATTTATTTTCAGTTATTACTACAAAGCAAAACATTAACTTCTTGTAATAGAATGATTGGTGATTGGGAGACAAAACAGAAGTAAAAGTTTAAGATCAAAAGCACTGCCTGTAAGTTCAAAGGCACAGAGGTTTGAGTTTTTATTTTTAATAAGGCCTGTCTCCCTCTTGTCTTCAACATAATATTTGTAAAAATGTAATTAAAGCAAAATGGAAAATATGTGCATCATAATTGAAAATCCTGGCACTGGATTCAAGTTTTTGTGAAGGTACTTGAAAAATTCTATTTTGACCAATTGAAATATCACTAATATTAACTAACAATAAGCCATGTTTTCTCTCGTAGTTTTATTGGGAGTTATACTAATTTCCAGATACCTTTTTTATTCCAACATATTATTTCCTACATTATAAAATAGGGGATACTGAAACTTCAGATATTTCAAGCCTATAAATCACTGACTACTATATCTATACAGTGAGATACAAAGCTAAAGTGAAAATAACATATTTCCCAGTATTTCATGTTATACAAAGCTCAGTACTTTTAGTACACTGTCTCCATGCCTAACTACAAACTTTAGTACCTTATTTTTATACACTATATGGAAAGTCAGGAATTCAGAATGCATGACTGATCCATCAATTGCACAGTGAAATTGTAACTATGGGTTACATGTATTATTTGAGCAAAAATCCTGTCACCAGCAGTATCAGAGGTCAGACATTAATATCTTTGTTGATATTTGATGGTTCCGTGGGCAAACACTAGTGCCATCAAGCCACATCATACTAAAAGGAATATTTTAAAAAATACCATTAACATGATGTTTTAACACATACATAGCTTTTGTTTATAAAGCATGGAGTACGTTCACATTAGCAAGGTTATATAAGAACCGTAGCTTCATTTAAAACTTCTTTCCCCTCTTTGATGTTGCAGAATCACCAACTGCTCCTTTGAAATGCAGCAGCAGCTGAACCAAATCACGCTCCATCGACATTAGCGATAACCCATTCAATCTCCTGTCCCACAGTTGACCTCAGCCTGGTTTTGATCAGAACTAGTTTCGGTAAAACAGCATTCACCTTCACAGGCTGACAAGGAGAGTCAGGTAAATTGAAAGCTATTTATGTCAGCATTTCAATATTGTAAGCTATTACAAATATCTATATAATCAGCATTATACAGAGCAGATTGTATGTTATCTGAACTTTCAGTTCATGACCAGAGATTAATATTTTCATATACAGCTAAACAAATTCATCAGCATACACATACCTCTTCCCCCCCCACCCCCTCCCCATCCTGGGTTATAAGTTGACAGCAGCAGCAACTTTCATGCCAATGGTATCAAATATATAATCAATGCCTCTGAGAAATTCAAAGTGACTTTAGATAGCAATGTCCTAAGCTACTTTATTCTGCTGACTGTTACAAGATTGCGGATTTGGATATGCATTTTAATTTGACCTTCTACAGCCACATTACACTTTCATCTTTCCTGTGCTTGTTCTGGATTCTGAAGTAGCTGTCTAAACTCAGAAATTGTCATTATCCAAATTCACCACTATTTTCCAGGTACTAAACATCTGGGGAGGGGGGAGGGAGGCAGGAGGATGATATCTAATCAAAATATGTGAATATATAGCAAAAGAAAAAATTATGTTAAGAACAAATTCATAAGAAACACAGCTCCAGTAGATTGATGCTGAAAACAGTATTTTTCTGGGAGCGTTCTATCCAGACTGCAAATACATATGATTTATTTCTCTGAAATGTTGACATAAATAGCTTTCAATTTACCTGACTCTTTGGAACAATATATTCCAGTTTCAAAGGTCTAAAACTTGGCACACAAAAACAATGTGTTTACAGAAACATACCATGTAGAATATTTAGTTTTCAATAAATCAGATATGGGATATGGCATTATACTAGTGCTAAATTTTTTTCCCCTGTGCCATCCAAAAAATAGAAACTACATTTCAAAGACAAATAGAGCAAATTTCAGCCATCAGTTATGGCCACATATTCCTAATGCCTTTAGATAAAGTTGCACAGCTGTAATGAATGGCTGAATTTTACTAATTTAGGCAGACAGCTACACTGGCTTGGTGATTACAGGAAGTTTTTCTGCAATTACAGATTCAGTTTTACATAATATATTTAAAGGCTGTCACACTCAACTCTGACTGGTGAATGCAATGTATGTTTGGTTGAATATGAATACTGTAACCAAGAACAGGCAGGAAAAAAGAAAAAAAGCAAAACATTCAGAATACTTAAAAAATACCCTAACAGGTCATTTAATGACCTGTCCCAAGGTCCAATCAACTACACCTGTCTCATACTTGGAAAACTTTTGTATAGCCTTTTCTTAAAGACATCCAATGGTGAAGACTTCATGGTGTTCTTCCAAGCAATGTATTGCAGCATTTACCTAATCCTGATGTTAAGAGATTATTCCTGATGTCTAATCAACAACCTGACCTAATCTTCCTTGCTTCAGCTTAAGCCCTCTAGCTCCTTAGTTTTTCCACCTCTGGCTAACCAATGGACAGCTCTTGAGTGACACAGGTAGGACAGAAATAGGCCCAGGAGAAAGATGCTGATTTAGAACTCGACTAATTGCAGGAACTGGAGGCAAGAATGGTTTTCCTGAGGCAGAAGATGACCTTTGTTCTACTAATTCTGTTAAAGATAAAACAGTCTTGTTGTAAGTAAATTTATTGAATGCATGTTTAGAGAGTGAAGTATGTCTTCCACAGTAGGAAATTCATAAGTTTGTGCTCTTCAGCCATGAAGAATCTTGCATAGACACCTATATACTCATATCTATCCCAGTGATGTGAAAAAATACAGAAATTGGTATAGATTACTTTAGGTGTTAACCAAAAGTAGGAATAGATGTCAAAATCTCTTAATTGCATTATTTGGCTTTTAAAATCCATATAGCAGCCATGTCCACTATTGTCAGAAGCCTTTCAGAAGTTGACTTATGAAATCTGCTCCTTGTTCTTTGAGTGCAATGAGTGCCGTACTGCTGTTAAAGGGGAATTAATTGCTTAATTAAGGCTTAACTGGCCTTACACAAATTCTTCCTGGTTTCATTTCTCTCCTTTTTCTTTTTTGGGTGCTTACAGAAACTTCCATTACATATGATAGCTGAAATTAAAGTAGTTGAGCTATTAATTTCCTGTTCCTCCCTTCCTTCTTTCCTTTTTGATGGTAGAGGTCAGTCTTGCTATTTCCTAGCCTTCCAGTACCTTAGCTGTTTCATACAAATCCAAGATAACTATCGATTTTTATGCCACTTCCTCAGTCAGCCTCGAATACCCTAGGAAGAAGTCCTCTAGGTCCAATGATTCAAAACTCAATTATCTTTTAAAAGTTATGGAAAAACAAAATTAAGCTTGGGAAAGCACTAGAATAAAAGTAAACTACAGTGCACAACACTACCTTCCTTGGATTACAAACGATGAAACTGTTGGCCATCAGGCACTTTCTGCTTCTGACAGTATTTTGTCAGTACTGTTTCACTGAAGTTTACCTTAGAATTTTCCCAGTAGAATCTAAATTCCTTAGACTTGCAAGCATTTAAGACTACATAAATTCACATTTACCATTCATGTTGTGCCATTTCCTACATGTGATGGTGAAGTGCCACTGGCAAAGACATCTGAACTGAGGCTAGAAATAAATATTTATTAGACAGGGTGGTCGGTCTTATGGAAAAGCAGAGAAGCTGAAATCCAACAGCAGAGGCACAAGTACTTCTGAATGTTGGAATATGAAGAGGAGTTTATGATTGTCAACAACCTTTAAAAGAAAACATTCATCTAAAATCATCAGGATTTTTATTAAAAAAAAAAAAAAACAAAACAAACCTTTTTTTGAGTTCTTAGCTGAATGTTCGATAAACAGAGGGATTGGGAAGGCCAAATGAAACAGAAGCGACCCTGACAGACACAACAAAAGTCAATGCCTCAGAATGAAGCAGTTTCCAAGACACAGAGAGAAATATTCAGGAAATTGTTTAAAATTCCTCACTCCTCTCTCAAGTATCAATAACCAAATGAATAAAGCATTTCATTTCAGCTTGGCCAGAAGTTCTGCATATTCTGAGAGGCTGTTAAGCAGACAGTTTTAGCACATGAAAAATGCATGCTAGTCTTTTTGTTCTTATGTCAGTTATTTAACACATTGTATATCAATCAGCTTGCAAAATATAGTTTAATCTTTTCTGGTTTTATGGCTTTACCATTTCACTGTATTTATCTTGCATTTTGTGATGACGGAACTTTAAATCAAAATCTTGCATTTGTAGGCCTGCATGCCCATACTGCACACACAACTCAGACTATCCACTCGGATGGGAATCACATCATTAGGCTGTACAGAAGGGACCTTAAAGATCATTTAGTTCTAACCCACCTGCCACAGACAGGGACACCTTCCACTAGATCAGGCTGCTTGAAGTCCTTTGCAGCCTGGCCTTGAACACTTCCAGGAATGAGGTGTCCATAACTTCTTTGCTCAACCTGTTCCACTGCCTCACCACCCTCACAGAAAAGAGAGTGAACACAGCATAGACACTTAAAATGGAAAAACCTTGGGGCATGAGGGCCACTGTCCTCCCACTGCAGACACTGACTTGTAGAGCCAGAAAACAAACAGGAAAATCCCTTATATTTTTCCTTTGTGTATGTATGTAGGCGAGCGAGTGCTCCTCCCAGGGACACTACTGCCACCAAGGTAGACAGTACAGCTACTCTGAGGTGATTATTTCTACAGAGAGAATGCTGAAGATATCACAATTTTACTTCTTAAGATCTTTTCTACTCCAAGTAAATTTGAGCGTTATTACTTCATGATGAGCAATTTGATACCACAGAACAAGACAACAGAAGCATCAAGGGTGTAAGTCAAAACATTTGTAACAGCTAGAGCCAAGCAGAGGAGAGAAACTAACTTCAGGATAAGGACTGCAGTAGCAACTTCATACAGACAAACCTCAAAAGAGTGAGCAATCTGGCCAATGTATAGTAAAGAGGATGCATGTAGCACTCAACATGTGATTATCATCACATAACTAACATACACAGCTGGTGTGGAGAGCTTCATTCCTCATGGCATGCTGTTGGGTATCCATCAACATTTCCAATAAAGTCAGGCTACTTCTACCGAATTCCTGAGGTTCATTTGGAAACAAGCAAAATCCTTGTATCCCTTTATGGTTATTTGAAAGTAACAGGCACTTTTAAAGTATGATTTATCTAGCCTATTTTAGGTGTCTATTTTAGCAGAATTGGAATCAGTCTACAAGTGCCTATTTCTGCATTCTCTGTAAAGGGAATGACTGCAATGACTTGATAGGAGTTGAATATTTACATTGGAGATATCTGCATTTTGTGAGATGAATTCAAACCTTAGAGTTTAAATAGGCAAGAAAAAGCATAAAGTGTTTCAATAGCATGAACAAAAATGTGGCTTACACCAGCATCTTACAATACATCCTGAGATTTTTATCTTTGCAGAAAAAGAGGTTACCAGAGCAACCTGGCCTTTTTTAAAATGTTATGAGATACATGTTTGCTAGGTAGAGGGTAAACAAGAAAAGAAAGGAAACACGAGGTGAGCGACTAATGAACACAGGACAAGGAAAACAACAGGAGAGCATGCATGGTTGACATGAGGTCACCAGTGTGGAGGGAGTATGGTGGGGCATGAAAAGTCAAAACTAACAACCAGGAAGCTTAGGTTTGGGGCTATCCAACCAGAACTTCAGAGAACAGCACATATTCATTGCTTGATGATCCCAGAATTGCTGTTCCTGAACTTTCACAGATCATGAACGCAAAACAAAACCAATGACATGGACTTCAAAGGCAGTATGTAAGTCTCCTGACACTTACCAATCAGCAATAAAAAAAAAATATATATCAGTATTTTTATGAATCCAATAGCACATTCTTGTTTTTCGAGCTTGTCTCCAAAACCAAAAGGAGTTAAACTCACTTTTAGAAGAAATAAGGGTCTCTGGCATTCTTTTACAATAACTAAGGTTCTAACACAAACATTAGAATTTTCCAGATTTATGTTAAAAATTCCAAGAATTAACAAAAGACTTGTTCTTTAAAGCCATCTTCCTTATTTACTCAAATGGTAGGACATCAGACTAGGGCCTCTCTGCAACTTCTTTATTACACAAGCCTGCATGATTTAAGTGATTCAAAGCTGTCATATGAGCTCTTCTATGACAACTGCCAGTTACCTTAACATGAAAATCTCCAGCTTAGCTCTTAATTGTGAATCAGATGAACAGATGTCTGAACTTAAGAAATAGATGACCTGCACAACCATTCCCTTTGGTTTGGTTGCTGTCTTTGAATTTTTCCCATGCTCAAACTGCAGGCTACTTCTATTGTGCACCTGGGAATGAGGTCTCATGAACACCAGTGAGACAGAGAGTAGCTATGAGACAAGTCAAGTGTCTCATAACTACTTTTTCTTTTCAGGCAATCCATACCTATCCCAAATCCAGAATCTCTACAAATCCAGTCTCTTCTGGTTAGCAAAAAAACACTTCTAGGCTTCTGACTGTCCTCTGTGACAAACTGTATAGAGAAATAGGATAAATAGACGCTTCTGGGATTGCTGGAAAATGCCTATGGCAGGTAAGAGCACTCCCGAAGCACAGGGAGTACCTGAGGTATATGCCAGCAGTACAAAAGAAGCTGTCTGGGATGCTTCAGAAGAAAAAACAGTGAATGAGTCAGGCCTTTAGCCAAGTCTCCTGTCAAGAATACAGATCTCATCAGCAAGTTCACAGAATTGAGCAATTGAGCAAGACAAGGTACAGTCACAACTGCAGACATACGTGGTTTTGACTTTGTTAAAAGGTGGAAAAGTGTCTTGTTCTGGTATTCAAGGCCACAGGAGGCAGGGCTGCATGTCAGTGTCTCTCCCACCTGGGTTAAAGAGAATTTCTTGTACAATGATAGATAGCTCTCAGCATGAGTAGCCTGAGAACAAAGGGGCATTTTAAACCCTCAGTGTTTAGCTGCAGGTATCAGAAATGTGAAAATGCTTCTTTGGAGCAGATTATTTAAATGTTATATTATACAAGCAATTTCCTCTATTATCATATGAATTATAAATAAATAATTTTCATCATTTAGCATTAACATTTCTTAGTTTCAAAAGGAATGAAACTCCTAGAATGATTAATTCTTTGAGATTTTGAAAATAATTCTATTGAAACATTTTATTTTTAAAATTTTTTGAAAGATGCTGCCAAATATGATTTACACTCCTTAGTGGGTTTCCTTTTGTTCCTTATTTTTTGTACAAAATACAAATCAAAGCTCTTTGTCTTATCTTGGATAACAACACAGCTTTCATATAAACATACCTCTTATGTACCCTATTTTTTTCATACATATTGTATTAAGTCCTGAGGGAAATAAATGCCACAAAGTTAAACTGATTTGCACTGGCTGATATGGCAACTTAGACCATGTGGTTTTTAGCCTGGTTTAATTATTCTGAATTGCTTCAATTCTACAGCACATCTATGGAAAATTAAAAATACAGGAAATGTCACTTTCACTTACAGCCTCTTTTGACTCGTCTGTACTATCTTGGTTTGCCTGTAGTGAAGAAGATTGTATCTGATGGGCTAAGGATAGATTAATACAGGGAATCCGACAAATACCTGAACATTTCTTTCCCATATTTGACAGTTCTGTGTCACATCTTATATTTCTGCTGTGCCTCCTGTAAGGAAACATAAAAGATAGCACTTGGAAACACCAGAATATGTGAATGCAGCAAGTTTTTTCCTCAAGATTTTCAGTATTAAAAAGTGGAATGAAATAATAATATATCTGTAGTCACTTGTGTGCTGTAGATAAGCCTACTTCCGTTAGTTTTAGTGTTGTCATTTTAATTTATATCAGCAAATGATTTAGCATTAGAAAGACTGTAATGCTCCAAACTAATTACATTTTGGTATGGAAAGTTACATCATTGACCATCAACTACATCATTAGACTCTCTGGAAAAGAGCTGGAATAAGAAAGATATTGTAGCCAATTTGCTAAGACAAGAGCCTTAGTTTCTGACTACAGGGATGCAACAGCCTTTGAAAGGGCCAATTTAAAAGGAGAAAGTAGCCAACATCCATTTCTAGGTATTTCACCTTACTTGTTTCATAAGCATCTGTATCCATCAACAGCAAGCTCAGTTTGGAGACTTGAAGAAGCCTTATCATAAAAGCTCTCCAGCTCCAAGTGTCTCATGTACTATAACTTCATTTTATATCCTTTCTTGAAATCTCTCTCCATGCCTAATGGATCAAATCCAAAAAGCTCACAAATCAGTGGCCACTTGGACTCCATTATCTTCAACAAGTTTTAAATAAGCTTGAGATCACTGTGAAGTAAAGGTCCTTTCCAATAGAAAAAATTCACATTACAGCAACAGATTCACAGAATCAACAGAATCTCAGAAGTGGAGCTTTTGATTTGCTCAGCTTTCATTTCTCTCTAAGGATATAAAAGAAGCAGAACTTTATCCAGGATATATATATTTCTTTCCTGAACATTTGGGTGTTATCTTCCCCTCTTTCTAAATGTCACTGGGATAATACATGTGGGTATTTCTAGCACAAGTATTTGCATGTGCTTCCCTTCTCAGAAGCTGAAAGATCATGCACAAACATCATCCTGCATGTAGCTATTCCTTTCAGGTACATTATCTTCACAATTTGGCTACTAAACAGATTTAATCTATTTTGTTCTAATGTGAAATTGAAAACATGACCTCAAATCCATTTCCCAAAACTAGGGCCTCACTGAAAAAGGAAAAAAAAAAAACCACCAAAATATCAGTTGTGACAAATCACAACTTTCCAATGAAGAAACATTCTGTCAAAAATTCCTCCAGAAGTTTACCAACCACTCACTGAATCCTCCCTCTGCCTTCCTTCTTTGAAGAAAACAGAGCATTTCTGAGGTCTTAATGTAGGGTTTCAAGAAGGGGATTGCACTGGTAAGGATGGTCTTTGTCAACAACAAAAGCAACACTGAGGGACACTTCCCATTTACTTCTTTCCTCATCATGCTTGCAAGGTAACTTTTAATACTCTATGAAAACACTGAATTATTTTCATTGCTCCAATTCCTCTTGTAATCTTGCCTATGTGTCCAGGCATGGTGAAAGCACACAGAGAGGTGAAGGTGGACAAGGTACATTAGGAAAAGAACCCATGTAACTCACTCTCCCAAGCACTCAATGCTGTGTATTGACTATCTATCTTTTTAAGTAAGATGCAGCCTTAAAAAGGAACATGAATTCAGCA
Source organism: Neopsephotus bourkii (assembly GCF_033783945.1). Taxonomy (NCBI): domain Eukaryota; kingdom Metazoa; phylum Chordata; class Aves; order Psittaciformes; family Psittacidae; genus Neopsephotus; species Neopsephotus bourkii. The sequence continues at coordinate 3,388,279 of NW_026901402.1, read as the reverse complement.
CAATACGGGTTTGTTTTTCCAGTGCCATTGTGAAGCTAGTATATATGAAACAATGTTCCTGTAAGAGAATAATTGTGTCAGGAAGGTGTTAATGTCATTTACTTACTCATTTGGAACCTCTAATGAAAACTGTTTAGGAAACAAATGGCTAATTATGTTCTACATGCAAAATAATTAAACATCCAGAGCACGATATTCAGCAAGGCTGGATATTAGTATTAAATATGATATTCAGTTTTATCTAAAAAGGACAGATTAGACCAATTCGGGGGGGGGGGGGGGGGCCCCCCCCAAGAGGAAAATGTGGGTCACCCATGAGATAAAAAGCCACTGAGGAAGGAATTTACTAGCAAAAGTATTACGTCTGCAATAGGTCCAGAGATTCATGGTACTCACGCTTGTATTTCCTCATGCATACTACCAGGTATTTATAAAGCATGGATGGTATTATAGCAGATGAATATTTACTTAATATTCTGAGTTCCTAATCTTTACAGTCATAATGTACTATTTGACTCTAGCTCACCTCTACTAAATGAACCAAAATTATGCTAGAGGGAAAAGGTCCTCCCTTATCTCTTTTAGGGCACACACTCATGCTACATAATGCAGTGCAACACAGATATGCCAACCAGCTGCAGCACATACTGATGGCAGCATAGTTGCACCGTTACATTATTCCAGCTGAGTTGAGAGCTCCGCTGATACACCAGTACTCTTTTGGGACTGGAACCTGCTGCACTCAAATTTCCCCAGAGAGTGCAGCAGGGACAACATAGCGGCCTGTACAGCAGCCAACATCTATAATTAGTAGCATCAGAAGTATTCTCAATATAAACTGAGTATCAGTCCTACTATGTAGTCCCTACTTCCTAGTTTCTACAGTCCTGAAGTTATTCTTAGATAGCTCCTAAACCCTTCACAAGGCTCTCAAATGTGCAGACGAACTTTGGGATCCACTGGTACTTCATGTATGTTTGAGCTAAACAACAAAGCTAGTAGGCAGGGCTGCTGTAAGATTATTGCCTCCCATGTGATGTGAACTAACCTTCACAGACAGAGAAAACATGCCACACAGAAAGGACATAGTTTATGCTTGATTTAAAAGCTCAAAAAGGACACTATTTTATCCAAATTTCTTATTTCCAAGTGCCTAGTAGAAAATATGTTTGTATACTGTGGGCAGAAAGGTTTGGATTCTCGGCCTGCACATGTACAAGAGACTAAGGTTTCCTCTGAATTTTGATTTTGCTTAGCTGTCGCAATGTGAATAACAAACATATGAGTATATAAATGTTTCCAAAGAAGAATAAGCAAAAAGAAACAGATGTGGGCAACCTTCAACAGGAAACAATGTCTGGGCCAACAACATGCTCTGAAGTCTGCTGCAGCAGAATGATGCTGTTAATGGTCATTTGTTCTCTGCCCTTTGTACCATTTCTTTGTAGAATAAAGAGCAAAGGAGTTCATTGTTTTATCATTAACAGTGGTTAAATAAATAGCACCCTCTATGATATGCATGAATAATTATCCTGTCCCCTCTTCTTTTCTTAATTTATTTTCCAAATTTTTTTATAAATTGTGGACTTAGGTGGCTTCTTAAATGTGGTTTATTTCTTCTTCTGTAAACTTCTTAGAAGAATATTTTCCAAGATAGCTGAAATAAACAAGGGTATTTTGTATTAAGTTAAAAATAAAACACAATAAAAATACTTACACTTTATAAGCCTAAAGGTTATTATTAGAAAAGGCCTTCTGTGTCAATGCTCTGCTAACATAGAATCAAATACTAGTAAGAAGATGGGACTTTTTATAAAAACACCTTAACAAACCCAAAATGTGTCCTAATTAAGCAACGATGCTACAAGTCCAGACATTACCTGGTCACCTTCATATAAAACCCAGATAAAAGGTTTTGTCAGAAGTTAACGGAGAAGCGGCTGGAGGAAAGAGCAGCCCAACAGTCATATCCTGCTAGATGCCATATCACAACAGGGTCCAGCTGGCAGCCTCCAACAGTCATCTACCTTTTGGTCTTCCACCTTTTTCTAAGAGTCAGCAACAGTTTGGGCCAGGAATGTCCAGGCCCGAAGAATCTGAACCAGTGATATTGTACATAGCTAGGAAGCAGAGATTAAGGCTGGCCCCTTTCCTGAGCAGAGAAGCTCCCAGCAAAAGCTGTCACTGAACCCCTGTGGATTATCCAAATCTCACAGCCCCAAAAGTTCCACCATTCCAGTGAAGATGACTCTTCTTGACCACAGCCTACTATCTCTCTTATGCCTTCATATACCTGCTTGAAAGCCACCAGGAACATGATTTCAGCACTGGAGCTTGGTACTCAGCAAGAGTACTTAAGAAAACTTAAGCAGACATTTTGAATGGCTTCTCCACTCTCATTGTGAAAAGAACATCTGCATTTCTGTTACATATACTTCCTCTGCAACTCCATGAAACTGCATATTAAGTACAGAATATGAGAACTACTTGACTGTTCACCAGTTTAGGTAGGCTGCAAAAACAAAAAACATTCTTGAAAGCAGATGCCACAATATTCTGGTCCCTAATCTCATAACTGTAGCGTATTTATGACCTTAATTGAAAGTGTAATTTCATTCCTTTAAGGCACTTAAAACTATTAGCATATTTTAATAGGGTAAGAGAATGGGGGAAGAAAGGGAAAGATAATCCTGACCCCTAACCACAAATGAAACTTAGAAACTAGGAAAACAAACAGTTACTTTCCTTTCCAGATTGAGTCAAAAGCACACAGACAGGAAAAAAAAAAAAAAAAAAAAGGCGATTCTGGGCCTCCATCTGCTCTCTGGGCAGATATTCTTTTCCTATCATCATCTGTAAAGGGTGAGTATTAATAGAGATAGCAAAGGCAAGGCCTGAACTAGATATTTCAAATAATGTTGTTTTCATTTATCAATCTGACTAGTAGCAATCAGGAAATTTTGTTAAAAACTCCAATGATTTTTTTTATCTTGGCAGTGCCTCTTTAATACCTAAATGGAATTCATATTAATTATTTATCTCCTTTAAAAGGCACTGAATAACTCTGCTGAAAATTACCATGTTTATATTTATAGAACACTAGCACATGTATAGATAGGTTTAAAATTCATCATTTATACAGTACTTGCTTTATGTATAGGAATCAAGTTCAGTAATTAGCATCATGTACAAGATGCCACCCATTCACCTTTAGTGGAGTAGGTACAGAGTGAAAAAAAAAGCTAAACAAATCTCTAGTAGGTTCAGAAATTAAAGAAACTACTCTCTAGCCTATTGGTTAACAAGAAAGTATCGCCAGCAGTGATAGCAAAGTTGATGGAAATAATACCATTAGGTCTGGTTTGTCATTCCTGGATTTCTAGTGACTGTTTTAGTTCTTCAGTCTTAAATTTAGGTGTTCTACAGTGGGCTTCATCCTGTAGCCAAAACTCTTCTACAGATGCATAAGGACAGCAGTATGAAAACAGCATGTGGAGCAGTTTGTTCTAATGATCATAAAAACCCAATTATCTCCATTTCAGTGAAATGGACAACCTCTCTGTTACACGGGATTTTTGATGTTGTTAAGGTTCTGAAAATATTCCAAACAACCTTCACCTTTTCTTTACAGGTTATCCTGAAGTTGGCCTGAAAAATACAAACCTAAAACATTGAGAAGTCCACAGAAAAAAAGCTTAAGGCTGTAATCGCATGGCCTTGTACTGTGCAAGACTGAATGCAGTCCACTTTTATTGCCATCATGCAACTAATGCACCATCAATATTTCATGCATTTAATTTCAAATGAGTAAACAGCTTTCTGCAAGTTGCATAATTTGCTCATAATCTCAGTACGTCTTTTTCCATTTAAAACTAAGTGCCACCATTTAAAAAATACCCAAGCAGGAATGATTCAGTCTAGCCAAGAATCATTGTACCTGACAAAGCCCCCAACCTCAGTCTTACTGCCACCCATTTTTATTGCCAGGATGAACCATTTTTCCTAATGCAAACACCAAAACAGCCAGGCAACAGACCTTACAAAATATTGAGCACTGTGACTGTTCAGTCACTAAGGGAAAGACAAGAGAGCAAGCAAAAAACTAAACTGTGACAATGAGGTATGCTACGTTCAGGGTAGCAAATGAAACTGATGGCTCAGCTGTTAACCTTCAAGGAAGAAAAGCCAGGCCTACTGCTTTAAAAATTGCTGGGAACAATCTTTCACCATGACAAGCATTAGTAATGAATAATTAAGCATTTAATATAATGCTGCTTTAGTGAAAAATGATAATTTTACAATTGATGGCCCCTAAACCTATTCAGTGTTATTATGTGCAGCAAAAGCAGGAAGACAGATCTGATGAAATGCATGTTTTTCAGTGGAGGGTTCCCCCACCCCCGTGAAGCAGTTACAGTTATTAGGTTCAAAATCTTTTCAGAGATGAACAGTAGCCCTGCTGAGAGAATTTCATGAAAAATTTAAAAAAGGAAAACTCAACCTGGAACAGCCTGACGTCTCATGCAAACCTGCCTGAGGTCGAACTGTGTTTTCCCCCATAATATTCGACTAATGTCAGGGAAATAAATCATTCAGCAGATGCAAATGCTTAAACCCTCCAAAATGAAATTTTAACAACTCCACTTGAAAACCTCTTTTGATTAAGTGATACAGCTATTTAAAACTATTTCACAGATACTTTCTTACTTAGTTCCCCATAATAAAATGTTTATTACAAAAAAAATATTTGAGTAGTAAATTATTTTAACTGTACTCTAAGATCTCTTTACAGTTAAAAAAAAAAAACTAAAGAACTAAGCTGCAACATCTCCTCACAACCACTTCTCTCTGCTATTAGCGAGAATATTAACTGTGGATTATCACAAGTTTTGGTGGGTGTCATGAAAAGACAGTGCATTTTGTCATCATATATCAGACCAAATGATATTGCTCTGGTTTATATTGGTTTAAACATAACTGAATCCACCTCCTAATATAGCACAGAGGGGTTAAATAATGACATCTTTTATGCCATAGCTGAGAGCTGATGGGAAGTCTTCACTCTTTACAGTCTTTGTACTTAAGTATATTTGCCAATGACATTTGGTGTACATGTGGTTCGACTCCCTCCAAACAGTCATATGCACTGTGTGTTTTCAGTGTATCATGAATTATCTTTGATAAATAAAAAGCTAAAAAAACAAAAGTATCTAATCCTTCAATAACAGGATTTAGGGTATATTTGGTTATATTTTCCTCTCAGTTGAGCCGATTATTCTCCTAACCTCAAGACTGAATTATCTCTCATCTATGGTAAATCTCAAATTCTGGCTTTAAAAAACCACTGTGGACTGAAGAATATGTGTACACATACGTTTAAAGATACCAATCCTTCAGAAATATAAATCAAGAAAGAACATACAGTTAAAGTATTCTCCAGATAGATTGCAGTCTATAGCAGTTGTATAGAAATGACCACTGCCTGGTTGCAGCATCTTCTTTTCCCAGGGTTTAAAAAAAAAAAATGCATCAGTTACAGGAAAATCTACTAAGCAGATTACTGCTGAAAGTGTGACCTTGAATAGTTCATAAATGAATAATTAATCCCAGGCTTCTAGAAAAAGATGAATTACAGCTTTTTCTGAATACCCAGAAAGCTTTCTAGAAGACTATAATCTGCAGTAACCAGAGATGGAATATCACGGGTCTCTTAAGTGTAACTATTCTTTCTTTCTCATGATAGTACCTCCCTTCCCACAGACGGAAGTGAAAAAAAAAAAAAAAAGGCAGAAAAAAAAAGAAAAACTGGTGTGGTTTTTGCTCTCAAAGTTTCTTCTTGAAAAGTAGACAGTATCTCCACCATAATATTAAGTATATCTTAAATGACCACTTTGCTTTTAAGGATGTTTTAGGATGAATTCTCGACTCCACAGACACCAGTCAATATCTAGGAGCTGGATCTCACAGACTCTATTACCTCATGTGAGTATATTTAAGGTACCTATACATAGGTTAAAAGTATACTGAAACTCATTCTTTCCATTTTCTAGATTGTTTAACATGAGCCAAGTCTGCAGTCACATTGGCGCAACACTTAATCCAAGCCAATACATGGTACTAAAAGACATAATACATCAGTTTAGCATCATAAAATGCTTCTGACTGGCTCTGGCCATAGGCAGGGTAAGATGCCCATAAAAGGCCAGAGGCATGGAACTAGTAACTTCAGGGTCCTGCACCTCTCCAGATCCCGATTCCATAGCAGTTTCTTTAAAGATGATATTCAGGAACACCACACATGAATACAATATTTTTCCAGATTGGGAACAGCATGTCTAATGAGTCTGTGCTTTGGAATTCAGCTTAAAACGCCCATTGTGCCTTCCATATGAATTAACCAAGATCTTAACATGCAAGTTTAGAGTACAGAACAATTCAGATGAGATTAATTGCAAGAAGCTATGTTCTATCAGGAACAAAACTTTAGTAATAACAGGTACTGGGTTTTCATCTTCACATTGAATAAGCTTCATGGAAATTGACTGAAAGTCCCAGATAAGAAGCGATCTCAAAATGGAAGACATTAAATATTACCCAACCTACTAGTAAATAATACTAAAAAGTACCAAAAAATCCAGGGAGGGAAGGAGAAATTCTAATGTGTAGAAAGAGGCATCAGCTTGATGCTTGATATCAGAAACAGAAAACTGTAACACATGTTGAATCTAAAACAATACCTCCAGTTCACTTCTAACATGAGTTCTCAGGCTTGTCCTGTGGCTAAATTCAACAAAGGAATGAAGCTCAGCACTTGTTCTTATTAACCCAGCATGTATATCCACAGAGGATAACCAAAGAAAAAGAGGTATTTAGAGTACTTACTCCACATATAAGATCATCTATGGAAACCTCACATATGTAACAGGGAACAGAGGGAATACAGGCTTGTATAAACGCAATCCAAAATTCTTTGGAACAGTTTAAACTTTAGTGTCGTGGTTTAAGACGAGCCAACAACCCAGAACCACGCAGCTGCTCACTCAGTGCCCCCCTACCACCTTCCTCCGCCTGCTCCCAGAGGGATGGGGAGGAGAACTGAAAGAATTAACTCCCAAGGGCTGAGATAAGAACAGTCCAGTAACTAAGGTATAACACAAATCACTGCTGCTACCACCAATAATAATAATGATAAAGAAAATAACAAGGGAAGAGAATACAACCGCTCACCACCCACCAACCGATACCCAGCCCGACCCGAGCAGTGATCTCCCCCTTCCAGGTAACTGCCCCCAGTTTATATACTGGGCATGACGTGCTGTGGTATGGAATAACTCTTTGGTCAGTTTGGGTCAGGTGTCCTGGGTCTGCTTCCTCCCGGCTTCCCCTCCTCCCTGGCAGAGCATGAGGCTCACAAAGTCCTTGGCCAAACCAAAACATCATTGTTATCAGCTCTGTTCCCAGGCCGAAAGTCAAAACACAGCACTGCACCACCTACCATGAAGGAGAAAAATGACTGCTACTGCTAAACCCAGGACAGTCTAAGACAATGGGAGATTAAATTACTACATGGAGCTTTGGACCACAATGGCTTGCATTTCGGTTTTAGTCAGACAACACTCTTATTTTGTTTCCTTACCAAGTACTTTAATCCGTTCCATCAGTAAAATTGGCTAAGGCATTGCTACCTAAATTGTTACACATGTTCCAGCAGACCAAAGCCAGTAACAATCATAGATGGATCAGTTATTTTGGAGAATACAAGCAAAAAAAGGTATCTAAACAGAGAGACATGACCACTGGATTAAAGTAGGAGATATTTAAAATACATTTAGGGGTATATATATATATGCATCTACAAAAAAAGTAAACTATGAATAAACAGTATGAAACAGCAGTTTCTAATACACAGATCTAATGAAAATTACAATCCTTTCCAATCACAATCTTTTCCAGTTGATTTACTTTGTAAGTTGACCATAATAGGCTCAATACATGAACAAAAGGATCCAAGAAACAGCTACTGAGGATACACCCAGTCTGCATGAGTCACTGTGTTCACTGAAGCAAACCAACACTATTTTGAGTGTCTTTCATTTCATCCATATAATTTTCACTATACATTTTATCATGTCTGCAATATCTTTGCGAACAGAATCTGCTGGAATTTGCAGGAGGTATTTGAGAAATGGCTCCTTCCACCCTCACCCCTAGAAGATTAAAAAAGTAAAAAACCACTTTGGTGGTCTAAGTGTATGTGAAACTGGGTGTATTGTAGAATGTGCTTAGATTTCACAGGACAAAAGATTTCTGCCTCAATACAGGGACCATCTAACCCTGAGATCCCTGTGGATGAATCAATACCTTGAAGTGTAGCCATGACAACCGTAGAGATCAAATAGGCTCAGCACACAAAGTATTCACAGTATTGATTTTTCAGCACAGGACAATACAGAGCTCTCAGTGCCTGAATATGGATGAGGAGTATCTGGCTGAGGCAGACTTCTCTTTCTGAGTCTGAAGTGACGCTGCTGACGAGAGAGAAGCACTTCAAGGAATTTCACACCACTACAGAGAGAGTGTTCATCCTCCAATCATTAAGACAGACTGCAGCCTTTGTGTTTGCAGCTCACAGCCTTTGGTTTCTGAATAGCTGGTTAGCCATGATCATGGGAAAAAAAAAAATCTTTACTGTTTCCTTTTGTTGGAAATAAATATCACTGACATGATACATATACCTATGACTAGGGCTTTAGCTCTATAACTATCAGCATTTACACTATGAAACTACTACCTTTTAAATAAATAAATACTATACATACATAAAAAATTAAATGGCACCAGCAGCTCAGAACAGCATTCCATCTGCTCAACAGCGAGGTATGATTGCAGTATTGGGAACTATTCTGTTCATATTCTGTAGAGACTAAATTCAGAGATTTGATGTTTGCGGTATTCCCTAAATCTGTCAGGATGACTATGAACGAGCGGTCTGAAATGTTACATTAATGCAATTAGTGGCAACCACACCCAATGATCAGGACCTCTGACAGTTAAATTTAATTGGAACAACAGAACAGTTAATTTAAACGTGTCAAAAAAAATGGCGTTTAAGAATGGGAAACATTTTTATGCAGCCATAACCACTGTTAACAAAAACTTACTCAGAAAATGTCATTTTCCTGAATAATCAATTGAACTCCTACAGCTACGAACCAGGATGAAATTTTCTCTTCTAGAAAACATCATGAAAATTACCTGCCTCCACAAAAGAAAAAAAAAAAAACAAACACGAAAACCCTCCATATGTATTCTAAAATAGCAGCCAAACATTCAAATACTTTTCAACCAGAGTGCAATAATTTCCAACTGTCTGACAGTATTGCTTCACAAAAGCTCCCAGGTACTCATTCAGCAGCCTGAAATACCTGCCTAAGTCTGTGCCAACACCTACCAGAGAAAGTTTTTAGAATGTCACACTGAAGACACAACACAGGCTGGCAATGAATGACCTAAGGCTGGCAATGAATGTGCTATGTGGGTGTCTCGGAGCACACAGCTCACAGAGGTAGGGCAATGGGACTGTGTTCAAATCCAGTTCAGGCTTTTCCATGCTGCCATGATGGGAGAGGTCCTTGGAATGGACAATCCCCCAGAAGTACACTTGAGCTTCTCTGAGAAATATTAGTTGATTTAGACCAAGAGGTGTCAAGAGCAAACGCAACAGCCACAGTGCAGACGATCCCAGTGAAGGAACTTGGGCCAAGAGAGAAGTAGGGAGCTAATTATATTTGACAACACAAATACTTCTTAAGGAAAGTTTTCAGCTGAACATTTCTGATTAAAAAATGTTATAGCTTTGTTTTGCTATTAGTTTGCTGATTACTGTCAGAATATTTTTTTTTCTTTTGAGTGGAACAGAATATAGCTGCATGTTTACTCCTTTAGTGCTGTGCAATCACTATGGCTACACACCATGTAAAAAGCCAAACTAAGACAGTGTTTAACATAATGCTGCAGTTAATACAAAAAGCACTTCCACCATACTTACTGTATCACTCTTCAAGCAAGTGAGCATCTAGCCATCTAGAGGAGATACAGGTACCTCAGAACATATTCATATTCATTGTCTAATTAGACCGATCATCAATTTCTCCTTTATGTCAAAAAATAGGGCAATGTTAGTCACTATGAAGTAATTGTGAATACACAAATGAACTTTCAGTGACCCAGCAATAGTTAAGAAAATCCCACAGATTGTCTCATTATGTTAAGGATATTTAAACTGGGTATTTCCTCTCCAGACTTATGTTGTATTGTACTTCTGCAAGTCTGCAGCTGGTCTTCACTGCTGCTAATGTTAATCCAGCTCTTCGTTTTCTATGGAATTAGGCCAATTTGAAGCAGAAGAAGGAATCAGTCCAAGCTATTTTGTAGAAAAAGCACTTAAAACACTAATGGCTAGGATTCCTAAAGTCACATTTAAATAAAACCATAAATTGCACTTTTCCAAGTGCTTCTACTTTAACACCTTATTTCTATATAGATACTCAAAAAGCAACAAGAACTTGTGTGTTTGCTATTACAACTAATAAAACTTCTGCTGTATATCTGCTGGATCTCATTTAGCAGGGCATACAGGAGACGTGCATATTTTGCTTTTCCTTCTTAGTTACTGTCAAACAAAGGGCTGACATTTCCCATTCTACACTATTAACCAAACTGAGCTGCAAGGAAACCATCCACTAACATCCAAAAGAGCTGGAAAAATTATGCCTAACAGTTGAATTACCATATAGGAAGCTATGGCTAGGTTCAGATAGATCTCTAAATATAAGTTAGACCTGTTGGTTAGATATTAACTGATATTTCATAGGTGTAAGCTACACAATACATGTGAATATAGAACAGTATGAGTAAAAAATGCTTAGCCAATTGAAATATTAGTGTTGTTAAGGAAAAAAAAATCAGGCACATCTAGCAGTAAAAGTATTACTTAAAAGAAAGATATTTTGCAAAAGTATTGCCATATCCTATACTATGTAACAACAAACTGCAGTCTTTGGTGAATGAATTTGACCTGCTTCTCCACCTGCTTCATAATGCACCTGTGATAAGTTTTAATGGTCCATGATATTTATGCACCTGTTCCGCCCTGCCAATTTCCATTCCTTTATTGAAAAGGATGTGGACTTGCTTCTAATTGCATACATCTGTCCACAGTTCAAAGACTAATTCTTCCTGATTAGCAGGTAACTGATTATTTAGAGAACTTGACTGTATAATTCTGGACTTCTCTGTAAGATTATGATCTCTGAATAAGCCTGTGCCAGAACACAAATTTTTATTTGATTACTTGCCTTTGCCTGTATATTTTCATTTTCCAGGTTGCACACTGCTCAAGAGTAGTAGATAACAGAAGAGGACAGTTTATTTCAGCATTCTACCACTGAAAAATATTTAGCCTAGACAAGAAGCCAATTACTACCAAAGCCAGATGATCCAAGTAACACGTGATAAAGACTTTGGAGAGTAACACAAGGGCAGACTCAGCTGTTGTCCTTCACTTGTTTTCAGTCACTAAAACCTTAAGGGAGTAAGCTGTCTGCACTAATAATGTGGTGAAGTGGAGGAGACGCTGATACTCTAACAGACGGATCTCACAAAACTTCCAATAAAAGGATGAACTAGAACAGGGAAATGCATTGGGCTTTTTTCTAAAGCAACATCAACTCCCATATTTTTCTTCAAGAAAGTAAAAATATTACCAAAAACTGCTGAAATTCCCGTTCTGTTCATGTGCTGTTTGTATCTTGTGCTCAAAAATATATTTATGAAACACCACAAAAAGATTCAAATATCTGTAGAGACTGTGAAAAAAAGGATGCTTAAGATGTCTTCTTAACTGTAAGGTCGGACACCAGTGACAACATTAAAGCCCAATGAATTTCACTTGGAAAGGGTGCACAACTATGCATCTCTTTATACCAAGTAGCAATGATTGGGGGGAGCAGGGAAATTTAGGGCAAGAGGAGTGTGTGAGCAACAGCAATTGGCTTGAATTAATCTTGTGAATTGCCAGCCTTCTCTAGAATCTTAGCACTTTTTCTATCGTATTTTTCCATTTGATAAACCTTTCCTATAAATAGTACTTGGCACTTGTTCCAATTAAGCAGCATTTTTCTTCAAATACATATAGTTCAATTAAGTCCAGTTCATCCTGAATGTCAGTTTTAGATTCCAAAATGCTGAAAAATGTTTCACTGAAAATTTTCTATCAAATTCATAAATAGGCATATGTAAAGATTTTCAGGCTATTTACTGTACATATATATCTTGTATAAAATATATATATTAGCATAGAAACATAAAATAGTTCAGGCTGGAAGAAGCCTTAAAGATTATATAGTTCCAAACCAAACACTAGTACACAAAATAGTATAGCAAACTAGAACTCAAAGCAATAATTATAAATAATGCATTTTCCAGGATACTGTGATAGCAGTAGAGCTCAATCGGCTTAAGAGCCTAAAATGCCTGTGTTGGTCAGTGAAGGCTTTTAAGTCCTTTTAGCAGTGAAACTTGATAAATCTATTAGTTTAGCTACTAAATACTGATATAAGACAGAACTGGTAATAAAAGTTTGAAACAGAGATGTGGCAAGGCTGACTTGTGGCACATTTAAAAGAACAGTTCTAAATCACATGTTTCTCCCCTGGGAGACCACAACCATTAGTCTAGAAAATAAGTGACTTGCAGACTGACCTGTTTAACTCTATTTGCCTGAAAGAGGACTACTAAGGGCTAAATCCTATATAGTGGTTATGAAAGGACTTCTGTGTGGAAGAACAATCAGTTGGCAACAATGAGGGAAAAGTCTTCAAGGATTTATAAGCAAAACCCACCATTTGCTTTGCTGACCAGCAAGATGCCTTGAGGGTACTTTCCAAAACATCAACCAGTTCTGGGGGTTCCCAGAGCAATGGAAATACCCATTACAAATGACAAAACATATACATCTTCGTATAAGAAAAAATTCTCCAAGTAGTTTGTTCCTTGTCTTTTAAAGGTCTTTGCCCTCTTTAATGGTCCTGAGGAAGGATGAATTCATTTAAAAAAACAACTCGCATTCTAAACTGAATTAAACTTTCTCCTTTTGCAAATAAGGATTATTTTTTTTTTTTGCCTTTAATCCAGTAAAATGTTACTATTGCTTTGTATTGTTTTGATATTTGTATTGTGTACACACCTTTCCAGTCTCCGATCGGAGAATTTTTTGTGCAGAAGAAAACAGTGTTAAAGAGAATGCACCTGGGAAAAGGTGCCTCAGCTGTTTGATAAGATTTGCAGGCTAAAAATATATTACTTGCTCTTATCCCAAATGTCAGATGCATGGTTACAGTAGACATATATTTAGTAGAGGAGCTTAATCCTTCCTGCCCATTCAGCACTGAAGCTGCAAATACTTCTGGCTTGGGCAAGTGCAAATTCAATTTAAATGATACAAAACACTGATGAGCCAACTGCAGCAGGAGAGCAGCAGTAAACCATTGCAGCTTCAGACAACTGCTGAGCCTTGGAAAATTATGAAATTTAAGTGAATTTTTTAATATTTTCAGTTTGACCAGTCACTGTTGGCTGTAACTCTAATCACAGCACAGAAAAGTTATAGTAGCATGACAGGTAAGGTGGGAAAGAAAAAGAAATCTAAAACCTGTTTCAAAAATGCCTTGAAATCTTATATATAAGTGCACATAGACAAAAGGCATTTCTCTCAGTGGTCTTTGCACACTTTTTCTTACTCAAAGCCTATACAATTGTCTGGGAACACCAACGTCTGGCTCAAGTGCCCCAAGGGCACTAAACAGCCTTAGTGATCTGTTGGGACTGTTTCCTCACTGGGTCTGATCGACCTGCAGTCTGATCTCCCAGCTTGACCTGTCTTACCACCATGAACCTGACTGCTGAACTGGGCTCTTGGCCGAATGTGGCCATGGTTTTTGGGTCTGCTCTGGTAGCCTTGCTTGCATGGGTCTGGGTCCTGGCTGGTAGGGTCCCTGCCCTTCTGGCTGTATTACCCCCAAATCGGCTCCTGCACCCCACCCCTCAGGAGCAGCTGGATTTTTCTGCTCCACTTCAGTTACTCAAGTAAATCATGCTCAAGTGGGGAAAAAAGAAATAATCTAAATCTCTTTGTACCCAGTATCCCACATTTTCAGAATGTCTCCACTGTGCTTTATAATGGAGAAAAGATTTAAAAATATTTTATATTCTCTTGCAATTTTCTTTAAACATTTTTGGAAAGTTCATTAATTTACAACCCTCAGCTAGAAGTTGGATAGAATGTCTGCTAAAAAGTAAATTTGGTTTCAAAACTCCATTTTCTGTAACCTTGGAAGGGAACTTACATCAATGAGACCCCATGAAAAGTGGCAGCGTAATGAAGACAGGAATTTTTAATGGTAGGGAAGTCAGGCAGGCTGACAGACATGACTAGGGCGACTAGCCCAACTTCTGAACTTATTTCATTGCACAAAATCTTTATTTAAACCCAGGTGACAATTTTAGGAGTAACAGTCCACAAAAACTGTTATCCTGCTACAAAAAGAAACAGCTAGGATAGTTCAATTCAGTTTTGAAAACGGTAGATTGCTATTAATTTTTTTTTATCCTCCAAGTGCTTGCAAAAGCTTGCTTGGTTATTTGTTCCAAAGTTTTTTTCTAGAAACTGAAGTTTAGCTGGCTGATCTACAATTCCTTGACTTTCCTTTTTCCTTTTCCAAAGATAACATGCTAAATCTGTTAATTTTCTGTCAGGTATCCTTCACAAAATAGCCAGTAAGAGACATCTTTCTTTTTGTAACTAGCCTATGATGAAGCTTGTCGAAGCTTTGATATGAAATTATCTACTTCACCTATCCACATTGTTCTGTATTCTTGAGCAAGTTCTTTCAACTCTTTGTAGTAATAATTATACCAAGCCACTTCTCATAACAAATTTTCCTGCCTTTTTTTTTATGAAAAACAATAGAAAAAACAACCATGAAACACTGCAGGGTTTCAGCATCATTGATCAGCAGTGTAAAGGAACAGATTTTCCTCAAAATTCCTTTTTCTGATAATATAATTATGTAACTATTTCCTTTACTCTTTGTCACTTGCTAGTTGCCTTATTCATTTTTTAAATTTTTTTCACAATTTCCTTATGTACATCCTTAATAATTTGACTTAGTTTATACTCTTCACATACATTTTACTTTTTTATGTCAGCAGAGAGTTAAGGGCTTTGCCAAGCCAGTCCTTCTACTCTTCTTTCTTCCTCTACTGCAACTAGGACCAGACTTGAGAAGTTAAAAGCTTTGGCTCACAGTTTTACCTCCAAGATATCGCCTAATTCTCTCAATTTAATTAGGTCAGACTGTTTCTTTAACCACACTGCTTTCCTCTTCCAATTAATTTCTTCCTTTCTAGTAAAAAAAAAAAAAAAAAAAAAAAAAATTTACGGTTTTCTTTTTGTTCTAAAGAAAATGAAGAGAAGGCCTAAACCCATTCTTTGCCAATTATCTCTTTCTCTGCTATTCTTCTGTTTGAAACTTCCAGAGTTTCAGTTTAAGCATTAAGGAGTCTTTGGCATCAGCTCTTGGAACCAGTAAAGAAGTTGCATATAAGCCCACAGTATTATTCAAATTAAAATACACTGGGTAGTGTATTGTATCTATTCAGAGAAGCAATCCTTTGACTAAGAAACCAGTAAAAACATCCATCAATATGCATATTGACATCTATGTCCAGAGTACATTGTATATTACTGGAACTCTAAATTTACATTTACAGTTCTGAATAAAAATGGTGTTGGATGTTAGCTCAGATCTTGGTCCAGGAGCTATGATTTAAACATAGGCAGCAGGACCCACCACACAGTCAATGAGAACAAAGGGAGCCACCAGACAAAGAATGACAGATGGCAAAACCAACAAATGGTGGAATACTTGAACAAAAAGAATAGATTGACAAAATATCCCTAGGCCTGGCATCTGCCATGACATCTCCTAAGTCTGTTGTACCTGGACTTCAATCAACTGAACAGTGTTCCACTGATTTAGGTACAGGATGGGGGAGAAAATGAGGCCCTGAGGTCAGACATAGTTCTAGCAGGGGAGTATCCAGAGAAAGCATTGATCTGGTGAAAAAGTGCGAACAGATTACAGAAATGTTCCCTATTTTTAGAAGCACGTTTTGGAAGTGATTTTGTCCTCTGACATAAGCAATAAAAAGCACAACATAAGGTAAAAAAGCTGGTTTCCATCCAAAGTAAAATGGTAAAAATATGTAACAGCTTGGCTTTAAAAGGATGTCCATCTGTTAGTAAACTAGTGATCATACCATATTCACAATGGTCTAACAAATTAACAGCCAAAAAATTACTGCCTACACCCACAGCTCAGTAAATATTTAGGGCTGTTTTTTGTTTACGGCAAGACCACTTTAAGAGATTAAGTGTCAAGTTTTCCCATTTTAAAATGCCTTTAAATTTCCAAGGTCTTACAGAAATAAGCAAGTGAAAAATGTCCCAAACAGGCAACTCCTCTCCTCACAGGTTCTAGTGGGAATACAGCAAGCCAATTCTTTTGCCTTTGTAGTAGAATCTTGGTCTGAGTCCTGACCACAGATTTGAAAGTCAATGCATAAGCCTGTGGAAGTAACAGGCTTCTACAAAAGCATATTTGGCTAGAAACTGTGCTCTTGACTAACTGGTTGGATCACAAATGAAATAGCTGCACTACCAATTTGAGCAGATTGA
This sequence comes from Neopsephotus bourkii, assembly GCF_033783945.1. Classification (NCBI taxonomy): domain Eukaryota; kingdom Metazoa; phylum Chordata; class Aves; order Psittaciformes; family Psittacidae; genus Neopsephotus; species Neopsephotus bourkii. Next base: position 3,371,481 of record NW_026901402.1, on the reverse strand, counting down.
ACATTGCCTGCTCAGCAAACACATGCAAAGGCAGCTTCATTACTTGCCATACCTAAGACAGCTACATCTAAAGCTCACTTGGACATAGTATCCAAGCTGAAATCATGTTCCTAATAAACAAAAGCCCTTGAAGGCTGTATTTTGCATGTTGCTTTAAGAATTTTACACCTTAAAGAAATATGGCCAAGGACGGGGGTACTTGAGTTAGTTAGAAAAGATAGGTTTTAGCATCTCCTGCTGGTTCCACCAGAGCTGTATTTGAAAATGAACAAAGCTGAAGTCTCAGAAAAAAAGGCATTTGTATGTGCTGCATGCAGCACAGTCCCTGTACTGATGCACCATACCGGAAGTATGTTTAGCTGAAACATCATGGCAACATTCTGTTCCTACTACTTCATGTTATGAACCTAAATTTCAAAAGGCTGGAAGTGAGGTGGCAGCTTTTAACAAGCATTGCAAGCAGCAATAATTACTAAAATTATGTTACTTGATATGTTTAACTCTCATATTACTTTTTAAACACATTAAAAGTATAATAGTATTAGCCTTTTATCACAACAGACACAGAGTCTTCCTCTTAGAATGGTTATAATGATTTACTATTTTAAATTCAGTTCAATATCTGTCTGTTTAGATCAGCAGAACTATAATTCTACTGTCACTGGCTACTACGTAAACAGAACCCCTTACAAATTAAAACCTCTTCAGTGCCTTGCCCCTGCATGTACACACTGGAAAGCAAAAAGTCTATTCTGCAATACCAATCTAGAAGTACTTGCTAACAAGGTTACCTTTGAAAACATAATACTGTCATCACAAACACTGAAAAATAGAAAAAAAAAAACCAAAAAGGAAAAAAACCACACCAAGAAAAACACAGAAAGATAAATTCATAGGTATCTATAGCCTATCAGCCTTTGTTGTGAGCGTCATTTCAGAGCCCTGCGGCTAAGCCAGGTGTAGAACATGCATTCTACATGGAAAGCTAGTCATGCACAGCATAGTCCATATACAGCAGGTTTATTTATTTTCACATACAAACATAGCATCTCAGAGAAATGTAAGTAATCACCCCATGGCCTTCACATATGTTAAAATGGAATGTTACACTACTTTCTATTGTCCTCTTTTTTCGACGTATAATCTTGGCTACTGACACCAACCCTGTCCTCTGCAGGAGCCTGTCTACAGGGACAGATCAAACACAGACTCTATGCCAGTGCACGCAGCTGGGCCCGTACAAACCACATTAACATGGCACACAGCTAATAAGCATACCATCAGGATTCAGAATGCCCCAGTGTAAGACTGCATTAATGTGATTAATAATCAACAGGAACTGGGACAGACCTGTTCCATCCAGCTCAGACTATGAACTTCTGCTCTCCTGCCCAGATAACCAAGTAGCCTCTGCCCTCTCCCTTCTTTCCGTCAATGTCCTGTAGATGTAGTCTGTCATTTTAAATAAACACTTGTCACTAAAATGAATTTCACTAGTTATCATCCTGCTTTTACAAAACTTTCCCTCTGAGGGCATGCTACCAGGCACAAAGGACTGCTCATGGGGGCTCCTTGGAGAGGCCCAGGCTTTAGACTCCCAACATTACAGGCAAAATAGTCCAGAAAAAAATGCTTTAGCACTTCATTTCCCCCTCACTCTAGGGCTATATGAGCCAGGACAAAACAGCTAGGCTTCAGTGTCAAGCAGGCCTGCAGAGAATAAAGCTCAGCCTTTCTTTGAGTTGCTTTACTGCTTTAGATAGAGTTTCCTAAAAACAGCTAAGGAAAGCCCACCTGCAAGCTGAAATGCAGAGTCCGTGAACATTTCCCTATGTACTTTGCAACAAAAGTGGTGCTGTTTTGAATGTTATGTAGTGAGCTTTCCAATGATACCTATTTTTTAGCAAAATGTAATAGTTTAATTTATAGAAAAACAAGACTGGAAGGAACCTGTGTCATCATATCCAATCCCCTACTATTACAAGCAATCACGTCATATAATCCTTTTAATAAACTGAAGTGCACTTGGATACCATGGTGATAAGTACTTCATAAATATGCATATTTGTAGCCATGCAGAAAATAAAGTGAAAAAAATGTGCAGTGGGTGAACAGGAAGATTATGAGCAGCAAAGGTGAGCACAGCACAGTTCTAAGCATATTACCTGTTTTCCCTCCCCCAGAAGACTAATGAAAAATATACTGAAACCTTTACACCACCTCAAGTAAGAGTTACGTCAGCTACGGAAGAGGTCAATTTCAAACACAAGACTGATGAGAAATACAATAGTGAAAGGAAGAAAATAAGCATAGTAAATTAAAAAATGAAGCAAAACAAAGCCACCATTATCAATACAGAAAACTTACTCCACTCTCTGCAGTGGCAGCAGCTGAAGAGAAAAAGCCCACAGGCATACACAGATTTATGTTTAAGTTACTTAGTCAAAAAAGTTTATAGAAGAAGAAAACATACCGCTTCTTTTAACTATTTCATTACCTTTGTACCATCAGATAACCTAACATCCAAACCAGACCTAATTTAACATTCTTAATTACAATAAATAGTTTCATTCATTGTGCACCTTTAGTTTACCTTCCTATTCTTGGCTTTCCTGCATTTGCAGTTTAGGTCTAGAAGATAACTCCTTTTTTTTAATCATGGAATTTTGATGTATTTTGTAAGAGTTGCGGCTCTTATTTCAGTAAGATTTATCAGTTTCAGTATGAAACAGGAATCTTCTCCTATAAATCCTTGATTCAATCTCTTTCCATTTAGGAAACACCCTCATTTAGTAGCCACACCTTTATCACACAAGCTGCCAGAAAAAGGAATTAAATTTAATAAGAGACAACTTCTATTTACAGCCACAGGGAGAAGTAATTAAATTTAATGGAAGCTGCAGCTCTAAATAAAAGGCACAGAGAACCTCTATTCCTGTGCTGCTGAAAATGAGGTTATAGGTTGTGCACACAAGTAACATTCAAACCCTTTGGAACTCCATTATCTCCAATGGAATTACAGCAGAGATATATTTGGCATACTTTTCATTCCAGACAGAGGAATAGGGAGTAAAGTAAGAAATAATCATTTTCATTCTTGTAAGTGCACAAAAGAAAGAATGGAAGCAAATGTTACAACATGTATAATTATAACAGTGAAAATAAATGCTTCTTCTCCATTTGTTTTGGTTTTGTTTATTAGCAATAGCAATAAATGGTTAGGTAAAAAAAGTGAAAGACTAGGTCATTTGCAGATTTTTTAGGGAAACTCTATGAGAAAAACTGAAAGCATTTACTATGGGAAAAAAATGATCTCCTAATTTCTTACCTAGTGCAAAATTTATGTTGCAAACAAAGGAAGACAAATAAATTTAAGCCCTATACACAGGACATGGTCTCCATTGTGCTACAAATGGCAGGTATATATTGCCCTGAGAAATTAAATAGTTCACCTTGGTGAACCTCCAGTGGAAGGTGAAATTAAAATTAGGTTGGTTAGGTTGGGATTTTTTCTTAAAGCCACTGTTACATTTGTGTTAGTTGGCTGGCCTCTGAAAGAAAGCCTTGAAGGTCAAGAAACCTTTGCAAGGGAATTCTCAGTATGGTTGCAATACAACAATTCTTTTTTTTTTTTTTTTTAATTTACCTTTATGCAATAATGTGATTTAGGTAGGGCAGGACAAATATTTGCTGTTCAAACTGTATGGGTTTTTCAACCAGATATTTTTTGCTGCAAAACTCTCCACCATGGATCTCCATGGGCTGCAGGGGTGAAGCCTGACTCACCACGGTCTGCACCACAGGCTGCAGAGGAATCTCTGCTCCAGAACCTGGAACACCTCCTGCTCTCCTGCTTCACTGACCCGCCTGTCTGCAGGGCTGTTGCTCTCACACATTCTCACTCCTTTTTTCTGGCTACTGTTATGCAGTTTTTTTTTCTTCCCACTTCTTAATTATCTTATCCCAGTGGTGCTACCACAATTGCTAAAGGGCTTGGCATTGGCCAGCAGCAGGTCAGTCTTGGAGCCAGCTGGCATAGGAGGAATTTCTAGCAGCTTTCTATGGAAGCCACCCCTGTAGTCCACCAGCTACCAAAACTCTGCCTTGGAAATCCAACACACTAAGCAGGATAAGTTGGGTTCATTCTTGGTTTGTTTTGGTGAGTGGGATGGAACAGCTTGTGTCTGTATGGGAAAATCTCCTGTTCATGCACCCAGAATACAGTAACTTCATTCATACTGTCTTTGGAAATAGCCCCTGACATACACTGTCCCCTGATACATACCCAAGGCATTACCAGGGGAGATGCTCTTTGGTGCAAGTTAAAACTGTGTACTGCTTGAGGCTAGTGGACTGAGGCAGCTGTAGCCTACAGTTCCTGCCACCAATAGGAAACTGAAGTCTGAGGGAAGTGAGGCATAGATTAAATAAATAAATGCATGGAGCCTACATAGCCTAGAAGACAACATGGTAAACAATTACATACATACTCAATACACATGTGCCAGTGCAGCAAAATTTAATCACTGGAATTTCATTATCAGGCTGAAAGTTGCAAATAAACTCACAATCCAATGTCTGAAAATGGTTACCAAGAACTTCTGTGATCACTCAGCACTCTCAATTTAAGAAGAGTAAGAGTTCTCAAACAGTCCTAATAATCATCCCACAGGATCAGTCCAGTGTTGTATGTTCCTCTGATAGCACAGGTTTGTGGCACACAAAGCACTCCTTGCATTTTAATCAGTCTTTCCTATTCTTTCAGGCCATTTTTATCCCATTGTCATGCATTTATACAATTAGATCTAATTTATACAATTAGAACTAATTACTTAATTGTTGTAGCATGCATGATGGAATAATGAGAATGTGTAATTAAGATGTGCAATTACATAATTACAATGTGTAATGACATTAGGTGTAAATATCCTAAAATGTTATGGGAAAAATATACTGTTGAAATAGCAGCTTTTCTTTTTTCCTTTTTTTTTTGTTCTCTTTCAGTTTTAAAAAAGTAATCTAAATTAAGAAATCATTCCTCAAAGCTGAAGAATTTTCTTCTCATTAACTCCCCATAGTGAAGCACTGCCCATTTACAGCAGGGAATATTAGGTTTCATACAATCAAGAAGGAAGAAGACTGTAGGAAAAATACCTATATACTGGGATAACAGAGATTGTTTTTATTCTTATTTTTAGATACCTTTTTTGAACATCAGGCTCCAAATTCCATGTGTCTTTTTTTTTTTTTTTTTTTTTTTGTACTCTGAAGCAAAACTGCAAATTTAATTGATGTATACAAACATCTTTGAGACCACATATCGAATAACACAACTTTGGAATTTAGCATGGCTGTAGAACATGGATCAAATGAACTACCAAATTAATAAACCAAGAAACAGGTCCCAGCCTTGCTCTGAAACCTGGTATCAACTCCTCTCAAAAATACACAGTCAGAAAAGGGTCATGCCCTCAGGAACTTCTAAAATATCTGTTTGATCTGCCCAAAGTCTGGGACCTTCCCACTGCCCTTCTTCATATGCAGGAGTTCCCATATATTTGCAGGAAGATGCCCAACTTCATTCTCAGTGGTATATCTCAAAACATGTTGGGATAGAAACCGGCCTGTCTTACTTAAAGGCTATTTACTAATTAAAATTAGTTTTAACTCCTGTAAGTATTTAAACCCCACAGAAATACAGAAGAGTGAGATGGATTCCACTGTAGCTGTGGCAACTTCAGTGCTGTTGGTAACACAGAAGCATCCCAGGCTAACTTTGAGCTCCTTGCAGAGCTGGGAAGTACAGTAAGAATAAATTTCCAAGTAAAAATGAGCAACAGTAATTAGAGTTTTTCTTTTCCTCAGAAAAAAAAAAAAAAGCTACCGACAAAAGATTTTGACTAGCTAAATTTGAAATCCCCAAACACTTATTTTGGCAATGTTTCCACTCCAAAAAGTCAAAAAATGAAAAATTATTTTCACCTGCCAGTTTAATGTGATACTTCATGTTTATTTTAAAAGCCTTCCACTGTAACATATTGGTACTGAAATATTTTCATTTTCTGGTCTGGGAAACTTTATTTTCATTTTTCTTCCTATTACCATTAATTTCACTAGAAGAAGGAAGGGGAAGGAAAATAGCAGCATAAAAAAATTTGGTGAACTCTTCATGGCCAAATACTAATGTTAAAACCAACTAAAAGCTGTATGTTGATTTCTACCATCAGTATCTGAAGAATATTTGAAGTGATAGAAAGGTAGAGTACAAACAGGAATCCCAAGCAGGGTTAAAAGTGTGGACAGGAAGGGATAAAATGATGAATGGAAGTAAATGGCTGGGGGATGCTTACAGTTCTAAGCTCTAGGCCTCCAGCCCCAAGACACAGAAATTGTACCACACTGGAAGCAGAGCTGAAAGGTTTACAGACATGCTTTTCCCTCCCTCCTGACTGAGTGGTCTCTGTGGAGGAGATGGTGCACAGGTAATTAGGTTAGTAATTTGGACCTCGGATCATCTGTCAGTTGCACTTGCTCCTGAGTCAACAAAGCTTCCCATGACATATCAATATATGCAGCACCTACATGGAAGTGAAATCCCATCTGACCATATACCTTGAAGCTTAAGACCTGTAAGCTTTGAAATTTTATTCTGAGGGAAACAATGTCAGATGCAGCTTTTACAGATCTCCCACAACATACCTTTCTTTGAGAAGGTAATTCTATAATTCTATTTCAAATCAAGTTATAAACTAGCATCATTTTCCCTTATTATAGAGTTCTCAGATAATAGCACACTATACTTACGCTCCCTGAAAATGTTCTTCTTCCTTTCTGAATAATTCTACTCCGACAACTCTCCAATATCACACCTGAAGGCCTGTCTGAAGTCCAAAGATACTTCTATAGCAAGTAAAGCATGCACCTCAGCTTTAAAAGATGCTTTGTCTTGTACTAATAGTTCAGACTTGACCTGTCTGATGCCTCTTCTCCACTCTTTCTATGGCTGCACATGCTGATATCAGACACAAATAAATGTAATCCCCCCCCCAACCCTTTAAATGTAGCTCTAAACAGTTTTCATGATTGAGATTATGCTGGCAGAATAGTTATATAGGTGGCATACTGACAGGAAATACTGGACTGCTAAGCTTTTCTTCATTTTTTTTCCATTTCCTGACAGTCAAATCCTCACAAAAGAAGGGTGTAAGGAAGAAATATTTATCTTGTGTTAATAATTCCCTTGCAAATCCTAGAAACACCGGCAATTACAAAGACATTTTGGCTCCTGACATTTAAAGACTAACTTTTTATATCTGTCAGACTTGTCAAATGATGAAGTGACTATGTGTACCATTTCATCAGAACTTTTCTGATGAAACCTCCCTCATGGGGGAGGTTCGCATTTCATTTTAGATTAGGTTATCCTGATAAGTCTCTCTTTTTTATTTTTTTGTCATTTATGATAACACTTGTTATAAAATGAAAATTAAAGTGAAAAATGGTCCTTGGCTGAGACATTTATTAGCAAACATAATCGCTACCTCAAATGTGATAAAGTCATATAAATCACCTGCTCATAAATCCTGGACATAAATCCTCTAAAATCTATCACGGACCGTTATTACAACCTTCCTATTGTACAGTGTTTCACCTGATATGAGGTTTGTGGAATTTTAAAAAATATCAGTAGTAAAACACTGTTCACGAAAGGTGGCAGGGTATGTAAGAGTTAACTGTGCTGTGTATGTTACCCTGGAGTTGGTTTACAACAAAGCCAATCATGCTCTGAATACTGCAGTGGAAAAGAATATCACTTTCATCCAATTAGCTATTATACGGATGTTTGGGACCACATGGACTGTGCCCTGGAAAGCAATCACACTGCTTTCAAGGAGATAAGATAATTCTGGAGAGTTTAGCTGGTCTAATGTTTATACTGTGAGTTCATACAGCCCGAGTTCTTGGGGTTGCCCCAACCTGGTTTTCACCCCTGAGCTGAGCCAGCTGTCAAAGGCTAGCAGGTCCTTCTGTTTTACATACTTTCTTGCTGAGCACCTTTGAAGGCAAATCTGAAAGCAGAGCTAAAGGCCTTTTCTTAAAGTTTATTTGGTGGGGTGGAGTTACTACACAAGTATCCCACCTGACTTTTAAAAGAGACCTGAAATATTCAGCAGGAAAATTCGTTGTTCAGGAAACAAGGTGAATGATGAAAATGAGCCATAACAAAATACACACAAAATTTGCCTCTTCAATATCAGCCTTGCTTGCTGTGGAGGTTTTACATTGCTGTTTTGCATTCTAAATCTGTATATCTCTACCATTACAAGATTCAACTGCTGACTACAGCCACAAGTCAATCATGAGTGTGTGTGTGCTGGTTTTGATTGGGATAGAGTTAATTTTTTCCATGGTACATCGTACGGGGCTATGCTCTGGATTTGTGCTGAAAACAGCGTTGATAATTCACAGATGTTTTTGGTACTGCAGAGCAGTGCTTAGAGAGGCACAGACTCTGCTGCTTTCCACCCCACCAGCAAGTAGACTGGGGATGCTCAAGAAGCTGGGAGGGGACATAGCTGGGACAACTGACCCAAACTGACCCAAGGGATATCCCATACCATATGATATCATGCTCAAGCAATAAAAGCTGAGGGTAGAAGAAGAAAGGGGGGGAAATGGGGGGTTGGGGTGGGGCAGGAGAGATGATACACACTCAGAGTTACGGTGTTTGTCTTCCCAAGTCACTGTTACACATGATGAAGCCTTGCTTTCCTGGAGATGGCTGAACACCTGCCTGCCAATGTAAAGTGGTGAATGAATTCCTAGTTTTGCTTTGCTTGCATATGCAGCTTTTGCCTTTCCTATTAAACTGTCTTTATCTCAACCCATGAGTTTTCTTACTTTTACTTTTTTTGTTTTCTCCCCCATCCCACTGGGGGAGTGAGCTGTGTGGGGCTGAGCTGCCAGCTGGGGTTAAAAACCCTGACAGCAGGCCTTCCATCAGCTTTGGGGTTGTACATTCACAGTTTAAACCACACTAAGAATTCTGCAGCACCGCTTTCCTCACTGATCACAGCTGCACCTTTGCTCCAAATGCTCTATCTCATCAAAATTATCAAGAAGTCAGCTTGATGACGGAGCTGATCCAGTCAAAATGTAACCCAGCAAAAGAAAGCTCTTTCAATCCCCTGCAGCTGGATGAACATAAAGCCAATACAGGGAGGCTGGGAATGCAGAATGAACACTTTTGTCTTAAGCTGTTTGTGAGACAGCAGAGTAAGGTAAAGAAACTATAAAGGCTAAATAAAGGTGTGCAATAATTGGAGCCTCTGATGGCAAGGAGTTCTTTTTAATTCTGATAAGCATTTGACAGCAGTGTGTGGAAATACTGCAGACTTGGACTTTCATTTAAGATTTGCAACTTAATATTGCACTCAATAAAATGAATGGCTTGAGCACACATGCTTTCATATACCACCTGCTCATTCCCCTCTCACTCCTATTATTTATTCTCACTCTGAAGGTAGCTTCCTAGTTGCTGTGCTGGTATGTAACATGACATGGCTACAGGGAACAAAGAAATGGGTGGGAGAGAGTGCACTTCAGGTTCGAATAACTACTTTGTTTTGTCTCTGGTGATGAGAGTTTATTGTTCTAATCCCTTGGTCACCTCTTAAAATATATGAAAGGGCAATGGCAACACTTTGTAGGCACTGGTGTGTAGACCTATGATGTATAGCTACATACCATCACCAGTCTGATCCAGTCAACTGCTCCCTTTGCTGGAACCCACAACTGAAACAACTAAATGTGTTTATTAGCACTCACCAGACTAGCACTTCAGCAGTAACCAGCACAACCCATGTTACTGAGCAGAATTACAGCTTTGGATAACAACTTATTTTTTCAAGCTACCATCATCATCAGAAGGAAGAAATTACATAAAACCAGGAAGGCTTTTGCAATAAGATGCAGCATCCAAATGGAAGATAATGTGGCCTCAGTAGGGAATTTTGAAATACCCAGAGTGGTTCTTGGAAAGTTGCAAAATTTCTGGGGAAACTGATAAGTATGCTCTTTCTAAAGATGCATGTTCTAAACAGTAATGCTGTATGTGACATTTATTTTCAAAAGAAAGCATATTAATGTTTCTGCTTCATGATGGTAATGATGACAAACTCCTCTGCTACTTTCATAATAAAAACTTTTTCATTAAAATACTGCCATTTCCATGATCTGATGCTTTTCTTCCAATCCTACCAATGAATAAGTATTCAGCATAAAAAATATTAAGTCAATTTTAAGCTATTTAATCGAAAAGTAGCCCCAAGGAAGAGTATTTATTTTGGAATGATGTTATGAACACACTTCAATCTGTGTCACAAGATATTTCCATCTCAAAACATCTGCTTTATAAAAAGAAACAGCAAAGACAAAAATCAAATTATCTAATTTACATGCAAGATAAGTTTATATAAGTCAGTGTTTTGTCAGCTGGGACCTAATCATTTTTCCAGTTGCAGGTTTTTTTCATAGGACATGTCAAAACAAAAAGGTACCCTGAGCACATACCGTAAGTTAACTATTATATGACTACCACATTAAATGGATGTTACTTTTTATTTATCACCCAAAGTGTTCCCTATACAGCCTTAACTCAGTGCTTCATTGCACTCTCTCATCCACACTGTCAGTATAGGAGAGGGTACAAATCAATGTGTCTCAGAAATATCTAACACCACTTGCACTTAGTCCTTATGTGCACAGTAAAACCCATGCTGTCTGGCCCTGAGCCACAACAGCCAAAGCTTTTATTTATGTGTATATCAACTGAAATACATGCTCTCTGTATATGTTGCACAGGTATTATATACGCATAAGTTGTAACTACCAAAAAACAATATAAAAAAAGTTAAGTGCTTCTGTGTGAGCACTTTATTTGTTTCTTGCAAGCTGGATTTAATTTGAGTACTAAAAAGCAAATCCTGCTGAGGCTAGTAAAATCAGGTAATTTTTTTGCTGTATCTGTAACACATTAATTACAGATTTGGATTTTGATTTTTTTATTGCATAGAGTTATTGTTTCTTCCCTGCAATAAAACTGACAGCTAGTAGAGTTTTCCCTTTCTGTCTCCCTGTTAATGTCTGCTGGAGCTCCAAAACCATTAACACAGCAGCATATTTCCTGTACTTTTATAGAAGACTGGAGACCTGAACAATCAGTATTACAATTTTAACCTGCTGTTTGCTTTGCCGCTTGTGTGCTAAGCCGATTAAAACAGTAAATGTCAATTTGTTCTTCTATACAGTATGCCCATGTTCTTTAAGAAAATTTTTCACAGAGATGTTCAATTTTTATGTTTATGGTTCTTAATGGTTTGAGATGCTACTTTTTATGAACTATATGAGTTGATAACAAACAGAAAACCACAGCCTTGCTACATTTACTTTTTTCTGTGATACTTTCTTACTCAAGTAAATAAATAATTTATCTTCATAATAAATACCCTTGTGTGTTCAACACTGCCATTTCCATTTTTCTCTGTACCCACAAAGATGTTAGAAACTGCTCTTCTTGGCTTGGGAGAGCAGGGGGAAGTATTAATTTTCTGAGTAGATTTCAGTTTGTGCATAAAGGTGTTGGACAGAAGTCTTTATTTTAAAGTAAAGGAAACCCCAGGGAAATGTACCTTACTTAAATTGCAATATATCAAAGCAAATAGTAAGCATGCTCTCGTCCTTCTCCACCACCCTTGTTCTGCTCCACCCCTGTCCTATATATCCCTTCATCACTAATTAGTTTATTACTTACTATTTATGCTACTCAAAATATGTTAGTTACTTTTGAAAGACCACCCTTGCCCTGAATGGTGTAATACAGTAATAACTGTATAGTACCAGAATGACATTTATCCTTCTTTTATAGCTACATTACTGTTCTATCTGAGCAGCTCTGAATTTAATGCATTTCTCCTCAACTCCCTGTGCCCTAGGGAAGCACCACCATCTCCATTGTACAGAGGGGAAACAAAATACATCTGCAGTGTACACTGACTAGAGATCTCAAGACAGTTTTTAAAGTCTCACTCTTACATGGTACAATTGAAAACAGTCTGCCAGTCCTTGCCACTGCCATGCATTCCACCTGCCTTAGCAGCAATACTGTGTCATCCTCAGCTAATTTCTAGAAGGGTCCTGGTGCCACCTGTCTAAAGGGCATGAGCGCTTATCAAAAAGTTGATTTGTGGTTGCTCTCTTAAATAATCAAATTAAGCCACAAGCATCCTCCAGCTGTTTAGACTCTGAGCAAGGTAAAGGAGACACTCAGATTTTAGCTCCCACAGACAGTGTGTCTAATCCCAGAAGTTAATGGACAGATTCTTAAAGTCAACACTGACTAATTCCCACTGATTTAAAGGGGAATTAGGCAGGCATCTATCTATCTCCCTTGAAGGCTGAGCATAAGTGGTTTGGGCAGTCACTGGATGAGTAGCAGCAGACATATTTCAAAACCTGTCTTCCAAAACCTAGGTAAACTAAGAAGCCAATGAACCATCCCCATCTTAAGCCTGTAGAGTTGCTTTTTCTAATTTCTCTTCCCCAAATATGTTCCTCTGTCACTAGAATCTGAAAGCTTTGCTTTTGATTATAAACACCTCCCACATCCCTGCTGAGCAGATTGTCACTCTCCCTCCCACTTACCTCTGCAAATACACCAGGAAAACTGCCAGTATACAGAGCTCTCCTCCCTCCTCCATTGAGGAAACCCTAACCTGAAGAGTATGGTACACATGCAGCATTCATAAAAACAGCCCCCACAGTCAATTAAAAATACTCAAGTCAGGATAAATTGGAGTTTTCTTCAGGATTTTCCCTTATTTTCTGAAACCTTGTAAACTGTACACAAATAAATAAATCTCCATCCATTCCATCTGTGATAACTGAATATATAATTCTTCTGAACAAAAATATTTCTACCAAGAAGAGCTTGATGAAAACCATCTTATATAACAATATCATGACAGAAATTTGCCTTCTCTTCCATACCATTTCCCTTTACTTAATAGTGGGAAAAGGAAGAAGAAATGAATGGAGAGATTAAGTAAATTACAGAAAAAAAAAAAACCAAACCTTATATTGGCAAATTCCTGGTATTATTTTGGTGTGGGTTGGTTTTTTTTAAATATTATCACATTCATTATTAGTAATGCTGTCTTCCAAAAAGGCAGACCTGTGTGGTCACATTCTTGTAAACTCACAGTTCTCACATAATTTCTTCTCTCCTTTGTCTGTCTGATATTCATCTGGATTCATACTGCCAAGTCTCATGCAATGAACAGGATAACCCATTTCCTCCTATGCTCCAGCTTAACTGGAGATGGCTTCCATATGCATGTGACACCAGTGACTCCCATACAAATGTGAAAGCAATCATTTTTCTGCTCCACAGCCATTTCTCCTGGCCAGTGGGTTTAGCGGGGCAATGTGACCCATTGACCAGATACATCTAGTATGCAGGGATGTTGCAGAATAAGGACAGGATTGCGGCACAGCTCTGCAGCCAGTAACATTTTGTCGAGCAAGACACCAAACACAAGGTGCTCAGCTGAACAACAGAATGTGTAGGAGGGCTGTCACATCTGAGATACAAACCTCTTCTGACAGCCTCTGCTGCACATCCAGCTGATATTCCCATATGAAACTGTAGTCTGTACTTCAGCCCAACAATATGATCCTTTCACAGCCAAGTGGTTCAACGTACAAGAGACAGCTCTTAAAATAAGATATAACAGCAGGTGACATAAAATAAGAAGTGTTGATATTGGCTAGAAGTTGAACATAATACAAAACTAACCACAATTAGCAACTGGTGCCAGCCCTCTGGACTTAAAAAGAATTGCTATCAGCTCTTGGAACCATCACCTTCAGCCATATTTTTCCACCTGTTGTGGCAACGTGTGCTCATTTGTATTATGGCACCATCAAATAAAATATGGCACAAAATAAAACTGCCCCATTTATTGTCAATTTTTAACATAAAGTTTAACAACTGATACAGGTAAAAAACAAGAGCTCAGTTAAGTAAACACTTAGGGAAACACCTTGCTTCCCCTTCTCCAGGCTCAAATTCAGTCCAACATCTCTCTTCCCACCTTCAGTGGCACTCAGTTACCAAACCCTGTTGCGGGTGTTCAATAAAGGATGTTATGTGACTAAACAGCCTCATTACCTGTACCACTTGTATTAATATTTTCTAAATATTTCCCATTCCAAGAATGTCCAATAGTCCGACTGAATCACCAGGACTATCAGCATGCTGATGTGCTCTGCTCTGTGTTTCCAAAGGCTATTTTATCTATTTATTTCCACTGTTTGGAAATAGGGATAGGAATTTTTTTTTCAGGACTTTTATATTTGTTAACCAAACAATTCACTACCTTAGTCTACTCTGGATTTATGAGTTTAATACCAAAACATTTACTGTACCAAAAAGATACATAACTATAGCAATTATAGTGACAACTAGACAGCCAATCCTAGTAAAACGCCTGCTGAAGCCACACTAGTGAACTGGATATTAAGGCCAAATACATATAATGCCTGTCTGACTGGGGAAGTTTTGAGGGTGACACTCCAGGAGCAGTGACCATCTCCATCTCCCAGTTACCACAGTTACAGTAGGAAACACTATGAACTCCTGGACAAATCTCAAGCATCAGCTGTTCCAATTACCACCTAAACCTATTATAGCTGATGGCTGAGTTTGAACACAATATTTTCCTTTAATCTGGGATTGTAACCCTTCTGCAAAATGAAAGATTCTCTTTTCGCAATGGAAAAAAGTGGTTTTCTTTTTCATCACTGGAAAAAAAGAGTTTGTCACTATCTGAAAGACATTCTTCATTTCTCTGGACTAATTACATGGCTTGCACAGAAACATAGCAAAAAAACCTGAAAGATCTCTATTTACTTTAAATTTTTCCCAAATTAATTTGAACAAGGTCAAATTACATATTGTAAGGAGAGACTGCAGTATTTCTTCTGAAATAAATATCGCTGAACAGTACTATGCACCTAAGAGCTACTTTTAAGAGTCACATACAAATAGTATGTGTTCAAACGAACAAAGAACTTTGTAGAAAGCATCAACAAAGTCTTAGTAGTGTTAATAATTAACATTACATTTGTGATATAAAGAATGAATGGAAATCATATGGTCAGGTAAATAAATAAAGAGAAATTAGCTACTGTATTTTAGGCTATGGTTTTCAGAGGCCAGAAATCTTAGACAGTTATTTTTAAGGAAGCTTTTATTTTACCAGGTAATAGCAGAGTGAAATAATAGATTCATTTCTACATGAACTTCAAATGCATCCAAGCATTTGAAGAAAAAGAAATTAGGCAAATTTGTGAAGATAGGTGTATTGGATTTGCATGGCAAGGTTTTGGTTGCAGGGAAGCTACAGGTTTGGCTTCTGTGAGAAAATGTCCAGTGAGAAAATGTCCTGTGAGAAAATGCCATGTCCGATAGCACCAATGTCAGCCAGCTCCAAGGTAGACCCATTCCTGGCCAAGGCCAACCCCATCAGCAACAATGGTAAGGCCTCTGGGATAACATATTTAAGAAGAGGGAAAAAATTTATTGTGGAATAGCAATGGCATATGGAAAAAGGGGTGAGAATATGTGAGAGTAACAGCCCTGCAGACTCCCAGGTTGGTGAAGCAGGAGGAGGAGGTGCTCCAGGCGCTGGAGCAGAGGTTCCCCTGCAGACCATGGTGAGGCAGCTGTGCCCCTGCAGCCCATGGAGGCCCAGGGTGGAGCAGATCTCCACCTGCAGCCCATGGAGGACCCTGCACTGGAACAAGGGGATGCCTGAAGGAGTCTGTGACCTGTGGACAGCCCACACCGGAGCAGGCTCCTGCCAGGACCTGTGGCCCCATGGAGAGAGGAGCCCAAGCTGGAGCAAGTTTGCTGTAGGACTTGTGACCCTGTGGGGGACCCACGCTGGAGCAGTCTGTTCCTGAAGGACTGCACCCACAAAAGGAGCCCACACTGGAACAGTTCATGAAAGACCGCAGCCCTTGGGAAGGACCCACTTTGGAGAAGTTTGTGAGGGACTGTATCCCAAAACCAGGACACCTTCCCACAGGAGACAGTCTGTTTCACCCATGACAGTAGTTAATGAGTGATCTCTCCTTGTCCTTATCTCAATCCACAAGCCTTTCTGTATATTTTCTCTCCCCTGTCCAGCTGACGAAATGGTGGACACCTGGCATTCAGCCAAGGTCAACCCACCAAAGTAGGACAAAGAAAATATGATGAGGACTAAAGTAATGCAGAGAAAATCATTAAAAAAAAAAGTATTTGGAAATCAAATTAAATATAAAATCTCACTAAATATATTGGACCAGAGCACAAGCTCAACTGCAGCTATTTCCTATCAAGAGCACATATAAGCGATCATGCTCCCAGACAGCCTCTAGGTGTGGACTTCAAAACAGCATAGGTCAAGATGGCTTCAAACAGGCATCCTGCTTTGGGTGGAAAGAGAGTTTAGGTATAAGGATAGAAGCTGTGCCAGCTAGTTATCCTCAGGGCCAAAATGTTGTTCATGGTCTATTTTATTTACCAGCACACATGTAACCATAGTGTTATTTTCAGAACAGTAAGAAAACAGAAGTAAATCAGTGCTGCTGCTGAAATCCATTGCAAATCAGGTTTGAACTCCATGAGACTTTTCTGGTTTGCTAGAGAGGCATATGGACAAAGCATCCTGAGGAGTAATGACATGAAAAACACTCAAAAGCAAAGAAGAAGAGCTGGGGTTTTTTTTTTTTGGTTTTTTTTTTTTTTTTTACTAGCAAGCTTAAGCTTTACTAAATAGTACCAAGAAATTGACTAGGAATGTGTGGTACATCTCAGGAATCAGCTGATTTTTCATTTTGTTATGCTAATGTTTAATTCTATGTAATTCTTTCTGAGACAGCAGATTTTTTAGCTTGTGCTTTAGTGAGGAATTTAAGTTTTTTGAAGAAGGGAATTTTAATATTTATAGTTATATTCCACTAACTTTGTCTAGAAAGCAGTGTTAAAATATCAGCAGCTTCAAGAGAGTTGGAAGCAATAGAGAGCTGCTGGCTCATTTTGGACTGTAAAAACAGATCCTAATGAGTCATTTTCAGACTAGTTGGAAAAAATTGACTCTGGATTTGCACACAAAATTCTCTGAACAACTCCACTGACACAATAGCACCTTTGAGCCACTAACAGTTTAACACAGCTTACAAAGCAGCCCACAGAATCTGAAAATCCTAGCTGAACAGAAGGAATGGCAGTTTCTTGTGGAGCAAATAGGCCTCTCTGTCATGAGACCTAAATGCTATTTCTAGTTCTGCCACTGACTGTTTAACCCTGGACAAAAAATTTAATCTTCCTTCTTTGATCCATTGTTCAAATTGGATTTCAGTTCGTACCTACTTGAAAGCTTTGCATTAAAATATATGTAATACCTAAATATTACTAAAAAGAAAAACATACCAAAAAAACCCAAACCACCAAAAACTTTTACATGTTAACTGTAGGCCAGGTCATGATATTGCAATCTAAACTTACGCAATGAGTTTCCGTGACTAAAGATTATGCTTACTTTAGAATAAATCAACACCATAGCTCTCAATACTCCATAATTTTGAAGAAGAGTTCCTACCAATTTGACCAGATCTGAGCTTTGCTGGTCCCTATTTACATTGAAAATAAGACTTACCTGACCAATAACATGAGATTGCAGCCCCTCCTCTAATATGTACTAACCTATAGTGAAATGGCTGCCTACATGAGCTCTGTAAGGCTTCCTCCTATTCCCCACTAAGTTTTCATTTAGTCACTTTATAGTATTTGTAGATCAAAAAGAGCTCTCCAGCTCTGCCTTAAGCACTGGCTAAAGCAATTTTCTTAAAAGAGTTTTAGGGTATTAGACCCAAATGCATTTCTGAAAAGTCTCAAATGGCTCAGATAAAAGGTCAAGCAAGGGATATAAAAAGAAATAATCTCAACTTGATACCTGGCAAAAGGGGGTGATTTTGTGGCTGTTGATTTCACAAATCATTAAGCATAACAGCAAACATAAAAGTAATGTTTCCTGCCCATTTTTTAAACATAGAGGCATAGGGGGAGCTATGTGAGTGGTCATTAGATTGAGCATTACATGAAGGGCACCTGCATGAGTGCTCTTGCAGTGCCATCCTCAAAGAGCAGATGCAGCTCATTATAGCCCCAGGGGCAGAAACCACAAGTACTTAGTGTGATTGCAGTTCAAAGGTCTTATCTGTGTCTAGGTTATTCTTTTCTTCTCCAGGAGAAAACATCAGTGATTCAGCCTCAACAAAGTTACACAATGCTGGTATTGAAGGAGACTGCTTACTTTCTCTACATTTATGACAGAAAATCTCTCTTTAATCCACTTCTCCATCTACATTGCTGGGCCACTCATTGGCTGGCAAAACCAGCTGCCGCACACGATGGACCTTGAGCTGTTTTCTTCAGCTGTTAATTCAGCTAGCCTGTTAACGCTACCTGACAAGGAGCCATTTTTATAGTTGTTCATCCAGTATGTTTCTTTTCCGTGTGCAGCCTTCACCAATAATGTAATACTGCCACTTCTAAAGAAATGCTTTCTTTAGACTGTGCTTCAACAAAGCATTCAAAGTAATGAAGAATAGGTCCTGGATTCAACAGTCCGTTTAATACCTGCCATGCCAGTTCACCATATTACTGCAGTAATAAGCTTTATGCCCAAAACTGGCCTTAGCTCCTTGCCCGCTAGCTATATTCTATGCATACAGTAGGTTTCTCATATCTGTAGCTTCAGATATTCATCATGTTTATCCAATCAACAATCCTTATGTGTTAAAGAAGAATACCATTGTTTCTAAGAGCATCAGTTCTACTGCTTCAACAAAAACTGTACAAGTGAAACAGAAACTAAAAATATATTGAAAGAGGAAATACGGCATACAAGAGTTTGGTCTCCTCTATGGAAGCACATTTTAATGAATTTAAAGTTGAGCCTCGCCTTTGCCACTTTTGATTAGTACATAATAATTACCGGTTCAGACAAATCACGACCATCATGTTGGTTCTAAAAGTGAAGTTTCTTTTCTCCTGAGTAACAAATAGGAGTGTCACATACTGTTAAGAAATTAATTTCTTCAACATCTCGCACTTATACCAGATCAATCAGTAAGGCACAAAAAATCCAAAAGTTCTGTTTTCCTTGGCAGTCTTCCAGACTTACATTTCCTGGGCTTCTATCAATGATCTCCTGAAAAGAATAGTTTTGGCAGTCTGAATAGTAGAAAAAAGCACATGCTGACAATCAGACTTGAAATAATGGACAAGTATTGATACTTAAATAAATCGTGTTTTTAAGACTACCTCAGTCTGTGTTAGAACACTGAAATCCAAAATCATTGCAGACAGGAATAGAAAGTGAACTCACTGTCATCACATCACTTCGTAAGCTTTCTACTTCTATTACTTTGCTCTTTTAAGAAATACCAAGATCCTGTCTGTGATATTCCAGTAATGAGGATATGTTTTACAGAAAAATTCCCAGCTACTATAATGATTATACCAGAGAAAGTACTTCTGTACTTCATTTGTACTTCTTTTCCCAATAAAAAAAAGCACACAAAGGGACATGTGCTGGAAAGTACTAACTGCCTTGTGTTACTCATGTTAAGACCACATCCTGAAAGCACTGAGTACTCTTTAAGCTTGAATGACAGTAGTGAAGTAGATATACTCATGAGCTTTTGATTCAGAATTTGTAATTCAGCTTTTGCTCAAGACTTGATTGGGAAAAAAGTGTTCTTGGGACTGATCTAGAGTAAAGCTTAGGGTTACAGAGAACCCCAAAACTCACAGTGACATTTGTGTTAATGTCAGAGACAATTTATGGTGTGAATTCCTCTCAGGATCACACTTACTATTAAATATCAATTCTCATTGGGAGCCCCAAATGCCAATGCCTTTTCACAATACAGTCCACTGATTTCCCAAGATTTGGCCTATTAAAAGCAGACCAAGAAGTTATTGGGCTTTATCTCAAAGTGCACATATTTCTTTTTTTACATCCACCAAGTTATTTGATGATAAAAGAGAAAGACCATAAAATCAGTACTGCTTCAAATAGCAGTACTGCACGCAAGAGGTAGCAGACATTACAGGTTGTTACGTATTGTTCTTCTTACAACTGGGCAAAATGCAGTAAGGAATAAGCAGTCCCTTGAATCTAGTAAGCTAAACAAGCGTTTTAAAAACATCCCAAGCTTTTTTCTTCCTGCAGCAACAGTCAGGCCAGTACCCCCAACCCCAGGAAGATTAGTGATGAGTTCTGCAGTACTGACTAACTACCATATCTAATTCAGTCAGTAACAGGTTTGGTTGGTTTGCACTCATAATGATGTAGTCTGTTATACATCACTAGTAATATGCAAGCTAATGAAGCGGCAGTTGCTTTGCTCAAATTATTCCCCATACTTTCCCTTCCAGTGACTGCATGTCTTAAAAAAGATGCCCTGAAGACACAAAACATGCTGGATTCCCAAAGCCCATTTATTAGGGCAGACTTCATCCCTCTCTAACTGTTGCTACAACATCCAGTAAAATGCACAGCTAATTCTGAAACATATTGGCATATCAACTTAGATTTGATTGACATATCAACAACTTAGATTTCAGGCTCAGCTTTTAAGCACAGGTTGATGTATAGGCATACAGGCATACATTTTTTTCCACCAAGTAGAAAACAACTTGATTCCTTCATTAATCAGTCTTTCCAAAGAAGTTGTTGAGATTTAACTCAGTAATTCACTACTGTACCAGGGCATAAGAGAGTACTGAAGGACTGGAGGCCTCTCTTCTAAAAGAAAACTGCAGCTAGGACCTGAAGAACTGGACATAAATTTAATACATACGTTTATAACTTGAAAGCAAATTAGGTTTCATCTGCAAATACTGACTTAACAAATAGGTATGCAAATATTCTAGGGTAAGCACTCAGTGGAACACATGGAAAGTATGAGTTATGATTACACTTTCCACTATGAAATAAAATGGGTTCACGTATTTGTCTGGTGTGTTCACTGGAAGAGTGAACCTTCTGACTGCAAACACGCAGCCACCTGGACATTTTTGACATGTGCTAAATCACTGGAAAAGCACAGAGGGAAAGAAAGAATGGCAAGTAAGTGCACAAGGATGAGACAAATGTGCAATAGGAAAAATGTTTGCAGCCTGAAGGAGGTAGCACATAATTTCCAGACCAAAACAAAGGGTATACCACACAAGGCAATGAGTGAAAAGCAGAGCATCAAAGCAAGACATCAATGTTATGTGCTGTCTCACAAGGAATCATCTGTATACATCTTACACCATTCATCTGTTTTACCTCTGAATTTGTCCCTCTATGTCTGTGACCTTGAAAGCGAGTATGATTTTTAAAACCAGAAGACAAGAAAGTGCATTTCTCCCTGTAAACCACACAATGGCCCCACGTTTAGTAATTATCTCCTCAGGCTCAGTAACTTGCGAATGAAATTGACTACAGTACTTTTGACTAACACAAACCTTAGCAACCAAAATCTCATTCAAGTCCCTGAAAAAGCCAATCTTCCTAGAGGTAGTAACTTTTTTTAAGTCCACTAATAACCTCTAACAACCTAGCAAATACTTCCCACACCTACACATATCAGTCACTTTCAACAAACTTATGATCGCATGCAGGACCCTCATGTTAGGCAGGACCCTAATAACCCCTTACATGATGATGTGCCTTCATATCTCATCACCAGATCTTTTAGGCCAGCTGCTTAATGGTAGCTTTGTGTTACTGTTATTAAACTGTGGCTGAAAAAAAAAAAAAAAGCAGTATAAAATACCAGAGTTGTGACTTCAGCAAGCATGCAACTCAGTACTGCATAGGATATTAACAAGAAGATTTACAAGGAAATGGTTTAAGTTTTGCTTAATAACTCCATAAACACAAAATGGTTATAATGATACTGTGTCAAGCAGAGGCAGCTCAGTGAGAACCATTCTTCCTTTACTGTTTTCAAAATGAATCTGAAGTAGAAAGTAACAACATAAGCTAGACACTACTAAGATGAAAAAATATAAAAACAGAAGCAGCAAATTTAAAAGAAGGATAAACTAATACAAAGATAAATTATTATTCCAAGTATTACCTGGAATAAAACAAAGGATAGAATGTTGAATGAAAATAACTTCAAACAAAGGAGTTGGGCTGTAGGCAACAGCAGTATAGTAAAGCAAGTCAGTATGACTTGGGATCTTACTTACAACCATAGCTTGCCAGAGAAGGACCACAGCACCTTCTGTGTATAGTAAGAGTATATCATAATTTTCTTCCTGCATAAATATGTCTAACAAGTCTAGTGACCTACACAGAGGATATAGTTTTTCAGATCAGATCCAAAAGATTCCAACAATCAAATGTGGGTAATCCATGATAAGAAAGAAACAAACTAAAAAAGAGGCCAGAGAAGGAGAGGGAAGGATGATATATGGCTCAAAATAATTTCCAAGGCAAAAGTACTTCCTATCAATATTTAAATAAAAGCTATACAGCATGTACTGGTTATCTATATTACAAAAAGAGTAAATGTATTTTTAAACATTTTAGAACAAAAGTATCATATGAATGACACGAGCTGATCATATGAAGTAAAGAAAAAACAAAGATTACATTCTTGTAAAGTCAAAATTCCATTCTTCAAGGCTTTTCATTCTTGAAAAGTTTCCAAGTCCAACATTACTGATCAGTCTCTAATGTCCCAGAATTTTGTGGCTTTTGTTTGGTGAACAAGACACCTCAGAATATAATGAAATGCAGACAATAAGAGAAAGCCTATGCAACAGTTCTATCCTAGTGGCAAAACAGAAGTGTCACATTTTTTACATCTTCATGTTGCTTAGCATCTGTGTGGTGTTAGTATTCATGCTGTTAGCACCTTCTTGAAAATGCTGGGTAATGGTACCTGTGGTTCCCAGAGAATTATTCACTGCAGGGTTCAACACTGGGTCCAATCCTGTTTAACATCTTCATTAATGATCTAGATGAGGGGGCAAAGTGTACCCTCAGCAAGTTTCCAGATGACATAAAACTGGGAAGAGTGGCTGATACACAATAGGGTTATGCTGCCATCCAGAGGCACCACAACAGGGTGGAGAATTGGGCTAACCTGAGCCTTATTCAGTTCAACAAGGCAAAGCGCAAATTCCTATGCCTGGGAAGAAAAGAACCTATGCACCAATACATGCTGGGTGATGACCATCTGGAAAACAGCTTTACAGAAAAGGACCTGGGGGTCCTAGTGGACACCAAGCTGAACAAGACCCATGTAGTGGCAAAGAAAGCTATGGTGTGCTGGGCTGCATTAGACAAAGTATTGCAGCAGATCAAGGGAGGTGATCCTTCCCCTCTATTCAGCACTAGTGAAGCCACAGCTGGGGTACTGTGCCCAGTTCTGGGGTCCCCTGTACAAGGGAGATGCAGGCATACTGGAGAAAGTCCAGAGAAGGGCCGCTCAGAGGATTAAGGGAGAAGAAGCATCTCTCTTATCAGGAAAGGCTGAGAGAGCTTGGACTGTTCAGAAGGAAAAGAGAAGGCTCAGAAGGACATCGTATTAATCCACATGTAGATAGAGTGTGCATATATACACCTGAAGGAGGGGTGCATGAGGACAGAATCAGGGTCTTTCCAGTGGTGCCCAGCAAACATAACCAGAGGCAATAGGCACAAACTGAAATGCAGAAGGTGCTGTCTGAACACCAGCAAAAACTTTGTTGCCGTGAGGGTGACTGAGCACTGGCGTAGGCTGCCTGGAGAGGTTGTGAAGTCTCCCACCTTAGAGCTATTCAAAAGCCATCTGGACACAGACCTTGGCAACCAGCTCCGGGTGGCCCTGCTTGCACAGGGGAGGGTGGAAAAGCTGACCTCCAAAGGTCCCTTCCAATCTCAATTATTCTGTGGTTCTGTTGCTCTGTGATTTATTTGTATGTTAAATAGTGACTTACAAATATAATGGGGTATGTATTTGGAAACAAAATGGTTTTATAAAGAAATGCAGAGATAATTGAGCTTGGAAAATTCAGGGTATGAAACTCCTTAACACTTATTAGCTTAAAATATATAAAATTGAGTGGGCTTTATGCAATACACAATCTGAAAATGAGCAGAGGCCAGTCACATATATGCCACTGTCCTTTATGAATTTTAAAGGAACATACTAGTGACAGAAGACCAGTATTACCTGAAGAAAACTAGAGAGAAGAAAAAAAAAAGGATAGAATGAAGGGCAGTGAGGCCTATCCCTTCTGCAGCCATAAATGAATGGAAGGAGTAAATGCTTTTTGATATATTATAATAATTTATCAGGAGACTTAGAATCCTTTGTTTTGAAACATTTACTTCCTATGATTTATGCAGGCCGCAGTGTTTCTGTGAGGGTTTGACACTTGTTTATAACTTCATGGCTGATCTTAAAGCTTTGGGCCTTTTGTCCAAATATTTATTTTAAAACATTTATGAACTGATCAGTAATGCACTCTGTCGAACATTGCGGGAATGTATATTTAATATAAAAGCTTGACTAATCTAAAGGTTTGGTACTTCAGAGACACACTTCCACTGCCTTTTGTTGTACTCAGCGGAGATTCATTCTCTCTGCCTCTACATTTGAAATGTGTTCTTAGATTTGGTGATGTTGCCCATGTTTTCATATGCCATCCCTGACAACTTACTGCTATTTATAGGCTCCATTATGCTGATTCATGAACAGTATTTTCCAGTGATCATTTTTTGGACTGGGCTGACCAGTGCAAACATTGTCAGATTACTATTCCTGGTGATGATGGCTACTACCACCCTCATAAAAACCTGCACAAACCATCTACAAAATGATTTAACCTTGTCCCCCCTAGTCCTCCTATTTCTACAGGTACATGCCCTGAACCCTCTCCTCCTGCCTCCTCAGTTCAGGATACACAGGTTACTTGGATGATGCAGGTGGACCTCTGCTGTCTCTTGGCAAAGCTCCTTTGCCTTCTACACTAGCTGTCCTGTTCTGCAGCAGGACCAGTATGACTCTGCAGGTAGCTGCGCATGCCACAGTCCTATGATGCCAATATAAAATATATGGTGTGAACTGTGCAGTGGCTCCTGGTAGGGTTGGTGTGTTTGTTTTGCCAGATGATGCACATTTCAGCATTAACTGAATATTGGGAGGCAGTGAACTTAACCTTCTGGAAATCAGGCACAAAGGAGCGCATTTCCTCATCTTGAGCTTTGCATTGTAACAATGTTTTTCTCATTTACCACAGAAACTTGAGAACCAACTGGGAGAAGTTTTTAAGATGTTTGTCTTGTCAGAGTAAATTTCTTCAGTGAGTTTATAACCAGCACTGCACTAGACTACTATAAGTAATATAAGCTTACCTCTGACTGGCACCTGAAACTTAATGTGATCTTTTTGAATAAAGATCTTTTACACTGTCGTGGTTTAAACCCAGCTTGTTCACTCACCCCCCCCCCCCCCTTGCCCTCCCCCTACTCCTGGAGGGACAGAGAGAAGAATCAGAAAGAATGCAACTCCTACGGGTTGAGATAAGAACAGTTTAGTAACTAAGGTATAACACAAATCACTACTGCTGCCACCGATAATAATAATGATAAAGGAAATAACAAGGGAAGAGAATACAACACCTCTGCACCAGCCGACCGATAACTCACCCCCACAGCCCAACCAAGCACCGACCAATACCTCCTCCAACCCTGCCATCCACCAGCCCTTCCGGGTAACTCCCAGTTACATCCTGGGCATGACGTGCTGTGGTATGGAACACCTCTTTGGTCAGTTTGGGTCAGGTGTCCTGTCTCTGCTTCCTCCCGGCTTCCCTCCTCCCTGGCAGAGCATGAGGCTCACAAAGTCCTTGGACAAACCAAAACATCATTGTTATCAGCACCGCTCCCAGCCCGAAAGTCAAAACACAGCAGTGCACCAGCTACCAAGAAAGAGAAAAAAATGACTGCTACTGCTAAACCCAGGACATACACTTACAGATTTGTTATAAACAGCACCTTTTTCTAGATTAAAAGATTTAAATTTATTAAACATTTGTAAAAAGGATACTAAATTTGACTTTATATTATAGCAAATAAAACAAACAACATCCATCCATTCCGAGATGCCT
Source organism: Neopsephotus bourkii (assembly GCF_033783945.1). Classification (NCBI taxonomy): domain Eukaryota; kingdom Metazoa; phylum Chordata; class Aves; order Psittaciformes; family Psittacidae; genus Neopsephotus; species Neopsephotus bourkii. The sequence continues at coordinate 3,345,206 of NW_026901402.1, read as the reverse complement.
CACAGTTCAAGGCAAACGAAGGAATTATTCCTGTTTCAGATTTAAATTGTGGTGGTACTGTTCAGCCAGAGATCTAAACCTTCTCCTCTGTTTTAAATAAAAGAGAAAAAAAAGGCAACATAACAAGCAACATAACTGTTTCTGAAGGTAGTAAGTTAGCATATTTAGTCTTTTTCCCATTAGCTGATTGATGAAAGGCCCTGCTTGACAGGAGACAGGCATACCTTGACTTTTTGCAAGAGCTATATTTCTGCCCAGCACCATCCCTATGGAGAAACAGTGGCACCTAGCTGTCAGACAGGCTAACCACTCAAAGTGCTCCTGGACCACATCTTACAGGGATCAAGTAAAACTGCACGCTGACATAATTCAACAGTTCCTAATTAGTCACAAAACAAAACAATAAAATATCTTTACACGAAAAACACAAGTTTTCAGAAACACCTCATTTTGATTCTACATTCTGACCTCTGAGAAAGCCTCATGTTAGTCTCAAAACTTGGGATGTGAATTTGGTCTCTCATTTGGGAAAGAACATTAAAAGTAGGAGCATCTCTAGAAATTTGGGCCTGTATCTGTCAGAGGGCACAGGAAATGAATTCTCTGTACACATGCAAAACAGCTGCCTGTAGCAGTTTTCCCAGTTGTTATTACAAACTTTGTTTTCACGGGGGTCAATTACACACCCTGCAACTACTACAGCACACCATTCCCAGGGTTTAATGAGATAAGGGTAAGTCTTCTGTTCCTCTTTCTAGTTTTTCTTAGAAAACCTACTACTTTCACACACACACACACACACACACACCCCGCTCAGTTCTTCTGTTGTCCCAGCTGTCTGTTCAGTGAGGTCTCACAATTTGCTCATGGAAGTTGAATTCTTCTTTGACTAACTGTATTTCATGACAGAAGCAAGCTTGCTGTCAAACTGAGGTAGCTGGGATGAGAGATGTTTCAAAACGTTTTTAAGAATGACACATAAATTGTCTCATGAAATAATATTGTATTGATGCATACCATTACAACTATAAATTCACATAAAATTACTACAGTGCACGAACCCCAGAACAGTCTTGAAAGTTCTAAATCTACACCATACTGGAAACTAAACACATTTGATCCCACTCTAGTGTTAAATTCTGAAGGATTCTGAATGATAATATAGAAAATCACACAGAAAATGCCTGGATTCTTATAAAACACAGATTTATATTAAAGTCCTTTATAATGTTTCACATGCTTTGCAGTCATACAGCAGAATTCACCGAAGGAGCTTTTTGCAATCCCTCATAAACAGAGATGGAAATTAAATATTTTAATACTGTTATATGACTTGATTGTCCTTCAGCACCCGGAAAATGCTCAGTTCTGGTCACCTAATTTCACTAGATACAGCAGAATTTTGTTTAAACTACATTGACAACAGCAGTCTTTATAGAAGTTGGGATATTCAGAGAAATTAGCTTTATAAAATAGTGAATTATTTCACATATCCATCTTAAAAGTAAAGGCTAAATACCACAACATCAGGTAACGGCATTCTAAAACCTGTTTGGCACAGCTGGAACTGACGCAATGCAAAAACTAGAAACAGATTTCTTAGCAAGGAGCTGATACAGGTCAGGGAGTGTAAAGGAATACCTAATACTGATCTCCTCAGACAGGAAGATCTGGGTCTCATTTCTTATCATACAAGATTAAAGGGAAATCAGTGAAATCAGAATGCAAGAAATGGGTAAAGGGATCTTTTCACATGAAGTAATACTACTCTGAGGGCTACAGCCTAGAACACAGTGAGTACACAACAGACTTGGGGGGGGAAGACATTTTGCTTTAAAGCCTTAACCAACAGCTAGCAAAAGTGATTTAGGAAGAAATTCCCCATAAGTAATTATTTGGTGAAATCTAGCACCTTCACATGAACTCTGGTACCAGACACTGCTGAAGTGGGATACCACACCTCAGATTTGACACAGTATAGCAGTTCCTACATTCCTAAAATTCCTAGCAAATTAGATCTAACAGAATGCTCCTGCTGGGCTCACAAAAATTAAGGGTCTGTATTAGGTAGAATGTTGCTAGTATTTGCTCTAGTTAAAGATGAGCTATGTGTAAGCTCAAAACAAAATTCAGTAAGGCAGTGGAGCTTCAGCTGTCTTGGAAGAACACTTGCAGCATCCAATGGTCAGTGTAGACACTATTACAGGATTCCACAAAATAGTCTGTCAGCACAGACAATCATACCAATGTCTGTATTCCATGTAGTATTCAAAATGAATTTCAGTAACTACTTGTAATATCTATACATTTATCTATATATACACACATAATCTTTCTTCTGCTTATATCAGTTCAGTTTCTTTATCTCTAAAGAGGGGAAACTGACTTCTACTTTCTTTATCAAAAGTGGGAAACCCATCTTTGACATATATTATTCTTTCTGAAGCATTTTGCTAAGTTTGTTCAAATACCATCGTGTGCAAAAATTCTATGTTAGTACTTCCACTTAAATACAAATGAAGTACAAGATTAAGAAAAAAAACAAACAAAAAAGACAAAAAACCAAAAAAAACAAACAAACAAACAAAACAGACAGCAGGAGAGAGAGAATAGATAGATAATAAACAGTTTTCACATATTTTGGGTTCTACTCATGGAATTTAAAGCTAATGAAAACATAAATAATTAAAAATCAGTAATATATATCCTGAAATAATTTCTCCAAGCAATTGGCACGAACATGGCAAAAGTTTGTTATTGGTACATATGTTCAAACAGCTCCATTGCAGGTATCATGTGATTTTCCAACACATACTATTTTGCATGTCCTAATAATGACAGCAGACTGCTGCCATGTTTCCATTTTCTCCTAGTGCTCTTTTATCAACGGTTGCAGGTATTTTTTTCATGTTCCCGGGACAACATTTTTTTTCCTTGTTGCAAAACTAACTTTAAACTCCAAACATTAAAGCACTGGAAGGAAAAGAAAATGGTATGAAAAACGGTACTCTAAAATCCTTTTAAATTTCAATTCTAAGCTTAGATGTAGCTTTTCCATATTTAATCAAAAGCATTCAGGTGTCTGCTCTCAGAATTTAGCAGAAAACCACATGCCGACTATCAGCAAGTTGCAGGCCTTCAAAGTGCTTTGTGCATTGACCTCAACAAGTCAGACTGCTGAGGAATTGGGGATTCTGATTGAAGCAGGTTCTGACTTTTTGAAGCATGGTCTGAATTCACAATGTATTTAAAATCAGCTCGTGCTAACTATGAAGTAGTGAGCACCATTAATCCCCACTATTTAAGATTTTTTTTTCTCTTTTCAAATATAATTAATCAGTTGAAAGGATACTACCAAAGGAGGCATCACAGAGTAACTTCTATAAATAAACAGCATTATCTTGTGATAACTTGATAATTGCTACTTTAAAAAAAAAAATAATCAATTGACTACTATAGGCTATTGAATAGAAAATACAGAAGGAATATGAAGTAGAGATAGAGAGGAAGTATGCTGGAATAGATTATTTTGAAACAATAAAGAGAAACATTATTAATAAGATCATGATCAGAAAATAATAATGGCAGCTTTTTATTTTGCATAGTTCTTTTATTAACAAGCACAATATGCAACCCTTGGCAAAAAAACACCCTCCAATTAAAATGTTTGTAGATGTAATTCCATTATCTGAAATCATGTCTGTATACTCTAAGGACTCTGTTCAGGTGCCAAAAATAGGCATTTAGTGCCATGTGAAATGGCTCATGATTTTTAAGACATCTGCAAGGATCTAGCAAATATGACACATGCCTTTCTGGGACAGCAGTTGGAAGCAAGATAGGGTAACACTTTAGAAGCTTAGGGTCAGGCATCTTAAATGTCGCTACTCAACCATATTTGGTCAATTGATTCAAGACTTAAGTCACATATCAAATAATTGGGAATAATTACCAGCTGAAGTTTCTCAATCAGGCAATAAGGAAGCAATTCTATGTACATAAATGAATAACAAGCCATTATAAAGAGAGTCCTAATTAAAGATGTTACCGAATCAAGTTTGAAAGTCTAATTAGGAGTCTAAAATTATTTCCTGATAAATGTGCAAGTTCAATTCAATCACCAATTAGTCCAAAATTTTCAGTTAAACCACCTCTGTTGATTTGTAAACCTGAAACCGAAGACTCTCATCAGCAAATTTTCCACTTTAAGCAACAACTTCACTACTGCATTCAAGGGCTTGAGGATAATCCTCTATAGGAAAACAGGTGCAGTGGTCTGTCATAAACTCTTAACTGGCACCTGAATAAGGCTAAGGTGTCTGGAATTTTATGTAAGGTAAATGCAAGTCACAGATCACAGAAGCAATTATATGTCCCTGAAGACCTCTATATCAAGTTCTAGAGAAAGAATTATTTTTAATTACATATTTCCTCTGCAATCCACTACCAGATCTAATGGAATTTCATGGAATGGAATTAATAAAAACAAAAATTAAAAAAAAAAAAAAGGTTGTAGGTAAAATATAAACTCTATGTAAAACTATGTTCCGGGTGACTAGAGAGAGACATTATTGACTTCCATTACCAGATAAAATTTATCATACTGCATGAAGTCAGAAACAAATTCAAGCAAAAACAATGCAGGTAATAAGCCCATTACATTTACCAAGAGTTACTTGAGGAGTTTCTTCTATGAATTCAAATGTATTGTTTCAAAGTAGCTTCAGTTGAATATTTAGTCCTTCTAAGTCTGGAGATATTGTCTTCTTTCCTCATGTTAGTTCTACAGAAGAGAGCCCTTCTACTTGGGCCTGTGAGCTGCATAGCAAATCCTCATTTAGTTGAAGGGATTAAGGTACCCCATACCTTGGTTTCTAAAGGTAAAGGGAAGCCCGGCTAGTAAGTCTGAGATGAAAACTGAGTACCTTCACAGGGTCCCATTCTCCTGCTGTAGACAGTTCTGGAACTGGCATGCAAAGCCAGGGTTGCGCAGGGACCAAGCCTCTGTTTGTTGGATTTTTAATTTACTGGACATACTAGCAGCACCTAGAACTGCTTTAACAGGATCTTGTGTCTTCTGTTATTCTACAGCTCAAACAAGATTATCATGCTCTTTTTTTGGACTTAAACTTTTTAATTTTCTTCCAACGCAACAATTATTTTTACTTATTCTGACCATTTTTTGTTTTGTTCTTCTATATATAAAATGGGGGATACATAGAAAAATATTATTTATTCCAGAAAATTGTCTAATATCATAAGTCTTAGTCACATCAGAACACCACTCTTACATAAGTAAGACAGGGAGAAAGTGCAGTAGACTACACAACGTGGAAAGTCATGTCACAGGAAAGTAAGCTGTAGAAAGATATTTCAATTAAAGAGCTTGATAAATATCAGGAATGAGCATATCTAATTATATACATGCAGAGAAAAAACAGAAATGAGAAAATATACAAAAACACATATGACAGAAGAGAGTATTTGCCTTAAGTAAAACCATATGAGTAGATATGAGAAAAGTTACAGCAAATTTTTAAATGACAGTAATTTTTTTATATTGACAAAGTTAGAAAATTCTGGCAGTTCAGACTACATCAGCAAATTGTTTTTACTGTGACAAATGTAGTCAAGGTGCATCTTACTAAGATTTTGCAGGTTTACTACACTACTTGATCTTCTTAAATATCTGCTAGCTGGAAACCAACCAGGGCCAGGATAATTTTACAGTGGTAATCCAAACAATGTAAGACACAAATAAAATGAAAACAAAGCCCAGGAATGTCTGTGGGGGAAAAAAAAAAAAAAGTTTAACTTCAGAATAAGTCCAAGGTAAATGTAGCCCAATTAAGACTAAAACATCATTTACAAATACTAACATTACATTCCTTTTATTGAAATGACCCATATTGAATAGAGCCTAAGTGCCTCTTAATGAATATGAAATCTTTCTATGGAACATGAAGCAAGCTTGTGCCTATAATGTCTTGTTAGCTGGAACTACGTACCAGCCTACCTGTGTTGTGCCCACACACTAACTTTTGTCAGCACCCAAAGACTTTACTCGAAGAGGCAAACAGAGCATGCAGAACAGGAAGGAGATGTTGGCTTGAATACTACCTTAGCCCTCAAATCAGGTGAGTTGGTAGCCTCACCCATATATGCACACCTTCATACACAGCCTAAAAAAAACACCCTGTGCTGCTCAGCTTTGGAGTTCCACCACAAGGATGGGGTGTGTGCACTATAGGCATCCTGGCAAGAAAGATCCACTTCAGCCATAAGCACAGCATGTGGAGTACCTGAAATACCAAAACTGTTGCTGCCATAAATGTGGATGAAAAACAAGCAAGACACAACTGAGCTGCAACCAGCTCTGTGAATGTAAGCACAGCTAACCATGTAGCACTAACACGCTATGGTTATACAAATGCTGACAAGGCTGCTACTTGGTCTAGTTGGGACAAAGTTAGCTTTCCCCACATCAGCCTGCATAGTGCCATGTTTTCCATTTGTAGCAAGAATGATGCAAATAACACGCCAGTGTTTTGCCTATTGTTGAGCAGCGCTCACACAGCACAAAGGCTTTCTCTCCAACACCACCAGTAGACCTACAGGTCTTTTCATAAAATCATAAAAATTGGTTAAAGTTGGAAGGGACCTTAAAGACCATCTAGTTTCAACCCCCCTGCCATGAGCAGGACATCTTCCACTAGACCAGGTTGCCCAAAGCCCCTTCCAACCTCGTCTTGAGCACTGCCACACTGAGGAATGGGGTAGCCACAACAATGTCTGGGCAGCCTGTGCCTGACTACCCTCATAGTGAAGAATATCATTACACCATTTACCATGAATCCTACCTCTTCTACTGAAGCCATATTTTAAGCTGTCACAGTGAAAACACTGCTGTTGACACATTCCTGGATGCAGCTCAAAAGAAGCCAAATGCTGATTTACAAGGATGAATAAAACAACCTACAAAACCTCTGCAGCTGCTGGTTAAATGATATATTATTTTGTATTTTAAGGACCTTAAAGTATTAAGTATTTTAAGGACCTTAACTATATGACACACTGAAGTAAAACCCTTTGGAGTTATTACATTCTATCAGGTAGCTAATATGTTTTTAAAAAAATACTCTAAATGTATTTACAGGCTAGAGAGTAACAATCTGTCACGTAATTCATGTTTCTGAAGTCTTTAATATGGTACATACATTTGGTAGGGGTTTTTTTTCCTCCAAGGAAAAAGCAGTGGCACTCCTGATTACATCATGCTAGAAAAATTGCCTCTCCAGCTTCTTGGCTGCATTAAACAAATGAAACTACTGTACATTATGTAAACACTTGTAAAAATGTCACTGGAAATTAAACAAGTTTTGTCAAGCTCTTGAGGAAGATTTCTGCAGGTATTTCTCAGCATAAAGGATTAGGACTGCTTGGAGAATCACAACTCTCATAACTTGCAAAGTCTGATTTTGTCCTGCACAGGAATGAGCTGGAATAAAACGAAATAGTGTAGAAAAAAAAATCACTTAGGGGCAAGTATCTGCTCAGCTTACTCTCCCTGAAAGAATCAACCACAGTACATCAAAATCCTTCTTTTCCAGAATGCAACACAAAGTGAAAGGCTTTGACATACCAACAGATAGCAAACAGGAGTATCTGAGTCAGCCCAATACAGCATATTTCTTGAAAATAACAGAGCATTCCATACAGACACAGAAATCAGTAATTTTTGTATTTTCAGTCCATAATCTTACATACAGGTTGTGCATCCATGTTCTTTCCTCAAGTAGCAAAGCTATTTACAATATCCTCACCATCCTCATGAATCACTCTCCACTTCTGCTAGTTTCACTGGAAAGCAGACAAAACCAACTTTTTAATTTCAAACTTTGGATGTTGGACATGGTGGAGGAGAAGGAAAGCTATTTTGTGATGGTGTTTTTCCAGAGCCAGGTTACTGTAATGAACCAGAGTGAAGTGTAGGCACTAGCAGAAGGTAGAAAATCCTTATGCTAGCTTTGTCAGAGGAGAAAATGTGATGTGAAACTAAATGCCCTATTGCAGTAGGGGTTGTACTGTGTAACTTAGTCCTTGTACCCATGTTTTCCTACATGTGAAGTACATGAAATAATCCTTATCTATTTCCAACTAATGGTGGATCTGGGTATTAATGATCCCTAAATAATCAGGAAACTCTGTTAAGCATGTCTTTTAAAAAGTTGGGGTTTTTTTTAAGTAGCTTTAGCTATTCTTATTATAATTGTTTTGAAAATTGAAGCTGCTGTCTCTTTGGAATTTCACAATTTCACCCTTAAACCAAGCACCTAGACTTTCAGAGCACTCCAAAGACCTATGAATTCTCCCCATTCAAACTACTGCTGTCCAGGCTAATTTAAATTATGCCTTTTTCCTCTTAGGAAAACTTCTGAAATTAGAATCTTGTCAGTTGATTGGCAATTGGCATAAAGCCAGGAGGATATAATTCTCTGGTATGCACCATTAAACCGCACAGTGAGGATTAATTAGTACTGTAAAAGCACTTTGAAAATGAAATGTGCTGTATACTAAATAATTATTATTTTTATTATTATAACATTGTAAGAAAATTAGCAAGTGACTAGGAGACAGTTTACAAGACCTCCCACTGAAAATTACATTAAGTAGCCTAATTCTGAGACATCACCCAAATAAAAATTATCCACCTCTACATACATCTAAATCTGTTTCTATAAGGCGTCACAATACATCAGCATTGGTAACATAGGTGGGTTCAGATATGTGATCAGTGAAGAAAAAGGAATTTGCATAGTAATTCACAAGGCATTCCTATGAAAGCTTGTTTGCCTATTATCTACTGTAGCCACATATATGCATATATAGGCAAATATCATTTCTGAATACCCACAGAAAATTAGGTGCATAATTCACTTTGATTAGTCACTTGTTTTACTAACTAAATTAGGACCTGATTCTCAATACATCCTTTGCAATATCAAGCACAGCATGTACTTAGTTCTCAAAGGTTTTATACAAAAAAAAAGGTTTTCTTCTCACTGATAAAAAACACAGATTTCCTATGATTCTGGACAACATGTCTCTCCTCGAAGGCTAAATGACTTGAATTAGATTTTCCCAAATATTCTGGACTGATTTATAACCATCTTCATAGATGGGTATAGTACAGGACTGTCTGTGGATAGGACTAGTGGTGTTCTTAGATAATTACACAAAGCTTTATAAGGAATACAGGACAGCCTAACAAGGAATCTTCCTCTTTTTCTTCGATGTAAAATGAAATTGGGCCAGGATAATTGTATATTATATACTGTATGTAGTAAAATAATCATAGTGCCCATCCACTGATGACCTGACATTCCTCCTTGGACAAACACAACCTCTTCAAGAGACTGCAAACAATGCACATACGGAATCTTGGTTAAACAATTAGGTGAGGCAACATGTATTCCTAGCTTTGGTGAAGAAACACAAGTACAAATGGAATCATGTGCAAATTGGAGCTATGGCATCAGCCTCTACAAAAGTAGAAATGTGTGATATCATAAGTAATGCTCAGTTATCACTTTAAACTTGCTTAATAGCTGAATACAGCATACATACACAGCACATACAGCACTTAAGGATCAACTTTTCTGGGGTGAAAACTGAGATTTTGGGAGTGAATCATCAGAAGATTTGCCTACCTTCCTTCAGCTAATTATTTATTTCCTTGCTCAGCAAAGCAAGAGGCATTTGCAGACTCTAGTGTAATAAATAACAGTGACCCATGAATAAATCTACACAGTGGAACACAGTAAAATCTTACACATAATTTGCATGAAAAATGCAGTTTTGAGGCTCTGATTCAGACTGATATTGTCCCCCCTTTTTTTTTCTTCATATTATTTCACCTGTGTGCCCATGCCCAGAAAAACTGCAGAACGGCCTAATCTGTCTTTCCAATGAATAATCTAAGCCTTAGCTCCAGCAAGAAGTGGTGTTTCCTCATTAAATAGGTTTGCATAAAGCTATGTTCTGCTTAGGTTTTGGGGTCAGCTTCTCATTTTTAACAGACAGGATGCTTTCTAAGGTATATATTGTGAATTAATGGCAGCAGCAATGCAGGTTTTTTTAGACACCATTAGTCAATTCCCTGGTTAAACAGAAGTTGTTGCAAGTGCAACAAGAAAGACGTCTGTGGTGGAAGACAGATGGGAAGCACATTCAGCACATTCTGTGGAAGAAAATACGGGGTGTTATATATCAAAAGTCATACAAAATGCAATTCTGGATCTATGACAGTACATGAAATTTGTTAGTGCTAATGTACAGTCACAGAGCATGGAAAAGATCAAATGGAATGTCATTTATCTATTATTTACTTTAGTTTTGAGGACTAGCAGGCAGACTGCTACTCTTTAGAGACTCATGCTGTTAGTTCAGGTTAAATCCTGGTGAAAAATGCATGCAACCTCTGGCTCATTCCTTCCCTGCCCTTGAAAGCTTCTTGAGAAATGAAAAGTTTACTTATCACCAACTTCAAACTCAACAGAGAGAAGTTTATAGACACTTGCTATAGCCACAAGAGAATTTCTAGAACAATTTGGACTAAAATAAACCTTTAGATGGTCATTTATATATTCATTTCCTCCATACTGTCAGCAATAATTAAAATAACCATTCCAAAAAGAAGATTCCTAACCTTGCATGTCTCCCTCCTCATTAAATTGCTTGCTAAAGTTAATTTCTATCAACATCTTATGTAATATTTAGCCTACATATTTCTTCTATAGTTTTAAAACAATTCTTCTTCAACCCTCATTTCCTAATAGGTATAACTGATCCTTGTCCTATGCATTCTTTCATGCATTTGTGACAGCTGTGTTTATTCTCTGGTTATTTATTTAATTTGAGGGTCAAAGAACATAACTAATAGAATATCCTGACATGGAAAATTAAGTCAAACATTGTGGAAATCCTGATTAAAAGCTCGCTCCTGCAAAGTGCTGCATGACTTCTACCATGGAAAATATGCTCTCAGGTCTCTTTCCAGGAGCTTGGAAAGATTTGGTAATGTTCTCAATCAAATATATTTATCATATTTGGATATTTTTGATATATCAGTTCCACATCTGAGATTTATTCTCAGGTTAGGCCTAAATATGTCTATCAAATCTTACAAAATCAATAATAGTTTCAAGAAATTATAAATGTCAGCAATAATTAAATAAAAATAACCCCCCCTTGGCCTTTACTAAGCTAGACAATTCTTTTGTTTATGAAGTTTTGCAAGAAAAATATTTTTACAGGAAATGCTTGGGATAATATTAATCCTGGAAAAATGATTGTCAAGGCAAGATGTGTAGCAAGCATTTTCATTCTTAAACAATCTCAATTCTAAGACATTTAAAAAATCCAAAAGTAAGCACAGACTTCTATTATTTGGGAATTCTATTATTTGGGAATTAATTCAAAATTAATTTTATTCCAATTTTAAGAATAATTTTGAAGAAGTTTGATAACTATCTGTTAGAATGTATCAAAAGCCAAAAGAATTTTTCAGTTTAGCACTCTCTAGAAAAAAGTTGCCAGATTCAGAGCAAGTCTCTCTAAAATAAGGTACTCCAAAAGAGCATTTAAGGTATTTAAAATTGCATAAACCCCATAATACATATTACCCGTGTCATACAGACAACTTCAGAAACCAGCCTTCCAAGCCTCTGTTCAAAAACAACCTGTGACATTATTTATATTTCAGCTCATGTGCTAGACCACTGACTCATTCTGCATCTAGATTAAATCTTACAATGGTTAGCAAACAGTTGGAGTACAGTAACTCAGCCCTGTCATCTATTCCTGCATGTATGCTGTGACCGCAGTACTTCATAACTGCGTATTAACACTAGCAACTCAATCATTTGGTGCTGGTGTAAATGACCTCAGTGTACACTGTGTCACAATGTACAAGAAGAACTGCATCAGCCATGTGTGTTAACAGCATAGATGAAGCCAGCATGCTAACATGACCACAAGCAACGACCACACTCACAGATTCAAAACATTTCTTGAGAACTGTCCCAAAAAAAGCAGGAAGTTATAGAGTCATTTGTGTTGCAAGGGAGCTCTTTAGCCCCTCTGATCTAACTAGCAGTTAAAGAGGTACTAACTTCGATAGCTCTTTGCATAAAGGCATGGAAAAAGACAGAGCAGCTTTGTAAAATTAATCAACCCATTGTATTTTATCCCAACTACATAAGAGTATGGGAGCAACCTAAAAAATTCTATCACTTCTTGATAGTGTATTGGCAGAAAGCGAATTGTGGGATCAAGCCAAAGGGATACACTCCCTTCAATGGGACATTCTTCACCATGAAACTCATCCAGGAGTACTGGCCCATCAGCTGTCAAAAGAAGCAGGTTGAAAGATAGCTTTCTACAAACTAGTCTCACAATATTCAATACATTTCCCTCCATGTAGGAAACTGGAAAAGAAATTGTATAAAGTACTTGAAATTTTTTAAATTATTCACAAAGTTGTGTTTAAATAGTACAGGTACTTTAAAAAATGTCAATACTATCCTTACTTTTGTAATATAATAGCTCTATTCCTTCAAGCCTGATACCACAGTCCTTGGCAACGCTTAGGACCAGGAGCTAACAAAATGATTCCAGTCAAGAATATAAGATGACAGTTCACGATGTAAAAGAGCTTCAAACAAGTTTCTAAAAAAAAATAATCCCAAAAAGCAGGCTCTTTGTTGTGGATCTTCTCTCTTAATATCAGGTGGATAAATGAGATGCATAACATGGTAACCCAGTTATTGCAGGTGTCTCTGCAATCTTTAGAAATAAAATGGAGACCTCCAAAGAATGATTTAAAATTACCTAAGGTCTGAATTGCTATTTGTCTCTCCACAGGCATGGCATTTCTGCCTCTTATTTAACTGAAGCACCTAAGAATGTAAGATTAGGTGGAATCACATGATAAGTACTGTATGTATTTCCCTGAATGTTTGTGGGTTTTGACTCCAACTTATTATTGTTATTACAAGACAACCTAAATCATAATGCTGATAATATAACAGGCATTAAAGATTTCTGAAAAAGTTATAAGAAAAATATTATGAATTTAAAATACCCTCCAAAAGAGTACATAATTCCTTCAAAATTTCACAAATGTTTTCTTATTTTCCAAACATTTCAGCTTTACTAGGATTTAATATATTCTTCTTTTAGCATACAAAACTCAGTGCAGTACTTCTCCAGCAGTCTCCAGATTCATTACAGTAATCCTGTGAGACTGATTGTCATTGCTTTGACTGCAGACATCCCAGACTGTGACTGCACAATCATATTTACTCTCACCCCTATACCCCACCAAGCTTCTCTGTGTAAACCTGTTTCAGCTGCAAATGACAGTGAAAATTTCCTGATGGATTTATGCATCTAAATTTCCGGAGAGGGAGAAAATTCAAATCTTCCATAGCACCTTTACTTTCCTGCCTGAATTTTCCTTCCTGAATGGATTGTATGTCTGCAGAAGCTAGAAGCAGGAAATAATGCAGTGGTAAGCCAGTGTAAATAAATGACTGATTTGAATCCTTACGTATGTAAGGAATCAAAGGCCCTATCATGAACTCCAAGCTTCCCCTACATGTCTAAATTTTGCTATTAGATATTATATTCCAAAAGCATCCTAGGCACTTAAAATCTCGCCTTGACCTTTAATGTGGGAATCAAGGCAATTAGATTGATTTACATCAGGTAAAAATCTGATTTTTCCTTTTTAAGTCATGTACTCTACATATTGCAGTGATACTGTGGTACATATGCTTTAGTATTGAGAACTGCCATGAATAACTACCACAGTAATTTTGTAAGATATAAATTATTACTAACCCCAGGCCATAATACATCATGAATTCCAAAGCTTTTTAATTTAACATGCATATTTTGTGTATTTGAGGATGAAAAGTGCCCTTTTTAGGCTGGCTCTGTTTTGATTTACACCCTTAGGACCATGACTGAGAAATGTTATTTCACACACAGAGGGAAGGAGATCATAACTGAATAATGTAAATATTGTATATATTAATATGCATAAAATAGATTGCTTCCTTTCACATATTATGAATGCTCCTCAGTGCACAACTTCAGATATTTGAGACAAGAAAGGAAAATTGCTAACTGAAAAAAAAAATAAAATGCAAGAGGCCATGATTATGACAGTTTAAGACACAATATTTATACAAAATGGTTATGACTAAGTGCAAGAAGCACATAACTGCCTGTGATTTGATTGTATGCTACTGCTAAAATATGCCTAAAAATAATGCCTTCAAATCAGACTATGCTTGTATATGATACAGATGTTGCTAAAAGTTCCACGTTTACACAGGATATATTCAGTGGCCATTCAGATCATAACAAATTCATCTGACTATAATTAATGTTTGGGAGGAAATAGAATTTTTTGCCATGAGAAAATTTCTATTTCAAGCCAGTATTTAATAAGTATTTTTTAAAGTATTCAGAATTAATTTTAAAAACATCTTAAGAATTTACAGGGGTTTATTTAAACAAAAAAATTAACACTACTACAATAAATATCACCAAGTACTTTAAATCAAACACCTGGAAAAGAATGAGAGCTTTGTCAAGACAGGATGTAAATTGTCATTTCATTTTAAAATGTCATTTTAAAGTGAAAATTTTGTAAATTTTTTACTCCAGTTTAAATTCCTTATAAATTGACATTTTCTGATGCAGGTTTCGTATTAATTTCTATGACAGTAAGACTAAACATAATTTACTGTATGACTAAACATAATTTACTGTATGACTAAACATAATTTACTGTACAGATACAGTCACCAAGAGGGGGTGATATTGATCAGTGATTACAATGATCCTCTTTTCCTCTTGTCCAGCCTAAAATATTTCTTTTCCTCAGCTTCCTGCACTGGAAGTATTGACTTCTTTGCCCACTCGAACATACAAGGGAGGTCACCAAGATACTATAGATCTTGCATACAAAAAATTGCCCTACAGCAGCTTCAAAGTTCTCTGTTCTTTACATTGTGCTCTACATCCCTTTTTTCCTCTCCACTTCCTGTCAATGGAAAATGGATGCACAAGAGCCAAAAGCTTAAAGACTCTGCCAGAACATCTTCAACAAGAGCTGCACAACACACAGCACAACTACAGGGTGAGCTAGAGATGAGAAAAGGAGTACAGGCTGACCAAGGCAACCCAGGAAAACTCCAGAGACATCTCTTGAACATGGGCTGAGCTCTCACTTCTTCCAGTTTTTCCTCAACACCAAGGAAGAGCTCTGTATAATTCTGACATCATTTCATCTCAGCTTTCAGATGCAACAACAATTTTCCACTGTGCAGGCCTGTATTTCTGTAACGGATTTTCACTGATATGACTTCTGTGAGAGCAATAAAAGTATCTTTCCTTGCACAGTAAGATATACGTGCATTTCTCAAAGTGGATTAACAGTTTCGTTTATGGGTAATGTTTTCAAGCTCTCCAGTCAAAAATACACTGTTTTGGTTATTTCCTTTCCTCTGTCTACCTATGTATTATAATAGCTTTAGTCATCACATCCAACTATCAGATAGAAAAAAAGGAACATTACCTGCCAATTTTTGACAAAGTAACATTATTGATTGCAAAAAAAAAAAAAAAATCAATAATTTTATTCTTTATCTCAATAATGGCAAATGTATCATGGCAGTATTCTACATCCTGCTAAAATAACAATGAATGCTACAACCCATAAAGGGGAAAAAGAAATGTTCAGGTGTGTCAGTGTTTAAACATAGGTAATACTAATTCAGACATAAGCACACATAAAAATGTCCTGGTGTTCTGCAGTTTCTCAAATTGTTAGCTCTGTAGAATAATGTCTGTGTCCTTGCTGTACTTCTCAAACAGCATAATGGCACACTGACACAGACATCCAGGCACTCTCAAAATGTAAATAAAATCACAATTAAAATAATGATGGTGATGCCTTTCACTTTTTGAGTAAAGAGCTGAAATGTGCTCTATTCCCTACCTCACAAAGGATAACAATATTCCATTTGATGAAATATTATGTATAATTAGTGCCTAGGTTCCTGACTAGAAAGTCCTTCTTGTTTAAAAAAATAAAAAACATCATAAATGCAACATAAACATAAATCACAAGAGGAAGGGAGGTAAGGATGGCCCCTTGTGTTAATCAAAATAATTAAGGCATATACTTTCAAGGGTAGTTAAATATCTAATTTTAATTGTAAAATATTGAAACTATGTGCCTAAGCATTCTTCGGAAACCTGGGATTAAACAGGTGTGGTGACTACTTCTACTGAAATAGCCAGGGCTTGGTCAGTGCGCTTCAAAAGCCCTGGTTCAACCAATGCTCCTGTCATACCACTGTAGTACACGGCAAGCCCAGGATTAGAGCTAGAAATCCATAAATCTTGACACAGATTACTTCAGTGAGGGGGAAAAGCAAGTGCAGTGGTTTACTGAGGGTTATACCATCCTTTAACAGGGATCCACCCATAAAGAACTGGATAAATAGCTAAATACAGCCCTGGCTTGCAAACAGAAAACACAGCTAATACAAAGAGAAGGCAATCACTATTGAGTGCCAACAAGAACTTAGACAAGCTCCCTCAGATTGAAGATCTACCAGCCAAATGATTAGTGCAATGAGGCCATACTGCTTTATAGCATAGCACTGTACAAGAGAAAAAATGTTTCCTGGAAGAATTAATCTCCCAAGTTCTGGTCTGCAATGCAGCCATGTCTCATGATCAACAGGCTTTTCAGTGGAAGTACAGAAATTCAGAAGCATGAATCTATGTCAGAGACAAACTTTGACAGAGTAGTGGATTTATTTGCGTGTAACAAAAGAAAAAAGTGCAACTGAAGCTTTTCCCAGTGTAGGATTTGTAACATCTTTTTCTAATGTAAGTAAATTTAAGATCTTCCTACATTCTTTCTCTCAGAATCTCACAGAGATGTTTTGTCTCTGACCACTAAAATTTGTAGGACTTTAGTGTCTTTGAACTGAACTATCCAATTTGCTGGAAATAAGCTATTGAATAAAAAAGCAGAGGCAGAGGACAGATGCAGAGACAGTACAATGCCATACACTTTTGTTCCCTAGAAAATGAGGCTAATAAACATAGTAACTTTTATGAAGATGATTTTTCGTATAAATAACTGCCTTTTCTTCGTGTATGTATTTCCATTATTACTGTTTAATGTAAATTACTATCTATCCATACAGTTTCAGTTATCACCAGGATATTTAAAAGGGAAGAGTAAAAAGCCAAAAAATAGATAAAATGTTTTTCAAATATTTTTGAGTATATTGATTTTGCCTTCGAATTTGAAAGGCAATTTAGGGGGTGTCTATTAATCTGAATTGGAAATAAAAATGTCTCGTGATTCCTTCACCCCACGAACTAAATTATAACCATGAATTTCTGAGATGTACTGTTTCATACGATGAATTCTTCTACCAGCCATCTACTTAGGAAATCTTATGAAATCCTCCTAACAAAGGCTAACCTGCAGATTTAATAAGGTAGTAAACTTTACAGGGCAGAATCATCTAAAAATTACAAGACAGATATAATTTGATATTATTTCTTTATAACACAGTTAACCACAAAGCATGTCGTGGCAGTTTAGTTAACAATCTCCATTCATTTCACCATGCATAATAAAACTAAACATATGAAAAGCAGTTTAATTAAAAAGCTTATGCTCTTTTTAAGCTGTCTGAGTTCTTAGTCTTCAGTACTGATTTATTTCCCACAAGTTCCCAGATTTGAAAGGAAAGCAAACAGTCATGTAAATTAACTAAAAGGTCATTACTTTTAAGGGTAGATTAACATAAATTATAAATATCAACAATAAAGATAGAATTCTCTTTTACTCAAATCATACTCATATTTTAAAAACAAATGGTGTGTATCAAAAAATGGTGCATATCTACTCACAGTAATAATGCTGCTCTAAAATCTTACCAAAAAGTTCAATAAAAACATATTTGCATCTAGCCAAATAAGCTAACAATAGTCAAACACAGAAAATGCTCTTCTGCATTCTTGATAAAAGAATGATGAAAACGCACTTTAAGCAAAGGGGGTTTGTTATTTATGCAAAGTAAATGAGTGATGATAGATCAGGTTTTAAACTAATTCAACCAAACACTCTTATTCTCATCAGTGCTTTCCTATAACTGCAGTGAAACAGCACCAGATTTTGCCTAGTGCTGCTGTCCAAAAAGCCACATTCTCTTGGTCTCAGTTCTATGATTATTCTGTTTCAAATGGGTTTTATACTCCTACTAACACCATAACATCTAAATGCCATCTAGGGAGGCATAAAGCAACAGTAATGCTCTCTCTAACAGGTAGTGCATTATTTTTCTCATCCTTTCCCTGGAATAAGAACTGCATTTAAATTACAGTGCTTGAGTTGAGTTAGCTACCATGCTATACTGCTAAAGTGCTTCCATTGAAGAGGTCCAGGCAGCTTCTGCTTTGGATAGAAAGGGGTGTTGGGTCATTAGTTACATATCTGATTTCCATATTCCCGTTATTTAATTTTACCAAAAGTTTTTGTTTTCAGTATCTCTTTAAAGGAGCTGGATCTAGACAGTTATCATTCACAAATGTCTAGCTGTATGACAACTTCAAAACAATTATTTACTTTGTTATTTTTCTTCACAGTTCTGCTGTATGATGTCAGAGGTTTTCTCATCAAAACAATTTTTCCTTTAGAATTTATTATAGTGTCACTTCTAAACACCATCTGACAAAAGGAGAGAGTTTTGTTCCCATCCAAAAACTTTAAGGAAAATTCATCAAAATTACTAAAATTTCCTCTTCACTTGTAGAACACTGACTACCAACCCTCTCAGTGAAGAACCTTTTTCTAAAATCCAGTGTAAACTTCCCCCAACAAAACTTCATTCGATTTCCTTGTGTCCTGTTACTGGTCAGACACGGGTTTCTGCTTCCCTTTGTGGAAACTGTAGACTGCAATTAGGTCACGCCTCAGCCTTCTCTTTTCCATGCTGAATAAATCAGGTGACCTCAGCCACTCCTCCTAAGTCTTGTGTTTGAGACCTTTCACCATCTTGATTGTTCTCCTCTGGAGACACTCTAATAGCCTGATGTCCTTCTTATAGTGAGACACTCACAGGATGCATCCCTGGGTCTTTATGGAACTGGCAGATCAAGCGGCTAAGCCACTAGCCATCATATCTGAGAAGTGATGGCATTCTGGTGAGTTCCCACTGACTGAAAAAGGGGAAACAATCCTCAGATTTTTTGAAAAGGGAATAAAGGAAGACACAGGGATTGACTACTTACCAGTCAATCTCACCTCAGTGCCTGGTAAGATCATAGAGCTGATCTTCCTAGTAACTATGCTAAGGCAGATGGACAATAAGGGGGTGACTGGTGACAGCCAACATGACTTCACTAAAGGCAAACTGTGCCTGAAAAATTTGGTGGCCTTCTACGATGGGGCTATGACGGTGGTGGATAAAGAAAGAATGAATGACGTCAGTCATCTACCTGCACTTGTGCAAAGCATTTGGCACTGTCCCATATGATATCCTTGTCTCTAAACTGGAGAGACATAGATTTGCTGGATGGAGTGGTTAAAGGACTGGCTAGATGTTCACACTCAAGTTGCGGTCAATAGCTCAATGACCAAGTGGAGATCAGTGACAAGTGGCATTCCGCAGGGGTTGGTACTGGGGCCAGCATGGTTTACATCTTTGTCAGTGACACGAACAGTGGGACTGAGTGCACCCTCAGTAAGCTTGTGATGACACAGAGCCATGTGGTGCAATTGACACAATGGAGGGAAGGGATGCCATCCAGAGGGACCTTGAGAGGTGGGCCCAACAAGGCCAAATGCAAGGTTCTGATCCTGGGTCAGGGCCATTTAAGCACAAATACAGCCTTCGGGAAAAAATCTGGGGAATACTGGTTGATAAGAAGCTCAATGTAGTCTAGCAATTTATGCTTGCAGCCCAGAAAGTAATATTTGCCTATTTCATGACAGAAAGCTGAATATCTGTGATATTTCCATATTGACCTTTCCTATCAAATTTTCACTGCTGGTATCTCACGTTCATTGAAAGGTATTTGGCACTGATGATGCAGAAGTCTCAATATACCTTTATAGACATGAAAGGCAGCAGGATTTCAAACTCATTCATACTAATATATAAATTCATTGAAATACAAGTCAAAAGAAAAGCCATTTCTCAGAGGTTCAGCTGAACATTGTCAGAGATTTGGTTACCCTCACACTTGCAGATTTGCCAGAAAAGCAAAAATATTGTTCATAATGCTGACAGTTCCGGCAGTTTTTGGGGTCTTGACTTTTTTTCTCCTTCAGCAGCATTTTGGCCAGCCCTAATCTATACTGTTAGTTTTGCCTATGACTGAGTTAGGTATCTTGTTATAGCACGCAATGATATATCTGTCCCTAACCACAAACTGACAGGGTTATCAGTCACAAAGTAGCCCATATTTGAACTGAGTTAAAATGAAATACACATCACTGAGCAAGACCTCTTCTATGTTACACTTTAGTGGCTTTATCATTCTTCAGTTTGATTGACCATTCACTGAAGTCAGTGTAATAAATGAAAATATCTCTGGTTTCCATATTTTTTTCTTTATATTGGTAGGTCTGTAACTTAACTAGATAATAGCTGACGTATATGCTTATTTTTTCCCTTCACTAATTTAAAATAAGTACATGACCTTCTTGATGGTTCTGAAGAATACATCCATTTATCACATGTACTATGAAGAAATTTCCAGCTTTTTATCCATACCTTTTGCTAACCGGACTCCAAGTTAATATGAAACTGCCATCCAATGTGTTCTGTGATAATGGCAAACTATCAAATGAGAAACTTTCTCACTGAACTTTGTGAGAATAAAGAAGACAATTACCTCTAATCTAGTCTGTCAAGTTCCTGCTTGGAAATATCTCCAGCCCCTGAGGACTGATAGTTTCCTAATAATGCTTCAAATCAACAGGGCACAATTCTTCAATTCATAGTCTCTACAATGCATTAGACTTTCAGAAGGAAAATGCAGGTTCAGTTCTACTAACCTATTCTTAACTGCAATAATAACTATATGCCAGCATTTCAAGTACAATTAATATAATAGGAAAAGATGAGACTATATTAAAAACCTTTCCCTTGGCTACAATTAAAAAAATCAGATTAAAAACTGTAAAGATTAAGAGAGCATAACAGTAAGGACCCTCAGAAACACTCATTCCTCAAGTACAAAAAGAAGATTTTTGCATATTTAACCCTGAAAGAAGACCTAGTAGTTGCAACTGAAATACAGAACAGAGATGGTTCTGGAAATGAAGAATGCTCACTTCAGTTAAGTTCACTATCTTTCTCTACTTGAGTACACATGCACACAAGATAATTTCCTATGATACTGAATGCAAAACGAAAAGCAAAGTATTTACCTTTTACTGATTTGCTCTTTGAATTACACTGTGATGATATAGGAGAGGTTTCAGGTCTTAAATTAAAATTATTACGAGTCCAGAGAAGGTAATGAGTTCAATACCTACTCACTTCAAAGTTATTGCTAAAGTTAAACTTAAGATACACTGTGGATAAAAATGCAAATTTGTGAAGTCTAATGAGACAAAAGTCTAAAATGTCCTGTAATTAACAAGATTAACAAGATTCAGGACATCACACAAGCAAGTCAGTCTAATTTTATCCATAGAAACACTCTTCTTACATCTTTCTCCCAACTGTCAATCACAGTATCAAAGGCCAGACTAGAGTCATTGTTAATGAAAAATACATACAGAAAAATCCTGCAACCCTAACAACCTGGGAAAAAGAAATTCCACCCCCAAGATGCTGAATAATCCTGTCCACAAAAACTGCTAGAATCCATGAAAACAAGAAAACTGTTAGCAATTAAAACAGTATTAAAACAGACCAAAAAATCAGGGAAATGCTTCAATAAAGAACATAATTTCCTGCTTTAAAATATTTTGCTGTGCAGCAGTCTCTCTTACTGTCTTCCCAGGTAACAGTACCTTAATCACAACACCCGGTAAGATGGTAAATGAACAAGGAAGACTTTGTGGGTCCAGAGGAGAGCAACAAAGCTTGTGAAGGGTCTGAAGCGCACATTTGATGAGGAGCAGCTGAGGGAACTGGGGTTGTTTAGCCTGGAAAAGAGAAGGCTCCGGGGTGACCTTACCACTCTTTACACCTAGGTCGTATTGAGGTGGGGGTCGGTCACTTCTCCCAAGTAACAAGTGACAGGACAAGGGGAAATGGCCTCAAGCTGAGCCAGGGGAGGTTTAAGTTGGATATTAGGAAAAATTTCTTCACAGAGAGGGTGATCAGGTGTTGGAAGAGGCTGCCCAGAGCAGGGGTGGAATCACTATCCCTGAAATTATTCAAACTCTGTAGATGAGGCCCTTAGTGACATGGTTTAGTGGTGGTCTAGGCAGTTCTTGGGTAATGGTTAGATTTGATGATCTTAAAGACCCTTTCCAACCTACCTGATTCTATGATTTTTACTTCTGAGATCCAGGATTTATAGGGAGAGACCATGCATTTTATAAAATTTAAAAAACCACACATCTTCTATATTATTATAACTTATTTGCTAATTGCCAAACCAGACTTTGAATATACCAAAGGCTATCAACATTTCCAGTAGCTTTCAAATTTACACCAGGGGGCAAATAATAGGTATTGAATATTGCATTAGGTGTAGATTAATTTCAGCATAAAGCATGCCTTTTTGCTCATACCACACTTATTTAAAGAAGATGAGTTTTACTGATGATATGCATGCACATGACTTCCTGCCTGTTAAAGACATTCTAACGCTTACAGATTATCTGCAGAACTTGCTGGTGAGCAGGAACATACCAGCAGTTCTTTACTAAATACAACTGCTATTGTTTTCATCTTTAAAACATAAGGTATAAGTTCTCTCAGCTGCCACACATCCATGACAAACCCTATGTATGAGAAATTAATGAAACTTACTGCACCGTTTCAACTGTCTAGAGGATAATAGTGGTGAAGATGTATAATCCCTATCTAAAAACTCAACAGTTGATGTCAGTCTATAAATAAAACATTGGATATATATAAATATGAAAATTTTTAAGTGTACTTTATGAGATTAGAAACAACCATTTGTGAGTGCCAAGAAAACACCATTGTTAATGTGTCTGTCAAAAGGAGAAAATTCATCATAATCATTATCCCAATTTCTAGCGGCTCCTGCTGTACTCCAGGATGACACCAGACAGAATAAGCTGTAAGTGTAAACAATCATGTCTTTGCATGAAGCATATCAATAATTGGCTGAAAGACGATAGAACCGATGATACTTTTTTCTGCCTTTCTTCGCTTTTTTGCACAGCACATCAAATCTGAGCCTTTGCACACATCAGGTCAGGCAACAGACAAGCATTGAAAAGAGCAAAGATAAAATGTACAAGCTTTTCCCACAATTTTTGTCATTACTAAATTACACAAAATGAGGATCTACTATCACAGCAAGTACGAGTTTAAATTGAACTATAATTTCTACCAAAAAAAAAAAAAGGGCACTCAAATACTATATATTTTTTGCAACATAACTTTAAGTTGACATTTTAATAGGCACTGCTTTGTTTTTGCAAGACACCTTTATTTCTATAGCAAATGTGAAGGTAATATCATACTTTTCTGCTTCAAATGTGGGGTCACTTATAAAGCGGAAACTTACCACTGTCACTTCCTTTTGGCCTACACTTCTGCAATACAGTAATAAATAGGGTAATAAATATGACAGTAAGTATGCTAATCCTTTTTAAGATAAAAACATAAGTGTATTTATATCCGGGTTGTTTGCAATTCAGACATAGTCTCCTGCATTTATAGAGCTTAAACTTAAGGAGTACCCAAAAAAATTCTAATCTAATCACCAGCATATCATAGTACTCAATTTTATTTGTATTGAATTCAGAAATGCAAGGAAAAGAAATACTAACCTGTAAGGAAACCGACTGCCCTGAATAAAGTAGGAAACACAAACCTGCTTCCTGTATTCATTTCACATATACAGAAACATATACAAATTAGGTATGAACTGACAATGTGCTACTGCCTTCAGGGACTTACATTGGCTAAACATCTGGATATCTACTATCTACATTTGATTCTGTATTAAAATGTGACTACAGTATAATTCATTTAGGAAAAGCTGCACTGCACTCAACATACTAATTTTATCCATTTATTCAGGTTTTTTATCCTCTTTCACATCCCACAACATTGCTTGGAAATATGATATATATTCCCATTCTGAGACTCAGCATCAATGTCCACCAGTCAAAGAAAGTTCCAACTCCACATTCCGTTATGAAAATTACAGGGAGTTGTTCTAATAGATTATTTGTTTCAGAAAGGAAGTTTTTTTTTTCTGAGCTTTTTCTACCAAGGTGCTGGCAACCACTGCACTGAGGTAACGACTATTTGGACCAGAGGGATTTGCTACCTTGCACTTCAATCTTGGTGACAATCTATACTATAAGCAATTTTTGAGAAATTTCTCATGAGATGTCAGATACACATGCCAAAGGTTAACTTTTTATGTGTGTGTGATTTGTGGCTCATATTTGCATGTTTTTGCACTTAATCTATAGTGCAGGCTGTCAAATGAAAGCTGTAACTCAGAATTAGCACTTCGAAGAACTAAGATTCATTGGAAAAGCTGAGAAATCAATTTAAGGTGCCACTTTCATGAAAGCTGTAAGTTTATCTTTCAAAATGAGCTCCACTAAACCCCAAAAACATAATTTTACAGTTTTTTAATAAGTCTTTCTTGACATATACCTAGGCAGCTTTTTAGCCTACTTATTCTCAAATATCTGCTTACAAAGAAAATACAAGTATTCTTTGTCTTAAAAATGTGGGGCTTTTATAAGTACAACTGCATTTCATATTCATCAAAGCTTCAAAAAATGTTAAAAAAAAGCTCATGAAGTGACATGGCAAATACCTTCTCCATTCTAAAACTAAGTTTTCCTTTGGAGAGACAGATACCTCATACAGTCAGTGGGAACCAAGTAATTGAGTGCATCCTGGCAGCTACTATCATATCTTAAATAATATCTACACTGACAGAATGTGTGAGGCATTCCAGCTCAGTCTCTAATTTGTACACAGTTTCTAAACCACTAATCTGTGAGGTCTAGATGACAAGAATTTTAATTCCTCGTTAGCATAGGATGTTTTCATAGACATTCAAGACAAAGTGCTCCTAAATACTGAAATGACAAGGTCTAAGAAACAGCATAGAATCACAGATTATCCAAGTCCAACCTTTACCCCAGGACTGCCAAGTCCACTGCTAAACCATGTCACTGAGGGCCCCATCTACATGGTTTTTGAACACTTCCAGGGACAGTGAGTCTACCATTCCCAGGGAAGCCTATCATTCCATCCCATCAGGTGGGTCCAGAGAACCTGGTCTTTTACCACACTGCATAGTTCATGGGAGAAATCACAGGCCCTCCAGAGACTGAGAAACAACAGTTGATTTGATTGTGTCAGGAAGAGAATTCTTGGCGAGTTCTTATTCTTATAAAAGATCCCAAGTAAAGGGAGAAAAGGAGAAAGGAAAGAAAGAAGAAAACAAATCGATTACCAGCCTGTGGATCCAGCACTGTCTTCTCAGTCAGCGAATTGAAATCCTTTCAGCTCTAGTCCTTTTAGTCATGGTCCTTATAGTCAGTGAGTCTGCTAGGATCCAGGGTGGACAGATAATGCAGCTGAACGACGGTTACACTTTTATAGTGTCAGGCTGTCTCAGACCCGTTCCCGGAGGTAAGGCTCATCCGCAGGGAATCTGGTGAGCCTCAGGCCCAGTTCATGCTGTTCCCTGGCAGACGCCGCCGCATCTATGCCGCTGTCCCCAAGCAGTTTGTTGCCGGGCGGTTCGTTGCCAGGCGTTGATCTTCATGGCCTCAGGGCAAACCCGGCTCTGCCTCCCTGCCCTTTGCCCAAGCGATAACGAGGTGTCAGTTTCTTCTGGCTTTTGAATCGTTTTGAAACACACACAAAAAGGATCGGTTGACCACCATACCTGTTCTTGACTACCCTTTCTTTGCATGCATTCTGAACATCGCAGTTACCTTACCAGATAGTGCAATAAGGACATGACATGAATCACGTAAAGTCAATGCCAGGCACCTGCTTGCAGCAGCTGTTTTTCACCCTTCCCAGACCTTTGTCTCCGCTACATCACTTGACGCTGTTTGTGGAGATAGATTTTTTTCTCATCTGAATTAACAGTTACTAGAAGCCATTCAGAAAGGGAGAACAAATAGTTAATATGCACTCCACTATAATTACCTTCTACAGGAGTTCTTCAGAGAAAAACTCTTTTCCTATACAAAAAGCGTGGATAGACTCAAGTGAACAAAATATGGTTCTGCTTTCTTCACTTCTGTACATAGACGTAGCAGCGATTCTGTTTAGGGTATGAGAGTAGAATGACTTTTGCTAAGAAGCCTAATTCAGAGAGAGAAGCTATTTCTACAGATTTTCTGTACCTAAGACCAGCTGTGTACAGTGCCATAATACGTCATTACCCAGCGATCAGCACCGTGCAGAGGCTTCTTTTCAAACTCTGCCCCTTTTGGGGGGAAGAATGTGATTCAACACTTCAAACAACTTCCTGCTGTTGGAATGGCCATTTTGACATAAAGGCCCCAGAAGTTCACAACTCTTTACACATGGACCAATATGCTCTCAGAAACATTAATTTCAGTTTGAGAGACCATGAATCTATCTTTTTCCTTGGGATAGAAAACACCAGACACATAATTATATGCAAATACGAAATATATAGGCCTGCTTATGATGAACTTCCGCTTTTTGGTCTATGCATAAATACCTAAGCATTCAATCAGGGCCTTCGTTACAATAATGCAGTAATTCTGCCAAACCTTTTTTCCAGATCTTATCTCATGCACATTAGTTCTCAGTCAGAATGGGACTAGTCCAAAATCAAATATGTCTATGTCAAGAAAGAATACCTTAGGGTTCATGAATACTGCACTATATAAAGATACAGCTAAAAACGACGGCTTAAAATTACAGAAGATGTGGGTAAGAAAGGATTTGTTCAAAACAGTAAATATTTCATGTTGTCCGTAGAGAAGCCTGTCTCCTGCTGATTTGAATACCAGGCTGCAAACTTATTTCTGATCAAGTTTAGTAATTGACTTTAGTAGCGAGTATGGGGCTTTATCAGTTTTAAGAGCTTTTTCCAACCTCAGTGATTTTCATTATGTGGTACTGAGGTCAGAATTGATTTTTTTTTAATTATAAAGGTGACATTCTTACATTTTCCATGACACTGCATCTTATGTAGGATTGTTCAAATTTCCTTTTATATAGTTTGACTTGAAATACATTGAATTGTTTCTAAAAGGATTCTCTGTTTTTATAAAGGTCATGAAAGCACAACAAAGGATAAGTATGTCATCCTGGTTGGATATGTGAATGTTATTGCTTTATTCTATGTAATTTAATCATCAAACTTATTCATCTCATGAGACAGTAATTTTCCTTCAAGTGCAATTATATTTCACAGTATGCCTGCTGATTAGGCAGAAACAGAAATAATTCATCAGAAAATTACAAAAAGAATTAATCATCACCAACATGTAAAGTAAAAATTACAATATTCAGCAGCCACTAAATAATTAAATCTCTTCATTTCTAAATGTATCCACCAAAGCTTAATAGGAAGCATGTACATATGTGCCAATAAAGAATAAAGATCATATAACCAACCATTCAGGGTTTATATCTGAATTGTGCAAGAAAGATGGGTAATCTATTGCTTGTTTCTTTACAAAGTACTGTTCTAATTGATGATGTAGAAGACAGCCACTTGTAGTGTAAATATGTATTTTATTGCAAATTGTGTTTCAGCTTGCAACATTAAAATCCTAAAATGGAAAACTTAAAAGAGGGTGTTAAGATACAAATTACTGTCCTTAACATCCCAAGTGACAGGTCCATAGAATACCAAAGTCCCGAACAATTTCATTTTAAAAAAAAGCCTGAACTTGCAAGTATATGTACATATGTACATCCATTATATTTCTGTTAGGCTACTCACACTAAACATGCGCAAAAATCTTTGCAGGATTCAGGCCTAAAGCTCTGGTCCTTCAAGTCATTATATCACTTAGATGTGGAAATGTCTTCACTCATGGCAAAAGATTTAAAAATTAGAGAAGTGCAGCACTATATTCAAAGTCCCTATTAGAGAAAGCAAACAAAAAAAAACTGTTGCTACAAGATACTGAAGAGTTCATTTAGATTACAAACTAAAACTTCAGATTCCCAACAGTTTGTGTTTCAGAACAATATTCATTTAAACATACATAAACTGAAATGTCTTCAGGCATCCTAAGCTTCACCATAGTCTTGATTCAGTTGCTCTAGCCTGAATCAGATAACTGGCAGATACAACATAGAAATAAGGACAATAATATCTTCATAAACAATCTGTGATACAAAACTAAGTTTATAATCTTGCAAATGGTCACTAGCAATGCATAGCGTACAAGTGCTGTTGAACTGTATGCCTGTTCAGACCCCAGAGGAGACAATAGCAATGGAGACAACATGGTGACATAGAGCCCCCCATCACATGTTGTTAACACTTGAATATAAATGAAATGTACAAATGAACTATGTCAAGTAGCTAAAAATACTATGAAGAAGTACAGAAACAATACAGAAATACCAGCTCAGCAGTAGCAATGGCTTTTTTGTTAATGATATACAATATTTGTCATTTGATTCTGGAGACTAGGTAAGGCAGAATTCTATGAGAAATAAAATGCAATGAGCCCGAAAGCATGTCTTGGAGA
Organism: Neopsephotus bourkii; assembly: GCF_033783945.1. NCBI lineage: Eukaryota > Metazoa > Chordata > Aves > Psittaciformes > Psittacidae > Neopsephotus > Neopsephotus bourkii. The sequence continues at coordinate 3,316,201 of NW_026901402.1, read as the reverse complement.
TGGAGTAAGATTTTGTGACAACCAGCAAACATGTATCTTATTTTACTCACATGTATAACTTTTTTTGCATAAGATATATCCGTTAACCTCTGCATAGTTAATAAAAGTTTACATACATATCATATGTTTCTGATTCCCCTTAAACAGATAGTCTCTCATCTTCCTTGACTAGGAAGTTCTTAAAAGCTCTGAAAGTAACAAAACCAGTAATTCTCAAGGAAGTGTGAAGCAGTAAAGCAGGACAGGTTCATCTCATACTGATTAGATAATACAGCTAAATTTAATCACAAGATTGGAAAAATCACATAGAAGAGATTAACTAAGTAAAAAATCAACAAGTTATCCCCCAAAAGAAGTAAGATAGTATTTTCACTTATGAAGCAAATATGAAACTCTTGACTTGACAAATAAATTTTTCATAATAACCATTGGGTGTTACAGGCTGTTGTTTCCTGTGTAAAAACATATGAAACAAAATCAATCTAAATTTCTCTATCGCAAAAAGTTACAGAACAGTTTTGAAATAAAACTTTTGAATGGAAGACGTACTTCCATTCAACACCTGTGTACAAAATGTGTGCATTTACACATGGTATAATCAAATTACAGTAATATAAGATTGGACCAGGTATTTCAAACAGCAAGGGATATTTTTACTGGAAATATCATGGAATCGTAGAATGGTTTGGGCTGGAAAGGACCTTAAAATCATCTAGCTCCAACTCCCCTGCCACGGGCAGGAACACCTCACACTAGACCGTGTTAGCCAAGGCTCTGTCCAACCTGGCCTTGAACATTGCCAGGGATAGAGCATTTATCATTTAGGCTAGCTGTTCCAGTGTTTCACCACCCTCACAGTAAAGGACTTCTTCCTTATATCTAACCTGAACTTCCCCTGTTTAAGTTCAGACTCATTACCCCTTGTCCTATCACTACAGTCTTTGATGAAGCAACACAATAACATTTTCCATATAAGTCACTGGTTTTGTACTTCATTTCAATGCTTTCTTTGTATTTTTAACAATAAAAGTTCAAAATTTAATTAAAAATTTACACATTAAAAAATGGAACCAGCAGTGTTCACTGCTACAGTATTAATTATAGAAAATATGTACAAAGTATTAAAAGACTGATATAACTGTGATGTGATGTGGCTGAAGGTACTTGGAAGCCTACAAAAATTTGGCTGTGATTCAGAAGTTGACATCAAATACATTTATTTCAGGTCAAGCACAAGTTTTGCACTGTTAAGGAAGCGTGTGAAGTATCAGTAATATTGGTTAGAGTAATAGAACAGGATCGTACCCAGTGGAAAGATCAGAGAAGATTAAGCCGCATCCTGCAGATAAAACCAGAATGTACTCATAATCTATAGATTCACAATAATCTGTAAGCAGTGTAAAAATAAGTAAGTTACTTAACAAAAAAGCATTAAGTTCTGCCACATACAGTACTCTGAAAGTTAGTAATTTATATCATCTGCTGTAGCTATTCAAAATTGAAAGTGACACTATATGTAGCTATTACAACCCATATCCTAAAACTGAAAAAAGAAGCAGTTCTACACTATGTAGCAAATGTGTAGGGTACTCATTTGTGAAAGAATTAGCGCTCCACACCCAAACACTTTCTTGATTTAACCGTTTAGAAATTAAAGAGGAGTAACATTGCTGCCTAAACCGGGCCTTCTGAAAGCTATCCTAAAGGACTTGGCTCAGCTGCTTTTATACAAAAATGAGTTTGGAATTTCTCAGACCAAATCACTCCCATGAGATATTTATCACTTTTTCCTTTTTTTCCTTTTCTAAGATGTTCATAGCAGAAATGTGGTTTCTACTACAGAAATAATAGAAATGTCATCCATGTTGTTCTGGACAACATTAAAACTTTCAGTACTGATATCTGTGTTTTGAAAAAGAAAATAGTAGAAGCACAGTACATTTCAGACATATAACAGGAAGAAAGGAAGGAAAAAAAAAAAAGGGGGGGTGAACACAAATTTATTTCACTTCAAGTGGGGCTTTTTTCCACATTTTTTTTCCACCATGGAAGTGGCTATTGAATTAGGATGTAAATAGCATCAGAGCTAATTCAAACTTTTGAAATACAAAAATGTCAATCAAAATGTCAATGTAATCAGTCCTTTCATGAGCTTCACTGATCACATAGCTATTTTTTCAATATCTGTGGCGCACAAGTACCTATTTATTTACTTAAATAATCATCAGCAATTAGGAAGATAAGCTATATTAAATCTGAAAGGGCATTTGAAACAAATTGCATTTTTCAGTGTGATCTCTGTAAGATATGTCAGTTTGTACACTCATATGACTGTGACTTTTAGTTAATTTTTATTATTAATGATGATACAGTGTAACTAATTTAAATTGCCAAAACACCATTTATTACTGTATCTTACTTCATTTCTGAAATCAGTATAAACTATTTCTAAAAGAACCATATTATTCTGCTAGTATAAGCCTTGCTACATATAGAGGTACAAACTTCTTCAGAGCTCTTAATTTTAAAACTCTAAACACTTTGTTCTTTGAATTATCCACTTCCTAAATGTGGTCTTGAAAGTGGGATAACACTGGATACATTTTAAAAAATACTCATCTGCAAATGTAAAGGGAAAAAGAGGGCACTGCTGGCCTGTCCAGCCTGTCCATACTTATTGTTATTGTGCATAAATTAACTGGTAGGAACACCCATATCCAAAATTTCCAATGTATTTGTTACATTTTTGTTAATAGATTTGAATAAAATCTGCTCCATGTATCAATGTAGACAGCACAAAGACCACTTTTATACCATAACTTGAACATATGGTACTACGCATTTCTGTATGAAAGGTAGTATAAACTGAAGAAGTAGAACCCAAAACACTTATCTTTTTCCTATATCACGTAATCAGTCCCCAAGTTATACCACCCATTGTGTTACTTCCTTATATGAAAATAATTAAAATTACAGTGCTACAACTTTGACTAATTGCATTAATATGTAACAGCCTAAACCAGAGTCTCAAGCTACATCTATACTTCAAAAAGGGCATGCAGGAGGACTCTAGGAATTACAGGCTGTTCAGTCTAAGTACCTGGGATGGTTATGCAGCAAATCTTGTTAGAAGCTATTTCAAAAGACAGAAGAGACAAAAAGATTACTAGAAACAGCTCATATTTTGTACTTGTGAACTTAGTTAAAGAAGATTTTTAAATTTCTTGAATAGATATGCAAAGATAAGCATTTACCAAAGCTAGCTAACAAATTGTACATTATTACAAATGCTTTGTGTAAACTCTAACCCATCACTAACAACCATACTCAGTGGGAGAATGCTTCAACAAAATACATGCATGCTAAGATATATTAGAAATGTAGGATTTCTATCAGGACAATTAATTTCTGAATCATTTTGGTTATCTAAAGTCACAAAATAGCCACTTCCAAGCTAACAATTTTATAAGTACAAAAAGAATCATCTATAAATGATAGCTAACAAATTTCAATGGGAATTCATCACTCAAAGTCACTATTCATTCAATCTATACTCACTCCTGCAGCAACTTATTCAAGATGTTTAAAAGATCACAGCTAAAATTTCAATCCACAGATTTAAGATTTTTAATCTAAAGGACAGTTTGAAAATCTGCAATTCTAACGCCAGGTGACACAGAACCATAACGTACTACTGTATTTTCTAGACTTCTTGACAAATGCCTTCTTTTTAAGCCAGCAATGACTGCACAAATAAGAAACCTTGGCATTACCAGGCTTCCTGCAAATCAAGTCATGAACATTTTTCCCTTCATGTGCTGTCTTCTTTCTCTGAAATGCAAGCTGCCAGGATTTCACTTTTGTAAGGTCCTGAGGAAATAAATTATTTCAGGACTGCAAGAACTGATCTATAATGAGTGGTTAAAAGAACAAACATCTAGAGGAACTTCACATAAAATACTATATTCTAATGGTTTTACATGTATAAATACATGTACATATAGATACATACACATAAAGATCACATAACAGAATAGAGATATGCTAGCTGCCTAAATGATATTCAATAATGTATGTTCAAAATGGCAGATTACAAATTTTTATTCATAATTGCAATTTCCACTGAAGTAGTGAAAATTTCCAACACAATTTCAAAGGTCTTGGGCCGTGAAATAAGGCACAATTATATGCAGGAATAGTTGAAAGATACAGTTGAGAGTGGAATGGGCCTATGGAAGGCTGTATAAAATGAAAGCCTATGGTTAGTAAAATGAGACACAGAAATAATCCAAAGAAACACTGTAAACTCTGTCAAGTACAATACTTTAAAATAGTATGTGTAAACCAGTACAGAAATATACTGCAAGAAGCTGGACTAGGTGTTTTCCATGCCTGACTCCAGTGAGGTAATTTCCCTTCTGTTAATTACTTTGACCTCTGCAAACAGATTTTTAACCTCATTCATTGCAGGTACAGTACCACTTGGTTAGTTTAATCTCATTACTATGTTGCTCAACTATCAGAACAATTGCAGCCAAACTAAAAAAATGAAGAGCAGCTGCTTGGTGTGCTGACTCTAACAAATAATTTGTAAACTGTATCTAAAAAAGAAAAGTTAACAGACCACCCCTTGCTAAAGAAAAGCATCACTCTAAGATAAAATATTTAGGATAATTCAGTTCAATCGTGAATCTGGTTAATTTCATCTGCAGGTGAATTTGGTCTAAATCAGTTTACACTTCTGTGAGCGCTAGCCCTTTTGACAACTATATTATAGAAGAATCATAGAATAGTTAGGGTTGGAAAGGACCTTAAGATCATCGAGTTCCAATCCTCCTGCCATGGGCAGGGACACCTCACACTAAACCATCTCACCCAAGGCTTCGTCCATCCTGGTCTTGAACACTGCTAGGGATGGAGCATTCACCACCTCCCTTGACAACCCATTCCAGTGCCTCACCACCCTAAGAGGCAAGCATTTCCTCCTTATATCCAATCTAAACTTCCCTAAACATTGAGTTGCTGAGGTGAGTAGCTCGAGAGAGGGCGCCTTCAACACCTGACGGGGGGGAAGCTCAGCATCCAGGACCCTTAACTCAGAGCGGCGAGAGCACCGAGAGAGCCTCAAGTCCTCGACAGGACCTACCAGGGAGCCAGCAGCTCAGCTGACGGGAGCAGCTGACTCACAGGGGACGGAGCGGCACCAGCCCTGACTGGGTAAAAACCTGCCCCAGGGAACGCGGTGAGGCAGTTTACGTGGTCAGGCGAGCGGAATAGTGAGCATCCGTTGTACGACCAGGGGCCAGTCTGGGAGCTCTGCTCTGGCTGCCCAGGCGGTGGCCAGCGTAGGCACCCAGACAGAGCCGGTGAGAGGGGAGCCTGCAGTGTAGAGCTCGGAGTGTAGAGAGTGCCTGCACTGGTCTGGTGAGGGGAGGGTGCGCAATGGGCAGCGCTGCACTCAGTGCTCCCTGGTGCAGGTCCTCCTGCAGTAGGGGCTGAGCTGCGGGACGCTGTCAATAGGCTGCAGGATGGCAGGGTAGCTGAGAGGAAGCAGGACTGCTTGTGCCAGGCTGGAAATGTGCAGGGCCTCAAGCTTCCCCTCTAGCTCATGAAGGAAAAGAAGGAGGCCGTTAACCCAGGAAGCTGGGAATTAGTGACAAAAAAAAAAAAAAAAAAAAAAATAGGAGGAAGAAGTTAAAAGCAAGGGGCTTCCTCCTAAATCTGTTGTGCCCACGCAGAACCGCTTTGCTGTCCTGCAGGAGGCTAATGAGGAAATGCGCTCACACCAGAAACAGCTGGCTGACACACTGGTAAAGATCTTTACTGGTGCTGCCAGGAAAAAGCAGCGGGTTGTAGTAGTCGGGGACTCTGCTTTGAAAGGGACAGAAGCACTCGTCTGTCGGCCTGACCCCGTCTCAAGGGAGGTGTGTTGCCTACCAGGGGCACGGATCAGGGATGTGGCAGAGAGGCTGCCTGCTCTAGTAAGTCCCACGGACTATTACCCACTTCTGGTGATACATGTGGGTGCTAGGGATACAGATAGTAGTAGCCTGGGGAACATAAAGGAAGACTACAGAGCCCTGGGAGAGGTGGTTAGGGGCTCTGGAGCTCAGGTTGTCTTTTCGTCAATTCTCCAGGATACAGGGGAGGACCTAAAAAAAGCTAGGAGGATTGGCCAGGTTAATAAATGGTCAAAAGGATGGTGCCATGGTCAAAGGTTTGGGTGTCTTGAATATGAGACCCAAGTTTGTAGGCCAGGTCTAGTGGGGGCTGGTGGAGTTGGTCAGCAGAAGAAGAGCAGTTTTGGTAGGAGGCTTGCCAGACTGGTCAAGAAGGCTTTAAACTAGGTATGTTGGGGAAGGGGGGCATCATTCCATCCCAACACACCCAGTCAGTTGCCAGCACCTATAATAAATTGTCAGAGCAATGTAGATATTGTTCTGCTTTCTGATGCAGCATCTAAGTCTGGTATCAAAGTGGATAAGAATAATTTTATTTCATACTGAATTGTGTTCTTGCCCTATGTATCCATATAGCTACATTAAAAAAAAAACAATTCTCATTAACACAACATACAGCAGTCTTGATTTTAACACACACTTAACGCGTTTAATTGAAATTACTTAATCAGATGCATTTAAAGCATAGATAAACTTGTATAAGAATCTGCATGGTTTATTGTTTGTTAGCTATGATATTTCACCTAGGTGTAATTCAAGAGTACCAAAACAAGAAGCCTAATCTATTTACATTATTTATGGAGACTAGGAGCCTCTCAGAAGTCAAATAGAATGATTCAGATCATCTAAAGCACACACATAAAGTGACTGATATCAATAAATATCTTAAATAGATATTTTGTGTAATAATATCTATTTTCTAATAATATTATATTATTGTCTAATAATATTATTTATTACTTCTCTGAGTCTACCTAGGTCTTACTTTATCTGATAGAAAAGTCAACCAAGACTTTTGGAAAAGATCAATCCCAAGAGAGAATCATACCTAGAAATCACTTAGTGCAAAGTAGCAAAGTAGCAGGATGAAAACCCATACAGTTTAATGGAATTCCTTGCTTCCTATGGTCGGAGTTCTTGCAGTATGAAAAAGGCTCTCAAATATTCAATAAGTACAGTGGAAAGAAGGACTATTGTCAAGTTGCTATACATTTTATTTCACTGTAAATGAATGACTCATATTCAGGAAAACAATTAAAAGTAATCGGAAATACATTAATCTTTATAACTCTTCCTCAAAACAAAAAAAAAAAAAAGCCTGAACATTATTGTGTTTTACAACACCTGTTGGTAAGACTAACCAGTTCCACTCCAGCTTGATACGCTAGCTGTGTTCAAGAGTTACTAACTGAGAATTTCAGATTTTGTTTATAATACTTGGAATATTGAGAAATTTGTAAGTTTCACAATAATTTGGACATTTACTTTAGCACCTATTCATATCATCTATAATTAAAACCAGTTTACTGCATAATTTCCTATGTACATGTATAGAAATATTAATAATTAATTCCCTCCATTATTAAAGTTTTTTCTTTCTTTAAATCACATCTTCAATTTATAAGTCTACACTCTACCAGTAATAGCTGGTATTCCTTTATGAGTGATTTGTTAATGAATATTTTAAAAGTTTAAAACCTGGAAAAAACCTTAATATTTAATTTTTATGTTATTTACCTTTTTCTCCCAATTAGTATTATCAATAACTTATGGTTAAATAATGTAAATTCTAAGACCATCAGGACTAAGCTTGTTTACTTAGGCACCAAAATAGTCAGCTGCAACTGTAGAACAGTTTGTAGTAAATAGAATGAGACAAGACAGAGATAATGTGGCAAAACAATATAGAAAAATAGGTTTTGATTTTAGTCACAACATGTTACTGTGAAGGATAAACAATCTGAATGGTATTAGCTTAATTTACTCAATTCCAGAAAATTAAGAAAGCACCCAATAACATTAACTATTCGTTACACACTTTTGCAGTTGAATCCTATGTACTAATCAAGACAGTAGATTGGACGTACTCCTAACACTTTTATTTGACATTCAGTCTATGGATTTTTGTAAGAAGAAAAAAAAAAAACAGCAACAATTTCCCTGTTATTATTTTTATCTTGTGCTGCCAAATATTCCACCACAGGGGGTTTTGTTTGATTTTCTGGTAAACAAAGCTTTGGAAAAAATGGTAACTTGTTGAATTCAAAGTCTTGAAAAAATTAAAATGAGACACTGAAAACTACTCTGTTTCAATGCTGCCAACAAAATAAAGCTCAGAATTATTCACTGGATTCTTGGTGGGTCTCTGTTAATCAAAAAATTATAGGAAAAAAAAATAGAAGTCTTTTAAATTAGCAACAAGTACAAATTTTAAAAGATAACTGGAATAATTTGTCCGTGTAAATGGAAAATTTGCATTAGTATGAAACTAAACTAAATTTCATTCTTATTCCATACACAAATATTCAGTATACCAGCAAGGATACATTTCTTTTATTCCAAACAAAATCACTTAAAGTGTTAGATCAGCAAACAAGTTTTAACTTCATTTCTGCACAAGACAGGACTTTACATAATTAAAATTGGGAACAGGTTAGCATGTGTGCTGAATATGGATGTTTTCCCAGATTGCAGGTTCAGATTCTTAATGCGCTATAAAATACAGTTTTAAAAATTATTAAACCTGAAAGACAAACAATCCTGTATCATCCATGTCTATACTTTACCATTTTTTACACCCTCTAATGTATTTTTAGCAAATGAATCCTTACAATCAATTATGAAATTGCCTGTTCACAATGGATAACTGTCCAGTTCTACTGAGAATAGCTGAGTTTGTACATAAAAATCCTTACAAGAGTCAGTCACATATGCTGATTTCATAATACTGTGCATATACTTAAACAGAACATTACTAATAACACCACAATGATTTTCAATTTCTGCATTTCATATTCTTCATGTTTTCTATAAGTACTTACAATAATAAAGGCTTTCAAATGCTACATATTGTACAAATCAAGTAAAAATTCAATACCGTCCATTTAACCCAAAATTATTAAAATATGCAAGACAAACTAGAGTAAGATTACTTTCATTAATAAATTTAAACAGGACTGGTTTTGCTGGATGTGTGGAAAACAAACTTGATATAGTCTATGAAATGTGAAGTATTATAGTTGGTAGAAATAACACTGCTTAAAAGTAAAAACATTGGACTTAAGGAAACTAAATGCGCAAAAAACTAGTGTTTAAAATGGACCTGGTTGTGCATATTTCAAGATAAAGTTTTATCAAATGTCTGCATCTTAATTGCTTTTTTTATCTCTGATGCAGTATTTTTCTAACATCTCTCTAACAAAGGTTTCCTTTCCACTCTCTGTATGCAAAAAGTTGTGTACGTGCCAGCAGTAAGAAGTAGAGATATGTCCACTCTCTCTGCCTCCATATAAAGGTGTCATCCTAAGTCAGTTTTCCGTCTTCCATTTACAGCTGTAGAGGGAATTCACAGCAATTAAAATGGGTCTAATATACACTAGGAAAGCTGACCTACTGTAGTCTTACTCAATAGATTTGTTCCGTTTTTTTATCTGAGTCATATTTGTTCATTACCTGCTAAAAGTGAGATGGAATTATATCTTTATTTTAATTAGTAATGCAGAGATCATACAACCATGAAAAAATGACCTACATTTGATTATTGCTCATAAATCAGCAACAGAATCTGTCATTAAGGGCCTCTTCCCACCAACATTACCTACCTCATACAAGGTAAAGTGCAAAAAACTGTCCCTGAATTCAGTCAGTTATGATAAAAAGTGAACAAAAGGACACCATATTTTCAAACTCACTTTAAAACACAGTAGTTCTTCTAAGATAGCATTATTTTCAATGCTGATTGCTAGATCTATTGAGGAAATGAATTTTTGTCTCAATGCTAATTTCAGTATTTTTTAGTTCATGGTCTGATTGAAAAAGGAAAATCAAATTATTGGAAAAATTTATAGAGCTATTAAAAGGTTTGGCTCCAAAATGACCCAATTCATTGTTGAAAAGAGAAACAGTCAATTGAAACTCACTCTTTCTGCTGGAGAACTGGGATTTTTGGTCATATTACATTTTCTCATAGTTCATTTTTTTCACATAAAATATTGCCACTAAAGCTACTTACTGCTCTTCATATTACAGTTCATGAGTATAACATTATGTTTATCACCATATGCAGTTTTCAAAATCTTTCTAAAAGCAATTTTTGCAGGTTTTCATACCGACATGTGGGCTGGGAGCTGTACAAATTCCAAATATATCAGTATGCCCATATAAAGCTTACAATGCAAAAACTTCATCCCAAAGTCATTATTTACGAAGTTTGTGCACATAACAATAGTCTGGGTTTATTTATGTTAAAAGTGTGATAGCACCTTGTGTGCTATTGTTTTCTATCTGAAATTCTGCTTACATTTAAATATACATATATTTTCTCTAGATTTGCAGTACTTCTTTCAGCCTACAGCTCAGAATTCTGTTCAGAAAACAGTAGCTGTTTGGTTAGTTTTTTTTAATTAAACCTTTTCCTGAATATCCTTGGAGGCAGTGTCCATTTCAACCTATGCCAAAAAGTATACAGCAGTTAAGCCACTGAATATTTAACTTCAATCCCATTATCAGCATTTTCAACATTGGTCTCATTTTGAATTTTCCGCTTTGAAAATGCACAAATAAATAATATTTACCTTCACATATGCCACTGCTGCAATCTTAAATTATTTCAAGTTGCACATGCACTTTTTAAAGGTTTTTTTACTTCTATAGTATTCCTGCACTTTTTCTAAAAGTTACAGTAATACATAAAGAGACTTTTTCTGTGAGTAATGTAATGATGTATGTCTTGATATTTTGAATCAGTGTCTCAAATTTTGAAATAAATATGTGTGGTTATATCTGCAGTTGGGCATATGTATGAACACGTACAACACAGATACAGAGGACTAAATTCTATTTTTGGATTCAAGTCTGAGAGCAAGACTCAAGTTTTGCTGGTATCTATCTTCTACATACAAGGAGATGGTGTAAGTGGCTTTACCTTTCTCATGCAGGAAAATGTAATCTCAGCAAGCTCATCCTGTAGAAATAGTGTTAGCTTGGTAGTCTACAGAGAAAAAAATTGGTTGAATAGAAGACTATAATGGTGGCCAGTAGTCAGCTCCTGGTGTGAGGAAGCATTTTATTTTCTCCTGCAGTGAGCATTTACTCCATCACACAGTGTGAACACAGTATCCATTAAAAACAATGAAAGAGACTCCTGACAAACTTATAACTCAGTGTCTTAGGATAGTGTTTTAAGGCCTAAGATTAAATCTATTCAAACTAAGGGCCAGGACTTGCAATGTCTATCTTGCCCAGTTCAGACTGCTCACACCTGGCATTCAGGCTGTCATGGATCACAGTCTGAGATTTCCTATTTTTCACATCAATTCTATAGGAAGCTTAAGTGACTATACTGGGATTACAAATTTGACTAAATAGTAGGGCATCACCTTAAAAAAAAAAAAAAAGCCAGAATTATTATTTACCTTGTAAATCATGCCACTATTTTTTAAATCATCAAGTAAACTAAAATTGCCTCAGCATCAAGTGGCATTAGCCCTTCCTAAGTGTTTTCAGTCTCAGCATTTATATACTGCAGGTATATTCACATTCTCATAATGAAAACAGTAGCAATGATGTCTTTAAAATGAGATTTGCTTCTTATTTTTTTCGGTTCATTGATTTAAGTATACAAACAATCAGTGTAGGCATCCTTTTTATCTTAAGTAACACAAAGACAAATGGTTCAGTGATGGAAAGATTCTGACACAGCAGCTATGCTTTTCAGATTAATCATTATCTCACAAACAATATGTATGGTACAACTTTATCAATCTTACTGAAGTCAATGATAAAGCACACACTAAATTCACTGAAATAAGAACATGTTGCCAGGGAATTCATTACATGAATCTTAAGAAGTGCTTTTTCCCTTATAACACTGTTGAAGAATGGGTCAATTCTAAATCAAGTTTATTAAAGAAAAGTGACTGTTTGAGGTAGAATGAAAATAAATATATTCAGGCAAAAGGACTTAGATAAACAAATTTATTTCTGTTGCTTCCATAGCTGTTCACAAGAAAATCTCTATGGTTGTACTGCATTTTAATTTTCAGTTGCAAAAGGAAAAGGGGGTGACATTTTTTATCCACAAGTTAAGTCAAACAGAGTTCAATTTTCAGTTAAAACTCATTCAGTGATGCTGCCATTTCATTAATTACTACTGTTAAGATTACAGAAATCTGATTACTGAATCCTAAGGAGTCACATAATTTTTTTAATAATACAAATTTCCCGAGGTAAATGGTTCACTTAAATTCCAGCCACATGAGAACCAAACAAAAATCCAAGCTCTTGCAACTCTCCCTTCCTCCCTTTAATCAAAACTAGTTTCATCGGTTTCATGTTCAGAATGAAATGCAAAATGTTTTGCATTCTTCATCAAAAATCTAGCTTACATTTAAAATATGCAGAGACTCATACTTAAAACGCAAGAAAATCTAACCTCAGTCACAATATTGCTGGTACGTGCTGTAATTCCTCTTTGCACATTCTCAACTGGAACCTACATAAATAAAAATCGAATTAGTTCTTCCAAATTTACAGAGTTTGTATACTAGTCATTAAAACTTCCCTTCTTTATAGTTTTGTTCTTTTATCATTCATTTGCTCTTTTTTCCCTTAATTTTACCTTACATTCAGTGGTAATATACAAAGAATGAAATACTAAGTCTTTATGGATCAAAATATACACAAGTACTTACATATATATTAAGAAACAGAAGGTCTGATTTGAAGACCTTATTCAAGTCAAAACTATTTATTTCAGGGATAGGTATACATTTCATGAAGGTTTTTGCTTAGGTAAGACCTGGAGGATTTGGCTTAAAGTAGTGAAATTATGAATTATGCTAATTTCATATTCAGAAAGAAATTCAACTCTTATAAATAATTTATCCACATCAAAATTACTATTCATATATGAAAGTGAACTGGAGCAACCATAGGGAAGAAAAGTATTACAATTACAATACTAAAACCATTCCACCAATCTGACAAGGCTAACATTTATTGTATTAAAAGGTTAGAGAAAACACTGATTTTAAAGCAAAGCATTAGAATTATGGTTTCTAATCTTTTTGAAATCCACAGGAATTTTGGATATGTGTCTATGGATATAAGCCTTGGATTTGTGATATCTTCACCAGTGAAAACACAGACATTTTCTGCAGGTTTTTTAGGATTTTGAGAAAATTAATTGTTGCTTCTTCCTCTTCTCCTGGCTAGACTAAATATGCTGGGCCACATTCAGTTCATACACTTAACATGCTGTCAGTGCAACTTCATTTCGACTACCAGAGAACAATAAGCAGAAGTCTTTTGTCCACTATCCAAATGCTTAATTTCCCTTTCAATATTGTAATAAACTCTTATCTTTAAAAATACAGAGGTTTTCGTTTTCAAAGACAACACAAATGTATTGGATTTGATAAAAAGGGTTTACACACATTCTTCAAACATGCTGAGTAAAAAGGATAAGAACCAGAGAAATAAAAATTAACTAGAAAGCTTTAAGAAGAATGCCACAATAGTTACGGAATATTACAGAAATACTATAAATTAAATTAATAAAATAAATATAGGGAAACTTGTCAACTAAATACATTCCAAAGAAAGTATCATTAAAAGTAAAGATGTAACATTCTAGCAATGCAAAACAGCTTTTCTGAAAGATTGATCTTATGCATATTGGTTTTCCATGCAAAGAAAAATACTGATAAAGCCCTCCAGCTGTTTACCCTGTAATAAAAATGAACATCATAATTTTGTATGACAAGTATATTCCAAAAATGAACACATTTTTACGTGTTTATTGTGCCCTCTTATTCATACTTAAATTCTTTATTTCTTATTTCACTTGTTTCTATTTTACTTTTTTGTCTATTGGTTTTGTTTCTATCTCTGAATTCTCTTAATCCATACCTTTTCTATTTTTATCTTCTGTATCAGCATATCCCATGCTTTCTTAAACAATTGTCTTGCTATACTTTCCCTCTTCCTTATTATCCTTTTATGTTCCCATTCCTTTTCCTGGTAACTCAGTCACATCTTTTCCAACTATATCATCAACTGAAATATACTGCTATCTAGATTTACAGTTATTTTTGCATAGATTACTGTAGTAAGGATTATCTAAAAAAGAACCAATGCCAAGCTAGATGTGTATAAAATGGCAGCATATAATCTCAATTGACCTTACACAAGGGTTAGTCAAATGGAAAAAGTAATCAGGTTGAAAACAGCTTCATACTGACAAAAGACTAAAGTAGGAAACTAAACTATAAAAGATGATAAAGCTTGTGCCGTTAGTTGTAGTAGGCAACTATCTCCTAGGTGCTGCTGTGGTTTTTACATTTATGACCTGCACTTAATTATGGAGCAATTGTAGTTTAGTGCTAAAGCCTGTGTGAACTTTCTGGTAAAATCTTCAGTGCTGATGCTACTTCATGAGCAGCATCTGTTCCATGAATAAACAGATGACTTCACCTTTCTGTGCTGTCAATCTGGCACCTTTCACAAGCCTTGAATTCCTTTTCAATACAAAAATAAAAATTTCACTGTCAAAACAGGTTTGACCTGACAGATGGGTTGAGAGAGATTTCAGAGATGGTGCTGGTTCATTGCCCTTTGGCAATCACTATCTCATCTGTGCTGAAAGGGAAAGAAACCAGCATATTTAATCAGATGTTGTTTTCTTAAAAGAAAGCTGTCTTTTATATCAATCTCAATAATGCCATTGTACCAATCCTGATTTAGTACATTTTGATCTTTTTTCCCTGTTATTAATATATCTACTAGTCCCCTTATATATGTCCACAATAGATGAAATTGAAATTTTTCAATGTGGTCTTCTCTATTGGCTTTTTGAACTATGCATATTAAATGTTCTTGTTTATCATTGTTTTTAATGAGGAAATCTATATACTCTTAATGATAACTATGATAATTTCTGATTTGCCTATATAAATTAAAATCATTACTGATAGGGCTTAAGGGTCTACACATATATAGAACAATGCACAGCACAAAAAAATTAGCACAATACATTTGAAACCTGCCAGAAAAGAAGCGCAAGAAAACCTGTGTTCTCCTGAGCTCACTTTTGAGTGGGAGCCTGGTGTACACCATTCTGTGCTTCCTCTAGCATGGCACTGCCAGTCAAAACACAAACCAACCAAATGAAAAGTTGTATGAGCTCCTGAGGTGATGGTTCCGGTTTTTATTCCATTATTTTGTCAGCATACACAGGAGTAGTAAAATCATAAAACCCTCTGGTAGAGACTCCATAGCCATGAGAAAACTTGTTAAAACTTTTTATTTAATCTTCCTTAGCATGGAGCATGAGGTCAGTTTAAAATATTTAGCTTATTTTACTCATGTTCTAGCAAAAAACTTTAAAGACTTACTTCAGGAAAAAAACAGCAAGCAGTTCCATCCCACGGTTTCTGTCCAACTCATGATTATAACACAGAGAGCAATAAATTTGCCTTGAGTTTATCTGATCAGTAGGCATATATTTGTCATCTTGCACTTCCGCTCCTTGAATTTCTTCTCAATTCACTTGCTTTAAGGATACTCGATGCCGAAACATAGAGAAAAATTTTGCTTTGAAATTTCATGCCCATCAAATCCTTTTATAAGACTCAGGATCTTCCTTTATTCTGAACTTTCAATTTTACAATATGAAATATCATTTCAAAAATACCATGGAACAAAGTAGTTCAAATGTCTTTACTTAGAATTGAGTGGATTGTGTTCTGTGAATAATCTTATCAAAAAAATAAAGCTGACTTTATGTTGTGCAATTGGCTTTTTCTTATTTTTTTTCTCTCTTGTTTTCTGTTAGTGATATGGCAGATATGCTTTTATATATGCATTAATCATAATACTAGAAATAACATCGCAGTGATGTAACAGAAGCTACTTGTAACCCACTGAGACACTAAGTTCTGGCCTGATACAACTCTTTAATTTCTACAACAAATCAAAGTCTAGTCACAGCAAGCCTAGCAGTGAAAGACGTAAGGATTCAGAATTGTTTACATGATATGTTCTATTGCGCAAGGCCTGAAATCATTCAAGAAGTGGGAATTGGAACCCAGAATATGAATAACCCCTTGCTGGTGGTGGAAGTAGGGTGACGATGAGAATTTGGTAACATGCTGGATATGGTGTCCTTTTAAACTCAGTCGTTTCCAACTAAACACCATGTAAAAATACTATGCAATCTGTACGTTACTTACATTTTAAGGGTGGTGATGGTGGATTTCTCTTTGAAATTTAGGCAAGATACAAAAGGAAGGATTATAATCAAAGCCCATAAAATAAAAAGTGGAGCACAGATGGCATTCATCTTAATTCAAAAATAGCAGAATAGCCAATAAAATTACAATAGTGATAGAAACAAATGTAGCTTTTATTACATGACGGATAATCTCAATGTAGGTCTTTCTGTTGAAACATATAATATCTCCAGATATTATATTAACTGTATTAGAGAACAGTTATGTTTATGCACAGTTACATTAGCCTATAAACTATAAAATTTATGAGATAACCTAGCATAGCAAACTTTGACTGATAACATTAAAGAGAAAATTCCTTTATAAGTAGTACTGAGCTCTCTTGCAATTACCCAGCTCAAACAAGGTGAGGGGAAGATAGTTCTGAGGCTCAAATACTCTATGGCAAGTCATTGATCATTGAAGTACATGCTGTGGGTTTGAAACCCATCAAGCTAAGAAAAGCTTTCCAGGTAAGTCCTTAGACAACTAAATAGTTTATACAAATTACTTCTCTCTTTGTGTTTTCTAAAAGAAGACAGTGGTGCTGTTACTTATACCCAGGTGGTAACTGCGATACAAACTCTGAAGGAACTATTAGACTGCAAATCTCCATTTCTCATTGATGCTTATGTCAAAGGTTCATGTCAGCAGCTAACTCTAGGAAAGAAAATATTTCCACTATACCCCTTTTATTAGCATCCTCTGCTAGCTGATTTATGCTATGATCCATGATGAGTCAGCTATTGTGAAACCCATTATACAATGCCCCAAAACTTCCTTATATGTCCTTCCCCAGCAATAGCAGCACTGATTGCAGTGGATAGTTTTTCACTCCAAAAAAAAAGCAATTCTAATAAGACTGATGAAAGCTGTATAAGAGCCTACTCTGAGTAAGAAAAACTCCCAAACTTTGGCCAATAGCATTAAGACAGTAACTCATTCAGGAGCACAAACCAGCAGCAGGAGCGAGCTAGAGGTAGCAACCTCTTCAGCAGCATTGCTAGACAATGACTAATGCTCAGTCTGTTCCAGCTTCAAATCCAGGTCCGTATGTGTTCACTGGCTGTGTCCCAGCTCCATGCCATCAGATGACACAAGTAATCTCAAAAATGCATGTACATCTTGCCCTGGTTTCCTTATGAAAGGGGATTGCACACACTCAGTTTACAGGACAACCAGCTGATCAAAACACAATGGGTTGTAAGTATCCACTATTTGGATGCAGCATCTCAAGTCTACCTCTTCTTAGCAAGCAAAGAAACTGCAACAAAAAATTCTAAATTTAATTCCAACATACAGTTTCCCAAATTTGTTTTCTTGATTTTCATCTTACTGCCTAAATCTCTTTTTGAGTTTGCACCAGAAGTCTTTTCTATGAATCTCATTGTATTTGTAGGAAAACAGGAGACCAGGAATCTAGAAATTTTGTAATCAGGGTGATCTACACATGACTTGCTCGCAAGTGTAAAAAGAAATTTTTAAATGGAAAAAAACATCTTTTTCCCCAGCCTGAAATGCTCGCAATGAATGAAATAATAAAATCTTTTTGTCTTCTAAAAATGAATAGTGAATCACATACTCTTCTACTGCAGATCAGAGAAGTAATAAATTCAACATGAGAAAATTAAGCACCATGAGGACTTGGTGATAGAATCATAGAACAGTTTGGGTTAGAAGGCACCTTCAAAGCTCATCTAGTTCAACCCCCCCTTCAATGAACACGGACATCTTCAACTAGATCAGGTTGCTCAGAAGCACATTCAGCCTGGCCTTGAATGCATTCGTGGATGGCACATCCACCACCTCTCTGGGCAACTTGTGCCAGTATTTTACTTACCCCCATTAGTAAAGATTTTTTATCTTACATTCATCTTGAATCTCCCCTCTTTTGGTTTAAAAACTTTACCCATTATCCTATTGCAATAGGCCCTGCTAAAAAACCTTTCCCTATCTTTCTTGTATATCTTTCTTAAGAACTGAAAGGCCACAGTAAGATCTCCCCAGTCTTCTCTTCAGGAATGAGTACAAATGTAAAAGCAATAACTAAGGTCTTTTCAGGTTTAAAGCCAATATATATATATTTTGACAAGTGTCAACATTTTATTTACTTAAGAATGCAAATATTTAAACCACAAAATCTGAAATCAAACATACATTAGAATAAATCCATTATTTTGCCAGTTATTATTTTAATGTTATATTTCACAGTTCTGGCAACATCTTTTTTATAAAATACATACACTAGCCACATATTTTAAATGTAGATTTAAAGCTAATTTTTTAACTACCTCTTCCTTTTTTTTTTTTTCCTTGGGTCTTCTGGAAGATATATGTAATAATGCTAAAAAAGAAATAATCAGTATTTGTCAATTTTGAATGAAAAGTATTACAATGAATGTACTTCTTTCTCTATTATTTTTAAACAAAAGTAACAATGCTAATAAAGTCTTTCTTCCACCCACTGAGCAATTTCAGCAAGTAGAAAGTATTTATAACATAATAAGGAATTGTATTTAAATGGTAATTCTTTT
The DNA here is from genome assembly GCF_033783945.1 of Neopsephotus bourkii. Lineage (NCBI taxonomy): Eukaryota > Metazoa > Chordata > Aves > Psittaciformes > Psittacidae > Neopsephotus > Neopsephotus bourkii. The sequence continues at coordinate 3,297,217 of NW_026901402.1, read as the reverse complement.
AGATGCACTTCAATGGCTTACCTTCTATATGAACTATTGTTCCTGACACATGACATATACTAAGGAACTACCAAGTGATTGGTTTATAAAATTAAGAAACGGATGTATAAATAGTATCAAAAAGAGATTAGCCAAGTAACCAGCCTGAAGCAATGTGTCTTTATGGACTCTTAGTGCAACAAAAAAAATCCCATTACATAGTATTTTCTAATTTCCTTAGGAGTTGAAGAAGAAAAAAGATATATTCAGATCATTCATTTGCAAGTTTGAGGCTTTTATCTTTAACAACTATAAGATACAAGAGAAAATAATGAATTTTGATCTTGTGATAACCCTAAACCCTGCTCATCACAATCTGAATGATCACTGAATATTACAAAGTTGATGCAGTTAAAAAATTGTTATGAGCAGCTGTTAGAGATTTGCTTAATTTCTTTCACAATACCATATTTTTTTAGTACAAGTCCTCCCACAAAACAGCCAGCATGGTTTTACCCAAGTAGTGGCAATAAAATACATGTCAACGTGATGAAACTGTTGTCTTTCTTTTACAGTAAAATTTTTAAGATATGAAAGAAATTTCAATTAAATCAGCGGGGTCTCTTGTGAAGTACCTAGATACTGCTGTGAAACATTTCCCTAAAGTATTTAGACACTGGTAAATGGTGTGAAATCAAGCCACTTGATTTAAGAAGATTTCCAAATGGTAGCTACTTCTGCCTGCCATAAGCCTTGTCCAAATTTATATTCCTTACATGTAAATAAGAGGCTGAAGTGTTACAGTGCACATCACCTTGAATTATCAGTATTCAGTAATTAGATTAATTCATTTCATAGACTCATAATCTAGACATCAGTTTTAAAACAGACTCAACTGATTCTTAAAACAGTCCGATAAAAATAGCTATAATAAAAATCATATTATTTATGCCTTAGTTCTAAAACCAGAGGAACAAAATTACAAGGATTTTAAATCCAACTCTAAGCACTGTAAATCATAATGTGGTTTATAGTTATTCAAGTAAGCACTAACAAATATGTAACTAAGTTTATGCAGTCCACTTTTTATACTACAGGTAACTTTGTTTAATTTTATTAGTACTCATATTTTCTGTGGAACCCTAGTTCTTCAAGAAGCTAGTTTTGGAACCAGAAGAACACATGATATTATAATGGTGTCATGAATTGCTCATGAAAGTACAGTAAGAAAGACTGGGAAGATACGCAAATGAAAGAATAAGTAGTTTGCCCTGTTTCCATGAATTTAAGCAGTTCACACTTCAGACATTTATTTTGTTAAATGATTCTTTATTTGCAATATGACCAATTACAGTATCAATAAAAGACTTCTTTAAAAGCAGACTTGACTTTTACAGCAGACTTTTTCTTTTTTCCCAAAGAAAAAAAAATAAGTGAGGAAAGCTAGCAAGAATTATTACTCACAAATGGAATGTATAGCAGGCTGAGAAAAATTACAAACACATCAAATTAAAAATGCAGTCAACCTATAAATATAAAACATATGCCAACCACAAAGATACCTGCTCTGAATAACTGTAAAAGCAATAACAATGTCATGCCAAATCATACTATAGAAGGAATGCAACACCATGTAGGTAATAAACATAACACTGCAAAAGACAGAAGTGCCTCGGTCTGCATAAGATAAAAAAAGCTTTCAAGTAGAATGGTAAGTTAGAATGTGAGTTTATCAATATATTATAAACCATTAGTCTTAATCTTTTATAAAAATATCAAAATAGAAGATCTCAATAGTACATACGACAGCCAAACCAAATGCTTTTGAAGAACCATTGGTCTGCCTGCCCTGAAGGCTCCTCTGTGATGACCTACAAAATCCTAAGTAAGTGAAGCCAGGTGTGATCCAAGAAATCTAGTGGTTTTATTAGATTCATTCCTGTTTGACTGGTATCACAGATTTTCTTTATTTGGATTCCTTACGATTTATTTTGTTTCACTGAAACCCCAAACTGCATTTGTCAGTGTTAGCAGTCCAATATCTGGGTTATGGAGGTAGATCCTCCAGTTTGTCTCCAGATCTGTTTTAGTTCCTATCACAAGTTTTGGGCCACCTTCGTACTACGTATCGAATACGGTTAAGCAATATGACAGGAAAGATAGAAACCAGGAAAGTCAGTGTCTTTCTTTTCCTTTGGACTATATTTTAAATCTAAGCCAGTCTCCAAAAAATTTTAATTAACCTATTTACATGCTATCTCCCTGATGTAAATTTTGTAATAGCCAGTGCTGGTTTGGTTACTCGTGGAGGAAGAGTGAGAACTGTTTGTAATTGTTAGCTGCTGCAGTGAGTTAAGGTTGTTTGCAAATCCTGGTTAATGGAAACAAATAATTATATTCACTTCTTAGTCTCCCATCCATGAGAAAGTAACAGTTTCTGAATAAGCTGAGCCCTTTTGTGTACCTTAGAAGGTTAGTGTTTTAGGAAAAAAAAAAATAATTATCTAGTGTCTTGACAGATGCATTTATAAAGGATGCATGCCAGACTAATAAAATCACCAACACTGGACTTCTCTATTCACTTTTTCAAAGATGACTGCATTCATGAAGAATCTACAACATGGAGATCCTGATGAGTCATTGTAGCCCATCTCACAAGAATAAGGTGGCTCTTCACAAGAACAGAAGAATTATTTTAAAACTAAAAGATAATTCTATCACCATAAAAATTGGCTACGAGCATGTACATGAATAAATTTAGGCTGAAATTCATGTTTTTAACCACTAGATTAATGAAAATCAGGAATCAAAGGAGCAGAGCAAAAAGCAAAACATTTTTCGTAAAATTAAGCTTGATCATTTCAAAGAAAGGATTCCTATGACATGGTTTTATATGACAGCAGAGAGCTGGTAACACTTGTCAGCGTTGTTCAGCAGCTGAATGTCTTCCCACCTTTGGCTCAGAGAGGCCCATTCCTGAGACTTTAATTTCACACAGAGAAAAAGCAGTATCTACTAGTGTTTCTACCCATACACCCTATTGAGTCTTACCAATCTAATAAATACTTAGAGAATTATGTGCTTAAAGACTTAAATAAAGTAATTATTTTCTTAAGAAAACATTTTTAATAATACATATGAAAAATATATATGTAAATCAATATGGAATAATATATATGAAAAAGTTATAATATATATGACAAATAGTACATGTCAAAATTCCTTCCAATAGTATTTTCATAAGTTTCTGCTTTAGAAAAGACATTCATGACCAAAGAACTTAATATGCTTAATTCAATTAAATGTGAGTTTTGGAAATAGTGGTTTGAACCACTAAAATAATTACATTTTTTTGAAGAAAGCCTAGGTGGCATATATCCATGCATGACCTTACTAAAGAGCATCAGATGGTTCATAAATTTTGGAAGAACAAAAACATTTTGCTCAACAGATGTGTCTGCTCAATACACAGAAAATATGTAAGAAAGATCCATAGAAAACTCTGAAATACTATGGCGTATAATACTGGAATCTGCAAATCTGAAGGTGCATTTCATCAGACTCTGACATAACTATTTTTCTCCATTCATAGTGTCGTACTTAAAGAATTACATGACTGAAACTAGATTTGGCACAGGTGAGAAAAATACGATTTTGACAGAGGTAAGTTGCTTCACTATGGCTTCGCTGTCTGCCCAATTTCTCTGCCCACAAATTTTCAGAATTATTTCCAAATTCAGGGTTCTAAGGGAAGTATATTTGCATAATGGTGGACAGAAATACATGACTTTACCTTCAACTGGACAAAAGACAGAGTATTTTCATTTAAAATCTAGTATTTGAACAATCATCCGTGGATCTGCTAAATATAATACATCTGTGACTCCCTATTCTGTAATGCATGGCAATTCAATTCCAGCAATTCAAGATGATAACCACTGTCACATAGGCTAAATTTCATATTATTACTAACCAATTATAGCATTTGTATAAAAATCAAGCACCTTAAGGAATTGCTAGTAGAATTTCAAAGCCAGCAGAAAGAAATTATTCATTTATCGGCTACATTTAAGTCCAACATTATACTCAGATCCATGGATTAATCAGCATATTTTTTCAGATCAGACAATGTATAAATGCTAGTATTACAAGCGGTTGAAAGACAGTTCCACCTCCTAAGTTACCAAGCATTATGAGTATGGCAACTTTCCTGTTTGGTGGTATTGAAATCACCATCATTAAAAATTGAATAATTTATAAATATAATGCATTCTGATTGCATATTTCTTATTTTAATTAGCTGAAGTTGTCACTTAACTGATTTCATCACTGCTAGAAACATGCTCACAATATTGATTACATTATTTCCATCTTAGGGAATAGCCAGGGCTTTCATCAACAAGTAAAATACATGCATACTACTCATATGCCCCGTATCAAAACCCAATGACTTAATCCTCTCATGAATTCTAATACTGTAACACAGCTCAAAAATATTAAAGAAAAACTTAGCATTGAAATAACAAAGCACTGTAAGAAGTACCATATGGTGACATAATGATTCCCCAAACAATTGCAAAAATATAAAGTAACAAACATGATACAAAGAAAAAAGATACATGTGACAACCAGAAATACATGAGATATTTGCCAGTAAACAGTCAGCTAATTCACATAATACAAGAGCATTACAACAGATCTAAGAATAAAATGCTGTGTTTAACAGCCAGTCTAAAAAGTAATTCCCAAGTGTGGCTGCTTTGGGATGCACGTAAACATCTAGGTAAATTCTGCAGCATGTAAACTCTCTTGCTGTCCCTGTTAACTACTAGTGAATTCCAATTACTGATTGTAAAACTAAATAATATCCATTGTTCTGTCACCTCTATTAGATTTGTGCTTATTTCTTCATATTACAAAATTCCATACCCTAGCATCTATTCTTCTGGTACTTAAATTTGAATAAATAAATAAATAAATTAGTCACGCATTACTGAGAGGAAGTTTGATAAGAACATACCAACTGAAATATGTTTTCCAGCATCAAACCTACCTGAAGTCTTTCATTCTCATTAGTTAATTTAAATGAGCAATCAGAAATCATGCACTGTCAGTTAATTAGCCATTAAAAATAATAATTGAGGAACTGAGTGTGAAGTGTAAAAATTAAAATTAAGCTGAAGAAAAAAGAGGTTAAAAAGTGACATTTTGCCCAATGTAATTTAAACAGTTCTGCAAGAAGGGTAAAAATTATTGATACTTTGTTTTCTTCATACCAGCATGAAAACAGCAATAGTGAAGGTCTTTCAAAAATGCACAAATGCTAGCTATCCAATACTTCAGATATATATTCATAAAGTAATTGGTTTGGACTAGTCAACAACACACAGGTCAGGAAGACCTCATCACAAGTGCCAATTACAGCAACATTCAAGACACGGAAACAATCATTCACCACAAATTAGAAATAATAATGCTTAAGATGGTAACAAAGAATGCACAGCATGTGCATCAAAGGTTAAATTACAACCGAAGACAGGAATTTTTTTTTAAATTCATGTCATTTTTGTAGTATGCGAGATGAAAAGTAGAAGACAGTATACTAAATGCAGGAAAAGAATAAAAATCCTGAATTCCATTTCTGCTAAGCATGTTCACTCTGAACCTGTATAGTCTACCATAATACCAACAAATTTACCAGTGAACTGTAGGTTGAAATGTTGTGCTTCGCAGCAGTGGTCAGCATTCACCTACAATGATTCTACACGCCTCATTTAAAAGGTAAATTTCTCTAGTCTTCCTCTGCAATCAAGAGAGAGAAAACAGTTAACTCCAGAAAGAACAATTAATTCCTCACAGTTGAATATTCTCCATGAGAAAGTATTTCTACTAAATGTTATTATCCATTGTTACAGTACATGCATATTCCCTCTCACCCAAGCCAGAGCCGTTTCATAGTACTGCAACAGTTCTACCACAGGTAAGATATCATCCCACCTCCTCCACACATAGTGCCATTCTAGCATACATCAAAATATGAGTACAACTCAGGACATATAAGGGCTTCTGGAAGAAGTTCACTCCAGGCATGGCAATCCTTATTTCTCAATTGAAACAAAGCTGGCTGAAAATGCACAAATTTTCAACATGAGCTCTTAAATTTCAGGGAAGATAAACTGATGATAATGTAACAGAGATTTGTCATCTCCAGAGAGAAGGGGAGATTTGTCTCCTCCTAGTAATACTGGTAATCATCACTTACACATTATGATGTAGGGACAAGGATTCCAGCACATTTTCAAAGCCATTCACATCTCAAACACTTTGAAGTGTAAATGAGGCTTTACACCGATTAGGCAATACAGACCAGCACCACAGTCAACACTTCAGGGAGGTAATAGTGCATATTAAACCCTGTAGTCCAGGTGGAATGTATACCTCAAAGAAGACCTTTTACAAATGCTGATCAGGCTCTATAACCACTGTAAAGGAGTTCAGATCATATTCAGTAAGGAGATTCGCATTAACATCCTGTTGTGTAGGCATGTAGCTGTGTCTGATATATATGTATATGCCATTGAACATAAAAAGTAACCTGCATGCACAGAGGCACGAGTTTTGGAGCTGCCAGACAAGCACTTAAAATTGTCTGAGGAGAGACAAATGAAGGAATTGACACCATAGAGGTTGAAATTATTGTTAGAAAGATAAACTTTCTGCGTTTCTAGGCAAAAGCTATGTCCAGTTTACCCCAGTGAATTCTAAGATGTGACTTCTATAATGCAGTCTCTGTGCACTGAAGACTCTCAAAGCTGTCCAGACTGCTTGAACCCTGCTCACAAGAACCACTTTTACTGACCAAATCCCTAGTTACGGGATTATGGGAAAAAGATAACTTCTGTTCTCTGGAGGCATGTAAAAGCAGTTGCCATGATTATTATGTATGCTCTTGGGATTACTAATTCACCTAAAAACAGCAGTTTCTTGCATTACCATGAGCCACCATGAACTACTTGGATTACCAAGTGGTTTGATGCACCACCATTTGCAGTGTCATGAACCAGGTCACAATACCTGCTTCATCCAGGGCTGTTAGAAGCAGTGTTCTTGATTTAAGTAATCCACTTTCTATATAGGCCAATTCATTAGAAGTTTTGTAACTGATAAAAATGTAGGAGTACTGTATGCAAACTAAAAGCTTCTTTGACATCCTAAACTGACAAAACAAAGAGAAGCACAGGCCTTTCTGAATATATCTCAACCCTGACAGCAGAAGGAACTGGGAGTGGCTACCCACCATTAGACTGAAGCTTTAGGAAAAAGGGTTCATTCTAAATGGCTAGATAATTTGGTAGAGCTATCCAAATGTGGAAGGCAAGCAGATAATAACACTGCTGAGAGGGTCTAATGCTATCTCAAATGCAGTGCTAATTAATATGCCCTGCTTCCCAACAACAGGGAAAGTCAGTGTGTGTGCTGAAATTATCCAGCTAGAGAAGTTCCAAGGAAGATCTCATAATTCTAGCAGACAAATCACTACAGAAAAGTGGAGAAAGGAAAAAATAATGAAAATGTACAGGGTCTGATTGTTTCTAAAACATGTGCTAAGCCTGTGTACTCTGTTCTGAAAAAAGGACATACTCAAAGGACATCTGTGCTGCATCTTTTTGGGACAGAGTTAATTTACTTCAAAGCAGCCTGTATGGTGCTATATTTTAGATTGGTGAGCAAAGCAGTATTGATAACACAACAGTGGTTTAGCTATTGCTTAACAATCTGCACAGCATCAAGGCCTCCTCTGTTTCTCACACAGATGGGTAGGCTAGGGGTGGGCAGAAAACTGGGAGGGGTCATAGCCAGGACAGCTAACCCAAACTCACTAAAAGGATTTTCCATACTATATGTCATGCTCAGCAGTAAAAGCTAGAAAAGAGTTTTTCAAAGGCAGCAGTTGCTGGGGATGGCTGGGCATTGGCCTGTTGGTGACAAGTGATGGCTTTTGTGTCACTTGAGGGGTTTCTGCTGCTTGGGGAGGGATGCACATTAAACTGTCTTTATCTTGACCCACAAGTTGGGGGTTTCTCCCTCACTTTCCCCCATCTGGCTGACTAAAGCAGTCAGGTTAGAAATGGTACAGCAAAAACATTTGGTGGCTGGAGAGATAACCTGATAGGAGCAACCCCCTTTCTTCGCCCTATATCTTAGGGATAGGATATGCTCCTCCTTCCATCAGCATTATTACAGAGAGGGTATGAAAATGGTTTGTTAATACAGACATCCTCACTGAAATGGTGCCCTGCAACACTAACCTGTGAACCTGCATCTCATGTGCAGACTCCAAGGCCAAAGTTTAATAAAGATGGGCTCCCTCTGAAAGACAACACAAACATTCACCAAGATCATATTTCTTACAGGAGCCTTGTAGATGTTAACTAGTGGTATATCTCTCTTATTGTGAGTTATGGTTGAATGAGCTGTAATTAAGAGAGGGTGGTCTTAGCTACCCTGTAACACATCTCACAGTCAATTATTCAGCACTAACCCTGCATGTCCTTTGGCAACACATACCTAAACATGATCTCTTTAAAAGAACTTCTGTCAGTATAAAAGGATAAAGCAGGTCTAACAGCCAGAATGCACTACAGAATTTTAACTGTGAATCTAACCTCTTTGGTTTTAGAAAAATTACAAATTAGTTTCCCAGTATAACTGAAGTTTATACTATCTGCATGAAAACTTGGTTCAGGCTCTAAGAATAACCTTTTTATTTACATTTTTCAGAGAGAGAATAACTCTTCAGATGTTAGACAAACAGAGAGAACACATTATCTAGGGCTTTCCCATTAAGAAAATTAACACTCAGTTTAAATCCTATTATGGTACCAGATTTTTTAACCACTGGAAAAACTCTTATATTTTAAGCTTACCAGTTGCAGAATATGATATTGCACAAAACCTGATAAAATGAGGAAGCTGAGTAAAATAACCATCAGGCTAATTTCGACTGAACTAATAAAAATCTTCAGATCCAACAATGTGCAGACAAGTTAATCACTGTGTGTCATAAGAAAAGCTATGAACCTTCACTATTTAGACTGAGTGTTGTCATTTGTAAGGATGTATCTAACCACAGAAGATGCATATTCTTTTAACTCTCAGAGCCATTCAACATCCAAGCCATGATACTAGAAGAACTGAGATTTCAGTTCTGAAACTGGCTCATATGTGTTGTTCACCTTCTACAAAATCACAGTAAGGCAAGCCACTCTTGATTCTTATGTCTTCTGTACGGACCAGCATGGAATTAAAGAGCTCTGGCATGCTTCTGTAAGGTTCCTCAGTGCTTACTTTAACTCCCAAGTCCTCTTTCAGTGTAGAGAGTTAAGTGTAAAGATCTGACAAAAACGTCATAAGAACAATCCTCTTGAAAGCCAGTGAGAAAATTATTTGTCTTATAAAGCCATGTTACTTTGAAAAGGATGAGGATTTCTAAAATCCAGAATCGGACTCCGAGTTTGAGCTTTCTATACCTAGAAAGTAACTGTTGCACAATCAGTTCTAGAAACTTCCTTCGGAATAGTCTTTTAGATCTATTCATCTGGAGGTGGACTTGCAGGATTCCAGAGTCTATATATGGGAGCCAAAAGCACCATAAGAACAGGCAAGGAGAATTTTGAGGGTGATGAAAGTAGCCTATGTCTGTAACAGGTTGTGTTGGCTCAGGTGGTCTCAGAAAAAAATTCAAAACTTACCTACATTCACACATAAAGTCTCGGCTGCCTAATCACTGCCATCTAGTGCTATTTCAGATACCCACAGAATGTGAGACACAACAGGGGCGGCTAAAGGACTTCTGGAGCCACATAGCACTTTGGACCAGCAGCTGGAGGGCAGGTAGGATACACTAGAGTATTTCAAACAGCAGTAGATGCCTATAAGAATCTCATCTAGAAGTGTATACTGACAGCAATAACAAACTGTTCTGATAAAATATTCAGAATGTGGAAAGATGTCTCAGTAGCAAAAAAATAGATGAAAGTTTTACACAACAGAAAACACAGAAAAGCAGCTTGATTCAGCAGCTGACTAATGGAAACTGAAAGGGAAGTACATGTCATACCTCCTTTGGAGTAGCATAACTCAGGAACAAGACAAATGCTTAGGGCATATTCAAACTGCAGTCTCCACTGCCTGTGTATAAGGGAATCATGGCAAGTAATCATAGAATAGTCAGGGTTGGAAAGGACCTTAAGATCATCAAGTTCCAAGCCCCCTGCAGGGACACCTCGCTCTAAACCATATCACCCAAGGCCTCGTCCAACCTGGCCTTGAACACTGCGGGGGATGGAGCATTCACAACCTCCCTGGGCAACCTATTCCAGTGCCTCACCACCCTAACAGGAAAGAATTTCCTCCTTATATCCAATCTAAACTTCCCCTGTTTAAGTTTTAACCCATTACCCCTTGTCCTATCACTACAGTCAAGTGACAGAGTACAGGAACAGGTTGCCCAGGGGGGTTGTGGAGTCTCCCACATTGGAGATATTCAGGGGCCGCCTGGACAAGTTGCTGTGTGATGTACTCTAGGTTACCCTGCTCTTGCAGGGGGGTTGGACTAGATGATCTCTTGAGGTCCCTTCCAACCCTTGGGATTCTGTGGTTCTGTGATTCTGTAATGAAGAGTCCCTCCCCAGCATCCCTATAGGCCCCCTTCAGATACTGGAAGGCTGCTATGAGGTCTCCACGCAGCCTTCTCTTCTCCAGGCTGAACAACCCCAACTTTCTCAGCCAGTCTTCATATGGGAGGTGCTCCAGTACCCTGATCTTCCTCGTGGCCCTTCTCTGGACTTGTTCCAACAGATCCATATCCGTTTTATGTTGAGGACACCAGAACTGCACACAATACTCCAAGTGAGGTCTCAAGAGAGCAGAGTAAAGGGTCAGAATCACCTCCTTCGACCTGCTGGTCACGCTCCTTTTGATGCAGCCCAGGATACAGTTGGCTTTCTGGGCTGCAAGCACACACTGAAGCCGGCTCATGTTCATTTTCTCATCAACCAACACCCCCAAGTCCTTCTCTGCAGGGCTGCTCTGAATCTCTTCTCTGCCCAGCCTGTAGCTGTGCCTGGGATTGCTCCGACCCAGGTGTAGGACTTTGCACTTGCCATGGTTAAACTTCATGAGGTTGGCATCAGCCCACCTCACAACCGTGTCAAGGTCCCTCTGGATGGCATTCCTTCCCTCCAGTGTATCAGCTGAACCACACAGCCTGGTGTCATCAGCAAACTTGCTGAGGGCGCATTCAATCCCACTGTCCCTGTCAGCGATGAAGACGTTAAACAAGACCGGTCCCAACACCAATCCCTGAGGAACACCACTCGTAACTGGTCTCCAGCTGGACATTGAGCCATTGAGCACAACTCTTTGTGTGCGGCCATCCAGCCAGTTCTTTATCCACCGAGTGGTCCATTCATCAAATTGATGTCTGTCCAGTTTAGAGACAAGGATGTCGTGTGGGACAGTGTCAAACGCTTTACACAAATCCAGATAGATGACATCAACTGCTCTACCACTGTCCATCAGTTCTGTGGATGTACTAAAACTGCTTGAATCTAAGAGGCAATGGTGGATGACTGAGGCAAGGCACTTGGAGGAGATGCCTGGGCTTGACCACAAACTCAACATCAAACCCAGAAAAAAAATCACTGTGACCCAGACGTGATGCTGAGAATAAAAGATGGGAGCTGAGCTGCATATTCTTTTTTATACTACATGCGTAACATATGCAGGAGATAAGAATAAATGCATCCCTACAGCAGCTGCTGAGGCTAAAAGCTCCAACAATTACATTTATGTACATTCTCTCAAATGAGAAATATATTGTCTGAGACAAACAGAAGATGATGTAGCATAAACTTTGGTGATTTTTTAATGTTTCACAAACTAGTGATTCAAAAAACCAAAAGGAATATGTTAACATGGTTGTAAAAATCACATTCCAAACTAAAAAATTTAACAGGAAATCCTAGTCAGTATGTAAGGCCTTGAACAGCAGGTTCTATGTAAAGCAAGAGAGAGAGCACTATATTTAAAGAATAAAACATTCTGAATTTATAAAATAGTTTCTGCAAATAGGAAAGCAAAATTTTCTGTAGTAAATAATGTGCTGTTTATCACTGTGCAGTTCTGAACTCTTGAGAGTTGTTATCAATATGAAAGCAAAAAACATATCACTTTCTAAATAAATATAGGCCTTGAGAGAGACATTGGAAAACAGCATAACAAAGTTTGGTGTAACATAAATTCTTATTTGTTGCTTTAAGGAACATTGCCACAGCCAGATAAAGATTTTCAACATATGGGTAGGTCTGAACGGAACAGTTACGTAGACAGAGTATTGAGTCAAGATTTCTGTTTCACAAATGCTTTCCCAGAGACTCTCTGAAGTGTAAAGATCCTGATCTTTCAACAATCAGGGGAAGGATCCTAAACATAAAGGAAAAGATAATTTTTTATCTCTGTCTTGAAAGATTTCTAAGCACAAAAGAAACAAGCTTCCATTAACATCTTGGGAAATGGAAGAGTTTTATCCAGGTAGGTAGAACTTCGGTTTTTTACTTCACTTTATTTCTCTGGTGATACATTACAAGCTGACCATGTGACTTACCCGATTTTTTACCCTACAAAGTCCAGTGGTAAAAGTGACAGTGGTTTAACAAGATTTGATGGTGAGGTACACTTGATTATTTAGTGGGTAGAGGACAGGATCAGACAGAACTGTCAAGGAGACCCTCCCATTGAGTCAGGAGGTTCAGAAAGGACACCTTGCTTTCTAAACTCCTTTTCAGAAAGGAGTCTCGGTGTGGCTGCTTTCAGACTTAGTCACAGAGTTGTTCAATGGTTTATGTCTAAAGGATTATGTATGTGAAATCAATCCTTTAAATCACTTAGCAAAGATTTCAAAGTTTATCATGCTGTTAATCACCTACCAAGAATCTGTTGCAGCAAGGCACCTCTCAACCTCTAAGAGTGACCTTGAGAAATCCCTACTCAAGAGGAGACCCTGTTCTGCAGCCCACTTCTATGCAGGACTGCTCAACAGGCCCTGGGCTGTCCACTATTTGTGGAATAAGATAATTGACTCATAGTCAGGTTTGCATACCAAATGCAGAAGTTAGACTCTCCCAAAACAGGTTTAAGTCAGCCCTTTACCAGCAGTAAGACTGGAGGGGGGCGGGGGGTCACATTGCTCAGATTAGCCCTTGACTACTGTGTTATCTGTCTCCTTGAAAACCCACTTGGAGTTGGGTGCAGCTGTCATAACCAGACACACTTCTTACGATCACCACTGGTGGATGTCAGTTTGGCAGAGTTACAGGAAACAAAGGTCAGGTGATGGGGTTGGGGAAGCACACCATCATAGTATGATGTGATTGCACATTAGTTGAACTTATGGTTCCAGCTGCCTGGAAATATGAACTCAGTTCAGGTATGATTGACTACACTGTGGCCACATCCATAGGAGAAAACTGAATATACATTTTAAGGAGCTTTAACTCAGAAGCTTGAAAAAAAGCTTTTGATAATGGGCTGTTCTTCATGTATTCCATATATAATCAAAGAGTAGGGCATCATAATCTGATGCATGCCATATAAATGATACATGAATAAGAGGGATAAAGTGCCAGATTGAGCAATTTTTACTAGCCAAATTAAATTGTTGACAGCTTCTCTTACCTGTGAACAATTCCTAAATTAAGACATTCTTTTTCATTAATTAGGGAAAGCTTTTCAGACTAAACCTCCCTGTAAGAAATTTCATAGGTGACTTGATCATCTCTGCATTAGGGAAAACAGTACCAACATGCAACAAGTGTAATTTTATTTAGTAAAGAAAGTAATAAAACCCAAAAAGACAAACCTAATTAATTGGATGAAATTATGTAACCTGGATCATGATTAGTACTGCCCCTTAGATTTCAATAGTTCATTTTAAACATTAGTCTATTTCATTAAAATTTAAAACTCATTCATAAAAATGCAGGATCATATCCTTAATATGCCTGTCTGGCATGATAGATGAGTCAACAGTGAAACACGTTGTCTTTCAGACTTCAGCTACGTTTTCTTCATGTTGCCCAAAGAAGTTCTTACGGTTCCTAGCAGAAATAAGGTACAGTTCATTAAAACAGATAGCAAAGCAGCTGTTTTCTTTATTGAAATCCATATCACATGTTGTGTCCAGTTCTGAGCTCCTCAGTACGACAAAGACATGGGCTTCCTGGAGCAAGGCCAGCAAAGGGCCACAAAGATGAGGAAGGCATTGGAGTGTATATGAGATTGTAAGAAGTAGCCAAAATAGTTGCTCAGTGTGGAGAAGTGAAGACTCAATGGGATCTTATCAGTATGTGTAAATTCCTGACGGAGGGAGTAAAGTAAGCAGACTCTTTGCAGTGATATCTAGACACAGGACAATGGGTACAAACTGAAAGACAGGAAATGCCACTAAACATAAGAAAAAAAGTGTTTACAGTGAAGGTGGTCAAAGAATGGAACTGCTTGCCCAGAAAGATTGCACAGTTTCTATTCTTGAAGCTATTCAGAACCTGACTGGATACGGTGCTGAGCAACTGCTCTTGTTGATCATCCAGGGTTTAAACTTCTGAGACTCCAGTCTCAATAGTTCAGCCATTCTGTGTGATTTTTGTATCCATGACAAATTACCTAAATTCATGTCTTATTTTCCAATTTTTCCTTTTCTTTGCTCTCTTATTGCTTCTACTTTTCTTCCGCTTTCAACATAAACTTCTCCTAAATCCGTATTTCACTAAACCTAAGGAAAATACTTAGATTGCTTTTATCTTCTATGTTGAATACTACAATCTCCTTCGCAAAACCTACATTTTGTCATTAAAAGAAATAACAGCTGGTAAAGGTACCTTCCTTAGCCCTTAGCATTACACATCCTTTCTCTTTGAAACTCTTCACTTCTCATTACTTCACAAAGTTTAAGTTTCTATTATGCTTTCTAAAGATTATCCATAACTCACAACCCATTCAAACATTAAAATACTTCCCTTTCCTCTATCACTAATAACACCAATCTTAATATTTAATTTTCACTCATTTTCATTAATTTTTACTCATTAAATCTTTTTCACTCTTTTGATATTGCAACTCAACTGAAAATTCCTTGCAATTTCACCTATTATATTCACCTATTACATTTCAGCTATTATAGTCACCTATTACACAACAAAGTTACATGTTTACCTTACATGTAAACATTTCCAGTTACTTTGTACTATTTATAACTGTTATCAAGTGCTCAGTCTTATAGCCAGTCTCTCACCCAAAACAATGTTTGAACTTAGAACCTGAAACAATTCATAAGTATACAAAAAGAAACTTCTGAGTCCAGCATCTTGCAAGCAGGTTGCTGTGTCTTGTAATGTTAAAAAGGGATTCTACAGACAGCTGCATTTTTAATCTTAAAGCTGAAAAAACCCCTCTGTTTTAAAAGGGTTTTTGCAATCTAGCCATTCCACACTGACAGTCATACAAATCAGCTCTAAAATTCTTTAGAAAGTATCTTCTGTGTCTTCTTCAACAACAAAGTAACTTTTAATAAATCATCTATTTATATCAAGCAGGAATCTGAAGCTGCTTCTGTGTATCATTATGGAGCTAGCGTAATTTTGACTGAATAAAAATTATTAATTTAGCTATTCTTTATGCAGCTAGGATTTAAATGCTTAATAGAGAACAGTTTTCTTCCCTACTTTATTTTAATGTGCAATATAATAATATACTTTGTTGTTTCAAGACCAGGTGAACATATTTTAATCACCTGCTTATGGTGTAAGTGGCACAGTACAATTTCCTATACAGGTAAGTATACTGTGGCAAGCAAAATGTATACAAGTTTTGTAAACAAAAACCAAATATAAAACAAACAAAGAAAAAACCCAACAGCAACAAAGAAGCCAACCAACCAAACAAAAAACCCACAAAAGCCAAAAAGATTAAAAAAAAAAACAAGCAAAAAAAAATCACACACACACACACACACACAAAAAGCACACAAAAAGCACACATGCAAAACCACAAAACACACACACACACACAAAAAGAAAAATCAAAAAAAAAAACCCAAACCCCAAACAACAAGACAAAACAAAATACCCGCCTGGGGCAAGTCCTAGCCCAGTGTGTCAGGTTTCAGCCGAGAGCAAATATTTATGTCTGCATGCCACTTTAAAACATCTTGAAATAATAAGGGTTGCATTCGGAAGAAGTTTGGGGCCATCTAGTGGAACTTTCAGTAAAAGCATGTAAAGCCTGGGGATGGTGTACGTGAAACAAGCACACGTTCGGTTTGCCGGAAAAGGGGGAACCATCTTCATTTTTAGCAGTTTTTTCGTCAGTGTAATTTGACAGAACATTTGTTGGTCGAGTTTAAGAAAAAAATAACTATCCAAAGAATTTACTGCTCATGCAAAGTACAAAACTGCAGAATGATCCTCTGAGGGTTGATTTAGAAACTTCATCCCTAAAAACCTATAAATACAAGGTATAGTGAATAGTGTATAGTGTATATAGTGTATACTGTATAGCGTATAGCGTATAGTGTATAGTGTATAGTGTATAGTGTATGGTATGGCAGCCACAGAAATTAACTACATGACCTAAAAAATCTTCTTCATCTCTAACTTTTGTTATTTTAATTTGCCAGTGGAAGATATGCACTGTTCAAGAATTACTCAATCAAACAAATACATCCTTTCATTGAAGAAGCAATTCATATCATATGTCAGAAATATTTTTCAATTTCATTTTTTAACCTTGGCTCTTGACTTTGATGCTGGAATCATTTGTGATTGCATCATTACAGAAAAAAATAATAATATTTCAACATTAACCTATACCTCATCTGCACTCTGAGAATTACCTGAGCTTTGTATTTTTTTCTGGGTTCTATTTAACCATTATTTGCTTTAATGTGTAAACCTTTTTATAAGATTTATCACAATTATTTCAATGATCTCCACAACACAGTTCCAGATAAGATCGTACAGATCTTTGGAGTTAACAGTCTACTTGTATACAAAGAGAACACACACCATCGTCTGTGTTGTCTTCGCGCATAGATCTAATTCTACAGTTGTCAGTGTCTAAGTCTACTCAGTTTCAGTTAATGATGAAAACACACTTGTTTTTCCTGAGCTTCTCCTGTAATAGACAAGTTTTTAGGTGGAGATAATAGAAAAGGTCATATAAAAAGAATTCAATTAAAGGATGACCCTGCAAAATCTGCAGAGCCTTTTAATCTCTCTGGTTTTGTAACTTGTTAGAATTAACTACACGTACACACTGTCACCGCAATGGCTTGTATTATTAGGAGTTGAGCTGAAATCAAACTTAGATAAGCAACTTTTATAAACTTCTACTAATATCCCTTTCTCTGATTGTACCACTTCAAGTGCTCATCACTATAAGTAATAGCTTCTCCATTACATAAGTCCTAAGAAGCATGGAGAAACAAAGTATTGTTATCTTTTCTGTTTCATAGCCAATACTTTACTGCTCCATTCTTGCATAGTTAAACTATTATGGTCTTGCTGTGTAGGAAGTATCACAACTCCAATGAAGGTGACATTGCTTGAATTTTTTTATATACATTGCTTGAGTAATGGAACTTGTTGGTAAGGACCATAAGCATAGCACACCACTCCATCTGCCCCAGCAGGGTGACCAAAGGCACATAGTACAGAAATCTATTTGGTATTAGGCTTCATGAGCTGTTCACAGAATTAATTGCTCAAAATCTCCATTCATAACACTCCAGTATTTTAGAAATCTCTGGGATGCTTTGTGATTCTGAGATATTTTTTCTAAGTAACCCTTGGATTAAGTGTCATTTTACCATATTATCTATGATGTATATACATGGCATCATATAACTTTTCTAAATATTATATAACATTTTTTCTTTATATTTCAGTAACATAAAACAACTATGCGTAGCAGTCCATTGTCATTCTCTTCCTCAAGAATACTTTGGGAAAATTAAGCCTAACTGTCATACCGTACAAACTCAGTTTAAATTCACAGTTTCTAGATCAAAACAGAAATTGAATGTTTCAAATCACACCTTGGTTAACCAGAGTTTCACTACACACATTCAGCTTTTAACTGAACATAGGCATTTTGGAATTTGTATATACTGTTAGAATAGATAACTTAAAACCAAAAATGTATGTCTGATTTATAACATACTTACTTGATATTGTGTGGCTTATTACAGATAAATTGCCATCTGGAAGGCACATGGATAATGCTATTGGTTTAATCTGCAGAAGAAATAAATCATACATCATTAGCTGATGCAAGTTGTTTAAAATATTTTGTTCTCAGAAGCATTCCTTAAATATAAACAGTAGTCCCCGTTTCAAGTACTATCTTTGTTCAGTGTGATACATTAACTTGTCAGTATTTTGGAAAATCTGTCATACTTGAGGAATCCCAAGGTTTTCACTGTTTCATGTCTTCTGTCCTCAAAAACCTGTGACATGTTCATTCACCATTTATCCAAAAGACTCTCTGCTCTGAAGTGGCTGACACAATTTAATCAACCAGAGAAGTCTCTGTCAAATGGCCTGATAAGCTCTCTCCTCTGAGAAAATAAGCTGCCACCACAGCATCTCTGATACTTGCTAAGCCAAGAAGTGAAAAATGGAGACTTGGAATCAGGAAGGAATTCCCACACAGGAATCCAAACCAGAATAAACAGCTAAATGTTTATATTAAGTAGGCCAGTAACTCTAAAACCTGTATTCTCTATCTACTGAAAAAAAAACCCCAAACAAACAAAAAGGTTGCTGGCAACGTCTTATTTTGTGCTGTATGCCCTGTTACCATTAATGATACTGCAGTGATTCTAAACTTTTCCGTAACTCCAATCTGTTCATCCAAATGAATTCATGTTTGGTGATGAGGACCCAGTAGATAAAAAGATTGGTGCTAGTGTACCAGCAAAGGTAGGAAAGCTTAAATCTTTTCTCCAGTGTAACCTGTCCTTAGAGGCAAAGTGCTACATGAGGAAATATAGAAAAGGTGTGAGGAATCAGTGAGACAGAGATCTTCACTGATGGAATTCTATCTGCAAATGTGTAAGGCAAGGAATCTACAATCTCTCTTTCAACATTCATGTTATATTTAGCCTTGAGTCAGCCTCACTAGCTGTATCTATACTAATAAGGTAAAAAGGTTCTGGGACTTTACAGCACAAAACACAAATATTCAGTGAGACAGAACATACACCTAGTCATTTGACTTCTCTGCAGAGGTAAAAGGCTGGGTAAAGTACAGAATAGACTCACTGCATATATAAAACAGACTTACTCTGATTATGCACACAGTATTCAGGGCTTCCCACAGTCTTAAAATAGCCCACCACTTGGTTTATTTAAATTCTAAGAAAGGCTATTTGAACTACTGAGAACCTATATGGAGGATTCAAATGGGACTTTAGTGGGATACAGCCTTCCATTTTGTCTGTTACGTCTCAGGCAATAACAGGCTATCGTAATGATAAATACAGCAGGAGATGTGACAATGCAAATGTACATGTTGCAGGTCAAACTGCTAAAATGGTTAAGAAGTTTAACATCACTTTATCTGTATTAATACTGCCTCAAAATCTCCCTATATTAGATGGATTTCATACAACTAAAACTCATTCTGTTTGCAAAATAAGCTGTTAGAAAAATGGCTATATGTATTCTGTGTCACCAAGCCTTTACTAGGTTTAAGACTATGATTTATGAAATTTACATTCTAATTCTGAGGGTGGTCAAACACTGGAACTGGTGTTCTAGATAGATTGTAGAGTCTCCATTCTTGGAGACATTCGGAGTCTGATTGGATATGACACCGAGCAACCTGCTTTAGCTGACCCCACTTTGAGTAGGGGTTTAGACTAGATGACCTCCAGAGGTCCCCTCCAACATCAACAATTCCGTGACTCTATGATTAATCACTAAATGTCATTTATAGCCTACACTGTCTGAACTTCTACTTGTGCAGCCTACAGCAAAGAATGCAGAAGAGTAATAATTACCCTTAATTCCTAAAAATATGGAAAATATTTATCACCAGTAAAGTGATGTTTAAATAGCTACACAGTACAGACAAAAGGAAGTTGGAACAAACTCCAAGAGCAACATTATCTTCGAATCCAAATTTTCACATAATGAATCTCAGGTAAACTGATATTATCATATCATATTCTTCCCTGATATAGCAAATTTTACCTGTTAAAAACAAATTATACAAGCCTACAGTGATTAATATTTTTTCATATTAATTTATACAGGCAGTATTCATAATTAAACACCACCGTTTCTTTCCTTTTCCCTTAAGGTTTTTTAATTCCTATTTCAGTATAACTGTAGAGGAAAAAAGACACAATAGGTAAAACTCGTTCATTTGTATCCAAATGGAATAGACAATCTAAAAATACTTTGGCCTCACTGCCAAATCCTTCAAAAAGGATTACAACAGACCCCAAAAAGGATATGGGTACCATGACTTCAACTTACCAGAACTGGAAACTGAATGTTACAAATTGTCACCATCACAGAATCCAAATTCCCATCAGGCATAGGGCTTCCCATGTTTAAGGCTTTTGGCTAGGAACTGCCTGCAGATATCCAGCAAGAGATGTTAGCCACATGTAACTGCATGAAATAATTTACTGAGACAAGGAGAGAGAATGCTCGAATTGTCCCTCAATCTTGAGCCCAAAACTCTCTCTGAAGACTGCCATGCATCTTCTCATGTCTGTAGCTAGTGACTGCACCACCATCTCCAATGCAATAGCCTAATGATTAACATACTTGTACAGAAACACTGTGGTTTAAGTTACGGTCCACAAGTTATTTTTGTGATGCTTGCTCTGATATAATGTATTTGCATGTATGTGTAAGTATATAGAGAAGGATTTTTGTGGCTGGATTTAGTCTACAGTTCCAGTACAGATTTCTGTAAATGGTCAATTAAAATCTGCTGTTTGGAATGGTTTTGGCTGTCTGAACAGTCTGATCCATGGAGCTAGAACCATAGAATCATAGAATAGTTTGTTTGGAAAGGATCTTAAGATCATCTAGTTCCAAACCCCCTGCCACAAGCAGGAACACCTAACACTAAACCATATCACCCAAGGCTCTGTCCAATCTGGCCTTGAACACTGCCAGGGATGAAGCAGTCACATCTTCCTTGGGCAACCCATTCCAGTGCCTCACCACCCTCACAGTAAAGAACTTCCTCTTTACATCCAATCTAAACTTCCCCTCTTTAAGTTTTAACCCATTACCCCTTGTCCTGTCACTACAGTCCCTAATGAAAAGTCCCTCCCCAGCATCCCTATATGCCCCCTTCAGATACTGGAAGGCTGCTATGAGGTCTCCACACAGCCTTCTCTTCTCCAGGCTGAACAGCCCCAACTTTCTCAGCCTATGTTCATATGGGAGGTGCTGCAGTCCCCTGAGCATCCCAATGGCCCTCCTCTGGACTTGTTCCAACAGATCCATGTCCTTTTTATGTTGAGGACACCAGAACTGCACACAATACTCTAAGTGAGGTCTCATGAGAGCAGAGTACAAGGGTAGGATCACCTCCTTCGACCTGCTGGTCACGCTCCTTTTGATGCAGCCCAGGATATGGCTGGCTTTCACGTTCATTTTCTCATCGACCAACGCCCCCAGGGCCTTCTCATCAGGGCTGCTCTGAATTTCTTCTCTGCCCAACCTGTAGATCTGCCTGGGATTGCTCCAACCCGGGTAAGTAAGGAGATAAGTAAGGAAATACTTATGTCTTTGCTATGTATCATAGTAGACAGGCACCATCATGTACCATGATGTACATGTCAGTGACATTTTTAAATTGACAGTTCAGACATCAACAATCTCTCTGCCAAATGTATTTTACTTTACTTCTGCAGCCTTCTTTTTCAATGAATTCTGACCAAAATTTCTGTGCAATTTTCAATGCCACATCACAGCTGAGCAACTTCTCATGCTAGATATCTAAACTAATTAAGTTGATTTTGTTCAAGCTGAGATCTGCCAGCTAGCTATCTTGTTCATGCAAACAATGATCTCCTTAGTTTCACAGGGAAGTGACTGATTCCTCAATACAGCTTAACTGCAGGATAAAGTTTTGCACTTTTTCAAATCCATCGGAAATGCCAAAATTAGCACAGCACTGCCAAAAATTGTACCAGCAAAAATAAGACAAACACAAAAATGAGATGAAGCATCAGGAAATAGAGACAAATCTTGGCCTGATTGCTGACATAGGGTTATAAAAGCGGCCACAGAACTCCAAGGAGAGCCATGGTTAAGGTTTCCTTATAGCTCAGAAGCCATAGACACCAGCCTTCGGTGTTTAAGGCTAAGGCTTTGTTTGTCCAGGCCCTCCGTTCTCCACATCTCTGCACCTATGCTACTAATGGCAACACTGATGTATGAAAAGACCTTCAGAATTTTCAAGAAACTATGTGCATCAACTTCTATTAAAAAAAAACCAAACCCTCATTAAAAAAAACAAAAATCATTTAGTTTCCAAGTACTGTATAAACTGTGTAAGAAAAAAAAATAATTAAAAATATTTGTAAAAAAAAACACAACAGAAAGCACAAATGTGGTTTAACAGTTGCTCAAGATCTGAATTTAAATGACTGAATCCTGTGTTGCAGCAGTCCATTATGACTTGCGCTGTCCTTTCAGGAAAAAAATAAAAGCCATTGGGTGTTTCTGCTGTTTGTTTACCTAAAGGGCAGTAAAGGCCACACATGCATGAAGCTGATGAAGTTCTTGACTATTTCCACTGCACTCTAAGACTTTTCAGAGCAACAGTAAAACTGAATAAATCTCACTGGTTTTGACTAGTTTCTCTCTTGCCAAAACAGAAACATATCGGAGTTATCTGTGCATTTGGGAAGCTTATTCATAATTTGCACAGAAATTCAGGATAAAACACATAATATCCTAAAAGGTCAATGATGTCTTTTCCTACAAGTGACTGTCCGCTGTGAGCACCATCACTCTCACTGGTAAAAAATCAAAATTCTGTTTTGCTGTTACTGACAATCGCAATGTTGTCTTCTTGGAGCAGAACAGCTGAACTTTGTTACAGTGCTCCGTGTGAGAGCAGGCAAGTTTAAGATTGGCACTGAGAAGCTTTGCAGGATGACAAATTAATTACAGTATTAAAGAAAGAAAAAACTTAAACACTTTCATTGGCACTATTTCTCAGAGGAGCAACTCAGCTGAATAAAATTTAGCCGTCATCTTCAGTAACCAATTTGGCTTTCCACTGCAAAAGTGTGGTAGGGAAATGTATGTTCATGCCTTTCTCTTCATTCTCCCTTCTGCATTTTCAAGCGCATTTTGGCTGATGTACAGTAATTCACAATGATAAAATCATGGTAGTTTATAACCAAAGCAAAGGGCACTTTATAATCAAAGGCAAATCCTAAGGCAGTTTGTAACCACAGAGGCAGCAAGCAGCCTGGGCTCTGTGGGAGGGAGCCCTTTCCCTCTGTGGCCAATATTTAAGCCCCTTTGTCTGAGATGGTTTAAACTGCAAAGGAAGCACTTTGGGCCAAGAACAAAGGCCTGGAAAGCACAGTTGCTGTCAGTTTCATAAAGGTTTTCTCCCTTTCCTTGCCAAGCACTGGGTTGGCCCCTCATCATCCCAACAAACCCAGAGTGGAGACCACACAGCCCCGCAACCTCGCCTCAGGTTGCACCTGGGAGCCAGCAGATGGCTTCATACCTGCTCCAGCCCAGCCTGGCCCAAGGCAATAAGAGGGGCAAAAGGAGTAGGGAAGAAAAAAAAAACATCAAAATTCAAATCATGGCAGCCTTTGTAACAGTCATTTTGGTGTGAAATGTCATTTGCATTACTTGGTCATGTTGGGATGCATGCGTGTGTGCTCTGCCAGGGTGAGATGTACAAAGGTGGTAGGAATGTTAAAACCTCCAGGGGTTAAATGTTAAATGCCCTGAGTAACACCAAGAAAGGGAGTTTACAGTTCTGGGGTGCTTGTTAGAGACTGCTTCCCAGCTTCAGAAAATACGGTTTTAATACCAGTAACACCTACTTGAAATATGAGGCTTTAGTTTCCTTTCTTTCTTCTATTCCATGTTTTTGTTTCATGTTTTCTCTCTAATGGATGCTGAAGTGTTTACCAAGCACTAAGGAGAGCAACTGGCTTCCTGGAGATGCAGCAATGGCAAAGAACAAAGGAGCTCAGCTGTGGCTCATGTGGTAGAGCCTTTTCCTTCCCAGGCATTTGCCTCAAGTTTAGAATGTCACTCGTGATGGGTTTCTATTTTAGCTAGGTTTTTTCAACAGTTTTAGCCCTTTCCAGTAAGAAACACGTCATGGAAAAGGAGTCCTAAGGACAAAAAGTCCTTCTGTGAAAGACAATCTTTAAAAAATGCTGTTTGGATTAGTAAAACAAACTGTTTGTTTACACATATTAAAAACCTGATTCTTATTCTATAATGAATGATGAAGTTTCTGGTTAAATGGAAATACAGAAAATGAGAACAGATATAAACTAAATCCCACCTTTTTATGATAGCATTACACATGGCACCATTAGCCACAAATTGCAGCATGAACCAGAAAGCATCAGACCAGCTATGAAGACCAGATCATTTCTAGTATAAGATACTGGTAGGGAAGAAAAGTACTGGTTAAAATGCTAATCTGGCTCTGGAGATACAGAATCAAATCTCATATTTCCTATAGACTTTCTGTTTACCAGCTATAAATCATGTTGTTTCTGCCTTATTTTCTGGACAAAATAGGTATCCTAGCACTTGCTTGTCACACAAGGTATTCTGAACAGAAATGTGCTGAAGATGAGGGCCATTTCACTACTTTAATATTATATAGGTTTTAGTTACACAGTTACGTTAGTATTTTGAAGTTGATATTTTTATGTAGACTTTCTTATGTATCAAAAAGAAACAAAACATAGGAGTGATATTTCATGTCATGATTTATGTTGCCGTATATGTGCATAGAGCAAAGCAAACTATGTAAGAGAACAGTATTATTCAGAATTATTTTTTAAATTTATAAAATGGTTAATTCTTTAGTGATAGTTTCGGGGTTGTGTTTTTTTTATACATTTCCATGTAATAGACAATTCACAATAAACCTTCAGTAGTGACGATCTTCATAGCCTAGTCCTATTTCAAATGCAAGTTTCAAAATCACAGTGTTGCATGTTGTGTTGCATTTTACAGCAAAGCAAGTGAGCTCCACACACACAAAAAAAAAAACAAAAAAACACAAACCTACATTCCACAGTTATTACTAAACAAAATAAGTGACACTCCTTCACATCCAAATGGTTGAACCAGAAAAATACATAGCAACATTTCATATGCCCCTACCCGTGGGGGGGGGGGAACTAGGTGATTTTAAGGTCTTTTCCAGCCCAAACAATTTTATGATTTTATATGAAGATCTGTCTGAAGTACTACCTCTTTTGAGAAAAAAAAAAAAAAAGAAAAGAAAAAAAAATCTAATTCTAATTAATTGCTAATTCTTTTAAAACATCTTTATTCTTTGTTTTTAACCTTTGCTGACAAACCCAGCTCCATTGTCCTGGCACAAGAGACTCCTTGGCAGTGAAGCCAAAGTAGATCTGCCAGGCAAGAAGAAGATCTTAGAGGGAGGTACCTAAAACAGCATTGAAGGAAAACCACAGTGATACATGACACCTACGTGGCAAGGATTTTGTTCAAGCTGTTAGCATCTCAGCTATTAGAAAAGAAAAACGATGGAGGCAGACAGGCAGATTTGCCCTATGCTAATTCTCCAGTCTTCTCCTGAGGATGATACTTCATCTGCTCTTTCAGAATCAGCTCAGGAATCCTGTAAGGAAAATGGCTCTCTGGATGATTGCTGGTTGCTGGCCTTGTATCCTGTATGAAAGATTTTTCTTCATTTATACGAAGAATATTATATTATCTAAAACACTTATTAATGTCAAATCCAGCATAAAAGATTCATATATGTGTTAAAAAGCAAGGAAATCAACAGCTGTTTCTTTCCTCACTCATTCTCACTGCCATATTGTCCTTGTCATGATGTAGCTATTGCAGCAATACTGTTTTCCAAATGTCATGTTTTAAGGAATTATTTATGCCAATTTTGAACTCTGAAAACAACTTCCTCCTAATACAACTGTAGCCTTAACCACACAGTGTAATGATCCAGTAGCTCTTTCTCTATGAAATCTAGCAGCATTTCAGAAATTGGTCTTTTACCTTGTTTCAGTATTAGACTTTTATGTTGCTTCAAGCATGCGGCTTGAATTGATATATGAAGGACACAGTTGCCAGCAAAGAAAGGTTTACCTCACATTAAGGAACAATACCAGGCGCTCACAGCTGTGTAATGAACCAACCATGCTTTAGGAACAAGAAAGACATACTGAGAATGTAAGTTTTGTTTGTAACTAAGATAAAGAGATACATGCAATCTGTAAACTTCAAATGCAAATACTATTTTTAGCACATAAAAGTGTGGCAACGCTGAGATCTGTGTACAAACACAGGTTGTGGAACAAAAAACAATCTACAGCTGCCAAGCAGCCTAAAAACCAATAGCACATCCCAATTCTTTTTCTAAGAATTCTTGTGCAAGCAATAATTCGTGGAAGTATTTATATTAGATTTATTTGGTTTTTAGGGGTAGCATTCACTTACTAATTTGGCTTCCAGTTACAAATTACAAAACCATTACACAAGGGAAGGAGGGAGTGGGAGAATTTCCTCCACCTTCAGATGTGAAAGGAAAGGTTGAGTTGGAAAGGTCTTGAGAAACCCACAAAAAATACCCAGATATGTATGAATCTCTTCACAGGCCAGCACAGATGAATTTTACTTACTAGTCAAACATGAAAGCTGAAGCTGTGCATTCTGAGTGGATGAAAAAAATGAGTAGTTCCAGGGGTGCCTCATCTGTAAAGTAGTTATTTCAAGCATGAGTCAAATTACTACAATTGTCTGAGAACTGGAAAATACCACAATAAAATTATTCAATTTATTGCTTCATTCCATCTGCTTTGAGTGTCATTTAAAGAATACTGCTCTTTGTAATCTGATTGGTATTCAGTATATTACCTGAAATCTTTTGTTGTCTCCTATCTGTCTGTTTTCTATAGTGACAAAACTGATCTGGTTTAAATTCTGGACTGTGCTTCTATGCTCTTCTCTCACTTAAATGCAGGCAGACATTTATATTGTAATAAATAGAACATTTTTTTCCCCAATATTTCATGTCATAGCTAGATTGTAAGTTGCATCAAGCAAAGTATGCCCTACATTAAATGAAGGTGAATGTGTACATTTCAATATGCTAAATTTTACCTTCAATACCAATGTATTATAAATTCACCATATAAATATATCATATAAATAACCATGCTGACTTCAACAAGACTCTTATATATCTGAATGTTATAGAATAGTTATAGAATAGTTTACCTAAATAAAGAAACCTGTCAGAGGTGAGGCAAAATCTTCAATTGCTTCTTAAAGAGAGCATGTCAGAAGGACGAGTCCAAAGGGGGTTTTGTGCCGTTATTCCCCCTGCAATGAAAGAAAATGTTAACTGAAGGATAAACCATCTCATTTGATTCACAGAAATAATTTTCAACCATATTGTTATACCTGAGGTTTGATTACAGATTAGTACCTTTCGGGAGTTTTTATTATGGCAGTAATGAGCCAGCAATTTAATTAAATCTCCAATCAAAAATCATAAAGCTTTGTAATCATAATCAAGCTTGTAGAAATTTTTTGCCCACTGGAAGAACAGCCATAGGCCAGAGGAAACACGTCTTAGAAGGCATCTGAGCATTTTCCTAGTGCGTTCATTCTAAAACCTACTTTACAGTCACTTTCACAAATGCAAATGAGAGAAAATATGGTGCAAAATACAATGCAAAATAAGGTAGTTTGTTTTCAGAACTATATTACATGCTACTGTACTTGGTGTAATGTAAACCCTATATATCTTATCACATCAGCATGTAAAAGACAGAAATACAAACACAAAGATTTTTGCTTGTCTTTTACATTTGGAGTTTATCAGAAATTTCCCAGCAGCAGCCAAAAAATAATGGATGTGACAGGATCAAAGCATTCACAGGAATATGACAATTCTGTTTCAACCTTTCAGGAAAACCTAATAATTTTTGGCCACTCTGGCCCCCACCTATCTCTTGGACACTTGGCTGCTAAAGCCCTTTATCTAGCCAATTCCTGTACTGCTTAATCTCTCAAGCTCTTTGGGGGTTTTTATAAGCAGTCTGGTTGGCAGAGTTCTCAGCCACAACCCCAGCTCATAAAGGAGTTGGTAAAGCTTACCAGTTCCCTGGGCAGCTGGAAATCAAGACAGTACAGCAACAAAGATGAACTCTCTCAAGCTACTGCCTCACTGCCGCAGACAACACCACACATGCTACCTCAGGAGTCTCCCAAGCTGTCTGCGCTGTACTGGTAACCAGTTCCTTAATAATTCTGCTGTCTGAACATTCCCAGTAGCTTCCTTTCTGGCTATTCATTTTCTGGGCCACAGCACTTCCCAGAAGCTGTTTTACTAGGGAGCTGGTAAAGCCAGAGGTTCATGAGATGGGCAAATATTTGAAAAATGCGTTTTGATTTTACTTTCTTTCTCCTGTAAATTCTATCTCACACTGACTGTCTGTGCTTCTCCATTTTTGTTCCAGTGTTGCATTTGTTTTTAAAATGCAAAAAAATTCATCACAAGGGCTTTCCATTCCTCTGGCCAACTGGAGGTTGGCTTTGATCTTGATAATCATCAGATTTCATTGATTCTCTCATTTTCACTTCACAATTCTCAAAGGATGTGCCTACACTTCAAAATATAATTAGCTGCTTTCCTTGTCCAAAGAATAAAAATCCTGCTGAAATGTTGTAATTATCACTGACAAAGGGGGATGTAGAAGCAAGAATATAAATATGGTTTAAATAATTAGCACACCCTTGCAGAATTTTGCTCCCCACAGTCTGCTTAGTTTGACAGCTGAAGTAAGCAGTGAAGGAATAGAGGTTAAATGCTCATAAACTTTCTCGCCAGCTAGCATTTCAAAGATTTGAGTGTTCCATTGGTCATAATTTCTGTATCTTATTGGTCCACCATCTAGAGACATTCATTGTGCCTTTATGTACCTAATGGCTGGATTTTCTTCATTGAACTTTTGCTTCTTGCCATATTAGGTAATAAGTAGAGATTCTGGGCTTGTTATGGTGCTCCAGGATTACACATAATCTTCAGGAGAAGGAGACAGCTTATTTTATCTCTGCTCATAGCGAAGTTGTAGATTTCAACCCATCTCACCTGGAAAGTTGAGAAGCAAGAGCAAACTTGAGAGATAAAAGAATATGAGTAAAAAAAAATCCTAAAATGTATTGAACAATAGCCAGCTTCTGTGTAATAGCAACATGAAACCAGACACATGAACTACAAATTTGTTTATGCATGCAATTACTTTCCCTCTCACCCACCACACTGGATTTATTTGTTTTTATAGCATGCAAACTCTCCAGTCTTGGGCAAGCTGAGCATCAGCCTATTGTATCTTTCATAGATTTTCTGATGGAGCAAAGGGCTCACTTGTTGTAAACAATGTCATTTTAAAAGAAGAAACTGGAAATTTAATACTTTATAGAAATGTGTGTCAAACAAACAAAAAAAAAAAATCTGTGCCTACCCATCAGCTTCCATCTATAGCCAAGCACTTTATCCTTAAAAAAAAAAAAAATCACCTTTCTGTGCTCTGTATTCTTGACCTATAAATGTGAACTATTCCTGAAAAGTTCATGATAAAGAAAAGCTCCGTGAAATCAGTTTACAGAGGAAATGTTAACGTCTGCCAGTGCACATGCATAGCCGTGTGTGAAGTTAGCCTTGCTTGGAGCAGGGTCTTGGATCGAATGACCTGCAAAGGTCAATTCAACCTCTGTAATTCTTCATCTTGTTGTCAAGGGCACACAGCACACAGCATGTCTGCCATAGTCATGATTTAACAGCAGCTGCCAATTAATCATGGACCTGCTCCATAATCTTGCTGGGCACCAAGATGAGACTGACTGGCCTGTAGTTGCCCAGGTCTTCCTTTTTTCCCCTTTTATAAATGGGAGTTGTGTTTCCCCATTTCTGGTCAGTGAGAACTTCACCAGACTGCCACTGTTTCTCAAATATGATGGATAGTGGGTTAGCCACTTCGTCCACCAGTTCTCTTAGAACCCATGAGTGCATCTCATCACATCCCAGGGACTTGCATACCTGCAGCTTCCTTAGATGGTCACATACCTGCAGATTACTTAGGTGGTCTCAAACCTGATCTCCTGCATTCTCCCAATCCCCACCTTTGCCTTCTGCAACTTAGGTCATGGCACTGCAGCACTTGCCAGTGAAGACCGAGACGAAGTTTTTTGAGTACTGCAGCCTTCTCCTTATCCTGGGTACCTACATCTCCCATTTCCTTCCAGAGATGGCCCACATTTTGGTTAGTCTTCCTTTTCTCACTGACATACCTATAAAAGCTTTCCCTGTTGCCTTTGATGTCCTCAGCCAGATTTAATTCTATCAGGGCTTTAGCTTTCCTAACCTGATCCCTGGCTGCTTGAACAATTTCTCTGTATTCCTCCTAGGATACCTGTCCTTTTTTCAGCCCTCTGTAGGGTTCCTTTTTTGAGTTGGGGTTTCTCCAGGAGCTCCTTTTCAGCCACACACAGGCCTCCTGGTGCCCTTGCCTGACTTCCTCTTTTTTGGGATGCATCACTCCTGAGCTTGGAGATGATCCTTGAACATTAATGAGCTTTCTTGGGCTCCTCTTCCCTCCAGGGCTTTATTCCATGGTACTCTACCAAGTAGATCCCTAAAGAGGCCAAAGTCTGTTCTCTTGAAGTCCAGGTTAGTGAGCTTGCTGTGGACCCTCCCTGCTGCCCTAAGGATCTTGAACTCCACCCTTTCATGGTTACTGCAGCTAAGGCTGTCTTTGAGCCTCGCATTCCCCACTAACCCCTCCCTGTTAGTGAGAACAAGGTCCAGCACAGTACCTCTTCTCATTGACTCCTCTTATCACTTGGGGAAGGAAGTTATTATCAACACACTCCTGGAACCTCCTGGATAGCTTACGTCCTGCTGTGTGTTTCAGGGTAGTTGGAGTCCCCCATGAGGACCAGGTCTTATTAAAGTGAGGTTGCTTCCATCTGTCTATAGAGGGCCTCATCTGTTCTATCTTCTTGCTCAGGCAGGTCTGTAGCAGACTCCACAATGTGACATATAGCATCTTCCTTGAAGGAATACCTTTCCTTCACACTTGACAGAAGTCACCTCCAGAGGCTGAGGGCTTCTGTCCATTTTCCAATTGCCTTGTAAATTCTCCCTTCCCTTGAAAATTATTCCAGCTTCTTTGGCTTCCCTGCCCTCTCCTAGCCCAATAATCCCAGCACTGGAGCAGCTAGGTGATAATGTACTCACCCAGATGATGGCTGAAATAATTTCACATATCCCACAGCTCATTCAGGGATAGGGATTGAATGTTTATCTCCTGTTCTGCCTCTTTCTTCTTGCCTTGTGCTATTTCTACTTTGTCCTCCTTTACTAAATGAACTGTGTTTCATGTCCATTTCTTCTTGTATATAGGGGCAACTGATACCAGCACGGGTTGGTCCTCTGGCTCAGCTGCATCACCCATCACCAGGGGCTGAGTAGCTGCAGTGCCTGTCACAAGGGTTTCTGTAGCTGTAGTACTTGTCACAGGAGTTGGAGTAGCTGCAAATAGTTGCTTAATCCTAAACAATACCTGAACCACATTCATGGTTCCTAGCAGTAGGACAATGCTGGTTTCAACATCTCAAGAACTGTTTTTTTGTTTGGGGTTTTTGTCAAAATTCTCAGATGTTATTGTAATTAGCCTGGAAAAGGAGGGGAAGATGTGGGAAAATGTCTCCTCCATAGGATGGCTCTCCGAAAAGGTAAAAGGTGTAATTATTAATAGTTTCCAATAGATGGCTCCCGAAGTCCACAGGTAACCGCAATACTGAGTACAAACACCAGATTAGTTTCACGACCAGCAATTCTAGCAGACCGTAAGCCAGTGTTACAAAGTACAATAAAACGATAGTCTTAGCCCAAGTCCCAGCGGTGATAAACATCACCACAGGGAACATATACAGCAAGTGAGGTGTTTTATAACGCAACCATGAGAACATGCACAACTCTGAGAACAAATAAATCAACATTATGACCAGTGACTATTAAACTAATGGAATGAATTCTTACAATAAATTTGTTTTAACATGCTCCAGTCAGATCTGTTGTTATTTTAACTCTCTGTGCTCCAAGTTGGGTGCCAAAAAGGAGTGTCATGGCTTAACCCCAGCCAGCAACTAAGTACCATGCAGCTGCTTACTCAGTCCCACCCACCCCATAGGATGGGGAGGAGAATCAGAAATAGGCAAAACCTGTGGGTTGAGATAAGAACAAATGAATAATAAGACAAGGGATGCACAATACAATTGCTCACTGCCTGCTGGTCAATACCCAGCCCGACCTGAGCAGCAACCTGGGCCTTCCAGGTAACTTCCCCCAGTTCATACACTGGGCATGACATGCTGTGATATGGAATACCCCTTTGGCTACTTTGAGTCAGGTGTCCTGTCTCTGCTTCCTCCTGACTTCTTGTGCCCCTCATCACTTGCAGAGCAAGAGAGACTGAAAAGTCCCTGATAGGGGTAAGTGCTACTGAGCAACAACTAAAACACCGGTGTATACCAACGTTGTTCTCAGGCTAAATCCCAAACACAGCACCATACCAGCTACTAGGAAAAAAATTAACTCTATCCCAGCTGATACCAGGACACATCTCAAAATCAGCCTGCCTGATAGCTTGTGTAGTGGGACCATTGCAAGAACAAGTCTGATCTCCAGACTGCATGATGGGCTGGGAAGAACATTACCAGTCAGGCTCTTCCCTTGTTTCTCTGACAGAAACTGCTGTCATTATCCCAACAGCAAGAGAGCCTTGTCCACACCTCATATGGGTGTCCACACCTCAGTCACCCTATTTCAGTGTATCAACCCCATCCACTCTAAAGAGAGAATGGTGTTAATATGCAAGGTGTGACAAGGAGCAGGTGAAGTGCAGCAGCCCGTGCCGTTTTGCCTCTTCTGCTAAGTGGTGGCAACATCTGTCCGAAAAATAGGGCAGGCAGGCGTAGTGACACTTGAAATCGCTGCAGCTGTATCTGTCAGAGCCTTTCCAAAGGTTTTTAAATATACATAGGAAGGGAAATTTCTACCCTGGGGCCCCAAAGCTGCATGCATGTTTTCTCATGGTCATCAACTTCTGTATGTGTAATCCTTATTTCTAATATATTCAGTATTTCACATGACATTTGCAAGCAGTTCGGTGACAAGAAACACATCTGCCTATAACAGCAGCCACCTCCCCTTTCTCTGGCAGATACCAGCTAGTTTGATTTCTCTCCCTTTTAATTTATAAATAATTCATCGATGCACCATAAAAACAATTTTTTAACTACAAGTGACTTTAAAGAATACAGTCTCTCCTCTTTCATGCAAATGATGTAAACATGAGGTGTCATAACATAAAGCAATTCAGGAGGATATTTTTCATCTTTTCACTAATAATCTCTACTTCTAATACATAACTATTTACACCAAAGACACCCAAAACCACAGATTATGTTACTGATCTGCATTTCTGATAAACTATAGGGAGGAAAGGAGAGGGCTTTGCCAAATAAAAAGTAACTTCCTTTTTATGAGCTCTGCTGTAGACTGTCTGTGCCCACCCTCAGAAGACAAGAACCTCATTTTAAAGCTTTCAAAAGACTCAATATATATTTCAATTAATTATATTAGTAGAATTTCAACCCATACATCTGCTGAAACTCCTGAACCACTACTTTTAAGAAAGAACTTTGATTAAAACAAACAACTAGACTAAAGGGTTCGGGGGTTTATTCTGATCTTTATCACCAGCTTGCAGTGGTACGGTTCATAAACCTGATTATTTCTTTTCTGCCTCAGTTTCTCCCACATTTAAAATTAGATCATTACCTAATGTGCAGGGATGTTGAGAACCTTAATTTTTACAGTCTGTAAAACACCTTTTGATCTTCACCTGTATCTTAATATGCTAACTCGTTCAGAAATAGAAAACCAGATAAATACTGAGTTTTTTTGTTGGAGTCATGCTCAGTACAAGCGTTTTGGAGCACTCCTTGAAATATTTCCAAGATTCCTTTGAAATTCATTTAGAAAACAAATCTGTAAGTTAGAACAATTAATTACAGTGTAAATACCTTATATTTCTGTGAAATATAATTTAACCTCCCAAAAATATTATCCAGAAAACTTAAAAAAAAAATTGCCTTATGCCTGTTTCCACTCCACTGTCTGACAGAGATAGTCTGTTAAGAGACCGAAGTTGGGAAAGTATTATGGAGATCCCAAAATAAAATCCCACATATAAGCAGAATGAAATCACTGGACTTAATATTGATTCTTAAAGTCCAAACATAAACAGTTTATGTTTCCTTATTTTGGAGTGATACTGTATGTGTGTGGGTGTAATTCTTTTTGCAGTGTAAACACATATCACTATTTATATCTTAACATTGTAGAAGTTAGCCTAACAAGTTCACAGCAAGATTTCATTTGGGGCACATTTTCCTGGCTGTCTTTGGCCTGTGTTGCACTGTGCCAGGAGCATAGTACAGCAGTAGCACTTGCATTACTAGCCACAGGAGACTCACCCTGTTATTACTTGATTTGCCCTTGGTGCTGAGCCAGCCCAAAGGTGCCTGAGCTACAAACAAGAGCTGCAAGGGATTTGGATGGGAAAATCAACAAATTCCTCACAGCTACTGTAAGTCAGAATAATTGTGCATCCTTTATGCTGGCCATGCATAGAATGCGACCAGATCAGCATACAGCTGACTCAGAAGAAGACTCAAAATCTTTTTTTTTCACAGTTCTGCTTCACGCTCATTATCAAGCACTGTCTGTGTCACACTACGCTCTGTCAGGAAAAGAAGTCCCAGCGCCATGGCAGCACAGACATATGGGCCTGGAAGGGACCAGAAGAAACTGTATAGCCCAGTGGCTTCCAAAGGATGAGGTGTGACCGTCACAACAATTTCCTAGGGGCCTTTTGTGTTCTCAGGCACCACTACTGGAAGTGGCAATTAAGAGGCAAGCTGAAGACAGCAGCAGCATAGGTTGGTGTAGGGAGGACAGGATGGCAGCAAAAGGGAAAAAGCAGTGGCTGGAAGGTATGCAGGGGAGTAGCAGCAGGAGTCAGAAGTGGTGGGGCACAGAAGAGGCAGTAGGGAAGTTAATGATGATGATGATGATGATGATGATGATGAAGATGATAATACCACTGCTTCACTAGAAAATCTGTTTTAGAGCTTACCTGTCCCTTTTATTAGATTTTTCCTCATATCCAAACCAAATCTGGCTGGCTTCACATTTAGCCTACTTTTCTTACTCTGTGTCATCAGTATAAAAAGATGAAAATGATTAGTTATATCCTTTATAAAGACACTTTACATCTTGCACCATACACTTCCTTACTTAACTCTTTTCTATATTAAACGGAGCTCTTAGTCTTGCTTTACAGGTCACATTTTCCAGCTGTTGAACAGTATTGTTTCTTCACCATTGGATTCTCAATATGTTCTCCATATTCACTTGCTCAGAAGTGAGCCCAGTGTTCCAGCTAGAACACCACCTACACAAGAGAAAAGAAAATAACTCTCTTCCATATCTTTATGTATGAAAATATCTCAGAATTAAATGTCTTGATAAACCATCAGATCTTAAAATCTTTTGCAATTTGGGACTCCCTTTAAGCCTAAAACCCCCAATCTTTTCTGCCTTTCACAAATTTTGGGGCAGTTGCTCACTTTCTCTCATGTACAATACTTTCCCTTTCTGTTACTGTATTACATTAGTTGATATCAGGAAATCAATTTTAAACATTATCTTGTCTCCCACAGTTCTTGAAATGCTCCTTGCTGTCTTATTATACCATTCAAAACTTCAGTATAAACACCAAGTAGAATTGTGTTTAAGATAGACCTCACAGAGCTCTGACTTGAAATGCCTTCTCATTTTTACCCTGAAAAGCTGATAATGTTTCTTTGGCTGTTTTTTTTTAAGCAATGCACTCGCTAGGAATTAATCACAGTTATTCCCCATTTGGTATGTAAGCATCAAAAAATACCACATCTAACTGGTTTTCTACAATGAAATCAAAACCATAAAGGTGGATTTGACATGATCTGCTCTTGACAAATCCACAATCAGTCTCCATCACTTAATTATGTACTTGGTGCCTTTTCTTAATTGTTTCAACATTTGCTCTGCATCCCAGTTGAGCTGCTCAATATGTTATTTTATTTTTCTTTTTCTCTAAATACGGGTACTATGTGAAAGCTTTTCTAGGGCTCTGAGACCTCTTGATCATCCATAAGCATCTGAAGGCAACCATTAATAGCTCAGCAATTGCTTTGGCAACTTTCTTAAGTATTCTGCAGCAAATTTCACCTGACCCTGCTGACTAGAACATTTCTAACTCATCTAAATATTCTTTAACCTGCCCTTTCCCTCTTCTGGCCTGTCATTCTCTTCCCCTGTTAAAATTAATTGCACCAAAGATCTGATTGCAATTAACCTTGAGACAGTAAATCTTTCAGCCTTTCCTATTTCATCACAGCAGACAAAAGCTTTTTCCATCAAATTAAAAAGAAATATATAGTCTATATAGTAGCAGCACCTCAGTAAAGCATTTTCAAGGTGCACAACCAGGCATTTGTCCTCTGCGTAGTCTAAATGCAGTTGTGCTCTCTAATGATGCTGCTGGATTTGCAGGCCTGACCCCTCTCTCTACTGATTAGCACTGACTGTTTTGCCAGAACAACATGATGCCTCCACAGTGGCATTTTTCCCCAGCAGACACTTAGAAGGGCAGAGATACACAGCATGTTGTAGGAGATCCAAGCTGTGTTCCCCAGACCTCAGTATTAGAGCTAGTTCTGTTTAATATCTTTATCTGTCATCTGGACAAGGAGATTCAAACACCAAGCTGCACAGAAGTGTTGATCTATTTGAGGGTAGGAAGGCCCTACAGAGGGGTCTGGACAAATTGAGTCAATGGGTCGAGGTCAATTGTATAAGGTTCAACAAGGCTGAGTGCTGGGTCCTGCACTTGAGCCACCACAACCCCATCCAATGCTCCAGGCTTGTGGAAGAGTGGCTGGAAAGCTGCTGCGGTAAAAAAACCTCGGGGTGCTGGTCAACAGCAGCTGAACATGAGCCAGCTTGTGCCCAGGCAGCCAAGAAGGGCAACAGCATCCTGGCCTGTGTCAGCAATAGTGTGGCCAGCAGGACCAGGGCAGTGATCATACCCCTGCACTCGGCACTGATGAGGCTGGACCTTGAATCCTGTGTTCAGTTCTGGTCCCCTCCCTGCAAGAAAGACATTGAGGTGCTGGACCCACTCCAGCACCTCAGTGGAGGCAATGATGGTTGAAGGGCCTGGAGAACAAGTCTTATGAGGAACAGCTGAGGGAACCAGGGGGGGTTTAGTCTGGAGAAGAAAAGGCTTAGGGGGGACTTTATCACTCTCTACAGCTACTGACAGGAGGTCGTAGTGAGGTGGGGGTCAGTCTTTTCTCCCAAGTAACAAGCAACAGGACAAGATGAAATGGCCTCAAGCTGTGCCAGGGAAGGTTTAGACTGGATATTAGGAAACATTTCTTCACTGAAAGGGTTGTCAAGAGTTGGAACAGGCTGCCCAGGGAAATGGTTGAGTCCCTGGTTAAATGGTTAAATACCACCTCTGAAGGTATTTAAAAGATGTGTAGATGTGGTTGACATAGAAGTGCTAGGTTAACAGTTGGACTTACTGATCTTAGAGGTCTTTTCCAACCTAAGCAATTCTATGATTCTATGATTCTTTACAGAATATGCCTCCCCTGGCAGCCTAAACCCTTTCAGAAAGGCCACCAAACCCAGATTTTGTTTCAAGAAAAAAGGCAGAACATTTTGTCTCCTCTGCTTTAAAAAAGCTGTTTATGTTATAAATAGCTCCGAGCATACCCTTTACTAAGGAAAGGCTCCTTGGGGTCTTCCTGTCTGAAACAGCACCATGTGTACAATACCTTCTCACATGAGCACATCATAACTCCTTCAGAGATATTTTGGGCAGTGCTTTCCTTTTCACATCAGCCATCTTGTCTTGAGAGTTTCAGGCTTGCCCTCAGATCTTCTCATCTCCCCATGTGAGTTCTTCTTGCACTCTCCATGCAAAAGGAGCCTTTCTCTTTTTCCTTAGTCTCCTAGCTCACAGATTTAGATGAAAGGATGAGGACCAGTTTATAAAAACCCAGTGCTGTCCTAGATAGAGCTGGATTACTGAGAGATGTTTGATTTTACATCTACAAGCAGGAAGTCAGTAACCTTTTCAACACATTCAATATGGTATGTACCCATCTGGTTATAGAGCACACCCACAGTGCTTCACTGTCGAGCTTTTTTGCTGCTGAAACTAGTCAAGCGAGACACTCTTTGCATGGAAATCACTGAAATGGTCTCTGCCATGGCTGTGCTTGTGGTTTGTTCTTTCTGCTACTCATTGTCTCTCCTGGAGGTGCTATTTATTGCTTTGCAGCATAGAGTAGGAAATGCACACATCATAGGTAGCAGGAAAGAAAGAAAAAATGCCAGGCAACCATTATTCCCTCTCATGCAAGAAAGAGAAGTAAGAAGAAATTCAGCTTGCTTCTAACACAGCGATCACAACTGCCAGTTTGAGAAGGGGGGGAAAGAGTTATTTTCTGCAGGCAGAGCATTGATTTTTTTCCTGAGCGTGATTCATGAGTCAGTACCACACTGAGCTGCATGACGGAAGGGGCATCTGGATCCACCATGTGACAAAAAGTCACCCATGGCAGGTCATGCTCTTCTAGTGGAGATCATACCTCCTTCACAACCTCATATAGCTTCTCTTCATAGCCTCACATGAGAAGCACGGGTAGTCAGCAAAGGAAACATCTGAGTGGCAGCTCTATATAATGGGGAATTGAGGGTGAAGCTCCTGAGATTTGATTGGGGGTGGAAGATCCTAAGATTTGATAGGTGGGATTTATCTAATCAGACAGAAATATCTGCACTTAGCTTGTCACCTTGCTCTCACCTTAGGGCAATGGAAAGAAATAAGGAGTCAGAACAAGGAACATTCCCATCCCAATTTAGACATCTAAAATAGGACAGATGATTCATACCCGGAATGCACTTATTTCTCCCCACAGACTGTAAAGAGAGCCAGTGTGATAGCTCAGATGCAGATATCTACAGTGCTGATGCTTAAAACTAACGGAGACAGCTCCCATCCAACAAATCTGAGCCAAGAGTTCTGGCAAACCAGGAGCAGTCAGGGGAGCAAAGGGATCTGGACGCCTGCATTCAAGTCTCCATTTAGGTGCTGGCCTATGTGCATGGAGTGTAAACTCTCACAGCCAGCAGAAAAATCCTGTCAAAGCTGTTGTGGGTAATTAGCAGACAGCTAAACTGATCATCACAATGGGCTTAATTCAGCTGCTTCATACAGAGGCACCTACTGCCCTCTGAGGCATGCCAGGGCATCCAAGACATTCAGCAAATTTATCCACTGTCATCTGTTCAAGGCATGCCAGAATTTGACTTCAGCTAAAGAGAGCATCTAATGAGGCTTGGCTGTCTATGCTAGTGGTGTTCCCATGGCCACTCACGATAGGTGAACCATCCCCTGTTAGGAGACTGGCAACAAAGAGAGGGATTGAGAACATGCAAAAGAACCTGCAAGAATAAACTCAAAAACAGTACCTAATTTGAAGAAACCCTTTTCAAAAATCTGTTCATGGCAATTAAAGGTTAAATAGGCTCAAAAAAACCCCAACAAAACACAAAAGTAAGGAACTGACCAGTTAATTATGCCCCATGATTATTTTCCTTCGACCCTTTTTACATGAACTATTACTTTTTTCTTTTCTAGGCTAAGTTCATACATAATACTTTAGTTAATATTGATTTCCACTGTGTGTTTGCCTTTGATTTCTTTTAATTTCATTACACACCTAGCAATAAACCTAGTCTGCACAATCATTATCATACTCCTTAAGATCTTTAAAATTTCAGCACAGGTTTAAACAATCCTCTCTGTAATCTTATGGCAAGTTACTTGTCTGCTCACTATTAAATATGGATTTCTGTGAAAACTCTTATATGCAACTTCCAATCACACATACACATTAGTTGTTTAAACAGCAAAGGCAATGCTTTTGTCTAAACAAGATAAAGAGTAAAGGAAGCAAAATCCAACCAGTGGGAAAAGGCATAAAACATTCTATAAATGCAAGTACAAAGCACGCAGTATGCCTCCAGCAGAAAAGGTGGAATGCCCAGGACTCTGTATTGCCTGTTTCTGTCGATCCCAGTTCTTGCTCCCAGGAGAGGCAGGACAATGCCGAGTGGTTTTAAAATTTCTGTTCTTCATCCCTGGTTTGTGATCTCAACAAGGGTGGAAAAAACATGGGATTAAGTAAAAAAAAAAAAAAATACAGAAAAAGATCAAATAACATTTTTACTCAAATCACAGTGAAGTTGGTTCAAAGAGACATGTATGTAAAATGTTCTCTTCTAGGATAAGAGATGATCTAATGGTAATGATCTTTTCACTGCAGCCAACATACCGTCAACTGGACATCATAGAACAGATGAGTGGTTCTGTGGGCAATCAGACTGAGAAAGGCTGGTTTCCTACAGTATCTGCCACTATTATCTCAAGTCTTCAGTGCCTAAAAAGGACAATTTCTAATCAAATCTTTCCCTGTGGTTAGGAGTTTGTGTAGTCTGTCTCCAAGATGACTCTTTGGTGTCTAGCAACAGATGAGTTCACACTGCAGCCATTTCCTGAGGAGGGACTGAGAGAAATCTTTGTTCATTACCCACTTACATCTTTACACAAAATGTTAAAAAACTTCAGAACCCTGAGACCTTCTGTCACACCTGATTGAAAATGGCTAAGAGGTTCAAAAGTTATTAGAAGAAATACCGCATGCAAGCACATTAGTCTTGTTCTTCAAAAACCGGCTAAAATTAATGATAGAAGGAGCAGCCAACACCTGAGGCAGGAACTGCTAGATAATGATCTGCAAGCAGCATCAGAAACAGAAAATTGGGCCTGTCTAAAAGTGGCCAAATGTAAGGCCCACAGAGCATCAGGGCAGGTATCCCTGTTGTCAGCTAACAGCAGACATGACACAGTACAGCCTGGTGTCAGCAAGCCCAGGCCCTCCTTTACCTGGACTATAAGATTAAGGGACACTGACTTCTTGTCTGTTAGCAACCAGCCCATTTCAGTTTCATTTAAAATCATGAAGCAGAATTGTCTCATGGATTACATCTGTTGATCTTCTATTTATTCTGAAGCAAAAATGGTCAAGACCTAAAGGAGAGTTGTCTTAGTTAATAGTATAAATTATATTTTCAAAGAATCCATCTTAAATTGCTTATGATTCAAAACAACTGCACCAGTAAATCTATTTCCAAGATTATACAGTATGGAATATATAATAACAGTATATAATTAACTTCATTTTGGGTCTGATGAGATGCAAAAAGAAAACAAGCTTTAAGAAGAAAACTGAGGACTCTGTGGAGACCAGAACAATAGTTTCAAAGAGTACTGTTTAAGTAAAGGTGTTATCACTAACTGTTAGGTATGGTGTCAACACATCAGCTGTAATGCATTTATGCTCCTGCAGTGCACGGTTACGGGATCCAGAGTTTATCTTCCACTTTCAAAAGCTTATGAATGGTAAGATATAGCCAAAAATCAGTATGAAAACGTAACTGCCTAAATCAAGATCAACTATAAACTTTTCTGCTAATCCAGTTGGGAGTATTTAGGAGAGATACTGAACTTTACCTAAATAAGTCACAAGTTACTGTATTAGATTTTTTTTTATTTGGAGCAGGATGGAAGTGATGTTGTGGAAGAAGCAGAGAATGGGATTAAATAAAGCAAGCTGATACATGTATGTGCAGGGCACTTTGTAATGAGGATTTTGCATTTTTATGCTTCTATTTCAGTGTGTGCTACAACAACAGTGAACTGTACATATTGTTCAAGTTCCCTCTTGTAAAATGTCTGTCATTATTCTGAACATGCTAAAGAATGAAGCAAGAACAGAGTTGGATTTATGGCTCTCTTGATATGCAACAAATCTTTTCTTCACTAGATGTCACTCATCTACTCCTATGCATCCATGTTGAGTAAGGCAAAAAGCAAAGGTTTAATTTTCATAGAAGAATATAAAACGATAGAGGAATTATTATTTATGTTGAATGCTTTTACTGCCTGTGTTCCACATCGTACCTTTTGTGCACAAGGGTAAAGTTTCATCTTATACATCTATGTCAGCTATTTTACATTCAATATTTGTGTCATAGCTGATTATAGCCCAGAAATTTGCATGAGAGATGTATCCGTTACACTGGATCAGACTTTGAATAACAGTGGTCAGAATGAATGATGAACATCAAAATACTTCTCTCTCTTTCTTTCTGAAATAAGCATACATCTAGCATTTAGGAAGACAATATGCCAAATCCTCAGCAGGTATAAATCAATTTGGCTTCACTGAAGCTGATTGATGCCAGCTGAAGATCTGCACCTGCAATTCAGATGCTGGCCTGCAGAGCACAGCTTGACTTTTCTTTTTCTTAACTCCAAAGCCTGATAATTGAATTCATTTGGGCACACTTCTCACTTCTTAGTCAAAACTCTCACGTGGGAATTGGACTTAAAATCAGTGCACGTTTCTTTGTTATAAATCAAAATAATTTTTTCACAAACAAGAGAAGAAAGCTGACCTCAGAGAAACCATTTGTTCAATACCGTATCAGCGGTTGCACTCAATAACATGGTGACTCCAAAGCAAGCAAAAGCAAACTACTGCTCAGCTCATTCATTTTGCCTCTTACTGCCACTAGATGATAGTATGGTAACACGTGTATGGTTCAGCTGCACACCAGCCATTCTGCTGCTGAATTCTTGGCAGTTTTCACACTTTTACATGTAAGGAATATACAGAAACTCATCAATACTACATAGCTAGCCTTTGAATAGCAGTGCATAATTATATCCCCGGTGATTTCATACATTAATATATCCAAAGAGTAGTGGATGCTATTATTCGGCCATAGACTCCAATTGCACTTTATTTATACAAAGACATTACTCTAAATTGGTCACCTTCCTCTATTTTTGTAGCTACCCATCCAGAGCTGTAGTGAGACATATTGACAGAAAGGGCAAGATAATTACATTTCCCTAGCAGGAAGCAGGAGAATGGCTGCAGGTAACATTTACATTCTGCCTCATGGGCATCCAACTCACTGCTGGTTCTGCACATCCACTCAGTACTTCTCCCACCTTTTCCATTTCATTCTCTCCCTCTCAAGAGGACTCCCCTCCTCATCCAATTGAAAAGCTCCTGCCTGGGTTGAGACATGCATCCAGAAAAACACCTTGAGCACACAGCTATCACCCTCTCCACAAACCCCTTCTCTCCCAATTCACATAGTTTGTACTCTCCTAACACAGCAAAATTAAAAATAAACTGTTCTTCCTCTCAGCTACTCTGTAAAATAAATAGTCAAAACCCTCCACTGCACAGTTTTCACCCTAAGTAAGTCGTAAGTCTCTGGTTGCTTTTTAACCACAGTAACAAGGTCAGCTCTTCTCTTGGTAGGCTGGAATGCCTCTCCCCAGCCATGAAAATGCACCCAAGGGAATGGGCGAGTGGCCGATACCAGTTCTGCACCATACCCCTCCCATCATAGGAGGCTTTCATGGACACTTTCATTTCATGGAGCATTTCCAGCTGCCCCTGGTGGACAAAAAACCCACAGAATCATAAATCTCTTGGTCTCTGATCTGTGGCAGACAGGTTGAGCATCACAGAATCCCAAGGGTTGGAAGGAACCTCAAGAGATCATTTGGTCCAACCCCCCTGCAAGAGCAGGGTAACCTAGAGTACATCACACAGGAACTTGTCCAGGCGGGCCTTGAATAGCTCATGGACCTGCTGGCACCACAGGGCAAGCCAAAAATTGAAAACCAGAATATGCTCAGGAATTGACCCTTGGGACAAACTCGTGCACACATTTATACACAGAGCTAAGTGAGCAGAATGCTTGAAAAGAAAGGCTAAAGGGGACAGTCCAGAAAGTGCAAGGGGTAGAGTCATACATAATCAGTGTTTGCATTAGGAGCTAATTTTGTATTCTAGGATTTGATTCAGCCACCAGCATCACAAGTCACGGAGTTTCCCAGAAAAACTAAATCTGGATATAGACCCAGACAAAATCCTGAATTTCCACTTTAATGGTAATTGGTTACTTTGATATCTTTCAATTTAATTCAGGATGAAAATATATTTGTACGATTTTCATATTTAAAAATGCTTTATCTTATTTAATGATTGGACATTTGTAACAGTGCATAAACTGCTAGGTATATGGCATAATACTTAAAGGACTCATTTTCATAATCAGAAAGAATATCTTTTACTTAATGTTGGTTTAACTATCGATTGCTTTGTATTCAGAGTGTTTATAGCATCACAGTAGTCCCAGAAGGAGAAACCATACAGATGCCAAATTCCACAGAA
Organism: Neopsephotus bourkii; assembly: GCF_033783945.1. NCBI lineage: Eukaryota > Metazoa > Chordata > Aves > Psittaciformes > Psittacidae > Neopsephotus > Neopsephotus bourkii. The sequence continues at coordinate 3,252,359 of NW_026901402.1, read as the reverse complement.
TAGAACTCTTCAAAAGGTAACTTGTTCCTATTAGAAATTAAGCCTCAAAGTAAAATATTTCAAGTATTATACTGAACACTGTTACTGACACAGTGTAAAGCACATTAGCAATAACATGAAAATGAAAAACTGGTATGGGTCAAAATGAAGCTTCAGAACTCAGAAATGAAATTCTGAAAAATTCCAAAAGGAAACATCTTGAAAAGCGTCTACTTCAGAGTATCTTTGTTCATTCTGGACCTTCATTATATTTTACAATCAAAATTGTTTTAATTTCACCTTATTTCACTTTTCATCAAAAAATGTAACAAAAGAAGTCCAACCAGCTCCTATTTTGTAATGCACATTTGAATTGCCATTTCCTGAACTTATTAAAAACAAAGCACCCAGTTTTACTTATATGAATAAGGATGCTCTATATCCCATGTATAAATACTACTTTTCTACAGCTCTTCTCATAAACATAAGATAGTTTAACACTTACAGCCAGGGAGAAGTTCTGCTGCTAACCTACAACCTGTCACAAAACTGTATTTTCAGGAATAATCATGTCACCTGTCTGGGCACAGTGAGAACAGTAGGTCCATGAAGGATGGTAAACCAGGAGCTGAGCAGGATAACAAGGCAGGTGGAAGCAGCACCTTCAAACAAAGATCCAGGATGCAGAATGGCAAATCCAGGTCGTTAACAGACTCAGATATTGTCCACTGCTCTGTCAGGAGACCTACAGGGACGTGAGGCTCTTCCCAACAGTGGAGCTCCCCTTGGAGCCAGCTAAATACTTTACCTGTGCCAAGTCATCTCCTAGAAAGGGGTTGCATATCTGGCCCTGACATCAGTAACTCAACAACATAGCCCTAGAAGCTAAAATGAGGAATACAGTTGAATGAAATATGCATTTTATGTGAAGAAGTTATTCAAGAGCATGAAAGGGTGACTATATTATCAAAAAAAATAATCATCTGTTATTGTTGCCTTCTTAAAATGCACCAACATGCCTCTTAATTATGAATAAAATAAGTAAGGGCTATAGCGAGATATTCATGAGGAAAAATCATCCATCAAAATTAAAGCATGTACAAACAGCCTGGGAAACCTCAGTGTACGCTTGCCAGACAGACGTGTTCCAAAGGTTTCCATAAAGCCACACGACATGCTCAATGACATTACAATGCAGGTTTTAATACACATGGAAAATATACCAAGTAAAGCTAAAGTATCATTTGACTTTCTTTTCCTTTAAACAATTCCTCTGAGAGCAGTGGAAATCTTACCACGCATGTCAGCAGGCTCTGCCCAGGCTGAGCGCTACATGCAACACTGATTTCTGCCCCCCAGCAAGCATCCACTTATGGAGATCAGCAACTGGAGGGTGAAATAAATGAAGGGCTCATACATTTCCAATCCCTCCATCATTTCTTACCCAGTTCCTTGCATGGGTAAATATAAGATGTGCAGTCTTTGCTCCTTGCAGAACAGAGAGCTAAAGATCTTACATACTAGCCTTGTTCTACTTGCCCAAATGGTGAAATAGGGACGGCTGCAAGTGTGACAATACAATTTCCTTTCTGTCTTGTATATCAAGAGCTGCAAAAAATATATCCCAAGGAACACAAAAACTGGGGGAAATAAATGTTTTCTCCATTGCCTTTATTTTTCATCTTAAATTTTAATAGGAATTGAGACTGCTTAAATGCTCTACATGTCAAATCAATCTTTATAAACATGGTGTGACTTCCAGGTAAAATAGGAGTATTTGGCATCTGAAAAAGCTTCCCACCTTCTCAAAAGGCCTATTTTCATGTTTCTGAGGAAATCAAACATTACAATAGAGACTTTCAAAACCTGGGTGAACAATAAAGTTAGCAACTTCAGCACATACATAATGAGGGAGCTCCAGGTATCTGTAATTCAGGTTTGGTCTGTTTTAATATAGCTACAGTGATTCAACAAAAGTATGTTGGAGACTTAAATGGCTTCTGAGGATTTCTACAGCAGGCAGGAAACAATCATGACAGTCAAAGGGCACTACTCTAAACAAACAAATCATACCATGAAATTCTTAGCTTCCTGCAAAATCCATAGAGTCTTTGAATATTATTGTAGAACCATATTCACATTATATAATAGACTTCAATATACAGTTGGAAGAATGCCTAACATACAGGAATGATACCTACTTTTATTAGAAAGAAAGCAAAGCAATCAAAGGAACTACTTAGAACTACTGCTCTGGAGCCAGGCTGATATTCAAATAACATAGGAATTTGCTACTGATCTTCAAAAATAGCATTAATAATATCCATTATATATAAAAAATTATATATATAATGGATTCAAAATCACAGAGCAAATATAGCAAGCAAAATGGTTTGTTTTCTTAGGTATAAAATATAGCATTGCATCAAGTATTTTCAGATTCTGTGGATATGAACAGAATTGTGTGGTCACTGATTATTTATACACCACAGCACTGTAGAGTTGATATGAGTTGGTCTTGCTTTGCTACAGGGAAATCTCTGGAACCACATGCCACATCCTCTGTGGATATGTTGTAGACTAATCCCTTATAATGATCAGATACGTATTTTGATTACTATGTTATACAAAGGATTGTTCCTCCTTAAAAATCAACTTAAAACACTCTGCAAGATACTGCTGAGGAAACACAGAGATTCTGAAGTAACCTTTCTATGCCTGACAGGAAGATAAGATGTCGTGCAATTGGCTCCTAGGAAGATCCAAAGTAATTCATAATTTCCTTTGTGAAATTATGTTGTTGGGTTTTATTTTAATACACATCACATTTTTCCATCACATGCAATTGTAAATGTGGTACATAAATCATTTGTGCAAAGTTACTTATTACTGCTATATACACAATGAGGAAAATTTTGAAAACTTCTGCTGCTTTTCAGGGGGTCAACCTTACAATCTGACAGTTCGTTATCTATTTATGGAGTCTGCATTAAATTGTGGAGAGTGGTATTTTGTTTGGTTTGTAACAAGATGCACCAAGATCACCTTATGCAAACGTGAAATGTGTGTACTTTAACAAATTATTTGGGGCCTAAATAGTTCATGCGCTGAATCATTCTCAGTTGCAGAATGCAGAAAACCAAAATCTCACATTTACCTTTAGCCAACCCCAAAACAGCCATCTGGCCGGATCCCTCTTTCAATACTAAATTGTAAGAACTCTGTCCTCTGTCAGCACTGAAACACAGTTTACTTAAGTGTCTCCCATACAACTGTGAACAGTTTAATAAAGTCACGTTATAAAATTGGTAGGACTCCTGATTTGTTGGTTTGCTTTGGCTGGTTTAAAAAGAAGAGAGTTGTAGCACCTTCACATCCACAACCTTACAGTAACATTTGTACTTATTAACTGGAGTATACAAAATAGTTGCCTTGTTACAGAAATATCCCTGTAGCACTACAAGCAATTAACATTTATAACTACAAATTTTGCTAAAATAAAAGAATATCAGGAATCTACTTCTTCAGAAATAATCATTCTGACAACTAGAGGCCAAATTCCGCCTTCCCTTACAGTCACGCAGTGACATTTGTTAACTGTTGTGAGGGCAGAATCTGGCCCCAAACCACATTTTTATCTAAATACATATATTTTCCTACAGAAAAACCAAGCTATGTCTCATCATTGCTCTTCCCTTCTGAAGGGTAAATACTGATATTTGAAATACCTAAATTGTATTTACAGCTGTACAACGTTGATGCTACGTACTTGCAAAATATCATTTGTACTTTATAAACATGGAATAACTTGTACAATTGGCTTAAAATCTTTTCTTAAAATAAAGAAAGAGCAGACAAGGTTACACATTTTCCTTGTCAAATTCACACACAAAATACATGGTAATATGACACGCAACATCATTCCACCCTCCAGACGCCACCATCTCCACACAGTCCTCCTCGTCATAGGCATTGTTGGGCTCCCCACTGCGCCATTTGTTGAAGGTCTGCATGGGTGATCGATCAGAATAGACAAAATTTCCCTCTTTCTCTAGGTCGTTAATCCCAATGAAAACTCTGGTGAGCCCAGCCTGGTTGATGTACGAGGCGATCAGATTATTGGCAGTCTCATCCTTGGGCATGCTCAGCGTTCCTCCTCTTCCGTGGCAGTAGAGCTGGGCTTCCTTGTATCTTTTCTCTTCCTTCACCAGCAGATATATCTTATTATCTGTCTCACGCACACCAGCAACAGCTGCGGGGGAGGGCAGTGCTGAAAAGTGAGCACTCGCATTTCTATAAACCAAGTTACTGCACACCCCAAAATAGCTTCACAGATCAGGTGCGGAATGGTGACGCTCTCTATGAGCAATCACACCGGTAAAATGAGGCAACGAGAAAGGAAAATGTTCATATCAAATTAACCTACCATTTTTAATGAATTTTAGCTCCGTTGTCAGCTGGGCCACTTGGATATCCATCTCACCAATAGCCTTCCTTAGCTGGCTGCACTCACAGGGGATGCCTGTGAAGTGACACAGATACACCAAAATTAAAAAGCTAGCTAACCACACTAATTATCTAAACAATTATAGAAAAAGGCCCAGCCTAGCAGCTCTGGAAAGTGCGAGGTGTCCCTGCCCATGGCAGGGGGGTTGGAACTTGATGATCTTAAGGTCCTTTCCAACCCTAACTATTCTATAATTCTATGATTCTATGATTCTATAACTAGCAGACAGAAATGTAGAGCCTTCAATACCCTGCATCATTGTATGGTTCTCAGGAGTGTCTTATCCAGAACAGCTCAGTTCATTTCCCATGAAGCTTCAGCCCTGAATGATTACAGCTAACCTAAAAACAGATGGATATTCCCTAAAAAAACACTAAAACAATGACCAAACAAAAAAACAAACCAACCAACCAAAAAAACCACAAAGATCCAAAACACAGATTATCTATCTATGAAGTCTGCATTAAATTGTGGAGAGTGGTATTTTGTTTGGTTTGTAACAAGATGCACCAAGATCACCTTATGCAAACGTGAAATGTGTGTACTTTAACAAATTATTTGGGGCCTAAATAGTTCATGCGCTGAATCATTCTCAGTTACAGAATGCAGAAAACCAAAATCTCACATTTACCTTTAGCCAACCCCAAAACAGCCATCTGGCCGGATCCCTCTTTCAATACTAAATTGTAAGAACTCTGTCCTCTCTCAGCACTTAAACACAGTTTACTTAAGTGTCTCCCATACAACTGTGAACAGTTTAATAAAGTCACGTTATAAAATTGGTAGGACTCCTGATTTGTTGGTTTGCTTTGGCTGGTTTAAAAAGGAGTTGTGACACCTTCACATCTAAAACCTTACAGTAATAACAATCTATTAATCCAAATTTACACAGGTTTGACAAAGATAATCTGAATGCGAATGATAAAGGGATAATTGTTACAGCTATGAACTCAAATCTCAAAATAAGGATGAATCCAGTTCTCTGTGTATTTATTCAAATCTGCATTTGACTACCCAAATACTCAGCTTAGGTATCTAAGTCAGTCTAAGCAGTGTACTTACACTGCAAAAACTATGCTTAATGGTCTGGCTCAAGAGTTAGAGTAACAAATTATATTCACATGAGAAAAGTACTTGGTGCACCTCTAGTGCTCCTTCCAGGAAGGGAGGAATTGGGTAAAACCTGAATCTGCCACTTCTGTAAGACTTACACTTCTTATGTCAGGCTTTCACCTTTTTCTCTGGAAGATCTGTATTCCTGCCAGTCTCCTGCTCCTATAATAATAATCTGTGGAGGGGCAGGAGCTTCCCACTTGCTCCAGAGTGGGAAATGCAGAGATGCCCCTTTGCACTGGTGATGAATGATATGGATAGTTGCACTTCAGTTCCCGTTAGTCTTCTGGAGTGATCACAGCTCTGAGGAGCTATGAGACATTGTTTTGACAAATACACTACATGTCCAGCAACTACTGCAGTTTCAATAATTTTAAGTAATGTGAAAATATTACAGTGAAATATTACAGTGCCTATTCAAAAACTATTTGTTATCTTCCCCAATATGCAAACTGGCATGTGTTTCGGGGATGATGCATGCATCTTGTAAAATCCTTCACATACACAAGGTGTTACATGGCTTACCTGGGTCACCATTAGGACCTGGTGGTCCTATGTCACCTATGTCTCCTTTTTCACCTAAAGACATAAAAAAGAATATAAATTTAAGGCAGCTTTTTTGGTCAACAGTTCATTAGCACTGGTTTATTTTTTCTCTAGTAACATTCAAGTATGAAAAGTAGAAATATGCACAAACAAAAATACAAATTTTCCTGTCCAGCCAAAGCTATGAAACTTGAACACAAAGAATTTGCACCAATATCCATTTTTGACATTCATGAACTTCACAGAACCAGTAAGCTCAGATGCTGTAGAGGGAACAGTGCTGGACATGTTACACCAGTGCCTAAGTCTAGATTCATAATCTAGACATTTAAGTAAATATTGGTCCAAATGACTTAATCAAAGTCACATAGGAAGCCTACGGGGTAGGCAAGACTAGAATTTAGAATTAGAATTAGAATTGGCACTTGAAAGTCTGCCAAAACACAGTGCATCTTCTCATGTGCTCTTAACTGCCACACTTGCACAATAGTGCACAGAGTTCTTTATTTAACCTTAAACCAGGATTCTTACCCTGCTATAAGGCTAAATACACTGCTCTCAGAAGGAAAGGTAACTGGCTGAGAGGTATCAGTCATGTGTCTGACTACACCAGAGAAACTCCCTGGCTGATAAACTCTGAGACTCACTAACCATTGTTCAAGCCTCTAAGCTTTTCTCAAACATAAATGACTAGATTATTCATCTGAAACACAAATGGAGAAAACAAAATTGAACTGAGCATACCTTTTGAACCAATAGGACCTATTTTTCCATGCCGTCCCATGATGCCTTTCTGTCCTTTATCCCCCATTTCTCCTATACATAACAGAAAAATGACAAACACAAGGTAGGAATCTAGATCAATTCATTCAGATGCCAGCATGCTTCAGTATCAGCTTTTACAATAAGTGAAAGCAAACTATATGCCAAATATTCATTGAACTCCAGAGGTCCAGCTCACTCCTTGTGAAGAACTTATGTATAATAACCTAGACAGTGATTTGATCTTCGCAAAGCGATCAACATTAACAAGGCATGTAGGTGTAAATGAAAACAGGTCTTGACTCAGATCCACTGGAAAAGCTTTTGCAAACTCTCAGATGATCATGCCAGAGTCACACACTGAAAATGATGGGGGTTGCATTCAAACATTGACCAGTGGATTAAAACTATTATGGAGTTGAGAAGACCTAAAGGATCCAAACACAAGTGACAGTTTCATCTAACACAGTACCTCCACTGTAACTGAGGGCTGAATTTGGGCTAAATGTCTTATTTATACAATATACACACTGTGGAAGCAGTCACAGCCTCATTCTTTGCTCTTACATTTGAAGATGACATTATTGAAAAATGAAAATTAATGGAAATATATATATACACACAGACACATGCACATGTTCATAGAAAATCTGACTGAAGCCAGCAATGCTGAATGTTAAAGACTGTTCTACAGAATACTTCGAAGAGCAACTGTAGAGAAGGAGCTGCTAAAAAAGTAATTTTCCTCAGCTATTCTAGCAAATAAAAGGGAACTATTCACCTCTTAAGGTCAACTAAAATTGTCAGCAAATCTGCATGAACCAGCCACTGAAACCTATCTGTGTCCATGAGGCATACGCAGAAATCTGATGCAAGACAAGCTGATTCACCTACTTTGTCTAACTTTGACCTCTTTTCTATTAGTTGTACTTTCCTGTGTGATGTAAAGGGAATATTAGAATGGCTTCAGGGGAAACAGAATTTGCACTGGAACAGGCAGTCTCTTTGCCATCACTGCCTTCACAAACCAAGCTGAAGCACCGTTACTAATAAAATGTGTGCCACAATTCAAGTACTGATCTCACTGATCTGAGCTCCTCCAAAGCTTGAAGAATGAAACAGATAAAACATCCCTGTTAGGTCATACAGTTTTTTTAGATGGCATTTCTCAAACATTACAAAAAATAAGTATCTTGACGGTATGAATCTGAGAAAAGAACTCTAGCCTCTAATAGCAAAGACTTAATCCCATGTCTACAGAGCTCATGTACAACTTCAGAAGATCAGCAGCTGAAATTAATAAGTGCTACTCACCTAATAAATACAGCAGGTTTACACATGATTGAAGGTTTTGGCTTAAACCAAGCCATTTCTAGTCAATAAACTCTAAATAGTCTAAGCTTGCCAGATCATTATTTTGAAATGATACTTTGGTTCTGGCACTGGCTTAAAGAGAATTATCTGATTTGTTTTAGGTAGACTTTGAGACCTATAAATGAGACCTGTCATTTTGTTGCACTCATTGTGTAGTGAATGTGGCACAGTTTGCCTGATGGTGCAGTTCCTATGGCCTGAGCAGCATCAGGAAGGCCTTTTCCAGCCTTGTTGGTTCTATAATTTCAGTGTACATGGCAATAACCTTTCCTGGGTACAACACCTTAACAAATCAATGCTCCACCATCAGATTTAGCCTCTCTGTATCATGATTTCAAGGAGAAATGTGGTCTGGAAGCAGCACAGCTGTACAGCTACGTCATTCATATGAGACAGGTTTCCCACTGTGCCATACAATATTAATAGAGACCAGGTATGAAGGAACTACAGGGAAAAGAAGCCAAATGCCTTCCAAGGCTCCCATCCTGCAGAAACCCAGGACCAAAGGAAATGTTGAAGCGTTTTTTTTCAAGGACTGTTGAAAAGGTTGTTTCTTTGCTCAAAGCAACATCTGTTACACACTGTTCAGCTACACAGGAGCAAGGAGAGACAAGTTAGGAGGACAATCTACCATAGGGATACAGCAACTGAACTTGTGTAATTTGTCACAGCTCAGCCTCAGTTATAGATTTATGACAACTCAAGATCTGTTGCCCTCAGTTGTTACTGCAACTGGACAGTCACATATTTCCTCTTATCTATTTTTCAAAGCTGGATAATTTTATGACCAATTAATCAGTAACAAGTTTCAGAATATAAACTGATCACCACTGAGCTAAGAGATGTCCTCTGGATTATTACTCCATAAAATCTCAAGCAAGTGTCACTTGATTGTATGAGTCAGAAAGAAATCATTTCCTCTGAAGTGAGACAAGATGAAGGTGTATGACTTCTTGATCTAATTAATTACTGGCAAATCCTACAATCAAGGATTTTCCTTTTTTTCCAACTAGGATCAAATTCAGTCACTACTGGACAGGGATTCAATTAGGAAATTTTACCAGAAAACACAAATATTTTTTCTCTTATGCTATGTATTCCTACTGGAAGAATGGAAGTAATCCACTCTGCCAGTTGAAGATCTACTTTCTGAATATAGCTTCACATTCAGAACAGATTCATGGCTTGCTCTAAAGATGCATTCCATCAGGCTGTGTGGGTTATAAAGGTACTGATACTACCATTGGATATTTATCCAATACAGGCAGTATTTTGAAAGGTATTTCCTCAAAAATCTCTGAAGTATCAGCTTGTAGTAAGTTCATCGAATTGCTTTAAAAGTGACCTTTCTTGCTTTGGATATTTATGAATTGAGATTACCATAAAAGACTGTCAAATGTCTTAATGCTTTCTCTCTTCAGGCTGCTACACCTGAAATTAAATAAACACTAGAAAGAAAGTAAATAAATCTAATGCATAAATAAAATATAACATATAAAATGAATTCACTTTCCTTCTCATAAATACTGCCCAGAAAATGAACTATTTCTCTGTAACAGCCAGTCAAAGCTACATGATCTGCTCAGAACTAGAAGTGTGTTATCTCAAACAATGAAGACATACATTAAGCCTCTTGCGCTCATTAAAAGAACTATTTGGATTTGGTTTTCTCTTACGTGACTAACCCCTGCTTCTACTCCAGGGGCCTGCTTATTCTGCTTCTTCTGCAGAATAAATCACAAGCTTTCAAGAGAGACCCATCTGCCTTGAGGGTTTCAGAAGTTTGAATGCCTTTTGTAAAGTCCTTTTTAGTGGCCCTATGATTGTCAAAACTGCAGTCTAAAGAGTCTTAATGAAATCAGGAAGTCAGAGCTGGAAAGAAATGGGGACAATGAAAGAAATTAAGTCTCCGTAGACCAAAAGTAGGAAATCTAACAGAAAGTTTGAATGGAGAATATGAAGTAAGTCATCTGTCATCTTTCAGATGAAGGTATACACTGAAACCAATTATAGAAGACTTGAAGGATTTGGGGAGGAACTGAAGAGAAGGAAACTCGAAATGATCTTCTTGGTGGCCTAATAAATACCAGAGATAAATAAAATAAATAAAATACCAGAGATAAATGGTGGGCTGCACAACCAGTGAAAAAGTGAAGGCTTTGTCTCAGTGCAAATGGGGATCTCTATACAGTGTGGCCAATCTCTTCAGACAGGATTAATTGGAACAGACAAGAAGGTTTAAAAGTACTTGAAAGAAAGTGTCAAAAAGACAAATACAGCAGAAATAGAAATTCACCGTGTCACAGGTGAACTGAATTGTGTCAAAGTGAAGAGAGCAGGAGTTTACTTCTCAAACTTAAACAAATCAGATAGATTCCTTTAGCAGCAGGTAGTTGTGACCAAGTGGTGAAGGCAATGGACTAGAAATCCACTGGTGTATCCCTGTGCTGATTCAAATCCAGCCAGCTATGGTGCTCAGATGTTTTTCTGGAGTCAAAGGCAGCCAAGTGGTATGACACAATTGATACTGCCAATGCATTTTTCTCAATTCTTTTGGCAACACAGAGTTAAATTCATCTGGGCGGCTGCACTGTGGCAAGGTGTGCAGAACCTGGTGGTGAAGGTACGCCATGTAGATGTCCATGTACCCAAGAGTTGGGCCACTGAGGAACACCAGAACAACCAACAAGTGGATAAAGCTTCTAAGACTGAAGTGGCTCGGATGGACTTAGATTGGCATGGTTATGTTTCAAATGCAAGTTAACATGTTGGTTACCTTTATTTGAAATTTTATTATTGTAGAAGTAATATCCATTGCAGAACATGCGCTTGGAGTCACAAATGAAATAATAAAGCTCTTTGGGTTGAAGTTAGTTGAACTGAGAGACATATGAAAGTGTGGAAAGTGTCCATATGGGAGTAAACTTTAAGAACGTTTTCTAGGATAATAACTGTGTTTGGTAAGTAATTGCAAAACCTTAGGAAAAACTTGAAAAGTAATTACACAATGACAGTAGTGACTTTTTGATATTAAAACTATTTTTCATATTACCTTCTTATGCCGATATGTTAAATCTCTGGAATATTGTGGTTCCCAACATGGGGCACGAAGGATTGAGACAACGACAGATCTGACCAGAGTGTGTCTAATCGTATTTGTGAGGAGCATTCATTGTTTCAGATTAATAGTCACTCGTCACAATGCTGATTTATTGGCTCTCAAAATTGTTGCTCTTGATCTCAGAGTTTCAGCATGTCATACCTTACTTACAGCTGGTATTTGCGGTGTTAGTGTTTATCGGCTGGGGGGCCTGGGCTAAGGTTCTTGTTTCACTGTACTTTATGGTAATGACTTGCAATACAATAGACTCATTGATCATGAAATAGATCTGGCTTCCGTTCCCAGTGTGGTCACCACCTCTATACTTCGGGAGATATAATAGAAGTGTTTAGCAATTACACATCCTGGGAGCAGGGGGAGGAAGGGGAGGCAGGAAGTGAGCGAGCGGCTGCGTGGTTCTGAGTTACCAGCTGGGTTTAAACCACGACAAAATTCTTTCTGATTTGACATAGCGCACATCACAGACAACTATCCACCTATAAATGTAGAAGTGTATCAAACCAAAGGCCTCTTGACTTTAGTGCCATATTTGACAGCAATCTGCAAAGGATATGCAGAAAAAGAATGCAAAATACAGACCAAGATTACAGAATCTTCCACCTAGTCAAATGCTAGGTGACATTTTATGCAGTTGAGACAAATTCCTTTCATTAGCCAGCCTGAAAGTTAGGGGTTTAGTCTCAGCTATTTCTCCAAGTTCCCTTGATAGGCAGTGGAGATATAAATACCTCACATCTCCCACTCTAGTGGGACAGGTACATAGGTATCTTAATGACAAAGCAAAACTCTACAAGCTTTGTATATCAAACGGGGGGTTAGGGGGGAATTAAAAAGAGGAAACTTATCAATCCATACTGACTAGAAATCAGAAAGGCTAGAAAATTTGTAAAGGAAATTAAAGATAGTAAGAAAGCACAATCCAATCTGAAGGCAGCAGAAAAGCTTAAAGAACTTTAAAACACGTTCAAAAAAAGAAATTGAAATAGCATGATCCATCCCTGAATGGGGGACTGTATACTCAGATGCACACAAATACAAATAACTTACCTTACAAAACACATACCTTGCCAGAATTACATTAACAACATAACACCAAGTTTGATCAGACCAGTGGTCCCTCTAAGCCCAAGACTTTGATTCACACAGTGGCAGTAGAAGGTGCAATAAATGGAGATCATGCAACTACAGCCACTATCTGCAGTCCACTGCAGATGGAATTGCTGAATCAGTCCCCCAGCAGTTTAAGTGACTGCCTCCTACTTCAGGTATGATGGGATCTAGTGAGTCTGTAACCTTGATCATATCCTTCTCAGACTATTCTGTACAATGCAAGAGTCTCAACCTGTCCAGTTTCTCCTTATGAGGCAGCTCCTTCATCTTCTTCACATTTCTGGTGCCCCTTTCTAACTTTTCATGTCCTTTTTGAGAGACAGAGGCCAGAACCACACTCATTGCATGAGAAGGTGCATGTCAGGCTTTTACACAGAGCAAATCAGCCGCAAAAATAAGCTTCCTATCTTGTTCTTGGTATCTTTTCTGATGGTGGGCAGTGTTTTGTTAGCTTTGGGACTGCTGCTAATGACTTAAGAGCAGTTCTTGAGTTTTAAGTGACAATTCTGTTTTTTTTTTTTTGTATTATGTAAGTATAAATTATGCATTCCTAATTTCCCTATATTTACACTGGAGCCCATCTGCCATTTTTTTGTCCATTCAGTTTAACACGGATTGTCTCAAAATTCTGAGTTCAGATGGAACTGAAAGACAGGTTTGAAACAGATACCCACTTTGTGAATCCACAACTGTCAATGTCAGGACTTTTATATGGAAACCTGCCTGCAGCACTCCTTAGTGAGCAATAAATTCATGTAAAAGTTGACTCAGAAATGTAAAGGATTGATTGATTACATATTAATGAGCAATCAGTAATACTAAAATATAAATTAAGATATTATTACCTCTCTTTAGAATTTGATTATACAAATGACTGAGCACTCTGGCTCCAATCCAGTTAAATTAATGAGTCTTCTCTCCTACTTAAGAGAGTATGTCTGTACTAGTAAACTAAATGCCTGGGAAGGTTCCCTAGCAGTATGAACCAGGTGGCTGAGAATCATACACTCGATATTAAATTTTCTTATTCTTCAAGCCAGGATAATCACTTGAAGGCTGCTCATTGTGTTATCTTACAATATGTGCCCAAGAATTGCCTGGAAAAGTGTTAGCTGGCAAAAGCCAGAATCACTGTGCTAACACTGCAAAGGTAGAGACAGTTAAGTTCCACCCCTAAGAACAGTATGCGACTCTGCTTCACATACCATTATAATGAAGTATAAATGAAGTACAGTGTATGAAGGCTGAAATTAAAATACTAAAATAATATATTTTCAAATGGTTATGGCTCTGAGAAAATTAAAATATCTTGAAGAACACATTTTTAATGTGCTGCTCCTTCAATTATGCATTCCAACAGTAAATTCATCCTCTATTCACCCTTCTTTTGACTGCCATAAGCAGAATCCATACTACTCTGGGAATATTCACAGGATTGTATTGTTATTAAAAGTATTTGGGTGGAATTTGTATACATGGAAGTTGTTATGGCATCACAATTGGATCATGACTCAAATAATTGAGTTCACTCCCAACATGAGAGCATGTAGTGCAGCAATCAGTGCAAGTGGGGAAAGTTACATCTACTAACTTCACACCCCAAAACCAGCACTGCAGTACACGCTGCCTTCATCTGAATTAGCTGTTGTACATGAGCCAGTGCTCTATGCTTTGCAGAAGGCCAACACAGTTTTATATTCTGCTGATATGCTATGCATCATAATTGACCTATACAATTAATTAAAAGCAATGAGGGTTGTAAGTGGAGCTTAACCTTAATCAGTTCCCAAAGACATCAGGATGTCTGATGTCACCCTGAAACATCAGGACACTCAGAACCAGATATATTTCAGGTAAGCACCAGAAAGTTCTAATGTTTATCTGTTTCAGAGCTACCAAAATTGGAAAAGATCATGAGGAAAGGAGATAATAAAAACATCTGCACCACTTCCTAATCTTGAGGTGTTCATTTCAGGTCAATATCATAAGAAAACCTTTTCTTTTGTAAGTAAGTTATTTATTCACTAATTATTGTGTACCTAAGGAGCTCAAAGACACTCAAAGGCACATTTTCTTAGGACAAATTTGCTTCAGAAATGAAACAAAGAAAGGGGAAGAAGGAAAAAAAACAAAGATTACTGTGATTGTGATAATCTAAATTAAAACTTAAAAGGAAAAAACTCTACAAATGTTGCAGAAGAATTAGTTTCCCCCCTCATGTAAACCATCACTTACTCAATTAGCAGAAAAATACAATGAAGTTTAGCAGTTTCCATCAACAGGAGGAAACAAATATTAGCCCAACAAGGCAACAGTTACCAGGCTTCAACAGAGAAACAGGGTGTCAAATACATGTTAACACAGTAACCACAGTTTAACAGGCTACTAGCACAGGAACAGGGCTGCTGTGTTCATCCATGTATGCTCTTAGAAACAGGCAAATCCAAAATGAGGCAACAGTTCTATCCATCTTTCATTATCCACCAAGCTATGTATTAAGCACCTGGATCACAGGTCTAAACTCTACACTGAGATTTTGCTTTTGGAGCAGAGAAAGGTAAGGGAGAACCTAATTGCAGTCTTGCACTACTACAAGTTGTCTGTGGAGATGAAGCCTTCTCTTCTGACACATACAAAGGACAAGAGGCAATGATCACAAGTTACAAGAAAAAATTCAATTGGCTTTAAGGAAAAGGTCTTTCACAATGACAGTGGTGAACAGACGGATCAAAAAGGATATGGAATCTCCATCCTTGGAGATTTTCATGACCTTAAGCAACCTGATCTAAATTTGAATCTGCCCTGTTTATACAAGAGATTGGACTAGATGAGCTGTTTATAACCTTTTGATCTAAATTATTCTGTGATACTTTAACATCACTTCTGCTTTACATTGCAAGCATTAAATGCAAGCATTAATGCAGCATTACCTTGAAAGAGTTAAAATTTTAGTTTCCAGTATTTTTTATAAGAACAATCCTTGAAGAGTACATCTCTATAAGGGAAATACACTGACTGAACACACACACTCCTCAAGGGAGTTATAAATTTTTCAATGCATTGTAAGGGGAAGAGCTCTAGATATGGATTTTGGTCCCACAAAAAAATGCATGTATCAGACTTCTGTAATTGCACAGAAGAACTACATAACGGATCATGCATCATCATAAGGAAGTATAAATTACCACTGTGATTGCTTTGAAAGGAAATTTGTATATTCAGTTCAGTAAAAACTAACTCCATCGTTCTGATGACAGGAATGTCAAATGTTTAATTTCAGTATTGAAATAACAAGGTTTTGACTACCCCTAATGTGAATTCTTCAGAATGTGCATCTCCTGGAAAACTTGTCAGTCAAATTTCCTCCCTGCTTCTGGGAAAAAAAACAAACAACCAAAAAAACAAGCAAACAAAAAACACCCCAACCAACCAATCAACAAATCCCACAAAACAAACAAAAAAACCCTAGATTAAAAAAGACAGAATTTCCTGCCAGACAGAAATGCCTCATTTCTCTCAGCTGTATAACAGACTACTACTGAGCAACAGTGCTCTCAAAAGCTCAAAACATCTTTTAACTATAATGCAAACAGCATTACCATCATCTTTCCGCAAATATTAAGGAACTGTCATCCAAAAAATGTAGAACCACTCCTGGCCATCTCTGCCTGTTATATCTTACCGCCTTCCCTCAAGCATTTTAATTCACGTAATTGTGAGTGCTCACATTCACAAACAAAAGGAAACAAGAAAATTGAGCCCCATGAGTTTTTCCCTCTGATCTGAGGTTTTCATTTGCAGAAGGAAATTTATGAAGAAGAGACAGTGCCTTTCTTCACAGAGACCTTTCTAGAAGATCAAGAGTATTTTTTTTCCAAAGTGAATCTTTTTTACCAGAAAACAAGTTAGCCTACAAAGAAGTGCATACCGTTGTATGGGTTTTGGCTAGAACAGAGTTAATTTTCTTCATAGCATATGGTAGGGTACTATATTTCTGATTTGTGACCAAAACAGTGTTGATATGGGGATGTTTTAGTTATTGCCAAGCAGTGCCTATATACAGCAACAAAGCCTCTGTTTCTCACCCCACCAGCAAGCAGGCTAGGGGTGCACAAGCAGCTGGGAGGCGACACAGCCAGGACAGATGACTGCAACTGACCAAAGGGATATCACACAGCATATGGCATCATGCTCAGCAGTAAAAACTGAAAGAAGAAGGAAGGGGGGCACAGACATTTGGAGTGATGGCATTTGTCTTCCCAAGTCCCTGATACACGTTATGGAGCCCTGCTTTCCTGGAGATGGCTGAACACCTGCCTGCCAGTGGGAAACAGTGAATGAATTCCTTGTTTTGCTTTGCTTGCATATGAGACTTTTGCTTTACCCATTAAACTGTCCTTATCTCAACCCACTCACGAGTTTTCTCACATCTACTCTTTCAATTCTCTTCCTCATCCCGCCAGGCCGGGATAGGGGGGAGTGAACATGTGGCTGCATGGGGCTGAGCTGCCAATGGGGTGAAAACACCACAGTGGTATATGAAAATGCCCAAGCATGATTTAGTCACCTAAGAAAGGGACAGAGGATCCCCATCATCATTTCCTTCCAAGAAAAAGCAGCATTTGGTCAGGAAAGACTTTCAAAATGTCTTCTTTAATAAAGTTACCTTTTTCTCCTGGAGGCCCAACTCTGCCTGGACGACCTGGAGCACCTTTCTCCCCCTTTTCTCCAGCCTCCCCTGTTGATACAAAAGGAAACAAAAATATAAATCATATTAAACCTGGACTATTCTGTGTTGGCAGCAGTGACAAAAGTGTCATTTTCCCCAGTAACATAAATATCTACTGTAACAAGACAGGAAAAAATTAAAAGCAGATGCATTCTGACTTAACAGCTTTACTTGATGCATGGAAAAAAGTGTCTCCTGAAACTGGGGTAAACACTGACAAAACCACAGTCAGTACATTACTGAAGTCTCATATAATGGGGCTAGCTTTATGGATGTTACTCATACTGTCAACCTCCAAAAAGCCCAACAGCATAATTTGCTTAAGCAGAAGCTTCAGAATTAGGACTCAAGTCAGGACTGGGTCCAAATGCTTCCCAACTATCTACTAAAGATACACTTAAGTCTCAAGTGAAAATGGCTTACCTGTGACATCAAATTAAAAAGAAAAAAAGAAAAAAGTTTATGCCATTTACAGAGACCTACAGGAAGGCATCCTTCATTTAGAGGACCATTTTTTAGCATGAAAGCGTATCTCCTAATCCATATATAACTAAAAGTTATATACTGTGCCTTTTAATCTTTGTGGTACGAACCACTGTGCATTGTACTGACATGCACATGGCTCATAGCAGATTACTATATTAAGCATATTTAAACATTCTGTAAATGTTCACCTCCTTGCTGCCTTTCATTGGAAATTTGAGGATGCTTAGCTTGTTCCACTCCCTACTATTGTACTACTATTATAGTTTGCCACTGACATAAAATTACAATCTCTTAAACAAATAGAAGTTTAAAGAATGATTTACATAGCCACTTTTACAAAAAAAAAAAGATTTGTACAAAGAAGAAGCAAATTCTACGGTTTCCACAGACAAGAAAATGCCAGGATCTAAAAGCCAGGGTTAACAGAGCACACCTGATGCCCAATGCTGTGTTATCTACAGAGGAGAGTGAGAAATAACTGCTCTCCAGGAAGCTGAAGGGAGCACTACAGCAGGAAACTCAGTGGTTATCATACACCCCCCTCAAGTTCTGCTCTCTGGCATATCTGGCAGCTGTGGTTCAGAAATGAACCATAGAAATGACATGTAAAAACAAGCCACAACATGGCATATTTCAAATATGCAGCCTCCAGCTCACTCTCTCTTCTTATTGCAGACATCGGTGGCTGTGAGCTGAACTTGGCCTTCCATTTGTTATATTTTCCTTCTTTAGGCTGCCAGCCAACTGCAGACCTACCTTCAGACATCAAAAGTAGGCCATTCTTTGACCTTAATGAGGACAAACTCCACATAATCCCCAGCGGATAATACTGTTAGTATGAAACAGGCTATTATTTGGCACATTTGGGAATGTCACTTTTTTTTATTATCAGGTAACCAATAGGCTTTGTATGACTGCCTTTCCCCCCTCAGGACTGGTTATGAGTTCTTTGCTTCCCAAAGATAAATCCTGACAATGACTTTTCCCTGCTCTCTGGAGGCTGAGAGCAGGCTATTACAGCCTATTGCTTTACACGTTCTTCAGAGTGAAAGCTGTGCATTAGGGATCAATAAAATAGATCACTCTTGCTTCAGGCCATTACACTTGCCTGCATTTATTCCTATAATAAGATGACACTGCATTCCTTAGTGTAGGTGTTTAAGAAACTTTCCCTGGGAAGAGATAGCCCCATTACAGGCCCAGCTACAAACCATTCTGCATTTTTTGTTATCTGCTATTTCAAGCAGTAAGACCTTGGCCAAGGGGAACTGATCAGTGGTCCAGTTCAGCTTTGTTGTGTTTAAGTCCCTAATTTTGCTGTACATACCATGAGCACTATGCAAGCTGAGGAAGCAAAGTCACTACAAGTGTCACAGGCAACAGAACAGATTTCTGTCAAGGCATTTCAATCAATTTCATTTATCATCAATTAACACTAATCTCCTCTCCATCCCCTCCAGGACAGCTCTTTGCTCTAGCCCTTCTGCATGAAAGAGTACCTCCCTCCTCAGTGCAATGCAGCTCTTATCCAGACAGCTGAGACAGGGCATGATGTGCCCAGGAGTACTCCACAGTGTTGTGATGCCCCACACCCCCAAAAGAAATCTAGCCCTGATACTGAACTGAACTGCAGCAGGATTGCAGGTATCAGGCACAACCCTGACACTACTACAAACTTCTTCTCCCATTATCTCTGATGGAGATCTCTCGTACTTCAGATTATATACCTTACCACTGCTGTTGATTTGCCTCCTTTTGTTAATTCTTTGGGACAGGATTTGTTTCTGATTATGTCTGCATCCTGCCTACCTTAAGCTGTACCATCTACTATAAAGAAAATAGCATGACAAATATTAACTACCTGATCTATTAAGCATTCCTTGGCTAGTGATAACTTTATTCCATTACTCATATTCCCTGTGTGAATAGTCAAATGAAGCGCAGGTGTAAAAAAATTGGGTTTATTTTATTTATGTAGTATCAAAGTTTGCAGGTACTATATGCCACTGAGACTATTAAAGACAATTCCTGCCCTAGATTCTAGATGGGAGACAAAACAAGGTGGCAAACTGAGAATTCAAGCTTTGAAGGATTGTTCCATGTTATTTTTTTCACCACAATAATAGTAACTTCAATCTCATGGGCCTATCAAAAGGAATCAGGCTTCAGGAAGGATATGAGTACCAATGTAGTGAGGCTTCATCATCCATCCCTTCTTCAGACACAACACACTTTTGCCATTATTAAGTCGGCTTTCAAAAACATGGATCAGTCTGCTGTCTGGATTCTCAGAGCCACAGTATTTTTCCCTTCCACATTTCATCTTACTCCTTTACACTGTTTAGGTTATATAAAAAAAAAAAAAAAAAACCACCAAAAAAACAGTTCCTAAGACCTAAGCTGCTGACCTTAAACTCATTTGTGCCTTTTTCTATTCTTGGTGTCTTTACTGGCTGTCTTTATCTTCCATTTCCACCTCCATTCTCATCTCATCCCCCTTCAGATTCACCTCTTTATTCTGTGGGGTCCTAATTGGCTTTGTGGCATTTTCTTATTCCTCTTTTTTTAATTGTATTTTATTTTTTAGTTTCTAGTCTCTCCACTCAATCCTGTTCTTTCTGCCTTTCTTTTCTCTTTTCCCTTTACCTCTTCCTGTTCTAAAATTTCTCCATTATGCTCCCCCACTTCTGGGTACTTTTCTCCTTCACCAGCCCCTATTTGGGCTCCACTTTCTCACCACCTCTTAGGCTGAACCCTCTCCTCCTGTTTCTTCCCTTTCACACATCCAGCAGTCTGCCTCATTTCTTCCACTTCTTCCCTGTACCTATTTTGCCCAAATCCTGGCAGGCTGGTGCCCAGCAGCAGTGTGGGGCTCTAGTCCTCCATCACAGGAGATTGTGCCAGCAGTCCAGCAGAGGAGGAGATGGGGCAGATCTAAAAGCTGCAGTGAGGAAACCCCACTGCATGGGAGCTGAAATTTGGGCGCACGGCCACATATATGCTCAGCTTAAAGGAAGCCTTGGCCACTGAAATGGGTTGGAGTTGTGCCAAAGGGGACAGCAGCATCTCATTACCAATTTCAGAGCCAGTCCCCCTGGCAGTGCAGCTGGAACACTGATAGCTTTTTAGGGGGGTCACATTAACTAGGGCTGTATCAGGCCATTTTGTGCTTCACTGAATTTGTACATCAATCTCTCACTTTTGCAAGGCTTACATCTCATGAAGCAAAGTGAAATTATTAACACATGAAGGTTTTCAGGCCTCTCTGTTGTTTCCTGGCTCAGGACTGCCTTCTACAAAGGGCCGGGTTCCTGCACAGTTTATGTGCTTTAGAAAACTGCTTCATATAATAAAGACAGTCCTCACATTGAAATGGTAATCACAGGTGTTAATTTTGACTGATTACACAAATAAGGAAACTAAAGCAGTAAGAAAACTTGTGAAAGCCTGTCAATTTCTTTGAAATGAAAAATCATTTCAAAGCTTCAGTCCCCAGTGCTGTGGAGTCTGACCCTTTCACTGATCTTCCCTGTAATTTTAGACAACATATATTTAATTTGACTGTGTTCTTCTCTGTGACTTGCCTCAACAGCACTATCTTATGCCTATTTCACCAAAAATACATCAAACAAGTGAAGCAACTTTACTCAAGGCTTAGTCAAACCTCAGAAGGCTTGGATATTGTATTGTTCTTTCTAACTAGAACATCTGCTGAAGGTGAAAATATTGAGACTTTAAAGGCTGCTTACTGAAGTAAAATAAAAAATACAGATTTGGTTCAGTTCAGGCATCCAAAACTGCATCAATAATAAGCAAAATGAGAGCTTTTTGTTCCTGAAGCTAACTGGCCAAGCACAACAGCCCAATTCTTTTGGTTCCAACACAACACAACCACATTAAAACAAGGCAAGATCTGACAAGGGCAGTTTACGCCACAACCAAGCCTGTGGCCAGGCTGTGCTCACAATTTAACTGTATGAACAACTGCAGGACAGAACTGTTCAAGGCCAGGTTGGACAGAGTCTTGGGCAACATGGTCTAGTGTGAGGTATCCATGCTCATGGCAGGGGGGTTGGAACTAGATGATCTTAAGGTCCTTTCCAACCCTAACTATTCTATGATTCTATAAGCCTTGCCCTCACCAATCAATTAACCAGCACAGACAGCACTTGCAGTCCATACTATGGCCCTCAGGCCAGGGCAAAGCCTACGTTTGCACTAGATAACGTTAGTGGCACCAATATTGCTAGGTGAGTTTTGTGATACTACAATGTGAAACTACCAGAAAAAATTGAAGGTTAGTCGTGCAGTTTTTTATCATAATAATAATATATTGGGGCAATAGTTTGGGCACATATTTCATTAAAAAGTTGCTTTTGTGCACAGAAACTATAGAAATGCCAAAAACCTATCTGATTTTCTATTTCTTCTAAAGGCACCTCAGCATTTAAAAATCAAGGGAAGATAAGCATAAGACTATGAAATATGAAATACTTCTCATTATATTGCAAAATAGCAATGCAAACCTTTCCAGGTATAAAGTAGGGCCTGACTTTAAAGTCTTTGGGTACGAGTACCACTCCTGAGTACAAACATAGAGACAGCAACCAGGCAGTGTGTCAGAGTAACAGGCTCCTGATCAGGAGAAAGTCTGGGAAACTCTGGCATGCATTCTCTGAACTATGTTTATTTTAACTGACTTAAGTTCACCTTACGGACCTTAAAACTCCATTTTTAAGGAGGCTACAAATGGGCAAGTAAGAGGACAACTGAAAGGCACCTTCTTTGTCTCTGTTATAAACTGTCAGTGATGCAAATGAGCCTGTTAGAAAGAAAGGATTAGTATTTGAATGGTGGAGCAGGCTTCCACATTACCTTTGAGGCCTGGAACAAGAATTTGAACAGAGCAGGACTCCTCTGCAATATGTTGAGGATATCCAGACCTTAGCAGTGACAGGAAGGCAAGGCTAATTAGAGTCACCAAGAAAACCAGATCTCTCTTCATAATGAGCACTTACAGGTCACTGACTCCTAAACAAAAGAATGAATAAACAGTTATAAGAATTCCAAAGACTTTCAACAGTTTCTGAACATATGCAGCATCCTACTACAAACACTATTTTTGCATGCCATAACCCACACAGCATGAGAAGGACATGTGCAGGTCCTCCAAGCAGGTTTTACGTTCCACAGACATACATGAAACATGCAGCAGACATTCAGCAGTTTATTTTGATGTTAGATTGCGTAGCATAAAGCTCAGAAGAAATTTAGTTAAGAAATAGGGGACTAAGAAATGCTAATAATAGGCAATTCTGTGTTCACGATTTCTCATTAGAGGCAGGGATCCGGAAACGTCAAAGGGGAAAATACAGTACATGGGCTTGCACTGAAAGTTATTAGTACTAAGTTGCCACTTAGAGTGCATACTGCTCTAAAGAGGCAATTCAGCATATGGCAAGATCAACCTAAAGGCCTGGAATTTCACTTCACATCTACCTGTGCACTGAAATCGTGCCCAGCAAATTGGCTGATACAATAGCCCTCACGTAACTCATTGAGGGTAGAAGGTAGATAATATTTCACTGTATCATGCAATGAAGTTACATCAGAGCCTTCAATAAATCCTGAAAAGATTCATCTCTGAAACATACCCTTGTCTAAGCCTACAAGTGAAATAGCTTGCCTGGTATTACACTGTGAAGAGAACTCTCAGAAAACAAGAATACAGAAATTGAGTTTGTGTGAAAAGACATTCAAAAGCTGATGTTTAGGGGGCCTGTAGAAATACTCTTTGACAAAAATGTTATTTATGTGCTTCTAGTATGCTTCTCCAGTCCTTCTTTCACCAAGTCTCTGTACTACACAACAACCTGAAAGTCATATCAGGGTTTCAAGAGAAAGAACCTGTATATCATCTTTTATAGCCACAATACAGATGTGAACTTTACATCTAGAGCAAGAAAATTGGGCTGTATTACTCTGCACTCCCCGATTCCCTTCTGAAATAAGTCAAGTAGGATTAGGCACTGGTGTGGGACCAGTATATGGGTCTGTGTGCCTCACCATGCTGGGGATGTCAAACAGTGGATCTATTATTTCGGGGACTGCCTGAATGTATAACTGCCCTTTCAGCAGGGATGGCATAATAAGGAGCTTCAGGGTGAGAATGTCCTGGTGAAGCAGATACCAAAATTTATGTAATGGAGCAAGAAGGCGGCAAACTGCCACCCATGTGCAGGAAAGATCAGGTTTGCCTGTACTACTCAACACCCCTGTTACAACTTCATTACCTTTTGGTCTAGCAGACGACAATACAGACTATCTTAATAGAGATGCATTTTGTACCCTTACCAACAGTCCTGTCAGACTACTAAGTACTAATGTCATTTACAAAGTCTCCTCTCACATCTCAGGGTGCAGGTTCTGGAGGGACAACACTCATATGCAGATGCTTACAGCATTTTTTCCCTTTTCAAGAGTGCTCAGTTCCCACAGTTTTAATTATGATACCACAATTAAGATGACTGCAGCTCATATATACATGTCTGAATCAGCTTCAAAATACCTAACTCAGGCATTGCTAGGAGCACAGAAGCCACAGAAGCACAAACCTTGGCTGCTCAAGTATTTAGGCCACATTAAGTTCTGTCACAATTGCAGCTACATCACTCAAGGTTTCTCAAGAATTCAGGCAAAACTGAATTTTGCCTCTCAATGGGAGAGTAATGAGAATTTGGATGTAAAGCTTCTACTGCGATGGAGAAGCAGCAATCAGCCCAGCTTCCCAGAGCTTTGACAGGCAAAACCAGCAAGAAAACATTTGCTGCATTGCTGTCCTCTTCTGCCATGGGCTACTGCCTCTTTCACCAATGCAGAGAGACAGCCCAAACTACTAGAAACCAGGTCAGGCCACTGACCACTTCACAGCTATTTTCTAAGGTTATGCAAACTATTTGACCACAGTCTTGAAGTATCAGACCTTTGTGACAGCACTCTTCTCCAAATATCCTCATACAAATACCAAACAAATTACTTCACATGCACTGAGCTTGAATCTGGCCAAACCTCCCCACATGCAGATTCCTAACTCCAGGGTACAAGGCACTGCATCTTGGTGTTCTCTGTGGCCTAGAGGAGTCCACAGTATCCACAGTGGATGGCCCTTCCTCTTTTTGCCAAATCCATGATCCAGCAAGAAGAGAGCAATAAAAATTAGCTAAGAGGAATGGCTGAGGAGAAGGATATTTCTCCAGATTTTCCTTTCAAAGGCTTCTATGGCCAGTCTTAGCACTGAAATAGTTCTGGCAGACTGGAAAGTGAGGGGATCCATGGCAACAAAAGGCTTCACAATCCCAAGTTGAGGACCAATGCTCCCTATGTGGTAAAGCAGTGTGTGTGGTTACCTCAGCCAGCCAGGAGAAACTTGTGCCTGGTATTCTCTTCCTGACACCTGAATGTAGGTTTTTAACCCTCAACAGTGGAAAACTTTAGAAGGACAGGGAGTGGGACCATCCTGGACGACAGTCACACTGATGCTCTGTGGGCTGCCTTAGCTTGCAGCTCCCACACCACAGCCCAGGAGATCACTTGGCCACCAGCCTGCAGGACATCCTAGGCATGGTATCCCACTATTTCTCTGTAGCAGAAATACTTCAGGACCTAGAAGAAGATCAGACAAAGAGTCTTTCAAGCAAAGTGCTTCAGATACACAGCTGAAAGCCTAGAGTTTCATCATGAGCACCCAGCAGGCTAGTGATAATGATTCTCAACAGACAAGTCAAAGGAGACAGAAGAAGGAATTGAAATTAGGAGGGTGCTCCAGGCTGCATTAGTGAACAAAAAGGCAGCAACACCTCTTCTGGTTGCATTTTATGAGGTTTTAGATGTATCCAGACTACAGCTGAAACATCAAAGCCTCCAGGTACATTAAATGTTAATCTGCCTTTGCAAACTCCTACACAGCTCAGAGATGATACAGGCAGGAAGCAGCAGATAACTGTCAGGGCTGCTCGGTGGCTCTGCTCAGCAGCCAGTTATGAAGGATCTTCTGGGGAAAACAAAACCTCCAACGAGGCTTCATCACATTCCCCACCACCTGCTGATGCTTCAAGGCTTAAGAGCCTCAGAGACATGGGATACACCTCACCCTATCTCATGATAACTGGACTTGCAGAGAAAATGGACTTGCTCTATAAACCGGAGCTGCTTAGTGTCAGTCAGGTCACAACATCCAGACCTTCATGAATACTTGGGAGATTACCTTGGTCTGAGAAGAGCCACTAACAGGAAACCTCTGAAGAGGTTGCAGATCAAATACTTTATAGAGTCTGTAGCTGCAGTAAAGAGAGTAGAAATCAAACCAAAATCACTTTGGATATCACCTTCTCTGCCTTTTCCTGCTTTAAAAAGAAACCTTCTCTTCTGCAGTTAAAATTGCCTTATATGATTGAAATAAGCATTTGATCTCCAGGTATGTGCTACAGCAGCAACTTTCATTTTAAAATCCTGTAGAATTCCTTGCCTTTCTGACCTACCTTCAAGTCCTTTCAGCCCCAGATTCAGAAAAGTATTTAGAAAACTAAGTCCCACTGAAATTGGCCCTCAGAAAAAGTTGCCAGTCTGCTTTTTCAAACACAATTTTAGCTCTGGTATTTGGACTATCTTCAGCATGGAGGAAACCAGTGCCAGAGAGAAACCTAGAGATGTTGAGCACTTGTAAAAGTATGAATATTTTCTCTGTCTACACAGGGTCAGGAGTCAAATTTGCAGCACTAACAATGGTGGCCATTAAATCAGCATAAGCCAAAATCATTGAAAAAAAAAAAAAAAGGAAGAGGAAAAGGAAGCAATTACACAGCCTTTCCTTAAACAGATCTGCCTCAGTTGCCAAGACAGAAGGGGTTTATTAAGCTTGAAATAAGTCCTTGAGAGGTCAGAGAATCCCCAAAGTACCGTAGGCTCACTCAGAACTGCTGCAGGATGGGCCAGGCAGCTGCCACCCAGCACTCCTTGAGCTCCCCAGCCTTCCACCACAAGCTGTGAATGGAAAGGTTGGAGATCACTTCAGCCAGCAAACACCTCATGCTGGAAGACCCTGTTCCACAAGGGCTGGGGGCTTATTGCACACTGCTATTTTGGACCTAGAAGCAACAACACAGATCATCTGCCCAGCTGAATCCAAATGGCTGAGAAATGCAGAAGGAAAATGCTGTTCACTGGCATTAATGCTCAGCGAGCCAACAGCTATGGAGTGGCTGTTATCCTCTGTATAATCCTAAGGGGCTCCTCTTGGATCTGTTTTTATTTCATTATCACTGAGCTGTTTTCACTCATGATTTTTTTAAGCTATACTTCATTCTCAGGGATCTGAGCTGAATTATGAATATTCTGAGTTGAGAACGTTCCTGGTACAGGCAGGCACAAAAATCTGCAGAGCCACAGCCATTTGGTGGGTGATTTTCCCAAGCGGGTTTGAGTCAGCACTACAGATGAATCAACAGCTTTCAACAGTTTTCACTCTCCTGACTTTTCCAGTCCTCGTCATCTGCATCCTCACACCTCCCAGAACTATCTGGCAGCCTGTGTATCCTCAAACGCCCCAGCAGGCCCAGAGCCTCATCCTAACAGATGCAACACATGCCCACACAATCATGCCAGTGAAATGCCAGGCTGTGACACAGACCTCACACTATTGCAAACATTTTGAACAGATAAAAGCCCCCCCAAAGCCCCCCAGATTAAGTCCCATGGGTAAAAGAGTAACACCACCAGGGCTCAGCACAGATCAGGGATATGTTTTTAGGGAAAGCACAGAGCCACA
Source organism: Neopsephotus bourkii (assembly GCF_033783945.1). Classification (NCBI taxonomy): domain Eukaryota; kingdom Metazoa; phylum Chordata; class Aves; order Psittaciformes; family Psittacidae; genus Neopsephotus; species Neopsephotus bourkii. Next base: position 3,224,809 of record NW_026901402.1, on the reverse strand, counting down.
GAAGGGACAAGCCTCTAGCCTGTGCATGCAAGCTGCTTCTCACCCCTTGGCCTGAGGGCTGCTGATCATTCCCTGGAGAAGATGCCTTTCACACTGGAGATGAAACCTGTGTCACTGACCTCTTCTTTCCCCATTACAGCCTTGCTGATAAACCTAACCTACAGATGTTTTATGTAGCTACGCTTTTACTTCATCTCATTTGTCTTCTGAGCTCCTTTATGCATTACCTTGGGTAATCAGGAGTTCACTATTTAGCTAGAATATAAAAAAGCAGAAACAATGATAGAGCTGCTTAAACTATGGGTGATTATTTTCATACCATTGCAATGCTCTGAAGTTAAATTCTACATGTTGACTTAAAGGTTAAAGCAATGGGCTTGAAAGAGAAAAGAATATATATATATATATATATATATAATCCCTAAATGTTAATACTATAGAATTGCAAAAACAAGGATTGTAACTGCCATGGCTATGAAGTCTCTGTGAAATCTATGGAGCATGAAGTAGCATAAAGCAGAGACATAACACATTTCAGGTCCTGATGATGCTGAAGAACAGCAAGGTTTGCTGCAGAGGACAAAAGAGTGAGTGTAAGCTGATGGGAAGCTAACATTACCTGAAAAACCTAACTGAGAGGAAGTCATTGGTTACCCCCTCAAAGTACACTTAATTCTGGCTCAGAGCTATTTCCTCAGACAATGTTTGTAAAGTGCAAGGGGCTATTAGCTCTGAGTGTACAATGTAGGTGCCCTTGTCATACGTAGGAATAGTAGTTTCACTTTTCACCTAGAAGAATGTTTTTTTTAAATTGAGACAAATTTCTTCCTGATGTATTTATTTCTGTTGAAGTCAACGAGTTTATGTCAGAATTAACTTACTGTCATCTGTGCTGAAAACATAAAATCAGGGCTTCAGCAAGGGTGAGACGAAAATAGTTCCAGAAGGGGACAAGTATGTTTTCACAACCTGGAACTAGAGGGCGGTAGGACCTGAGTGTCAAATCTCTCACGATAGCTCTGTATGTTTAGGTAAAGAATAACACTCAAGTAGAATTTCAGATTAGTATAAAATGTCAGTCAGAGATAACTGGAAATGCCAAACAAAATTTTTCCTGCTGTGTTTTAACCAAAGCCCTTATTAGATTGCTATATCTCTGCCATAGCCTCATTTTCAGCTATAATTTACAGAAATAGTTCGTGATTTTGGGTATGGTCCTTAGTCAGATCAAATTTTCAGTGTTCTTAACCAACCCAAAATTTAAAAAATACAGGGGTCAGTTCTAAATCCTGTGTTTAAATTGTCTCAGTTCAGCCCCACTCCTACAAAGCATCCACATACAACCCTGACTCTACCCCCACACACCTATACGTAGGAACTAAAACACAAAGGATACAGTAAGAACCAGTGAATGAGGTGGAGAATGCTGCAGGATACATTTCTTTATTCAAATAAATGTTATTTACATATGCATTTTTCATTTTATTTTTGAAGCTTTAAGGCATCGTTTTTCAGCCCTCCGTATCCACAGAGGCTTATGAATGGCTGCAGAAGTTGACACAGCTGTGCAATGTTTAAGTGCTTAATCTCCATTCAACCAACTTTTGCTTGCCAACATGTGCTCACCCTCCAGGTACCTAGAAGTTTTTCAGGTGGGCCTGACAGTTGTCTTCTTGAGGGCACTCCTGAGGGATAGGCTCAATAGGCAAATGTAAACTGTGGAGGGTGGTCCCAGTCCTGCTGCTGTTTTGTTAGAGGTGCAAAGAGACAGAAAGGTCTAGGAAGGCCCCATCCAAGCAGCCCAGACATGTCAGCAGCAGTGTATGCCTTTGCACAACAGAAATGGCACTCAACTGTTGATACAAAAGATGAAAAGTACCAGCTATGGAACATACTTAACTTAAAAGAATTTGAACCCCAAAGCTCCAGTTCCCCCTGACAGTAATTTCTCCTATTGGATAGATGCAGAAGGTACGATTAGACTACACTCAGGCATGCCACATTGAAGAATGGCAGGCAAGCAGGGAAGAGGTCTGGTGAAAAGCCCACTCAAGCCTAGTGGTAGGGCATTAGACTAAAAAGGGGAAAAATGAGTTTTCTTCCTTCCCTGCTTTCTTATTTAATGGACCACAACTCCCTTGGACAGGTCAAGAATGTCCAGACAGAAGACAAAAAGCTAAGCAAAGCTATTTATGAAGCTAGAGAAAAGACATAGGATGTAGACTGCCACTGGGACAAGCACAAAGCAAAAGTGAAAAAACAGAGAGGCCTGACCAGGGGAGAGTGGCAAAGGACAGAGGGAAAGCTGGCCATCCCAGAGTGCAAGTGGATATGAGACACGATTGGTTCTGATTGTGCCAGTATCTTAGCCCTCATTGAAGAGAACAAACAGAGCAGAGACAGCTTTTGCCCGCATTTTCTCTCAAGAGATACAAGACAGCTACAGTTAAAGGAGCTTTTAAGAATAAAGGGAAGCCACTGGACTGCTGCCCAGTCCTCCCCAGTGCTGCAAGTATGACATCTCAAAAAGTGAGCCACAAGACAGAACTCAGCTGGCATTAGAAGATGCCTGTTTATTGGGACAACTTTGCTTAGATCCAGATCTCAAGATAGTAGAAATTATAAGCAAACCTTTGGGTGGCATTTAACCATTCTGTCTTGGGTGCTCAGTCTGAGAAAGTCACCCTGAGAGTCCTGTATAATTAAGTCAGAGAGAGGCACCTTGACATGGGTGCTCATTTCATCCTAAAACAGGTCAGAATTGACTCTGGAGGTACCTATTAATTGCCCAACATGACTAGCTCAGCCTTGTAGGTACATAAAGTTAGGTCAGGGGAGTCCGACCACTGCTAATTAGCTAAACCAATCTATGAGAGGGCTAACAGCAGCCTAGCTCCCCCGCTGCAGTCACACATTACCCTCCCCCTCTCTGTACTGTCACCATCTGATCCCATCATGAGCTAGCACGGCCTGCTATGCCAGCAGAAAGCTATTCTTTTTGTAATGTGTTTCAGTTGATTTAGTTCCTTGGTTCCTGGGGAGGGAAACATGGCCATCATTCCTGTGACAAATGTTGCCAGTCAGGGAAAGAAATGCCTTTCCCAGCAGACAAGATGGCCTTCAGCATGCTACAAAACTGTGCCTTCACATGCCAGCAGCATACAGAAAACAGAAAGATGCGTAAGTGAAAGAATTAAAGGGATTAAATACACCAGAGAAGAAAGGGGGAGGGGGGGTAAAGGCACATAATTACAGTGGGAACATTTTAAAAGTAGGAAAGATATGGCAAAACACCAGGCTGCAATGGAAAATAATATTCAGCAAAAGATACAAAGCATTGGAGACAGAACAACATGAGGCATGCAAGCCACCAAAAGTCATGGACATGATCCAAGAGTGTTATCCTCAAATGACAAGGACATACTTCTCGGAATGCTATCCTCAATATAACAAAACACCATGGTGCAAAAGCATGCAGAATTGAAATTTTGCATTTGAACTGCGGCAGTGTAAATGCAATTTCAAAAAAAGGGTGGTTTTGTTCTCAGGCTGAGGATCTGCAGAGACCAAATAACACTCTACATATGATTCTATACTGAAACTTTCATATCAGCTCACAGGAACCTGGGAAAAGGAGGAAAATAAACTATATTAGTGACACAAAGACCAACAATACTTTCAGTAAAATGGCCAAGCCTCACTCTAAGAGAAAAAGTGAGAGCAGCAGAAGAAAGCCTCACAGGAAATACAACCACATATCTTCACTGGACAAGTGAAGGGTGAGCTGGATAGCCACAGAATTATACGATGTCCTTTCACTCTCAGAGCCCTGAAACATCTTTCTAAGCACAGATAAGGGAAAGAAGACAAAAGGAATGGGAACCTACCAAAGTGACTCCCCAGATTAAGAGAAATCATATAGCTGGTACATAGAAATAGCTGTAGAAGAAAAAACAGTGAAAGGAAACAGGTTTCTATGGGTCTAATAGGACTTAGTAAAAGCACATGCAAAGACGTATATTCCTGCAGATGACTAGACATAAAGTTAGTTCTCAGAAATTGAAGTATTCTTACGCTAGTATGCTACAGCAGACTTTCACTGATCAGTCTGTATCACTGGCAACAGTCACAATCCTATTTTTAAAGGTACACCAAATGGAAACCAGGCTGAAAGAACATCTTTCAGGAGCAAAATATTCCCCCAGAGCAGCTCTTATATATACCACAACACATGCATTTGAAATCTTTGCCATGTACAATACATGGTGTACAAATATTTTTTTTAAACTGAGAAAGAGTACAAGTGATTGCATGCAGGTTTGAGATGTTTCTGACAAACTCATCTCATTTGGAAAACGAAATGTGAATTCTGAAAGAAACAGAACGTGTAGAATACAACCTGCAAACAAGGATGTTTCTCTGAATTTGTATTAACTGAAGGCATTACTTCCCTTACCTGTATACCATAATGCTTCTGCTATCAAAAGATTCTTGAGGATAACAAATCCCTTTGGAAATTTTTAATTCAAGTCCTTCCATCTAACCAGCTGCCCTGAGCATAGCAGTTACTCTGGAAGACAAACACCATACTAACAAATACCCTGATCCTGCTTCTTTCCCTTAGTTTTTGTTGCTGAGCAGACATCACGTGGTATGGCATATCTCTTTGGCCACTTTGGGTCAGCTGTCCTGGCTGTGTTGCCTCCCAGGATGCCCACTCCCAGCCTATTTGTGAGGGGGACATTGGAGAAACAGCCTTGATGTTGTGCAAGCACTACACAGCTGCAGCTAAACCACTCATGTTACCAACACCTTTCTAGAAACCAATACAAAGCACTGCACTATTAGTGCTGCTATAGGGGAAAATTAACTCCATCTCAGCCAAACTCAATACATCAGAATCATTTATAAAGCATCTGACATATCCCAGCATCAAGTGTCAACAGATTGTTCTACATGAAAGGACACATGCCTTGTTGCAACTGATACAGCAACTTCCCTCAGCATATCAAGTTGGTGTTGTTTACACAAGTTTGGTATGTACCATCCAGAAACATGCCATCCGGAAACTAAACTCAGGATTTGTAAGACTTGCAATGCCCAGCTGGTCTCTTTTCAGATGAGAGGATTTCAATTTGACAGTAAAACTGCTCCAGCATCTATAGAGAGCACTCTTTTTCAACAATGTACTAAGTTCCCATTATACCAATTGCACTGTGGAAGCAGATGCATCAGGGAGCAGAGTCTGCATAAAAATCAGTGGCCATTTAGAGTACTTCTGGAACATCACCTATTTACCTGTCTCCACAAAACTTAAGAATATAATACAGCTGCGTCCATATACAACACACAGATATTTTGATCTTAAATAATTCTGAAGACATGATACTCAAGACATGAAGATATTTGGAAACTGGCAGAAATTCTCACATTCTACCCAAGAACAACATCTCAAGGACTTCTTTAGAAAAATCAGCTTCCTCCTCGCTATTTCCTCAACAAAACAAGCAAAGATTATCTATGAATGCTCTGTGAAGAAATACACCTAGGACTGCCCTTGAAAAGTCAAAAGAAAAATGGTACTGAAAAATCAGTAATTCTCCCTTGAAGATTTAAGATTCAGGAATATGTTCAGAACTATTTAAATGGAGCAGACATAAGGAAATAGCTATGTACACTGTCTACAGATTATAAACTAATTTTGAAGTACCTAATTGTAAGTTACTGGTATACATTCATGTATTCATGAGGGGTTTATATAACATTCATAAAAAAAAAAAAGGAAAGCAGAGAGTGACTACAGAGTTTTTGGCATTTCACAGTTACATGAAAAGCAGTTCTGTCATGAAGGTACTAAACAGCAAAGGAAGAAAACCTCCAAATCACGAGTTCTGTCAGCTGCAGCTCATAACACGGCTCTCATAACGTCACCTCATCTCTGCATTGGCTTTAAACTGCAAGTTCATCTCACAACTAGAGACAAACACTGCAAACACATGTGTTGGTGCACTTGACAGATCTACCACCCTGGAATCTCCTCAGCACGTAAGCAGCGCCTCTCTTGCTCTGACACATGTTCTCAATATCTGTTTCCTTACCATTACTTGCACTCCACTAACCACTCAGCCATCAGAGACTTGTTTTCTCATTACACCATTCTGATGGGAGAGTTCACCGAGAGACACATTTCCTATGTAATAAGACTTTTTTTGCCGTTTCCTGCCTTTCATTACATTCTTGCCTGATGTTTATATTTTGATTGGATACAATTACTGTGCCATCTAGCCTTGCAAACAACTTCTCATACTATTATTTTTAAAGCTCTTTAATTTTCCCAAATTAGATGATCTCTTATAAATCCTTCTCTGATGATAATCATAAAAATTCTACTTATATTGAATAATGTCCTCACAAAGACTTCCATGCTTTCTTGTCTCTCCTGAACTCCAATATAATCAACAGCCTTTGGTGTACAAGAATCACTTAAAGTGAAGCCTTTTAAAATGGATACAAGTTATTTTGGTGCCTTCTTCAGTGAAGATGAATGATTTTTGAACCCTTCAGCCTCTGTGCAGTGCATTTGTTAACCAGTCAAACCATTTCATGTAAGCTTCATTGTCCAGCCCTCACAGCACAGAAACCAGCAGACTGCCCCAGCATGCAGCCCAGCTGGAGATCAAATCAACCCATGATCTGTGGTCTCCTGGAGGCCCACACACTCTAAGGAGTACACTAAAGATGAATAAATGCATGCCTATTATCATCAAGGTTCAATACCTGCTGAAATCATCAGCACCATCACAGGCGAATCTGAAGGGTTCCCCAACTAAGCCTGAAAATAACTCAAACTGAAAATCTTAAGACTGCTATCCAGAGGATTTCTTGTTACTATTTATGCTTATTCCACAGTTAGCTAATCATACTAACAGGAGCAAAAGAAAAATTATCACAAAGTGAGCAATGCTTAGCACCAAAGACGGACACCAGGAACCTGAGCACAGCTATGGACACAGCTTCATTCTTCAAGATCCCACTCAAAAACCAGCCACAACTGAAAAAATTTCTCTTTCCGTTCTCCATTCTTTTCCATTCTTCACCCCTAAATCTCCAGGTTAGAGATGATTAAGTCACTATTGACAATACTAGCACCGGATCTTTATCTATGGCCTGTTCCCAAGTCCAAATAAAGCATCCAAAACTATCTCCCAACAATTCAGCAACCTTAAAGCAGAAGGTGCCTATAGTTTTAGCAGAAAACTTACTTGGTTGCCTAAGTTTTTCTTACTTCACAGACCAGAGATGGCCAACATACTGCCTGAAGGGGGTAACAAGACACTATTCTTCCACATAGGTCATTTATGCCCATCAAGTAAACATGTCCAAACTCCTTCAGTATCCGCTAAGCGCACTGTAAGCAGAAAAGTTAATAGAAAACACTGCCATTTCCAAAGAACACATTCCCCTTGACGGTTCAGGCTTTTTGTTTTCTAAAATCAAAGCAGTATCAACATCAGAAACTGTCCTGAGAGCTATGGACACAATCTTAGATGTTCAGCAGTCCCACTTCCAAATTACCATGTCAGTTAGAAAAAGGGCAACTTGCCAGCAGATGGGAAGTGGGGTTTGAAGCAGTGCAGTAAGCTGCCTGCAGAGTTCCTGCTTTCCAGGAAAGTGCTCCCAGCCAGTACATTATTACACAACAGCTGGGTAGCAGCAGTTTTCATTTTTCAACAAGAATGGTAGAAACCTGTTTTCTCACAGCCAGTTTTCCAAGTCTTCATGCCTGTGGGACAACTGGGCACCAAGCTGAGGTTACAGCTTCTGGAACTCAAGTTCCTGCAGGCACTTGGCAATAAAGCTGGTGAATTTATCCACTCCCACATCCAGCAGAGTGAATCCCAGAGCATCTCCCTCAAAAGCATTTCCCACATAGCTGCTGTGGCCATCACACACTGCTGGCTGTGGCAAGTCATTTTCTTCAGCACTTCATTCTCCTCCATTCGCTCCATATAGCATGCAAACATTGCTGATTCTTGGTCTGGAATCAGGTATCTAACTTGCAACACTCTGAAACTATATTAATGTGTTTTATTGTTGAACTAGGTGACCTTTAAAGGTTCCTTCTAACCCAAGTCATTCTACGATTCAGTATAGAAGGAAAACAATATAAACCCTAAAACTCCTCATCATCCATCTTATTGCCCTGTTCTGGCCTCTGGGACACCCTATAGACTTAATCAATCTTCTGATGCAGTTTTGAGGAAGTAACATCTAAACAGTCACAGCAGCTAAGGATCCTTGGATGCTAATAAACAAATAAGACTGGTCCAGTGATAAAGAACTCAAGCAGACCGACTTCCATTCTCTTTTTAACTGCAGACATCTTCTATAATTATAGGCAAATAAATCATCCAGGAATAGATTTTTCTGATGAGGCATTTAGATGGGCAAGATGAAAATGTGAGGGATTTCCAAAACCACCTCCTTCTAGAGCTTGAGGCTCCTATTGGGTCATTTTCCTCTTGAATTAAAAGTTTGCCTAACTCTTACTATTCAGCCATACCCCCTTGCAGCTTTCAATTCCAAATACAAAAAAAAATAACTACTTTCAGGAAATAAAAGTTAGCAGAAGGACTAAAAAAGCCTTAGAAACATTTTTTAAATGTTCTCTCCATTGTACAGGTGTTTCCATGGCTAAAACACTGTCAAAAGGCTTTAAGTCTTCTAATGACATACTAAATCTTCTTGAAGGGTCCTACTCTCCAGGCCTGCAAACAGGATTGTCTGTAGCTAAGTGCTCAAATTTTAAGCTGCCAGCTAGTTATCGACCAGTAATCCGAGAGGCTTTGCCTACAGCTGATGCCTTACAAGCCCAGTAATTCTTCCTTCACCAGACTACTTTTCCCAAAATACATCCTAATGCTCCCCTCACCAAGGGAAATGAAAATAGCAAGATCCTGACCACAGGACCTTATGGGAAAAGGGGTTCAGCTGTGAAGTTCTGCCAGTAGTGAAATGCAATGCAAAGCACAAACTACACTTCCCAGGAGACACCATGAGAGTATTTTTGGCTAAACTCTTTTGGTTTTCAGCCAAAATACTTTGACAAAAGAACTGAACTACTCTGGCAAACTGACACTTTTCTTTAAAAAGCTACTCTGCCAAAAGCCATCCCACTTCAAAAGGATTCTGGTTCAAGAGCTTTTGGACAGCCCTGAAGATGAGTAAATAAGAGCTATAGAAACGGTGTAAAATCACTCAAAAGTCATCAGAAGAAACAGCATTCCACATAATGTACAATTTATAAATTACACAGGTGATTTCTGCTGCTTCCACAGTGCAATTCTCTGCTGACTCTAGGACTATGCCATGTTTAAAATGCCGTTTTAACTATGAATTTAAGTTATTTTATTAGCTTAATTTTTTTTTCGTTTTTAACAGATACATCTAAATTTTCTGAACGACAGCCCAAGCATTTTTTAAAGGAATACTCAACTTGGAAGTAGGACTTCTAGCCCATACATCTCCATACCTTATCAGGTAGCATCAGTAGCATAACAAAATTTTAGGGATATGTTTAATGAGTTGTCACAGGCTAAAAGATCCCAAAATCATTGTTATAAGTGAGACCCTTGTATCAGTGAGTTTTTTATATTCTTTGATCACTATAATGCCTTCAGCAATTACAATCATGCAAACAATCACACAGATATGAAACACAAAATACCTCCACTACAGAGAGAGAAATATAGGGCAATAGTTTCTACATTTGCTGTATTTTAAAAATCTTACAGCACCCAAGGATCAAAGTTGTAGTATTTCCAGTCCAGAGGCTCCTGCTGTTTCACTGTACGGCAAGGGAAGGTGGGCATTTCAGTTCTCTACAGTGATTTGACTTTTCCTAGGAAAAAATCCCCCTCCTAAATTTCACTCTCCATCAAACATACATGTATGTATGCACAGAGGTCAGAATGGAAACTCGCAAGTTTTTTCATACCTCATGACTGAAAAGCAGGCATGTGGCCTTTTGGTTACTAGAGAACAGCTTACACTCATACTCCAGCTCATTTAGACCAAGATTTTAGATCTTTACACATCCTTGAATTTCTTTAGGCATTCCTGCATACTACTACTTCCAACTTGATTGGGTTTTCACTCAGTTTGTTCTCAATTATCCAGTGGTGTATTTCCAGCCCTTACGAGATCTTCTGTCATCTGTTTCACTTCTGCTATATTAATCTTAACTCCCTGGTTTGCAGCTGTATTAAAAGCTCAATTCTAAAGTAGAAAACAGACAGATGCTTAGGAATAAAAGTAGCAGGATAGAGGAAAGCATTTAGCATTTAAAAAATTGAACTGATATTGATTACCTGTTACTGAGAATTGCAATCCATTAATGAACTGGATTAATAATTATGAAGTGAATAATAATGAACTGCAATAAGTTTCAGCTGAAGGGAAAATTAAAATTCACATATTGTTTTGTCCTTTCCTGCACAAAGGAAAGCGAGCTCTTCCAATGGCATTTATACATTTTAAATACAAACCCTCCACTAGACAGGAATTCAGCAACCATGGGTGCTTCCCAACAGAAAGCTCCAATGTTACCCCATAAAATTAAGTGAGCTCTTATTTTCCCTACCTTCCCCTCCTATTTGGGGATCATCAATCATATTCTGCTACTTACAAGGCAGCCCCCTAACAAACACCCAGGCTTTTTCCTCTACGTGCTTCTAAAGAGCAAAAGTAAAAAGTTTCTTACCTTATGGTTCCTGAGAAAACGGGAACTGCAGAACGCTCTGTGCCTGCAGGGACACTGCACAGATGAACCTCATTGCTGCTGTTTACAGAAGTCTGACAGTTTTTAATTTGAAAAGAGGTTGTCTTTTGCTTTTCGACAGTTCAACAAATCAGACAAAACAGTTGCAAGTGTTATCTGTAAACAGCTTCCTGTTTGAAATAGATCAGCTGTCCTGCAGGACAATAATTAGGAAAGAAGTGTGGGAAAGCTGAAGAGGTCCATGATGTAAGCCTTTTATTTTGGGAATGTACTTTTTTGGGAATGCACTCTTACTCTCCCCTCCTCCTCTCTAGCAGAGAACCCCTTTTAACCATTTCCATCTATTCAGCTCTAAGCCATGCACACACACTGCCCCAGCACAGCACTCCCCTTACTTTGCTTCACTGGATATAAAAACACATGAAATGTGGCACCAAACATTAACATCTTATGCAGATGATTAACATACTCTCCCCTTCTCTCCATTCTTGTAATTGGCTGTAGTTCCGTGTTCACTCAGGAATGCTATTTGAGAGCCGAGTCTCAAAACTCCACAGTAACATAAACGCTAAATTATCCACATGGCAGGCTGCTTCACAAAATGTTGGGGTTTGGTTTTTTTGTTTGGTTGTTTTTTCTAACAACTTGCAATATCACCTTTTGTGTCAATAGGAAGGGAAAAAGAGATAGAAATTGTTCACTAGCTCCCAGATAGTTGTACAGTTGTGGTTTTCATCTTAAATACCTAGACTAGTTTGAACCCTGAGTAAATCACAGTACTCCACATACATTAGGGCAGGAAAAGAACAATGCCAGCTAATAGTGAGAAGCAGAATTCTGAGAACACCTCCTTCTGTTGTAGCAGTTTATACTTCAACAGATATTACTGGCTTCACCCTCAACTTCCAGGCCAAATACACAGTACCACTTATGATTATGCCAATTACTACACTCTAATGAAACAGCTGCTATATTTGCAAGGCTATAGCTCTGACAAGCTGCTTCTACATAAAAGGCTTGTGAACCACCCATCTTCCCACCCCTGCTCACACCACTGTTCCTCCTCCAAGTTTCCTCAGCTAAGGTTTGAGGGGTCACGCTGCAAGCAAGCACTCAGCAGGACCTGAGCCTGGGTCACATACTCCCAGTCTGTGACCCCTCACTGGAAGATGGGCAGTAGTGGGAGGTTCTTTTCCATCTTCCACAGTCCCAAAATCAAAAAAAGTATCAGAACACAAAAAAGATTTTATACTGAGGGAAAGAGAGAAAGTAACAGGATCATGTGTATGTGTTCACTTCTTTATCACCTACTGATCTGCTTTTGTGGGAGTTGTAGGTCCACTTCACTGAGCATTCCATGCTGTGGTGCGGGTTGCAATACAAGGTGATGACACACAGTACTGATGCACTCCTCTACTGCTTTGGCATATGTCGTATCCCCTCTCTCCCACCAAACCTCTCCCCAGCCCTGCGGTGTGCAGCAACCTCCTTTCCACCACAGTTCCCGCTCTGCCACCCCACAGCACTGTACATACTGAGCAGCTTTGCTGAGCAAAAAGATGAAAACAGGTACTGCAGGTATCATAGCCTTGCATTATGGACTAGCTTCATAAAGGCAAACCTCTCCTAAACCACCCTGTTTCCACACTGGGCTGGAACATGCTATGAACTGCTGTATCTTAACGCACAACAAATGGTCACAAAAAGTTAAAAACTGGTGATCACTTCCAAATTACATCAGCAAGGACAACATGAACATAACTGTGTCAGGACCACACAACGCTGATTTGAAAGTTCACTTTTATGCACACAAACCCCATTAGTTCAGCGGGAGCAGAACGCAATCAGCAGGATTGGGCCCTTGCAGCACTTTGTTGGCAGCAACTTGCCAAGACAAACGTTTGATGTAAAGAATGCAGCAAAGTGACTGCAGTCCAAGCCTTTGAAGATCATATTACGATGGCAAAGGAAACGTCCATTTACATACATATCTACTCTCCCTGTAAACACACGCAAATAACTTTGAGTCCAGAAACAGAATTCAAGGAGAAAGAGAGCCATTTCAGGGCAAGTTAGTAGAAAAGGTAGGATTAAACACTCGGAAAAAGAAGTAAAAAATAAACATAAATGGCCAGAGATCAAAACCAACCAAACAGCAAACCCTAGAAATGCAGTGAAAGTGCTTTCCCTAGGAAAGGGAAAAATAGGCAGCTACTTGGCTTTGTTTCATCTGAAGAGAGAAAAGGGTGCAGATCCCTTCATCTACCCAGAAAGCCAACTGTATAACCACATTGGTGCATCATCTAAACCGGGCTACTACCTGCAATCTGAGGATACTGACGCATTGAGTACAGCTTAAACCATCATCAGGCCACCACTGCTGTTGGTTATTAAGCTAATTTTGCGTTTTATATGCCTGTCTGAGAAACTGTTACACTTCAAGAGATGATTCAGAAGTGTTTCAGCCACTCTTGCTGGACTAGGATGCAAGGGTGGCTGACCTATACCCTTCAGAGTCTAGGGTATACAGCAAGATACACCAGCTAGACCCGCTACCTCAGGCTGACACACAACCCAACATTCACCCTGTCCTTGTGGTCAGATCAAACACCATGTTGACACAACTGTAGGAAAGTCCTGGACCGAAACCGACCAAAACCACAAACAAAAGTGACAAGTCATCTGTTAGAAAACAGGGCAGGGTGTGTTATATTTTAGAAGCTTTCAGGCATTTTTTTCTACTCTTTCCATAGTCAGTTGGCATTATCTTTGTGTCTGTAAAAGGATTAAACATAAAAACACAATGGCTATTTAAAAATGTTGTTCTTATGAGAAGATGACAAGGCCCTAGTTCTCCCTTTGCTTTGGCAAAACATCCAATGTTAGCAGCAGCATTTCCAATCAGATTTTCCCAGGGGATTAAAACTGCCAGTATCCAGACTCATTAATTAGGAAGTCAGTATCTGAGCTCAATTGCTGGAGCTCAGCTTATTGCAGACCATCACAAATGCTGTTCAAGTTCTTGAAAGCAGGGGCTTCCTCACTAACCACTCCCCGTAAGCCTCCCAAGGCACAATCCCAAAAGAGATAATGAGGTACAGCAAACACACGATTCCTCCATAGTATGGATCTGGATGCCGACACGCTGAGTGCATCCCCTCCTCTGCTCCCAAAAATAACGTTAATGCTGTGTCCCGTTCACTTTGGCTTCACCAAGCAATAACTGTTTAGCCAAGAAAAAAAAGAAAATTTTATTAAACATTAAGATATGCCTGGTAAAAAACAGCCTGTAGAGCTGCCCCCCGTGAAACCATGTGAACCTCATCGCCTTAGTGCAGCCCCAGAGGGCACACAGCACCACCTGGACCTCCAAGAGAAAGGACACAACAGAAGCTACTTTCCTCACCACCCCTTCTGTGCAAAATATGCAATGTATGCTGGAAAGGTCAGTGCAGAAACAGCAACATAGGTTTAACTTTGCAGCTGTGTAAGATCCATTCATTAGTGGTGTGGAACTGATGTTTTTTCCACAAAATTCCTGAGCAGCATTCACTGCAGCAGGAGTGCTTTTTCTGTTATTCCCATCTCCAAAATTATAATAACCTCTTCAGTGCCTGGCTTTAATTCTATCTTTGCTGCTCCACGGGCAGATCAAAACTGAGCCAGACATGTCAGCACAGTATCCAATAATGGAAAGCACTACCTGTTAATCATTTAGCAAAACGAGGCAGCAACTGCTTGTTGCTAAGCTTAAGAATGGTCTTCCTGAAAAAAAGAAAGAATGACAGTAACTGCAGGGTAAAGGAGGGGATACCCTGGTCTTGCAGACTAACAAATCCAACAAACTTTTCTCGATCACCAGACATAAGTAAAATCCTCTAAACGTAGCTCTCTGCAGGGAACAGAGCACTAGTACAAAGAGATGCTTGTGTCCCTTCTTGCTCTCAGCAGAACACAGGCTTTCTACGTGAGCACTTTGAAGGTAGGCAGTAAGAGACACAGCAAAGACACTTTGTTAAAGCAGCCAACCATTCGCACTGATCAATGCTGCGGTCAGGCCCATGTGGAGAACAAGAGAACTCACTCCCCTCAACCTAACCACAAGACTTCTTTTTATGAGACTTCATGACTTTCTGTAATCAATATATTTTCTCCTGTTGTTCTGATACACCTCTAGAGACCTAGGAAGCACATCCCATGAACAGAGAAAGCTCTAGCTTTTCAGCATGGCTCTGGCTTTCAGTTATTACAGAGACCCAAGCTCAGGCCTCCCACTTACAAAATTTACTAAAACCAAAGGCATAGGAAAGATATTTCAGTTCACAATGCAGAAGTGATAGGATTTCCTTTAATACTGCCTAGTGCGAGGATCACTACATTCAAACTCTCTAGATGCTCCCACTTACACTCAAAAGGGGCTAACAAGACATGATTTTATCATGCATCAAATTATCACATTAATATAAGATAGGTCAAACACCACCCAGAACTTCAAGCAAGTTCTGCCACACTAGAATTCTCCCACATAGACTGACACACCTTTTCAAAGGGAAATCAACAGGGAGCAGCCTTCCTCACAAACAAAAATACCTGAAAACGTCTGTAAAAGGATTTGTATGGAATAAACACTGAAAGCTAAAATATCAGATGCAAGTCTCAAGAGTGCCTAATGGATGTAAAGCCCTTGCTTCTCATTTTGGGCTACTACAGGAAATAATCAGGTACTTCATACTCTTCAGTATGTGAGTGTCTCCACATTGACTCTAACCATGTACTACTGCTGCACACGGTCTTGGTACAGAATATACTATTGCCTTTTTGCACAGACCATCTGATAATCTCCTGAGCAATTATGAGTTCAGAGTTCAACTATGCCAGGGCATGAAAGGTATAGGGAAAGTCTAGCATCATCCTATATGGGGTCTGTTTAGGTTAAGGTAACATTTGACACCAGTATGCCACCAGCCTCATTAGCAATTCGACCAGATGGCATCAACTGACTTTCCAGATTGCAAGCATTCACTTGATATGCTTGTCAAGGGATAGAGAGAGTTGTCTGAATGTATCACCGACACTAGCACACAAGGGAGCTCATGGATAAAGGTAAATTAGGACTAAAGCCTTTTGCAAAGCACACAGCCTGGTATTTCTATGCCATGAAAATCCAGTTTTACTTACAGCTCAGTTGATGTAAGAACCATAAATGGCTTTGACAGCATTATCCTTTCACTCAAAGAATTTGCTTATGGGGCCATCCCGGGCTTTGCATTTCACATAGTTCAAAGGGCTTGCAACAAGAGCCAAGAAAAATCTATAGCCAGCTGGTAATGGCTGGGAACATTTGCAATCTTTTCATTCAGTTTAATGGATTTCTCCTCCCCTGCTTATTACCCCTTCCCAGTGCTTTAAAACTAGAAACGCTACTGACATTTTTATTGCTATGAAGATATCAAACCTGAATTACATTGCTGCCTGAGCATCACCTCTTGCAGATGTTACACAGCCCCAGCAGACTCACCAACCCCTAACTAAAGGTAGTTAACATCTGGTAGGTCCCCAGACACCTCCCAGACTGCTTCTTCCAACCCACACCAGCAAACACCTATTTGTACAGACTACTATCCGGGGTACTGAGAAGCGTAGGAACATGTCTGACTTTAGAATTATTTGGGTGAGTGTGGGGAGGAGGGGGTGGTATTTCCAACCTCAGTAGTACCAATTTTAACAAGGAAAACTTGGAATTCTAAAGTCCTGGCATTCCTCCTGTAAGATCTTTTGTGACTACTCTTTCACGCAAGCAGACAGGACTTGGGGTTATTCTATGCCTACAACTCCCCTCATCTAATTCTAATGGAAGTATGACAAATTCACTTTTGCTGAATCATCCAAGATTAACAAAACAGTTGAGGAATGAATAAGGAATATAGTCATACCCCAGAGAGGGAAGTTTGAAAAGGACAGGAAAAGGCCCTAAGGTAAGCCAACTTCTTCAGAGAAACAACCTGCTTTTCTGAGCAAGCATTCAAGCTTTGTCAGCAAGTAGCAAGCAATTTACTACTAATTGCAACCAGGCACACGTGTTTCACTTCTCTCTGCATTCTCTAAACCAGAACGAACAGCATACAGCTATCTATCTAAACAGAAGTTATGGCATGACTTAAAAACCTTAACTTTTTCAAAGCAAAAGGAATGCAGAACTTGTTTTAACCCTTCAGTTCTTCACAACTGAAGAGAGGTAGCAAACGGGAAGCAACCTAAACCACAGTAAATGGGAAAAAGAAGAAAAGGTATAAAGAGCCTAAGTACGTGGCACTCCTCTCAGGCAGGAAGATCCAAGTTATTATGAGCTCCTGGTACAGAGACTGTTACTTTGCTCTCTACCCAAGCTGTCTCCATGATCAGGTGTCTTTTACTATAATACACACTCCTAAGTAACAGAATAGCCTGATCCATACACTGAAGTACTAAATCCATATAAATTGCACAGAACATTATCCATGCTCACCCCTGCGCTGGAAAAAAAAAGGTTGTATGCTGAAATAGTTTCTAAACAGATCCCCAAGTCAAAAATGTAGGGTTTCCAGAACACTAACACGCAGCTTTTGGCTGCTGTGATAAAGCTAGCCCTTCCCTATTTCTCCCCATATAACCAAATGTGTACTGAGCCATGTTAACACACCATCTAAAAAAATCCCCAAATGTTCCAGTAGTAATTTCTTCACTCTGGCATATCTATCCATGCCTTCACTTACTGGCCACAAGAAAGGTGACCTCAACACTAGGTATAAATATATATGCTGCTACTACATAGAGATACAAAAAAAAAAAAAAATTCCTCAAAGCAAAAGCAATACCTAAAAAAAGTATTTTTGTCCAACAAGGTACTCAAACACTCAGAAGTGAAAACATCTCCCTGTTTCATTCTGATAAGGTGAGAAGCTACAGGACCTGATTTTAGGTAAAAACTGGTATGCAATTTTGCCACTTAAAAGGCGAGAAAGTCACCTCAAATTCAAACTATACCTTCCCCCCCAACATATTTCCTAAAAATTCAATGCCCTTCTTCAGATGTTGTATCTCCATGCTTCAGATGTCACATCACATGCCATGTAGACTTCTTCCTGTGTGTCAGGAACATGATCTTCAGCTGGTATACTTTTGTGCAGAACTCGGGAGTTCCACCGCTCTACAGCAATCCTCCATATACTCCCTAAAAGGTGAGTCTCAACAAACTTTGGTTTATTTTTCAATGCTAATTCTTTTTGTAGGCTCTGGGATCTTTTGTCCAGAGTTGTGTTGCAATAGTGCCAAGAACAACCTAAGAGGCCTCCTGTTAAAATGCTGGTGACTTAATACTCTGATAGACAAATGTCACTTATCCAGACAGTGGAGGAGTCCCAGGAACCACTTAAATTCCCATCTATGTTTATGGAATTCAAAATTTAAATTAAACTACTCTGTTATATGAACAGTTGTTTATTCAGCCATTTTTTGCACTTTACAGCTGGAATTCTGGAAATTCAAACACGACATCTTTGCCTGTGAGCTTCTTGTAGACACCAGAAAATGTTTCCACCTGTGAAGACAAACAATTTTGTTTATATATGCTATGTACAGAAGTAAAGATCTGTGTTTGCATACTTTTAAGTACTACACTATTTCTCACTGTGCCTTCACTCTGAAGTGAACTCTGAGGCTTACTTATTATTTTCTTTCAGACTAAGGTAGCTGAGCATTTACACAGAAGACGTATTTTCTGGAAAATATTTGGAATCTCTTCGATTTGCAACCAAAGGAGACACAGAGAACTAAGCAGGCATAAACATGTCCCCACAGAAAAATCCTAAGCAAAGCACAAAAGATGGGGGACTTCAGGCTGTACCACGTGCATCTGGTCCAAGCAAAGTGCTGCACTTAAAGCAACAACAGAACAAAGAAGCAAAACAAATAAACCTCAGAACTCTAACAAATACACAAAAACCCCAACAACAAAAACACTGTCTGTTCCTATGTGGGAACCAATATAGGTACTTCATAATCCAGGGGTTTTGGAGAGTTGAACTAGAGTTTCAGTTCAAAACTGTCGTGCTTCCTCTGCAGCATCTTACTCCAAATACAAACAGAAGTATCTCCATTACCACAAACCTAAAGGTAGCCTTCTGCTGTATCACGTAAGCAGCCTCTTAGTTAAGTCAGAAAGCCATCCCATCCTGCACAAGAAAGTTTTTTCACTTACCTTGTGTTCAACATTGTTCTGTTGTGCTTTGTCCAAATGGACTTTTATGAGCCTGCTGCCGTCCAGTTTTACACGGATTCTCTTGCCCACAATTTCACTTGGGAAGACCAGGTCTTCAAGAATAGCATCGTGCACTGCAGTAAGTGTACGGCTGAAATGCCATATTTGTATCATTAAAACATGTCCTCTTGCCAGATTTTCCAGCTTTCCAAGGCTTAAACCTTCCACAGCATGCTTTAGCTGAAATTCAGTGGTGTTTCATTTTGCTTTAATGCTACGGTGTGACAATACACACTTTTTCATAGGTCATGCATAAATTAAAAGCTGAATTCTATACCAAGTGCAGAAATGTAATGACTGTATAAAGGGAAAACATAGCCAGGTTTCTGACCTTTTTTGTATCACATGTTGCTTTGCAGGAACAGTCCTAAAATGTTACTCCTACATATTAAAAGATTTTATTTAAATGAGAACCAAGTTGTCCCATCTGCAGTTTTGGCAGAGACTCACTTGGAAGAGTTTAAATGTGTAAGCATCTTCAACTACACAACAGGAGACCCAGTTTTGAAAACACTGGTTTCTTCATCTGCCTAAGCCCAAGCAGCTTAAAACACCAATGTATTACAGGAAAAGTCTAGCTGGTTATGTCCACACTTAGAAGACTGATGTCTACATCTGTGTTCTTGAACTCTCCATAAATCAGTCAAAAGGAGAAAAATTAACCCAGGCTATTTTGTGCATGAGTCCAGATGACTAGTAAAATTTCCAGCTTCTCTATCTACAGTTTCAAGGCAGTATCACTAGTAACCAAGACCTGTGTCTACAGTAGCATTTCAGACTTGCAAAGATTGGGACAGCTAAGGGAGAGAAGCATCAATTGCACTTCTATGCTTCACCATATACATCTCAAGTTTTACAACACTACTAGCCTGATCTAGTCTCAGGCTGAGAAAGCGACAATCCTGGGACTCTCCTTCCCTCATGCTGGAAGGCAGCATCCTAATCACATACACATATGCCAACTTCTCTAAGCACTGCCCAATACCAGTCTTAACATAAGAGTCCTCCAAAGGCAGGACTGCAGGTAGATGAGCACTATGAAACAGCACTTCAAAAATCTATGGCTGAAGATTTCAAAATATAATAGCAATACAACACAATACTGAGGCTAAGAAAAGTTACAGGAACACACCACATGTTAAGTAAAGGACAAACTTCAAAGATATTGACAACACAATGATATAGTAAGATAGAGAATAGTACAGAAGAGGCACCAACATCCATTGGGACATAGCAGTATTGCACATCTGGCAATAAGAGACTATATGAGAGGATAGTGGCCATTTAACAAACCACTGCACTACTCTTGTTAAATTCATACTCAGAGGGACTACTTATACCTACACCTGTCATCTGCCACTCCCACCCTCACTGCCTCCCCCGCCTCTTGTACAGTCTAACACATGATGTGGATATGGCTCTTCCTACAGCTTAAAAATAATTCTTGTCAGTACACTGTGGTAACAGACACAGCAGGTCTGGGTTTCTTAAGCCAGTATTGCTGGCTAAAACTTGGCTACAGCTGTAGCTGGAATACAGAGGGAGTTCTAAGAAATGCAACACAGTGCCCAAAGATCAGATTTTTACAGCACACTTTGGCAGTTGAATAGCATATACTGTTTCAAGCAGTAAGAGAACAGACATCACCACCCAACCACTTGAATGACTTCTCAAAAACTCAACTAAACATTACTTGACTACACTAGCAAGTGACAAAAGGGGGCTGTTTTATTGAATCAATATTATCTACTTACCTCCTGGGACGCTTTTGCTTGTTTTTTGTGCGGCTTTTTCTCGTTGGCTTGGGCAGAATCCTTCTCTGTTAAGGAAAAGAAACAAAAAAGGCATTTCTCAGTTCTAGTGTTTACAATCAACTCAAAAAAACTCCTAAAAGACTTACACATGCAACATGCACTCCCCACCCCCCAACAGACACATGAGACACTGAAAAGGAAAACTTAAGTATGACCAAAGCTACACCAGCATTAGAACTTCATACTACTTGCAGAAGCTTAATTACTGGTATTCTACTCATCCTATATTCAGTGCACTGAAATAAAGGATTTGTATTTCAGGCCTCCTCCCCCATGAATACAACCATGGTAGTTTACTGTGTCGCATTAGCAATTTGAATACACTTCTTTGGGAACAGAAATCTCAAAAGAATTCTACAATTCCTATTAGATTGAGGCTCTGGTATGAAGCAGAAGAGTAAGCTATCTCAGCCCCACAGATGGCTAGATGTCGTTAGAGATCGAAACATCAGTTTAAATAGCAAGATGTATTACACAATTCAGATCAAACCCTGTCTTAAGTGTGATCTGTCACAAAAGCATCATCTAAAGGTGCTTTTAAAAGCATACCAGCTTAGATCACTAAAACTTATTTTCTACTGAGTTTAGAAGCAGTTACGGCCACCTGCAGTTACTTTCTACCAACACATCGCATCACAGCTTCTCCATGACTGTATTAATGACAGGGTTACTGTAACCCAAACTAGGTCTCATCATATTCAAAATCAACATTTCACCTACAGCAGAACTACACACAATTTACATCTAAATACAGATTAGTAAACTGACAGAAGATTCTCAAGCACTTAAGTTTTAGTGAGCCAGAGGCACTTAACTAAAAGAAATCCTCTTGGCCACATAAATATTCAGGATAAGGTGCTCTGGCTCTTAAAATTATTTAACCAAGAATTTTTGCTAAAAAGAGCTTCAGTCTAACAACTAACTGTCCACGCCACAGAGATCTCTCCAGTCTGTCCACCTCTTAGTACTGCCCAGGAAAGCCCCCTATCACCTTGTGGCTTAGCTCCTTCAATAAATTCAAAACTTGTCAGGTTTTAATTCCACTATTAACCTGAATTTTAAGTACTTAGATTATAAAAGTGTAATATAGTTCCTATTAATATTTGTTCCCTTTTATTTTTTAAGCTTTGCTTCTCAAGGAGTAAGAGAGTCCAGATCAAGAAGGTTATATCCTTCTTCAAAACGTTTCACATCTCACCAAGTTTACAAAGCCTTAGCTGCTAGCTGAAGCATTTTAGCTTACATGCACTGTATGATATTCATTACATTTCCTGCTGGTACAAAAATATGCATGGTATCATTACTACCTTGAATAGACGAGACAGAAAGGGTAGCACAGCACTGTAACAGGTTATCCAGAGAGGCTGTGGAACCTCCATCCTTGGATGTTTTCAAGACTCAGCTAGACAAAACAATGGCTGATCTAATCTAATGCTGGCCCAGGGATCCCTTCAAATAAACATTTTTATGATTCTAAGTGTTTTACCTGAGCAATGAACACCACATGCTTCCCACTGAATTTCTTCTCCAGCTCACGAACTAGCCGCACCTGAATCTTCTGGAAGGACTTTAGCTGAGGAACCGGTACGAAGATAATGATGGCTTTTCTGCCACCACCCACTTCAATTTCCTGAAACAGAAGCAGAAAGTAAACATTACCATGAGGTTGAGAAGCAATGCTTGGTTTGATTATGAATTCTCTGAACACAGTCTTACTTGTAACACTGTAGGAGGAGGAGCGGAAAGAAGGGAGAAGCATCAGACAGCAGTACTGGTTTTAATCTATGTAAGAGGATTGCTCTTATAAGGAAATACAAGCTGTCAAAGCACTTGTTTTGCTGTAAATAAAGCCGACCACTCCTTTCAGAGTCACATCCTCCAAACTGCAAAGCTCAGTCTTTCTGCAAGACAGGACTCTATCTTGAATGCTTATCATAATATCTGCAGTGGTTGCTTACATGCTGATATGAAGTTTCAAAAAAAATCCTTGCCTCTAATGCAAACTCTAGACAAAAGTTTACAATAATAAACCTTTTATTTCTGAGCTCTTCATGGAAATCATCTTTTGTCCACCACTTGCCAAGGCCTGCATCATTACTCTAACAAAGTGATAGACTCATAGTTGGTTCCAACTTCCAAGTTGGAAGGCACCTCAAGGATCATCTGGTCCAACTTTTCTAAGCAAAGCATGGCTAGAAGCATGTCCCAGCACCCTGTCTTAGAAGTGTCCAGCATAAAATTCCTTCTCCTCCAACTGTGTTTACATCACATCAACATGGATTACTTCCTCCTGGTTTGCTTCTCCAACAGCTGATTAAAACTGGAAGTTTGGATAGGCTTACAAGGTGCTTCTCCCATGAATCTAACTGCAGAGACATCCTCATTCTCCCACAGAATGGCAAGCCAAATTGTTCTTCACCAGTTATGTTCCCACACAAGCTAAATTCAGATGCCCACATTTCTCACAAACAAAACCAAGCAGCTACATAAACAACAAGGACATTTTTAAACTGAGGACAGTACACGCTGATGTACTTCAGCAGCGAAGTGCTGCTTCTGAAGGCCCCATATACCAAGCAGACTTCTGCACTCCCAAATTCTTTAACTTAACTCCAAGCAGTCACGCATCTCTGTCTGTACTGCTGGGCCTGGGCAAGAACCAAAAAGCAACCTCCTTCAGTTTTTGATTGCAGCAACCACTTCGTAAGTTCCACACAGTCTGCAAAGCTCAAAATTTTTACCAATAATTTTCCTCTTACTTTTCTTCCTTAAAGTTTCAGATGTCTTTATGAACTAAAATTTACAAACAGGCTAACCTATGCCATCAAATCATTCTAGTACCTTCATCTACCTACCTACTACATGAGACATAACAGAAAATTTACAACAAACTGATTTTACAAAAAGCTATAGCTTATATTCCTAAGACAGGTTCTTGAATGTCTACATTGCCAGCTGTCCTGGTCCAAAACCAGGACACCAGCCAATATCTATCTACACACAAAAAAAATCCGTTTCAGACCTCAAGCCCACTTTGCAGAGAAAGCAGAACTACTGTTTTCTGAACATTTAAGCCCCCAAACTGCTATTTGAGATTTTATGACCTTTCAAACCAGTTCCTCAGGGAAAAAAAAAAAAACCAAAAAACTTTTACAAACTCTTACATGTTAACAGCAAATACCAAAAGATAAACCACAACAACATATAGTAGAATAATCACAGACTATAAAAAAAGGCTAAGGACACTATTCACTTAAAATGTTAACACTTGGAAAAATTAAACACGCAGAGAGCAAGTCACCAAGCAATTCGTTGTAGGGAAGGTGCAGCCTACCTTAGCTGCTGTGATGTTCAGCTCCCGCAGCTGAGCCTTTAAGTCAGAGTTCATTTCCAACTCCAGCAGAGCCTAAAAAAGTGAAGTTGCAAAATAATACATAACATACAAGTCGTAAGAGGCATTGAGACCAAAGTCTGCCCACAGCACCAGAGAGCACCCATATACTTTTTACCACAGTCAGCATCAAAGACTTTGTCACACAGGCAGATGCAAAAGCTGGGAACACAGGCTGACTGCCCCAATTCCCAAGCCAAACTAAGAAAAAGTACACGTCTAGCCAGCATCACCCTCGAACTTCGTGCTCCAGACAACTGTCACAGCACTACCTCCATAACTCACAGCCAATCACCAAACAGCGGAAGAAAAAGACACATACCTGGGATATACCAGACTCGAACTCATCTGGCTTCTCACCATTAGGCTTCACAATCTTTGCGCTAGAGCTGAACATGGCCTTTCTGCAATGCAAAAGAACATCTCGGTTGCCAACAGGTCACCTTCTGCTACAAACACAGCAACTCTGCCATCTGGCCACAAGCTTCAAAACGAACCAAGGGAGAGCCCCGTGGGCCACGCAAACCCCAGCACGTCGCTCCAGGGGATGCCAACCAGAGTCTGGGAAAAGGCTCCTGTGGCAAGCAGGGCTGGCCCACCCCGGGGCCCCACGTGTGGCACCGGCCGCTGCGAGATCTCCGGAGCTCCGGGGAGGCTGCCCATTCGTTCACCGGACCACACGTGCCGCAGGGCAGGCGGTCAAGCAGTGTTACCCGGCTCACAGGGCTCCGCGCCCGGCCCCGGGCCCCTCCTCCCGCCCAGCGGCCTGCTGCCCCACTGCCACGGGCTCCCTTGGGGCGCCACCAGAGGAGGAGAGAGAAAAACTCCATCACATCCCCCTTCCCGACACCGGGCACCCCGGCGACCATCGGCCCTCTGGCGGGCGGTAATCGGGGGCATCCCCACCCCAAGGCTGCGGCGGGGAGCACTGTTCAACGCTCGGGTCCGTATTGGGGCGGCGACGGGGGAAAAGACGACCGCGACCAAACACCCACCTCTCTCAGCGCCGGCCTAGGAAAAGGGAGAACTCTCGCGAGAGCGGCGCAGACCGCGGCCCTGGAAGGCGCTCGCCCCGCCCACTCAGGAGTGAAGCCAAACCCGGAAGACGGGCAGCGCGGAGACTTGTATGCGTCCCGATCAACTGCTGTTTGTTCAGGAGCGAAGCCCGAGCGGACGATGAGAGTTCTGGCACAGCGCCTGCGGATGAGGTCATTACCAGTATCGCTGGTGGCCGTTGGCGGCGGGAGATATCTTCAGCCACCGGGTACGGGAGTGCTGTCCCTTCTTCTCTCCCAGCGGTGCTCCCCCTGTCACAGCACAGAAACAGAGAGAAAGAAAAGCCTGCTCTGCTCTGTCCACCGCTGTTATGCGAAACCTTAGCCGTCACTTGCTTCTCCGTGAGCCAGGGTAGCGTGAGGCGGCCCCCGACACCCCTCCCGCCTTCAGGGGCTGTCGGCCGCTCCCAGGCTGGAATTCTGTGTTTCCTGGTAGCGCAATGCTTCGTCTGTAACCAGTCGCTAGGATCTCGGCTTCGCACTGCGGCACAGCTCGGTTTGCTCCAACGGTGGCAGGGCCGGTAGGCACAGCGTGGGGCTGCCTCTGCTGTAGAGCTCTTTCACCCGCATCAGGTGCTGTGCAAAACAGCACCAGCCGCCAGCTGTAAAAAAACAGTAGGAAAGTGGGTGTTCTTTTTCTTCCCCTCACTCATTCATCTCCCGTCATTAACTGTGTTGTGCTGTTGTAAACAAAAAACTGACGAGGACACTACCACCCCCAACCTGAACACCTTTAGCATCTGCTGAAGGCAGCCCATGTTTTCAAACATTTGTGGGCTTTTTGCTGTATTTATGATAGCCAGAAAGGCAGATTGTTCAGTCCCCATTTTCTTCCAATTCACCCTTCTTCCCTTGCATGAATTAAATAGGAAAAACTGTCCAGTGCATGCTGATGGCCAGGATTAGTATTTATAGAGATTTTAAATTATCTAAACAACAGTGATGAGGATCTTATCAAAGAGTAAAAAAAGATGACAAGTAATCATCTCAGCAGTCCAGTAGTCCACATGCAGTTTCTACTGTGAAAGCCTTCATGAGAAGGACTAAGTCACATACAGATGGATCAAAATTTGACTGTTCAGAATGCTAATGAAGAAATAAAAATATAGATGACTGTCTACAGTTGCCCATCTTCATGCTATTACTGCTGCTGAATAGACCTGAATGCTGCACTGGAGCAATGAGAAAAGGTGTAGATAGATTTCTTTCTGACACTGACTGTGCATTAGGGGAAAATGCAGTGTTGAGATGTATGTTGGCCCGTCAACAGTGTTGGGTATGCAAAGCAGCTGCCAGGTTTTCAAAAATCACTGTGGGCATGTGATCTTTAAAAGAAGTTATGTCATGACAAAGTAGTATAATGAATAAAGTTCTTATGTTGTGCAGACTCCGAATGGATGAAGAAGCGGAAAGAATGTCAGGTGTGTTACAGAAGTATCTCAACAGCAGTAGGACAGTATCTCATATAATAGGACACGGAGAAAGAAGGTAGGACTTGTCAGGGTCAGAGCAACCTCTAGAACTGCCAGCTCACTTTCCTGGAAGAGGCTTGTATAACTATACCAGAGTTTCAAAGCTCATGGGTGGGCTGTTCCACTAAAGGTCGACTGAAGACTGCGATGATACCAGGGGTTACTACTTTGCAGCTTCACTGACACATAGTTTTACACTGAAGTACAAGCAAGTTTTTTGTTCTGCAAGATCTCAGTTGTGACAAGGAAGATAAAACAGCTCCTTTTCCTGTCATGTTTTCAGTCAAGGTAATGTGATAGCAATGTAACTTACACTTTTCAGGGTATGCTAGATAAAATGACTACCTAGTTGCCTACTTACCTAAAATCTCAGTTTTAAATAGGAAATATTTGATTCAGGTCACATCAAATTTGCCTTTAAAAGCTTATGTGGGGAACTACATCGTGGTTAACCATATTACAAGCTAAAACATTTATCAAATAAGATTAAAATGCTTAGCTAATGTGTACAATACATGCATTAATATGTGGCAAAGTAGTCAGATAAATTTACAGTGAGTTCAAGTAAAAATGCCCTACAGACACATGCCCTTACTAAAGTGATAAGTGTATTTTTTGTATATGTATGTTGTGGGGTTTTTTTTTCTGCAGACTGTTATAAACAAAAAAATGGCTGCCAAGAATATATGCTAATAAATGAACGCACAAATTTGGGGGGGGGGGGTGAGAACAGAGCACCTCTTATAAGCTGAATAATGAGGGCAGTAAAACACAGCTGAATTTATGGTGCAGTGTGGTGAGAGTAATGCTCACTACCAGGCCATGCATGGCTCAGTGACCACTCTCATTCAGCGTGGTGCCACATTTCGACCAAAACAGGTGCACTTATTCTCCTTCCTTTTCATTTAGCCACTCATTCCCAATATCTCAGCACTCATGGAAGCTTTGATATGGCAAAACTTGGCTAGATTTGTATACCTCATCAGCTTATTCTACAGTGGCTACACAGAGTTGCCATGTGTAACTGGCATTGATTAAAAGTGCTAAATCGTTTATGAAACCCACTTAAAGTCCTGTCCATGTATATATTTACATTCTGTATTCAGATGAGGAGAGCTCATCTGGAGCTTTCATCTTTGCAGGTGTGGACTAAATGGGTCACTTCTTGGGTCTTTGCACTCACTTTGCAAAAACGTGAATTAGAGAGCCTGAAACATCCTCTCTGTCCTGGGCTGACTGAAACGCCCCCTCAATCCACTAGTGCTACAGTAACCAGAGAGGAAGTACCATGAAGCAAGCACAGGTATTGCTTAGCCTCGTAGTGCTAAATGCCACTATAGTGAAAATGCCAGCTGCCACGTGAGAAAAGTGACGGGATCCATATCGCCTTCCATTGCAGCACAGCAGCAAGGAAAAATCAGCAACAGAGATGCAGCAGTAAAGGTAGAGTTAGCTGGCTATATGCAGCCTCAGTTTTACCAACCAGGAGAAAAAGCAATGAAAGTAATGTGTATGGTACTCAGTGGAATTAAAATTTTGGGTGTTTGTTTGTTTTAATCTGAGCTCTGCGTGTTGGCCATGACAGCAGGAAAGTTACAGTTTAGTCCTTGCATATAAATTGAATGTCTGAATCTGTTCAACTAGACAACTAATGAGTGTAACAGACGGTCTTTTCTTTCTCCATCACTGACTGCTCATTACTCCATTCAGTACGTGTTGCCCAAAGAAGACTAAGAGTAACGTGTATGGACATGTAAGGAATAAGAAATCCATCTGCTATAGAAAACCATAATTAAAAGCTAACCAAGAGCAATAAATAAAAATATCACAAGCAGGAAGTAGTGAAAAGCCTGAAAGTCTCACTGGCAACCTTTACAGGGATAACTAATATAAATGATCATGATCTGAGAAAATCAGATGTAAGCATTTTTTAAGTAAGAGCAATATGAAAGGAGGAATACGGAATGGGTTGCCCAGGGAAGTTGTGAATGCTTCATCCCTGTCAGTGTTCAAGGACAGGTTAGACAGAGCCTTGGGTGATATGGTTTAGTGTGAGGTGTCCCTGCCCATGGCAGGGGGGTTGGAACTAGATGATCTTAAGGCCCTTTCCAACCCTAACTATTCTATGATTCTATGCATTGTCATCAGTATGTTGGAAAAAGCAAGAAAAATGCAGTAATTATATGCTGATACAACCCCAACCAAATTTTTTCAGTATTCCCCCAAGGCCTGTGACATAAAAAAAGCACTTCAGTTTATTTTTGGGTTCTTTTGAATGAGAGGTGTAATCCAGCTGATATGCACAGCAAAGTTAAACCCATTTGTTGCCTCTGCAATGGAAGACAAAAGTAGCGTCAGTGTTTCACATTCTTAGCGTTTTACTAGCCACCCCTGTAAATCTGAATAGAAGGCTCTACAGCTCTGGCATTTTGAGATTGGCTTTGTCTCAACACAACTATGGTAGAGCTATAAGAGAAATCTAGCAGTTGAAAAAAGCAGCATGTATGTGTTGGGCAGTTTCTGGAAGCAGTCATACCAGTGCCCCCAGCTTTTGTTCTTTGATCTCAGCAGCAGCTCAGCTGAAGCACTGGATTTGCCACACACCTGGATCCCCTAGTTTTGGTCCCCAAGCACATGACACTCCTGGTATTAGGATTTGTGACAGCAGGTTGCAGTTCACAACAGTCTGAACTTGAACCTGCTTGGAAGATGTGGTTCTTCTTACTTCAGAGGCCATCATGGTACGGGGCTCTGCTGGAACACACATACCAGAAACCCTTGATTTAAATAGTGGGATGAGAACCAGTTTTATGACTTTCATCAGCTCTAGACTTTTGAATGTACTAACTACATTGACACTTGTGCCATATTTCAGTGCCAGTTCTTCCTGGGGTGCTTGTCAAGCCGAGAAGGACAAGTGGGGCCTGTGCAGCATGTTGCAGGGCACATTCATTCCTCAGTGGTGCAGTCATCATTCTAATGACCCATTAGAGGCCATGAGACCAGTCATGGTAGCTGGTCACATGATCGGGACCATTATTTGGGCTGGCACAGGAGAACTTCAGCTGAGGACACCTGTAAGAAGTTATTTGTTTTTTAAGAACGGGTGCTTTCAGAATTAGGAGTTTGTGTAAACTGCTGTGATCCCATACACCTCATGTGTCCCCCTGGAAAACAAAAGCTGATTTAGATGGCTTTTAAAATACAATTATTATGGTGGTGGTGTCTCAAAATCAGGGTTCTTCAGCCTGTGGGCAGAGAGCTGATTCACACAGAGTCAAAATGTTTAATTAATGTCTGTATAAAGATGGGCACTAGCTGGTAAATCCACAAAGCTAGCACACCCTCAGTCTGCCAGCTATCTACCTTTTATACATTTTAAACAGTGAAAAGTCCTTTCTGTACACTTTAACAGTCTGTATCCACAATCATTGGCTCTTACATATCTGTATAAAGACAAAGTATATATTTATTTCAGAAAGTATATATATTTATTTCACAAAGTATATATTTATTTCACAATGCAGGGTCTCATCTCTGGGAGTGTGATTTTTAGTATTGTACTGAAACAAGTTCCTCTAGGAACTGAGTTATCCTCCATTTTGCTAGGCTTTTCAAAATTACTTCTGCCTTCCTAATCTTTCTGAAGTTAGTTGTTACTCTTAGATTTACTCTTGTTACTTAGATGTTACTCTTAGGTAGATTTAGATTATATGTTGAAAAAAAAATCTTCTCTGTGAGGGTGGTGAGGCACTGGCACAGGTTGCCCAGAGAAGTTATGGCTGCCCCATCCCCAGCAGGCCAGGTTCGATGGGGCTTTGAGCAGCCTGGTCTAGTGGAAGGCATCCCTGCCCATGTCAGGGAGGTTGGAACTGGATGGTCTTTAAGTTCCCTTCCAACCTAAACCTTTCTATGAGTCTTCTTCTGATCCAGATGCTTCATCGCTTAGACTTCTATCACTTCTCAAGGTTTATGAGCTTGTAAGGAAACACTGTTTTTTCATGCTACATGCAATTATAAACTCAAGATTTTCAAGCCTTCCCACACATAGTCCTTTACAAACCTTAACTTCCTCACTACCAGGCAACAGCGGGAAGACAAACCCCAAACAAAACTCAAGAGCAAGCCTCTCCTCCCAAATTTGTCCTCTCTCACGGCCCGTAGAAAAGCCCTCAACGTGCCCTCGCTCCCGTTACCCCAGCAGTCACCACGCATGCGTAAATTGAGGTGGATGAGTTGCGCGGTCGCTGTGCGGCAGGGAGTGGCGGTGTGTGGTGACCGGGGGTGGGTCCGGGGGGGCCGGATGGCGGCGGGGCTGCGCCATGTTGCGGTGGCTTGTAGCGGTGCTCAGTCACTCCTGTTTTGTTTCCAAGGACATGTTCTACGCGGTGCGCAGGGGCCGGCGGACGGGCGTTTACCGCACCTGGTAAGGGCCGCGGCAGCCCAGGGAGCCGCAGCCGGGCCGGCCTCAGCCCCGTCCCACCCTCCGCCTCGAGCCGGCTTCAGCACCGTGCCCTCCCTGTGTTGCAGGGCGGAGTGTCAGGAGCAAGTGAACAAGTTCCCCTCCGCTAGCTTCAAGAAGTTCGCTACTGAGAAGGACGCCTGGGCCTTCGTGCGCTCCGACCTTCCGGCGCAGCAGCAGCCTGAGTCGGCAGGTAGCTCGTCCTTCCCTCGCCTGCCGCGTCTCTTCGTCCGGTTGGGAAGGGCGGCCCGACGGGGGGGGGGAGGGAGACTCGGCCTGTCTGCTTTCCCCATAGACTCACTGTAAACAATGTTACACGTGGGTAGCAGCTCCTTCGTATTCTCTGGTGGACGCATGGTAACTGGCGGAGTGCCGTAGTTGTAAGTGTGGCGGTGGCCCTGCCCTCTGAACACAGCGATGGGTGTGTCTATGCAGTGGAAGGAATTCTGTGGGTGCTTGTACTTCTGTACCCTACAGAAGGGTAGGTGCTTGTGCATTGCCTGTACTGTGTCTTATGTGTGGCTATGTGTGTCTCCTCTTCAGTTTGATCAAGGATCAAGAATGGTGTGGACTATAAAATGTTTTGCATAGTAGCTTGCGGTGGTGTCAGTTAAGAGGCTGGCATTAGGTAATAATGACTCTTGTTTTTAGAAGCATTTGTTTCAGGTAAGATTTGATCTTGTATATGTGCCCATGCAGCCAAGGCCTATGGCATCCTTGCCTGCATCAGAAATAGTGTGGCCGGCAGGGATCACTCCCCCCTGTACTGGACACTGGTGAGGCTGCAGTTCAAATAAGATGTTCAGTTCTGAGGTGCTGGAGCAGGTCCAGAGAAGGGCAGTGAAGCCGGTGAAGGGTCTGGAGCATAAGTTTTATGAGGAATGGCTGAGGAAACTGGGGTTGTTTAGTCTGGAAAAAAGAAGGCTTGGGGGACCTTAGCCTTCTCTAGAATGACCTGACAGGAGGCTGTAGTTAGGTGGGGTTTGGTCTCTTCTCTCAAGTAACAAGCGGTAGGACAAGAGTTAAGGGCCTCAAGCTGAGCCAGGGGAGGTTTAGATTGGATATTAGGAAAAATCAACTCACTAAAAGTTAGGCATTGGAACAGGCTGCCCAGGGAAGTGGTGGAATCACCATTCCTGGAAGCATTCAGAACCCATGTAGACGAGGCCTTCAGTGACATCGTTTAGTGGTGGTCTTGGCAGTCCTGGGGTAAAGGTTGGACTTGATGATCTTAAAGGTCTTTTCCAACCTAGCTGATTCTGCGATTCTATGTAGGTAAACTTCTTCTCTCGCTCGTTTTTATTTTTCTTTCTTTTTTTTTTTTTTTTTCTTTTTGGAAGGGGCACAGGGTCCTGCACCTGTAACACAGGAGAATGGTAGCCAGAGAGAGGAACCAGAAACAAATGCATTGTGTTGCAATACGTGCAAAAGGCCGTATGAACTGTCCACCAGTGGAGAACACATTGCGAAGCGTGTAAAACATGATGAAGTATACTCAGCGCCAACAGTCAGTGAAGATAAATTTTCATATATGGGTGAGTTTTTTCATTATTCCTGTAATTCTTTTAACTTCTTTGCACTCTTTGATATGTAACAGGTGTAGTTATTAGACAGCTTTTAGGAAGGTTTGTGTATAGCAACATGAGGCCCAGCCTAACATAGTTTGTTTTTAAGATGGAAATGTGAGCCATGATATATTTGTTCACATTGTCTTTCTTGGTAATTTTAGTTGGCTTTAACTTTTATCAACATAGAGCTTAATGCGATCATCATGTGTGTCTGGATTACAGACTGTATTTGAATATACTGATGTAGCTGGGAAGTTTTCATTGGAGAAGACGGGAACTGTAGTGAAAATACGCAATTTTGGCAGAAGTGCTTCTTGAGGCTGACTAGTTTGACACCAGTCAAATTGGGGGTGTGAAGCTGCAGTGGGACTTCTGGTGTTCCACATTATTAATTTATATTGCTTCTGTAGTGAATCCTGAAGGATTCTGTGGGAGGGAAGTTTGGGGGATTAATCTGCTGGCAGACATTTCTTTTTGCTTAAATAGTCTATGTCCTTGAAATAGTTCTTGAGCTTGTGCTTTTGGTAATTATTTTGCAGGTGAGTTTGCAGTCGTTTATACAGATGGTTGTTGCTCAGGTAATGGACGTAGCAGAGCACGTGCTGGAATAGGTGTCTACTGGGGGCCGGGCCACCCTTTGTAAGTAGCTGGATGGATTTTTTTTTTTTTTTTCTTTAATATATTACTGCTTGGTGTGGATGCAGTTTACAATACCAGCCTCCTTTTGAATATGAAACCATGCTGTTGAGACTCATAATGACAGTGCTATGAGACAAGTGAATTATTAATGTGAAAAGATAAATCAGCTTCTTTGGGAGGTAAGAATGTAGGGAAAATCAATTTTAAATAATATATTTAGGGACTGGAGCTATAATTCACGTGATGCAGAAAGTTTTAAAATAGGTGTAGGTGTGCACTGAAGATGACAAATTTAACTGCAGATTGATAACAGGTCCAAATATGCAGGTGGAAGTTAGAGCTAGGTTATTTATTCGTCCTCCTTTATAAAATGAAAGGTAGCTCTCTTATATTTATTTTTATAATGTGTGTTCATTATTCACCATTCTGAAATTTGGGGGTAACTAATCTACTCTTCATTCCTTGGACACAGAAATACTAGTGAAAGACTTCCTGGACGGCAGACTAATCAAAGAGCAGAAATACATGTAAGTAGTAAATGTCTAAAATACTTCTGCATGTTAGGCCACAGTAGCACATTCATGACTGTTTCAGCTCTGGCCTTCAGAAACAGTTATGAAACTGTGAGAGAAGTACACAAAACATGAGGAGTTATGACTTGAAAGAAATCATTCTCTTTGAGTTTTATTGATCTTCATTGTATTTTGAATGAGGTAGTTCACCTTGAGAATACCCAAATACCATCAGGCCAAGCACAGCTATTTAAAGCAGTGTGGCATTTGGAAAGCCTCATTCTCAAATTTGTATTGTATCCTTTGCACTTTGAATGTGTGTATCTCGGATCTTAGGGTGAGTGGTGATTAAGAGGAGAATCTTTTCCCCTTAGACCAGCCACAGCAGCATCCAGTAGACCTGGCTTCCCAAAGCGAGTCCCATGTTCTAAGTAAGCAAACCCCTGACTATGGCAGCACCCATACAGTAGTCTCAAGAGTACAGTATTCCTTAGATAAATATAACAGTTCTAGGCTCGCATGAACAACTTTTGTTACTTATGAAGTAAACTTTGTTGGCAGCAGCAGGCTTAGTTTTCCCTTCTCACCTCAATTCTGGTATTGCTGCTATCCTGCACTGTGTGTTTGGAGATGAACTGAAATGAAGAATTGATCTGCTTAAAAATGACAGGAAGTTCATTTTAGTGAGGGACAAGCAGAGGTGATAGTTGTGTGCCAGGGGTCAAACTTGTCACTAGAGGTCTTTTCAGCTCTACATCCAAACCTGGCCACTTCTCCCTCTTACTGTATTTCAGAGCACAAAAAAGAAAGCCCTACTCCAAAACCCACAAAAGCCCACAGAGCTTTTAGGGGTTCCAGTCTGTTGGAACTGGTATCCTTCCTCTTTGCCAGTGAAGCTTCAGTGGCTACCTGTTTGCCTGTTTCATTAATTGGTCATCTGCATGCATAATTTTGGGAACCTGTGCTCTAAAGTGTGTTGATACTGACTGATGGAGAGATTGCAGTGATACTCTTTGTAGTTCTGTGCTAGCATCAGGTATTTTGCTGGTATTTTAATTTTAATTGCATGTGTTCAAAGTCGTGGTCTGAACTTTGATTCTATTGAAATGTTCTTAAGGCAGCCTGCAAAGCAATAGAGCAAGCAAAGGGTCAAAACATCAAGAAACTAATTATCTACACTGATAGCAAGTTCACTATTAATGGTAAGTTAATTATGTTAGTTTTCCTGATTCTTAAAGACATGCTGCATGTTTATTATATAAGGGCCACAGAATATGGGCTTGGGAAAAGGGATATACAGAAGAGAACACGTAACTTATTTTAACACTGAGGACTGCTTGGAGAAATAATTCAGAATATTGCAGCATCTCCTGCTAACTGCATGAAATACAAGCAGAGACAAACTGTATGTTACAGTAAAGGCCGATAGAGGTAAGTACAGGAGTTTTGTCTTAACGCATTCAGTATGACAGAAAAGTCTAGAAGAAAGGTCATTTGTTTGTACTCTAGTAAGGATGTACTCAGGAAAGTACTTGGAAGATGGTGTAGTAACCCTGTAGGTGTTTTGTTTTTCTTGGGTTGGAGAGGCTGTGTTTATACACGCTTGTGAAGTCCATTCAGGTTTCTTTGCTTTTTACATGTAGACTACATTTCCAAACATTCAGGCTATATCTGTCTTCTTATTTAAGGAGTAATACAGTACATTTTCTGGCCAGCAAGGGATGACCAGAATGTTAAATATTGTTCTGTAGAAATCTGTGTATATGGTCCTTCTCTCAAGGATTCTGTTTGTGTGCAGAAGCCATAAGACAGGTGGTCATCTATTTTTCCTTTATGTATGTGTCTTCTCAATTTCTCAGAATAAATAAAACTGTAGGTCTATTCTAGCTTACTGTAGCATCAGGCAATCCTTAGCTTCAGTTTAGTGAAGTTCATGTCATAATTTTGTGTGTAATGCATACCTAGAATTGCAGTGTTTAAATATCTCTTAGGGAAAACATGTTCTAGTAATGCAAGTAATACTGGAAAAATACAATCCTAAAAGACAGTAGCAGAGAACCAGGCAAAGAATATCTTCTCTCCAGTGTCTTTGCATGAGAATTTGTACAGTTAATGTCTTGTTAAAAGGCTCTTTACTCCATTTTAGAATCATAGAATGGTTTGGGTTGGAAGAGACCTTTACCATCATCATCATGCTGGCTTCTTTAATAGCATTTTCATGGTGATGCCCCCTTTACGTAGGTATTACGAGCTGGGTTGACAACTGGAAAACTAATGGCTGGAGGACAAGTTCAGGAGGAAGTGTAATAAATAAAGAAGATTTTGAAAGGCTTGCTAATTTATCAAAAGATATAGAAATTCAGTGGGTAAGCGCCTGATTTCTTATTAATGACATCTTAAACGTGCTTCTTGTAAAAATTGACAATTGATTGTAACTAAGTTTTATAGAGCATAATACTCTACATCCGTAAGTAAAACCGTAAATACAGAGAAGCTGCTGGTTTTATTTAAAGCAAGTAAGCAACATAACTAGACTCTTGGAACCAGGATTTCATTTATTAAAATGCATGCTTGTATTTGTTTTCTGTCTCTTGTTACTACTTAGATGCCTGCAATAATTACTTTTAGTTCATTAGTACTGTTAGTAGATGAGATTTTTGTTGCTGGAAAACTAAGCTTAAAACGCTACTGTTTTTTCGAGTCAGCTGAATTTCTGAATTTGCTTTTCAGGACTCTTAAGATGCTGGTTCATTGGTGCAACTCAGTCACATGGGTGTCTTTTAAGATGGGAAAACTAAGAGATTATAATCCCAAGTAGACCAACTCTAGTTCTCTGTACTGTAACTGTGTTTTTTTTCCATGAAAACTGGGCGTAAAGGTCTTTAAAATACCCATTGTTAAGTTTAAAATTGTTTTGCTTTCCAGTAAAGAAGTAAGAACAATAGTACAGGTATTACTGATAAAATATTTTTCTGTGATCTCAGCACTGAACATTGTAGGGGATATCTACCCTCCCTTCCTTCTAAATTTTACTTTTAGTTGTGAGGTAAGCCCACTGATTCTAGAACTAAATCTCTTTACCATTGACTTTTTTTGCTGCTAATGGTATATTTGTTGGGCTTCTGTCTTTACTCTGTACAAAACAGGATGAATTAGATCTTCAATGTGCACTTTTCCTATGAGAAATATATTACAGATATTCTTTCAGTCATGTTGGTCTGTGTGCTAGAGCTGGTGACTCCAATTTAAAGGCTGACTAGAATTTTATATAATTACTCCTATTGTCTGTTGAGAAGACTGTGCAAGAATTTAAAAGCGAAGTTCAACTGTCCTTTGAGTATTTACATAAAAAAAAAAAAGTAGTGTTGCTTTGTGCACACTTTTAACAGCTGAATCAAAACTTGGGAAGACTTTTATTTTGAAAAGAGTGATGTATGTATACACTTTATGATGGTAACCCCCCTGCTCCAGCATGGGGGGGTCCATGGGCTGGGCTGCACGTGGATATCTGCTTCATCATGGACCCATGGATCTCCATGGCTCCACCCCTTGCCTTTGACAAGGACAGAGTTAGGGTAGAAAGTGTTTTCAGTTGCTAATTGAAGGATGAGCAGTTCAATACCTGAAAATTGAGAGATTCTTTTCATAGCCTGTTCCTGTATCTGAGGCGAGTGCCATAACCACCAAAGCTGTTAGTGGCATATGGGTCTCTGGCTTTCTGGGTAAAGGTTAATACAGCTTAAGCACTGAATACAGATAGGTTTTCCTCTCTTCTCTGAAAGTGGGAATTTTGAGTTGGAGATGTTGTCTGCATTTCTTAAAGGCTTGGCTAGGTAGTCCTTATAACCAGTTCACGACTTTCCAGAAGGATAAATTCCGCAGTTCAGCAAGACTTTCTTAGAGGAAGGGAGACTAAATGTGAGGGGGGGGCTTCTACAGAGGTGCTGCTGTACTGTGTGTGGACTGATCAAATTCCATGTGTGCACCTTTTTCTTGCATATCTAACACTCCTATTCTTTTATCCTAACAGATGCATATTCCTGGTCATGCTGGCTTCCAAGGAAATGAGGAAGCTGATAGACTAGCAAGAGAAGGAGCTAGTAAACAATGGTCCTGATGTACAGAGACTAGAGACTGTCACAGTGGGAGGGAAAGGGTCAGCATCACAGTGACAACTTGAATGGCTGCAATTGTTTCAGAGTTGAACTTTGAAGAGTACTTCTTTCTGGCCTGAAGTATTAAACATGTACCAACTTCACTGGAGAAAACCCTCACATTTTCTTTTATAGCATTTGTTTTACAATCAAGATTTTTGTCTTTTTTTGTTTAATCTGATGATACAAAGTGCTTGCTTTTGCCCATCTTACTGAAGGGCCTCAGTCAGTAGTTTTAATTGTCTTGCAGACTTAAGAATTCACCGTAAAGACAGACTTCGGAAGAGGTAATATTGAATCTTGTGGTCTGTATTTTTCTCTTAGCGAAATAAATTATTTTGTTGTACAGAGGTATATATTAACAGTCCAAAATAGTTGGGGGAGGGAACCTAACACAGAGATCTCTCTTGGTATGCTTTGACATTCTGGCAGTAGCAGGTGGGCTTGTAACACTCGCCTGTGCCACACAGCATCATCAGCTACAGCGCCTGAGATTTCTTTATAATTTTACTTACTTTGCAAGGCAGCATGAATAAAGTAAAAAGCCAGGTCTTTAGAGAACTTGAATTGTGAATTTTTTACTAGCTGCTTAATGTCCAAGCTCTTTATTTCTAGCCTTCTATTTCCATTAAGTATTTTTTTCTGCATACTGGTTCACATTAGCATTATTGGTTCCTTTTCAGCGTTGTACCAAAGGTAATAAATAATTGGTCATTTTATATGAAATAGAACTAGAAGATGATCAGCTTCTCTAGGTCTTCCAGATGTCAAGTGTTTGACTTCATTTTTTCCAGTCGAGATTAATGGAATGGCTAATATGAAGTTGAATTAGAGAATAATTACCAGTAATCAGTGTAGTTTTATTTTCTATGCATATACATGGGAAGAGCAAGCAGGTTTGGTATGTTAGCTTCTTTGTAAGGTACCTTCGTACCATTGAACAGCAAGGCTTTAGCTGGAGGTTGCTGACTTTGTTTTTGTATTTGTTGATACAGTGTCATGGTTTAAACTCAGCCAGACAGTTTGTTCACTCACTCCCCCCCTTCTTGCCCTCCCCCTACTCCCAGAGGGATGGAGAGGAGAATCAAAAAGAATGCAACTCCCATGGGTTGAGATAAGAACAGTTTAGTAACTAAGATATAACACAAATCACTACTGCTGCCACCAATAATAATAATGATAAAGGAAATAACAAGGGAAGAGAATACAACACCTCAGCACCAGCTGACCGAAAACTCCCCCCGCCCAACCAAGCACCAACCGATACCTCCTCCAACCCCCCAGTCTCCTGCTCCTTCCGGGTAACCCTCAGTTACATCCTGGGCATGACATGCTGTGATATGGAATACCTCTTTGGCTAGTTTGGGTCAGGTGTCCTGTCTCTGCTTCCCCCTAGCTTCCCCTCCTCCCTGGCAGAGCATGAGGCTCACAAAGTCCTTGGCCAAACCAAAACATCATTGTTATCAACTCTGCTCGCAGGCCGAAAGTCAAAACACAGCACTGCACCAGCTACCAAGAAGGAGAAAAATGACTGCTGCTGAACCCAGGACATAACAGAATGGTGGAGCTGCTGAAATTTGATTTCTTGATAGTACTCATGCATCATGATATCCTTACCAAGGCAAAGTATAAGCCTTTACACGTTTAGAGTCATGTGAATTGTAATAGAATGAGGAAACCATCTTGCTAGTAGTTAATAGATGAGTGCAGGTTTTAGATCTGTTTTCTCTCATCCAAAACTGCACAGTAAAGCTCATGTAGGGGGAAGGTAGTCCACTGATTAGCTCTTCCCCTCTGCCTCTTGTATATATGCACACAATTTTCCATCTCTATTTTAGAAATCTGGCTTGAAGGAAGACACACCATCAACCCTGATCAGATCTGGTTGAGGTATCACAGTGTGACCAATAACATACTGAAGGCATGGCATCTAATCATCTCCCTCTCAATACATCTCCAGTTAAGCATGTAGATCCTATTTACTGTATGGAAATCTATGTTTTGAAGCAGCAGCTTTGGAAAATAAATACAGATAATGGTGGGTAAATCATAGCATCTGTGTAATACTGAA
This sequence comes from Neopsephotus bourkii, assembly GCF_033783945.1. NCBI lineage: Eukaryota > Metazoa > Chordata > Aves > Psittaciformes > Psittacidae > Neopsephotus > Neopsephotus bourkii. The sequence goes on along the minus strand of NW_026901402.1, from coordinate 3,184,595 downwards.
TTTCAGCAACTTTACTGAATCTATGAGGTAGAATATAACGAATTCTAATAGGAAAGAGTTTTAGGTTAATTGATACCAATTTTTATCATTCTTGCTCTGGAAATGTAAGACAAAGCTAAGAGGAAAGTTACAAGATTAAGGCTGATTAAAGGATGGAAAGCAAATAATACTTCTTAATGGGACTTAACTTGAGGACCTGCAGAGGATGGTGGCTGTTAGTCACTGTTTCAGGGCATTTAGTGCCATGACATCCAGTGGATAGGCACTGAACCTCTGGCTGGATTCCTGTGTGCTTCTAAAAATGCAGACAATACCACCACTGGACCAGATGTCATGTTATGGGGCTTAAATTTTACCCAGAATAAAAAACCAGTAGTGCTTATATATGAATACTATAAAGGGATCTGTTGCCAGGTCTAAGGACCTGGGAAACACTTGGTAAGTATAAAACTCTTTTCAGGAAGAAAAGCATTTAAGGAGGGATTATTGCAGCTGGTTCTCCACCCTTACATTGTTTTAGGTGGCTGTTGATTTATTTGCCAGGTAGAACTGCAGAAATACGTAGTCTGTAGGAGGCTGGAGGGCACTGCTGGAGTGTGTCTTGTCCAGCTCAGCTCAAGCAGGTCATCCCTGAGCAGCTCTCTCAGGATGTATCTCCATGGATAGAGACAGGAGGTTTCTGGGCAGAATGCTTCTTGCCACTGTTCCTCCCTTGCTGCTCCCTAGTTTATTTCTTATTTTTCCATACTGTGGGGTTGCAGGGCAGGTCATTGAGGCCGAGCCCGATTGTTAACTTCAGTCAGAGCACTACAGCCAAGGGCGGGATGGATGTAAACGCAGTTGCTGATGAACTTAGGCATGACCTGTGCTATAACCAGCAAGTTACTCAAAGGGCTTGTGCGAGTGAGAAGCCCCTTACGCGGACAGATCTCCTTTGTGGGGGCCTCTCCTCACCTGTTGCTGCTGAGCTTAAGGCCGTGCACTGAAACGAAAGCCGCGTCTGCCGCACTACGCTCCCCCCCGTTCAGCGTAGTTTCAGTTGCAAATTGTGCCCCTTTACGGCAACGCCCATAGGCTGTCAGTGCGGGGCTGCACCCGGACTCTGCCCCGGCCCTGCCGGGGCGGGCCGCTCCTGCCCAGCCCAGCTCGGCCAAGCGGAGCGGAGCCCCGGCGGCGGGATGGTGGAGGCCTGGTACATGGACGAGTCCCCGGAGGACCAGCGGGAGCCCCACCGGCTGCGGCCCAACCGCGCCGTTAGCCTGGAGGAGCTGCGCCGCCTCGGCGTGGTCTACCGCAAAGTCAGTGAGCGCGTATGGCGGTGGCGGGGCCGCACGGGCCTGGCCGCCTGGAAGGCCCGGAGCTGGCGGGGCCTCGGGTGGCCTGGAGGAGGCAGTGCCTTAGGCCTGCCCCGCCACCCGCCCGACGAGGGGAGCAGCGGCGGCAGCTGCTGGGGCAGAGCTGGGGCGGTGCTCGGCCGCGGAGAGTGGGAGCCGGTACCGGCCGGGTCAGTGCCAGCGGCGCTGCCCAGGCCGGGAAAGGGTAGGCGGTAGGCAGGGCCCAGCAGTGTCTGTGAGGAGACAGAGGGGGGACACTCTGTGCAGGTACTTCTGCCGAAGCTGGCACAGCTTGTGCATCCATGGCGGCTAACTCGGCTTCACCTGGCGGTCCTGGGGGCTCGGGGTTTTCCACCTTAGTGTCCTGAATTGTGCCATGTGTCAGAATGACCAGTCCTCTCCTTTTTTCCATTGCCTATTTTTTAGTTGGATGCTGATAACTATGAGACTGATCCATGTCTGAAAGAGATCCGGAGAGCAGAAAACTATTCTTGGATGGATATAATAACCATACACAAAGACAAGCTTCCAAACTATGAGGAAAAGGTATGCAAGTCTTCACATTCTGTGGGGATTTGTGCCCTGCCACGTGCACAACGCTGAGCAGGGGCAAAGGGTGAGGTTTTGAGGTGTCAAACACATCCTGTGCTGAAGTCCTTAACGTTAAAAAAGCAGTGCTGGTCTGATTTAAGAAATACCAGAGGGCTTTTGCTTCTGTAGCTTGCCTTCAAAGGTTTTAAGGATAGTTTATCTCACTGTGTCATTTTGAAACTAAGATCCTACCTTCAGAGCCCTGCCAATGTTGGCCTGTCCTCAGAGAGCCTCCCAGTATGAAGGCAGGTGGTTGCCAGCTGGGCATGGGCTTTGAAGGCTCACACATCCTAATGGCTGCTTGCAAAACATGTCTTTTCAAAGTGAATGTTAGCCATATGGAATCAGAGGGATGCATTCCCTGTGCAAGAAGATTTTTTTTTACCTTGGGAAGCTCGTACCTTGGCTGCTCCTCGAGAATTGAATGCCAATGGTGCCAGGCTCTTGGATGAGCCTCCTAGAAGGAGCTTTCTCCTCCCATCCTCTGGGTGCTGGCGTGCTGCTCTGACCTGAGGACAGCAACCCAGTATTTCTGTTTACCAGTTTGTTTTAAGTTTGGTTTAAATTTGATGTCAGAATGATTAGGTAGTAACTCAGGCTGCCTGGGCAGGCTCTAGCTAACACAAAATGAGCCATTACTGACAGGGTGTATGGACTTTTGCTCCTCTTGCAGCTCTGTATTGGTACTGGCTCAGGGACACTGGCACTAGTGTAGCTAAACAGCATCCAGACCTGAGCAGGTGATGGTATCTTGTGATCACACTAACCTGCTCAGGACTCTGTTAATTAAATGTCTAAAGCACGGTTTTGTTCAATACTGTGAAATGTACAAAGAATTCACCATTCCAGATACAAAGAGTTCATCATTCCAAATACAAAGAATTCATAATTCCAGAAAAAAAGCAAAATTCCAGAAAAAAAAAAAATTGCTGCTGTTACCTGGAGGGAGAGAGCCTGGAGCTGGGGCTTGCTGTGTGGGGGCAGGCATGACACGCTGCTTGCATCAAATTGCTGTAGGTGGCCAAGTTTGGCAATAACTGCATTTTCACACACAGCTGTAGTAGCTTGTGCAGCTGATTCGGCCCTACACCAGTGTAAAAGAGGGGGGATAACCTGTAACTCTGTTTTGGCTTTGCATTTTGGGGAAAAAAAGGCACAAAATGATAAAAATGATAACTGTGAGGACCAAATCCTGCAATGGGAAACTCTACCCGTTTCTCTCAAAGGGATGTGAGCTTTACTGTTATTCAGCAGCTGCTTATGTGCAGCTATGGCTGCTGTTTCTTGTCAGAGAAATTACTGTCTTTCAAAGGGAATGTAGCACCTTGCTTAGAAGTGTCGTGAGACAGGGTCTGGTTGGCTGGATTTGCTCTTTTAACCATTATGGTCTCATCTGTTAATCACTGTGCAGTTACCCTTTGAAAGCCTTTGTCTGCTTTGTTACATGTTTCTACCAGATTTCTTTGCAGTTTTTCTGTGTTCAGCAGTTTTAAGAGACTTGCTATTCCTAGATAAAAACATTTTATGAAGAGCATTTACACCTAGACGATGAAATTCGCTACGTCTTAGATGGATCTGGCTACTTTGATGTTCGAGACAAGGATGACAAATGGATCCGGATTTCCATGGAGAAAGGAGACATGATAACCCTCCCTGCTGGCATATATCACCGATTTACACTGGATGAGAACGTATGTTGTTATAGATTACTGTAAATTTTGATGACAAATCATGTGAGTAGATACCACATTAGTAACTACATGCCCTGAGACTTGCAGTTCATTAGCAAAACATATTAAATATGAAGTAGGAATATGAAAAATACTAAATAATTCACAGCATCTGAACCTTTCATCTCTAGATCAGAAATCCAGCTTCCTCTCGTCAGCTGTAACTGCAAGTCATTGCCACGTGATATCTGTAGCATATCTTATGTGACAGTAGCGTGAGAGCCAAACCTATGGCTGTCTCTCTCCCAGTTGTCCCTGCTGTCAGTTAAAGTGGAGATGGTGTAGATGGATCCCTCTGTGTTGCCTTGTGTATCTTCATGAGGATAGACAGAGTATATCTGTGTCCAGCAGTGGTGCTTTGATAAGTGCTAAATTCACCTTCAGGGAAAGAAGGATTTAAGTGTCCACTACTTGCAGCTAGCATGTGCCAGGCTGGATGCTGGCTTCACAGGAGGTGACCTGCTTTCAGAGGATATTTTTGGCAATGGGACTGTGAGATTGGCACATGGAGTCCTGATCTGTGTGTCTGTCCCTCCGGGCTTTTACAGATACGTTTGTAACTGCAGCTTTATCCCTGGAAAATGTGTGCTGTCTCCTGTGTGGTGAAATCCCATCTCTGGCGTAATCTTGAGAGTGGTATAATTTTGAATCAGCCATCCAGACAGCAGTTATCATATACGTAAAAAAGGGAGAAGCTGCTTTGGTGAAAAACCTGACTTTTCCTGTCTGCATTTTCTGCTCTGTAGCGAGTCAGCTACAATTGCTAGTTTAAGGCTTCTCCTTTACGTAGACAAAATGCCAGGGGTTATGGATTGAATGCAGAAGTCCTAAATGTTTGTCCACTTCAGGAAATTCGGTCCAGAAGTGGCTTCAAAGTAAACTCTTCAGGTGCTACTAGACCCTTGCTATTTTGCAGCTAAGTTCTTTAGGTACCTAACTTTATTCTTGACATTGCTTAGCACCTGGGTGCAAGATAAGTGCTTAGCAGTGTTTATGAAGTAGGTAGGGTCTAAATCTGTAGCATAGTGGACAGGAGAGGAGAGTTCTCCATACCTCAGTGATTGGAGTGCTTCTGTAGGATGTAAAATCCCATTTTCTACTGCCACAGCTGTACCTTGCACCTGGCATAATTTTGGTTAGCTTGTGGCAGGGCTGTTACTTTTCCTGTTGGAATCTGGAGACTTTTCACTTCCTGAAGTGAATTTTTTTGGCTTGTTTATGCACTCTCCATTCAGCTTTTATGGCTCTCATTTTGAAGCTTCTGGTATTCCTCCAAAGCATTGAGTAGCCATCTTGGGTATTCTGATTGCTGTTGTTTAACTAAGCAAGTAAGATTTAGGTGCTGCATTGCTCAGTATTGTGGATCCAGTGCAAAAGATTTGCATAAGACAGAAATTTTAGGTTTGGTGGGTTTTTTTTGAAACAGGGAGAAAATGCATCTCTGCCTGGCCTGGGGGCACATGTTGCGACGTAGAGTTTGCACTGCAGAGGTACAAAATCTCTCAGGGCAGTAGATGAGAGCAGGAACAGCACTGGAGTGCTGTAGTTTTGTGAAACATGTGAAGCTTTCAGTCCATCTTGAAATGGTTTCAGTTATTTCTATAGAATTGCAAATGAAACATTAACTTCAGAACGAAGACCCCATGGAAAGGAGCTCTTTAATTACTTCTTGTTCTTTGATAGAACTACATCAAGGCGATGAGGCTGTTCGTTGGAGAACCTGTCTGGACACCATACAACAGGCCAGCTGATGATTTACCTGCTCGGAAACAGTATATGAAGTTTTTGGCTGAAGAGGCACAGTAACAGTGTCTGAGACCTGACAGGTGGAACAGCTTGAAGCCCTGTCAGAATAGATGTGACTGGTGGCTCTTCACTGATTAGATTTCTTCTACTTACATATACAATTAGAATCACAGAATTATGGAAAATAATCAGATTGAAAGGTCATTTGGAGGTTATCAAGTCCACCCCCCTGTGAAGTACCAGGCCAACTTTAAAGCTAGACCAGGCTAAAGACTGTGAGGTTTGGAAACCTCTGGTGATGGAGGTTCAACAGCCTGCCTGGGTACTCTTTCCAGTGTTTAGCTGCTCTTGTGAGCAAGCATTTGTCCTTTGTGGCCAATTCCCTGGTTGCAGTTTGCAGCTGTTGTCCCTGGCTCTTTCATGGAATGCTTCAGAAGAGTGTGACTCTTATCTTCTCCACAGTCCCTTCTCCAGTGGGAAACGAGTTAGGTTTCCTCTGGCTGCTCTTCTCCAGGTGAGACAAACCAGCATCCTTAGCTGGCCATTTTTCTGTTAAGGAAGTTGTTCAAAATATTTTGCCCTAGCTTTGACTACAAGGGAATACAATTTGTAACCATCTGACAGTTAGACTTGAACCACTGACCATTTTGAGTCTGATGGTCCAGATTTTTTTCATCCACCTAGTAGTTCATACCCTCAGTCTGGCCACAAGGCTTCTGCAGTGCACACTGTAGGAAGCCTTGCTGTGGTCAAGGTGAATGACATCTGCTGCTTCCCTTCTGCCACAGCACCAGCCGTTGTCTCTCAGGTAGCAGTCAGGATGGGCCAGCAGAATGTGCCCTTGGTAAATTGGCACTGGCTGGTTGCTCCCCATCACCTGCTGTTTCACGTACCTGAAACCGCTTCTGTAACAGCTTATGCAGTAATTTCCTGGGGACTGAAGTGAGGCTGTCCAGCCTATAGTTCCACAGATCTTTCTTCCCTTTTGAAGATGGCTGTATCATTTGTCTTCTTCCACTCAAAAAGGTTTTCCTGATCTCTGTGACCTTTCAAGGATGCCAATGCCTCAGTGACATTAGCTAGTTGCATTTACACTTGCTCAGGAATCTATTTTCTAACCTTTTTTTTGTTTTCCTTGATATCTGTGGCAGCTAGAATTGGGAGAGGTGGGCTACATTAATATTCATTCTGCTCTGAATCCATGCTAATGAACTATGTAGGATTCTGGTTTTAATTAAAGAAAATAAAGCCTGCTTCATCCTTGTCTAAAAATGTTCATAAGAGACATTTGCATAATTGGCATTTTCATATGCAGCTTCCCAAGTTCTGCCCTGCTACATAAAGCTGTGGCTTTCTCTCAGCACAATGTAGCAATTGGCGCTTGTGAGTTTATTAATAAAATTACTTTGACTTGGATATGGGGTTTTTTGCTTGTATGGGTTTGGGTTTTTTGTTTGGTTGATTAGTTTTTTCTTGTGCTGACATAAAGGACAAACAACAGTGAAACTGTAATTCCTAATCAGGTTTTATTCCTTGTGCTGCTACTGACTTGTTTTGTAACATGGGACAGATCACTCACTGTGTGCCTCAGTTTCTTTAGCTGTAAGATGAAGAAGAGTAGACTTACTTACACACGCTAGTCTGGTTCTCAGTAAATGCCATACGGTCACATAGGACGTGTAGCTCCTCAGCAATGGGCACTGAAGCAGTTTGGTATGAATTTGCTTTTTACAGTGATAAATTACTTTATAATGACTAAGTATTTCTTGCACCAGCTCTCCGTGGGTGATGGGGGCACAGGCTCTGTGCTGGCCGCAGCCTGTGTGCCCATTTCAGCCAGATACAATACAAGCTCCTGCCTTGCAGTTTCCCGAGTAAACATGATTCTAGAATGAACCTGAAACTTGGGCTTACATGAAATGTAGCAGACATTAGGAAATAGAGTAGGAAACTAACTTCCCCACTGTTCCTCCCTATGGGTGTGCTCGCAGCTGGTCTTCAGCAGGCAACAAGTTTTCTCAGCATCAGTGTTACTTTTAACCAGTGTTTCTGAAAACAAAGTTGCAATGTTGAGGTGAATTGTACTAGTTTTTATCTTCAAGTTGTAAAAGGCGGATATAAAAGGCACGTTTCCTGCCTGAGGGTCTCGGGTGGCTAGCTGGATGAGCTGCAGTGACACAGCTGCCCTTCATCCTGCCAGTGGAGGTTCAACTGGTGGAACAGGGGGCAGGCACAATCCATGCATGCCTGTGCAGGTTTTTGTGCAGTGATAAGCACGGCTGAATTATCAGTGCTGCTAGCAAATACAGCATTTGACTATAGTCAGCCATCAGGTGGGCTTGCACAGGCGCTGTGCTGTATCCTGGGCGTCATCGGTTCAGGGATTTGTGTGCCACCTGTCTGGAAGGAGCACTTGAGTGTCCTCTTGTGCTGCACACTGCAGCATCCTGGTCCCACCATAAACTGTGGGGATTTTTCAAGGTACAGCTACAGGAATAAATGACAGTTACTGCCTGCAGCAAGTTTTATTCCTTTGACTTATATGCCACAGAAAATTGTGTTCTCAAATGTAAAGTACAATGACTGCTTCCTCCTGGTGCTGGTATCAGTCCCTGGTATCCAATCTAATTCATCTTCCTCCTGCTTTTCGTTCTTTGGGTTTTGTTTGTTTTTTTTTTTTTAACAGAAGTCAGCATGACACTGTTCATTCCTCCTCTGGGCCTTTCAATTTTGTTCTCTCTCTGCAAAAGGAGAAGTGGCAGCAGTAGTGTGGGCTCTCAGGAGCCCCTGTTTACAGCGCAGCCAGCTCATAACAGACTGGAGGGCGACTGGGACGAGAGAGCAGGTAACTCGCTCTCCTCAGGAGAGATTTGCAGTTTGGAAGCAGTGATGAGGGATGGAGAGTAAAGTGGCTGCTCACAGCAATTGCTTTCAGCAGCTTGCTGATGTAGGATGTGACCTGGGAAGCAGGACTGAGCCACCTTGTTTTGTTGCCTCTCTGGAGGAATATATACACCAGGTACAGCTCCCATCTCCTGGCTGTCAAGGATAACACACGATCACCCTGCTGAAGATCGTTCATCATTTTCACAGCACAATGCATTCTGCTGCAGGGAGGTGGTGAGGGCTGTGGGTGTCTTGCTGTCAATGCTTTTGAGTCCGTGCCCTTTAGTACTGTAAGTGTCTTTGAAAGGGTGAAAGCTTTGCTCTCTGAAGGTGGGGGTTTTTTGTCAGCCAGGAAAAAAGCAATTTGAGGCTGGTATAAAGATTCCACACCTGTGAAGAGATTACATGGGAGATTACACTGAGAGGAAACAGCTGGGCAGAAAAAAGCATTAATATTAATAGAAAATGCTCCAGAGAGCGGAGAGAAGGGAGGGAGAACATGCCGTTCCTGCAGATGAAAAACACAGTTTATTTTCATGGTGATTTTATGTGTTTGGGTTTTTCTTTTCTTTTTTCCCCCACGTATTGAAAAGTGCAAAATGAAATGGATTTTTGGTCCAAACCCGTGAGTGTATTACTGCAGCTAGTGGAAAATCTTGGTGCATTGATGTAGTATGAAAATTTATGTAAGAGGTTTCAGCAATATCATGTTGGCAGCATTAACTCTGGCAAGAGGAATATTTCAACACCTCCAGGATTAGAGATTAAAAAAAATGGTAGGAAAAATGGTACTGAATTGAGGGGTTTGAAGACAGCCTTTTTGGTCCCTATGTATTATTTTTCACTTTAATCCAGGCTTTTCCCATGTGCTGTATATACCAGTTTCTCATGACCATGTTGAGAAAGCTTTTCTGTGAATGGACTCAAGGCAAGCTGTGGATGGGCTTTGGGATTTTTAATAAATTAGGTGGGTAAACATGCAGCTGCAAGGTCTCTGATGCTGCCCTCCCTTGTTATATGTGCTGGGGCAAGTGTCTTTGGATGGATATATTGATGCAAAGGCATTTCACAGCCACTTGATAGTTAACTGTTAACTACCAGGCACTACCCACTATCCACACCAGGCACAAAGGGGTGAAGGGAAATGCTGCTGTGAGGGGTGTCTCACCCCAGGCTGCCCAAATCAGGGGCTATGCTGCTTCACAGCAGCTGCAGGAGCTGGCAGCTGCCCTGTCCTGGTTGCTGAACTTGATAAATGCAAGGTCTTCATGCACTCAGAGCATTGGGTCCCACTGGCAGAACAGGCACTCGCTTGCTTGGTTCCTGACCCCAGGATCTGGCTTGAACCTAGGAGCTTATGGGAAGGGAGAGTTTTCTGACAAAGGCCATCATTTAGTATCAGCTGGCAGACACCATGGTGCATAAAGACTGAAGTGGCGTCTGAGCACTGCTTTGAAGAATATCCCTAGCAGCCAAATTATGGATTTAGATATCTGGCCAGGCAGAGGCTGTGGGCTTGACCTGTGCTATGCTTGAAAATTACATTATCTGTTCGGGAGTCTTCTCTGTGAAAATGATAGAGATTCTCAGATTCTCTCCCCTCTTCCCAAAATAATGTCACTACCAGTTGTCTGCTATCTCCTGAAGCCAAATAAAATTATCAACTCATTGTGGGATGAATCAGTGTTACAATTTAAATGTTTCTGTCTCAGAGATCCAGATTGATCTCATTTGCTGCATTCATTGTAATTTTACAGCTTGATTCCCAAAACATTTCGGGTGTTTGCAAAAAGGTGCTCTGCTATACCTGCAACTTGAAAAACCTACTTTTCGTGAGCCACTAGCTCATGTTTTCTAATAACTATATAAATACCCAGATAAGACGGAAGCAGAAAGCCAAACCCCCAGCTTCCTGGGGAAAGATTCAGCAGTCAAAGGGCTGTGGATCTCTCTTAATGCTGGCTTCCCCTGCTGCAGTTCTCTCTGGGATTCCTATGCTAATTTTTTAAAGTGCCCCTTCATTTCTCCATTGCTTCTGTGCTGCTTCTCAGAGTACCAATCAATCACTATTGTGCCTGTCAATGAGCTGCAGTGGCTGGTAGAAAATTGGGCTAGGTATGCTCCAGGACTGCCTTTGGTTGCAGACACGGCCTTGAGCAGCCAAACCAAGCTCTGGGTTCTGGTTTCCCCTGTGATCACAGACATTTTTGAGCCTGGAGAATGTGATCTGGGTCCACCCTCAGGCTTTTCTTTTTTTTTCCCAAATGTTTCAGGCAACTTAAAGCTGACCCATGGCTATTCATGGAAAGAGCCGAGCTGTTGTGGGTGATGCCATGACAAGGGACACCGAGTGGTGTCCAGGTTATGCATGGGCTGCAGAGGCTGGGGCTCACTAGTTCTGCCGCCTGCCCCTGGAGTGCGTGGCAGCACCTGAAGTAGTTGCTCACACCTTGCACTGATTTTTTTACTAAATGGCTCTAGTAATTCTGCTCTGCATCCTTTCACTTCAGTATCTGCAGTTTAGCACTGAGAGTTTTGACATTTCCTCAAAGCTAGAGAGGAACCTTCTCATTCTTCCTTCCTTCCCTGCCTCAGACAAGCAACATCCAATCTTTTCTCTCTTTGTGGGTTAACTACAAGCCATTGTTGCTGGCTTTCAGATGGATTCATTTTAGAAACTCTCATACATAAAACATCTGCAAATGGCTGTCCAAATCTAGAATAGGATCAGGTGTTGATCCAGAACAGCTTGGAAAGGTGTCACCTGGGTAGTTCTACCCCCCGCCCCTGCCCCATTCTTTCCTCCCTAAATCCAGGATTGTGACCATCTCACACACCCCTTGAAGATGAGAATCCCTACATTTGTAATTCTGAAGCTGACTGAGAGAACTAAGTGGGAATGCAGCTTCCCCACTTTCCACTATTGTTGCCTCAAAGTTAGTGTTGGAGCTTGTTTGCATTTGGTGCTACTGAGCTGCTGTTCAAATGCTAAAAACTCTGTGCAGGTTCCTACATTGTAAAGTACCTCACTGGTAAAATACACTTTTCCCCAATGTTTTATTAAGTGGGTAGAAAGCAGGGTGAGGCAGGGGTGGATGGCCAGGTTCCTTACAACTTGTGTTATAGGTATGGGCTAATGGATAAAACCCACCTTGTAACATCTCTAGTTTCTGTGGCCTCTGCCCAGAACAACAGCAATCTAGGCCGCTACTTGAGCTGCCTCAGAGAGACTTACTCTGACTGCTGTTGTTCTACTTATGTGGAATACATTTAAACCTGTATTTGATGCTTCGGGCCTGTTTTCACACATTTCTCGATTGCAAGTTTAAGCAGAGAGGGAATGTATGTTTCTCACCAGCTAAATACAACATGAGACAGGAGTACCACACATCTTGCAGTCTCCATTTGGATGGCTGCAATGCATGTGGTGGATTAAGGGCATCACCTGACACACAAGTAAGACAACATAACTTCGCTATGGAGGCAGACTGCATGCCTTATTCCCCTCTTCAATTTGATTTGCAAAACACCTGCAGCAAAGGCTTTGGAGAGGGATTGCCTGTCTACCACCCCCCAGGCCACTGCAGTGCAGCAAACCTGGCAGCCTACCCAGGCAGGGGGTAATTCCCAGCACATCCTTGGGTTGAAGACTTCATCCTCAAGACGAAGATGAATCTGCAGAGGGTGTCTGCTGGCATGGTGAGTTTCTGCACTGGGTCAGTGAGCTCACCCAGCTCTTGCTGACAAGAAGGACAGGGTAGGAGGAGGAGCAATCATTTCCAGGACACTAGCTGAGGTCCAGTGTGGAGTCTCAGGCACGTCTGCATGTGCCTTCTGGGGAACATTTAACGGGTCCAGCCCAAAACCTGAGGCACTGGGAAAATGTAAATGACCAGCTGGTGAGGCAATGCCAGTATCACCTGAACAGCAGTTGGGTACCAGAAATGGCAGATAGCTGCTGAAGTCCTTTTGAGGATCAGGGTCTCTGTGCGTAATGTAATTATCTGGATGTTTGAAGTACAGCTTCTTTGCTCCTCTTTTAATAGAAGAGGAAATTTAAATGCAAAACTTCTGTTAAGGCACATTAAGCTTTAAGACTTGAATACAACAATCAGCTCATTCAGGCTATACTTCCACAGCTTTTCTCACTTAGCCAGATGACACATGCATGCTGTGTTTCAGAACTGAGCTCTGCCCTCATTTACACCAGGAACCCTCATTAAATTCAGCTGAATTCATTGAATTTAACAGGATTGCCTGGTGTAATTAATGTTTTGAGGACAAATTTTGTCCTTAGCTTTAAAGCTTTAACACCATATACAGCATTCAGATGTGCAACTGGCTGAATATAGGGAAGTCAAACACTTGTACATATGTTAAACCAAACCATAAAGTGACGCTGACACCTCTTTCTTGCGTTTTATAAACAGTTAACAATTTGCATACATCCAGCAGCGATAATATGCCTTTGCATTTAAATTTTAATTATTCTGCAAGTCTACCAGGATGTCACTTGTTTAATGGCTCACTGAGCTTAGAGGTCACCCAGTCCCAGTCTCCTCTGAGGGCGTTTTTATCCAAGTGAAAGCTTCCACTAACAAGAGCATAGCAAACATACCGAAGTGAGACCTATGCAGTAAAATGTATGAATTAGAATTCAGAGAAACTTGGAGAACAGGGTATTATGTTTTCAGTGCCTCTTTTTTAATGTTTTTTTGACTGACTGGGATCATAAATTTTTATTCTCTGCTGCTCAGAACACAGGCTGTCATTTAACACATGCGGTGAGTATAAGGTACTACTGAATTCAAAAAGGAAGCATTTTACTCCTCAATTATAAAGTAGCAAGTGGCTTCAGCTTGAAGTTGGATGTTGATGGATCATGCTACTTCCACTCAGAACTGGAAAAGACAAATCAGGCTTCCCGATAGTACAGCAATCTAACACAACACCTGACCTTCAGCTAAGTGCATGGGAATCTCTATTTTACTGATTTACATACAATTGTAAATTTTAGCTAGAATCAAAGAATCACAGACAGGTCTGGGTTGGAATGAACCTTAGAGATCATTTAGTTCCAACCCCCCTGCCATGGGCAGGGACACCTCACGCTACAGCAGGTTGCTCCAAGCCCTGTCCAACCTGCCCTTGAACACTGCCAGGGATATGGCAGCCAGGGGCAACTTCTTGGGGCAACTTGTGCCAGTGCCACCTTCATAGTAAAGAATTTCTTTCTAGTATCTAATCTAAATCTCTTTTCTGTCAGTTTTAAAGCCATTGTCCCTTGTCCTGTCACTACATGCCCTGGTAAATTGTTCAGTGCTCTGAGTCTTTGGAGACAGTGGTGGTTACATACCAGGATTTCTATCTCTCCATGCCCAAGAAGTGGCCTTCAGATTACTTGTAATGAGAACAGTACGTGACATACCAGATCAGATTAATAGTTGTGACAAACTGAAAACTACCCTGATTTCAACTCACTCATGACAATGTAAACTTGAGAATTTGTCCAGTTAAACCTTGCCATAGCAGTATTTGAAACAAATGTAAAACCTCATAAAGAGCAATGCAGAAGTAACTACTTTTATTTCACTGTATTTTAGTACTCACTGAAGATATATAAATGGTATCTAAACCCAACTTAAGTAGGTGGTGCAGAATTCATATATTTGGATTCAGTAGTGGTACCTTAGGACAAGTCTACCCAAGTGCTGCACAAAGTAATATCCAGCTGTGGCCAAGCCAGTAACAGGAGTACCAACTGGTTTAACTTTTTTCAGTTGACGGGTACATAACCAGCCATTGTTTCTGCGTACAAGCATGACCTGTAAACCATATATATCCTGTAAAAATGGGACAAATTCTGTGTGTGTGTATAAGCTGTAGGTTTATGTTTTCCAAGGTTACTGGTGTTCTTAAGGCATTCTCATTTTTTCACACGTCCAGTCTGCAGCAGTTTTCAAATGACCTGGTTTTTTGAAGACAGCTGTTCATCCCCTGTACAGCAACTCCAGTTGGACAAACATAAAAGTTATTAGTTACTTAAAAATATGGGTGGGGGTATTTAAAGACAGTTAGAACTAATGGATGTGGTATAAAAAATGAATTAAGGTAAGAGAATTGTCCCATGGAGGTGGTTTATGACAAGAAGCTACTCCAATTGTTAAACATTACATTTGTCTCAAAATAATAAACCCCCCCAATGAACAGATGTATATGTTCACGTACAAGGAACGGAAGTATATGGATTGAATCTACAATACAGCTGAAGGGAGAAATGTGGGCAGGGATGTGAAATTCCCTGATACCACAGTGGTACTGTGATTCCAAAAATGTTTGTTCCAAGGGATGCCAGAATCACTGTATGCTGGTATTGTCCCATCAGCAGTAACTTCCTTCTGTCATGCTCTGCATCACCCCATTTGCTTCCACTTTCTGTGGCCTAACCCTTATATACCTCTGCCTCAGTCTCCCCATCCTATTCCCTGGGAAATGCTTTCTGCACCATGTTTTCATTTGGTAAGAGGAGGGGAACTGAGCTGAAATGGGCTGCGTATGTGCTCTGCCTAAATGGCAGTGCTCCTTTCCCTGCCAGAAGGATACCAGAGTGGAGCAGTGTCCTGGGTTCAGCAGTAGCAGTCATTTTTCTCCTTCTTAGTAGCTGGTGCAGTGCTGTGTTTTTGACTTTCAGCCTCGGAACGGTGCTGATAACACCGATGTTTTTAGTTACTGCTCAAATGTTTGGGCTGGCCAAGGACTTTGTGAGCCTCATGCTCTGCCAGGGAGGAGGGGAAGCCGGGAGGAAGCAGAGACAGGACACCTGACCCAAACTGACCAAAGAGGTGTTCCATACCACAGCATGTCATGCCCAGGATGTAACTGGGAGTTACCCAGAAGGGCTAGGTGGACTGCAGGGTTGGATGAGGTATCTTGTGGGTGCTTGGTTGCCTGGGGTGGGGAGGGTGAGTTATCGGTTGGCTGGTGGTGAGATGTATTCCCTTCCCTTGTTATTTCCTTTATCATTATTATTATCGGTGGCAGCAGTAGTGATTTGTGCTACACCTTAGTTACTAAACTGTTCTTATCTCAACCCGTGGGAGTTGCATTCTTTTTGATTCTCCTCTCCATCCCTCCAGGTGTAAGGGGAGGGAAAGAAGGGGGAGGAGTGAGTGAATGAGATGCGCGGCTGGGTTTAAACCATGACAAGCAGCTATGCCTGTCTGCATGGAGAGGAATCCACAGCCTCCAGGGTAGGCATGAGGAAGACAGTACAGTAAGAGCTGAAGTACACATGCAGAAGTTACGGGGTCCTTAGTACAACCTTGTGGCATCTGCCAGTGACAGTCAAGTGGAGATGTGGGACAGAGAGTGGGAGAGAGGAAATACGTATTGAATCAAGCATTAGTTTGGGAATAGAGAAATCCTCCACTCCCACTCACAGCTTTCCAGAATGCTTTAATCTGAAAGATCTGAAAGATCACAACACCAAGAAAGTACAGGGAGCCCACTTAGTGTCATTCAGATGATAGTCCCTCATAATGTGGGAAATTCATACTGTGGGGGACTGTGTGACTCCCTCACATGTCATCTGGATGTGGCATGATAACTACCAAGCAACCTCTGCTAAAAGCAGTGAACATAGAAAGGTGTAATACTCAGCAGTCTGATGGGGCTAAATGAGACACATGCAGTAGGAGAAAGTGAAAAGAAGTGCAGTCAGAATTTCATTTCTACATGTATCTACTGATACTCTGTCAATAACTCTTAGCTAATGAAATTAGCTCATGTGATTTGCTGATTACTGAGTGTCATGGTTTAAACCCAGCCAGACAGCTCGTTCACTCACTCCCCCCTTCTTGCCCTCCCCCTACTCCCGGATAAAGGAAATAACAAGGGAAGAGAATACAACACCTCACCACCAGCTGACCGATAACTCGCCCTCCCCACCCCAGCCGACCAAGCACCCACCAATACCTCATCCAACCCTGCAGTCCACCTAGCCCTTCTGGGTAACTCCCAGTTACATCCTTGGGCATGACATGCTGTGATACGGAATACCTCTTTGGTCAGTTTGGGTCAGGTGTCCTGTCTCTGCTTCCTCGCGGCTTCCTCTCCCCCTTGGCAGAGTATGAGGCTCAGAAAGTCCTTGGCCAGACCAAAACATCAGTGCTATCAGCTCTGTTCCCAGACCAAAAGTCAAAACACAGCACTGCACCAGTTACCAAGAAAGAGAAAAATGAGTGCTACTGCTGAACCCAGGACATTGAAAAACTTTAACAACCATCAAGACAACATAAGGTCAAATTCATTTTTTCATATAAAAAGAATAGTGGATAATTGACTTGTATATAAGACTTGTAGGTATGAAGCTGGCTCTGGGTCAACACAAAGTCTTCACAAAGATATGACTGTCAAGAGACAACAAACTCAGTAGTAATGTCACTGAACACTCATCATTGAATAGATTTTATTTCACATTTACACATTAGCAAGAGTATATACAATTTAAAAAATCAGCCTTGCTGGGAAAGATTAGTTGGAAATGATCTACCCTAACTTGAGACACTGAGTATTAAAGCTATCGCCCTCTTTGATAGCTACAGCCTCTAAAAGTGCCTGCTTCTTCTGCATACTGCGGGATGACTCTAGTTCATACATTGTTGTCAGGTTGAAGAGAACACTCTCATGTAGGTAGTGTTTAGGGTCCTGCTGAACCATTCCTTCCAACTGCCGGAGAGAATCCTTCAGTCTTCCCAGATAAAGAAGACAAACGGCAGCATTGTTATTAGCCTAGAGAAAAAATATATTGTAAACAAATAAGTAAATATGTGTGTATATGTATGTATTTACAAGTGATGAAAGAGAAGGAAAAGAAGTCTAGTGCCTGGAGTTAGACCAGATTTACTATGTGCTAAGAATTACAGTTTTGTGTGTGTATGTGCATAAGTAACTAAAATACATTCTCAAATCATACAATCCAATCCTTTTCTTCTGCTTCTTCTCAAGATTTATCCTGTGCCAGAAGGACCTGCTGACTTTTAAGAGTTCAAACTCTAGAAAACAGAGTCTAAAATGCAATATAAATAGGACAGCACATTAGTCAGTTAATTCTGAAAGTCACCTGAAATGGATTTCAGGCACTGTATGAGCCTTTGCACACTGTCATTTTCATATTTTTTTTTAATGACTTCACTATATCTTCACAAGTTTTTTTCTGGTTTTTTTTTTTCCTCTTCTCTCTGGCTTATACATAGGAAGGAATTATCCTATCACAAAGGCATCTACAACTGACTTCTAGTAAATTCAGCAGATAGGGCAGTCTAAATACATCATAAAAGACCAAGTCAGGCTCCATTTTCTCTTCCACACAAGATAGGTTTTATGAGTTACCACAAGATTCCAACAATACAGTCACAGACGGTCTCTAGCAGCAGAAACATTGTCACTGTCTGAAAGCTGCAGATAAGGGAAGAACACAGGCTTTAAAAAAAACCACTTTTTCTCTTCCTTTAGGAAACTTTACTTGTGCAAGTTACAATAGGTACTGTTTTACAGCCTACAAAATGATGCAATTCATGTGCTGCCTAAACTCAGTCCCCTCAGTCTTTAAAGGGCCTTGGACCAGGCTACTGGGGGTAACCTGTCTCACTTCTTAGGAACACTCTTCCGTGATCATGCACCGAAAGCTGCCAAATGTAGAAAACCCAGAAGTAAATAAAGACCTCTTCTTTGATCTCCTCTTGTGATGGGAATCCAAGGCTCTGATACACAACATGTTAAAAATGCCATGTTTAAAATTACAGTATCTCTTCAGTGTTGTGTGAAATCAAGTTAATCGGATATATGTTGGCAGCTGCCATTTCTTTTCCTGACATGCAAGTCTATGCTAAAAACAGTGAATGCAAAAAGAAGTGCTTTTGTGAAGATCCCACTAAACCTAATGCCTCATGATCTTTACATGCGTGTCTAAGTATTCATGCCCTTCATACAGACTGGTTCTTCATTTCCCATCCCCTTTGTATACCCTTCGGCACACATGCCACATCCAATTTTTCTATAAAGCTCCGAGCGTACTCTGGGTACTAATTAAATCCACACATAAAGCATTACAAGAATAATTGAGGTGTTCTTTATAAATGTAGCAATTTAGAGATTTACCACAGCATTTGATGAGTCGATCCTTAAAATTTCTGTGAAAAAGCGATGAGCTTCTCCAAAATTATTCTGACCAAGGTGGAGAAAGGCTCTGGAAAGTAAGTGACATATGAATGAGTCCTCCTCAGAAACCTAAGGTGATAATCTATTAAAAAAAGAACAGACACCATTTCTTATTTTCCTTCTTACAGATGTGAGAGTTTCTGACATTTGCTCTTCATGGTATAATTACAACCAGCAAGGAGACACTGATTTACAGACAAATGGAACGACAACTTAGATCATTCGGCTCTTATATATTCTGACTACCAAAGCAACTGTCTTCACTGGGTTTTTATTAATTTAAATGCAGATACTCTCTTCTTGGAATTATTTCATGAAATTAGCCACACTATGTAATTTTCAGCACACTTTTGAATAGTATTTTCCAAATATGTTAAGCCGATGTGCTAACCATTACAAACTGGGTCCCCCATCATGCAGCTCATTTTAGTACAATGTATTCTAGTATTTGAAACTACCAGGCAGCAAACTTTACCAGCAGATCTGATTGTAGGATAAAGGCTCAAAATAGCTTCTTCTCTCCTAAAAATTATTTATACAAATGTATATTGGAAAAGCAGAGTGAAAATATGCAATGCCTGAAAGAATGAGAAAAAGCTTTGTAAAATCAACTGAAGGATCACAATTTCAATCCAGAATAGTATGTCTGTAACAACTGATACAGATCTCCTGGGTCCAAATGCCATTCAGTCTCACTTAGGAGACTTATGAGACTTAGTTACGTAAGAGAGAAAAGGAGCAGGACTATCTCAAGGGTAGTTTAATGTTCACAATGCATACTTTGCAAAACTGTATTTTAAATTTTCATTTAGCTATTATCTACCTGTTCATTAAAACCATAATTTGGCTCTGTAGTCCATCCAATTTGTGAGTCACTTTCTCAACGTCTTGAAAATACTTTTCTGCGGTTTTAATGTCTCCGATCTAGACAGTAAAATCACAAGAAAGTTACCACAATAAGAAGAAAAGAGATCCAGCCTGATTATATCTTTTACAAAACATAAGAACGAGAAAACATATCAAGGTCCATTACATAGTTGTCTGGCACCAAGCTGATTGGGTAAGATCTGTTACCAAACAAGGTATTTGAAGAGCCACATTAAGGTCATGGAAGAAAGAACACCAGAAGTTTTATCTAAGGCAGTGTTTCTCAGCTGTGGTTATGGAGCATTCATGGACTGTATGGCAGGGTGCCCCACCTCCTCATTTAGCTCTTTTGTTGTAATTGACTCCAGAGTTCCTAAAATTAGCTGAAAATGAGAAAAGGTCAGAATTACTTCCAGGGAGAATGGGTGTTATGCTGCAGGAAGTAAAGACAGACCCTGCCCACAGGCAGAAGCTGTCAACAAGGCAAGAGAACTGGAATACAGTAGCCTGGTAGCTGGTACAGGACCCATACTCAGTTAACCCACAGCTCATGGGTCATAGCCAGTGACCACAGGATGACCTCAGAGCATCACGCTAAAACATGTCGAAAAACAACCCCAATGCAATGGGCCACTGGGGGTACTTGGAAGACAGTCCATTTGCAGATCAAAAAACACTGGAGTGTGGATTACGCAGGCTGAAGGAATGAGGGATCTGAAAATTGGCATAAAGAGGAACAGATTTTATGGTGAAAAGGAAGGGGGATCCCGACAAAGCAAGGGATATTTCACCTAAGGGTATGTCACATACATTGCTATTGGAGATGAAAAAGCCCCCAACAGAAACATGTGAAGAAGGCCCTTTGGTAAATAAGTTAGCAATGTGTGTTTCATAGGATATACTCCTACTCTTGTTGTGGTTTCACAATGCAGTGCCTAATTTCAGGCTGGAGAGATGGAAAGAGAAGAAAACTTACTACTGGGTAAAATAAAACTATCAAAAGAAGTGAAACTAAACTAGTTCAGAAGCATAAAGACATGGAAACCAGGCAGCCCTCAGTGGGGAGGTTCAAGGGATTCTTAAGTGAACACCTATTTAAGAACAGGACACTGCCAAAAATGTTTGTGACAAATGTGTTAAAGTGTCGTTAACGCTCTCAGATGGTGAATTTCAGCCTCCCTAGGAAACTTTATTCCAGAATTCTTAAATTACCTCAGTATTGGAAAAATACATCCTAAGTCTATTTTGTTTCAGTTTTTACCTCAACTTTTTGTCCCGTCCATAGTAGTTAAGGGATAACAGTCCAAGTCCTCTTTTTTAACAGTCTCTTAAATAACTGAAAATTTTTACTGCGCTTTCTCCTATGTTTGTAATTCTAGAATGAGAATCAATTTTCAGTTTCTCACAGTTAATGCTTTCTGGATTCCCTCATCATTCTGGCTGTTCTCTGAACTCTTTCTGTTACTTCATATCCTCCCAAATGCCCACGTAAGAGGTCATGACGCTCACTGATCTCTCTCCACAAGTGAGAATGGAAGAATTATGTTTAACATTTGATATGAAGTTTTCTTTTATGCCACAGTATTTTGGAGTCTGGTTTGTCTACCCATGTGTAGTTTGCTAACCCTTAGGCTGATTCCTTTCCACAGAACAGTGCCTTCTTGTTGTTTCCTATTTTGTATTTGTGTATTGCTTCCAGTCTTTGGTAGTATTTTGCCTTTGCTATTTGAAACAGCCCATTTAACATTTCAGTTTCTCAACTTGTCAAGATTAATTTGCATTCTGATCCTGCCCTTCATAGTCTCTGCACCACTTGTACATTTTATAAGCATGCTTCTAATTTCATCATATGAGCACCTAACCAGAAATACAAACACTGCAACCCCTAAGGAGAACCTTGTGGAAAAGATCATGTAGCAAGTCCTTTTAGTCTACCAGTAAATGACTTTCCAAGTATTTTCAGACACAGCCCATCTTAAGGATTCATCTAGATTTCTTCCCAATTTGCTTATATATCATAGCAGCAGTGACTGCACTCAAAGATGCTCGCACACCCTTGCCCACATGGAGGACTTCAACCACCCTGGTATCTGTTGGAGGGATGGTACAGCCTAGCACAACCAATCCAGTAGGTTCCTTGATTGTGTGGAAGACAACTTCCTTTTGCAAGTAACAGAGGAGCCGACAAGCAGAGGTGCTGTGCTTGACCTTGTGCTCACCAACAGGGAAGGGCTGGTTGGAAATGTGAGTGTCCAGGGCAGCCTTGGTTGAAGCGATCATGAGGTGGTCGAGTTTGAGATCCTCAGGACAGTGAGAAGAGCGTGCAGCAAGCTCACTGCCCTGGACTTCAAGGGAGCAGACTCTGGCCTCTTCAGGAACCTGCTTAGTAAGGTTCCATGTGATATAGGCCTAGAAGGCAGTGGGGCACAAGACTGTTGGTTGATATTCAAGGATCACCTGCTACAAGCCCAGGAGCGTTGCGTCCCAACTAGAAGGAAGTGCAGCAGGAGGGCCAGGAGACGTCCATGGATGGATAAGGAGCTGCTGAGGAAACTTAGAGGGGTAAAAAATAAGCTTACAGAAGGTGGAAGCAAGGATAGGGAGCCTAGGAAGAGACAGGGATGTTGCCCAGGAAGCTAGGAACCAGGTCAGGAAAGCTAAGATCCAGTTAGAATTAAACCTCACAAGGGCTGTGAAAGGGATTCTATAGGTATGTAGCAAACAAAAGACAGACTAGGGACAATGTGGGCCCTCTCCAGAAGCTATCAGGAGAACTGGCTACCCTGGATTTGGAGAAGGCTGAGGTTCTGAAGGACTTCTTTGCCTCAGTCTTCACTGCCAAATGCTCTGACCACACCACCCAGGTGCTGGAAGGCAGATGCAGGGACTGTGAGAATGAAGACCTTGGGCCCACCGTAGGAGAGGATCTGGTTCAAGACCATCTTAAAAAACTGAACATGCACAAGTCCATGGGACCTGATGAAATCCATCCGCGGCTCCTGAAGGAGCTGGCAAATGAAGTTGCTAAGCCACTGGCCTTCATATTTGAAAAATCATGGCAATCAGGTGAAATCCCTGACAACTGGAAAAAGGGAAACATAACCCCCATTTTCAAGAAGGGGAAAATGGATGACCCAGGGAATTACAGAACAGTCAGTCTCACCTCTATGCCTGGCAAAATCTTGGAGCAGATTCTCCTGGAAGGCACGCTAAGGCACGCAAAAAACAACAAGGTGCTTGGTGACAGCCAGCATGGCTTCACTAAGGGGAAATCCTGCCTGACCAATTGGGTGGCCCTCTATGATGGGGCTACGGAACTGATGGACAGGGGTAGAGCAGTTGATGTCATCTACCTGGACTTGTGCAAAGCATTCGACACTGTCCCACACGACATTCTTGTCTTTACATTGGAGAGACATCAATTTGATGAATGGACCACTCGGTGGATAAAGAACTGGCTGAATGGCTGCATGCAAAGAGTTGTGGTCAATGGCTCAATGTCTGGATGGAGACCAGTAATGAGTGGTGTCCTTCAGGGATCAGTGTTGGGACCAGTCTTGTTTAACATCTTCGTTGCTGACATGGACAGTGGGATTGAATGCGCCCTCAGCAAGTTTGCCGATGACACCAAGCTGTGTGGTTTGGTTGATACGCTGGAAGGAAGGAATGCCATCCAGAGGGACCTTGACATGCTTGTAAGGTGGGCTGATGCCAACCTTATGTAGTTTAACCACGCTAAGTGCAAGGTCCTACACCTGGGTCGGAGCAATCCAGGCACAGCTACAGGTTGGGCAGAGAAGAGATTCAGAGCAGCCCTGCGGAGAAGGACTTGGGGGTGTTGGTCGATGAGAAAATGAACATGAGCCGGCTTCAGTGTGTGCTCACAGCCCAGAAAGCCAAGTGTATACTGGGCTGCATCAAAAGGAGTGTGACCATCATGTCAAAGGAGGTGATCCTGCCCCTCTACTCTGCTCTTGTGAGACCTCACCTGGAGTATTGTGTGCAGTTCTGGTGTCCTCAACATAAAAAGGACATGGAACTGTTGGAACAAGTCCAGAGAAGGGCCACGAGGATGATCAGGTGGCTGGAGCACCTCCTGTGTGAAGACAGGCTGAGAAAGTTGAGGCTGTCCAGCCTGGAAAGGAGAAGGCTGCATGGAGACCTCATAGCAGCCTTCCAGTATCTGAAGGGGGGCTATACGGATGCTGGGGATGGACTCTTCGTTAGGGACAAGGGGTAACGGGTTAAAACTTAAACAGGGGAAGTTTAGATTGGATATAAGTAGGAAGTTCTTTACTGTAAGGGTGATGAGGCACTGGAATGGGTTGCCCAGGGAGGTTGTGAATGCTCCATCCCTGGCAGTGTTCAAGGCTGGGTTGGACAGGGCCTTGGGTGGCATGGTTTAGTGTGAGGTGTCCCTGCCCATGGCAGGGGGGTTGGAACTAGATGATCTTAAGGTCCTTTGTAACCCTAACTATGCTATGATTCTATGCAACTGTCCATCAACCAAAGCATTTATGGAATACTCATTAACAATCAAACTAATCAAAGAGATGCATTTCTCCGAGATATTACATAAATGGCTCAAAGAGACCAAGTAACATTCATTCTAAAAGCTTACACATTCAGTTGTAATGACAAAGAATACAGTTTCTCTATATAAATACCAGTAAAGGTGTAAAGCCACCAAGAAAATAACCTCCATTTAACTAAAGGATAATGGTGGCACAAGCGTAAATGAATCTGTCCTTGAATATTTTTAGCCTGGAAATTAGAAGAAAGCCCCTAACCATGAGATTAATCAATTTCTAAAGGAAGCTACCAGTTTACTCCACTGGGAGATTGATGAGTCCAAATCTAATATGCTTTCAGACTAATCACAACTTACTTGTGATCATGAAGGGTTCTAATTTCATAGCAATATCTTGCATCTTCTCAACAAACATGCCAAACCTTCAATTCTTAGTTATCCCACTGAGGGGAAACAGTTTACTTTGGGGGGACGGGACGGGACATGACACACAGAACATTTAGAAGAAAGAATTACTCTTAACTAGTCATTATCATGTTAAAGCTTAAAGTGGTCTTCATTACTAAATTTTATTTAACTTAGTTCAACCAATCTGACTTCAGTATCTAATAATAGTTATCACTTTGAATAGAAATGAAAATTCCTCTGTTAACCTCAAATAATCGTATCTTCCAACATTGAACCTCCAGAATAGTATGCACTTCAGTTTGTTGTTCGTCTAGAAAACAACATGATTCTTCTTAAGCACTGCTCGGATTTACCTACTGCTTTTAACTCTGTTTTGCAGGAGTCTATTGCATACGCGAAGGTCAGGCAGCTTTCCACTTTCTAATTCTTTAATGTTGTTATTTAAATGGCAATTTTGGATAGGTCAGGCAGCAAGCAGACTCTATTAGTAGCACTCAACATAATCCTAGAGACTAAAATGTGTTCACTGTTTCCCTATTTCATGTGAATTTCTGTTTTATAGTTCAGGTGATTGCTGACAGAATTACAGTGCTTCTGAGAACTTCTCTGCAATAGCCTCTGGATTTTCCTGCATTCTCCACTTCTCTCCTCCTCATTTCCCATGTACATTAAGGCACCAGCTAAAGACAATGCATCAGATCCAGGCTTCTTTATGTCCCATTATATGTGAAGATAAAGAAGACAAGGTGGCTTAATCTAGTATGCTCAGTGTAATTAAGAAAAAATAAACCACACAAAATAAGGTTTTGTATGTTGGAAAAAAAATTACCTTTTTATTTCTATTAAACTTCTGACTTACACTTCCACATTATTGCTTTGTTTCATGTGTGATGTCTATTGTCAAACAGTATCTGTGACTGATAAGCAGCCAAAATCTGGCTCTCTTATTCCCCTCTTAGATAATGTTTAAAGTTAACAGAACAGTCTGAGGTTATTTGGGAATCACTACCTGGTTTTGAGAAGCTGTGACATTTGAATACCAGATAACTGCTTTCCCATTTTACCTGAAAGACTTTTTCTTTTCCACAGAGTGCCTCATCAACAATGCACACATATCTCACAGTGATCTTACAAAAATGATGGTGCCCAGGCCTGCAACACATTTATTTTTCTTTCATTTGAACTTCCTGCTTTTGTTTACCTGCACACTGCTTATTTCTTTTATACGTCAAAATCTTGCATCTGTTGCAACAGTACCCTCCAGGCAGAGCTGAAGATTTTGTCACAAAAAGAAAACCAATGAGCGAAACAATAAAGATTTATCTCCTTAAGGTGCTAGAAGAAAGGAAACATTTGAATTTAAAAGTGATGCTTTTTATTAGCTACTATCTAGGGTCAGATGAAAATCTCAAGGGCTCCTCATACTTTCTTGCTATGTCCAATTCTTACAGTAAAACCATTAAGTTTGTCACAGCCAACACTGTGGATGTCAGCAACTCCAAATGACTGTACAGAGCCTGCAAATGCTGCTTTTGAAATTGGACAGACATAAGAGATGCTTTCCTCCTGAGAATGAACTTTATCCTATACCAAACAGAGCTATTAACAGACTGGAGTGACAGTAAGCCAGACACTCCCATCAGCAAGGCACTACCAGTAACATACCCAGTCATTTCCCAGTAAGACAAAAGCTATTAATGACTTGTATTTTCAACAGTATTATGCATATTTACAGTACCATTCTTTAATAAGCATAATTACTAGGTTGCCTATTTAGATAATAATTAATGCGCACAGCCAGTATCACAAAATTGCTCTATAGTGATGGAGATCCACTTCCAACCAGACTTTTAATGACAAACATGTCTACCACACTGTGAAAACATGTTCCTGCTGAGAACTGAAAATCCATAACTGAGTTTTAATGACATTCTATGATTTCCAGCAAGCAATATTGATAGAATTATCTATCAAGAGTAAATTATTCTATTTGAATATAATTTTATAACAGAAATGCCACAAATATAATTGTTTGTAAACTCAGGTTTATAAGTAAAGGGAAGTAGATAAAAAAGGCTAAGTCTGAAATACCAGTATAAGAAATATGAAAGAACTGAGAACTCATGAAATACTACAAATTAAAATCAGATAATAAAACAATCAGATACTAATAGTTTAGTTGCATCATATTCTGATAACGTACTGCTGTACTTACATCTTTTTCACTTATTACTGTAAGTAGATAGCTACATGGGTATTTACTATATTTGTGCAGTCCTGTTTTTTTTGCTTTTAATATGCCCTCCCCTGTCTCCTCAGGGATATAACCTGGACAAAAGAAGGAAACTTTTCAATTTTTGCTAGATGATGACAGCAGCTATACAGTGTGACTGAGAGGTGCATGCAGTTTGATGTAGTGAGAAATGAGATTTTTAGTGAAATTCTAGCTCACTGAAGTCAATGGGAGCTTTACCATTAGTTCCAGGGAAAGCAGAATGTTGTCCTTCGATTAAGTTATTAGCATTATTTTCTACAGCATGTTCTTTGTCCGTTAATGTACTTCCAATATTGTAGGTGCTTTAAGTTTCCTAACTTTACCTAGTATCACATGGCAGAAGTATTTATTTTGAGCATTGCCTCCACAATTTCATATATACCCTGTAAAACAGTTCTAGTTTTAAATGCAACTTATTCACTACATAGCTGTCAACAGCAATACTACCCAGGAGATTTAGAATAAAATGCATACCTGAAGGAAAATCCTTCCAATTCCACTTAACAGCTGAGGCTCTTGCTGTGGGTAATATTTGATGATGGTGTGATATGCATCTACAGCAAGCACATAGTCCTAAGGAGTGAAAAGAACATGACCAGGTATTTAAGCTCAGCATTCTTCAGCCTTTATGTCTCCTTTTTAAAGGCATATTCAAACGGAATTAAAGTAATTGCAACTTGTCAGTGGAACAGGATTTCTACTTATCATTACAGGCAGTAGGAACTGACTATATTGGTTATTTCTCAGTTATACTAGAACTGCAAACACAGGGGATCTTCCTCTTTTTCTCCCCCCCAAATGGATAACATTCTCTTTGTAGCTAAATGCCAAGAACAAAAAATCTGAACATTTACTCTTCATCTTAGGTTATGATTTAGGATGAAAGTTAAAAGCCTTCTGTGTGCCCAGGATCTCATGTTTCAAATATATGTATAATTTACATGGTTTAACAAACTATGCTCCAAAGTTTTGGGAACTGCTTGTGCACATGCTCTTAACTTCTGAAAAATATAATGTGACAGAAGCTGCAATTCATGCACATTTTCAGATGACAAACCAGCACTACTGCCAAGGGAAATGAGACTTTTTCTATTCTTTTACCCAAACCCTCTTCCCTTCTACCATACAGAATAAAAGGAAAAGGAGTAGATAATCTAAATAGAAAACTGATTTGGGCAAAACTAAGTGAGGAGTGGGCTGGTTCAGAACTCCAGAAAGCCTTGCAAGTGATCCTCCCCCTGCCGATACCTACATAAAAACCATAAACACCTCCTCCATAAATACCTGCATAAAGCAGCCACTTACTGGCAAGTGGCAGTTCTGAGATCTGTTCACTCAAGGTGCAGTGCAACAGCATCCTCCGGATAATGAGAAGTAACAGAAGATTAAACAAAATCATGGTCCCATTTCCCACATCAAAGAAATGTCCATGAGACTGGTTACAGCAGTGCAGCTCTTTTATGGTTAAATCACAGTAATTCAATGATCTGGGCAGTAAATGACTCTAAGAGCTAGACACATGGTCTTTGGCAGGAATACACAAAAATACTGCTCTGTACTAATCTGATACTTCCTGATAGTCCTGCCCTTCAGCTTAATACAAGAATTTGTGGTGGGTGTTGGGAAGCAAAAGACAACAAAGAATTTTTCATAACTGCACAGACATCTTGGGGTACTCTCTACCCTACTATTTTTCTTGGTCAAATTACAGTACCCATTTAACTTGTCCCTAATGTGATCACAGCTACTAGTAAAGGTCCTTTTTCTTCATCTCATGCTTAGTCTGAGGAGGTGTAACTGATTTCTTTTCCTGAGGGTGCACCTAAAAAGGCTGAACCCTTTTCTTAGGAGGGCCTGTTGCAACAGAAATGGGGTAATGGTTTTAAACTAAAAGAGGGTAGACTTAGACTTCACATAAGGAAGAACATTCCTACAGTGACAGTGGTGAAACACTGGCACAGGTTGTCCAGAGAGGTGGCATGTACCCCACCCATGGCAATGTTCAAGGCCAGGCTTAGATGTGGTTCTGAGCAACCTGATCTAGTTGAAGATGTCCCTGCTCATTGCAGGCGAGTTGGACTACATGACCTCTGGAGGTCCTTTCCAACCCAAACCATTCCATGACTACTTGATCCATGCACCAGGGTCAACATACTAATTGTTTCATACACACAAAAAATCAAGAGAAGTCTCTGGAGTCTAATCTGTATATGAGAGAAATTACATGTCCTATACTGCTACAGGCTGACTTAGAACAGTTCAAGATGTACTCTGTGTGACCTTTACTTGCAAACATGTATATTGCATGTTAACAGTTAACATTTTATCCCAACTCTAGTGTGTCATCCATGTTTATGATTATTATTGGTAATGGAAAAAGTTCAGAGCAGACAAGAGGCCATACATACAAAAAGAAAAATTATTTAAGTATGGATTTATTTAGCATCCAGAGGTCAAACGTGATGAAATTTACTAACAAAAATTTTTGTAAGTTTATGACTTATGAAAAGCCAGCTCTCACTAAAGGACTTCATTGATTATGGAGTCCTACACGTCAGGTAGGCATAAAAAAACTTGGAATAGGGACCCTCTGATCTGGCTCCTTAAAGGAGCCATGCTTGTATTAGCTATTAATATCTGAAAGAGTATCATTAATAAAATCTGATTGATCGTCTATGACTGCATTTTATCCCTTCCTATTATATAAAACTCTAGCTTTTATGCTTAGTGTCTTCTATTCTGTGGTCTAAAGCTGCCCCTTACCCAATGCTCAGTCTCCTGTACACTATAAGGCTTAGGCTACACAATATGAGGTATGGGGAACTTTACAGTCACATCCCCAAACTGATGTAGAACAAACCCCAGGAGATCATGCAGTTAAGCTGATGAAAAGCTCTTCTGTCAGCTTACAGTTTAGCATGAATTGACAGCAAAAAACTTTTGGCCAGATGCAGTTGCACAAGTGGGCACTGTCTGCACAATTACACCACCACAGGCTCCCTAGGCTATGTAGTAGCCAGCCTTGGCAGGAACAAGCACCCCAGTAATGTCTTAGGAGGCTCATGCTGTGGGAGTTTCATAGACTTGGCCTAGTCAGGCAAAGAAACCCTCCTCCCCTTTTGCATTCCCTGTCAAGTGATTATTCATCACCATGCATTATGAGTACAAGAGCATTCAAACCTTCTAAGATGTTAGAGTATAGGTGAAGCATGAAGAGCCTATGCACTGTACAGTGTGGATACAGCATCCTGTTTCCATATGACAGCACATAGTGTCTGTGCTTATCTATCTCATGCTTTGCAGTACCTACCACAGAAATGGGACTCCTTTGTTCCAGGATATGACAAGAGACTAAGTTACGTTTGTCCAAAGCAATCCCTAAGCACAGGCAAGGATGGCCCCAGGATGAAACTGTAAAACATTATCACAATATCCAGGCTCGCTTCTAAATACAACCTCATTTTGTAGTTACTCCAGGATCCCATGGTAAGTTTTATATGTATTTCTTCCTCCGCTCCACTATTATGGAAGCTACAGTACTTCTAGAGTATCCTATGTGTCATACAGAATGACACTATTCCATGGTAAGTTGTAAAACCATCTTATCTGAAAGTTCCTTCTGAAGGAGCATACAGTAAAGTATATGAGATTTGGTCTCATTTACTAAAGACTGTTTTAATTTTCATCTTTGCTAATGTGACATGGCACAAGAAGAACTGTTTGAGAGAATGATAAACAGGTGCCCTCCCAGAGAGGCAAAGTCTTGGCTGATACAAGTTGTGGTTGTGAGGAGTAAGACATTAAATACCGCCACTAAAGAACCCAATGAATACAGTTTGTGATCTGAAGACTTAAAGGTGGGGCTGATGCATTGTCACAATCTTTCATTTTCAAGATTATGAGCCTTCAGATTTTCCACACATTCATGCAAAAATGACTGAAATTATACAATTCAGTATGAGAGTTGGCCTCTTTGTTATGAAATTGTTTTATAATTCAGTATCTGTATTATCATGAAATTCAGAGCTAATATTAAATATTCTAATCCAAGGTAGTTCTAGTAAGCCATTGGATCTACCTGCACAAAAATGGCAAGTGGGGTTTGTTTTTCATTTAATGCACTGCAGTACAACTGTACTTTCCCCTTCATGCATTACACATTTTTATGTTTCCCTCACTACCACCTTAAGTACTTAAAATATTAACTGTGAGATATATAGAAATAAGCATAAATGACCATCAAGTGCAAATGCTGAGAGTAGGTTCAATAAACCCTAGGCTAAAAATCAGCTTTATTTATACAAAGTGCAGAGTTCACAGATACTATTTTTTTGGAAGAGAAGACATGGATAACTTATCCAGCCTCTCTATCTAGTGCACTTGTGGAAGGGTTATGAAAGCAGAGATTCACAGTGTTACGAATCCAAAGAGCAGTACTGCAGCACA
The DNA here is from genome assembly GCF_033783945.1 of Neopsephotus bourkii. Classification (NCBI taxonomy): domain Eukaryota; kingdom Metazoa; phylum Chordata; class Aves; order Psittaciformes; family Psittacidae; genus Neopsephotus; species Neopsephotus bourkii. The sequence goes on along the minus strand of NW_026901402.1, from coordinate 3,153,563 downwards.
GTTAGGCAAAAGACATGATGATTCATGCAGTTTTTCCCCTTTAAATCACAGTTCTTCGTCATCCCTTGCATCACTAATACAAGCTGTTACCTCCTTCCTTGTACAGTTTTAACTGCATTATACCTAAACGAAAACAAATTCTAATGCTTTTGTTTTTATGAAAGGCAAGTTCTGAAAAAGTTAAGACAACACCGAAAAAAAAAAGTGCCTTTAATTAAGGTTAATTTAATTAAGCTTAATTGGTTACCTCCAAAACAGTATACCCCTCCTCATTAACTTAATGAGATATTTAGCTATGAAGCTAATGAGGCCATATTTAAAAGACAAAAATCATTGTGCTACATAAACAGAATTCCTTGAGTCAGATAAGGAATACAGAAGAGATATGACAGGAAATAAACCTAATTAGAGTTGAGGATATCTGAAGTAGATTTAAATAGTCATAGACCCAACAGCTAATCAAAGTGTTTGGGTTTTATTTTTATTTTAAAGAGTCAACCCTAACAAGATTGCTCCCTATTAAATACCTCTGAAGTTTTCTGTGCAAAGAAAGAGGTTAGCAAAAGTAAGATAATAAGTTTTTCTATTTTTATAATGATGTCACGTAGTTTTACTTTAATAATTTATTATTATCAATCTACTAATAGCACAAGTTATTCCATTCAACTAATAGTATTCGGGGTTCAAATATGACCATATTGCAATATTGTAAAAGTTCACTAGATGGCAACAGATGGCGCTGACTTGTGGAATGAAATCTGTAGTGGTTTATTTTTCTTCTTCCTAAATTACATACACATGAAATACTTGAGTAAGAACAAATGCAGGTTTTAAAGTGTATTATACAATCGACAAAAAAAGTGGAATTGGTCAATTAATATAATTGTTCATTGGAGAATTAACAGACGTGTGTTTAAAAACTATTTGAAGAAACAGTTTTACACTGAGTAGTCTAGAAGGTGGAGAAGATGATTATGGCATTGCTGCATGTTCAAATGGTCTTAAAAGTATTAAATTTATAAACAACCCATATAATTATCTCACAAAGGATCTGTCACGTAAGTGGAAAAAGTAACTTCATGTACTACTCTGATTTTAACTGCAACCTGACTATGTCTCCTGATTTCAGCTCTAACAGTTATTTTTTCCTCCTCCTTATGAGCTGATGCAGTGCTGTGTTTTTGACTTTAGTCTGAGAACAATGCTCATAACACACCGATGTTTTAATTGTTGCTAAGTAATGTTTACCCCAATCAAGGACTTTTCAGTCTCTCATGCTCTGCCAGTGAAGAGGGACACAAGAAGCAAGGAGGAAGCAGGGCCAGGACACCTGACCCAAACTAGCCAGAGGGGTATTCCATACCCCAGCTCCTCATGCCCAGCATATAAATGGGGGGGAGTAACCTGGAAGGGCAGATCACTGCTCAGGTCGGGCTGGATATCAGTCAGTGGGTGGTGAGCAGCTGTATTTTGCATCCTTTGTGTTTACTGTTTTTTTCCCTTTCCCCTTTTAGTTTTATATTCTTTCCCCTTGTTATTTCCCCTACCATTATTATTATTAGTAGTAGTAGTTTTATATAATACTGTAGTTATTGGATTGTTCTTAACCCGTGAGGTTTACATTCTTTTGATTCTCCTCCCCATCATGCCCAGAGAGGACTGGAAGGTGGAAGGGGTGAGAGAGTTGCTGCACGGTTCTGAGTTACCAGCTGGACTTAAACCATGACACAACGTTTGGAAAATCTTTCTTAAAACCTTTAGTACTCCATATAGGGATATTTCTGAAAACTGAGACATTTGCATGGCCAATGCACTGAAATGCAAATTTCAGATGAAAGTAATCATGGTTTAATATGTGGTTGTGGGTCACCTGGAAGTTATTGTTTAACCATAAACCTCTTAACAGCTGCCTGACAGGCTCTAAATACAACCGCCCTTAAGAAGTACCTGGGCTGCAGTATTTCTGGAGTACCATTTCCAAAATGGTGATAATCAGTATTCACAAATATTATTCCATCACTAGAAGAAAATAACAATAATGGGACCAAACCAGAAAAAAAAAGAACTATGCATGCACATGGATTTGTGTGTACACAAGAAGAAAAACACTGAAAGTGTTAAAAACAATTCACAGCCAAAGTGAAATTCTTAAGAGAGAGTAAAAAAAAACAACTAACAAACCCCAAACAAAAACAATATTACCAGCATTTTCTTATTTCTACCTTCTACTTTGTTTGGCGTGGAAACTCCTGCTTTTCTGTACTTGGGTTTTTGAAAACCAAAGTTCCTTAAAAAAAACCCTATGTCAAGTACCTACTTCAAAACTCAAACGTTGACTAGCTCTTAAAAACAACTCCTGTTTTAATGGACAATTATTTCTATTCCAGACAGAAATGTCTTCATCACAGTATCATTATGAATACCTATCTTTTGTTTTCTGTAATTCCCATAAAAAGGATATTCCATTTCATGCCAAGCAGTATTTGGGTAACTGGATCTCTTCTAAACAATGTATGCTTTCTGAGGTACTGTATTATTAAGAATGGAGCCACATTTGGGAAGAAGCTCAGTAAACATCAGAGAGTCAGATCTGGCATGACCTTGGGCAACCAAAGATCAGGAAGCAAGGACTGCAAATCTTGGCCTGTGAAGATTATACTGCTGACAGCTTTGCTCTGAGGCTGCTGCTGCTAATTGATTTGTGAAATACAGTTAAGCTAACAGCAGTATACTGCAAGAATGGTGGTTTCCCTGTTTCCCTGACCATGAGGTGAACAGCAGTTGTTTTATTTCTGCTTTCTGAATACAAGGAGAAGCTAAGAGTGTTGCACCAAATGCAGTAGGATTGGTTGAAAAAGTAAGAAGGTATCAAGGGAAAAAAAACACAATAGTGGAAGCTAGTTACTTCTGCTTTTATTCATTTCTCCTCTACCCATCCCCTCCTGTGACGATTTAAACTTGAAAGAAGGTACCTTACAACTGAGATAGGTTGACAAGGGAGGATGCATTTAGATATCCTGGATCTTCATCATATACAAAAGCTACAGTATTATTAATCCTCAAAACAGAGCAACATTCCTAGTGCAGTTTGAAAAAGACACAGCACATAATTGCTTTTAATTACAGCATTTAGTTAAGTGTTTGAAAAATCCAATTTAAAAATGCAAATTCTGTATTGTTATTGCATGTTCTCCAGGATGATTTGGGGAGAAATAACTACAGATATGTTCCCAAAGAACATTATTGCAAATAGTTATCTATTAAATAAGACATTATTAAGTCTAATTAATTCCTCACTAAGCAAAACCTTCACATACGGTCAGGCAGTCTTCCCTTACCTATGCACCAGTAATCATCTTGCAGTTTCTCTGACAATCTATTCTGGAATATACGGTACCTCTGCAGTTGCTGCCACCCACATACCTTCATCATTAGCAGACAGTTTGCCATGGAGTACATCACCCGGCCCAGACGTGACCTCCACAGCTGAACAGAGGCTGCAAAATAAGAGCAGCTTGTGAATTTGCACAAATAAATTAGAGGTTCTTTCTTGCCATCAATTATTGGTGCTGTGAATTACGATTTCGAAAGATCCCCCTCGTTAATACCGCTGGGATTTTGCCTAGAATTTGTAATTCTCGGTCAGCCTGCACCATCAGATAGAAGATTCTTCACCTCTCCAAGGGAACTGCTCAAGCAGCTCTGGGTACCATACACGATTGCAACAATGCAGAGCAATAGACAGCTCAGCTTTGAGCTCAGGCCAAATATTAAACACCAAAAGAAGCCACACATTTTCCAGTATCAGAACAAAAGGTGCATGAAAAGATTCAAGCGATAATGAGCATCAGTTTAAAAACATGTAATCTATGGCATTAAATGGGATAAAAATAAAAAAAAATCAAACACAGTTAAAATGCTATTTCAAAGCCAAACCATGCAGGATGAGAACTGAGTCTGTGACTGTTTGTGCTTGCCTCTGGCTTAGAGAAACGCTACAAAAAATCTGCCAAGCCTGTCTGCTTTCCCCACGCTCCTGGAGCTTGAAGGCATTAAAAGCAGCAGCAGCAGATTTCCCTCTCTTGCTATGCAGACATACTCCTAAGGCTGGAAGAAAATGGTTCACACAGATGCTATTTTCTCTTGTGTTACAGCACCACAGATCAATGCTAGAAATACTCCTCTAATCCTCAAAAATAAACATTAGGGTTATTAATTTAGTTAATTTGGAAAATGAATGTATCTCAGTCAATCAGCTGTCAAGGTCACTGTAATGATTCGAAAGGAGGGGAGGAAGGGAGAAGAGACTATTTCAATGAGATTGTGATAACTGAGACCACTCATTTGTATCAATAATGTAGTCTCTGCTGAAAGCATGGAGGATCACATAGATAATTCTTTCAACACACATAAATGCCATTACAAATAATAAGAGAGCTTGGTGAAATGCCTTCCTAAAAACTCCTTCAATCCTCTTACACAAAGAAACAAACACCCCCCCCCCCCCATGAATATTCCAAAATTACCTTTGCCAAAAGAAGGGCACAATGTGGGGCCCAAGACTGGACCCAGTATTTCACCCACCGTACTTAAAATCATTCATTACTCCTAGCTTTTGTTTCAGAAATTCCCCCTTGATCACATGTCATTACTGCTATTAAAGGAGAGGAAGCTGTAAACCATGAGCAAATATTTTATGATGTATTTCTGTTTTTTCTTTCTTGCACATAACCACATTCAGCTTTCTAGGAATTAAGTGAAAACAAATTAGGTGTGGATTCCTGCAGTGGAGACATCTAGATTTCCCATTAACAGTGGAATTACACCTGGGTTGGGGCAATCCCAGACACAGCTACAGGCTGGGCAGAGAAGAGATTCAGAGCAGCCCTGCAGAGAAGGACTTGGGGGTGCTGGTCGATGAGAAAATGAACATGAGCCAGCAGTGTGCGCTTGCAGCCCAGAAAGCCAACCGTATCCTGGGCTGCATCAAAAGGAGCATGACCAGCAGGTTGAAGGAGGTGATCCTGCCCCTCTACTCTGCTCTTGTGAGACCTCACTTGGAGTATTGTGTACAGTTCTGGTGTCCTCAACGTAAAAAGGACATGGATCTGTTGGAACAAGTCCAGAGGAGGGCCACGAGAATGATCAGGGGACTGGAGCACCTCCCATATGAAGACAGGCTGAGAAAGTTGGGGCTGTTCAGCCTGGAGAAGAGAAGGCTCCGTGGAGACCTCATAGCAGCCTTCCAGTATCTGAAGGGGGCATACAGAGATGCTGGGGATGGACTCTTCATTAGGGACTGTAGTGGTAGGACAAGGGATAATGGGTTAAAACTTAAACAGGGGAAGTTTAGATTGGATATAAGGAGGAAATTCTTTCCTGTTAGGGTGGTGAGGCACTGGAATGGGTTGCCCAGGGAAGTTGTGAATGCTCCATCCCTGGCAGTGTTCAAGTCCAGGTTGGACGAGGCCTTGGGTGATATGGTTTAGAGCGAGGTGCTCCTGCCCATGGCAGGGGGGTTGGAACTTGATGATCTTAAGGTCCTTTCCAACCCTAACTATTCTATGATTCTATGAATAGGATCAGCTATGGTTCTCAGAAAGGACCGCAAGACATATGGACCAGATGCCTTCAGTCTGTGCAATGAACTAAACATGAACCTGGTGTGGAAATTCTGTAGCCATGCAGGATGAAGCTTCTTAGCACTGGCAGAAAAGGGGTTAAAGAAAACCTGCAAAGCAGTAAACAAATAAAAAACCCAGCAGCGTATCATTGTATGTTACTGAGATGCCTGAAACCCACTGTGCAGGTCCAGGCAGTCACGCTTCCACTTCAAGCGCTTGTTTTCCCTTGTTATATATATCAAGGACTCCACACTGCCATTCATTTCAGTAGGAGCTCTGTGACGGAGAAGCTGCAAAACCAGCATCTTATGGAATGTGTTATCAGGCAAGTGGTGCAATGCTAAATCTCTGCTCATTGAAAAACTGGCAAATGAGGTGCTATGTTCCACACTAGAGGAAATGTACATGGTAAGTCACTTAGTACAGTACCTTCTTACACTAGTTATAAGGAAATCACAGGCTAAGCATAATCCCCATAATGAATTAAGGCTGTCTTCACATAAAGTTAATAAAGCTTGCTTCAGCTAGTCTCACATGAAAAAAAATAAATCCATTATCAGGTTTCTGGAGCTCCAAATGCAGCAAAGAAGTAGACAGGGAGCAGACCTGGCTGACTTCCACAGACAACAGCAGTCTACAGTCTCTGCAAAGGATGCACTGGCTTTTTGGCAGCCTTAAACCTACAGGCAGCTGCACAGCAGACATATGAAGATCCCTCCAAATTTTCAGCAGCATAGTCCCTTGGTAACTACTAGCTGCTGCTTTTCTATCTATGTCTCCTCCTGAGCTCATCACAGCTCTAAAGCAGCAGCAGAGAGGAAAGCAAGGAGCCAGAAACTCAGCAGCGAGTCAGACTGTAAGACACAGGATTATGACACAGCTAGGAAAAAGTCCTTGTACCTTAAAGGGGAATCAGTGTCTTGGTTTTATAGGAGTAAAACAGAAAAGAATGTGGTGATAGTAAGAACAGAAGTAACAGCAGAAAAGGGGTAACAGGGAAAAGTAAGCAAAAGAACAGAGACAAGAATAGTAGATACAAGGAGAGAAGAACAGAAACTCCTGGAGCACTGTAGAAAAATCTTTAGTATCTGACTATATCATTTTTCCTAACTCTTCTGAGTACTAAACATATTCATTTGACTATACTTGCACACTATGCCTTTATGATATATGCTGCTCACATGTGCATTCACCTGGGGTTTTTTTAGGACATACCTAGATTCGTGTATTAAGTCAAGTACAATAAGACATTAAAGCTGCTTTATATCCAGTTTGAAGACCACCCTTCCATACAGGCACTGTTTTGGGGAATTGTTTGTTATTATTTTTTTAACTCTGCTAACAACTCTACTTGGCCTCTTGTTATCTCAGCACCAGACTTTTGCTTCCCACAGGCTCTAGGTGAATGTTACCCTTGAAAGAAGTTGGTAAGATTCCTTAGACTGTTAGCTGAAACTGAAAGGGTTTTATTTTCTTGGTATGATGCTTTTAACTTGCTAGGTAGGCACTATGAGTGGTTCATATAACCCAGAATGTCACTTCTTGTCCAATTTTTTTATGCAGTAATGTATCCTCTACTATTGAAGCTAAATGACTTAGAACAGGAAAAAAAACCATAGTTGCATGTAAAATCATGAAAATGACAACATAGATTTGTATCATCTCTTATTCTAAAAAGTGACTTCGATGTTTCAAGGTTCTATTGTGCAGCTAGTGAGACTCAGCCATTGATGTAGCAGCATCCTAAGCCAGTGTAGCCCTTCAATGATGGGAGTTCAATTTAGAAGAAAAAACAATTCAAAAAAACCCCAGTGATTTCAGACATGAGGACCGAGAGGAGCCAGTCAGCCAAGGCTTAAGATAAAACATCCATCTAGCTGTGACATCAGTACACTTATATATTCATCCCTGAAGGATAGCAGCCGTGTTCTTTGTTTCTTCTAAATTGAGAAAAAAAGCTGCTATAGTGCACCAGTTTGATCAAGGGCAAAACTGTGAAATTAATTCCAGCAAATAAAAGTACAAGGTGTGTCATTTGAGAGGCTGAGTAGGCTATGAGATTCCAAAAATACTGTTTTTTAACAACTCTGGGTCAGTCTTGTGAAAACTTCTGGCATACTTAAGCAAGCAATAAAAACACACTGCCTGTGAAAAAAATGTTTCAAGAATACCTACCTTGTCTGTTCTCCTGTGTAATGTTAGTCATGCTTCCATCTTCAGCTAAGCCTTGTTCCAAATTTTCTAGTATCTGTAGTGAATTTTTTGACGTAATCGACATGAGTTTAAACAGCACTATACATTTAATGCAAATTATCTACAATTGACAGTCTATATGCAAACCAATTCAGGCAGGAATGCTTCACCTAGGTATAGTTCCAAATTACTATTACCATAGCTAGATCAATTGCACAAAGTAAGAAAGCCATTGTATAGGAGAAGGATGTTAGAGCTGAGGTTGATGATACTAACAGAACATTGAATGTCAGCACACTCTAGGGACACACATTTTGTTAAGCAAAACATGAAACATGGTGCTTCACCAGAGAATGAATGTTAATGCCCACAGAGAAAGTCAATCTGATTTTTCTTAGAAAGCCATTGCCTCTTGATTCCCCCACGCCAAGCAGAGGCTCTAGTTTAGTCCTTCTTAATGAATAACTCCTCTTAGTTCTTACTGCAATTTCCTTCTCAAAGCTTGTGTTTTATTACTTCCTTTTATCTAGTATAGATTTTAAATCATGTAAATTGTTGAGTGAACGAAACATTTGTTGTTTTATTGGAAGAACAAAAATGTATACTTAATGAAGCTTGTGTCTTAAGCACTTTAAAATTTGTATGTAAGATTCCATTTGAAATGCAAGTTGACTTTCCTTTTTTTTTTTTTTTAAATTCCATTACAGTTTCTCCAAATTTGTTTTCTGATTCCCACAAATCACCCCACTTTTCCTGTTACAGATTTATAACTTGGTTGTAGAACAATGCTTGAGATATCCTTGAAGAAACCCATTAAGGCCACTTACTCTTTCATCAGCCGCTGTGGTTAGCTGATGAGGGAAATACAAGGCTGCTTCTTCCAGGGACTGAGTGCACTTCCAGATACAGAGCTCTCAGCTTCTTGTCAGTGTAAGAAGTTATTTCTTACACCAGCCAAACATCCAAATTGTGCTCAGAGCTTTGTAAGCAAACATTTAAAAAAACACAGGAAATCCTCCAAAGCAAAGATACATAGAATTAACCTGGGCTCAGCCAGCCATGTTGGTGCCTTTTACAGCCAATGAAGAGCAATTGGTACCTCCAGGAAGCCAGTTCATGTCACCCATTTTAGTCATCTTAAGGTGGAAGGAATTACTCTACAAGATACCAAGCTCTTGTCACAGATGAGAGTGAAAGCATGAAGTTAGGTGCCATAAATTTAGCTAGAAGGAACTTAAGAACATTGAGAGACACATGATGAAATGACAGCAGTTACACATGCCAGCTGAGCCAGGGTAATTTTCCCAGTAAGAATTGTTAGCCCATGACAAATACAAGGCAATATGATTTAGTGTGAACCTTGTTCACAGAGGGCTAGGCTACATTGCCTTACCTCAGATTTTGAGAGGCTATAAGCGTACACCAGTAGATACTGCAGCTTAGTTGATAGGTGGCAATTTATAAGACCACAGTGGCACACACCTGCAAGACTGAATCTCAGTCCCAGTTTCAAAAGCAGTGTAGCCACTTTTAAATCACTTAGAAACCAAAAGCACTACATTTCAGTGTTAATGCTTAGTGTATAATGAGTCACCTTCTCAGACAAAAAAACCCATTCTGCTTTCCGACAAACCAAAACCACCTTATTGTCTGTTTCCTGTCCAGTCTAAACCAAACGATCTTCCCCTGGAAAATCATTTCTCTTCCATGGGAAAACATCTAGTGATCACTTCCTATTCTCAGTAAGGCTTGAAGTTCTTGCTCTTGAAATGGGCTAAACACAATGAGGTATCTTCATCAAAAGACATACTGTACCATTTAAAAAGACATATTTATCTTAAAACGTGCTCACTAACATCAAAAAAGGAAGAATTAGATATTAGTATAAAATTAGAGTATTACATTAACCATTCTGTGACATTATTTGGATATATCTAGCCATCACCTCAAGCTCAATGTAATTAAAACAGAACTCGGTGCTGATTTCAGGCTAATTGTTCTATTCCCTAGGTTGATCTCCTCTTGCCCTTCCTAAGTATAGGAACATCATCTGCAGATTTTCAGCGTTTGGGCATTTCACCAGTTTTCCAAATATTGCTTAATAATAACATTAATGATTCAGGTAGCTCCTCAGTGTAAGCTATGTCGGTCAGTTGACATGAAATACATTAATTTTAGCAAATCCCCTCATCCTAATTTTCTACAGAGGCAAACTCTTTATTCTAGCAGTATCACACGGCATAGCTCTAAACATCTTTGTTCAGTTACAAAGAGAAATGATTAAACACGTCTATAATTTACTTTAAATATCAGTTTTACGTGTAGCCTAGGTTTTTTCTTGTTTTGAGTACTGGAAGTACACACTCATTAGTTTCATCAGCTAGTATTACTTCATCGAGTCTTCTGCTTCATTCCTTATCAATCACCTGTATGCTTTAATTACTAACCTATGCATACCACTATTTTCTCTCCTAGTTTCCTATCCTTACATATCTCTCTTCAATGCTTTACTTCTTCCACAGCTTTTCACCAGCATTAGCTTCTTACTCAAAATAACCCATTCTGGTGCTTCTGGAGTTGCAGCTTTTGGGTACTCAGACTGGTGCAGGATCATCATTTCTACAAACTCATCAACCAACACATCAGGACAAATACCCCCTAGACTGAAGTAAAGTATAAGAAACAGAGTACTTAAGTGACCTTAGTTACTGAGCCAGAACTGGAAGTTGAATAAAAATTAAAACCCAAACAAATCAGTAGCTAAGACACTCAAAATTTCATCAATCTGTAAATAAATCAGAAGTCCAGGAGATACGAAGAGCATCTATGCAAGGGCCAGGGAAGAACATAACTACTCACTAAGGAGAACAGTGCAAATATACAGGAGTGGCTGATGGCGAAATGGCACAAAGTGTTTTTGAAGTTTTGCAGAGGTAACTCTTGTGGAGGCTTTTTAAGAAGCAAGAGTGTTAAACCACTTGCCACTGCTTAACCCAGCTGACACAACTGCCCAGTATGTCTCTGCCACTTGAAGGGTTAAGCTTAAAAAGGGAAATAGCTTCACTATGAGATGTGCACATTTCTAGGAGCTTTCCCTCACTCACCTAGGCACAGACAATGGCGGAGTTAAGATGAAGCCTGATTGTTGCTCTTTCCACATTTTGGTCTCCAGGTAGGTGTTTATTGGCATGTCCTCAGCATTATGAGCTCTAAAGTCATCATGCCTATGTTTTTAAATGAATACTTAAAAAGAACAAACCATTCTGTGATTTAAATTACTATTGGTACTCTTACTGATTGTCTGTTTTGAAGCCATTTACTTCAAGGCAAACTTATAAGGTCAATAGCTCATTGTGGCAATTCATGTTGGGAAGATCAGCAGTAACAGAGGGAGTAACAATTTCACTGAATTCCTCCCCCAGGTTGTAATATGCATTTGGCACTACAGGTTTTTTCTTTCGCAAATGTTGTACCTATGGAAAGAGATATAAAACACCCAACCAGATCTTAATTACAAATTTACAGGAATACTGAAAAAGATAAACCCATTATTACCTGTACAGGGAAAAGGAAAATTATGTTTTTGCACTCAACCACTAATCCTGCTTCAGGTACCAGAAATACGTAAGTAGATGGGGGCAGAAGAGAATGAATTACCAAAATAGGGACAAAGTAAATACAGTTAGGTCTTTGAGTGGCTAATCCAATGCTGACAAGTGTCTGTAGAACGAATACAACAAAAAGCAAAAGAGAAATTTACCAGGTTAAAAGGAATTGTCAGACAGGGAAAGAAAACTCCACAATAACATTAAGGAAGAGAAATGAAACAGAAAGACAAATTTTCTTATGATAAGAATGCATTAGCATTAGTCTTGTACAGCCTCCCAGGGGACGTGGCCTCAGCTCCATAGGGTGGCTCATTAAAAACTAGAAAACAACCTTGTGTTGCAGAGAGACAGACTAGGTGAGCTAATAGGTCTTTTCTCTCTTCCAGCTTCTATGACTCCAAGATCATCTCATTTACATAATGACTACTCTTATACCCTTCTGTAAATACGGATGACCAAAGATTATTTTTCCCTTTCTAAAATAAGGAAGTAAAACACCAGAGGCTTTTGGTTGAAAGCGCCCCAATTAATTCTGTTATAACCTCAATGGTTCCCAAGTGTCATATACAACTATTAAGACTAATGAGTGTAGACCCTTTATGTTATTTTCCTGGTTATACCATAGGTTTTCATAAGTATTCTAAACTTTATTATTGAACATTCCAGGTAAAATCATGATTATTAGACAAATAGCATTCTGTGCAAAAATCAAAACATAGCTATACAACATTTTCTGTCAGCCAATCATAACCCCAAATGGTTAAATTATCACCAATTTACAATTCTCTCTTAAAACTGTCCTTCTTCACATTCTAGTTTCTACAGCTGTCTTTAAATTGCTTTAAAAGAGCATGTATTTAATTGAATGCAAACAGACAAAGTAATCTGCAGTGAGATGCCTAGAATAACTGATCAGAAATATTCCCTTGAGAAGGATGGTATGTTTTATTTGTTCGACTGTAGTTTTCTATGTACTGTACTTTAAAAAGGAGCATCCACTAGCACAGACAATAGCTTGCCCTGGCTACTGGATCCTGGCTGTAGTGGAAGCTGTCAGAAGCAAAGGGAGCTGGTTCTTTCTGTCCACAACTGAACACACTAACCTGAAAGAAACTTTGGAAACTCAGACACAGGAAGGCAGAGAGAAAGGGATGGCATCCCACGAACCAACAGCAAGTGAAGAGAACAGGACAATCCTTGGAAGAGCTAATGAAAAACGTTCAGCCAGCCTCAAAGACACCCTCAAGGACACCAGGGATCACAGAGAACTTGCAGTGACCTAGGCCACTAGCAGCTGATGGAGTGAGAATACGAGTAAACAGACCTGTTCAACAACTCATCAGGAAGGGGAATATGTATATATTAATTTGTAAATGTCCTTTTGTCTATTTCATCTTCTCCAGCACATCCTGTTTTCTTTATTTCAACAAATAATCAGCCCAGTTCATGTTAAAAATAAAATAAAAAATCTTGTATTATAATTTAAAAACTTCCTTAGTACACTGGGTATGTTCTAAGGTTGTGCACTTAAGGAAAAGAGTGCAGACAAAGCCACCTCAAGGTTGCAGATGACTTAAAGGTCTTGCAAACGGGAATGGGGCAGTTAATTTCCTCTTTTTTCATTCCTTTATCTAAGTTTCATTTAAGTTTATGGAATCTAGTGGCCCGTGCATGACTGAAGGGAGACAATGCAGCACTTGGTACAGGCTGCATAAAACCAAGATGTGAAATGGCTGATCTGCTGCAGACCAGGACAGGCAAATGTCAGCAGGAGTACTGGAGACCTGTAATGAGTGGAGTCCCTCAGGGATCAGTTTTGGGACCAGTCTTGTTTAACATCTTCGTCGCTGACATGGACAGTGGGATTGAGTGCGCCCTCAGCAAGTTTGCCGATGACACCAAGCTGTGTGGTTCGGCTGATACACTGGAAGGAAGGAACGCCATCCAGAGGGACCTTGACACGCTTGTGAGGTGGGCTGATGCCAACCTCATGAAGTTTAACCATGACAAGTGCAAGGCCCTACACCTGGGATGGAGCAATCCCAGACACAGCTACAGGCTGGGCAGAGAGGAGATTCAGAGCAGCCCTGCAGAGAAGGACTTGGGGGTGCTGGTCGATGAGAATATGAACATGAGCCAGCAGTGTGTGCTCACAGCCCAGAAAGCCAAGTGTATACCGGGCTGCATCAAAAGGAGCGTGACCAGCGGGTCAAAGGAGGTGATCCTGCCCCTTTATTCTGCTCTCGTGAGACCTCACTTGGAGTATTGCATGCAGTTCTGGTGTCCTCAACATAAAAAGGACACGGAACTGTTGGAACAAGTCTAGAGGAGGGCCACGAGAATGATCAGGGGACAGGAGCACCTCCTGTATGAAGACAGGCTGAGAAAGTTGGGGCTGTTCAGCCTGGAGAAGAGAAGGCTCCGTGGAGACCTCATAGCAGCCTTCCAGTATCTGAAGGGGGCCTATAGAGATGCTGGGGATGGACTCTTCATTAGGGACTGTAGTGATAGGACAAGGGGTGATGGGTTAAAACTTGAACAGGGGAAGTTTAGATTGGATAAGGAGGAAATTCTTTCCTGTTAGGGTGGTGAGACACTGGAATAGGTTGCCCAAGGAGGTTGTGAATGCTCCATCCCTGGCAGTGTTCAAGGCCGGGCTGAACAAGGCCTTGGGTGATATGGCAGGGGGCTGGAACTTGATGATGTTAAGGTCATTTCCAACCCTAACTATGCTATGATTCTATGATTCTATTCTATGATTCTACTGTGAAACCCTGCAGCAGAGTATGCCATTTCCTGGAAGAAAAAAATACTTTAAATTGAGGACAACTGTTTCTGAAGGCAAAGGCTGCACAGCACAATCTGCCAGTAGTATTATTAGATGGTCATGAACAGGTGACAACATTCATAAAATGCTAAGAAGTAGCACTTCTTGTCCAAATTAAATACAACTCTATAAAAAATGTCACACTCATCTCTTGCTACCTAAACCTTTAATCTTTTCACCTCATAATACAAAGAAATCTTTCGGTTTTTTTTACTATAAACATTTGATTATCCTAGTAACTACTGTGATAGAAGCAAGTTGATTTTATACGCTTAAGACCGTTACAACTATACGACTGTCAATTATCAAATCCCTTCACTTTTCTTATCCAAGTTACTTTCAGGAGCAAATACAGGACAATTGCAGGGAAGACTGAAAATAAAAATAAATCATGTATTTGTCTTTCTGGTTTTGAACTTTTAAGTGTTACAGATAGAACAATAATGCTGCATTTCTTCTAGAGTTTACCTCATTGTAACATTCAAAGCCACTGTTGAGTTTGACAATTCAGAAAAGATTTCAGAAAAAAAACGTTTAGGTGTGAATGCTTAACAAAAAGGGTAGTGGGTTTAGTGGATAAGGTTAGTGCTTATAACACCATCACTCCAATTTCAGCACTAACAAGCCCCATGTTGAAATTCACACCAAAATTTTGTATTATAGCACTTGACAAACCGAAACAAAACAAACCAGCCTGCAGAACAAACCTCAGCAGGTTGTATTTATATTTCCAAATGACTGTTGTTTCCAAAACCAGATATTCAAACTATTTCTGAAGGATCAAGATCATTAACAACTGTGTTTTGAGCTAGCTGGACACACCTCAGTAAGGCAATAAAGCTCTCTACTTGCCCTTACACAATCTGCTTAGTGTCCTCCATGCTTTGTCTGGCAAAAGCACAAAAGCAAGAGAACTGTTTTGTCCACCGTTCACTCATTTTAGTCAGAGCTACCACAGAAAAGAGACTGTATCCTAAAATTGAAGCGACAATTACTTCTCTTAGTGAGCTCCTTATTTGTATCAAGATGGCATAAAAAATTTCGTTCTTGAAACTTAATGTTCTTTACCAGGACAATAAAATATATTTCTTAAACCTTAAGAAATGTTAGTGCATAGAGAAGCTGTTACCTTGGTGCAGGTTATCTTCATACTATGCAGTCTGTCAAGTGATTCCTGCGGATTACCTAGGTACTGAGGAAGCTCGGCATGTAAAATTCGCATGGAGAAAGGAACCATGGAACCTAAAAACATAATTAATTTTATTAAATGTGATCGCTATAGTGATCAGTTTATGATTTGCCTACGTTATACATGGTATTTTGTACTAGTGTGTATAACACAAAGTTCATTTAATCTTCATATCTTTTTATTCTCCTAATGAAAGATATGGAAAATTAAAAAAGCAGCAAACTTCTTCTCAGCTATAATGTGACATATTGTAAAATGTTTTCAATAGGTAAACACAAACGTAACGACAATCAACAAGGCAAGAAAAAGGTGCACCTAATTCAAATTTTCAAAACCAAGCTGCACACAGAAGTACGTTTCATTAAAGATTTTTATAAACTAATTAAATCAAAGGATTAAAACAACAGAAGTTTACGCAGGTTGCAGCTACAACATTAGTCCTAACTTTTATAATTCTGCATATTTTACAATCAATGCAGAAGAAATAAAATTACACTGCTGGTCTTAAAAGCATGTTTGCAAAAAAGTTATATAACTGGGGCATGAAAAACCACATCTATGTAAACCTTTTCCATATAAAGCTGATATGAAGGGCCCCTATACTACAGAAGAAAAAACAACAACCAAACAGAAATCAACATAAGTCAAAAGAAATAAAACATAAAAACAGTACAATGGAGAAAAATACTACTACTATAATAGACACATATAACAATATATCAAGTCCTCTGGTAACTTAAAATACATTACAAAATATTTTGTTTTGTTTTTCTACAAATATCATAGCTTTGTGTCCATTATGGTGCGCAGAGAATCCTCCATTGCTCTAACGATGACTTTTAGTCTGAGTTTTACTCCATCAATGTTAGCTCTTCCATGAAGAGTTACCAGATTATACTGTGAGACTTACTCTTCATAAAGATGACGTATTTTTTGTATCTTCTCGCTTATTGAAAACATCAAAGAACAGGGAAAGAATTTTAAGCAGTATTTGGGGAGATAAAGAAATACCTTCCTTTTCATGTTAGTTTACTTCCATCTTTAGTATAGTATTTACCAAAGACCAAATCCTCTAGGTTTATGAGCATCCTGACTGATTTCAAGGGCAGTTTTCAGGAGCTTCAGAGAATCCTAGTGTATGCAACATCCTGCTTTCAGACAACTGCGTATCCTGATACACAGACAATACTACTGAACATAAACTAAATGCTACCATCAAGAACGAATCAGAGGTAGCATAATTGCGGAAACAGGCCTTGCTGCAGTCCCAATATTTCAATATATTTGCTCACTTCAGACATATTCTAAACGGATTTCCCTCTCAAGCCACCTCTTAGAATCAAGCCACCTCTTAGAATCAGAATGGTTGGAAGGGACCTGAAAGATCACCTAGTTTCAGTCCCCCTGCCATTGGCAAGGACACTTTCCACTAGACTAGGTTGCTCAAAGCCCCATTCAACCTGGCCTCTTGCCCCATCTTTTCCCAAAAATAGGACTCAGAAGCTTTTTAGAAAGACTTCTGCACCTGTTTTTAACAGGCTTGCATATCAAAGATGTAAATGCTATATACAATGAGTCACTGCTTCTAGACATTTTTTAAAGGTTCACAAAATTTTAATCACAGAACTTACTAATTAAGACCTGCAGAGTAAGTCCCTTATATCTACATAAGTTCTCTTTTGCCACTGCAAACTGTTCCCCATGGCTTATATGACTGCTGTGTTTCTGTAACAGATGTACAGAGGAGTTTCATGCATCATCATAAGTGGAACAGGGATTAAGAAAACAAAACTACCTTTAAAAATCTAGTAAGAGAAGCATGAAAAGTTACTTAACCAGTAATAAGAGATGTGAAATGCTTTATGTATGTATCTTGACACATGCTACTTATGTACCTAGTATGACTCAAGTGAAGATGCACAGTCAGAGTGCGAGGAGTGAACAACAATTAAAAGGAACATGTAAATAATACAAGAGTAATTCCATACCACACCACTGCAAAAAATTGCTTTGCAGGCACATTGCGAAGTTAAGAACCTGTACTGCAAACTTACAGAAGCAAATGTGACCTGCAGCTGGTTCCACCTCTACAGCCCCTCTGGTGACCACGTTCGAACTCCACCTTTCATTAGTCATCTTGCAAAAAAATTTAAGCAGTGCCTAAAATCAGCTGGTTTGGTACTGTTCTTTTGGAGAACATAGCCTTAATTTACTGCTAACCCATGAACCACGCACCTACTGCTGCACTCAAGAGGATTTCTAAAGCAAAGGCAAAAAGAGGAAAACTTTTGTCCATAAGCAAAGCTTTGAAATATCTGAAATATAGCACAAAAGTAACCTAAAGATTTAACAGCATTTTTGCTAAAGACTGTGTTCTAATATTTTCAACTCTGAACAAGTTTGTATCATTACATTCTCTTGTAAAATGCAGCAAAAGGTCAACTCAAGAAATACTCATACAGAAACCCTGAATTGGTAAGAGAACAGCTCAGTGTACAGATAGATGCGTATTTAATGGAGCACAGATGAAACATCTTACATTATCAATTTTAATTAAACTGATTTGTAAAATGCTTTTGGGGATTCCATTTTTGAAATTACTGATCTTACATATTGCTGAATGAAGCCACACTATTATAATCCATTTGAGGGGAAAGAATAATCCATTACCAATCTACACTGTCATAAGTGGTATCAGAGGATGTCGGAATTATGAATACAACTGCAGGCTAACTTAGACTCCGTGAAAATCTGATTTATGTGCTATCGCGACTAAGATCTTAGATGTAAAGCATTCAGAACTGTGCTACTTCAAAAGTTACTTTATTAACACATTATTTCTCAACCACTTAGTATTTCCTTCATACCATGTGACCAAAATGCATTCCAGTGTGATCCTAAGCAAGTACATCAAGTGTGATGACAGATGTATCACACAAAACCAGAAGAAAGCTGGCCCATGGTGTAAGGGTAGTCAGTGTAGTGACTTTTCAAACCAGAAATTATATTAATATTTCACACAGGATGATCTAAAACTCTAGCATCTGTTTCTTCTCTTTCCTTTTGAAATTCATGACAAAATTAGTATCCTGCAAGAAATTTTACTGTAAGCATCCAGTATATCCATCCATTAAATTTCTGTTACTTACTGCTTACTAAACAGGCTGCTAACTTTACTTAAAACCTCAGAAACACCAACTATTTCTGCCTTCTTCCTCAGTTTCCTTGTAATCCTTCTGAATAGCAGCAGTTTTTTGTTAAGGGAGCACAAAATGGTACATGTGGTATCACAAAAGCATGCTAACTGAGGAAAATGGAAGAGAATGGAAAAAGTGGAAAAGAATTAAAATAAAAAAATGGAAAAGCTTTTACCACTGGTAAGGCTGTCTTACCACTTCACGTAAACAGTATTTTGTAACAAGTCAAATCAGATGAGCAAATTGCTCATAAGAAAACTGCAGCACTTATCCAAGCCACTCATCCAAACGTATTCCTTACATACTGGTTTTAAAAAGGGAAAGAAACTTTGTGATTTTTAGTTAAGTACATTTTCCCGTAAGTAAACTTCTTTTTAGTTAAGTGTTATGAGGTATGGATAATATATCTAATTCAGTTCCTACATTAATAAACAGATTTTCTGGTGCTACTTGAAGTGCTAATACAATTTAGGTAACACTTCTCAGGAAGAAATACATGGCAGTAATAGAAAACACATGTAAAGGTACCTGTTTGCCAAAATATTAACCCCTGGTTAACAGCTGGGTAACAACTGACGACACCCACTCCCCGAGTTCTCTACTACTGTACTGCCTCCAGTAGACAAAACTCACATCTATGGTTTTCTCAATCTAAGAAAATGGAACAATGATCTCTGAATTTGTCTGAAATAGAATTTGTCAAGAAAGGGCCTGACAGAAGCAAAAGCAAGTTACCAAAAATCTTTCCACAGGGTGGATGGTTATGAAACCTTGTTCTCAGAGGACCCAGCAAAGTGACCTGTGCGTGCACCATGATGGAAAAGAACACTGTGAGCACATCAGGTTTGAAATGTGGCCCTGCAGAGAGCTTCATGGGGTGAATGGGAGATGAAAAAGGGAAAGGCAAACCACAATATGACTCGTGTGAATCTTCAAAGCTACATCAGTTCACAGATAAAAAGGTAAAAGGTAAAAATTAGAGAATTACGGAAAGTGCTTGGAACAGTTAACTCTGAGCTCAGAAAGGATTTTGCTCTAAATAACAGGACACACATTTGCTGTTCTATGACATCACAGTATCATGTTGTATCAGAGGCACATCACAGGCTTTTTCAGCTGAAAGAACAACAGTGCAGAGGAGCGCATCCCTGTTGCTAAAAATATAACAGAAAAAGGATTTGCACGCAAATTTACAAAAGCACCTCTTCCACACTGTCTTGCAAGACAGAAGTTTAGCCTTCTGATAAGTACTCCTTACATTGCCTAGGTTAAGAAGAAAACAATTGGGAAGAGGTAAATAACATTTGCTGATGACTCCAGTAAATCAATAATAATAGTGTTATGAAGGTCTGAAAAGCAGGCTGTAGAATTCACAGTACACAATTTCATTAAAAACCAGATTAACAACAGGAATAAAGCCCCTATACTTGCCTCAATAAACACAGTTACACTGGGAGGGGTGGAAGAAGAAGACAACAAAAAAACTCCCCAAACCCAAGAAAGCAAGATTGACTACATGCACACTAAGCTGTAACAGAGATATAAGTGCTGCTGCTTTGATTGACATTATATTTTCTGGAAGGTTTCACCTACTTGCTTACTACTACGCCACACATTTAAGACACACAGCGTAACACGTATTTCTTTGCAACAGGTTCCTATACAAGTAGGTATATAATTTCCTGTAATATACCACTAGGGATAAAGGAATTTTATATAAACACTGGATTTTGGCATGTGTTCCCTTTGGCAAACCTGTTTGGAATCAAACCTACATCCTCCATTATATTTCACTCGGTATTGAATTTAGGAAGGCAACATGTCGAGCAGCATATCCTGTAATTAAAATGTTTACTTAAGAACACAGGAAAATGGATTTTGCTCTCTACTTCATATTTAGATTTCTAAAGATGCAATGCCCTCTGACATGGGAAAACCATGTCAACTAAACTTAGACGATTTCAACAACAGGCAGTACCCTACAATTACTGTTCTGTATTGAAATTTTAAGTTAAATAAGTCTTATTCTAGCTTGTTATTTTACAGTTGACCTCTGTTGCTCCTCTTTAGGGGTTTCATAATAATGTTATTTATAAAAAATTCATAATGGAAAAATGGTTTAAGACAATTCTTTTCTTCGCTATCATTTCTAAACACAGTGGGTAACTTTTTCCAAAGAATATGACTTTTGATTGTAACTTTGGCATGAATTAATCTCATTCATATATATATATATATATATTATCAGCATACAAAAGGCAAAACTAAAGTGAAAAAGGTGTGCTGAAAGGAAAATGGATACTCCAAAAGTATGGGAACAGATGGAATAGATAGTAAGATCAGGTAGAATTTTCTAAGACCACAGATTTCAGTTTCTATATCTTTATGAACAGCTGCACATTTTCATAACTGTCATAACATAAACATCACCTCATGTCAATCAAATTCAAACTGCAGCCCTCATCTGCAGCCCTTTTAGAGCAGAAGACAATTCCAATGGCCAGATATTTCATCTTTGTATTTTCTTGTTGCAAAATCAGTAACCAGAAATGCTTTCTGATCTGCCTTCTACAGCTTATTCAACAAATCTTAAAATACCAAAAAACAGCAGCAGAACAAATTATTATTTACTGAAAACATAAAGTGGGGTCTTATAACAGTAAGAACCAGCAAAAGAGAGAAACAAACCCTTCCTTCACTGGGTAAAAGAAAAACACAGAAAATACAGTGTCAGGAAGACATTCTGCTTTATTCATGCATATATACACAGGGATGTATATCCTTGCATTTATACGCACATACACACTTTTAGATACTTTTGCAACAGTGTATTCATATAATTTATAAGGAGATTTTTTAAACTGATAATTCAGTAGTAGCTTTGATTCCAAATCTCACTGTCAATTAGAAGCACACTTAAAATAAAATCCAGCTTCAACAGACCAGTTTCCAACCTTTTATTACTTTCATTGCAGAGAGACTGAGGAAGAGGTACAGACCTGAATGTTTGTAATCACTGAAAGAAAAGGGTTTGAAAATTTTGTCTGAAATTGCATATTTCTATATACTTCACAATTTAACTGCATGTGACCTAAGAACACAGATACTGTGACTCAAGATTTGGTTTTGAAAGGTTTCAAAATTTCAGTAACCTGGAGTTACCTGCACTGAAGCAAGAAAAACGTAACAGAAATGAAAAAAAACCCTTCAACAACTGCCATACCACAAAAACATCACTGCAAATCTTACCAGTAGTAAGGCAGATCATAGAAGTGAGCTACTTGTTCACTTTTAAGAAGTACTACATAAAGCTGGTACTGTCTACAGTGAGACTACATAGCCTTGAGAAAAAAGGCACAATTAATGATTTTTGCAGCACTCTATCCTCTTAAAATTATACATATAATTTCTTAGACTAAAATATAAGTTCATAAAAAATTGTATTTGTAAGTCTGACAACCCTAAGTAGCCAACTGGAAACAACACTTGAGTGGCGTTTATTCAAGTGGTATTAGTTGATTTCATAGGTAGAAGGTGGCTCTAAAGAAACAGAACAGATAGCAAATTTAAAGAGACAACAGAGGTACATAGTACTGTAAATAATAACTGGCAAACCAGTTCCTCTAAAGGCTTTAATACCTTTTTTACTGTCTCCACAGAATGGAGAACTCTTTCGACCAGCTGTCAAGACTGAAGCAGTGTAACATGGGGGTGATAAGTTGCTCAAAGCCTCTTCCAATCTGGCCTTGAACACTTCCAGAGATGGGGCATCCATAATTTCTCTGGGCAACCTGTTCCACTATCTCACCACCCTCAAACAATGATAAGAATATAACAATTGTAAGTCAAAGTTTTTTTTTTTTCTTCTGTTTTCCTGCAAGATTTATTAACAGATAGGAGCTCCCTATATCCTATAATTCCTTTAGTCTATGCATTTCTTATCTATTTTTTTACCTTGATTATGCCCTTTTGCCTCCCCACACACAACTATTTTAATTTTTTCCCCACACCACTTCCCATCCTGCCACAGTTCTCCCACTAACCAAAAGATGAGGATGAAAAAAAACTAAAGGGCATTTAATTTATAGCATCATCCAAAACCACGCTGATAAGAAAGGAAAGGAAGGTTCAGCAAAGCTGCCTCCTACTAGCATAGACAAACAGCAGAGAAGAGAAGAAAGGACTGGCCAAACATCACTGCAGAAGAACCATTATGAAAGCGGTTTACTATGAAAGCACACAGGAGATTAATATCCCCAACCCATGCCTGTCATAGGCATAGGCTGATACTTATAAGAAGGACCAAGCTTCAGTGAGCAGGTAGACCCTGGAGCTGTGCCCAGTCCTCCACACTACATGCAGTCCAGATGTGCCTTCTGTGGGTATTCGAGAAAAATTCTGGATGAGCACTTTCACAGTAAGCACAGTGTCTCTGTGTCAGCACACATATGACAAGTCTCCTATTACATTCTTTTCCTATTTTATGAGCTTATTCAATGTGATAATAGTAATTTATTACATTTCACCTTAGACATCAGCACTGAAAATCTGTTTACAATGTGAGTTTCAGTACCAGTTCCAGACCAGGTAGGACAGGATTCCTTTACGGGGATCTGAATTTCAAAGCTGAATAGATGAAACGAATTAAGAGCACTGCTTAA
This sequence comes from Neopsephotus bourkii, assembly GCF_033783945.1. Lineage (NCBI taxonomy): Eukaryota > Metazoa > Chordata > Aves > Psittaciformes > Psittacidae > Neopsephotus > Neopsephotus bourkii. Next base: position 3,130,264 of record NW_026901402.1, on the reverse strand, counting down.
GTAAATAAGGACGCATAAAAAATAAAATCTCATACATCCATGTATTTTTGTACCAATTTCTTAATGTATTTCTGCTAAAACTTCTAACTACAGTGGATATTAATAAAGTGATAAAATTAATACAGACCTGGTGAAATATGCTAAAACAATAATGTGCTGTCTAGACTTGCACTACTTTGAGAGAAATATATGGGTTTTATATATTATGTATATATACATATATTTTTAACTGTCACTATCCATCTGAAAGTGTCGGCCTATTGCAACACATTAGTGTATCCCTGTGGTCACACTAGAGCCATGCTTTAAAAAACCCAACACTTGTGCTACTTCATGAGAAGGTGTACAGTATGAAATCAGTTTCTACAGCACATACAAATAAATATTTAACAATATGTTCCTTATTTAGGCACTTGCCACCAGACAACAAAAGACTGATTTCATGGTAGAAAAGTACAGGTGATGCTGTATCATCACAAGAATGAAAACGGGAAAGGAAAAAGAAAAAAAAAACCCAAGCCAATAAACCTCTGGTAAGGGGAATAAAAGTCCTATTTTCACTTATGTATAGGGTTGTTTTTCTTTGTTTGTTTGTGTTTTTTTTTTTCCCTTTGTAATTCAAAATAAATTATTCTCAAATCTTGTAGCTTTATAACACCGATTTTTGTATCATTAACTTTTCTATAACTTATTGGTCTAATAACCAGAAACAAGATCAAATTCTCTCATAAAAGAATGAAATAGCATTTAATGTTCCATTTTAATCATTGGCTCTCACTCTTTCAGAAACACATCAGCATTACCAATGGGAAGGATACCTCAGGTTAGCCAATCTATCACCTGAGACAGTTTACTAAGTATCATGAGGAACACAGAAACAAACAGTATGATTAGAATAGTAAAGATAAAGACAGAAGCTTAAAAAAAATAATGAAGAAATAAAATCCTGAAAGCCATTAGTCATGAGAATGGTGACGAACATTCAGACTTATGTACCTCACAGTACAACAGAGATACGCAGGAAGCAACTTCCTGATTTAAGTACAGACCTACCAGAAGACAAAAAAATTGTATATGAAAATCAGACTTTGCTTGCAGATGAATTTAGAAAAAATAAGTGTGCAACTGAACAATTTAAAGATTTCATTAGAAAATGATTATTGTGTGCTCTCTGCCCCATGTCAAACATGAATGATCAAAGAGGAACTTAGCTAATTTCATTGTCTGATAGAGCAATCCCAGCAGATTCCACCCCCCAGATGGTGCACACCTACAGGCAATGGAGATGACTGAAGAGACCATAGAAATCAGGCAAGGAAGATTTCAGAAAGATTAGATCTTAGAGCTATGAAGATGACAACACTAGGGGGACCCTCGCACAACTCTGAAGCCTTGGGAGAGCTTCAGAAGAAAATTAAGATTATTGTGTTGGCCATGTTAAGATAAATTAATGGGAAAACCATCTCCTACTCCTCATACAATGACTTGGAATTTACTTTAAATTCTTTGAGGTATATTTGTCAGAGATTAATGGATGAGGGACTATCCTCACTGCTGCTCAGGTATATATGATTTCCTTGCTTCAAGCATAGAAAACACAGAGAACTTTCTAATTCATTACATTTCTTGTTATATTTTGAATACAAAGAAATTATACAAAATATTAATGTTTTACAATTAATGTGTACATTATATCTATACTCTCATTTACTAAATTGATTTTTAAGTGCTTACTCCATTTATATACCATGAATCAAAATTAAAGTGTTGAAAAAAAGCTGTTCCTTTTATGCTTGTTACACCACAAAATGATATGTAAAATTACCAAACAGCAGTGAATTGTGTATTCATACTAATACAATCAAAGTACATGAATGATGATCTCTATGTATTTTATTATTTAAATTAGCTGGTTAAGGATGCACGTATACTAAATTCCTTTATCCACAATTCAGCACTGTGTAATTTAATGCTAGCCAGAAGATAATTGCTTGTTCTTTCTTACATCCCTGCAAACAACATCTCTCTCTCCTCAAAAGTACATAAGGAAGGTTTGATAGCTCTTCCTTCATCTTCATCACATTGTATTGATATGAGATAGCTACAACCAGCAGGTCAGCTCCATGCAACCTTGACTGTATTTTCCTTAGAGATGATCAGATTATGATTCCAGTTCATGTGTTCAACTGTTAAAAATGACCTGAGGAACATAATAATGAAATACAGTATTTTCCCTATGCTCACCTTTTTACCATAGATACCTTTATAATTTGTATGAAACAGCTGCACTGGCTGAGTGGTTGCTGTAAAGAGAGATTGGATCAAAAGCTCAGTCACAGGACAGGCTCCTGCAACAGCTAGCTAGACTGCCCAGAACTGCTGCTATCTGTATGCTCTGTGGCACGAGGACTGAAATACCTCAAATACTGACATGACCTTGTGAGGATTTTTTCCTTAAACACAATAACTTTTTTAATACTGAAAAAAGATGTGGAAATATGCATATGGCCTGGGGAAGACTACTTCTCCTGAGCAGCAGTGCATCATGGGCACAGCTGCCAAAAGATGACCAAATCCAAAGAGCTGCCCAAACTAACGACCAAAACTCTCTCTTAGAAATAATAAGGTTCCTCCTCAGTGGATTGAATGTATTCAAGATAAAAGAGGAATTTTTTGCCTGTGTTCGCCTGGAAGATGGTAAGTAAAGTCAGAAGGACTTGTTCCAGGCAGTCCATATTAGCCTTGCTGGCTACAGCAGATCTGCATCACTTCACAGATGAAATAGTCTTGTGCAAGAGATTGATCATTCTTGACACCAACTTTCTTTCCTCAGCAACCTGAAAATCTCAGTATCTTTTTAGGTTACTCCACTGAGACTTCCAGCATCTTATGTAAAATAGACTGTATTCTTTTTCAGAGAGGGCACTGCCTATTTCAATTGTTAAAATTTTATTATACATTGTGGTTCGAATAAGAAAGCCAAAAAACAGTATGATCACTCGATGATGTACTTGCATCAGAGTATTTTATTTCTAAATAACAGATCCAGAAAAAAATAATTTTTAAAATAGCCTGAACAGGTGTGAAATTGCTCTTAAGAAAAGCAACTTTTCAAATCCAGACTCCTGCAGCACTAGAATACCCTGGCTAATAGGTTAACTTATGGGTTATAGGTAACATATGGTTAAACTTATGGGCTATTTGAAGCAAGTAGGGAAGTAGTGCACTTGAAATTCAAGACAAACTGCTTATGAAGAATTGTGGCTGGTCAATTACTAAGTAAATAATATTACATATAACTAGTATTTTTTATTAAGAAAAATTATTAAATTAGCTCTATTTTTTTTTTAAATCCTACAGTCCAGGAAACATAAAATAACACCTGCATTACCTTGTGTGCATGGACACATGAATGCTAAAAATAACATAATGACAGTACCTGGAAAAATGTAAGAGGAAAAGCTTATATATTCTCTTTCCACAAACTCATTGCCTTTCACAACATGATTCTAGCTAAAATGAACTATTAAAGCCTGGCTTTCTTAAAAATCACAATACCCTAGAAATAAACTAGTTTATTATATTTACTTCTTAAAAACATTCATCTTTCAAATCAATGCTGTATCAGTATCAGGAAATACACCGCCTACCTATACTGTGATGGAATAATTTTACCCCTTATTGTTACTCCTTATTGATACCTCCATAACACAAACAATGCTTTAACATAGAAATCAATCATGTTCTTCAGGGGGAAAACATTCAAAGATCACAAATGCTCTAGAATTAAAAAAAAAACTGAACCCATTATTTTATAATGGCTGTCAAAAATGAAAAGGAAAAATCAAGTATCTTACCTTTTCGTCCAGGATATACATGAGGGTAATACTCATAATAAAGGTCAGGCTGGTCTAAATTTCCAAATGGTTCAAATTCCATTTCTGCATTTTGGAATAGATTCAGTTTTACCAGCAGTGCCAGTCTCACAAACCACAGCTAAAAATAAATACATATGAAAAGGAAGAAAAGACAAGTTCTGTTATTAGCTTCAATAACAAGGTAATCAAACACAATTTCAACTTTTCATTTATTTCTGATAAAGTTCAGTAAAGAGTGTGTCACTAACTGATAATAATGAGGACCATATTTACATGCTTTCATTGAATACTTTTAACAAGATTATTAAAACAAGACATAGAGGACTGATATTTTAATTGTTTGTAAAGGTATTGAGATTTTGAAGTTTAAAAGTTTTGAAGTTTAAAAACTAGTTTGTTATTGCAAATTAGAATATCTAAGTTGAGTTAGCATGTAAGAATTATCAAACTGTTTTTAACTTTCTTCCAATTTTATGCAATTTTAAAAAACTGTTATGATTTTGGTAGCATTCCATGAGCACTACAGTTACTAGGGCCAGAACCATACTGTCATCAGGTCACATTTTGTTCAGTAAAATGGTTGCACTGTTTCATGATCCTTCATTAATTTATTATTGCCTTATCACAAAACATACTTCTAACATTTGAAATCTTATTACAATGTTTACAGTCTAGATAGTGTCCATGAACTTCAGCAAAATGAATCTTCCAAAATAGCATGACATATTTCTCTTTACTAGTGTGACTACCTTTAAAAAGTGACTATTTTTTTAAGTGAAGACCTACTTTACATAAGCAAACAGAAAAAGTGACTTATTAAAATGCTTTAATAAACTCCGTTTTGGGGCAAAAATTACAAAAAGAAGTTTGATCATGTTAAAAAAATATGTTAATGTGAATATTGTTGAAAAAAAATGACAAGGGTGTATCTTTAAACGTACCTGTAAAGAATCTGTTGTATGGTTAGTAGGCAGTCCACTTTTTTTATAGCCTTGACCATGGGCAGTTAGAAGCCTCCCACACAAGTCAACTGCTGCCCTCCAGTTTTTACTGCTCTGGGAAGAAGAAAAGTGTAAGTAGCAAAATCATAAAGGCCCTAAAATGCACAACTGCTTATTTTGCCCGAAGCAACCACAGGTTCCCATCAGTAATAATGACAAGGTCAGGAGAGCTGGCCGGTGAGAAGCAGAATATCATTTGTCAAAGCTGCACATCTAATTAGGCAGAAAGGGAAATCAAGCATTAATATTATCAGATCGCTAAATCAAAAGGATATGCACAGCACCATATAGAATTCTAAACTTAAAGCTATATCATGTTTGCTCATATACTTGAGTATACTATAATGTCCACAATTTCGTTTTCTCCTTAAAAGGACAATAAGAATTGCTGGCCATATTTCAATAATCACATCCAAGTTCCTCTACTGTTATAAAGTATTTAATGCCTATTCCTACCTCACTGATTTCAGTAGTTCAGATTATAACCCCTAGTACAGTTTATTTAATGAAAATAGACTTTGCTAACATTGCAAAGAACACAGAATTCCTACCAAGATCAAAGAACAAGAAACAATATAATGCAGCAATCAATAAATTCAGAACAATAGCAACTGCTTCACCTATAAAATGTAAACATCTGAATTTCCACTGCATGACTAACTTCAAATATTCAATACATTTTTTTAATTCATTAAAAAAACCCAACATTCCTACTTAAAAAAGTCAAACTACCTTGTCATATTGTCATTCTACTAATGTTTCTGCCTTGAATATGCTAATGAAGCCACGTGTATAGGTGCCACTACCAAAAACTTAAAACACAGACTGATGTTTCTCAGGTTTTAAGCGATCATACTTCTTTATCTCACAGAAGAGTTTTTCAGGAGACATGTATGTAGCAGGTCATCATAATATGTCTTGTTCCTGAAAGTAATATTTTTTTCATATAGTTTCTTAAATACATTTAAAAAAATTATAAACATTATGATAAAAGAAAACCGTCACACTGTCTGGCAAGATGGAAAGGAATAGAATGCATTTATATATGCCTCCAAAGTTCAGAGACTCATCTTGAATTGGTATTTTATTAAATTCTCCCCAGTGTTTAGAGTCTAGAAAACTTGTCAGTAAAGCAAACAATTATATAGAAAAAAACAGTAGTAAGAGCTGAAGTTTTCATACTCTTTAGCCCCCAGTTTGAGATCACCATGCACTAACAACCTCACCTCTCTCCCTTGCATTGTGAAATCCCAGATAAAAATTTAAGATCCACCTGAGAATGCAGAAGTCAGCTGTCAGCAAGTCCATGAAGCAGTACAGCAGCTTCTGAGATGCCTATGCACTTATAGAAGAGCAGGAATTGATAATGCATTTATAACATCTTTCAACATATAGCTGCGTCAACTTAGAAAAGCAGAAAGACATTGACTTGGTTTATGTGAAATTTATTCCTCTTCTGCAGTGACAAATTAATTTCTTACTAATCCTTAGAACAGAAGCATACATGGACTCTAAAAACAACTTTTTTTCCCAAGTCAGAGTTAGGATCCAGAAATAATAATGGAGCATTTGTGACAAACTTGGGTGCTACAATTTTTAAATTTCTGTTTCAGACATGGACAAAAAATATTTTTCCTTTATAGAACAAGACTGGCAGGAGAAGTAAGTGTGATATTCATTGTAAAAACAGTCTTTGCTGGAAAATGAAACATAATATTCATCATGATTTCCAGATTACAGATGCCTGCTGGTCATGGAGCATAATTCTCTGTGGAAACTTAATAGAAGGCTGCTGGCAGGGCAGTGTAACCTATTTTGAAATTAGCAGGACACATTATTGTCTCTGGCAAATTGTACCAGACTTACTGTTGCCAGAGTTGCCAGTCCACCAGAAATCTTTACTCAGTTATTTCTAACACCCCACAAAACCTTGCAGGTTAAGCATATTCACAATTCCTGTGGTCTACAGCTGCGCAGTCCTAACAGTCGAAGCCCCTTGCTCCTGAAAGTAACAAGGATGTATTTTGTTTGTAAGTCATAAGTAGAAGTTCAAAGTAAATATGGATACTACAGCTTCAGATATAGAATAAGAAATACTGAAGAATATTCTCAAAGAATAAAATAATTATACTGTGATGATCAGGACATGGTCATTTGTGTAAAAACATTATTTTCTCCTAAAAGTAAAGCTGCAATTGTGTGAGAACATTATTTTCTCCTAAAGAAAATACTCTCAAGGGATTACTGCCAAATAGCTCACTGATACCATATCAGCCTGGCAGAAGAGAATTTCTCTCCACACATGACACTCACAAGTTGGGTTTTTTTTTCCCCACAGAAAGTATAAAGCTGTTCTTTTAATGAAGCCACCAGCTTGTGTGACTTCTGTGTGTTTTACACACTACTAGTACAGATGATTAACTTGTGAAGGGATTTTATTTTTTAGTCCAAATAACGTAACTCAAAAAAACCCCCACCAAGAAACAAATTAAAAACCCCAATCGTTTAGGACACACACCAAAGCCAGGACAAGCAGATTAGCCAACCAATAGACAATGTGTTGCATTATTCCTTGCAGAACTCTGGTTTTCACAAAATCAGAAGAGGTCCCAGGGGAGTTTTACACTGGGAAATCTGCAGGGAAAACTACATAGCAAACCAGGTTTCAAATTAAAAGGATTTCTTCTCTTCTTTAGGAACGACAGAACTAGCCTAATATATTTTTATCTTTTTAGTGAACTTAAGATGAGATATAAATACAATGACCATAGGTTTAAATAAAAAACACAGACAGTATTTCCAGGATTTTGTCAGACTATTATCCCACAGAAGTAGGAACTAAAAGTTTAGCGTAGCTTGAAGTGATAAGACTTGTGTGCTACAGAGTACAAAGCTCCTCCCTTCCTTTTTTTTTCCCTCTTTCCAGTGACAGCTTACCTTGCACACAAATATGTGTTGTTTTTTGAAACAAATATAGTATGTTTACTATCTTACTGCTTCTCTTGATTTGACCTCCAACCTAATCAAATACTGTATCTGCAGCTTTAAGAGACAAAAATTAGTGTAAGGTGATCAACACTCAAATCCTGATTTTACTTTCTTACTTACCACCATTTTCAAAAGAAGAACCTGAATAAGGCTATTGTGATCTCCTTTTATTAAAAACAACAAAACAGCCTAAAATAATTTGAAATGGAGTCAACAATTAGTTACAAATTCTGATAAGTTCACATTTAAAGACATGGAAGTGCTTCTAGTCCATTTGGTCAAAGTAAGTAACTGAGGTATTTAATACATTCCAATGCCTTCAAATAAGCTTATTTTCTACAAAGAGAGATGATTGGGAGGAATGGGATGCAGTGGAAAAGAAATCTAGTGACTAAAAATAGAATGGTATTAGTTCAACTACAAGAACAGCACTGAAGATGTTGTATTGTTTAGATTCAGAAATCAAGAAAAGTTCCAATTGAGTAAATGACCCAATACAAGCCAAAGAATAACTGGCTGGAAAAACATTTTTTACATTTCTTCTTTTTCTAATAAAGTGTCATAAGAACTTCAATTATTGCAGTTTGCAATATATCTGAAAGACTGTTACTGTTTTATTGTGATGATATTCACTGATATGGACTGAAAAAAGTAGTACCAAATAGCTGAATACCACTGTCTCACATACACAACTGTTCCTTGGAAGCCTCCTCATGCTCCAATTTTGCTTGACTTTTTTTTTTTTTTTAAAGAATCATAAAACTGGATCTTAGACATGTGATTGCAGAAATGTCCACATTTATCCTTTGTATACAATATTGCATGTTGTTTTCCTGAATGAAAGAAGTGCCGCTCAGGTGATGTAACAAATACGGCTAACACCCAGGTGGAATTCTTCTGTCAAGCGAAGAGAGCTATGCAGACTGGATGTCTACAGAAAACATGTTTAATGAAAAGGGAACTCACCTGATACATTAAGCCAATTTGTAACTTTATTCAGTCTCTCAGGAAAACAATTTTGACTCAGAGGTAAGCTGCTGAAATTTTATCCGATAAACTGATGCTTTTTAGTATAGAATGGCAACCTCTCCCACAAGCCCCCAGTTACTGTTTGTGCTACATGTGTCTCCCATCTCCTCGCAAATTGGCTGCAAAAATGTTGAAAATTAATCACTGATTTAGAAATAAAGTGCCCTGCCCCCAATTTTTGAGGATAATTTTGCAACACTAAAGTGAACACATACACCATACCACTGCATCCAAGTTTGTTGTATTTGAAAATATATGGAACAGCACAGCATTAATCATGTGCAAAAGTACAGTATATGATTTTTTTTTTTTAAGTAGACTTAAAGGGAGTCATTAACTCTACATGTAACACCATTAAAGTGATTAAAATGTCCTCCTCCACTAGCTGTGACATTTTTCTCCCCTGTAAATTACATTGGTAGAGTACTTCCACATCAGTTAAGAAAATGTAGTTAGTAACCCTTTCCTGGTCCAGTAGCTTTATGAAATGATTCCATACTTAGGGCAAACATTGTGTATTTATAGTGGCAAGATCCAGTAGTCTTTTTTTAGGTATGGTATTATCAAAGACATAATTTCCCCATGGCTGCAAACACCTTATGACTCAAATTATCAGAAATGCCGCTAGTGAGAAATACTGTGCTATTTGTTCAAATGAAAAACCATTAATCTAAAAAATGGAATAACTGGAACCAACCTAATTGCAGCTTGCACCTTGTATGTATAATTTTTATTTGCTGCTGTAAAACAAAGCAACATTGTGAAGATAAACAAGCTCTTGCTTACATTTATTTGCTCTAGAGGTAGATGCATATTCCTATACCACACTAATAAAACTTTTCAGAAACTGACAACTCAGATTTTCTGTGTTCAGTTGAAAAAAAACCACAACACTTAGCTTCTACAGATGTGTAACCCTATTTACAAGTTATCACTTCTATGATAAGCACACAGATTTATGGACTTACTTTGCTGGACCACTCCAGCACTCCCATATTGCTTAAAAGCCTCAAAGTTGTAAAATTAGTTCTACTGCACAATCTCCTCACCATTACCCTACCAGTACAGCATTTACAATTCACTGTTACCCACTCCACAGGAGAAACTTAAAATGTGAAATCACAGCTGTCCAATCAACCACCTATCTATCTTTGGGTTACTGCTACAAATCTCACTCAAATCAACTAGCTCAAATTCATGCTGAACAAACAATTTTATTAGCTGAGTTTAACACTAAGTTAAGTTCCTGGTGAGCAACTACTTGTCTTAGAAATGATGCTGCTGTTGGTTGTCTCATCAGAAAAGGTGCACATTTGGAAGTTCAGCTTACTACCTTCCTGATACCCTTTGTTGTTTGACAGCTAATTGTAATTAAGGAAACTTTTGCAGACTGTTTGCACTACAATCCCCCAAAAAAGGACTTCTGTCTCCAACATTCTTTGCTTAAAGCACTAACTTCATCTTATCCACTATCAATTAAATTACAACACAACACAGAATTGTTTTTTAACTTGTACGAGTAAATGTTTTTTACTGGAACTTTGATAAGGCAGATGAGAAGTTACTACTCAAGGATGCACACTAGAATAAATTTAACACTATTTTGTGACTCTGGCAAACTAGTATCTGCATCTTAAGTTTTAATCTAGGAAGTATTGGCAATATATGCAAGAATCATATCACTAAACAGGGATCAGATAGCTTGTAACATCAGAATAATAGAAAAGGTAAACCACAATAATTAACAGGGAAAGTCATGTAACTTTACAATAGAATCTCTTGAGTTCTGTACAGTGATAATAAAAAGATGTTAGCTTCCATTGGAAGAGATTCTGAAAAGAGCTCCCAGGATTATTATGAAGACATCCATGATGAGATGACTACAGAAGAGTTTCTTTTGCCTTTAAAAAAAAATATCTGAAAAGTGGAACTGTCTCTACTGTCTACCCACACAAAGTAGCAGTGGAGAGGAAGCAAATACTAAGAAGAGAAAATGACTTAAAAAGCAACATGAGAGCAAAACACTTAAACTGTTGTAAACAACTTTGATTAGAAAAAAGATTTTGAGAGTGGATTGATTAGAATTTCTTTGATTAACCACCAAAGGAATGAAGTTTTGGAATAGCCTTTGAAAGTAGCAGCAATGTATTTGTTAAAACAGCCAAATACACTAACAGACGTTATTAACCAATAGAACAGAGAAGTTTCAGACTTGCAGCTGAAGACCTGTGGCATGAAGATTTGGGATACTGATCAGCCACTGAGCACACTTTTCCTATCCACATAGGATTAAAACAGTAGCCAGACATAAATGAAGCAGTTTTCTCTGGACTAGGAAGGCTTGGAATACTGTTGGGTTTTTTTACGTTTCAGCTGCCATTGGTGTCTTCCTACAGCAAATGACGGTTCTTAAGATTTTCAGATAGGATCTCAGATTTACACATCAAATTTAGATGTGATTGGTAACTGTACGGATTAGATTTCCTTTGCCTTAATAGTTCAGACATCACCTCACATGTAAACACCTGAATAATAGGTATCAGTCTGAAGCTGAAGTTTATCCTAATTCTATGCATTTCTCTTCTGTACTGAGGACCTATTTGGAACAGACTTCCACGTTGCTGTCCACCACTGCAAGTGATTGAACTGGGTGACAGAAACTATCTCATTAATACTCATTTCACATGGATACCAAACAGCTAAGGAAAAAAATAAAATCTTAACTTTGTGGAAATTGCACAGCAGTATTTCTAACTTTCACTATTTTTTTATTTTACCAGATGTTAATATTGCCTGTAAGTGGTCCTTTTTAGTCTAGGAAGTAGTGTCAATATACTAAACAGGGATCAGACAACTTGTAATATCAGAATAATAGAAAGGGTAAACCTTATCTATGAAAAGACAGTCATTGAACATATTTTGGCTGGAATCCACTCATAAGGAAACAAAAATGCTAACAGAGCTGCTAACAGAGCACTGACTATAAGTCATTCTGGCCTACTGTGTATGGAAAAAGCATACATCTTTTTAATTAATATTGTCTAGCATGGGATTTTAATGTTTCTAAGTCTGAAATACCTTTTAACTTTAAGATTGTTGCCAATTTGAAATAAATTTTCCACATTAAGGATTTCAGAAAAAAACCCAACAATATTTGCAAGGAAAAAAGTACCCCAAAGCTTATTCTAATAATAAATAGCTCTGCAAACCCCCCAAAATAGTTGTATTGCATATTTAAGAGCAACCAGCAGCTAATGACTAGAAGCCTTGAAAACTGACAAACATCCTGACTTCTACCTGAGTGGCTGCAACCCTATAAAAAACCCAAACCCCTTCTAATAAGAGAATTAAAAAAAAAAAAAAAATAAAAAAAAAAAATCTGATACAGGTAGAAAAAACAAAATATGACAGCTGCAGATTGCCTCCTTCTATCTTTGCTTTGATACTAGAAGCCTTGACGCTGCTCCTCCGAAGCTTAAGAGCACACGCAAAGCTAAAACAGCAACAGTGGTAGCATTCTATTTAAGATGATCTGTAGCGCAGAATAACATTTGGCATGGACACAGATACAAGGCTGAACAGAAAAACCTTTCCTATACATCAAAAATCCTCTTCTGGAAGAGGGAAACGAAGCGCAGCAAAAAGCTTCTCCTACTTTGACACTAACAGAGACAAGATTTCTTTCTTACCAAGACTTTTTTCCCCTCTAAACTCTCAAATTAGGGACAACATTGAGATGAATAGAAAGATATCTATCTTCACAATGGAGATCACAAGATAAAAATTCTAAAATTACCTCTGAATTTCTGTAACAGTGCTTACAGACCATCTAGAGTTTTCCTAACATGACAAAAAAAAGTCTCCTTTGGAGTTTGTATGTAACACAAATCAAAAAGATGTTAAATATAAAATACAGACTGTCATCCATTTTTTCAAAACCGAAATGAGCCTAAAATATTTAGACATTTCAACAAGTTAAGTAGGGCTCGGTCATGTAATAGTTGTTTCAAACAGGATCACAGTGGTTGAAATAACATGGCAAGGTTCACAAGGCTGTTATGTGTAACAATTTACGGGTCTGAAATATTAACATTAAGGATAAGAAATTAAAAATAGAAAATTAAGTTTTCATTTGGAAGTAATTTAGTTTAGTTTTCCTGTACTAAAGTGAAAAATTAAACTGTTGAAATTACCACATCAGCTTGCTTACCATTTACAATGACTGGTATGTCTTACCTTCTGTATCTTACATGCAGATACAGAAAAAAAGTGATTAAAATCTGTTTTGCAACCATTTACATTACATAAAAATTAACAGCTGATAAAATTCACAGTAACTTGAAATTGCTTTTTCTCTAACTTTTGCATATTAAAAAAATATTTACTATGGCACTTAAAACCAAATATTTAAATCCCAGTGTCATTCCACGAAAAACTCTTGTACTTTGGCTGGTACTTATACAGAATCATGAACAGACTGATATGTAGGTTTTTTCAGTTTCTCCTCACAGTCAGTAATTCCCAATTATCTTGAGGGAAGCTTGGTATTTAACATATACTGAATTATGAAGACTGTTACTTACAATTAGCTGTTTCAAGCCTACAAATGACTGTTCTACGGAGTTGGCATTTAAAACTTGTCTCTTCACTGCAGCTTGCTCCCCCAAGAAGCGAACCATTAAGTCTTTTACCGCATCTCCCTTGGTGTTCATGGAACAGAAAAAGAAGAAACATAAAAAAAACCACTTTTAAACATTATTTTAGTGAAATAAAACGTTGAATTAAAGTTGAGCAACATAGTTCTTTCCCCTTGAGGAATGCTTATTTTCCAGTATTTTTTGTGTGTAATGAATCATAGAATGGTTAGGGTTGGAAAGGACCTTAAGATCAAATGTATATATGTTTACAGCATCATAATGAAAACTTCTAGATTTACTCCACATTATTTGCTATATTATTTTTTTCAATGTTTAGATTTCTGTTAGCATAGAGACATTCAGGCTTATTTGCTCTCATTATTATCCTTCAAAGATCTGACAAAATACTCCTTAAAGATGTAAAAACCAGTAAGTTTTATGTGCTTTCAAATGGATATTAATGTTGAAAGGTGTAACCTACTGATGGAAGATAAACATGCACATTAGCAGCCGTAAGTAGCCACCAAAAAGCTTTAAGAGACTGTAAACCCAAGTGAACAGCATATTTTAACACGTATGCTTAATTTCAAAAGAATTAACTAGAGAAATCATTGCCTTGGAGAAATCAGGTTTTCTGAGCTCAATAACTTCAGACTTGAGACTAGTTAAGACACAGATGTTTGAACAGATTTCTAAAGACAGACAAGCTTAATTCTAGATTTTACAATATGAAGCAGTTAAGAGGAAGAGTGTCCAAATCCAGGTTCTCTTCCAGCTTTGCTAGCACCAAAATGAGTAACTGATATGATGCCCCTTGTGCCTAAATTCCCCTTCTAATTGTTGTTCAGTCATCCATTTCTGTGCCTTCCCATCTGTGAGGTGACATTCTTACGGTTCTGTGTACTAGAGATTTTCAACAGATAACAGATGCAAGCAGCTACTGAAAAACTGGGGATACTACTGTCTACACACGCTTCAGGCACCACGTCTGCCAATACAGAGTGTAGGACAGGTTATAGGTGGTGTGTGTCCCCTATTCTTGCTGGGATTGTACACATTACTGTATACAAGAGAACCCCTTATGGTGTTAGAAGTCACCACATGCAAAAGCAGGTAACAAAAATTACTTCTGTAGGATTTTCCCCAATCTTATCTTTTTATGCATTTTTAATCTAGAAAATACATAAAAAACCTATTAATAAAAATATTAACATTAATAAAAAAAATTCAAGATCATTATTGCTTTTGTAAGCCAAAAGATCCTCTTAGCTACCACTCACCAGAGAGAACCTCTGCACTCTTCACCATTCCTCCTCTCTGCAATTTAATTCCATATCTTTTCAGACCTATGGTAACTAGAACGGCATGCAGTACTTAACATGGTAAAGCAGAAAGTGACTATGCAAAAATGTAAACATATAATGGAATACTTGCAAAGATCCCTCTAAAGAAACACAAAAACATTAACATGAAGAAAGAACTGAGGTAGGAAGCTGTTAGCACAGAGCATGAAGCAAGCCACAAAGCCTTTTGCCTAAAACAAGGTGAGCTACATAAAATACAGTACAGCTTAGCAATGATAAAGATAATTGATATTAAATGTTTGCATTTTCCACAGGGACAGCAATGGGAAATATATTGGTATTTTCTGTCTAGTTTCTGAGGAATGAGACTGCAACTACTGTTTCATTACGCTGAAAATTTTTAACTCTGATGCTGTCACTTATTCTATGAATAAAGAAAGATTTCCATCTTTTGAACAGAAGAGTCTGAAGGATTAAGAAAAGACAGCATGTGCAAAATGACATGAATACAAAAGAATTTTTAATTCCCTCCCCCTTCAGTACTTTGGAGGAGGAAACATTACAAATGAACGCAATGCAACAAAGAACACAGTGACAGCAGACAGTAACTGATGAAGTAAGGCATAACGGAAAGAGCATAGAAAGCAGTACTCCAACTTGTTTCCACACTCAGGGAGCATGGGTAGAGATAAGCTGCACCATATGCAATTCAAGATAGTTTTTAAAAAAGAATGTTTCTTGAATCATCAGGAAAAGGTAGCACACAGCTGAAACCAAGTACATTTAGTACATTTTTCTTGATGTGATTTATCCACTTAACTTTTAAGACAAGACACTTGTAATAGGAACAAACACTTTCTGAGTGAGCAGGGGAAAAAAAAAGCACTGAGCTCTTTAACACATCATACAAAATTTCAGTCCTTCCATGAAGCACACTTACAGTTCACTGGAAATGTACTTTTCAACTTAAAAAAAAAAAAGCAACTAAAAAAAAAAAGCGCAACTAAAAAACCTAAAAGTCTACTGCATGCTGCCTGGTTTAACATCTTGCATTAACATTTGGCATTAGCAAACCATTCATGACCATTGTTGGAAGCTGATTTAACTCTGAAAACATGCCTCCTACAATGTTTTAATTGACACTTCAAGTACTCTATAATTATAGTTTCAGTTAAATACACAATTTGCAGTACCAGAAGCATAATGAACAATGACACCAAACCAGGGGTTGTCAGGTCAGTCAAGACATGTACTCAGGCCACTGAAAAGCAGTAACTGGAAGTGAGTAAAGTTATGTAAACATAAAGCACTTCAAAACTTGTCCTGCTGACATGCCTATGGGACTGCTTATAATCAATGAAGAAGGCAGCAGGAACGCCCTTTAATTCCACTGATGGCTTTGCATCAGGTCTTACTGTAGAAATATGGCAATGTCTGTCACATTTCTTTTCAATTAGGTACTAAATGGTAGATCTGCATATATGCACATGTCCAGAGTCAGGAAATTATCAGCAGAAACAAGCACATAATCCTTGACTGGGCTGAGAAAGGTGAGAAAGAAATACTGTAAAAAACGAGGCCTGCAATAGGAGGCCCTCATCCTTGGGGCCTGAAGAAGGAATCCTTCCTGCTGTCTATCTCACTAGCTGTCAGGAGAGATGTGCTACACACTCATGAATTACTCACTGAGGTCTAAGGGAATTTTGGGGAAGGTATGGAGGAGAAGTAAATCCATATTACAGTGTTTTCTTTCACTGGGCTAATTATTGGGCTCTGTGATGACAAAAAATTTTTTTAAGATCAAGCTAACCCAAGAAATAGCAGCAGCATGGCATATGTCTAAAACTGGTATCATGTATTTATTGTGACAGAAGCCTAAGGTTTGTCAGATAACTCAGCTACAAATCTGGACCTCATTCACTCCAGAAACTTTTCTGATAGTTCCTGCAGATGGGGAAATTACTGCAGACTGCTCTCTGCTTGTATTTGACTACTGATTGATAATCTTTGCTATGCTAGAATTAAGGATTAAAGTATGCAAATCCTCAACACTGTCTCTCCAGACAACAATCCTACTATCCAGAAGCATAAGACATGAAGGAATAGGATTAGCCTATTTCACACACAAAAAAATCCATTATGATGCCTTGCCTGACCAGCCAGGATGAAACTTCTTCATGAGAAATACTGAACAGATCCAAGTGAAATTTATCAAATTCTGGAAAAAAACCCACCCCATTTTATGCCTTCTCACTAGGTAGGACTCTGACAGAACAGAAAGAAATGAGTTTCTACTACTATGTTTTTGCCTTCATGATGTCATCTGGAGTTTTCCCTTTAATTTGGGGGTTATCTTTTCTCAGTCGCTTGCTCCAGCAGTCAATCTTTCTTACAGCTTACACTTTCCACTGCTTAGGGAAGATACAAGTGATGTAATTTCAGTCAGTGTTAACATTATAGAGAGCACTCAGAATATCGGTGAAAAATGTTATTTCCCACTTGGTTGCAACAGTGAATTCTACATGAAAACAAAGCTGCCTGCTTTCAGACTTTGTAATACTGTATACTGATTTTATATACGTTCCAAATGTGAGAATGATCTTACTAGTCAGGAGAACCAGAAACAAACTATTTAAAAGTACATCCGTACATCCAGCTTTGGATTCTCTAGAAACTCTCAACAGGTTTTCAATGCACCCAACAAATTTCACTATGAATAAATCAGATCCGGTTTTAGCCCCTTCATGTATGAGTAGGCAGCAACACTGAATTTTCTAATAAGGACGGAAACAATACACACAAGGTGACGATCAACCTCCCATGGCAGGGTGGTTGGAATGAGATGATCTTAAGGTCCTTTCCAATCCCAACTATTCTATGATTCTCTGATCAATAACAATATTAAGCCCTATGATATGCAGCTTATTAGACAGTTCTTGTATTTCTAAAATATAATAATACACTAAGATACAGTATCAGTCTTACCTGAATATTATCAAATTTTAATCCAGGCATGGTGAGATTTTCTTTGTCTATGAACACGGTGCTGTACTGTTGTGTGGCAACTGAAATTAGAACATTTCTGGTTTCCTCACTAGGAAGCCAAGCATCATTTCTTCTATCTAGTTCACTCATATTTAAGGCTGTGGCAAATGGGTCATCACTGCCAGCAAAAACAGCCTGGATTTGTGAGAATGGCTTGGGGGACTGAGTGGTTTCTACAGCTGATGGAGGACCACCTGCTTCAGGTTTCCTGTTTCGCACAGAGAAAGTTGGGTTAGATGAAGCACAGGTACTACCTCCACCATTAGAAAGAGAGGACATTTGTTCTGGAACTGAAGAGTTTGCATTGGGATTACTAACAGAAATAAAATTGGATGTGGTAAATGAATCAAAAAAATCAGAAGCTAATGTATTAGTGTTAACAGTATCGCCAAAGAACTTGCTTAGACTAGGACTTGGTTGAACCATCTGAGGATTAGACTTCACTGGAGTCTCAATTATACTACTAAAACTGGGAGATTTTACCATCTGAGGCTCAAAGCCGTCAGGCAGAAACAACTGTGGCTGGTTATTAACATTGTTTGCTTGGCTGAAGATCGTACACACAGGGATAGGCTCAGCCTCAGAAGATGGCTTGTTAGTACTGGGTGATGATATCTGATCCTCAGGTTTTCTTTCATCAGTATTATTTTGTTTTGTTTCAACAAGAACATTGTTTTCCAAATTTGGTTCCTCCTTCACCGCTTCCTGAATTGATTCTTCCTTTAAAGAAGTTTGATCATCTGTTCCAATCTCAGAGATGTCTCTGGGGGTTTCTTCATGCTCAGTTTCACTCTCGTTACTTAAAAACTCTTCTTTATCCACTTCTGCTTGTGTTTTTTGATTATCTTTAGCTTCCATTTGTTTTACAATCTCCTGGAGACAACCAAGTTCACCTGTGTCATCTTCACTGTTGTTTGGAGAATCTGAAATAATGACACTCTCCATCATCTGTTCATTAAGTTTACCCACCAAATTATTTGAGTCTTCTGACACAGTTTCATTCCCTTCAGACTCAAATTCATCCCCACCAAGATCAATGGTTTCCTCGTGAAAGAGAATTTCTTCCTGAGTTTTCTGTTGAACTAGGTCTCCACTGTCATCTTGATCTGAGGTGCTCTTCCCATCCTTAGGATCACTTTCTTTATTCTCCATGGTAGCTGAAGAGGGGGAACTGCCCACCAAAACAAGTGTTAGTTTTACTACTCAGGGACTGCTCAGGTGCCACTCTGAAATTCCTAAGCATCCTGCAAATACTTAAATCCCGCTTTAAAAATACAGTAATTTCACTAATTGACATCTATCTACAGAATTAATTCTGAAAAACGCTTTATCTTTTTCCTTTCTGCAAGTGGCAAAAATATCAGGATTGAAGAGGTCAGAACGATATCCGCTTTTCCGTCCGCACAGACTAGCTCAGTCCCCATTCAGGAAAAGAAATGAGGAGGCTCACGGCAGTCAAAAGGACAGGCACCGAGCCTGTCCCGGCTGCGGAGGGAGCTGAGGAACAGCAACAGCAGCAGCAGCAGCAGCGCTGCCTTTTCCCACCCCTCGGACCCAGCTCCCGGAGCCCAGACCCACAACCGCAGAGCCCCAATCCTAACAGGCGCGCGGCAGGGTGGACACGGCCTCCACCCCGCGTAGGCCCCGCCGTCCTCCCTTGGGGTTGGGGCCCCAAGGCCACCATAGCGTTCGCCCGTCCCTCAACCACCCCATGGCCCACACAGGCACCCGGGCTCCCCCTCACCTTCGCGCCACAGCACCGACACCCCCACGCCACCACTGCTTAGAGCACCGCACCACACAGCGCCTGCGCCGTAGACAGCATTGCGCATGCGCCAAAGCACCTCCCGGAAGCGGCGAGCGACGGGCAGCGCCGAGGGCCAGAAAGGCGGTGGAAAGCAGGGTGTGCCGTACGGTAGAGCTACGATGGAGGACGATGCGCCTGTGATTTACGGGCTAGAGTTCCAGGTGGGCGCTGGGGGTAGACTGGAGGAGGCAGAGCAGATGTCAGTCCTACCTCGGGGAAGGTGGTGGCTGCAGGCTGGTTGTTTGCAGTGGGGTAGGGGAGTGCTGGGGTGGGTTTTGGGGCCCGTTAAGGGGGATGACCAGCGTGTCCTCGTCCCCCTGTGGCGGTGCCGGTGGTACCACTGCCTTTTGGTAGTTCTTGGTACCTGCCCTTCACGTTGGAAATTTTAAAGGTGGCTGAGCAGGGGGCAGGAGTTTGTCTCTGCTCTGAAACTTGCTGTTTTCAGGGCGGGTGTGCCAGTGCTGAGGGCCCAGGGGGTTTCCTTCATAGACATGCCCAGCCTGGCTGGGGGGCTCCTGCTCTGCCGCGAGTCCCTGGTCCGCCTCTGGAGGAGTGTTTGGCTCTGGGTTGTAGGAAACTACCAGAAGTCTCAATGACGTTTTTATACATGTTTATTCATTTTCGGAAATAATAATAACAAAAAAAAAATGCTGTTGTGAGGCAAGGGCATGAAACTGTTTCTTATAAACTGACAGTTTTGGCTCGTTATACTCAGCTGTAAAGCTATTTGATGTCGGTGGGATCTCTTGCTGTAGGTTCCATTTCTGTGCATTTGTCTCATGGGACAAACTTGTCCATCACACTGGTATTTATGGTTATAAGCAAAGGGGACTGCCAAACTCAAGAACTTACTGACCATCTTCACAGAAGAACACAGGTCTCATGTTTAATAAAGTTTCTACAAGTTCTGGGAAAACAAACAGCTAGGTAGCTGGAGCATTGAGAGGAACCCTAATTTATGATTCTTCCCCACAATAAAGGTTTTACTCAGCTTCTACACGTTCCCTTTGGCAACAGCTGGCTTATTGTTGTTGCCATTATAGCAGTAGTTGGAGTTGCTGTGTTTCCTGTGCAGCTTACAGAGCCATGTTTTCATTCTACGGTAGATGCGGTAATATAGATATGTACATATGCACTTATTTTTTGTTAGGCATCTTTACCAGAGTGCTTGTGGAAAATAATACATGAAGGTTCTTCATGAGTGTTTGGTTGTCTGCTTCTGAGTTGTGTGTTTTGTCATCCTGACTATACCAATAGATATCCTTAGAAAATGGTATATTTGTTTGGATTTCTTCTTATATAGGAGCTAGTGTGTAATATTAATTTGTATTAAGCATTGAACCTACTGAAGTCTGATAATATACTATTGTTTTGTGATTGGCTAGAGATGGCTGTAACTTACACTTCAAACTTGAAATATGTTTTTGCAGAATAGAACATAAATCCTGTACTTAATAAAATTCATAGCTTTCTTCTAGTAGGTCATATGTAATAACACTTCCAGAAATTTTGGAAAGCTAGTCTCTGGGTTGTGTGGGGCCTTTGTGCAAGGCTTTGGACACTGTCTCCCATGATATCCTCATAGGCAAGCTCAGGAAGTGCAGGGTCCTGTGTCTGGGGGGAAATAACTCCCTGTACCTGTACTGGCTGGGGCCAACCTCCTGGAATGTAGCTCTGTGGAGAGAGACCTGGGGGTCTTGATGGACAGCAAGTTGTCCGTGAGCCAGCAATGTGCCCATGTGGCCAAGAATGCCAAGAGTATCCTGGGCTGTGTTAGGACGCGCATTGTGAGCAGGTGAGGAAGGTGAGCCTCCCTCTCTGGTGAGGCCTCATGAGGAGTGCTGTGTCCAGTTCTGTCTCCCCAGTATAAGAGAGACATGGAGCTCCTGGAGCAAGTCCAGCAAAGGGCTAGAATGATTAATGTTTGGAGCATCTGTCTTATGAGGAAAGGCTGAGGGAGCTGCTCCTGTTCAGCCTGCAGAAGAGAAGTCTCATGGGGGATCTGAAGTATCTGAAGGGAGGGTGTCAAAAGGATGGGGCCAGGCTCTTCTCAGTAGTTACAGGATGAGAGGCAATGGGCATAAGCTAAAACAGAGGAAAATCTGAGCACGAGGAACAACTTAGCTGTGAGGGTGACTAAGCACTAGAATAAGTTGCCCAGAGACATTGTAGAGTCTCCTTCTCTGGAGATACTCGAGACTCGTCTGGACACAGTCCTGAGTAATGTACTTGAGGTGACCCTGCTTGAGCAGGGAGGTTGAGTTAGATGATCTCCAGAGGTCCCTTACAGCCTCAACCATTCTGTGGTTTGGCCACTGCTGGAGAAAATGAAAGACATATTTACACAACTACATCTGATCCAATGAGGTCAGGGTTATAAGGACATAAATCTGATTCCTTCTAGGGTGCTATGTACCAACTAAATTGTTTATGCGCAATTTCTGTTTATTTTTATGTGCAAATTTCTGTTCATTTTTATGTGCAAAATGTGTTCTATTGTATTCAGATAATTAAGGTAACTCAGAATAATTAACAAACACACACTTCTTGCTCTCTCTTTTTTATTTTTTTAATTCACTTTTCATAAAAAAAAAAGGCATAGTGAATCAGGTTTGTCTTGCATAGAACCACTGCACCACTCACAGTTCGGGCATGTGAAAATGGAAAGATACAAATCCTGAGTCCTTATACAACTATGTATAGTTACTTAGCATGTCTAACTGCTGTGCAAGGATTTTTGCAATAGTGAGAAACAATTTTGTTTACTGGGGCAGAGAGGTGCAGCTGAACATCTAACAGCAAAGCAAGATTAAAACTAGTGATGAATTCCATTTTCTATATGATTAGTTAAATTTTTGACCTGATTAGTTCCTCCTTTTTTACTAGATGTCTGCAGCTTTTTCTTTTTGTGCTGTTTAGAACATCTGTATAACCCCAACAATGTAGTTTTCTGGAGTGGGTTTTTTTTTGTCTCTAGTGTGTCTGTGAGCTATATGAAGATTGTAGAGACATACAAAATATGTCTGAATTTAAGAGAGGGTGTTTCTGTGACTTTTTCACTTAAAAAGACAATAACCCACCATAGTGGGGTTTTCACTACTAACTGTAGTGAAAATGGCAAAATTACAGGGACGTGGTGGGTGAAAATGTGAGGTACTGCTTGAACTTGGGACTGGGTGATGCGACTGTGGCTCATGATGGTGAATATGGGGCAACAGCAGTAGCTGCAGAACATTTCATTACTGCAGGGTTGTTCTTTTAAAAGGGATCTTCTTGGTCGACTTCACTAATATCCTGAATTATGGAATGTGGTAAATGGGGTTCTAGAGGTATCTCTAAGTGCCATTTTTTGCAGTGTATGTGCTTCTTACTTGTCCAGTGTAGAGCTGACCTATGTTTGTTATCTAACCTGGAGTACCAGGTATGTTTACCCTGAGTTGAATGGGCATTTGTTTTCAGGGATTCACAATTTTTCCCATCCTATTCTTTGATTAAATAGTGATGTTTTGGGTAAGTGAATAAGCACTACTTAATGTCTCAAAATTCCTTAGTTTAAGGTTGACTGAGGGATGCTGGTACAACTGGAAATGAGCTGCGTGGAGGGGTACTTTCTGGGATAGGTATTTGACTCGGTTGCAGGACCAGCTGTGATTCTTGCGGGGGCAGCCTACATCTTGCTTGTTTAAAAATGCTCAGAAGCTAGCCAGCATCATGCGGGGAGGGAGGGATAACATTGCTTGTGCCAGAGAGTGGTAATTATGAAGCATATGTTCGGCACCTTTGGATTTTGGGGATACCAGAGTACTGAGCTGAATTTCAGCATGGTAGATACTCCTAGTGCATATTACATGTGAAAAGTACATAGACTTGCAAGGGAGACCCGTAACAAGGAGGAGGGAAGGACAGTAAAAAGCCTGCTGCTGACAGCAGGGCCATACTACACAAGAGCATCTCCAGCTGCACCCTGAGATAGTGTAGTCTTAAAAATGTGCACTGATGCTTTGTCAGAGTTCTGTACTGCATTGTGGTCCTGTTGTGCTTCTTGGATAAGCAATACTTGGCCCATATTGTATTGTCAGTTAGTTAGTAACAGGTTTTATGAGTCTGAATAGAGACTATTGATTTTTAGGACTTTCTTGCCTGTTTTCAAGGGTAAGGTGAAACTTAATTTCCGTAAAGCCAAATGTGATTTCTTAGTATGAGATTCTTAAAGCAGTGCAAAATACCAACTGAAATGAATTGGTCAGAGGTCTTACACAATGTGTGTGTATGTGTAATATCGGTGTATATTGAGAATAGCTCAATTGACTTTCCTTTGATGGAGTAGAAGGTAGGTGTAGATTTTATTAGCAGTGTGGAAAGGGGACTTTTTAGGGAGATGTTTGTCACTTGGCTGTACCCAGGGAAACCTGTGTTGCCTTTCAGGCTCAGCTGTGTTCCCAGTATGGGAGTGGAGCAGGTGCTTGGCCTATAACTTCTGTCGGCAGTCCTGTTCTCTTCTCTGGGAGAGCTTTTTGTGGTCTCTTGTGGAACGAGAGAGAACGTGGGATGGAACAGAATGTAGATAATAATTTTGATACAGCTTTATTGATAAAGCTTCAGAGGATTTCTTTTTAAAATTGCAACAGTTCAAGAAACTACATGGTAGCGTCTTGGTGAAATTCCTGGTTTTTGTCTCAGCCCTCTTTCTTTTCAAAGGTTATTAAACTCCTGAGTGCCAGTCCTGTATATTTTAATCCAGGCTGAATGTCTGTTTTCTCACTTGTTTTCCTGTCTTCTTTCTCTCTTCAGCACCTGTCTTGAGGGCAGGATTTCAGCTGGGATGACTTCTTGTCAAACTTCAGTCTAACATAGTTAGGTTTAAAGTTTTATTAGGAGAACAAAAGTAGATAAGTGGCAAAACTCTCTTACCTAATCCCCAAATATCTTCATAATGCATGAAGTGGACTAGGTGGAAAACTTTTAGGACCCTAAAGCAGGTGGCAAGATATTACTAATATTAGGTATGGTACAGACTAATGACAATATGAAGATACAGTTACGTGAACTTGAAGGAACTACTAAAAGATGATTGTTTACTGTTATAGTTCATGACGAATGAATGGGATTTCTAAGGATAATTGTGCTATGTAAGACTTTGTCTGAGTGTTCCTTATGTTGCTCGGAGGGTTTATGGTATCTGTCAGCTTTTGGAATAGGGTCAGAGAACTAAATACATCGGTGGGAATTCTTGTGCTGTGAAAGACTTGGGGAAAGCAGCTGTCTGAGAGCACCAAAGGTAACCTGGGCATGTGTGCTGCCAGCCTCTTCACTGGTAGAGTCACTTCAGCTTATTACAGTCACTGACAGCAGGTCCCCTGCTGTGGTGGGAGAAGCAGGGCTGTCCTAAGTAAAAATCAAAGTGTACCTACTTGAAAATTGAAACTGTGCCAGAAGGCAAAAATAATATTTATGACATGAGCACTCTGGGCCTTCTCTAGGGTAGGGGAGAGCTTGTATTTTGCCTCCAGAATGAGGCATCACCAAAGTAGCAGTGTAATATTTCTGGTCTTTAGCATAAGCAGATGGTCAAATAACTTTAAATTCAGATTTGGGGACTGCAAGCCAAATACTGTGTCCTTCGCATTTTATATTGCAAGTTCACTGCTTGTTACTACAGATGGATTGTATGAATTTCAAATGATACGTGGGTTGCAGAAATTCTTTGGTTTGTATTAAAAGCAAGCAGTACAAATATTCAGATGTTGGGGTTAGTGTATGGTTTTGTTTTTTTAATCATGCTTTTTGAAAGCAGCATGCTAAGACCCACTCAAAAGGCTTTAAAAGGGGTAAACTCCCCTGGAGGTCTTTTCTGCTTGACTTAAACAAAAGAAGCTTGCCTGATTGAAAGATACATAGCTGTTTGTTTATTTCTAGTGTTTTCTTCAAAATAGTTGAAAGCAGATCTGAAATGAAAAGGAGCTCTTGCCAAAGGTCTGTAAATTCTGTTCAAGACAAAATAAAACCTTTTTGCAGTCTTCTTGGTGGGCTTTAGTGGTTTCTGTCAATCAGAAACATTGTCTAGGCTTTTTGTAGGTAAGTGCTGCATAAATAGGACAGTACGAATGAATCAGAACAGATTCCCATTGATCTCTGATCGTCATTTGGGTATGTTTTGAACACAAACTGCTCACTAAATCATGTTCTCTAGTCTCTTTCTATATAAATATTATGCTACTAGCCTATACCTAGTAAGCTCATTGTCTTTTTTTTTTTTTAAACTTTATATATACTCAATCTTAAATAAAATATTCATTGTCTCACTCATTTCAGAAGCAACATGAGACCTATCTGCTCTATAGGAGTTCAGGTCTTACTCTAAAAAATGAAATTGGTTCTTATTGTTATTGCCAGGCAAGGGCTTAGATTGTTTTGCCTTATTTAAGAAAAATCAAATCTCTTCAAGTTCAAGTTGCTATTCTAGAATTAAATTGTTCCAAATTTATGTGTTGTGATGCAATGTATTTTTATATTAATATCAGAAAGATGCCTAGAAGCTTGGAAGGGAATATTTGAAATAAGTATCAAACAGGACTATACTGAAGCTATATGTTCCTGAATCCAGAATGTAATCATTAACTGGCTGCGCAATAGGATGACAGTAGGAAACGCCATTCAACAGACCTGACTTCTGAAATATTTGCTTGCAATACAGGCTTTAGTGCCTGAAGAAATGTGAGCTTCTTTATGTCAAATAGGATGTGAATTGTAAAGGCTTGTTTCTTCTGTTTTGACAAAAAATTTGCATTGAACAATAACATCAGGGTATCTTTTGAATGGAGAAGTAGTGGATATTCTTCACAATTTAGTTATGGTTATTAAAAGTGCCTTTGAGTGTTAAGTTTACCTCCCAATTACTCAAAATAAGGGAACTTCTACTAATGGCTAGTGCAAACTAGCAATTGTGGTTTTAGATCAAGCTATACTTTATTTCTCAATGTCTTCTATGGCCCTTAACTGTTACGTTTTGCTTCTTCCAAGACTGGTTGGTACAAGTTGGAAAAGGTAAATAATAAATTATTTTTCCTGTCATCCTGACAGTTTATATATCCAGTGGTTTGTAGAGGCAAGGAAGGGATTTAGTTTTTAACTTCCTTCTAAACTTAGTTCTTAATGGTGAGAAAAGTAATTCATTTTTATGCAGGCATCTTCAGTCTGAATGGTGTGCAAACTTCTGCAACAGCAGTCTCTTTCCTGGATATTGTAGCAAACATATGTAAGAACTGTCCACTGTTCTGTGGAGTTTTTTTCAGTTGATAAAGGAGAATTAGTTTGGAAGTACTACTATAATATGGAGATAATTAAACTGGAGGGAAGGGATGCCGTCCAGTGGGACCCTGGTGGGACAGGCTAGAGAGGTGAGCCTGTGCTAAGCTCATGAAGTTCAACAAGGCCAAACGCAAGGTTCTGCACCTTGGTCAGGGCAGTCCCAAACACAGCTACAGGCTGGGCAGAGGGTATATTGAGACCAGGTCTGAGGTGTTGCATGATGAAAAATTCAACATGAGCCAGCAGTGTGCACATGAAGCCCAGAAAGCCAATCGCATACTGGGCTGCATCAAAAGGAGTGTGGTCAGCAGATTGAAGGAGGTGATTCTCCCCTCTACACTTGTGAGATCCAACCTGGAGTACTTTGTTCAGCTTTGGGGCCTGCAACATGAGAAGGACATGGACCTGTTTGAATGAGTCCAGGGGAGGGCCATGAAGATACTCAGAGGGCTGGAGCACATCTTCCATGAAGACAGGTTGAGAAAATAGGGCTTTTTCAGCCTGGCGAAGGGTCTAGCAGCTTTCTAGTACCTACAGGGGACCTACAAGAAATCTGGAGAGGGACTTTGTACAAGGGTATGTAGTGACAGGACAGAGGGGAATGGCTTTAAACTGACAGAGGGTAGCTATAGATGACACATAGGGAAGAAATTCTTTATTATGAGGGTAGTGAGGCACTGACACAGGTTACCCCAGGAAGTTGTGGCTGCCCCATCCCTGGCATTGTTGGATGGGGCTTTGAGCAGCCTGGTGTAGTGTGAGGTGTCCCTGCCCATGGTAAGGGGTTTGGAACTGCGTGATCTTCGAGATTCTTTCCAACCCAAACAGTTCTATGAATATCAAATATTACCACTGTTATAATGCATTCAGCACTTGTATGTTCCATGCACCTCACAAATCTGAGAAACTGCACAAAAATGTGTTAACCAAAATAGATATAAAGGGCAGGAAGGTCTGCAGTTTGCATGAATGTCATGTTTTGCATGATATTTGATATATAAGCTTCAAGATTTTTTTTTTCTGAAATTAATGGATTGTATTAATTGACTTCTCTAATGGCTTTCTTCTTCCCTAGGCACGAGCTTTAACACCTCAGACAGCAGAAACAGATGCAATAAGATTTTTGGTTGGAACACAGTCTCTTAGATATGATAATCAGGTAATTTTTCTGTCAAATGTCAGTTGTATTTTTTTTTCTTTTTTTTTTTTAAGAACATTGTTCTAATATCATTCCTCTTCCTTCTTCCCCCACCCCCCTCCCATTGAATTTGAACATTAAGATACAGTCAAATTGAAGATTTCTGTAAATAGAATGTAAAGATATTGGTAAGAAATGTAAGTGAATGAAAGCTATGTGTATTTTTCTGAAGATTAAATGACTCTTCTAAATTGTCTGACTAAATCAGATTGGTTTAGTAAAGAAACTGCGATATTTTTGTTATTTTAAATCTCTAGATTCTCTGGAGCTATCTTTAAATCACAGAAGAGATACAAAATAAAATGAAAGTCTTTAAGTCTTGATTGCGTCTAATGGGACTCCTGGTATGTGCACAGTTCTGTGTATGTGAAGCTTCATAAAATGGATTTTTCATTATTAATTACTGGCAATCAACTGTCCTTTCTGATATAAGTTTAACAATGATTTAAGAGACTTCTGAGGCTCAGTTTCTGTTAGTCTGTTTCCTCTGCAGTTAAGAGTACAATACTTCTAATTGTACGGCAATTTTAATTTTGTGACTAAATTTCAGTAAATGCCTTCACACAGAAGGAAGATTTTGAGGCCAGAAGAATTAGAAAGCTGTATTGAGAGCAGGTGGCAAGGCTTTGGTGGCAAGTGTGTTGCAGTGGTGGCCTCCATGAGAAGAGGCCAGGGGCTGCCCTTGCAGGTTCTGGTGAACCTGCCATGGAACACAGCTGAGCCAGTCAGCCTGCTGGCAGCTTTGTGAAAACAAGGAAGGAAGAAATGCTGGAAGAGGAGGGAACAAAGACTGAAAACAGTGGAGCAGGTATCCACTGCAGCTTGGGGAACGCCTGTGCCAGAGCAGGTAGGTGTTCCTGAAGGAACTGTGGCCCATGTACTGACCATAGCCACCACTGCCCTGCACTCTTCTGTGCTGTTTTCAGTTGAAGCAGTCTGGAGTGAAGTTAAACCTAGGAAAGGTGGGAAACACAGTGTTGGTTTAAGGGTTTTCTCTCCCACTACCAAATTAGTAAGTGGCTGGGTGGGAGCCAAGGCTAACACCCACCACAGAAGCCCCTAGAATGGATACAGTCACCTAATCTTCTGAAGATGTTAAGTAATGGGCTGCACAAAACAAATTTGGAACTATATATGTATCTCTGCCAGATGTGAGCTGTCAATTCCCAATGAAGTTTTGAGTTTGTTACTCAAAGGTAATACCTGATGAGAGTCAAGGAAAAAAATATTCAGAGGCCTAAGGGGGTGGAGTATTCAGTTTCTTTACATTTTGGGTAATAATGTGTGAGACCAGAAGCAAAAGAAGAGGCAGACAAACTTAGTTAAAAATAAATACACACAGTACCATATTTGTACAGTCTCAGATGTTCTTCAGACATTTGGTTATAAGGTGGTTTCTACTGTGATTTCTATGTGTTTTGTTTTGTTGGTTTTTGGTTTACTTCTTGGTTCAACTAATTAAATCTTGATACAAACTTGAAGACTGATTCTCACTAGTTGGTATCTAGCAGATCTTCAATAATTTAAGTGTTCTTATTTAGGTAAGTTGATTGGACATATACTATGTATTTTGGAAATATTTACACATATTTTGAGTATTGTTTTCTTTTTCTAATGAATGGCATTGATAGAAATGCAGGACACTTCCAGGTGTATTAACAAATGTTTGGAGGTTATTGGCCTTTAGCTGTGCCTCAGGCCATCAGCTCTTCTCAGCTAGTTGATAATCCCCAGAAAGTGCCCTAGGCCTTGAGTCATTATTGCTTAATTCAGCACTAAATTCTCTAGATTTGCTTAAAAACTTTTTTAGTTACCTGACCTAATTTAGGAGCTTCCTTGTAATCTCTAGTGTTTGACCAAGTATTGTACTGTGAGAGTTTTCTTAGGCAGTGCCATCACGTGCAGAATATTTCTTCCCTTCTGGTCACAGCAAGGGGTAGTGCAGTAGTGGTACATGATAGCTTCTGTATATGATAGCTGGCATGGCAGCTTCTGTGTCACTGACATTTATTGCTGTATGAAGCGATTCAGGCATTTGCAAGAGATCTAGTGAAACTATTTTCCTATTAACGCTGGTATTTCAAAGGAAAAGAATTGTTTACACAATTTTATATTTTGTCAATATTTGAGATACTAAAAGTGTGTGGTACTTGTCACTTGGTCCTCATAACTCCCTGGAAATTGCTTAAGTAGTCTGTATTTGCATGGTGTTCCGCACAGTGTCCTTTTAAAACTTTTGTCCTCAGTCCTTTCATTGTTGTTAAACTCTGGTGTTTCATTGTTGTTAAACTGTGGCTTTTTATATTGTTCTTAGTTTGATGCATTTACTGAACACTTTGGAAACATAAAGGCAGTATACGTCAGTTATTGTTTTCTTACCTCTCTCATTCCCTGACATCTCCAAGTTATTTTCAGTCATGTGTTTTTAGAACCTAATATAGTTATTTTTATGATTTAACTTAATGTACAGGCACAGATTTACATTTAATATAGGCACAAAACAGGGCATTGGCCAAACTAAAACAATTCCTCAGTCTCTGCTGCCCATGAGTGCTTGCTGAAAGAAAAAAAATTATGGAGATTGCATAGGTGAAGAAAAAGGAATATTTTGCGTTGAAATTGGTTAGTTTTAGTCTGTTCTTAGCAATTCATAATTCCTCCACATTTTGAGAACTAAATAGTTTTTCCTCAATACTTAGGCTTGTGTTCAATGGAAATCTTCAGTGTAATTAGATCAGATTAACTCATTTGTTTATTTACTGGTGATAAAACCAGTCTCTTCAAAGACGTTTTTCCACAAGAGTTATGATTCATGTAGCGTTAACTATTATGCTACAATCATGTTGAGGAAGTTCTCACACTTACTGTTTCTTATATCCACACCTATGGTGTCCATATGCTGTACTAGCTAATCCATGGTAAAGCTCATTTTTACACTCCATCAAGAAAGGTTAGAAAGATCATGGTTCAAGAACTGAAGAAGGACAGTCTGCAGAACTGAAATTTGTCCAGTTCTGTCAGGCAGCTTTTACAGGTGAATATTCCTTTCTGCAAATATTTGTCTTCATGGTATCACACCAGTGCAGTATTTGGTACTAGTATATTTTCTGTGGAAACTCTTTTGTCCTTAGTATTTAGTAAAGTCACTATTCCATTTGGTGAATACAATGTGTCATGTATTTGAATCGACATGATGATGATGATCCTTAGTAGAAAAACACTGGGGAATCTTTGCAGTTCTTTCTGTTAAGCTGATTAGCTTTTTCCAGTAGGCTGTGTTGTTTGACGTAGCTGTGAAGGATGTAATTTTTCAACTCAGAAAGGTATAAACAACACCCTTGCATAAAAATTAGGCTTTGTATTTTCTAAAAGTCTCAGTCTGGACATGTGATTAACTATGTGTTCCAGTAGCTATTCATGATGTCAGCTGAAGCAGAAGTGTAGCAGCAGAGGAATAATTGGTTATCTGTGCCTTCGTGGGGCTTTAGATGGGGTAGTTAAGAGTTCTTCCTTAGCTTATGTGCTGAGTAACCCTCTTAACCTGGTTAGTGTGGGTGGAGAATGCATGAGATTTGTAAATATGACTTAGATTTGTGGTTCACCTTTAGGGGCTTGAGTTGAGCTGCTACAGGACACTTCAGTGACTCCCGTGGAGGGTTGTCTTTCTCCCCCGTTTTCCCTGACATACCTTTGCATAGTTCACACTGTTTCTCTGTTAAATACCCAGTTCAGTAAATTGAGTTATCCTCTCCCATCTAGTATGCTAAAGCCAATTACAACTATTTTGCTGTGTAAAAATAACACCAGGAGTTACTCTTCTTGCTGTCTGTTAAAATTGTTTTATCTTAGAATTGTGAGTATGTTGGTATTGTTTGCCTTCCAGTTCATGCTTGTAAAGTAGCTGTTTGGATTGTCAGTTGTTTGAGTTGTAAGTTTATTCATAACATCAAAATGTATCTAATAAGAGCAGCATAGAAGGTTGAATAGATAATGTCTTTATTCAAAACCCTAAAACCAAAAACCAGGGGATAAGGTTAAGCTGATATCTAATGAAAAGAGCAAGAGCTTTCTGTATAGGCAAACTTTTGAATTGTGATACAGGGAACAGGTCAGAGAAGAGATGTACAGAATGCCAACATGAAGTGAAACAGTGGATATATCCAAGTGATGTTACTCTAGAGAGTTTTAAAACGCAGGAGGGTCACTCTTTGAGTTGGCCAGGGAGACTGATAGGCAGCTGTTGGGGTTTATGTATAGTGTCCCGATTTGTGGATGGGTTTCTAGGTTCAGGGCAACAAATGAAGTCTGAAAAGAGAACTTGCTAATCAAATATGGAAGTGCTTATATGCCTTTGATTCCGGAATGGAAGAATAATGTAAGGTAATGAGGATCTAGCATTATCTTTCAAGGAGGAGTTACTGGCGACAAGTGTTTGGATGAGAATGAAAAAGGTAACATGTAAGCTCAGTCCTTAGGGAAAAAAAAAAGGTGATATGTAATACTAGCAATTTAGGCTTGAGACCTGGTTAGAAGCTTCTGTATTTTGAGAAAATTTTCTATATTCTGTAGCTAAGATTTTTGCAGTTGTTCAGTAGACTTAATTCGGTCATTATGATGAGATGTCTTACTTTTTTTGTTTTCATTATTCACCTAACTTTGCTGATGAATTTTTAATGGGGATACAGTTGTCTGGAAACTGTGAGTCTTCTAGAATTTATTTGTCCATTGTTGAGCTTAGCGGAATTAGTCCCATGAGCAAAGTCACCTGTGTGTGTTGTACTAGGCTAGAATCTTTCTCAATTTCTTCTGTTTATAAGGCAACTATACAAAAACAACTAAGTAAAAATCAGGAGGAAAAATGAAAATAATGTAGACCTGTTAAAAAAACCAAGACAAAAACCCAAACGAAAATCAAAATCACAAAAATCAGACCTAGCTGTCTCTTAAAACCCTAACCTATATATTTAAACATTATTGTTTTTCTTCATCTTTTAGTTCAATATTTTTATTTTTTCATATAATACAAAAAAGTATTATGGATTTATATGTTGGTATAGGTATGTGATTGCTGACGGTGAACTCTGAGGAAGTTTCTTGCTGAGTTGACAGTGTTTGAAATGAGAGTTCTTTCCCTCTCTCCCCTGCTTTCTTCATAGGTTGTTTGAATTCGATGGTTTAGATACAGAATTGGTGAAGACATTTAGACTAAGGATTGCAACGTTGTTATTTCTGTTTATTGCTATAAGAAGTGTTGAATTGCAATACAAGTGCAATTTACTATTTACTATTAGCCATAAAATGAAAAATCACCTTCAAGCTTCAAGTTGCAAAATTAAGAAGAACAAACACAGTATTTCCTCAAAACAGGGAAATTGCTTGTGTTTTTTTCTGGAAAAGTTAATCCTGCATGAAATCAATGACATACAAAATTGTTAGGATAACAATTAATTAAAGTAGATATCGGTTATAAAATTCTCATTAAATTGTTCTGTGCAGTCATCATGTATAATTAAGACCCACAGGAAAGCATCTGAAACCCTAATGTTCTCTTTTATTGTATTTGCAGATTCACATCATAGACTTTGATGATGAAAATAACATTATAAACAAAAACGTTCTCCTTCATCAAGTGGGTGAAATTTGGCACATTAGTACCAGTCCTGCAGATAAAGGTGTACTAGCAACCTGCTACAATAAAAGTAAGTCCTCTTTAACTGTATATAACTTGTTTAAGTATTTTGGTATTTTTGAATGTGTGAAGTTTTACTATCTAGCTAACTCTTTAACTTGGAATTATCAGTACAGGCATTTTTCAAAAGATCTGCTGTACCTTTGCTTATACCTCTTTTGTCTTGTATCCTGATGGTCATCTTGGTTAGAAGTCTACTTTGGCATTCATGTCAAGGAAAGCAGGAAAACCAAAAAAGTATTGCTTGTCTAATTATGTGAAGAATGGCAAATAAAATATATTTGTTATTTTAGGCATCATTCTTTTTATTGTTTTATGTGCTTTGCTTTTTGAAAGTCGAGATAAATGTCTTTCAAAACAACATCGTGCCAGCATAGAATCATAGAATAGTTAGGATTGGAAAGGACTTTAGCATCATCTAGTTCCAACCCCCCTGCCATGGGCAGGGACACCGCACACTAAACCATGTCACCCAAGGCTCTGTCCAACCTGGCCTTGAACAGGGATCAAGCTCTATTTAAAATGGCAGGTGATGTTTGTGTTTCATGTCATTTGTCATATGTTAAATGCAGATATGCCCACAGAGAGCTATAAATTCTTATCTGTATCTCACCAAAACCAGTAGGAATTCTTCTTCTGTGACCTAATGCTAAGTGCACAGCTGTTGAGATTAAAGATCTCTCTGTTTTTCATGGGTAAAGCAGGTGTGAAGGTATTCTGTCAGGAGGCTTGAAAAATACTCTGCATCACTTGGTGTTGTGGTATAAACTCAGCCACGCAGTCTCTCTCTCACTCTCCCCCTCCTTCCCCCCACTTCTGGAGGGATAGGAAGGAGAATTGAAAGGATTTAACTCCCATGGGCTAAGAACAGTCCAGTAACTAAGGTATAACACAAAACCACTACTGCTACCACCAATAGTAATAATGATAAGGGAAATAACACGGGAAGAGAATACAACTGCTCACCACCTGCTGACTGATACCCAGCCCAACTGAGCAGTGATCTAACCCTTCCGGGTAATTGTCCCCTGTTTATATATTGGGCATGACGTGCTGTGGTATGGAAAACCTCTTTGGTTAGTTTAGGTCAGGTGTCCTGTCTCTGCTTCCTCCTGGCTTCCCCTCTTCCCTGGCAGAGCATGAGAGTCAGAAAGTCCTTGGTCAGAGTAAACATTACTGAGCAGCAACTAAAACCATTGGTGTTATCAGTTCTGTTCCCAGCCGCAAGTCAAAAACACAGCACTGCACCAGTTACTAAGGAGAAAAGATGACTGCTACTGATGAACCCAGGACACTTGGTAAAGGGAGGCTTTTTCTCTCTGATGAGCAAGAAATCTGTGCTTTCAATTGGAATAAATATTATTTTTTCTAGTTCCATTCTTTGATGGAAATACAGTCCAAGAATATAAGAATAACGTAGTAAATTTCAGACTTTGCGCATCTGTGGGCAGCTGTAGAGATGTGAATTCCCACTGCTCAGCCTTGTGACTATGTTAGAAAAGAAGGTTCCAGGAATGCTTGGTTCTCCTAGTTCTCTTCAATTGAAATGAAAGTGCTAAAATGTGAAATTCACAAATCTTACGTGACTCTTCTAGGGACAATTATAGAATATAAGTAAAGTAATAAAAAGGTCTTTCAGTTTTCTAAACTGAAAATCATTATAGGCATTTTGAGTAAGAGAGCATTGAAATGGTGTTAGTCTGCTGCTTTTTTCTTTTTTTTTTTTTTTGTTACTTGTTAATCTCTGGTTGACTTTACTGGACATAACTTCCGCTCCCTTGCCAGTGATCCATAGTGAAAATGAGAAAGCAGTTATCAAGCCTGAAATTCTAAAGTTGTCTTTAATTTTTCTGGCTAGTTTCAGAGGAGAATCTGAGAAAGATGTCTGAAGTCTCCTTTAGAGAAAACCAGAATAAATTTCTGAGTTTCTTTCTCTAGTGTTCCTTAGTTGATTGCACTTCTTTTCTTAAAGAATGTTGTTCTGCACAGAATAGTGTGAAACACTTTAAAAAATGTGTGTATGTCTCTTTTCCCTACGTAACTGAACAGCAAAACGATATGAAATAGCTTATCAAGTCTAGTGTTTCATGTATGTAATGTACCATTTAATGTTAATCAGTCTTAATTTATTCTACTTGTATCTGTTGTAGAGTTCAAGTATTGCTCTAGAACATACGGTGAAAACAGAACTTAAATACAGACCTTTTTGAGAAAAGAGTATAAAATTATGTTTATAGCACATTGTAGCAATTTCTTCTAGCAATATGAATATTAATTGAAAATCATATTTGAGAAATAGCATATTGAGATTGTTAGAATTGAGCTTCTAACCAAACACTCTAAATTTTTGTGAGATTTCTGACTTCCGTTATTGGACCTATTAATTCATATGCATGTTTTCTATTCTAGCTGCTTCGTGTTCTAGATTTAGTTTACCTAGTTTCTGAATGTTAAGCTGTATTGTTTATACTTCATGCATCTTAATTTAGAAACATCACCCATAAACTTGCTGCAGAAAACAAGATCTGGTTCTTAAATGATTATTGATGACTCTTAATTATAAATGTATAGAACAGAAAGCACACAGCATGGGGTTCTAATAATAAGGTATACTGAGTTAGCAGACAACTTATTTGAAGTAGTAATGCAACTAAATTAAGCAAACAAAACCTTTAAAATGCCTTTTCATGTATTGTATTTGTTTTGTTATTTTAAAGACTTAACTATTTTCCTTATTGAAGTACTAGTCAAATGAGATGGTACTGTCTGGAAGAGTCATAGGTATTGTCAACAACTTTTGTGTCTAAGCAGTACTTCTGGCAGAGGGCTGAAGCACCTCTCCTATGAAGACAGGCTGAAAGAGTTGGGCTTGTTTATCCTGGAGAAGAGAAGGCTCCAGGGAGATCTAGCAGTTTTCCAGTACTTGAATGGGGCTACAAAAAGACGGGGAGGGACAAGGGCATGTAGTGATGGGACAAGGGCAAATGGCTTTAAACTATCAGAGGGGAGACTAAGGTTAGACGTTAGGAGGAAACTTTCATTGTGAGGGGGGTGAGACACTGGCACAGGTTGCCCCGAGAAGTTGTGCAGTGTTTAAGGCCAGGTGGGATGGAGCTTTGAGCAACCTGGTCTAGTGAATGGTGTCCCTGCCCATAGCGCGGGGATTAGAACTACATGATCTTTAAGGTCTCTTCCAATTTCATATATATATATATATCTAGCAGCTTCTTCTGAAGTCATAGTTATAAGGCTTTTCCCCCCTGCCTTGAATCTTGCAGATAGGAAATCTCCTTCAACAGAAGTGATGGTAATGTGGAAGCAATCTACCCATGTCACCCTCTGGGGGGCTTACAATTTTTTTTCTTTTTACAGGTCAAAAAAGAGTTAGTTCTGTTTTAGATAAAGCCTGTTGAAGAATCAATACACGAGTAAATAGTAAATATTCCAATCTGCTTTCAAGAAGAGTAACTTCCCTAAAAAGTAAGATAAGGTGGCTTAGATAACTTTCTTGTTCTCAAGAAGTCACAGAGAAATTTAAATCCTTACTGACTATGCAGATTGAGAGGTATGTTCTCTAAACAATAAAGTTAATATAAATGCTGGTCTGTATTCTTTTGCTCAAGATATTTTACCAGGGTGTTGTTACATAAGTAGGTTTTGGAAAGGAAAAAGTTTCTTTTCTCTCAAGTCAAAACCAAGGAAAACTCCTTGTTAGCATCAGTATTTACTACTTTGATTTCTATTTTTGGCATTGCATCATTAATAAAGCCTTGTGTCTTTTAATTCTGGATGGTGATATTGACTAGAATCATACTTGTTCTAATAGCATTGGAACAAATGCATCTTTGGATATTAACCAGAAATTCCATTTTGC
The DNA here is from genome assembly GCF_033783945.1 of Neopsephotus bourkii. NCBI lineage: Eukaryota > Metazoa > Chordata > Aves > Psittaciformes > Psittacidae > Neopsephotus > Neopsephotus bourkii. The sequence continues at coordinate 3,092,506 of NW_026901402.1, read as the reverse complement.
AGGCCATTTTGTCTTTATATTAAGATAAAATGGTACAACTATCTCTTCACCCCTCCCCATGCACATACCTTAAAAATACTGATTTAGAAAAATCACGTAATTGTACTGGAAGCACTTTTTCTACTCAGTTCCTCTCTCAGTTACAGTGCCCCTCCTCCCACCTATGATGGATATATATCTCAGAAAATTTTATACTATTCATACTGATGTTATAGGAAAATGATTTTATTATCAAGTGGTAAGCCTGCTAGTTACATATAATATTGCCTATCTTCCAGCAAAGATCAGAAATCTACTACACTGGAGGCACAGTGCTTGCCTACACTGTGCATATCTAACATACTTGTCAGTATTGTATGCTAGAAATGTAGGAAGAACATTCCTGTGTGACTGTCATTGCTAATAGATAAGATGTGTAGTTGGTAGATATAGTAATTGATTAGAGGTGATGTTTTTCTGCTTTTTTGTTATTTGCCACCTCTGCCATTAAAAAGTGCTTGTCTTGTGTTCAAACAGTAGTCAGGCTGTAGCCAAAGAATCAGATTGTTACTGACAGCTTTAAAGTAGGTTAAAAAAAAAAAGAAAAAAAGGAAAAGAAAAGAAATAGTTTTCTAGCTGTAGATTGTTGAAGTTCAGTATGGTACAGATTAAGCTTAAAAGATAAAGCTGAAAGAATGGATTGCTGAGAGAAGAGTAGAAGGTGCAGTTTTTAGTGATGATAAAAGTAGCAATAAGCTAGAGTGCTACAGTTGCATTTTGATTGGTTAATGTTTACTTTACATCCACTTATGTGCCTCTGATACTTATCATCTTAAAGTTACATTTAGCAAAACAGAAATCAAATTGTTTGCTTCACAGTAGCCCAGAATTAAAATGGAGCATACTGGATTTAGTAGAAAGTCCCTGTCAGAAAAATTCTAGGAGTTTTATACCATCCTTCTTTTTTTGCTATTCTGACTACCTGTAGTCAGTTAACTATTCATTTTTTACTTTTTTTTTTTTTAATTAAAAGGTGACAGGAGTGACGCTTTTAAAAAAGTGAATAAGAAAGGTGACAAAGTAATTAAGGTGATTACAGTGTCTTAGTAGAAATGTACTTTTAAATATCAAAAAAGAATAATGATGGGGTGAGGGTCAAGGATGTACCCTTCAAATTATGATACAAACCAATGAGAATAATGGTACACTAAGTATAATAATAAGTTTATAAATTGAGATAAATTGGTCTTTAAATGTGCAAGAAGTTGGTAGCCATCCAAGAACGCTATTCACTCAGTAGGGGGAAAATCATTTCACATGTGTGTTACTACTTAAAGTTTGAAAGAAGTCTTGCTTCAGTATTTAAAAGAGCATCCTAGCCTATGCTAGGGTAATTTTTTTATGGTGATAAGGTGAAATGTCAAAACCTTGTTGATCATGTTAGAGCAGAGTCACTTGGGAAGTAAAGCCCTAAACCCCATTGGAATACGATCCATATATGGCCGCAGTATTGCTGAAGTTTCAGGCTACATGAGGAGCAATATGAAAGCCATTTGAATGGACTTCTGATAATGTATCGAGGCAGGGCGAAACAGCAACAGTCAGCAGACTAGAGTGTGTCTAATACAGTTCTTGTATGTAAATTAGGTGATGAAAGTCTCAGCTGTAAGGCTGTCTGAAAAATGTGGGATCCCTGGTTTAACATGAAGTTGGAGAATACTTGGAAATAACACCAGTTCCTGAATGATGCATTTCCCACTTTGTCAGTCCAATACACTGTTGTCATGTGTTTGAAAGATTTACCAGTTAGGTGGGTGCGTAGTGGCAGTTAAAGATTGTATATGTGTTTTGATAGTGTGTGTGTACCTTGTTAAAAGCTTTGTTTCTTACAGAACTTCATTTTAATCTGCTTTTCTGCTTATGCATCTCTTCCCTTCTTTTATCCACTGTTTTAGGATCCTGTTAAAATGGGGGTGGACTATTTTTTAAGGAGAAAGTAAATTTCATTAAAATAATATGGACAGCAGAGGTATTTTTCTGTAGGCCATTTAAAGAGTTTTGCATCCATGCCGGTTTGCCAGCAATGGATGGCTTCTTCATGAATGACTTGGGTCTGGTCTCTGCACAGCAGAATATTCAGTAAAGAGAGTAAATGTTCATGATGATGTTTGGCAAAAACTATCATTCTAAAATATTTTTTCTGTAAATATAAAGGGAGCTCTTAATCTGATAGTTTCTATTTTATTCTTTACATAACCTGAATATAGCTTTCATTATATCCTATAGGCTATAATAAAACCTCAGATTTGTGCATTGCTCTGAGATCCCAATGAATGTCAGTGAGAAACTAGTGGTTTGTTTAAATTTCAGTACTATGCAATAGCTAGTTACTTGGCTAGTTACTCATTTTTGAAAGATGTTTTACAGATGCTTAGAAGGGATGACAAAATTGTTTGAGAAGTCAAGGGGTAAGGCATACTGGTGGGTTTACATGGAGTGATGGGGAGGTACAGGGGAAGAAATAGAGAAATGATTCAGCTTGAAAATTCTGCATTAGTAGAAAATAGTTTGCCTGCTGAACCTCTAATTTGATCTAGGTACCTATCTCCATTACTGTAAAGGTGAGGTTTTTGGGAAGTGACTGTAAGCAGCTACATAGCTGTATCTCCTCTGAGCAGGTGAAGGATGTGCTGGGGAAAGGCAAAAGTAAATGGCCATATCTCAAGAGCATAATTGTAGGCAATGCCAGTGTGCTATTAACTATCACAGGTCTGATAGAGAAAGTGCTTACTGAAAGACAAAGTGAAGAAATGAAGGAAATGGTATAATTGGAAAAATGAGGAGATTCTGAAGGAAGGAGATGTCAAAACCAAATAAGGGATAGGTCACTAAAGGACATGCATATGGGTGCAACCACTTGGGAAAAGCAAGTAGGTATGAGGTGGCATGTAGCATTTGGGTAATCAGTTCAGTTCTGTGGAAGGCTGTAGAAAAGTTAGTGGTAAGCCATGGCCCTGAGGTGTTATCAGTTTGAAGGTGTTTTCTGTAGGGTCTGTCAATAGAAAAAAAATATCTTACTGTGATTAATTGTCTGCCTGTTCTGGTTTTGGATTAGTGGTTTGTTTTGCATTTTGTTCTTTATCTGTGGCAACTTCCCCTGCTTTCCAGAGGCGTTATGTTCTTCCTTTCCATGCCATTTACTGAAATGATCAGCGATATAATTAGGTAATTTTTAACTTGTGTCTACCTTTAATTTTGATGCTGCTAGAAGATGAACAGTTGTCTGGAGACTGAAACCTCTCTTTTTATTGTTTTGAGCTATGCTGGCAAACTAAACAAAATGTTTATACTGATTGTTAATGCAATTGTGAGCTGGGTTGCAAGGGTATTCTTGCAGCCACAAGTGTACCTTCATGTAATTGAAAACTTGAAAATCAGAATGTGACATAATGGGCCACAAAAAATAACAGCATTGAAGTCTGATGTTTGGGATGATTTACTTTAATGATGTCGAGCAGGGTGGGAGCAGGTGTAGAACGTGTCTGTGTGTGAGCTATATCAACACTGAAAATGATTTAAGAAGAAAACAATCCATACCTGCTAGCTTTTGTGGGGGATAAAATGTGCTGACTATAAAAAAGTTAACATTAAATAATCAAGCTATGCTATTAGACAATTGGCTGCTCTTTTTTTTTTTTTTTTTTGTAATGATATTTTTTGCTGGAAATTACAATCCATAAAATAAATACTCTTGGGATATTCTCTATAACTATGTGAAGGGAGGTTGTAGTAAGATGTGGGTCAGTCTCTTCTCCCAACTAACAAGCTACAGGACAAGGGGTAATTGCCTCAATGTGTGCCAAGGGAGATTTAGGCTCGATATTAGGAAGAATCTCTTCACAGAGAGAGTGGTCAGACATTGGAACAGGTTGCCCAGGGAAGTGGTGGAATCACCATCCCTGGAAGTGTTCAGAAACTGTTGAGATGAGGCCCTCGGGGACATGGTTTAGTGGTGGCCTTGGCAGTCCTGTGGTAATGGTTGGACTTGATGATCTTAAAAGTGTTTTCCAACCTAACTGATTCTATGATTCTGCAATTAGATAAATATTTTTAGGTTATATATATTCCAGTAATATGAACAGGGCCGTAGCATTCACCTAGGGACTGACTTTCAGTAGTGCCTACTATTAAAAGTGTTGGGATGTTTCACGAGCAGTTTTGCTGTGGGCCACCTAGCACTTTCAGGCAATGATATCCAATGGTAGTCCAAGAGCATCATGACTGGTTGGAGTGTAGCACTCTCCTTTCAGCTTACCCTGTGAAAAAAATTGAGCTTAGCTGTGCTAGGTGGCCTCAGAGCTGTAAAAATGTACCTGACTTTGAGTTGCCAAAAATAAAATCTGTCATGATTCTCCATTGCAGATTGTTCTACAATACACAGGTTGTTCATTTTGGAGACTGTATTTCAGGGGAAGATGCAAATACTTGAGAAATTAGGGAAAAGGCATGATATAGATAGATATGAAACAAGTTAAGGTGTAAGGAATATGGTCAAGAATTTCTGTTCTGCTAATCTCAGAAAGTCTGATGGTTCTGTTGTGCAGTTTATTCCACAAAATTTAAGATAAGTAAATTAGAGATTATTTGGTCCATCTAGAGAAGAGGATGTTTTGGAACAATTACCCTTTTTGTATAGCATTTACACAGTGTCTAGTTCTGTGGGATGGTTGTGTTGTGATAAGAATTGCTAGGTATTGTGCAGGTTATGTCTTAAAGAATGCTGATGAATTAAAAAGAAAGCTTCATGCTTGCCAGTTTGAAGTGAATGTTTAATTACTGGGTATTAGATGCACACATTCATTGAGGCAAAAATCTCTGTCTAACGATGGTAATTGTCTAATTTATCCCAGGTCTTGCTTCTGAAAAGGGTACTTTGTTTTTCCTAGCTGCTTTCAAATACTAAACTCTGAATTAGATCTGGGACCAAAGGCCCCTGCCAGCAGGGTAATTTCTGAGTTTGTAGAGAGGTTCTGAGTAATCTGAGGTTTAACAGATGTTCATGCCTTGACTAGTTAGAAGGACATTAAGTAAAACTCTTAAATAATGTCAGCAAATTTCATAGAACGTACTGAAGAACTGTTTTAGGAGTTGCTTGTGATTCTTTCACTTGTACTTGAATGATGCTCAGCAGAACTTTTTGTTTTTAAAAACCACCTGACATCTTCTCTTGCTCTTGATGACACTGGAAACTGTAGTCAGTCCTGAGCAAAGATTCTGATGTCACATGCTGTCTGGTACTTCTGTCATGTTTGAAATGTGTGAATTTAGTCTCACTGAGCACAGTAAAAAAGTGGCAGCTGTTTTGAAGGAAGGCAGTTTTTCACAGAATATCCTGTACTGCTTGGAGAAGAACACTCATCAGTTATTTCTCTTAGGGTTTTCTTCTTTAAAATTCCTTCAAGATCACAGTATGAAAGGCAGGTTATGTGCAACAATACATGGAAATGCAAGGTCAAAAAGAAAGGAGTACATGTTTTCCATAGTGTTTTGTTTTGTTTTTTTTTTTTTTTTTAAGACAACACTCACAGATCCTAAAATCATTAGGAAGAATGCTTATCACCTTGTTGTGATAGTGACTTGTTCATGAAGGAAATACTTCAACAATATACAAAGAAAAGAATTTGTAGGTAATGCAGGCCAAAAATGTTTAAGTGCCCATTGATATCCGATTAATCTTAACTGCTGGTGGAAATGCACCATCAGGTGAAGGCAAAATGAACATTTTAACAGGTTAATATGTATGCCTTACCTGAAACTACATTATCTGCTCTACTAACATGACTAACAGAACCATCTTACCAAGCATTTGACTTAGGACTTTTATTCCCAGCTTTCCCCACCTTGCATTTGTAATATGTGTTCTAGCTCTGTTTGTTACAATTTACTGATAAAGTGTAATACCTTTGAAAGTCAGATGAACTCTTCTTACTTGGGAGAGGAAAAATGAAATTTAGAAGCAAGATCTCTATTAAGTGTAACAATCTTAAGATTTTTATAATTTTTTAATTCAATTCATAGAATCATAGAATAGTTATGGTTGGAAAGGACTTTAAGATCATCTAGTTCCAAGCCCCTCTGCCATTGTCAGGGACACCTCACATTAAACCATGTCACCCAAGGCGCTCTCCAATGCAGCCTTGAACGCCACCAGGGATGGAGCATTCACAACTCCTTAGGCAACCCCTTCCAGTGCCTCACCACGCTCACTGCAGAGAAATTCTTTCCTATATCTAATCTAAACTTCCCCTGTTTAAGCTTGAGCCCATTACCCCTTGTCCTGTCACTGCAGTTCCTAATGAAGAGTCCCTCCCCAGCATCCTTATAGGCCCTCTTCAGATGCTGGAAGGCTGCTATGAGGTCTCCACGCAGCCTTCTCTTCTCCAGGCTGAACAGCCCCATCTTTCTCAGCCTGTCTTCATATGGGAGGTGCTCCAGTCCCCTGATCATCCTCGTGGCCCTCCTCTGGACTCTTGAGCAGCTCCTATTTATGTTGCACACAATACTCCCAAGTGAAGTCTCACAAGAGCAGAGGAGAGGGGCAGGATCGAGTGCACACTGAAGCAGGCTCATATTCATTTTCTCATCAACCAACACCCCCAAGTCCGTCTCCGCAGGGCTGCTCTGAATCTCTTCTCTGCCCAGCCTGTAGCTGTGCCTGGGATTGCTCCAACCCAGGTGTAGGACCTTGCACTTGCCATGGTTAAACTTCATGAGGTTGGCATCAGCTCACCTCACAATCGTGTCAAGGTCCCTCTGGATGGCATTCCTTCCCTCCAGCGTATCAACCGAACCACACAGCTTGGTGTCATTGGCAAAATTGCTGGGGGCACACTCAATCCCACTGTCCATGTCAGCAACGAAGATGTTAAACAAGACTGATCCCAACACCGATCCCTGAGGGACACCACTTGTTACTGGTCTCCAGCTGGACATTGAGCCATTGACCACAGCTGTTTGTGTGCGGCCATCCAGCCAGTTCTTTATCCTCCAAGTGGTTCATCCATCAAATTGATGTCTCTCCAATTTAGAGACAAGGATGTTGTGTGGGACAGTGTCGAATGCTTTGCACAAGTCAAGGTAGATGACATCAACTGCTCTACCCCTGTCCATCAGTTCTGTAGCACCGTCATAAAAGGCCACCAAATTGGTCAGGCAGGATTTCCCCTTAGTGAAGCCATGCTGGCTGTCACCAACCACCTTCTTGTTTTTCATGTGCCTTAGCATGCCTTCCAGGAGAATCTGCTCCAAGATTTTGCCAGGCATGGAGGTGAGACTGACTGGTCTGTAATTGCCTGGGTCATCCATTTTCCCCTTCTTGAAAATGGGGGTTATATTTCCCTTTTTCCAGTTGTCGGGAACTTAACCTGACTGCCATGATTTTTTAAATATGATGGGCACTTCAGATTGTTAGCACTGCAACAAAAATAGTCTAGCTGTAAAGTGGCTGCCTAATGAAAGCAGCACTCTTAAAGGTGGTTAGAAACCTTTACCAGATGATTTTGAAATTAAATACTAAACAAATAATTTCCTAGGTTGCTGTCATCTCTATTTGCTTGTCCCTGCTTCTCTTAGGAATATTTTTTTTTAATTCAAATCCATTGAAATATATGTGGAAACCGATTTATTTTCCCAGTGCAAATGTGGTTTCAACTCCTAGAAAAATAGGTTCTGCGCTTCCGTTACATGTAGGGACAAACAAAGCCACCAGAGGGCGAAAGAAAGCGCGAATGGAGAAAGCAGCTTCACACATGCAGGCAGGCACGTGCGCGAGCACACCTCTTGATCTTCTGTGGTTTGTTTTTTTTGTTTTCGCAAACAGGACAGATGCCACTGTGCAGTCGATGTGAAGACTCGGTCTAATTAGATTGGGTTTGTATTTCTAAAACATAAAGGCATACAGACACAAGCCTGGTGTTTAATTTTGATGAACAGGAAAATAAAGTTTGTATTTAGTATCCATTAAAAGCATTAAATCTGCTGTGAGTTATGGCTGTCTGGTGCACTGCACTTATCGCACAGTAAACTTGTGTATTAAAAATCTTCCTGTAGAGAAAATTTGTCAGAGTATCGTAAAGAATGCTGCGGTGATGCTTTCAATTCTTTAGTATTGAAGCCAGCAGGTGACACTGACTTCACTGGTTTCACTTTACTTTTCTGTAGTGAAAGCATCTATGTAGGGAAGTCTTTGCTACAGCCAGCTGTGTGACATGGAACAGTCATTAAAACAGGGAAGGAATTTGAATGCATCTCTCTAAATATTCTTCAGTGTTCCCAGCAGTAGTGGTGAGATGTACAGTTTGTTCCCATAGTTTGAGTGAAGAAATAAATATGCGTGGTGATCTCCTAATGTTCTTTGTAGCTCGTACCTGTTGTTTTTCTAGGAATTTTAGCGGAAATGATTGACTATCTGATCTGTATGATGGAAAACCACTCAGAAATGGTGAATGGCTTGAGAAATTGTCCCGTGTTAATTGCTGTTCAGGTCTGGCCTATAATCATAAGATGAAAGACTGCTGTAGGAGTCAAGCTCAGTAGTGTCTCAGCCAGTGTGTAAGAGCAGACACAGGGAAAAGTGTAAGAACTGCGATAGCATATATAATATAATTAACTTGAAGCACAGATGCTTGTTATCCCTTGATTTAGGATTTCATCTATATTTGACAGTCATTATCCTGATAATTGTAACATTTGTGCTATGAAGCAAAATAGAACTACTGTCAGAAAGAAGAAGGAGGAGAAAAAATGACTGAAATTGAAGTATTACAGGATGGTCATGATATTGAAAAGAATGCTTCTAAAATACAGAAAGTGGATAAAATGCTTCTGAATTAGAGCTGTCACCGGGAGAAGAACTTGAATTATCAGGCTGCTCTGTCCTTCAGCATTAGGAGGTTTCTTTCTCCTCCCTCACTTTTTTTTCCTGTTAGCTCAGAACAAGAAAAAAGGTTTTCCTTCTTCAAATTTTAATAGCTTTTTAACTCAAAATTGTCAAATATTTAACTGAACTTGTATAATAAACTGAAAGAAAATGTTTCTTTCTCCATCTACAATCAATGCTATTGTTGCACTAAATAACATTTTTCAGATACACATAAGCTCTTTCTAGTATGTGTTTAGTCATTCTTGTCCAACTAGCTTGTTAAATAAGTTAAACTTAGGAGCTTGCCTTTCTCTGGTTTGTGTTAGACTTCAGAGGTATTCCCGAATCATGTAAGTAAAATCAAGTATACTCTACAAGTTCCTTCCAGCAAACATTAAGACATCTTGTGATCTCATTTTTCCTGCATTCCATTTTCTGTGCCTTTCTTTCTACTGTGGAAAGATAGCCTGCTTTAGCTTGCATTATCCCATCTTCCTTGAAAAGCTGAAGAGGCTGAAGCAATGTCACTTACTTGACGGATTCTTAAGAGAACTCTACTGGATCCTCTTTCTCTCCAGGACCATCTTCCATGGCATTCTTCAATGCTGTTCCCTGGTCAGGCCAAAGTCTGATCTTCTTAAGCCCAGGGTGGTGTGTGATTCTGCTATCTGCCTTGTTCCTTCATGTAAGGGAACAAGATTAACCCCTCCATCTCATGATCTTTGTAGCCTGGGCTTCCCCCAACCTTTGCATCTCTGACCAGGTCTTTGATATTTGTAACTGAGGTATAGCAGAAACACCTTCCCGTTGTCTCGTTGATCGCTGGTGTTGGCAGTCATCAGTGAACTTGGAAATCACCTGTATCTTGCTACATTTCTTTTCCAGTAGACACTGAGGTGGTTCAAGTCTTACACGAAGACCAGGACCTATGAATATGAAGCTCCTTCTTCTTGTCTAAAGGTTCTGTTATTCTTTGTTTCATCCTTCCTGTAGCAGACACCAACTGCAATGTTGCCATATTGCTCTACCTTCTAATCCTAAACCATAAGCTCTCATCTGGCTCTCATCCCTCCACAGAGCTCTATGCACTCTAGTTGCTGATGTTCATAAAGTGCAATTCTTTCTTGTCACCTTCTTGATCTGTCCCTCCTAAAAAGCCATGCGTCTCTGATTCCAATCAGATTGTACACCCCAGTAGATTCTGCATCTGGAATAAACATAAAATGTATTTCCTCAGTACTAGGAAAGAAACTGTATCCCATCCTGAGCTGAAGATTTGACTGTGGAATAGCTTAGGGTTTAAAAAAAAAGCCCAGCAAGTCTTTTGGGGCTTTGCTTTTATTTGGTTCTTTTTCTTCTTACATTACAGGCTTTTTAGGGAGGAGCTATATGTCTTTCTCCACTTGAGTTTGATTACAAAAAAAAACATGGATTTATCTCCTATGAGGATTTCTGAGCTGTAAACAGATGATAACTGCATAGTCGTTAGCAGATGACTAGCAACAACATGTATTGTTTGAATGCCCCAAGTTGAGAAAATGGCTATTTAGTATAGGGCAATATTCTCTTTCTTTCTTTGGACTTTCCGGATGTCCTAGCTACTGATATCTTGAGATGTCAGGTAGGTGGATTTCAGCTAAAAAAAACCAAACCCAAACACATGATTTATTTTTTTTTTATTATTAAAACTAGCTTTCTAGTGACATGTAGTCCTGTCACTACATGCCCTGGTAAAAATTCCCTCTCCAGCTTTCTTGCAGGCCCCCTTTAGGTACTGGAAGGCTGCTAGAAGGTCTCCTCTTTTTTTCTTCAGACCGAAGAAGCCGAACTCTCTCAGCCTGTGTTCATAGGAGAGGTGCTACAGCCCTCATGAGGACCAGGGCTTTTGAACATGAGGCCATTCCTGTTTATATAGAGGGCCTCATCCACCCCGTTTTCCAGGTCAGGTGGCTTTTACCAGACCCCCACTATAATGTCACATATCCCTGCCCTCCCTTTTAATCCTGACCCGTAAGCTCTTGGTCAGCTCCTCATCCATCCCTAAGCAGAGCTCTATGCACTCCAGCTGGTCATGAACATAGAGTGGTATCCCCATCCTCTTCTCCCCCTGCATGTCCTTTCTGAAGAGCCTGTATCCTTCCATTCCCACACTCCAGTCACAGAGGCCATCCCACCACATGTGTGATGCCAATTAGATTGTAGCTCTGCAGGTGTATGCATATCTGTAACATATCTTGTTTATTCTCCAACACTGATAATGGTGTTCAGGTTCGCTGGCCTTAGTGATGATGGAAGCTAGCATGTAAATATGGTTCATTAACTTTTATTGGTGTATTGTGCATCTCTCTTCAGCACAGGGTTAAATTTCACAATACTTTTTATATGACCAGCTGATACCTAGCTGATTTTATGGCTCCCACTCTTGCAGATACAGTGTGCTGGTGGTGACAATAGCAGGAAGATTATCACAAACGAAGGAAAGCGTGTAGTGAGTCCTAGTTTCTCTGTTCTTTCCTATGTCGTTAAAATATCTAGAGAGATATATCAGAGGTATCAAACAAGCCGTTGTGACTTACGAGATTTGGTCATGTGAAGTGTCAGAAAGAAAGCATGCCTATTTGTGCTGCTGAGCAGCTTTTACAGGGTTGCAGCCAGATTCTGCCTGAAGAGCAAAGTTCAGTTCATCAATATAGCGATGACTGCAGTTCTTCACTCAGGCTGTCTTCATATGGCAGAGTTCCAGAAATGCAGTAAGTAAATTTTGAGCTCCCTCAAATAGCTGTATATCTGCAGAGCAAACCCCCCAAAAAAGGTATGTGCTGGAACATTGTCTCAGGTCACCTCTGGATAGTGTAAGAGACATCAGGCTGAAAAAAAAAAATAAAAAATAGTAATTTATGCCTGCTCCAATATTTCAGCCTGCTGACTGCCTGCTCTCTGTGGGTTCTGTTTGTTGTTTCTGTAAAACATGATGGGTTTACCTGTCTCTCCGCGTCATACCCCACACCTTTGCACACTCTTAGATCATTCTCTCTGTGTTACTGTCCAGTATATGAGGTTTTTAAAACATCCTTAAGACATCTGTTCACACAATGCAAACATGGGAGCCTGTAGTCTAGAGACCTAAGCTGCTCTCTGTGGTGTACTGATACGCAGTAAATGTGAACCTGTGATCTGCATGGTAACGAGAAGACTGCCATTTACACAGTGCTTTCCACAGGTTGGAATAACAGGACAGCAGCAAAGTATGGCAGATGTCTTGTGTATGAATATCTGCACTGTTGCATGTTACAGTTTTTCTAATAATTATTTCTACTTGCAGCTCTACTTGCAAACGTACTTCTATTAGGGTACAGTGTGAGCTGCTGTGTTATGTTCTGCCCTGTTTCCATGTTTGTATTCTTTAAAAATCAAAGGCTGTCTTTTGGTAGCTAAAATGTGCATCTAAGTGATGGAAAGAAAAATTAAACTACCTCCATCTCTTTATTCCTACATATATCTCACCCCATGTATTTCAGAAAAATTTTAAATCAAAGACTTCAGAAGCATTTAGTACAAACAATGAAATTCTTAACCCAAAAAAAGAATGGTGTGTTATTCTCCCTCCTTCCCCCCCTCTTTTTCTGTGAAGGACACGTTGTCAATTAAGTAGAATATGGTTTGTCTTTTTATGAATTGACTAAAAAGGCTACAAGGTTGTTACTTTTTAAAAAGATAAAAGATGCACTCTTGAATCATTTGGGTTTTATTTTTTCATTTTATTAAACCAGGAGAGGATGTTTACATTGATTAATAAGGAAGAGTGATAAGTCTGTCAATGGAAAGAAAGAGGCTTCTGAACACTAGCTGCTTGTTCCTGTCATACAGAGAGCATTAATGGGCACCAGCTGGGCTGTAGCTATAGCAGCTTCACCACTTCAGCCTTGCACAGCAAGAGCTGCTATGGCAGTGTTGCAGAATGGCCTCCTGTGCAGATTTAGGAAGTATACACTTCAGTTGTTGTTCCCTGGGCAACAGAATAGCTGCAGCCAGCTGGCTTTGCACCACCTGAGCTGATCAAAGAGCAAAACCTGTCAGGCACTGATACTTCAGCTCCTCCAGCTTTGGTGTGAATGTCTGCAGGCAGTGATGTAGGAAGCATTGTCATTCAGGTTTCAAGGTTAAACACAGGGGAATGAAGTAGAATGACAGCAGAAAGTAAAATGAAAACATGGTTCCTGTAGATACTACCATATGATGTGTATAGCTATTGATTTAAGAAAATAAATTTCAAAATACTGAATTCCAAATGTACATACAAAATGTGTTTAGAAATTATTCAAAAAGCAAATAGGAGACTAGCAATAGCTGGAATTTTGGGAGGAGGAAAAAGGATCAAGGTTTATTTATCACGTGTTTAGTTCAGAAAGATCATAATGATTGAACACAACAATTGGAATGCTTTATAAAATTCTATAATTAGGGAGTGCTGGGCAGAGCAGGATCTGGTCTGCTTTGGGTGACTGCTGTAAGCTTCTGACAGGACAAGACTGCTGTTGTTCTATATGTCAAAGCATGCTTCAGTGGCGTGATACGTTTTATTCAGCAAGTGGCACCAGAAGAATGAAAGGTGGATGATTGAACAGCAGTGAGCTGTAATGCTGGCTGATGTGGACCTGTTTAATTGGGATCAAAATCCACTTCAGTCTGTTGCATGGGGGGTGGGAGAAGCAGGTTGTAGTATTTCTTCTGTGTCCATTTAACGCTATTCTTACATTTTTCTTTTTATGGCAACACCTACTCAAAACTTTGCTTAAGAGGAGGGTTATCTTAAAATCTTGTTTTAAATTTTGTTATCAAATAATAGTGATTGACTTGTCTTTAATCACTCATCTTAAGGAAGTTTCTCCTTTATTTTTTCTAACATGTCTGTTTGCTGCCTGTAGAAGATACTAACTTCACTTTTGGAGAAATTATGACAGTGCATAAACTGGTAGCAAGCAGAACATGGATAAGTGATAGCACTTACTGACTTTACCAGTTTCTGGGTGTGCCTCAATCCACACCTGAAAGAGGAAGGCAAATGGTGCTGATGAGTGGGTTTCTGTGTGTACTCAGACCTTTTGTTTGTTGAAACTGCAGAGTATTGATTAGCATCCGTACTTCCCGTTATGATTTGTTTTTTTTATTCCATACATATCTTTTTGTTTTCCATTTAATATTTTAGTAATACATGTCTCCACTTTCAGGTGGGGTTTTTTGCCTTTGTTTCTTTTGTGTATGTTAAAACTCAAACCATCAAGCTGTTAAGTAGGATAATTTATTTCTGTATCTTCCTTAAAAAAACCCCATATTTGGGGAGGGAGAATTTTCTTAAAGGGAGTCAGTATAAAAAAAAACAATGAAATTATCTGGTTCTTTTCAATTAGAAAATCACCTACAGCTCCACCATGGCAAGTATGGCTTTTTGTTCTCAAGAATATAAAACTAAATAGAGGTCTAAGTCACTTAGTCTCTACAGTGACAAACTAGACTGCATCTTTCTTGTGCATCTGTTCTAACTTATTGCATCAGTTTTCCAGATTTCAGTTGGTTTCTTAGTGTGTTTATTGGGGTTGCATGTAATATCCTTTTTAAAGCTGTTACAGTTTATTTTCTTTAATAAGTATCACTCAAGGCTTTTGTATGAGTATGATTGTTCAGTTGTGTTCTTTGTAATTTTGCAGTCCGTGGCATTTTCTTAAGGAATGTTTGCAATAATTCTGAATGACTTAAAAGTTTAGGTCCTTCTTCCTAAACCTGGAAATGTCATGGACCTCACTTCTGTCATTATGTCTTTAACTGTACGAATTGCTGAAGCAAAATCAAGGGTTGTGTGAAGTGCATGGACAATCTCTTCTGCCTTAAAAATCTGCAAATTCATAAACAAACAAAAAATAACTTACCAGAAGGTCAGGAGTGATTTTTTTTTTTTTTTTTGTCCTGAGCAGATGCATTCCATCTGGAATCAGCAGTCTATGTTTTTATAGACACATTTTTTTTTCTGCACCTAATCCCAAAATGATTGTATAGTTGTTAAGGAATGTGTGCCGGCTACTGTATTCCAGCCGCAACAGTAAATGTGAACTCATCTGTTGTACGTGGCGTAACTCTATAAAGGAGTAACGAGTTCTTGTAGTTCATGTTATATGCATTTCTTTTAAAATTCTCATTAGTTAACTTTCTGTTATGTTTACTTTTTGAGCAGGGCTTTTTTTTCCCCAGGCTTATTCCTTTCTCAGAGGTGATTAAGTTGGAGCAGCTCTCCAAGGGGTACAGTGTGTGGAGGATGATAAACGGGGTGCTTCACCTGTCTGCAACTTTTACTTTTTTTTCAGTGTTCGAACAGCTGGTAGTAGAAAGCTGAAAATTGTCATGGAAATAGCCCTCATTGCAAAGTCCTTTTGAGTGCTGCAGTGAAAATTGGTATTGATTTGACCAAGTTTTGACCCTTTGCAAATTGCATGCTCTGCATGCAAAGAGTTTTCTCACTTGCTCATCTTGTGAAGTAGGCATCCTAAGACAGTGTTGTCCTCTGTAGCTGTGGTTCTTTCTCTTAGCTTTGTCTGAACTCACCAAAGTTTGTTTCGTGTAGTTGATTACTGCACCCTCACTGCTGCCAGCATCATGTGTAGTTCCTTCCTAAATTTGTGCTGTTAAAATGTGAGGTTATTTGCTTATTGAACTCTGGTTTGCTTGTTTGTAAACCTGTACAATCATTCGAGCAAATGGTATTCTCTACCCAGGAGATAGTATTGATAAACTTGGGAAACAGTGCTTAAAAGGGGTTGTTGCACTTGGAGTAGTACATCTAGCTCTCTACATCTGCCACATGATTTTGTATGTATAGGTGCAGTAGGGTGATGAGAAGATAGTAAAAGACGGGAAAATCTGGAGTGTCTCTTTCCTTGTAGGTATTCTAGGTAAGCAGCGGTACTGCAGTGGTTTTAGTGAAATTAGTAATGCTGGATTTTAGAATTCTAATATCACTAGGGAAATAAGGCTGTACAAGTAACTCCAGCAATACCATACACTGCTAGCAAGCTTGTCATACAGCCATGAGCAGCCGCTGTGGGACTTGGATTTCTATGCAATGAGAGTTATCTTGTGTCTGTGGATGCATGTAGATTTGTTGTCAGTGGTTATTTAAGAGGAATTGTGACACACAGGAAGGCTCCACGTCATCTGTCATAAGAGTTACACATTCACTCAGCAATAGCATTTGTCTTCTCTTTTACCAGGGAGAAAATGGTATCTTTAAAAAAAATCCTTATATAAAAGGAAATTAAGACTTCCTTAAGGCTAGCCATATCTAAAATTACTTCTGTAGGAGGCCACGGCAATTCCACTTTGGTTTCACACATCTGGGAATTAATAAAGTGTCAGAACTTTAGATAAGTACATAAAAAGTGAAAGGAGACATTAATAGTGTTCTGAATCAAATCTGCTCTGCAGATTTTAGCTATGTATCTAATTCCGTAATTCATCCAAAAGTTAAAATTAGAATCTGAAGATTTGTGAGAACATACAGTTGTTCATGATAGATGGTCATTCAGCTGCTGGAAAGCAGTCTGTCATTTTCTGTGAGCATCTTCAAAACCAGCTGAAAGCAGAGAATAATGTCTGTGCTGAGTGTTAAGGAGTTGCATGTGTTGGCTTTTAGTGTTGTCCATTTCTGATACACAGTGAATTTTATCCTTCACCACTAGTCTTGATGAAGTGAAACAGGCATGGAATGGAACAAAATTCTGCTTGTGAAATTCTGTGCCCACCTGTACTTCAGATCTCACTGAGCATTTCTCAATTAAAAATAGGTACTTTTTAATTTCTGTATCTGTTAAGTGTGGACTGAAGAAAATAACTAATTCCACAATTTGAGAAAGAAAGAATGATTATTGTGCTGTTGGGATCCCTAGTAAGTTTGATAGGCATCCTTAATTTTAGAGTTGTATTTTCAAGGTATGTGCTAATATAGAAGACTTACAGCAATCTTTTTAATGATAAAAACTTAATATAAAAGTAATTGCCTACCATACTACATAATAACAACCATTAATACAGAAATCTAGTGTGGTCAAATTACATTTCAAAATGATAAGCTTCTCTTGCGTTCTCAAAGAGCAAATGGCATCAGATACAGATCATATCAGGGCAGCTGAACAGCTTTGCAGAGAGGACACAATATGCTGGGCTCCAAGGAATAGCATAGATAGGCCTGCAAAATCTGGAAAACTGATAACTTGTTTTCACTACTGTAACAAATACCTTCTGCCTGGAGTATCAAGGTACATTTCAATCTTGCTCCATAGCAACATCTGTAGCAATAATTTGAAAACAAACACAGAACCTATGTAGAATTTCTTTTCACATTAAAAATTCAAGCAGATTCATTTCATTGCTGGCTTCTAACGATTTTCAAAATGCCAAAGAATTATAGGAGCCTCAGTGACATCAAGTTTCAGGGGGATTTCAATATGTGTACATGATATAAAAAGGCTATAATCTTGCTGGCATCATGGAGATATGATGACTGGAGTGTTGGTGACTGGAGTGTTGGAATGGAAGGATGCAGGCTTTTCAGGAAGGAACACAGGTGAGATAAGGATGGGGTGTCACCCTCCAGTGACAAGCTGGATTGCATGAAGCTCTGTCTGGGGACGGATGAGGAGCTGACCAAGAGTTTATGGCTCAGGATCAACCATCCCGGTATCTGTTGGAGAAACAACACAGCAGGGTGTAAGCTATACAGGAGGTTCCAGGAGTGCGTGGATGATAACTTCCTTCAAGTGATTGAGCTTCATTCACATTCCCCACCAGCCCCTCCTTGCTGGTGAGAATAGCACCTCTCTTCACTGGATCCTCAAAGGTTCACATTGCAAAGCTTCACTTTGCAGCCAAGGCTGCAGTGACCATGAAATTGTGATGTTCCAGATCCTTAGGGCGGTGAGGAGAGTGCACAGCAACCTTACTGCCCTGGACTTAAGGAGAGCAGACTTTGGGTTGTTTAGGCATCTGCTTGGTAAAGTACCATGGGGTAAACCCCTGAAGGGAAGAGGGAAGTGGTCTAGTGGAAGTTGTCCCTGCCTGTCGTAGGGGGATTTGAACTAGATGGTTTTCATGTCTCTTTGAACCCAAACCATTCTATAATTCTTTTGATTTTTTTTTTTTTCCTTTGGCCTTGCTCAGTCTTCTAGCCAGTGCTTGTTTAGTTGTTTTAGGGTTTTCAATCTGGAAATCTGATTTTGCAAGAAACTGAACATTTTTAAAAAGTTACTTCATAGAAACACACCATCGGAATTTCAAAATGTTGAAGTTCTACAAAGTTAAAATGGCTTTTCCAAGCAGTATTAAGACTTGTGGTTCTATGCTGAGAGAAAAGATGTCTTGAGCATGGGTTTTTCTCCACCTGCCCCCATCTAAAGTCTTTGTTGCACAAAGGTATAATCCTTAGCATTTCAGTCTCTTTATTGAACGTAATTTTGATGTTGCACTTTGGTCTTTGTTTTTCAGTCTTCACTCAACTGATCTTGCGTAAGTGCAAGCAATTTATTGTTTGTTAAGGATAAGAATCCATCATATTATATGGTGCCTGTTTAACTACTCTTTTCTGTTGCCTAAGAACAGACAAGGAGAGCTGCAGTCCTGCAGAGGGTATTACAGAGGTTTGTTTTCCTTTCCTTTTTGTTACTTGAAAGAAAGTTAAACTTGTCCATTGTGTGTTTGCAAGTGCTTTGCTTTATGGATATGTATATGATAGGTTCCCACTGCTTTCTGAACAGACGCAGGACAACCAAATGTTCATACGTTCAGTCATATTTTAGCAACTACAGTGTTTGATATAATTTTGGGAGGATGTGAACATCCTCCACTGTCAGGAAAAGTTGAAACCATATGGATATGAACTGCTGTAGTCCAAGGAATGTTGGTCTAACAGAATATGGAGTGGGAAGTGATCATGAAAGTTGTACTGTCCGTTTCACAATTACCAGAGAATTTTAAGGGGGAAAAAAAACAAACTCCAAACCAAAAAACATAGAATAACACATCAGAAATGTGACAACTCAGAAGTGAATCTGAACAAAGATAATGCAACATTAGTGTTGGATATTGCTGTGTCTCACGTAAGAGTGGAAAGGGTCTCTTTGGTTTGTGTTCAGATACCTGCTGTGTAAGGTATCCATCATAATCTCATTATACTTAAATATAATCTAGTAAGAGTAACTTTAAGTATTGTTCCCTTTTGATATAATTTAAAATCAGTCTCAGTTTTTTTTAAATGTCTGCATGAAAATTTCTATTCATTAGCTAGCTAGTAAATGAAAAAGTAGACTTTACAAGTAATAGTTAATTCAGTTGATTTTTTAAATTGTCATGCATTGTACTGTAAGTTTTAAGCATCTATTTCTAGTTACTGATTTCTAGTTTGAGCCTTGTAGATTAAATTTCAACTAAAAAGAAAGTAAACAGGAGGTCATACTTATTAGGCAATTCATGGACAAGATTACATGTATCGGTGTATTCAGAAGTGTCTTGTGTGGGCTACTTATTCTAAAATCTCAGCTTCCTGACCACTGAACTTCTTCATGACATCTCCAAGCTGTCTTAAGACTTGTGGTGTTGTGCTAAGAGGAAGGATGGCTTGAGAAACATGTAATTTGTTTTCTACTACTTGTTTTTGTGGTTCTCCACACAGATCTTGTTATTAGTAGAAAAGCTAATGCTTTGTATGTATGGTACAGACCTTATGGCAATCATAATCTACTAGAAACTTCTCTGTGGTCTTCTTTAATGTTCTATCACATACCGAGTATTGAGGCAGAACAGTGGATAGATCTTAGCTTCTTTAACTATATTGCACTCTCAGTTTAGTTTATTTATTATTTGTATGGTATATAATGCATGTTGCTTTGCCCTTCGCTAAAGGCAGCCATTTGTTGTTGCTTCTTCCTCTTTATTCAGTGGCACATGGATTTTACATAAAGGATTTGCCTCAAATGACTTGGAAATAGCTGTTTAGTTAGTATGTGCTACAATTAGTCAAAGTTCAGGTAATATTAAGAAGTAAGGGACTGTCCAGCATCTTTAGATGCATGGTCTCCCGATAACTGTAGTCAAGTTGTATATGCCAAATTACAGTTATGTGCATCATACCTATATTTTATATTTAGTACAGTCTATCAAATACCTAGTGCTTGTGTGTTCTGAATTCCGTGCTTGAATTTAAAGTCCACCTCCTACCCCTGTTTCCTTCTCACAGAAGTGGCCTTTTTCTCTTACTGGCTTGACATAGAAACTTATGATTTTTATTTCATTTGGCTACTCTTTAAACATGTGCATTCTTGCATTTGGGGGTTATTTACTACCCATCAGTTGCTTTTTATCCTATTCTTTATCATTTGGTTGCTTTTTATTTTTTTCCATATAGAATACCCAGATTTGCAACCTTTATGGTAAAGACGTTTTTAGCCCTGTTAGTATAATTTTAGCCGAAGAAGGCCTTTTTCAGAGTTGCAGTCCTTCTCTTAAAACTACTCTCATTAAAATTGTTCCTGGTTTTGTTTCAACTGTTGTAAGTTGATCACGTCTGCTTATGGCTCTGTAATCAGGTACTCGGCACTAAAGTCAGCTAAAATGTACTTGGAGACAGAGCTGTGAGAGAAAGGCATGCAAAATGACCTAAGAACAGAAAACATGCCGTTCTTTGCTGCTTAGCCTCTGGACTTCATGTTTAACACATCCTCCAGCAGGTAGTCGCTCCCGGTGCTTTTGCTTAACGTAGCTGTGGCTGGTTTCTTTGTTCCTGCTGTAGTGGATAGTACTATCTATTCGTCTTCTGCAGACCCTGGACCAGAGGCTGGAACAACATGAGCATATGCAGTGCTGCTCTGGTATCCTCCCATTTTGCACTGCTACAAATGGCTATACTGGGTGATGGGCAATGCCATATGTGCGTAGACCATATGGTATTTGCTTCTCAATCTACAGCTGGCATTCTCATCGTAGATTGTAAAATTTGCTATATGTGTGGAAGTTCAGTTTTTCTTTTGAAAGCTGCTTTTATTTGCTAGAATTAGAGATGTGTACTTACATGGAAAACAGGCAATATCACTAAACAGTTATTGATAGTAAAGGATGTGACATAATGCTGTAGATTCAGCTGAAGATAGCCCTGAAAAGGAAAACATGAAAATGACGTCTAAATACTTATTGTGAACAACTCAAGAAATGAAACTTGTTAGTCATTTTCATTAACATCAATGTGTAGAATGAAGCTTGGAAAAGTTGCCTCCCAAAAAATTACATTTTCATGAGCACTGAATTTTGCCTTTAAACAGGGAAAGCATACTAAATGTGTTCTAATTATGAGTTTTGCAGTGGCTTGACTGCTAACCTGAGGTCTGTATCCTTATCCACATTTTACATTCTTTGAATTCATCTAGGTATAATACTTTTAACTGTGTTAAACAGCAGATGTGCATTGCTTATAGATTTGTGTAAATGTTGATGCACTGTATACAAAATACGTCTCCCATACAATGATCTGTTGACATTATTCTCTGTTGCTTAGCTTCAGACAGTAAAGTCATGACATGTGCTGCTGTTTGGAGGATGCCGAAGGAATTGGAATCAGGCAGTCATGAATCCCCTGATGATTCATCGAGCAACACTCAAACCCTGGAGCTACTCTGTCACCTTGACAACACAGCCCATGGCAATATGGCCTGGTAGGATTTTGCATATTTTATACTACTAGAAAAAGCCTAAAGGATAGACATGTGCTGTTAGTTTTGTGCAGATTTATACTGTAAGAGTTATGCTAGGCACTTTAAAACCATTCCATTAAAAAAAAAGGATACAAATTGGATTTTTAGCCCCAGATGTTTCATAGATTAAAATCATTTATTGTAGTCCTGCAAACACATATGGAGTAGCAGCCTGTGTACTGTTTTAATGTGTTTCTCCACCTGCCCCCATCTAAAGTCTTTGTTGCACAAAGGTATAATCCTTAGCATTTCAATCTCTTTATTGAACATAAATTTGATGTTGCACTTTGGTCTTTGTTTTTCAGTCTTCACTCAACTGATCTTGCGTAAGTGCAAGCAATTTATTGTTTGTTAAGGATAAGAATCCATCATATTATATGGTGCCTGTTTAACTACTCTTTTCTGTTGCCTAAGAACAGACAAGGAGGGCTGCAGTCCTGCAGAGGGTATTACAGAGGTTTGTTTTCCTTTCCTTTTTGTTACTTGAAAGAAAGTTAAACTTGTCCATTGTGTGTTTGCAAGTGCTTTGCTTTATGGATATGTATATGGTAGGTTCCCACTGCTTTCTGAACAGATGCAGGGCATACCGAAAGTTTTAAGCATCTATTTCTAGCCACTGTTTCTAGTTTGAGCCTTGCAGATTAAACTTCAACTGAAAACAAAAGCAAATTAAAGGTCATATTTATTAGATGGCTCTTGGGGGCATGATTGGAGAGATCATTGTATTCGGAAGTGTGTTGTCTGGGCTACTTTTTTTCTAAAATCTCGACTTCCAGAATGTTGAATTTCTTCATGCTAGTATCTTTTAATTCTTTCCTGCTCATTTTCATATGAATACTTCTCTTTGTAAGTCTTTGTTATTTAAAAAAATTTCTTTTTGTTGTTGAAATATTTTGATAATTAGTTTCCAAAATAGTTGGGAATATTATTTTTTGTTTTAATCTTCACTGTTTACTCCTTAAGATTTGTACTTTTTGTCTTTTAATTTTCCATAATCTGTTTCTGTTTGATGCTGGGATGCCAGAACTCTGTGTGATAGCCTGATCACCAGAGGAGAAATGGGGGTATATTACTGCTTTGTATCAGGATGTGAATGCCAAAATGAAGTGCGCTTTTTTTCTCTAATATAGCTTTTAGCAAATTCCTGGGTAGTTTTGTTTCCTGTTGTCTGACTTTGTTCCATAATAGTGCTCACAAATTTCTTCTACAATTTAATATCCATTCTATATATGTGTGTATATGTACACATAAAGATCTGAAAATGCCCTGTGTTATAGAGATGAAAAGCATAAACAGGACACTTGGCATTAGCGCCCCTCACATTATCTCCGTCAAGCACAGCTGAGTTAGAGGATCTTGTTCTAGAGCAGGCTTTTCTATTCCTGCCTGAATCACAGTGGAAACAGTTCACATGAATGAGTAAAACAAGCATATTGTGCCAAATGTATATCACTTATAGGCTATGTCCCACTGAGTGGTGTGTTGACTACCAATAGCAACTTAAAGATTCTTTTCTATTACACATTTTAGATGTTTAGAAAAAATATGAGACTATTTTATGCACTTACGCTTCAACTGTTGTTACAACCAACCATAAATCAGAAAAGCAGTTTTCCTCAATGCAAAGTGTAAATAAATACTCTTGAAACTTCAGTGTAAGACCAGCATTCTGGTGTACACAGTCGCTTTGTATGAGATCAGCAGTGGTCTGGCATCATGCACTTTCAGTAAGAAGGACAATGCTTGTTCTGGCTCTGTTATTTGCCTTACCGTTAGAGCATTCTTCTGCACATTTTACTCCCAAAACACAGGCTGAATGCTGAACCCAGGGGTTCAATGTGACCACATGCACTTTTAAGGAGGTTCTCTAATCCACAGAGTGGAGTAGAGTGACATATCAGGTCTGCTTGGTTAAGGATGGAAAAGTTTGGAAGTGATTAATCAGAAAGCATGCTTAAAAAAAAGAAAAAAAAAGGGAGTAAAAACATACAATAGGCTTTTATCGCATCTTTATATGCTGGGCAGGGCAGAGTGTTGTAGCTGACAGTACAGTTTAGAGATACACGGTGTGATGATCTCAGCCTTTGTGGCACCTAGTGTGAACTTCTGTGATTCCAGACAGTAGCTCATGGGAAGGTATTTTGTGTGTATCAGCATCTACAGTGCAGTTGCTTTACAATGTTCATGGATCTGGGCTGCAGATCTTAAGTAATTGAGATTTGACTATAATTAAAAGGAAAAAGCATAACTATTGAAAATGCAGTTGGCTATACACTGATCTCTGAGACATTACAGGCAAGTGAAAATAAAATGTGCTTTTCTGCAGTTCTATTTTATCTGGATTGTGTGAGATACTGTGTTTAAAAATTAAGAGTAACTTTTTGCTTTCAGTTACCGAGATTGTTTACTACCTCTAAGCTTTGCATCTGGAACCCACTAGAATTTTTATTCAAACTCTTCTATGGCATAGAGGGTTCAGGAAATTAAGCAGATGCTTAAATTAAGCAAATGAGTAGGCCTATTCATTGCTCTGTGTGGTTCAAGCCTAAGACTTTTTTCATCCCCTATCTGCTGGTCCTCATGTGAGCCAAAATTCAAAGATTTTGAGTGCAAAATTCCCACGTGAATTACTTCCAGAACTGCAGAGATACATGGGCATTTTTGTGCTTAAAAGGAAAAAAAAGCTCTTAACACTTTCACATTGCATTCAGGTGACACTTTCATTTCCTGTCATGATGTTGGTGACATTAATTCTTCTATAGTACCCCTCTGTTAGGCATCATAATATGTCTAAAATTCTACCTTAGTGTTTCACAAAGAAAAGAAAAAAGTACAAAACAATTAATGGTTTGCATCTAATGAATTTAAATCTGAAAGTAACACTTCTTTTTAGGAGGATCATATGGTCTTAATATATGGTATATTAATGTTATATATAAATTACAGCAATGGCATGTAATAAATGTAATCGCAATATTATTTTTTTATTAAATCCTTATCCTAACACTTTGTGTGTCCCAGTACCAGAAACATAGCTGTGAGGAAAAGGAGCTCTTTGGTATTTGTATATGGAGGTTTCTTTGAAAGCATCAGGAGTGCCAGTTGCATGGCCTGGAATATAAACCGAAGTCCAGGGTTGTTTAGGTTTTTTTTTAACACCTGCCCAGCTCTGATACTGTGTTTTAGGCCTTTCAGTTTCTTCACATAATGCATAAAATTTCAGAGTTGTCAGGAGAAACATATTGGTGAAGCTGATTAATTACAGATTCAAAACATTGTCAACATTTAAGAATAATTCTTCCACACCTTGTTCATTCCATGCATTTATGTTCTCCATCAATCACCTCTGATACTACAAAGATGAAGTACACAGAAAAGTTTTTTGGAAAAACTTAGTACATGATAAGTGTTTTTCACTGGGCTGCTATTGTGGTTTAAGCTTATCAGTCACTCTCCCCTCTGTATTCTCATTCTTTCTAAAATAATAAGAATCTTAACTGGATCTTATGTTCCTGTCCTTTCACTTCTCCCTTCTTAATTCTGTGTGGTATCTTCAGTTCTTTACAGGATTTTGCTCTTTTGAATCTTTGGTTATCCTTTATTGTAAATAAATCCATGTATTACATATAAATGCATATGTTCAACCATTTGTTGTCTCTTTCTCACATTTTCTCTTCCATTTTCCCCTTTTATCATCCTCTAAAATGTGTCTGGAACCAGTAGAGTAATTTGTAACATTCATGTCTTTCGTTCCCTTAAATGTATTTAGTAATTTGGAGTAGTTAGTAGTGTGCAGGTTTAAAATGTTAAGGTATTCAGTGTAATTGTATATACTAAGGAATAATTGTGATTCATTAACTGGATAGTAAAATAGTAAATCCTTGTATTGTGGGCCAAGTTTATTTTGCTAAATTTTCATCAGAATTTGGCTCTAGTCTTGTAAAGCAAAGTCTGACATAGAAGCAAGTACTAAGGAAAATGTATGCTGTGTTTAATGTATGCAAACTTGCTCTATGTGTTCAGTTAGCTTATGACCACTTCTGATAATTTCAATCGATTTGACACATTAAAATGAAAATTACTTTGGGTAAAGTCTTTGCAGTTGTTTGTGTTTACCTTGGATTTGTAAATCATGATACAGAAAACAGTACAGAAACCGTGTTACTCTGCAAATAAAAAACGAGTTTGCAGAGTACAATTTCACTTCTTTCCCAACTTGAAAGTAATTTTTCACTTCGATTTTCACCATGCTGTCATATTCCCTGGTTTTACTGCCAAATTAGTTGAGATTTTTCCCTCCTGAAAGAAAACTCATCTATTTTTAAAAGTTGGGTGTTTTTTTTTCCCTGTATGTAATGCCCCTCTAGCTATTCTTAGCTCTAAAAGAATCAGTTGCAGTCTACCTCAGCTGATTTTGCTGGTGAAATAGGTACCAGCTGATTTTATCCCCAATTTCGATGGAATTGCTTAAATGGTTAGTGGGAAATGTAAATAAATAAATAAAAAAAATGATGATGCAGAACTGTGGAAAAAAATAGTTATGCAGGTGAAATTTAAATGTTCACAAGGAACTGGCTTTGAACAGGTGTCCCTGTTTTTTCCATCTCGGACTCCAGTTTGCTCTCCAAAATGCCATTAAGCATTTATTATTTAGAATATTTATTCCTCAGAGTAGAATACTTCAGTGTAAGTACTGTGCTTCCCTAGCATAATATTCTGGGATGATTGTAGATGAATTAATATTGCTGACACTTACTTGCATGGTACTGAAACATTCAGGGCTTTAAAATGGCTTTTGGATGTCTGTTGGGTGAAAAAAAATGATCCTTGAACATTTGTAACGAAGTGCATCTATTTGATAAAATGTGAGAACTTAATGGGTGCACTGCAGCCCCAAGCAGTGCATCCAGACTGGTGTTCAGTCTTGGGCAGTGATGATGGAGACATTGTTCAGTGAGGCCACACTAGGTAGAGTGCCAGCTGCTTGCAGCCTGTTTACCTCAAATACTCTCAAGTATCCACAGTCACTGGATTAAGATTGTTAGAGGGTGCTTCTGTGCCAGGTCTTTGTAAACCTTTATTGGTTTTGCTCTTCTTTTGAATAGAAAGAGTGGTAATTTTCCCCAACTATCAATGCAGATCCGAGGCAATTATAATTTTCTCCTTCTCACATGTTTCAGTTCATTGGCGAAATGTACTCAGAGGAATATTCTGTTTCCCCCTGCCCCCATCTAACCATGAAGATGTCCCGTTTGTTACAAACAGCAATAAATTAGCAAGAATTTGCTATATCCTTGTTGCCATCTTTTGAAAAATCCCATAGGAAAAAAACTCAGAATGTCCCCCCAAAAGTAGGTAAGTCTGCAGAGACTCCAGCTGTTTCACAAATAAGCTTGTTTCAGCCCTTAATCTTCACATTAGTACATGGAAAGAGCTTTTGGCATCATGTGGCCTCCAGAGACCGAGTAGGACTTACACGTGACAGCTTCCTGTGTGCTTTCCTGACAGACATTCATACTATTAAAAAGTTTTTTGTAGGTTTACCACCTTACTGATCTCTGTCAGACAAGCCAGTTAAATGTTTCTCTTATGACATGTCACATATCCATAATATCCACTTTGG
Organism: Neopsephotus bourkii; assembly: GCF_033783945.1. Classification (NCBI taxonomy): domain Eukaryota; kingdom Metazoa; phylum Chordata; class Aves; order Psittaciformes; family Psittacidae; genus Neopsephotus; species Neopsephotus bourkii. The sequence continues at coordinate 3,065,202 of NW_026901402.1, read as the reverse complement.
GTTTTTTAAGCCCTGTTCAACAGAATGGAAATGGTGTCTGTGACAGCAGCTGCTCTATGAGCAGTATGTTGTAGAACGATAGAGGTTATGTGACTTCTGTCCATCTGCTTTGGAAATGAATCCTAGCTTTTACATGCAGTTTTCCCACCTCCCTCATGTTTCACTGAAGAAACTCAGATGTGCTGGGGAGTTACATTCTTCTGTATGTGCTGTTCATTGTATATAGCAGTTAGCTTTGGGTGACAGTAATCTGTTGTTAGTGTCGCCTAATGTGAAATATGTAACTCCTTACTTTGAAGCTTTTTTCCTATTGTTAAGAAAGGTGGTGAAAACAACTTTTAATACGTACGTAGATCTTTAAACCATATACGCTTTCCCAAACAGTTCTGATTTCACTCTTTGGACATATTTCAAATCCAAAGCATTTTGTCAATTGATTCTTTTTCTTATCAGTGATAAGCTTTCAGCTCCTGAGTGAGTTGTTCCTAAAACTGTTAAAAATATTTGTACAATAGTATCTGCAAATCCTACAAGCAGATACATGGCCTTACACTTAGTAAAATGTTTTTGGGTTATAGAGTTCAACAGGTGCTGTAAACTGTGCTGCCAAAACACTGCATTCCTGAAGTAATTTAACTGCATATAGTTTAGACCTTTTGTTGTTGTAGATATGTTGCCAAAAACCCCTTACAGCTATAGTGCGTTTTGCTGTCTGAGCACACGTATGTCACATGGACTTGGTCTAAAACACTTGCAAAAAGGCAAAAAGAACTTCCAAAATGTTTTAAATACCTTTTAAGTCCTCAGATATTTCAACCATCAGTAACAGTAGGATAATTAAAGGATAACTGAAATACTACTGCAAAATATGCATCATGATAATATCACAGAAACTTTTACAAAATGTGTTTACATAGACATGTTGTATACATAGACATGTATTTAGCACTTGACCAATATGGGATGAAACATAATGAAGTTAAAAGGAGTTTTGTATTTGCCTTAGAGTACTGTTCGTGAGTTTTTGCCACAGTATTTAAGTATTCTTGTTGTAAATAATCCAGTATTCATGTCTTGGTAGCAATTACCATGGCATGGTGGAATTTAGGATCCTGAAAAGAGGGCATAGGGCAAAAAACAAACTCACAATCCTTGAGCAGACTTTGGCCTCTTCAGGGATCAGCTTGAGTAAGTCCCCTGTGACAGGCTCCTAGACGGAAGAAGGGTCCAAGAAATCTGTTTATTATTCAAGGATCGCTTCCTCCAAGCTCAAGAACAGTCTATCCCAACAAGCATGAAGTTGAGCGAAAATCTAGTAATATGCTGGATATGCTAGTAAGAGGCAGACCTTAGAGGAAACAGCAGTGTTTAAAATAAAAATCTAGTGTACTTTTTTGTATCTTTGAAAGTAGAACTTTTTCTGGAAAGATGAATTAATGTTTCTCATATGTCTGGAATAAATACATGTGAAACAAACTGGCAAAGTAAGCTTTGTAATATTGTTAATCAGGTCTAAGGACTTGTCTGCAATACCAAATGAACATGGAGAACCCCCGTGACCTTGATAACACTGTGCTGCAAAACTGCTTTGTGGTATGGATTCCAGTTAGTCCCACCCATGAGTTTCTTACTCTGTGGGATTTTCATATGGGCTATCTCTCTGAACACAGGAGATTCACATTGGCTTCACCTGCAAGTCAGTGGGAAGGAATTAAAGATTTCTTAGGTTGTTGCAATCTGAAGAACTGTAGGTTGCTTTCACTGCACACTTTACAGGAACTATCCATGTATAGAACTTGTATATTTTATTGCTTCAAAACTAAACACAGAAAAATGGCTGACTGATGCCTTAAGTCTGAAAATGGTTAGTTACAGCTTGCTTTCTGTAAAAGCAGGTCTTGCTGCTTAGTGTTCCACCTGTTTGATTGCATAGGTTGTGCTTTGCATTTACCAGTAATTGCTCTTACTGTGCTGCAAGTATGTACAGAATGTAGGTAACTTGGTTATGCTGTGGACTAGAGATGTTAATTCCCATCTGTAATATTTCATGACTTGAAATGTTACAGTGACAGTTTATCTTAGTTCAGCTCATATGTTGAGTCTGTATAATACATTTGTATGATTTTGCTTTGCTGTTTTAAGTGTTATTATGTAAAGCCATGGCCAGCCAGCCAGAAGTCTGAGATTGTTATGAACAATGGAGGTGTTCACCTGTTGATCACCACTTTAAGCCATGAATAGCTCAACAGGCATTTAATAGTTGTTTCTACAGAGTGGATATTTAGGAGCTCCTACTTAAAATCAGTGACTCCTGTATTTGCTTTCTTGTAACAAATTCACTACCATACTTTCTGTTAGATTGTGAACTCCTGTGATTCAGGCTGTCTATATAATGTTTACGTGTGCATAAATACCTCTTCAATGCGGACATTTATTTGGCCTGTAAAGCAAGGATCACAATTCCTTTTCTCACTATAAATGTGTTTAATTGCAACTGTAGTAGGCAAGGAGATTAAATACAAATATTAAGGATGATCCTTTATTATTTTGCATTCTGCTTAATGATTTTTTTCAAGAAGACTTTGGGGGGGTTGCTAAGACTGTAGTATGACAATTTAGGGGAAAAAATTAGAGATAATTGCTTATTCTGAGTTGCCTCCTTTTTGGATACTCTTTGTATTTCTGAATGTAAAAATAATTTAAAAGTCAGAATAAAGCCCATCTGTCTTTGGGGTTCTTGTCCAAAATAATATTTAACTTCATTTCTCATTCTTCTTAGCAGCCTCTTAACTAAAAAGGCACCTAAAATCAATACACCTTGTCTTTCAGGTTTTTTTTAGGAAGCTGTAGTTTTTTGTTTCACTCTGCCTTGAGAAGTTGGACACCAAATTATATCTCACTGGCTGAGAATTTTGAGATAAAGCATAATTTACAAGTGCTTCCTGCAGCATGGACTTCAGTACAATGCAATATAGACAGAACTGTTTTCATTCAGAAATGTGGCTCCTCTGTAGATTATTTGTGGCAAGGGGTAACAATTGTGTGTTCCAGGTTGTCCTCAGTCTAATCGCCTTCCTCTTAAAATACATGTTCTAATCATATGATTAGCAGACTCGCCTTTGCATTTGAATCATTGTGCTGCAAAGAAGGCAGAATATTTGAGTCTATAACAGATGAATTTTTGTGATGGGCTGCATTGAGGCCGCAGGATGTTCTGCTGGGTTACCAACCGTTTGGGTGTATTCTCCATTTTGCAGTGCATGAGGGTTTTCAGTCTAGCAGAATTTTTGCACTTCTAGAAATAAATGGTTGTCACTGCTGTAATTATGGTTAAGCAGTAGTTAATGTTTGCTTTGTCCAACACATTCTGGCTGACTGCAGTTCACATCTATGAAAGTGTTTGCATGTTGCTTTATTCTTCTTTAGTCTATAATAGAGAACTTTGAATTGTTCATTTCTAAAAGCTCAGTACATTAATAAATGACGGTGTTAACTATCTTTTCACATAAAACACAGATAATAGAGTCCTTTCATGTGCGCATTTGAGTGAATATTTTAAATTCCCTTTTTTCTTTATTAAGAAAACGTTCTTTGTAGGATTTAATTTTTTTACCAAGAACTACTAGCTAGAAGCTAATTTGAAGTATCAGGAGTCAGATGATAACAAATAGGGTAAAAGGCAACAAATATAATTGCTTGTCTGCTGTTTGTAGATTATCTGAAGAGCAGCCATGAAGTTGACACTCAGTTTCTGAGTGGCAGCTGTGAATTTGACAATTATCTTGTCCATTTCTACAAACTGTAAGCATCAGCAACTGTTGGCACGCTCAGGAAAATGGTATTGCCTGGTTTATCTGTTTTCCTTTTTTAAACATTATCACCACCTGTGCTGTGTTGAAAGTTGTTCTAAATGAAAACTTCAGCTTTTCTAAAATTCGTATCTTGCTTTGAAAGCCAGGGTTTTTTTCCCTCGCCGGTGTTCCATGGGCTTCTTTTCCTGTTCTCCAGAATATTTCATGTTTAACATTCAGTCATGGCTACAAAATGCAGCAGAATGTGTTATGAAGAGTGATTTGAATAACCTTCACTTAGATTATAAAATCTGAATGATCAGCCACACCTGTAAAACAATGTACTTTCATGAAAGACAAACAGAAGAAAAGCAGGCATCTCGGAAGGACAGAGGGAATGTGGAGAGACCTTTTCCTTGCAACGTATGTCATCTGGCTTATAATTGGCTCTAATTAGCACACTGTATTCAGCTATGATAATTCTTTACCTTGAAGCTCAGTGACACTTAAAGATGTGAAATTGCTTCCTACCTTTGAAAACATCAAAGAAAGTGCTTCCAATCTAGATTTTACAGATGGAAATTCAGTGATCAGTGCAGAAGAGGTGAAAATACATCAACAGGCATAAAGAGTATTGAACTCTGACTGGAAGAACTCTTAAGAGTTAATTGGTAAAACCAGATTTCATTGTCTGTAATTAAAAATCTATCTCATAAATCACACCAAATACCACTTATACTTTCAGCAGCATGTAAGAAAAATGATGGACTTAAATCAACTTGAAAATTTCTTAGTTACCCATTCAGTTGTGTGATGACCCTGAAGTATTTGAATTTTGCTTTGGAGCACTGGGTTGTGGAAAGGTAGCTGTGATCATGTACAGGTTATAATACGTTATTTTTTTTTATCTTGTTACATGTGTTCATAAAATGTTTTCATGTCTTTGAAGGATCTAGTTGATGAATTCTTTTCTCCAAGTTGTGCCATACAACTTTAACAAGGAACACTTTTAAAAACAAGATGGGCAATACTACAGACAAACCAGCCCAATTTGAAGCAAATCATAGAATCATTCTAGTTCCATGCCCTTGTTAAAACACATTTAAAAACATGGTGGTAGCTTAATGGGCTAAATGAAGTGATTTTGTCCTAATTCAGGAGAGCTCATTACAAATTAACTTTTATAAGTAGTTCATTTCCATGGATTGACAACATAATAAAGATGTAGGTCATGGTTCCAGTAGAAGAGAGATGCAGAAGCTAATCCTTTCTTTGGTCTGCTCTGTGATAGTAAGGAAAAGTTTGGTGGGTGAGGGGTCAGCCAACACAGCCTTTTAGGTATAGTTCAAGCTTCTTCATCTACTTGGCTTTAATTATTTCTAGCATAGTTCTGTTTTCTCTGCATACTCTTGCTTCTCTGTGGCAGCGAACAGGTGCAGTCTTTTGCCTGTATATCTAATGCTTGTTTTACTGAAAGTGCAGGTTAAAAAGCAATTAAACTCTTCACAGAACCCGTCCTAGGGGAGAGTAGGAGTAATGCAAAATTTGGGATAAAACAGGAGCCGACATACTGTGCAGCACAAATTTAGGAAGGTAGCTAGCAGCTGCCTAACACTGGCTCATTGTCCAAGCCTGCCCCTACTCATGCAACTTCCTTTCATCTCCTCAGTCCAGATGCTGAATTGATGCGTACAAAAAGTTAAACAGACTAGAGAACTTACATCTAGTGATGGACTCTTGACACACCTCAAGGAGTGGTACTTCATATGTGTACTGAGAATGACAACAGCATGTCAGATGCTTTGAATAGCTTAAGTTTTTGTCTGGAGATGGGAAGAAGTTTCTCTATGTGGCTATTGGTACTAAAGTTGTGATCTTCTGCCCTCAGCTGTATTGTGTCACTCAATATAAGATGGTTTGGAGGTTGCACAATTTACTTTTTAGAAGTGTTGGGTATGGAAGCCTATTCTCATAAAATTACAAGGAGTCTTCTTTTTTCTTACTGTTATCTTCAGTGAATTTATTAGCGTTAGAGTGCATATTTGATGTGCTGCCTATACTGACTGGCTTGAATGTGCTGCTTCACATAGGTAGAACTAGAGGATGAGGTCTTATTTCTTGCATTCCTTCCTGTGTAGCACAAAACTGGTGAATCACAGGTAAAATGTGTTGACTGAGTCAAGCTGGCAGCTGCTGAACTGGAAGAGGGTTGCATCAAAGCTATGAGGCTTATGATTTTTGGTGCATCTTCAAAAAGAATGCACAACATTACATATGAAGAGCTTTGAGGCTTCAAGCTAAAGCACTTGAAAGTGAATGTAAATCAAGGTCTATTTCTTGCTGTGTTTGTATGCAGAATGATTGCTATAGGCATAGAATCACAGAATAGTTAGGATTGGAAAGTACCTGAAGATCATCTAGTTCCAACCCCCTACAATGGCATAATCTGTTTGTTTTGCATAATCACTGATTCAGTATGCAGAATGGACAACAAATGGAGGATTTCAGGAAGCCATCTTTTTACCATTAGATCATCTAGAGAACCTGGGTAGCATTACTTTTTTTCTGATGGTTTTGGACAGGATGTCAGAGGGTACTCAAAAAGGCAAAGATGTGTACATTAGCACTGACTAAAAGATTTGATAAGCAAGTGTATATTTGGTATCACATAGCTTTTAAGTAACTGATGCTGCAGTAACATTCATCTAGCATGTGTAAAAATTGCTAGATTGCTAGCTAATAACAGATTTTATACTTAAAATATGGGTCAGATTTCAGCTGAAGAAATACTGTTTAATATTTTAACATACTTTGGAGTAGATTAGATCCACAGCATTAAAATGGCTTTCTAGTGCAAATTCTGATTGGTTGTAATGTTAGGGTGTTTGTTTTCTCTTTCTGTTTTACAGTGTTATGTGGGAACCAATGGGAGACGGTAGAAAGGTGATTTCGCTGGCTGATAATAACATATTATTATGGGATTTGCAGGAAAGTTCAGCTAAAGCTGTGGTAAGAATTTAAGAATTTTTAAGTTTTTTTTTCTAAACAAAGCCTGATATACTTGAATATAGTACAAACAACAGCATCATTAGCTAATATTTTAGCTATAAGGCTAAAATTCTGAACTATTTTATAAAATTAATTATAAGCTAGTTTATAATTTGCTAGTATTTTAACTATTCTTTAGAAATACCTTGTTGCTTTTAATGTGGGTTGGGGAAATGAATATTCCATCAGTTGTCTTGAATATGAGTGTTAGGGTGGTATTTTGTAACTGTTGATAGTGATTAAATATTTTTCCTTTTCTAGAGTTCCACTTACTTTACTGGTTTTACAGTGAGCAATCTAAAATAAAACAATGCTAATTTGATAAATGTGTAAAAGGGAAAATTGGTGGTCAGTAAAGCCAAAAGTTATTGAATTCAGGTAATAATATATTAACTCACTGGTTAATACCATGCAGCCCTCTATGTAATTTACCATCCTTGTCATATACATAGGCATAATATAGATGTCTCTATTTACTATTCACTGTGTTGATTTCTTAGTGTTAATTGAATTTAGTACTATGCTACCTATTCAGATTATTTCACTCACTGTTAAAGGTTTCTTATTCAGGAACATATATAAAAATGTGTCATTGGCATAATTTTCTGTCTAATTATGACACCTCTTATAGATAAACAAAAATGTTTGCTTATTTATGTATAATGACATAGATCATGTATAGGAAACTTTAAATGTTTCTGTACAGACTCATTTGGGTCAGTGTCCTTAAAAATGAAAATTGATTATGTCAAAGACATTATTATTCAGTTGTTCTATTGTCAGTTCTTGAATTAACTTGTCAGTTCAGAGTTAGTTTCATTTCTTAGATGATGCTGAATCAGATTCCTAGCAATTGCTTAAAGAGTCAAGACGCTGTATTCAAAAACTCTTCGCTGTTGTACTATCTGACTGTGTACAAATAGGTGAAGACTTGAGTTATTATTATTTTGTTAGATTTTCCATAGTGTAAGTGTAACATAATATAGTTTAATCCTTTGTGTTTATAAATAAGCCCTTTGGGTTACTTCACTAGATGAGAAAACTTAAAGTTTTTTTCCACCTGGAACTTAAGTCAGTGTTATGTTACCTGCCAAGGCTTCTTCCAAGTACTGGTTGTTAACAGTTATTGAACTGATGTTTAAAATTTCTGAAGGCTGGCCTCCAGGAACTTGTCTGTGGCATTGGATTCACTGGATTTGTATTACTCCTAAATTTGTCAGTATTCCTTTCCTAATCCCTGTATAACACACACACCAAAATATGATGTCCTGTGGGATGCTGTCTAGTGAGTATGTTACCAGTCTCTCAATATGTGAGAGTCTTGCAGTGAATACCATTTTTTTCTCATTTTATTTTGCTTGAGATTTTTTTACTAAAATTTTGCATGTTACATCTTCCTTTTACTATTCCTTTCCTCAAAATTAACCTCCTCACTCTGTCACACAAATATTTGTGAATTATTTCAATTTTCTTTCCTTCTATTGATAGAATTGGGATCTACATAATTTTGCAGAGGACTAGACTCTTTAGCAATTTAATTTCAGCATAAATTTGGAAATCAATATTTCTATCCTCAAAGAAATATTCAGTTTGCCGATCCTCTCAGTATTTCCATTAGTGTTCCTTACCTAGATGTCATGGTTTAAGCTCAGACAGGCAGTCTCTCTCCCCCACTTCTCCCCTCCTGCTCCCGGAGGGATGGGGAAGAGAAGCGAAAGAATGTAACTCCCACAGGCTGAGATAAGAAACAGTCCAGTAACTAAGGTATAACACAAACCACTACTGCTACCACCAATAATAATAATGATAAGGGAAATAACAAGGGAAGAGGATACAACTGCTCACCATCTGCTGACCGATACACAGTCCCAACCGAGCAGTGATATAGCTCTTCCGGGTAACTGCCACCAGTTCTGCATCTGGGCATGACATGCTGTGGTATGGAATACCTCTTTGGCTAGTCTGGGTCAGGTGTCCTGTCTCTGCTTCCTTCTGGCTTTCCCTCCTCCCTGGCAGAGCATGAGGCTCAGAAAGTCCTTGGTCAGACTAAACACTACTTAGCAACAACTAAAAACATCGGTGTTATCAGCGCTGTTCCCAGGCTGCAAGTCAAAAACACAGCACTGCATCAGCTACTGAGAAGGTGAAAAATGACTGCTACTGTTGAACCCAGGACACTAGAATATCTTTTATTCTCTTACTCTTAAAGTATGCCTATACTGCATCAAATATTGATGCCAAAAGAAGGAATCCAGAAGGCAAGTAAATGATAAACGAGCTAAAGGGATTTAAGCTGTAACATTTGTTATATGCTTATATTTGGTAAAAAGAAACAAGAAAAAAAACGAGATTCTTCATCAAAACCCCTGCTTAACGAAGCTAAGACTATGGAATTAGATCAGTCAACCCCTGACTGACGTCTTCATATAGGATCATTCTGAAATGTTTGATAAAACCTTAGTTTGCAGAAGTTAGGAATGTCATTTAGATTTTGCAGTTGGGTTCTCGGGAGACCTGATACAGAATTTGACTGGTTCTCTATATTTCTGTCTAAAATAATCTAGTATCTCACGTGAGTGCACTGTAAATTAGAATTGCTTGTGGTTAAAATTTTACCTGGAAATAACTGTTTAGCATTATCACTCTTCTGCTCCAGCAATTTTGAGTTACTCTTTAATGGTACTTTATCACTGAGTCTGTGACCACTTTTAAAGTGAAGTTTGACTGTGGATTGGCTGAGGGACGGCGGACACTTTGTGACCAACCTAGACGTCTTAGCCCTCGGAGACGGTAGTTGTGAAGATTATAGCTGAACGATGGACATGAGAAGCAATCCCAGCTGTCTGGTCTTAGCCGAACTCTGAGGCTTGTACTCAAGTTACCCAGGCTGCAAGGCCTAACCTTAGGTTATTAAGGGTCAGCTACGTGCAGTAGAACAGAGAGGCTTGGTAGTTGCTCAAGGATAACAGGATGTGGGAGCGGGATGGTGAAACTGCAAGAGACATGCTAAAAGTAGCAAAAGTAACAGTTGGCATAATTTTCCCGTTCGCCTCTAATCTGTCGTAAGAATGTATGGTTAGCACTTTTAAGCCAATCGGAATCTATACTGGTTACAACAGCTATTCTTGTGTATTATAAAAGCTGTCAATGTGTGTGAATAAATTTGGCAAATCGCTTGATCACATTGATCATCTCCGCGTTTTGTCCGAGCTCCCGCGTCAACATTTAATAGTGAAAGTCTGTGGGAACTTGACTCTTGGAAGTCGAGTCAAGAGCAGAACTCCAGGTATCTAGATCTTAAGCCAGGTGAATCTCTTCTAAAATGACTGGTATTGTTGCATTCCAGACAAGTTTTTGTGTGTGAAAAAATTGTCTCAAACATGTCTGTTGGCCCCTGAGTTAACCAGTGTCCAGTTGAGCAAGACTGAGGAAAGCATGAGCATCTCTTTAAAATGCCTACCATAAACTTTCCACTAATTAAAATGATGACAACCTGAAGTTCAGGCTTAGAATCAACTGCTGTGTGTTTCTGAAGTCTTTGAAGATTACTTCCTGCCTAAGAAATTACCTCCTTGCTAGAATCCATAGAAAGCTGAAAACCAATAATTGTTACTGTGAAGCAACTTTATATTTGAAAAAAATCGTGTAGAACTGACAGTTATAGGGAGTGATGAGGAAAAATAAGAAATGGTTCATCACTGAGGTGGCTTTCTATTAAAAAAATACAAACCAAAAACCAACAACAAAAACAAAATGAAAAAAAAAAAAACCCAAGCAAAATCAAACAAAATTAACCCTATACCCCATCCTTTGCTTGCTATTATGTTTAGAATGTGAGAGAGAAAACTATTAGAACAAATCGGTTAGAAGACAGCACTGGTAAAGATGCTGTTGCCTGTCACAAGGAGTGTTTGTAGGCCAATCAGCTGTTGGTGAAATAGTGATTTATTTCTGTGTATATCCTGTTTATTCAGGATTGTTGGATGCAAAATATGTTATAACCCTAAAAAGCATGATTTGTGTTTTAATGCATTTTTGGTGGTTGTAAAAGCACACTTCCTTGGGATATTAGTAAAAAGAACTTTTTTTTGGCCTTGAAAACAAGTATGGAACACCCTACAGAAAAAAAAAATCAACTCTCACCAGCATTGAGAAAGGGGACATGTATTAGAAGAAAAAAAAAAAAAGAAAATTCTCTGAAGAGAGTCCATGGAAACCATTAGAAGTTCTTTACAGTGAGGGTTGTGAGGCACTGAAACATTGCCTAAAGAAGTTGTAAATGTTCCATCCCTGGCAGCGTTCAAGGCCAGGTTAGAAAGAGCCTTGGACAACATGGTCAAGTGTGAGGCGTCCCTGCCTGTGGCAGGGGGTTGAACTAGATGATCTTAAGGTCCTTTCCAACTCAAAACATTCTACAATTCTATGATTCTATATATGATTATAGGCATCAGTTGGTGCTATGCAGAAATTCTTGCCAGGAATTTTACATTAGCTTTTTCTATGCAGATACAGAAGGAGATTATTTAAATAAGAAACATGATGTTTGTTGTACACTAGGATAAAGGGTTGTCCATTTTTGGCATGTCTTAGCCACATGATGTCTTGCTTAATATGCTGTTTGGTTCTAGCAGATGATGGCAAAGAAGTAAGTAGCTAATAAACTTGCATGTTCTGTAGAGACTGTTGAGGGGAAGAAAGTCTTTACAAAATATTTTTGTTGCTATAGACTTACTACTGAAATAGCCATATACCTGTGTATGTATACATTAACAGAATAAATCAATAGCCTAGGATTAAAATAATAAAAATATTTGTGTGCTTGAATTTTTTCCCTTATCAAAACCATGATAGTGTTCATGTTGAATGGCTTTATCATCATTAATAGCAGGATCTGGTCTGCTGAATCTGTATCAAGTAATAGGATGTCCTGGGTTTAGCAGTAGCAGTCATTTTTTTTCCTTCTTGGTAGCTGGTGCAGTGCTGTGTTTTGACTTTCGGCCTGGGAACAGAGCTGATAACAACGATGTTTTAGTCTGACCAAGGACTTTGTGAGCCTCATACTCTGCCAGGGAGGAGGGGAAGCCGGAAGGAAGCAGAGACAGGACACCTGACCCAAACTGACCAAAGAGGTATTCCATACCACAGCACGTCATGCCCAGGATGTAACTGAGGGTTACCCGGAAGGGCTAGGACTGCAGGGTTGGACTAGTTATTGGTTGGGCTGAGGGAGCGAGTTATTGGTCGTGGGTGCTGAGGTGTTGTATTCTCTTCCCTTGTTATTTCCTTTATCATTATTGTTATTGGTGGTAGCAACAGTGGTTTGTGTTATACCTTTGTTACTGAACTGTTCGTATCTCAACCCGTGGGAGTTGCATTCTTTTCACTTCTCCTCTCTGTCCCTCCGGGAGTAGGGGGAGGGACAAGAAGGGGGGGAGTGAGTGAACAAGCTGCCTGACTGGTTTTAAACCACAACATAGGAGTAAGTGGGTATTCGTTACACTGGTGCAGCACTGCTCTTGTTTCATGAACACATTTCAAGTGCTTACATTTTTGGTAGGTATGTATCATAGCCAGTATTAATTTCCATGGCAAGAGGTAAACCCAGTGCTACTTTTTATGGACTTTTCATGTTTGTGAAAAAGTTCCTCTATAACCCAAGTGTAGTACTGGTGAAAAATTGATAGGATATTTGCCTTAAAATTTTGCATAGGCCAAAAATTGTGCTTGCTTACAGTGATCAAAAGTTCAGTCTTTTACTGGGTGCATCTCTTCTATCTGCCTGGGAGTTACAAGACACATGTTTAATTAGAATTAGCATGAAGAATTTTAGGGTTCCTGGTATTTGCTGAGCTTTTTTGTAATAAAATTACTTGTGTGTTCATTCTCTGAATTATCTGGTCAGCCTGTCGTAGGTGGTCATTTACTAACCATAAGTTACGGTTTTGTAGGTTTGTTGGGTTTTGTTCTCCTCCTTCCCCTCGCCTGTCCCAGCATTTTTTCCCAAGTTTTGTCTTCATTACAATATTTAATACAGGAATATTTGCCTGCATTTGCATTAAGACAAGCTTCTCCTGTCCTTTTGATCACTACTTTTACCTTCTGGGGTGAAACTAATCTTATGCTCACTGCATCATTACCTTTTGCAATTAAATTAGCTATTCTTTGTCATTTATAATCATTAGCTGAACCCAAGAGAAGCAACCAATCCACAAGGTCTGGATGGATTGTGCTGAAAAGATGACAGTTAATGTTTCTGTATGCAGACTTTAGGTCAGATGTCACCAAAACACTAGAACTCCTTCTTGGGTAAATGCATTGTGTTTGGAATGGCAGAGGAGTGTTACAGAATGAAACGGAGATATTAAAATATAGATATTTTTCTCTTTGCCTTATGTTTTCACAAAGGGGAGGAGCAGAGATGCAGGTTTGATTATTTTAATCCAAGAGATGAATTAGATTTCTTTTAGATTTCTTGTCCCTTCTGGGTTCTTTAGTAGCATTTAATTTATAGGTGATCTTAATTCAGTAATTGAATGAGGGCCCTACAAGGATGCTAGAGAGGGACTCTTCATTAGGGACTGTAGTGATAGGAAAAGGGGTAACAGGGTCAGACTTAAACAGGGGAAGTTTAGATTAGATAGAAGGAGGAAGTTCTTTACTGTGAGGGTGGTGAGGCACTGGAATGAGTTGCCCAAGGAAGCTGTGAATGCTCCATCCCTGTGGTGTTCAAGGCCAGGTTGGATGGAGTCTTGGGTGACATGGTTTAGTGTGTGGTGTTCTTGCCTATGGCAGGGGGTTGGAACTAGGTGGTCTTAAGGTCCTTTCCAATCCCGTCCATTCTATGATTCTGTTCTATGACAACACAAAATATCTGGCAGTGGCATTACAGGCAAGATGGAAGATCATGTGGGTGAAGATTTCACAGTCTATCTGGATAAAAGTAATGTTTCCAAATATAGGAGGGTGTTGGGAATAAGCATGAGATGCTTTCTTGGCAAGATGTCTTCTGTTCCTCAAGGCAGGAGATACATTGTGGACTTTAGTGGAGAACTTTGTAGAGAGCTCTGTAATTGCTGCAACTAGAACAAACATAGATCAGTTAAAGGAGGGCAAAAAATGTCTGACGAAACATGAAAGAGAAGCTACTAGATCAAAAAGAGGATAGAAGACCAGTTTTTAAAAAGTTAGTGTTGGGATTCATTTTGTTTAATGGTCTCCTTAATGGTAGTATAGAATTAGGAGTGAAATTATGGAAATTGTTGATGACAGAAACTTGAAATCCATCATCAGTATATAGGAACAACAGATTTCAGAGGATGAACTTGATGTTTAATTTTTGTTGTATAAAGCAGAAAACTTGTTTTTAAGGAATAAAAATATTTTCTTGCTGTGATGTAGAAACTCAGCATTTAAAAATACATGGATTCTGGGAATGACTCTGTTCTGCCAATATGATGAGGGTATTTGAAATTGTGAACGATTGTAGGATGGTTCAGATATGAAAGGACTGCATGGTTGCCTGCAACTGGAGGAATTGAACTGGATGAATTCAGAGTCACATAATCATAGAATGGTTCGAGTTGGAAGGAACCTGAAAGATCATCTAGTTTCAATTCCCATGGCATGGGCAGGGACACCTTCCACTAGACCAGGTTGCTTAAAGCCTCATCCAACCAGCCCTTAAACATTTTGAGGGATGGGGCATCTGCTGCTTCTCTGGGCAAGCACTGCCTCACAACTCTCACAGTGAAGATTTTTTTTCATGATATCTAAATCTCCCCTCTGTCAGCACAAATTTGTGCAGTGTGCCCATGTTGTCTATCTCCTGTTTCAACAAATGATCTGAAACTGTTTATTTTAGTTTATAAAGTACAAAAGTACTTCTAATATTAATGAATACAATACACTGCATAAGCCTTTGTAAAAATTCCGTAGTGAGATACAGAATCAGCTCTAGCTTTTCATTTGTTTTGTTTTTTGTTGTTTGTTTGTTGTGTTTTTTTTTTTTTTACCTGTGATTCTGGTAGTCTTTTACACTTGGAACAATAGGCTATTGTGCAGGTTTTGTCTTTGGTGAACCTAATTTCATTTTAACATTGCATTTAGAAACATTGCCAGCTTTGTTTCATTATTTTAGCTCTCTAGTTCTGCAGCCTTGGAAGGGAAGGGACAATTAAAATTTACTTCTGGAAGATGGAGTCCACACCACAATTGCACACAGATTGCAACAGCCAATGACACCACTGTTCGAGGATGGGATACACGAAGCATGAGGTAATGAGAAATCACAGTCATGTTCTTTAAGAAAGACAATCTCCTTTGGAGATAGTGGTTTTTTTTGTTTGTTTTTTTTTTGTTTTTTTTGCATTGCTGCTAAACTTTTACTCTTTTTTTTTTTTACTTTTTTATTTTTTTAGGATTGGTAATGTGGCAAAGCTATCACTTTTAAAAGGAATGGTTGGGCTTGCATAGCTGATATATTTAGTAAAGGGTTTTCTCTGTTTCCCCCTCTCAGCTTCAATTCTAAGTTGTATATTGAGTTTTAATGAACTATGTGGTAGTCTCAGGATATTTTTTTCAATATTGTCAAGGCATTCAATATCGTTCAAGGCATTACCTGAATGAAGCTGCTCTCTAATTCAACTTGAGAATGATTTAACAGCAGTTCTGACTATGCTATGAACTGTCTTGGTAGCATTTTATTTAAAGATAACTTTAATTTCTGAAAGTAATTCATAGGTTAAGTTCACTCCTCAATATTCTTATTTTAACAAAGAGCATCCTATGCCATATTAAAGATTTTAACATGCTAGTCGTATGAAACTACTGAATCTATCAAAATCATGACCAAATCAAAGCTTTGAATATACCTAATAAGGTGTTTTCCCCCCTGCTCAGTTGTGATTTTGATAAGCAAAGGAGTGATGTTGTGCACATCTGTTGCTATGACTACTAAAGCCTGTGCAAGCTTTTTTAAGATATGCTTTATCCCTTTAGCACATAGTAATTTATCACTAAACCAAGAAGGCTGATGTCTTGTAATAACTTTTGTTGCCTTAAAGCGGGATGACTTTAAATTTAGTTCTCTGGTTCCTGCCAGCTCAGGGGTGTAGCGATAAATCCCCATGCTTACCAGCCTTATGTGGTTTTGCCAAAAAGGTTTATTTAAGAAACAAAATCTAAAAATACAAAAGTAATAATTAAAAGTCAGTTCCTGAAAGCTTGTCATCAGGTTTGAAAGTCCTGTTCTTTGCCTTGTAAAATAATATATAAAAATCTAACTTCATATATATGTGTAAACTTTCATTCATGAAGGTGCTTTTAAAGGAAACGTACAATAAGGGAAAGTTGAAAGCGTTGGGTTTAATTTGATTTTTTTATGATGTTTCTTGTAATAATTCTATTTTTTAACACATAGCAGGCAGACCTTAAGATTAAAACCTATGTTTCCAAGTAGAAAATGTTAACTGTTGTGAAGTCTGCTTCATGATTTGTCTCATTAGAAAAAGCTTTTTTGTCTTTCATTAAGTGAATACCCTGAGTAACTTGAAAAATATGTGCAAAAGTCGTTTCTGCAATTATACTGTAATGTGTCTAGAATGATGTGAATATTGGATAATGACTAGTCAGGCTAGAATTATAAACTGTGGCAGTGCAAGATGCAAAAAATGAGGGAGAGGGAGAAATCAAGAACAGAAAACTGCTATACAAGCAAAGAATAAGGGGGATTCTAAAGAAGTAGCTAGAGGAGCTAATTCCACAGAATGTGATTACGATAGCTGTAAGATACACGAAGTAAATTATTTTGGACATAGCAAACAAAGAAGGGGAGGAAAAAAAGAGGTTGTTGGGAAGAGTCCTGAGATTAGATGAGGGAAACAGTCTTCATCCAGCATAGGGCTTCTGAAGCAGAGGAGACTAAACACCAGGAAGCAGACACTAGACTGAATGGATATAGGTGGAGAATTGTATTGGGAAAATTCAGATTCTGAGAATAGATTTAAAAAAAATGGAAGAAGAATATGAGACAGAGGAGCCAGAAGCTGGAGAAAATGTTTGTGTGGTTTGGCCTTAATCTTGTAATGTAAGAGGGAAATTCAGTGTAGGTATCATTGCTCTAGGTAAGGTGATAGAGTGAAAGAAAAGATTCATGTTTGTGAAGGTAAGGGAACAAGTGGCCAGAATAATAGTTAATTTGGGATAAAGGCCTTCATGGTAAGCACTATTGAATATAGGATGGACAGTGGTGTTTCTTTTTAAGCCCTTGCATACATCTCCATGAGCAGTGCAAGAAAGAAGTGAAAGTTGCAATAAAGGAGGAAAGAAGTGTTTTATTGCTGGAAGCATGCTTGAGATTAAAAAAAAAAAAATCCTATGAAGATGTTTCAAGAAATTAAAAGGAAATGTTGAATACAGCTCTCGGAATACCTGGTAGAAAGGCATACCTGAGTTATATCCTTAACTTCTCAAGCTCTGAGAAGAGTGTTGACATGGAATACCTAAGTAGTATCTTCTATCCTGAGTGACTGCCATAGTAGAACTTTGGTAGATGGTGACATTGAGAAAACTGGTAATGCAATAGTGGAAACAAAAATGAAAACCCACAACCCAAGTTTAAGAGACTAGGTAGGAAGACAAACTGGCGGAACATGGTGTTTTGAATAAGGGTGCTAGGTTGTTAGCAGTACTATAAATGTTTTCTCAAGTGGTCCACTTGGATGAGTATGTACATCGCAGAGTTTAAAGGCCACAGGTAAATTAATGATAAATGCCAGAGCTCAGGAAGGTAAGTACAAAATTGGGCAATAATAAAAAGCCGTTGTTCATATCTATTGCATCCCTTACATCTCGTTTTTTCATGTACATGTTACAAATACAGAATTAGTAAAACCACTTAGGAGTGGAGAAGCTCTTATCTGAAAATATTGTGGTTTAATAGCGGACATTTCATAACAGTTGTTAAGAGAGCTGTGCTAGAATCATCTGGAACTACTGTTTCCTTTTAGCTTCAGGTGATCCTAATGCAAACAAGAAAAGAGCAAAGCTTTGAATCAAGCTGAGAAATCTATACAAGGCACTGTTGTTAACAGCTGGGATTTCCCTAAACTATGCACTAGTAATGGGAACTCTAGGTCTGCGAGTGCTGAGGGGATTATACAAGTTTCCAGGGAAACAGATTCCTGTCAGTGGAGTGCGCTTAGCTTTCTATAGACCATTTAATTTTTTTAATGTGTTTTACAGACAGATATATTGCATAGAAAATGCACATGGACAGCTGGTACGAGACCTAGACTTTAATCCCAATAAGCAGTACTACCTGGCTAGCTGTGGAGATGACTGCAAGGTGAAATTCTGGGACACAAGAAATGTCACTGAACCTGTGAAGACACTAGAGGAGCATTCCCACTGGTAGAACAAATTATCTGCATGCTGTTTTGCGGGTGGATGGCTTATGTAATTTATTCAGCTAATTATTTTTCTGTTTAGGAACAATGCAAGCTAACTGTGTTTTGTGCTATTGTGAATAATCATTTTTCTGCACAGAGGAAAGGTTTCAACATGTGAATGTTCCTTGTGTGATTGTAAATTAGGAGTTTAGTCTAATTGGCAAGGAACTGTTGTTAACACTGTTGGGAGATAGGGCACTCCTTTGAGAAGCACAGAACAAAACTTGGCTTGTAGGGGCCAGCTGGCATACAGGTGTGCCTTTCCAAATCCAGCCTGATCTGCTGCACCTGATCTACAGAAAAGCAGCTGCCGTCTATCCTGCTGTTGAATGGTTGAAACGCTCAGTAGTTCAGCCCCATGTTTTTCATGCTTTTGACAGCCCTTAAGCCAGAATATGCAAGAGAGTAATTTTTTTTTCTGAGATAATGCTTAGAGCCTGTATCTACTGCTCCGGCCTCTGGCTGGAGCAAGGATAGAATCTTGTCTGACGTTTGCAGACTTCAGTGGTTGAGAAAAGATGAGCGGTTCATATTTTATAGAATTTGGGTTGGAGTAATTCTTGCAAAATAAATCTGGACCCTGAAGCTAGTTTGAGGGGAATGAAGATGTGAATTAACAAAAGCAGCGTTTATACTTTCTTTCCAGAAGATTAAAGGAAAAAGAATAGAACGAGAACCATAAGACATTTAGTATTAACTTGATATGTAAAATCTGAAATTGTAGAGAAGTATAATCCTACTTTTGTTTTAGGGCCTATTTTAAACTTTTCTGTAAGACTGTTGTGAGATTTTTGTTTAACAGTTTATTTTTAATCCATATTTTGCTTTGTGGAAATTTTTATATTTAGAACTTTATTTATCTGTCACACTAAACAATGAATTGGTATCTGCCCTCAAGGAATGATACCACTGAATACTGAATAGTGTTTTGTTCTTTGATGTTTGTGGGATTTTTCCCAAAACTTATTTGTTGAGTTTTAAAGACTAGAAAACAGATGATGTGGAAACTTAAAAGCCAAATGAAGATGGCAAAAACAGTCTTTGGAATAAGGCATGTCACTTCTAAGGGTGCTTACAACATTTAAGTCAAAGATGAATTTTTAGTGCTGTTTAAAAAAAAATAAATCATTTATTGTAGATGCACTGCCTACCAAGAATAGCCTCTTGTTCTTTCTGGTTTTATTTTTAGGGTATGGAATGTCAGATACAATCATTCTCATGATCAGCTGATCCTTACAGGAAGCAGTGATAGCAGAGTTATCCTGTCTAATATGGTATCAATTTCTTCTGAACCATTTGGACATATGGTAGATGATGATGAGCTAAGTGACCAAGAGGACCAGCATCAAGAAGAGAAGTATGAAGTTTCCTGAATTTTATGAAGATGATTATAGATTGTTTTTTAATTGTAATAGTTAATGTGCTGTTTTTTTGCTGACTAGGATTTTTGTATACAGGCCTTTCAGGTAAGTAGTTCTAATTCCTACTTCTTTACTCAAGAGTCTCGAGTGGGGTGCACTCTTTAAATCTGATTGGTATGATCACGGTATGTTCACTGATAGGAAGGGGATGGTGATGCTGAGGACGAGTACTAAACTGCTCTGAATCAGTGAAAAGATTCACTTTAAGGGAGCTCTGGACCAAGTCAAGAATATACAATACTTTGGGTTAAGCGAGAGTTGAAAATCTGCTTTTTGTGTTTTCTGTGTATGTGTTGTAACCTTTAGGAAATGTTAGCAGTCTAATGGTGAGCTTCTGCACAGGTGGAAAAAAAGATGTGTAAACACATAAATTTTTGTAAATTTTGCTCTTAATATTACTAACTGTTTTAGAAACCAGTAATTCATCAGACCTACTTCAAGCAAACCAGATGTTTGGTTTTGATACTCCTGGTAGAGAATAACACATGTTACTGCAAGCATTTCTAAAAATCATCCACTTGGGTGTGTAAGGAATCACGTATACTGCATGTGAAATTTGGAGGGATGGGATTTTTAGTAAAGAGTTAACTGAAACGCTGAAATAATAATTTTTCATCCTCCATTTTTGTCTGCTTTCAACTTTTTCACTGTGTAATAGATGGTGCTTGTCATCCTCTCTGTACGTCTGTATGAATATATATATATGCATATAGGGAGTTATAGAGTGGGCTGAGGCTTTCTAATTTTGCAACTAGCTTTTTTTGCAACTACTGGAATAGTGCGATGGGATGAGGAACAAGGAAAATACAAAAAAGATCCCCAGTTATTCAGCTGTGTCTGCTAGATGTTTCAGTTACAATTCTTAATAAGGTTAGTTTTGTAGTTGCATTTTTAAGGTTGGTCTTGCACTTTTCCTTTATTAATAAAGATGTAGTTTTGCTCCAAATAGTTTTGACATTTTGGTTTCACGTAATGGACCTGGAAACCATTTTTGAAATATTAAATAAGGAAGCTATCCCATATATAGAAATAGTTAATTTTAAATGTGCAGAATGTCTCTAGAAGCGATAAGGTGATGTGTCTTGAAAATCAAGGCGTATCAGATTAAATACCTAGAAAGCTGCTCACATCAACAGTACATACTCTCTGTAATGTAACTAAATTACAGCATTTAAAATATGATGTATGATGTACCTTTTGGTTCCTTACCTTTGGCTGGGGATTACAGCTTACTCTGTTCTGGATGGAAGATAAATAGGCTGCAATGGAAGTGAGAAAGAGACTAGGGTGTTTAGTTTGGATTTTTTTAAATATATATGAAAGGAATGTAGTAGTACAACATTGCAGGTAAATACAGATGTTGTGTAGTAGATTATCTGGAGCTCTGAATTTCTGTTGATTGTGGACTGTGTAGGTTGCTTCATGAAAACACAAGTGATTGTTTCAAGAATAAGAATTTTTGAAACCAAGAATATGCAAAACGGTAAAAGTATAATGCATCAGTTACTTTGGCTATGGGATGGGTGTAAACGACATCATGAATGACTTGTAATGATGCAGAGCCTTTGCCTGTTTCCAGAGGCTACAAGAACAAGAGTATCAATGCCACATTTGCTTGTCAAATATGTGCTTTTCAGCTGCTAGTCTGCTCTCTATAAAACCTGGGAAAGAACAATGGCTTTTGTAGAATTTGCTTGGTACTGTCAAAGGCTTCTTTTGTTGTTTCCCCCAAAACCCCCACCTTGTTATGAATTGAGCTAGAAGGATGTTTGCAGGGTGCAAACCAGCCTTGAACTGTTGCCAGGTGAATGTCTGTTTAGTTCTGAGTGCACTGATGAAGCAGGGCATAACAGCTGTTGGGAATACTTCTTGTTAGTCAACCCCTAGAGCCAAGTATTTGCCTTCTGTAGACCTCTTTGAAAAATCTGTTGAGCCATTCCATAGGTACAGCCTCTTCTGTAAAACACATGTTTTCAGTGTATGGTTTGGTGGAAGGTGGGTGTTTGTTTCTTTGCTTGGGTACATTCTAGACTTTAAAAATAGCGTTACAGTCTCATGGTCCATTTTTATCCTGTTTTGGAGGACATTTTGTTTGCTATTAAATAGCACATAAATTTTGAAAAAGAAAATGTCTTTTTTTGTGTGTACCTTGAAGTACACCAGGAAGCACAGATGTCTGTACAACTAATATCTGTAGCCAGTCACCTTCAGAGTGAATGATGAAATCTCTCACAAAAGAAAGTTGAAATATCAGTTAGAAAGAAGGAAGATGTCCATCATATTTTAAAACTCGGGACAGTCAGGTGAAGTTCCTGATGACTGGAAAAAGAGAAATGCAACACCCATTTTCAAGAAGGGGAAAACGGATGACCCAGGCAATTACAGACCAGTCTCACCTCTGTGCCTGGCAAAATCTTCGAGCAGGTTCTCCTGAAAGGCATGCTAAGGCACACGAAAAACAACAAGGTGCTTGGTGACAGCCAGCATGGCTTCACTAAGGGGAAATCCTCTCTGACCAATTTGCTGGCCTTCTGTGATGGGGCTAAAGAACTGAGGGACAGGGGTAGAGCAGTTGATGTCATCTACCTGGATTTGTGTAAAGCTATCGACACTGTCCCACGCGATATTCTTGTCTCTAAATTGGAGAGACATCAATTTGATGAATGGACCACTTGGTGGATAAAGAACTGGCTGGATGGCCACACAGAAAGAGTTGTGGTCAATGGCGCAGTGTCCAGCTGGAGACCAGTAACAAGTGGTGTCCCTCAGGGATCAGTGTTGGGACCGGTCTTGTTCAACATCTTCATCGCTGACATGGACAGTGGGATTGAGTGCGCCCTCAGCAAGTTTGCCGATGACACCAAGCTGTGTGGTTCGGTTGATAACGCTGGAGGGAAGGAATGCCATCCAGAGGGACCTTGACACACTTGTGAGGTGGGCTGATGCCAACCTCATGAAGTTTAACCATGGCAAGTGCAAGGTCCTACACCTGGGTTGGAGCAATCCCAGGCACAGCTACAGGATGGGCAGAGAAGAGATTCAGAGCAGCCCTGCGGAGAAGGACTTGGGGGTGTTGGTCGATGAGAAAATGAACATGAGCCTGCTTCAGTGTGTGCTCGCAGCCCAGAAAGCCAACTGTATCCTGGGCTGCATCAGAAGGAGTGTGACCAGCAGGTCAAAGGAGGTGATCCTGCCCCTTTATTCTGCTCTCGTGAGACCTCACTTGGAGTATTGTGCGCAGTTCTGGTGTCCTCAACATAAAAAGGATAGGTAACTGTTGGAACAAGTCCAGAGGAGGGCCACAAGAATGATCAGGGGACTGGAGCACCTCCTGTATGAAGACAGGCTGAGAAAGTTGGGGCTTTTCAGCCTGGAGAAGAGAAGGCTGCGTGGAGACCTCATAGCAGCTTTCCAGTATTTGAAGGGGGCCTGTAAGGATGCTGGGGAGGGACTCTTCATTAGCGATTGTAGTGATCAGACAAGGGGTAATGGGCTCAAACTTAAACAGGGGAAGTTTAGATTGGATATAAGGAGGAAATTCCTGTTAAGGTGGTGAGGCACTGGAATAGGTTGCCCAGGGAAGTTGTGAATGCTCCATCCCTGGCAGTGTTCAAGGTCAGATTGGACGAGGCCTTGGGTGATATGGTTTAGAGCGAGGTGTCCCTGCCCATGTCAGGGGGGTTGGAACTTGATGATCTTAAGGTCCTTTCCAACCCTAACTATTCTATGATTCTATGACTTCCATGAGGATCTGTCTCTTGTTACAATTGAGTGACCTTCAGTTCCTCTTAACTGCTGATTCGGATTAGAGCAACTAGTTCTCAGACTCTTACCTACTTTTTAGCTACCACTGTTTCTCTCATCAATCATAAAAATGTAAAAGCAGCTAGCCTTTATCAAATCAAAGGTCTCCCTAACCTGCATCATGTCACTGATAGTGGCTAAGAGGAAAGATTGTAAAAACAGGAAAAGGAGATGGTATTTCCTCTGGGTATGCTTCTAGCCCCTGTTTGCAGCTCAGGGACCTTTACTGCCTTCTGAATCATCTTTGGAGACTTCTGGTTCTTCCTTTAGTTTTTTCTATTGCCATGAGGCATATTTTTGAGTTTGTCTCTTCTCACTAACTGTGGTTTTGTTTGTTCCAAAATATGTTAGCTATGCATGCACTGTCTTTGTGAAGTGTGTCTAGGAGAAACATGTCAACTGCATTTGTTTGCTTGCTCTGAATAAAGGGAGGCTTCAGTGCTTTCTGTCTTGGAAGCCTGAAGCCTCTTTTGAAAGTAGGTATTCTAAAAAAGGATCGAGCTATCCACAGAGAGAAGGTATAGGCATGTGGCTGGAGGACAGCTGGGGTATATTTTGATCAAGTTCCTAGTCTGGATAATTTAATGCACAGTTCAAATACAGAAAAAAATATCTGAGAAACGGGTAATGAAATGCTGTACTTCTAGCTTAATTTCTAGCACTTTGATCCAGAGGTAGAAAAAAGTATACAAAATAAATGAAAATAGAACAGATGAGGTGTGTATTTCAGGCGCATTTAACTTTCATCCCTAAAACAGGCTGGTGTGCCTGGATAAGAACATAGGGAATGCTTTTCAATGCCTCAGTTTGAACAAAATCTTTAAATCATGCAGTCATTCCACATTTATGGATGTAACTGATTAAGGCAGGCTTCTCTTTGGCTTCTCTTTCTTTAATGTCTTTGCACTCTGGAGTTGCAAGGACTTCATCCTTGCAACACTGAATTTGCCTTAATTCCAAAGCTCCTGAAGGTGTCTGTCAGTTCCCTTTAGACATCTGCAGAGCACCAAGAACTATCCTTCTCAAGGGAGGTGGTGACTGTTTTATATCCTTTCTTCTTTCTTTGGTCACCCAAAATCCTCATGTTAGTTGAGCCTGTGTTGGTTGTATTAAACTAGTCTGACAGTCATTTTAATTCTACATTGTTATTTCTATCAAACAAAACATACTAGGTTCTTGTAGTTTAGCATGATTATCTTTACTCACCAATCAGGATTCCTTTTCTTTAGTATTGAAATATATTTATCTGCCTTATAGGTTTAAATTTTAAACTCTATAGGTCTCTGGTATGCTGATGATGCACAGCATGAAAAGATCATTTGCTACCTTAGGATCACGAGCAGAAAGCTACATGCTACATCTACAGCAGCATTTCCATTCTTCATGGCTTCTATGGCCATAACTTCATGACAAAGCTCAACTGATAATGAAGGACTTGGTTTTTAAGAGAAAAAGTCTTTTCTGTACCCATACTAATGAAAAGATTTATATGGTCAATAGCATGTTGAGCTTACATACCAGTCCTGAAAAGAAAGCTGCCCTTAAACTTTTAATTTTACAGAATGAGCTGCCCAGCTGCCTTAAGCCTGTAAACCCCAAAGAGACCTAACATGCCTGCTGTGTTTTCAGTGGCAAAACTAGTTACTAATATCATGCTGCCTTCTCCCATATGCTACAATTTTTTGACAATATGTGCTGAGCTTATCGTTATCCTTGTTGTCTGTTGAAGATTGTATCAGCAATTCACATTAGGAAATATATTCATTTAGTCTTTTCCTCAAGTCTTGGGTTTCCGTCTTCTTTTCCGCTATGGATGCTAGCCAGACTGTTCTTTGATACAAGCAGAACAAGATATGACATAAGCACTTCTCACCATTTTGTGTTTGAGGCTGAGAGATGTAAAGGACTGGTCCTCTGAGTGCAGAGATCTCATTGAGATAGTGAAGTTTTTAATGAGATTTTAGGTGTAGGAATGTCTTCAGCAATTGTAATGGACCAGAGAGAAAATGGTGGCTGGCCTGTCTGTAGAAAGAGATTTCCTTTGAAATTCCATCTAAAGGAGGTGATGGTTTCTACTTTTTGTGGTAAAAATGTGGTTGGAGCCTTTTGAATAGGGAATCATATGCTTTCATGATAATACATATGAACTGTGTGATCTAATATAACACCTTTGTATACATACCCATGATGTCAGGAAAATGATTGTCAGCATTGATACTTTGCAAAATGTTTGCCAAACAGTCGTGGTGAGGCAGACTTCCAGGATACATTCATGCAGTTGCCAATAGTGTTAATTTTGTTGATATTTTGTTTGAGGTCTTTATGTCTCAGAGAAATCTAGAAATCATAGGATTATATTATGGAATCAACCAAGAGACTCAATTAAAACAGCTTAAATAGTTTTTGTTCTGCGGAAGGCCAGAATTCAGGACTTTAGTTGGTTAAATACGTAAGAAGCTGGATCAAATCTAGTGCAGCAGCACTTTCCAGTTCCCAGACTATTTTGCTTTAAAAACTATGCTATTTCTTTCTTAAACCCTCATCAGATATACGCTCCTTAATTTATTTGTGCATTAGGACAACTGTTAAACCTGTTATATTAAAATACACATTTTCTAGTTTTAAAGCTGGCATTTTCCTGTAGAAGCAGTTCAGAAGATTGTTTTTGAGTAAAAAAAATAATACTTTCACAATAATGTGAATGGTCAATTCTTATATATGAAAATTATGTTCCAATATAAACATCCTTGAGTTCTGTTTTCCATAAGAGAATGGAAAAGGAAGTAGTGTTTTTTTCTAAGCTTACCAGAAACAAAACTGTATAGTTGCTAAGTTTTCTCCTGCAATTAAACGGAAAGGGCATCTGTGGGGCTTATTCTGGAATCCAGTGGCATGCTTTTTGGGATTTGTTCTTGGACACTGCAGCGCATGTTGCCACTCTTAAGTCACATTTATTTCATAGTATTTTTAGATTAAAGAAGATTTAATTTTGACTATGATGAGCAATTGATTTTGATGACTTCAAAAAACATATTGAACATTGTGGTGACAAAACAGAACTGCAAGCGCTGCAAACTTAAGTGGTTGTTAGCATGAGAAGTAATTAGAAATAACAGCTCTCTACATGAAAACAATTATCCAAAGCTTAAGAGGCGTCTTTCTCAAGTCTGTAACACAATTAACCTCAAAGTTATCTAGTAAAATGAAAGCTCCTTTCTTTCATAAGAAGCTGGTAAGGGTCATGCTATGTGAATAAGAGAAAGAGAATAAAAAACAAGAAAGAGAAATAAGAAAGAGAGCAGTCCAGTTTCAACTCTGTGTAGGGCAGGTCTTAAACCTATGCAGAATGTAGATAGATTACACATCTCTTACTATAAATTGATGCAATGCAAAAGCATATAAGGAGAGAAAAAGGGTGTTTTAGTCTGGCCAGAAAAAGTCTTTAAAATAGCACAGGAAAACAAGAAACTAAAGGAGCTTTATAAGGGGCAGGTAAATTTAGGGCAATAAAGAATGTAACTTACAAAACTTGATTGGCATTAACAAGTGATTACAAATTATGCTTATCAAATATAGTCTTGTCAGACTGTTCTACGTAGGGATCAATGGGCCAAGCACCTATTCCTGTGGTACACTAAAATAGTTACAGCATAGCAGTTATATTTTTGCAGCCATAACCTTCAGCTTTTAAGCAAAACCAGAAGTATTTGTATTTTGGCAACAACCTGAATTGTATATGTTAAAGTATCATAGAGGGAAGTTTACTTCATATCCACCTCTGTATAGGTACTCTTCCCATTTCTGAACTTCTCTAACTGGAAAGAAACTTAAGGTCTGGAAGTCCACTCCCTATTCCAAAATTTGCCAAAGATCTGCAGACTTTGATCAGTATCCAGTCTACTTTGAACACTGTCCTCTTCTGTGTCCAGTGTTATGTGTCTAACCTAAGAAGGTAAATAACCTGTGCATTGTCATCAGGAGTTGGTAGCTACAAAATTGAAACGTATTGAAAGGGTTTGATATAAGAAATGTGAAAGTATTGTCATATACCAGTATTATTTTAAGCACTGAAGCATTATGAAGAGTGCTATGACAAGTTAGGCTCTGAAATTACCTACTGTGTGTTAAGGAGAAATAAAATTGTAGCAACTGAAAAAACAGAAGAATAATTAAAATATCTAAATAGAGAAGAAAAATCTTAAGATAAATGCAAGTTGGTTTATATATATTCCACTAGTATGTGCTGCAACCAAAATGATCTTTTTTCATAGACTCTGTTTATATATATATATTTACAAGTTATTTATTACCTCACTTAAATAAATGTCAGTGTCATAGCTGTTAAGTCCATAACCTCTTGCATTAATCAGATTATACTGAGTATCTGGGGAGTTAGAAAGTCTGAGATGGTTCTTTAATAAATAAAAATGTGTAAAAGCTGTGTAAAATTTCATTGAGAGTTGTGGGACTTGGAAACTAAATATTCTAAATTTGTATAGAATCAAAAATAGTGTCCTCAGCCTGTTCTTGGATTGCCAAAAAAAGCATGCACATAGCCAAAATGCAGGTAAATCTGAGGTGTTTTCTTGGAATCTCTTACAATGTAGTAAGGTGGTCTGTTTCCCTCTTGCGAGATCTCTGTTGTGCCGAAAAACACCACCACAAGCAAACTTGCTCTTCTTTTGTTTTGTTTTGTTTTGTTTTGTTTTGTTGTGGTTTTTTTTTTGTTTTTTTTTACTATTTTGAACAATCTTTCACATACATAAAGTAAATTCTGCTCTTTATTCTGATGGCAGAATCTTTCTGGGCTCATTACCCATTATATAATTGAAAGAGTAATCTGTTTTCATTCACAGTGTTTATAAAGGATGCTCATGGACAGTTTCTTTTGGATCTTCTGTATTGTTCCTGAGACACATGTCATTCTGAGATGACTTTTTTTTCCATCCTGATTATCTTGTATAGTATCTAGCTCTTTTATACCAAGTGATAACTTCCATAAGGGTTTTCTCCTATTCTTAATGACTGCTTCAAGGCTGTGCCATTTCTATGCACGAGTAGTCTATACATAATATTATCATAGATCTATGCTATTTAAAATAACAACAAAAAACTCCTCTGAATCCTGAACTCACTTGGCCTTGAAGATCCACGTGGAAGAGCATGGTTTCTTTTTCTTGAAGGCACAACATTACTTTTATACCCAAGAAGAAATTCACTGTATACACAATAATAAAGAACAATTAAGAATTGTTCTTATAAATGGAAATGCCAAATAGAAGTTCATCTACAGGCTATTTTCCTGAATACTCATTCCCCTATGAGTTGGGGAAATTAAATTAGATGAATTGTGTTATTTAAATGAAATACTGAAGCAACTCTGAGCATACAGAAAATACTGTAATCTAGAAGCGTATTTGTCCTTGTTTATACAACCTTTGGTTAACCGAGATTCCTGGTTAACTGAAAGTTGGTCGTGTCCCCTGACAGTCATATGCATTGTGTATTACTCCCCTGCTTATCCGGAGAGACATCTGAAACCTTCGGAATAATGAAGTTGTGGGTAAGTGGGTGAGCGCTGCATGAAGCACATTGCTGTCTGGGGACATGACCAACTTTCACTTAACCAGGCATGTCAGTTAGCAGGAAGTTAGAAAAACACATTGCAGGAGATGAAGTGTGTGTGTGTGTGTGTGTGTGTGTGTGTGTGTGTGTGTGTGTGTGTGTGTTTATTAGCTCTCTGCTGTTAGATGGTTTGTATCAAAGTACATATTCAGGAGAACTGCAAAACAAGCCTGCTCTTTGCAATTAACCAGGGGCTCCATGTCATTTGTGCTATGACCTTTTTTTTGTTAGTTGACCTTAAACGTAGCATAAGTAAACAATAAAAGTCCTTGAAACTAAACATCTGAAGGTATTCTGCAGTATCAGGCTGCTTTTGGTTTATTCATTAAATTCAATTGAATTTTAATTGCGATGTTAGATTCACAGCTGGTTAGGCTGGCTAGGTAGAGCAGCAATATCCCGCAAGCAATTCAAATGTGATAGCATATATGCTTTGTGATCGCAGAGACGTGTGCTCTCAGAGAGCAGTGGTAAAGGGCAAAGACGGCCAATAACAGCACTTCATTTCTGTAGTAGCAGCATCTGTTTAAATGATTGAGTGGCATTCACAAGGCTCTTTGGCTTTGCGTTCTGTTAGGAGGATTGCAGCTGTAATACAAGGCTGTTTCTGGGAGGCAGGGGGATGCTTCTGAAAGGCTGACTGATTTCTGTCAGCAGAGGTGATCCTCTGTGGGTGAAGGAGCTCTAAGGTCATCCTCTGAAAACTCAGCTACCCTGTAGCTACAGAATAATGTGTGCTGCAGTGTTGCTCTGAGAGGAGGGACTGGCTCTGTAAGTGGAGGGAAGAAGAGCTATTCTCAGCTAGCAGAGCACAGTCAATGACTCCTGGGTGGTTTGGATGTCGGAAAATGCCTGAATCTATTGTTAAATATTTGCAATGTAAAAGCGAATCTGTGTCTCATGATGTAGGTGACCAGGAGCTTGGGTGTTGCAGTGAAAGGTGACATATACAATAATAGATGAGAATCCAGTGTTGTTATAACTCTAGCAATGGGAGGTGAAAATCAGAGTGTTCGGAGTGGTGCCTCCATCTGCCTTCTGGTACTCTGGAGAGAATGGGTCTAGGATAGCAGCACAGGAGAGACTGTGTTATTAAGGACTGCAGCTTCTTACCTCTTTACACATCTCTAATGAGAATATATATTATTTAAGAATTCAGTTAACAACAAATGGGGAAAGGAAGGCACAGAGCATGGCAAGAGAAACGATGTTGGTAAAAATTTGTGTTTAAGTGCATTTAGATCATACCTAGTAGTTTACTTGATTTAGAGAGGTACTTAGTGTAGGGTCTGAGAGACTTGGAAATACAGTGAAGTTGACAATAACAGATACTTTGTCCGTGCAAAGGGGTCTTTAGCACAGACAAGTCAAGCCTTGTCAAGCCACCACTAAAACATAGGCGTGTTCAGACATGTGGTATAAAATTATTCCTTGGAGCCTACTACTGCATTCTTGGACTTCACTTGGGAGGTTGCATTATCTAGATGTTAGTGGCACTTAATACTGCCTTTTAAATCAAGTGTGTTCACAGATCCTTACTTTCTTTTTTTTTTTTTTCTCCCAAATTTTAGGATTAAAGAGCCCCTTCAGGACAGTGTAATAGCCACCTATGAAGAACATGAAGATAGTGTATATGCAGTTGAATGGTCCTCAGCAGACCCATGGCTATTTGCCTCTTTAAGTTATGATGGGAGACTTGTTATTAACAGGGTACCCAGAGCTCTTAAATATCACATACTGTTATGACTTGTTCGGATCATGATGGAGTTGTTATCTTGATGTACACAATTGGTAGGTATTGTTTAGGGGGTTGGGGTTTGGTGTTTTTTTTCAGGATCTGTTTTTACTAAGTATAAATGATGAAATTATGTTAATATATGTGCTAATGTAGACACTTTTGTCTCTGTATTTGCCTTGGAAACTGATACATTTTCTGAAGGCTGTTCTAGTTAGATGTTTGTTGAGGTTTTGGGTTTGTTTTGTTTTAGGGGCTAATCACTTTGTCAGCTACAAAGTTTCTGGAGATAATGAGTACTTCCCATACTATCACTATATTACTTCAGCTTTATGCAAATATAGTGGATTACAGAGGTATTATTATGCTGATTTAAAAGTGGAACAATGTAGGGTGCATGTAGCAGAAGTAATCTACTCATTTACAAGAATAATATTTTATCTTTCTGATGTGCACAGCTTTCTGCTCTTAGCTAGGGCCACATTCTGCTAATGATTCTGGTCATTCTTCAGTGTTTATAAATACAGTTTGGAATGGTCTTTTACGGCTTTCTTAATTCAGTCTAATATTTTAGACACTTTTTTCTACCATTTGGCATATCCTAAAAAGAAATGCTAATTGTGAAGGGGAAGCCATCGAAATATATTTTTCATTTAAACCTTATGGCTGTATCATAAAGTACCATCCTGTAATTTGCAAACTAAATGCAATTTTGAGCTGTGTGTTGTTGCAATCAATATTAGTCTTTACCAAAATCTCTTGTATACTCATGTAATGTATTATCCCACTTTTACAAAACTTGTTTGTGCTGTAATGTATTTTGAGGGACTCTGGAGCTATGCCATTGTTAACCTGAAAAATCTCTTTAATATTTGTAAGTAGTCTCTCTCTCTTACGCTTTTGGCTCTGTGCCATTCTGTAGTAAGCTGACATGATGTAAGAGGCTTTTTAACTAAGCACAAAATAACCTTTGTTATATCTTACTCTTTGCAATACCTGCCCTAGGCATTGGTGACTATCTTGTTACAGATGCTGAGAACAGGCAGATGCTGCTGTGCAGGAGAATGCAGGGAAATCTTGAGATGTAGATGGAAGGCATGGTGAAACATGCCTGTATGTGCTGACACCCACCCTTCTCTTTGCATAGCTTGCATTAAGATGGAAATTCTGCTGCTTATTCTTTGTGTACTCGGTACACAGCAGTAATTTATTCCCTGTCACCTTTTAATTGCTATTATTTCACATTAATTTTAGAACCTGGGTATGTGCGGTGGTGTTGGTTGCAGTAGCATTGTGTTAAGACCACTCTGAAGAAATGGCAATGAATATGGGATGGAAAGATCAATCCCAGCCTCTTCCAGTGATTCCTCCTGTTGCTATGGCAACTGTTGGTGTTAGGGTTGAGGGACAGCCTGCTGCTCACCTCTGTCCTTACCCACTCTTGCATCAAAACACGTTCGAATGTGGCTTGTTGTGTGTACACAGCAGCTTCAGTGAGATCACACAGCATGACTGACTGATGTAAGCCAAAACATCCAGAAAAGATGGAAGTTGACTTCTCTTTTTCTGGCTTTCTTAAAGAGCTTGTTTGGAAGAATTCATAGGAGTGAAGTAATCCAATGAAATCATCTGTATTATTGTTTGTATTTATGTTACAATGCTGCTTGTCTGCTCCAGAATGAATACGTCATTGGAAATTCTGATGGTCTGATTTTCTGCATTAAGATTTTAAACTTGTGTTATTTCACATTGTCTCAATCTGTAATTAGGCATGAGCTATTCACCTGTACACTGGGAGAAAAATTGCATTTCCAAATCAGTAGTGCTTCAGTTGTCTATCAAAATCCTTGGCTGGGCTGCAGCTGTATATATGGAGCTTTAAATCTTCAGACAACCTTGTTGGTTCTTCGTGTTGTGGTGGTGTCCTCCCTGCTTTCTCCACACCCCAAACAACAAAACCAACCAACCAATTTAAAAAAAAAAAAAGGCAACTAAAAGACCCACCAAACCCCAAACTAAACAAACCGTACCAAAACAAGCAACCACCCTACAGCAGGACTCTTTAAACTTTCTTCACATTAGCAATAAAGGTCTAATGAAACTTTATTATCTGTTAATGTATAAGGATACCAGTATGAAGGTGATGGGAAATTACATAAGAGTATGTGGGATTTGATATTTAAAATATAATAAATGTGGGACAGCTTTCACACTGTATTTTATGTGGCTGTGTTTCCTTTAATATTGTAAACTTATAAAGGCTGGAAAGCCCTGTAAACAGGTAATACCAATAAATTATTTGTATTTTAGTTTCGTAAAACGCGTGTGTTGATAAGGAAGAAGAGAGGGGATGGCAACTGGAAAGGAAGGCAGTAGCAGGTTGAATTTGAATGAAAGGCATTACAGTAGAATAAAGAGAGCTGGAAGGGTCAAGTTTTAATCATTTTCAGCTGTTCGTAAAACGGGATTTGAGCTATGTGTACAGCACCGATAGCAATATCGAAATGATCTGCAGAAAGGGAAGACTTTTGAACAGGTTTCATCCCAGGCTGTTAGAGAAAGCAAGCTGCTGTAGGATAAGAGGAAGGGTTCGAAGATGTTAAATAACTGATTAAAAGGTAAGAAATAGGAAGCAGGAATAAATAGTCACGTTTCACAGGAAAAAGAAGTTACCAAGGAAGTCTGCAAGGATCTATGCCTAGGCCTGTGCTTCACAGCATATTCATGACCTTTTTGGGAAAAGGGCTGCATAAAAATGTGTCAAAGTTTGCAGGTACTGTTCAGAGTAGTAAAGATGACTGAAGAATTATGGAAGAGCCTTACCTCACAGAGTGTCTGAATGATAAAACAGTAGGTGAAATTCAGTGCAGGAAATGTGAAGTAGCAGATATGGCAGAAAATAGTAATTTTCTACCAAGATACAGCTATGACTTTGAAGTAAGGTTAGGGTTTTCATAGATTTTTAAAGGTGTCATCTTAATAGATGTTAAAATTGTAATTCAGATGTTGGGAATTACTAGAAAGCAAATAGAGAAGAAAATAAAGCATTGCTGGTCTATGTGCCTCTTGAATACTGTGTGTAGTTCTGGTTTCTTCTATCTGAAGCCCAATGTAGTAAAACTGGGAAAGGTTTTAGAGGAGGGTGACAGGAATGATGAATAGCATGCAACACCTATATGAGGATAACTAAGTAGACTGAAAGGCAGATGGTTGAGAAGAAATGATAAAAGTCCATAAAATCACAAGTGGCAGAGGGAGAAGATGAATAGGGAGCGATTGTTCACTGTGTCTCCTGATACCAAAACTGGAGGTTATTAAATGGAATCTGCATGTGGCGGCTCTTGGCATACAAAATGAGGTGATCTCCACAGGCATGAAGGTGAGCTGTGGCACTCCTCTTTAACAATCCCTTCTCCCTGAAAAAAAAAAGCAACACCAAAACACCCAAAGAAACAAACAGACAAAAAAATCTTATTAACATTAAAGTTTACATGACCTGAAAGTCACTGAACTGGTACTTGAAACATGAATCCATTAAAGGCTGCTGAATATAAAGACAGCACCACTGGCTTAGAAAATCCTTTTGAACCATGAATCGCTGGACATTACTAAGAGCACTGGCAGAGAATCCCTGTATGTTTCTCCAGTCTTGCCTTACCTCCCTGGACTTTTTATAAGTCAATCTGGCTAAAAGGGGAGAAATCTGATAGACTTGTTATTATTGAAAAGTCTGTTATGAAAAGTACAAATCCATTCACAATGGGAGCTATTTAATCCTTCACAAAGCGAATACCAGAGAGCTTCAACAACTGTTCTGACCATACTGTCAGTTGTGAGTGACAGTTACTTGGATTCAGTTTCCTAGATAGATGCATCTTTCTGATCTGTGTTTTAATCATCTATTTTCAGTGTTAATACTATTTGAATATCTTCAACCTATTGTTTGAATGACTTGGATAAATGCTGTACAGTTTTCTATTACAGTTCACAGGCGCTTGTAAGAAAGAGGGAGAAGCTGCTTTTAAGTCTTCATGCTGCTGTATTGGTAGGTATTCTGGTTTCTGTTCCTGTGTCCTATACGTCAAGGCTCAAATCACAATTTAAATTCTACAGGTTTTGGACTGGTCATTGCTGAGGGCCGAGAAGAGCTATGGATGAAGGCTGAGCATGTCTGACATGTTCATGTTCATCAGAAAACAGTCTGCTGGAGAGAATGAGGGAATAATTGTTGCACTGCTCCCTCCCTCACTGCTTGTGCATAAAGACATAGGCTGCGGCGAGGAAGCTACCTGAGGTTATTAAGATTAATACTGCTAGAAATTCCAATCAGCTCACACAAGGCTGCTCCTCAAGGCTGTCAGATGCCTACTGCCTTCTCTGATTCAGGCAGGGCCACATCAATTTCGAATTTCCCGACAGAGATTGCTATGATTTATGAGTTTAGGAGGCTGATAAATGTGGTTAGTTGAAGTGTTCATGAAATAATTGAATCAGAATAATTTCCGTCAGCTGTGCTCAATTTATTTTCTCCCATAACCACAGGAGGGTGCAGTTTTGGATTGGGAGCTTCATTTCAAGGATTCTTATCACAGGAAAAACATTGTGGAACCTGGAATAAGAGCAACTTAATTTTGCTGCCAGGCCTGTATGACAGCCTTATGAGCTGACTTAAGACCCATCAAAACTGGAGAGAAAGTACCTTGAGGTCTTCTGGTATTGCCCATGACAGAGACTGAGTCAGTTCTGGTTTATGCATTATGGGATAATGTCTGCTGGGAAGAATAATGAGAGATTTACTATTAGTGTTTTAAAAACACTTTACTGTTTAGCTGGGAGGTTGTTAGTTTTTTGCACTTGCTTGTAGCAAATTATTTTTATAAGATGAGTTTTCCATATTTTTCACTTCCGGGTTGTGAATTTTCCTGGAGTGGTTATCAGCATCAGTTCTGCCCTTACTGTGAAGGGAGTGCTCATGCATCCCTGAAGAGTGTTACGTCAAACTTTTAAAAATAAATTTCTCCCTATGAGTTTATAATTTGTCTGCTGTAACTTTCCTGCATGGCTGAAAAGGAATCACATTTTGGATAGATTTTCCTAGAAAGCATACTGAATGTAAAGGGCCCTGTAAAACGGGAAGGTGAGCAGGTTACAGTGTTGTGGTGGCAAATATTTTCCCGTTGTCATCATCATGAACAAAATAATAATCAGAGCTTCAAAATCAGAGTGGAGGGTATGTGGGGAAAAGGCAGTGGTTTGGGTGTCCCTCTGTGTAAGTCAGTTCACGTATCTTTTGAGATGTGCAAACAGGATACAGGCAAAAAATGAACAGGCTATTAGGCCCAGCACGAGTGTAATCCCATTCTGGTAAGTGAATTTTGCTGGTCAGGAAATTGTCAGTAGACTGGGGAAGGGTTGTCCTCTGTGCTGCTTGGAACACAGTTGTACAGTTGCCATCTTCCAGGTCCATTTATCCCATTAGGATTTATACCTTTGCATTTGGTGTCTTTTCCCTATTGAATTCTTTGAGTTGCTAACATTTCCTGCTGCAGCAGTGTTACCTCTCTGCAGTTTTATATTTATCATGTGTGGCTTGTCCCCACAGACTTTCTTATGACCTTTTCTCACAACTCAACAGCTTTTTCAAAAGTCATAAAGTCATGCCTATAGGTGGACAGCATGCCAGCTATAGATGACAAAGGGTTGCTGAGAGAGCAGCTTTCTCAAGAGTCCTGCTCTGTGTAAGGTTAAAATGGGCAGGTGTATTCTGTGGAGAGCCAGGTGTGTAAGTTGCCAGTAGAGAGATGCGTTACTCTAGATGGTTTGTATCAGCATAGATATACCGATGATCGTATGACATAACCTGGCCCACATGTGAACTGTTCTCTGGGCACCCATGGCTGAAGAGCTATGTGGGAGGTAATTTTACCATGTGGTGAAGAACGGCCCTGCGCATGTACAGGAAGAAATGTATCTGCCTGAGCTGTTATTTTCAAAGTTCCCTTGCCTGGGAACCCAAACATTCTAGGATTTTTCATTAACTTAAAGTTTATTTTCTTTTTTATTATTCTTTATTATGTCCATGATCTTTACTTTGGGGAAGGGGGTGGCAGAATATGGGGGAAACACTAGGATTTGGGAGTGAGGTATTCTGACTGCATAGAAAGACTTGTGACCCTAATGTCAAGTGGTACATGCTTTATAGCCCAGTACAGCAATCTGTGTGGTGGGGCAGATCAGACTTTGGTGTTTCAGCCACATCAAGCAGCAGTATTGAGGAATCAGCTGGTGCACTCAGTTTGTATTGGAAAGTTAGTGGTATACTGAATAGCAGAGTCCTGTTAAAATTCAGCTATCCAAGTTTGGTGACTTTTCTGTGAGTACATATTAATTCCAGGACTTAATTCATGGTGGTTCTTTTGCTTCCAAATAATTTGGTACCATCCCAACATACTGTAACTTGTTTCTGTAAGTTATATAAATGCCTGTTTTGTATATCTTAAAGAATGTCCTGTGGGGTCTAGGATCTCTTAGTGACATGTGGTCAGTATTGTGGCAGCATTATCCTGTCCAGCTGTATAGGATTAAGTAAATTAATTTAAGAGATTGTTGCCTAAGGCTTTACCTTCTTCCCTTTTTCACTATCAGCAGTTAGGAAGATGCTTCAATGAATAACTCTTACTGAATCTCCTTGTTGAGGTCTTCTTGCCATGAAATGTAAGCTGTATCGGAGAAGGGTGAGGAGGACATTGTGGAAAATCTGCTGCTTAGTCAGGATGTGCATATAAACTACAGAACATTTTCCAAATCAAATTTGGATTTGGGACTTAGCATAAAATCAGGGCACAAGAATAACTACTGTCTGTGCAGAAAATGTTAATAGAAAAAGTCCAGATTACAGTAATGCATTCTGTGTGGTCTTTGGTGGGTAAAGAACAGTAGAAGGGCACGTGGCAGGACTGT
This sequence comes from Neopsephotus bourkii, assembly GCF_033783945.1. Lineage (NCBI taxonomy): Eukaryota > Metazoa > Chordata > Aves > Psittaciformes > Psittacidae > Neopsephotus > Neopsephotus bourkii. The sequence goes on along the minus strand of NW_026901402.1, from coordinate 3,027,371 downwards.
CTCACTTGTAGTTTTCCTTCTACTGCTGTGAAAATCATTTTCAATACTTGCATAATTTAGAGCATGACATTATGATTTTCAAAGCTTCAAACTGGAGTAAAGCATTTACATAATCTAATTAAATCATATAAATGTTTTATAATAAGATTCAAGTAAGTGCAAAACTTGTTCTGCAGATGCATCCTATTCTTAGGCCATTGGAGAAACCCGGTTTACACATGCAAATATACGTTTCAAGCCCTGCATGCTTTGGGAGGTCAACAGGGTACTTACTGAGTGCTCTGTTCTTTGCATAACCTCCAGAGCCTGGTTCACAGAGCATCATCTTTCCAAGAAGCTTGAAAGGTAAGCTGGTACCAGAGGGAAAGGCAAAGCAGATTTAAAAGGCTACTTGCAACCTCTTATAATTTGAATGAAAGCGATGCTATTACAGTATGTAATAAATTGCTTTCATTTCAGTGAACATTAAAATAATCCCGTAGTGACCCTCTTAGCAGCAGCCCTGCCACATGTAGTGTCAGATCTCACAAAGCATGCATCGTACTTCGATGGGAAGCTACCAGGGGAAGCCCCACATATCCTCCTGGTGACTTTTGGGTTTGTTTTTGCCTCTGGCTGCACTGACTCACAAAATGTTGGAAGCACTTGGCCAGCATCCATGATGAGAGATGCTCGCTAGTAGTGAGATTATTTAAATCATATTTTTTACCTGCACATTCTCACTACGCTGTCTTCAGTGTTAGTTCTTAGTGAATCCTGTCTTTGCTAGGGCATAACTACTGCAAGAAGCAAGTGAATTTAATCCTAATCTTGCAAATGCAGCCAAGCTAATGCTAAGCTAATGAGATTCTTTTAGAAAGTAAAGCACTGCTTTGCTAAACTGAATTCATGTAATTGGCAGAGGTAGGTTCGTGAAGACTGGGGCCCTATCTGTTTTAAATAAGCTCATTGCCATTGACATTTATCAGTGCTGTACTGATTTATTCTAACTGATGACAGAAATGTGTGTATACACTGCCAGATGTTCTGTGCTTTCACAGTAATTATAATGGTTAGGAAGCACTTGGATGTTATCTGTGCCAGGATGTTGATGAAGCCCATGTGCTGTTAGAAACATAGGACTGACTGCACACACGATGTTGACCTGGTTTGTTCATACACCGTGACTGTGGTGAGCCCAGCAGCTCTGATGTTTATCTGAAAATGTGGATATTTTAAGGAAAGCCTGGATCTAACATACCTCTCAGTCTGGAGATTCTATTATTTACTGTTACAGTACATAATATTATCCAGTTTGTAGATTAGTTTGGAGCTCAGCGGCATGGAAAGCTCTGAATATGTGAAAGTCATTGCTGAAGTAGCTCACAGAAAGGTGAAATATATCAGTAGTGAATTAAGTCTTTACTAATTAGATGTAGGAATCTAATTACTTCACAATTTTTTTGTCTACTTTTTAAGAGAGGAAAGCTAGTGTAAATTTAAAATAGAAGGTGAGATGCTCAGCATGTAGTGTTAACTGCCAAGGAGAAAAACACGGTGACCTTATTTGCAGCTGCACATGCATCATGTGTAGGAATGCCTGTCATAGCCATAATGATTTAACATCAGGGCAGGCCAATATTTCTTGGTTCTTCCTCCGCAGTGTAGGCAGTTTCCTTTATAGGTGGAATGGGAAGCTGTAGGTGTTTCTGGTGAAAAATGGTTAATGCTAGAGAGGTGCCCTTTACACAAATCCAGCACCGTTTGCTTGAGTTCACCTCCTGAAAGAGAATTTGCAAAGTCACAGCCTGGGATTGAAGTCACAGGTGGGTGAAGTTTTAAGTTTTGTCATGGGTGGATTCTGCTTTTTTACGTTGCTCAGCTGTTAATTATACAATGTTTAAGTACAGTAGGGGATACTGGGGAAGTTAAAAGCTGCTAATTTTTTTTAAGGTGCCAAGACTATTTCATTGCAAAAAGGAATGCTTTTAGTTTAAAACCTGCAATATTATGGTCATAGTAGGTACTGTAAATTTAGACATAAAAGCACATAGAGCTAAGTTTAACTCCAAACATTAAGACATTTACCTTAGTACAGCTATTCATACTTAAGGCATTTTGTAAGAGTACAAGTATTAACTGCCACTAAATAGCCTGTGTGAATTGCTGTTAGTAGTTCCATAGTTCCCTTTCAATTACCTTTCAGTACTATATTGACCTTGATCCTGTTATATCACATATTTAAGCTCTACTAAAGGATCTGGGTTAGCAGTCTTTAAAAATTTGTGGGCACTTACTCATCAGGATTTGTAAGAGGCTGATCCACAAGCATCCATGGTCACCGGATCACTTCCAAAAGACCACAGCTGCTGTTAAACTGTTCATGGTTTGTGTTTGTATCACTGCTCACCTGAGGCATCTATGCTTCAACAAAAGGCAGAGCATTTAAATCAGATTTTTCTCATTGCTAAAATTTGTGATTTATGTTGCAGATCGGTGGTATTTGTAAATTCTTTTTTCCAAATTATGGTAATTTTTTAGAAGAATTTGATCTGAAAAGTTTGGGAGAAAGTACATAAATGGAGCAGCTGAGACAAACTTTAATCCTCTTTACACCCATACAGAAAACTCTATCAACCTTAGCAATATCCCCAGATGTATATTAACTATCCCTGCAAATACGAAATGCAGCTCATAAAGTACAATTATTTTAAGAGAAATAAATGCTGAAGAGTAAAATGAATAGTGAGATTCCATTACTCTTGAATTCAAAACCAAGCTCAACCAAGGTTGTTCATTCTTGGGGTGGGGGAAGGAAGAAGCTTTTTTTGTTAAGCAGCAAAAGCATAGAATCATAGAAGAGTTAGGGTTGGAAAGGACCTTAAGATCATCAAGTTCAAACCCCCCTCCCATGGGCAGGGACACCTCATGCTAAGCCGTATAACCGAAGGCTCTCTCCAACCTGGCCTTGAACACCAGCAGGGATGGAGCATTCGCAACTTCCCTGAGCAACCCATTCCAGTGCCTCACCACCCTAACAGGAAAGAATTTCTTCCTTATATCCAAACTTCCCCTGTTAAGTTTTAACCCGTTACCCCTTGTCCTATCACTACAGTCTCTAATGAAGCGTCCCTCCCTAGCATCCTTATAGGCCCCCTTCAGATACTGGAAGGCTGCTATGAGGCCTCCACGCAGCCTTCTCTTCTGCAGGCTGAACAGCCCCAACTTTCTCAACCTTGTCTTCATATGGGAGGTGCACCAGTCCCCTGATCATTCTCGTGGCCCTCCTCTGGACTTGTTCCAACAGTTCCATGTCCTTTTTATGCTGAGGACACCAGAACTGCACACAATACTCTGCATGAGGTCTCACAAGAGCAGAGTAGAGGGGCTGCTGGTCACGTTCCTTTTGATGCAGCCCAGGATACAGTTGGCTTTCTGGGCTGCAAGCGCACACTGAAGCTGGCTCGTGTTCATTTTCTCGTCAACCAACACCTCCAAGTCCTTCTCCGCAGGGCTGCTCTGAATCTCTTCTCTTCCCATCCTGTAGCTGTGTCTGGGATTGCTCCGACCCAGGTGTAGGACCTTGCACTTGGCATGGTTAAACTTCATGAGGTTGGCATCAGCCCACCTCACAAGCATGTCAAGGTCCCTCTGGATGGCATTCCTTCCCTTCAGCATATCAACCGAACCACACAGCTTGGTGTCATTATTAGTGTTCTTTTATTAGATTGTGTGATTGATCCTGTTGAGTTTTGGGGTGGGTTTTTTGTTTGGTTTTTTGTTTTGGAGGGTTTTTTTAGGGTTTTTGGTTGCTGTTTTGTTTTTTCTTTTTTTTTCCCCTAGATTATGTGGGCTATAGTTGAAGGGTTTGGACACTGGACATTTTCTGTGTTCAAATGGGAAGGACTCTGACAACCAAGAATAAAATATGAGGGGTCTGACAGTTTTCAGATGAACTTTAAAAGGATAATAAATTAATTTTAAGAAAATACTTGCTAACCCAGACTCAGTGGCCCCATCTAATTAAACCTATACATCTGCTCTGGTCAACCACTGCAGATAATGTTTACTTTTCCTAAGAATATGCCCCTATTGCAAGAGAAGAATTTTGGGGTCCAGTTTAATTTTCTAGTCTTTAATTTTTTTATGCATAATCTTGAAAATGAGACCAACGCTTCCATGGGGAAAAAAAAAATTCAGTTGAGTCTTACCCTAAAAAATTATAGTGAACCCAACATTAGTCTCTGGCTGTGCACCTGCAATGTCTTAAAATGGAGAAGCCACATGGAAATACTATCATAGCAGTACTTGATAACTCAAATTATGGAGGGAAGCATAAATGGATTTCTGTTAGCAAATTCTGTGATTCTTCAGCTATGGCTTTTTGCCAGCAATCATTTTTAACCATGATAATTCAAAATGTAAAATGAACTAACTCAATGATGTTATTTGTATTGTCCTTTGTACATTTTTCCCAGCATAAGACAGTCTGGTTACAAAGGAAAAATAGTTCTATCTTGCCAGAGACAGGTTCATTCAGTATTTCCTCTGAGGTTTTAGATACGTTTGTGAAGGCAACCTTAGCATGTACACTGCATGTACACTTTTTAGCACATTCAGTCCTTTTCCTTTTGCGCCTATCTTTTAAGATGTATTTACAAATACCATAGTTAATGTCACTGACAGTATACTTAACATGAACAAAACAAGAGGGCATGGTCTAATCTTCTGTAAACCCCGAGTCTAACATGACTCCTGTTGTGTCCTTCATCAGTCTGATTGGCATGTTATTCTAGTTGGCTGTAGCTTAAAATTATAACTATATATTTTTCTTGTATCTTGGCAATGCTCTGGGTCCTGTTAATCTTGGTATTCTGAATGTAGAATTCATTTTGTCCTCTACAACTACAATGTCTGTACACATTACACCATTAATTTTGTTTGCATAACATCCAACTGTAACAGAGAGAAAGAATGATCCCCACTGTAGCAACAGAAAATAAAGCAGAAAGTATTTTAAGTGATTTACTCAGGTAAAGTTAACAGAAGGTGTCTGTGGGTATGCCTGAAAATGTAACTCAGGGTTCTGAGGTTCTGCCCAGAAACTCAAATTTTAGGTCATCCTTTTTGTGTTACAGAAGCATTACAATTTGTTGATATTTATTAATGGTATCATGATTCAGGGAAACACCTGTCAATACAGTTTTATGTTAGATAAATGTATAAGGGGAAGAGAGTAGTTAGATGGTTAGTGCCCAGATGTTACTTTTAAATGTCTGAAATCAGTTCAGCAGCCAAGATCATGTCTGCAAGAACTTCCTGACCAAAGAACAGTGTCTATTTAGAAATGGAAGCAAGCTGTTGTATGTTGTAGGTCATGAAGCTGTTTGCCATGCTGTATGATCACACTCCCATCAGTTTTTCTTTCATCCTTGGAGAACAGTAAGATCAGCTGAAACGAACAGAACAGCAATGTATTGTAAAAATAAAACCTCTGCACTGTAATTTAGAATTAAGTAGTCTTTCGTGATCTACTTTTGCAAAGTACGGTCAGTTTCTGCTCTGCTATGATGGTATGTGATCTTAAGTGTTGGGAAGGAAGTTTAATTAAAAGACAAAAAAAGAGTGCATCTGGCAATGGAAAAAAAATTAATTTGTTTAATTTTTAATCAGACAGCCTGAGACGACCACTGAGCACTACTTGACAATTAGAATACTAATGAGCTGCACACTGGGTTAGCCTGGTTTTAAAGGACAGCAAATAACACAGTTAGAGTTGAGGGATTCTATTTCGTTCCAGTCAAGTCTTCACATATTTACCTTCTCACTTTGTAAGAATTCAGGAAATGTTTGCCTTGTTGTCTTCTTTAAAAAGCCCACCTCATGGTTAATTATTTTCAAATGCAGAAAGCACTGAAAGAGGTAAGTGGCTTTCTTGAAAGCATTCTTGAAAATATATAAACAATATAAAACATTAATCTTCACTCTTTGGGGCACCTTCAGTGACTTAAGCATTTTCTTTCTGTTCTATTTGTTTGTTTTCATTCTTCCTCTATCATATTTGCAGCTCTCTGCCGTTCTGCAACAGTTTGAAGTCTTTGGTTTTCATGATTTCTATAAATCAGATATTGTAGTTACTGGCCTATATCATGCAATTTCACAAAAGATAGCCAGGTTGAAGGAAGAAATAAATTGCCCATGCCTAAAGTATTTATTTCTTATAACCTTTATAAGCAGCTATCTATAGCAAGGCTGAGTTTAAGTAGGAAATGCTTAATGAATTCAGATGAGTTCTGAAACATAAATTAAGTAGCCTAACCATCCATAGTACCTATGTCATAGCAGCCTCACTGTGAAATGGGTATTTCATTGCCCCCTCTGTGTCACATTGTCAAGCAGAATGATATAATCATACCCTAGCTGGGATAAACAGTTCACACTAGCTCACATTTGTCTCTGTCTTCCAGATTCCAAAGTTTGGGAAGACTGTAGCTGACTGTTCTAGGATGTAGTGTTTGGATACAATGCTCTCATTTGCTCTTCCAGCATGTGGCCGCTGAAGTCTGAACTCTGGTGCATCCCTGAGGCTCGGACCCGAAGCTTGGCTCCACACTCGTTGGGTGTGGAGACAATGTTTGGGGTAGGTAATTGCTGAAGGTGGCAAAACATCTTAAGGGAGCTCCCAGCTGTGTATAGTCCAGGGCTCCAAAAAGCCATGCTTGCTGCATCTTTTCGTGGTAGCAGAAGCTGAGTTGAAGTAAGACTGTTAGCATTAAGAGGAGGGAGGCCAGTGTTACCCAAAGTAGTCATTGGCCTGCACTCCTCATGATTCCAGTGGGGAGCAGAGCAACAAGCCTGACTCTAGGGCTTTTGGTCCTCTTTTCAATTAGCTCTTTTTCTCCTCTCCATTTCTGTCAGTAACCAGTACCTCGGGCTTGGGAGGCAAAACTCAGTTCACCACTGATCATTCGTGATGTATGTACTCACTGCCCTGCATCTGCAGGATCTGTTTGGTCCTATTGTAGCCTACTCTATTTCAGTTCTGAAGGTGTTGTTGTGAGAGACAAAGCCAATCCTACAGCAGGGAATGCCGTTTTCCTAACTGTTTCAAAAGGACACCAACTAGAAGTGGAAATACAACCAAGGTGGGATGTGTCAGCTTGTTTTGTGATTTATACTGTATCTGTTGATAAAGAGTCATGCCTGAATTTCTAATGTTGTGAGTAAACTTTTGTTCCAATACCTAGCAAACAACTTGAAGCCCAAATCAAAGAGTTGGAAAAGGGAAGAGGTGTGGTGCCACACTGAGGAGCTACTTTCTTGTGCAAAGGCAGTGTTCCAGCTCACTCCTGTATGAGGTGGCTGCTTCTCCTGGGCAGGGACATGAGGTGGGAACTGCTGTTTTTAGGAAAATCAGCTGAGTAGCTAGGTCTTGCCTTTGTGTGAGGCAGCAGCTCCTGCTAGTGCTGAAGTGCAACTACTTGCCAGAAACAATGAAAAAAGAACATTGGTAATAAAGAATAGGTCATATAGCATATTGGCACATGCTGCATTACTGAGATGCAGAGAGCTTCCTGCCTGTTAGACAGTATGCAGGCTTCAGAGCACTGGTTGCTTGTTTGTCAGTACGTAATTCTCAGTAGTAAATGCATGGACACTGAATTTACATTAGAAAGTGTGGGAATTAGGAACGGTCTCTCTTGATGCTAGTAGTCTGAGCAGGCACTCTGGCTTCATTTGTTTGGGTTTTATTTTAGAGAAGGTGTAATAATTACATTGAGGTACCACACCGGACAAATCAAGATAAAGAAATAGCATTTCCTTGTTCATCAAACTGAAGCTAAATAGAGACTTTTCCCCTTTTCCTTCCCCAGCCTCTGCTGTCTGGGCCATCAAAGTTACAGTGAAGGCAACTGCATGTTTATTACTGCTCTGAGCACTGTGCTGCTCTATGGTGATTTGTACTACTCTGTCACCATAATCTATTTTTCAGCCTTTCTGCAGTATAGGTACGCTAAAGCTACTTGGCATGTGCAGGAGAAACCAAAGGTCTTATGGTTTACAGGTGGAATTTTTTATGGCTTTTGTGTAGTGAGTTTGGTCCTTGTACTTAATGATTTGGGGCATGTTAAACCAGGAGTATTGGTGAGGCATTCTTCTTTATTATTATTCTAAATGTCTTGAAATTAATTAAAAAAACCTTTTAACTTTTGTTATAAATCACATAAATCATTCTTGATGCTGAATTGTTTAATATAGAAGCATCAGGTTTAGATGGGAAAGCAAGGCACTGGTCAGTGTTCACAATTCTTTGTTAATCCATCCAGGTCTCTTAGCAAGGAGTACATTTTGGTAAAGACTACAGCTTTTCATAGGAAGGAACATATCTGAAGTGCTCACCAGAAGACACTGAAAAAGGAGATCTTCTTATTTCTTAAAATGTACTAACCAGAGAACAAAATGGTACAGCTCAGTGTTTTGTACTAGCAGTGAGTAGTGTTAATCGAAAGTCAAATTCATCTGCCTGACTCTAGTTATCAGATAGTCCTCTGAACGTGATCCTCTTTCTTGGGAATAATGGGTTTTAGTTGCCTGTACGCGAATAGTTCTTGTCTGATGCCTTACAGAAATCTGTAGTTTTCACAACTAACAGCATTAAAACAGTGTACTTGAATTCCTGTCTGCCCGCTTTAAAGATGGTCAGCAGTTTTAAATGTCTCAGATTATTTATTTTTTGCCTACATAAATTGTGTTGTGCTTAGCCATTGGAAATGCTTTTAGAAATCCGTCCAAAAAGAATTTGGTCGATTCCTATTTTTACAACAGAGGAAAGGTTTTAATAATGTACTTACATACAAAGTCAAGTATGTATTTAAGTTACTAGTTATCTTCATGTTGGTGATACATTTCCTTACAGAGATTCTTCAAGTACCATATACAGTAATTTCATCTGTTATTTCGCCTCTTTATGTTTATGGTCTCAAAGATATTAAAATTTGCCTATGAGGCAATGCCATTTCTCAGTTGAAATACAGTTTTCTCAAGGAGATAATATGTGGTAAGAATTTAAATGTAGAAAAAGTGAACCCATTATCTGTTGTCAAATTTATGCAAGCTTCTTTTGTTTAGCAAATCTGTGTTGTTTATAAGGACAAGCTTAAGTGAATAAGATCCATACATGGAAGTAAAGGTTTCCCCAGAAATCCCAAGCAGACCTTGATTTTATTCAAGAGAAAATGAGCAAAATGAGAGGGAAATTCTTTATAACCAGGTCTTTCTAATACCCACCTTAAGGCATCAATCAGATTATCTTCTAAGCTGAATAAACAAGCTTGCTCTACGGAGCGAAGTGGCACAATATAATCAAAAGTTCATTCAAATACATTCAACTAAGAAAGGGAGAGGAGTTATACCACCATATAAATATAAGTTATATAAACATAAGCATAATATCACATCTATAAATGTGATATTGAGTGAGGTTATAGACAGTAGTTTGAATACCTATCTGTTATTCTTTTGATATTGTGTTGATTGAAGTTTGCTTATTCCACAGATATGTTTTAACATGCAAATTAGGAGTGACTGTTTTAGGAGAATGATGAATGTGTAAATAGCATCTGGAAAATGCACTTAGATGCCTCTGTCGTGAGCACATAAAAATATCTGGCTAGACTAAAAAGACCTGATTAGCAAACTCAAGACATCCACCAGCTTCTTTTAACAAAGCGCCATGATGCTACTGGAAAATGAGAGAGGGTGATTCTTCATTGTTTGGAAAAATGAGCTAGATCTGTTCATTGAAGAGAGTGAAGCTGCAAGTTTCAGGCAAGTCAAGCATATTTTCAATGCAATCAGGTCTTGCATCCACAGACACATGCATAGAAATGTAGCCAGTATCTTTCCAGTGACTGAGGCAGCAATGTTAACAGGTTCCAAGCACAGACAAGCATTATGTTTCCAGAGAAAAAGCACGGTAATTGGAAACAATTAGGAGAGTGTACACTGAATACAAAGCAAGTTGAATAGTTAGACTCCTTGTGCTGTTTGATCAGGTTAATATTGCTGTCAGACCTGGAGAGAGTGTATTCAGCACAGCAAAATTCTCCTTGGGTACTCGTGAGTTAGAACCACATTGCTTGACATCTCTAGTTCACTTCCTCCTTCTAATACTAAGTACAGCTAGAAGGAATAAACGTGGGGAGATTTGCAAGCTGACTTCTTTCCTATTATCCCAGTGTAAATATATAACATCTTTTCCTCTAGACCATATTTTTCACTAGATATAGGATGGTTGAGGGACTGAGATTACCTCTGTCCTGTGATCAGAGTCCAGTAAATCAACTGACTTTAAAGACGTCCAATCTTTTGTCTCAGAGGGAAGCTCAGAGAAGACCTCCATTGATTTCAGTGTTAGGAATTTTAATTAAAAGCATTTAATTCAAAAAAATAGATTAAAATAGATAGGGATTTAAAAGAAAATCTCTTGTTCTATAAACAGGCATTCTTAATAAAAAAAAAAATACTATGAAAATCTGCACAGCTACATTTTTGGAATTACTCAACATTTTAAAGTACATCTTGTGTTTAAAAAGGTGTAATATGGCATTGTTTCTAGACTTGTTCCTTTTGTGTCTTGTGTATTTAGCTTTACACTTGTTTAGCTCAGTAAGTAATTTTATTTTCTTTTACTTTATTTCCATTTTCAGTTGTGCCAGATTTCTGTAGCTATGGGAAAGAGATGGACTCCTTCTAGTGTATGGCTTTCCTTTGCAAGAATTCTGGTAGCAACTAAGTGGCTATTTTACTCTGGAAAATGACTAGAAGAAATAGTTTCCTGGTCATTTATTAACTATTTATAAACCACTTTATAATCACATTATTGCTGTTATTGCTAACCCATCTGTACCAAAGGCTGATTTCCAAATTGCTTTGTGGGGCTTGGGATAATTGAGAAAGGAACCTTGCAGTATGAAAACATAGCCTGTTGGATTGGGGGGTGTGGGGGGGTGTGGTTTTGTGGTCACTTGATGGAGCTAAACTGTATCTTAAGAGTTTTCAGGATTGTGAATAATAGAAATGTTCACTGAAGTTGACAGTTACTGTGAATGAAATATTTTTGTGAACCAAATGTGCGTTATAACCAGTTCTCTATTTAAATAAGTTGGATAAGTGAGAAGGACTTGAGGGTGCTGGTGGATGAGAAAGTTAACATGAGCCGGCTTCAGTGTGTGCTTGCAGCCCAGAAAGCCAACTGTATCCTGGGCTGCATCAAAAGGATCGTGACCAGCAGGTTGAAGGAGGTGATCCTGCCCCTGTACTCTGCTCTTGTGAGACCTCCCCTGGAGTATTGTGTGCAGTTCTGGTGTCCTCAACATAAAAAGGACATGGATCTGTTGGAACAAGTCCAGAGGAGGGCCATGAGGATGATCAGGGGACTGGAGCACCTCCTGTGTGAAGACAGGCTGAGAAAGTTGGGGCTGTTCAGCCTGGAGAAGAGAAGGCTGTGTGGAGACCTCATAGCAGCCTTCCAGTATCTGTAGGGGGCCTACAAGGATACTGGAGAGGGACTTTTAATCAGGAACTGTAGCACTAGAACAATGGTTAATGGGTTTAAACTTACATAGGGAAAGGTCAGGTTAGATATAAGGAAGAAGTTCTTTCCTGTTAGGGTGGTGAGGCACTGGAATGGGTTGCCCAGGGAAGTTGTGAATGCTCCATCCCTGCTAGTGTTCAAGGCCAGGTTGGACAGAGCCTTGAGCAACCTGGTCTAATTGTGAGGTGTCTCTGCCCATGGCAGGGGGTTGGCACTATATAATCTTATGGACCTTTCCAACCCTAACTGTCCTATGATTATATACAAAAACCCAGTTGTCCTCTGTTTTAAACCAAAATGGAGGATAACCAGAGAGAATTCAGTTGTTATCAGCAAAACATAAAGCAAAAAATTTGGTGCCTAATGATACAGTTTTCAGAAGGCGGCTTGCCACTCAGAGCAGTGGTGGGAGAAAATACTAGTATGAGAATATCTGTGGATATTTGTGACAGACTGTGTTCTAGTCTGATACATAAGGAAAGTGTCGAGTAGCAATTCTTTTACCTTAGAACTCTCATGCTCTTCAGCAGGCACTTTTGGTGATGGGTGAATAATTGAGTGTAATTATTTTGGAAATCTCTGTCTGGAGGTTAGGCTCCACCTGTCATTTATTCTCTGTAAGTAATTTTCCCCTTCCTTTCTATTCTCACCTCATGTTATTTTGAGCTGCCATGATACTGCTTGATTGTGATGTACACGGTATGGACACCATAAGACACAATAGTGTGCCAGACTTCAAACAAATTAATTGGATATCCATCATGATTTTTTGGGGAGAGAAGTCTTGAGGCGTATCGAGGAATGGTATCTTCCTGATACCTGGAAATTATTTCAGAACAATTTTAATGAAATAAGGAAGCTCTGCTGGAGCATCTTATATTTATCTACAAACTTTGATACATTCCATGGATTGAAGTTGAGTCTGATCAGTTCTTAGTTTGTTTTCGCTTCTAAAATGAATAAAGCATCTATATTTTTATAAGCTACGCTACCATGCCTTCAGCAAACATTGCAGTTGATTAAAACATTGGGCAGAGCGAATTTATGTGATTCATCAGCATCCAGAGGTTATGAACCTCAGCTTATTAGGGCTGTGATTAATGGTATACTACTTCCTTTCAGTTTTGCTCTGGAGGTTGACCTCTATAGCAAGAGGTCATAATCAGGGAAAATCCTGCAGTAAAGTCTATTAATGATTCCTGTTTTATGACTGGAAACTGAATCATATTGGAGAGTCGTACTTAGCAGTTAGAACCAAACCCCTACTAGAAAACACGTTAGTAGAAAGGGTAAAATGATTGGGACATAGGATTCATTTACTAAATGAGGAAAACTGAAATGTGGCTCGCATCTGTATATTTTTTTGTCAGGGTGGGACTTTTTTTCCTACTTCTGGTTTCAAAGATGCAAACACTGTTTGCCTGTGTTTGGGACTACCACATCTTAAACCCAGTCTTTTAGAATGAAAACTGTTGAATCAATGTCCATTGTACAACAGATGGTGTTTAGAGAGAGGACATGTACATGTATGAGAGGATGCCCTTAAGAGAGGGTGTTGTGGTTTAAGCCCAGAGAACAGAGGAGACAGTAGTTTATTGTTTTGAAAAACTGCCTTGGGAGAGACTTGGAGAAGCCATTCTTGCACCCCAAGTAGCATCAGGTTGTCATTGCTATTTTGTAGATCAGCAGTAAGAGAAATCCCATAGCTTCCATTGACAATCTATTCCAGTGTTTCATTGTTACTCTTCTTGGAATGGGTTTCCTAAAATCACTATCCCGGATCTTGCTGGTTGGCATTTGAGCCCATTACTACTTGTTCTGTCCATCACTGGTATGGAGAACAGATATTTTTTTTTTTTTTCCTTTTTCCTGTTTTGTGGCTCTGGTTTTCCAGCTCTGATAGTTCTTGTTGCTCTTTTTTTTTTACTATCTGTTGTTCACATCTTCCTTCAATATCCAAAACCATTGGGTAGTGTTATACTTGTGATTCATAGATTGGAAATAGTGCTCAGTTGACAACATTCCCTCCTTTTTCTTAAAGTTTGTTGTTTTTTTTACAGGACAGTTACGAACTAGCTTTTCCATATCTTATATTTGTAGATTGAGTAATTGCTGTTTCTCCAGCTTGTTAAAACCTATTTGAATCCTTCTCCAGTCCTCCAGCATACTTACACTCCCTCTTAAACTGTCAAGAAAATTTTTCTAGCTATCATCTAGGTTGTTAAGAGAAGCACTAAAAAAGACTGGACCCTGGACAGACCCTTTGAAGCACCACTCAATACATCTTTCTGTTTGACAGTGAAACATTGGTCCTCTGTGGGTAGTTATCTAATTTCTGTTTTCAGATTTCATCATAACTTACTGAAGTCAAGATGTATGACAATTAGTCCTCTTCTACAAAAAAAAAAGACCTATTAGCCACACAGGAAGACTGGATTGTTCTGTCAGCTTGTTCTTAACAAATCTCTATTGATTGCTGCTTATGTCTATGTTCTTATATAGCTTCACACAGTGGTTTGCTTCATCCAGAAACGTTCTTGAATCTGAAGTTCTGCTTGAGTTGCCTGTGGTTTCTCAGCTTCTCTTTCCTCCTCTTCTAAGCATGGTTGATACACTTGCCCTTTCACCTGTCTTCCATGAGACATCACAGAGCTGCTATCAGTTTTGATGTCAGTTCTACTATTTTTTTTAATATGTCTTAGATGATGTTTGTCAGGTCAACTAAATTTGAAAAATGTAATTCATCATCTCTGTTCTCAGTTGAGCTCTGATTGTTGTTCCTATTAATTCTGCTGAACACTGGTAGGTCTCCTTCATGAAGACTAATGCAAGAAGTCATTAAACCCTCTGGCTTTCTCTGCATTGTCTCTGTTCTCTCTGAATAGTTGGCTAATGTAGTCTTTCTAGTTGAAAAGGCTGATATCTGCTTTATTTATTTGTTTACAGCTTACCACATAGGTATTTTATGTTGTTTTTAATAGTTTGCTTAGTTCCTTTCTTGTGGCTGCTGAATTTTGAATTGTATGGAAATCTCTGGAGAAAGAGATTGCTCCTTTCCTGAGAACATGCTCAAGAGGGACACATTTCTGGAAGGTAGACTCTGGCAGCTAGCTTTAGAAACAGAACAAAAGAAGAGAGTGGGACACTTCTGGAACACTGACAACACTTCTGTCCTTTTACATGGATATGGGCAGAATTTGTGTCCTTGGTTATCAGTTCTCTCCCATGCTGACAACTCTATTTTAATATTTTTTTTTGTGGATTGAGAATGGCACTTAATGCATAATTTCAAAGACCAAAGGTCAAATACATCCATAGATTTCAGTCCCAAGATAAAGTACTTTTCTTAAACTCATGGCTTCTGGTTGTAACAGCCTGTCCTGGGTTCAGCAGTAGCAGTCATTTTTCTCCTTAGTAGCTGGTGCAGCGCTGTGTTTTTGACTTTCAGCCTGGGAACAGAGCTGATAACACTGATGGGTTTTTTTTCTGCTCAGATGTTTAGATTGGCCATAGGACTTTGTGAGCCTCATGCTGTGCCAGGGAGGAGGGGAAGCCAGGAGGAAGCAGAGATAGGACACCTGCCCCAAACTGACCAAAGAAGTATTCCATACCACAGCATGTCATGCCCAGGATGTAACTGAGAGTTAACTGGAATGGCTAGTGCACAGCAGGGTTGGACTAGATATCAGTCAGTGCTCGGTCGGGCAGGGTGGGCGAGTTATTGGTCAGCTGGTGCTGAGGTGTTGTATTCTCTTTCCTTGTTATTTCCCGTATCATTATTGTTATTGGTGGTAGCAGTAGTGATTTGTGTTATACCTTAGTTACTAAACTGTTCTTATCTCGACCTGTGGGAGTTGCATTCTTTTCAATTCTCCTCTCTGTCCCTCCGGGAGAAGGGGTAGGGAAAGAAGGGGGGGAGTGAGTGAACGAGCTGTGTGGCTGGATTTAAACCACAACACAGCCTCTGGCCTTTAGATGATACTAGCAACCCTGTGCAATCGCTCGGTTATTCTATACGTGGCTCCTGTTCTGTACAGCTGAGTGGTTTCTTGTAGTGGCCTTTGTATCCTTTGGCATCCTCCTGATCACAGATACATATCTGACCATAATCATTAGCTTTCCTTCCTGTTTCCTTCTTGCTAAAAATTTATACTGGCAGGTCTCATTGAATCAGATGTCTCTTTCCCAGCCTTCACTGTAACACAGGTACTGGTATCTCTTCATTCAAGTACAGTTCAGGACTGTGGTATTGAGATGCCTAATGGCATTGTTCACAGCTGCAGATAGACACAGAACAATCAGATGGCTATGGTGGAACTCTTTGTCGTCATTGATTTTCTGAGTACTACATTTATTCACTGTTCTTTATATCCCTTCAGGAATTTCTTCATTTATTGCTCAAACACATCAGGCCATGGAAAGTATTAGTAAATTAGTGATAGTTGCAAACTAATGAATTTCCTGCGTTTTTCACCTCCAAACACCCAGCCCTGTTATACTGAACCCTAATTGCTTGTAATTTTCATGAAGAAAGAAACTGGAGTAGAAGATAGGATGTGACTGTATCAGTGATGAAGGACACAAGACTTCTATTTAAAATTATGTATAATTAGACTATTGTGTTCTGAATGTTCAAGTATAATCTTGGAAGAGAACTGACAGGCATAGAAGAACATACTTAGACCTAGAACTGGATTATGTGATAAGGAACTTCAATTATTACAAGGTACTCAAGCAACACTTAAAAGGCTTTTACTTTGCAAACATATTTCTTGTGGAAAACAGTTTGGCTTCACTGTTGTGGTGAAGTGCACGATTATTTGGTAAATTAACAAGGATTTAGAAAGTACTCCAGATAATCTGAGGCAAATTTTTAAAAATAAGGTAAAATATTCTACTGTTGTGATTTTTTATTTTTTTTTAAACGTACGTTTGTATTTGTAGTAAAGCTCATTGCAGGAAGATACTGAAGCAGGGGTCAAAAATGTATTACATTGTTGTAGGAATAATGGGAATATTTGCATTAGATAAATTCCTTTTCTTGTGTCAGGACACAAACAGTTAAAACAGACATCTACAATGTATAGGTTTGCTGTGTCCCTCTCTGAATAGCTCATGTCTGAGACAGATACTTAATTAAATGAATGTTAGTTGTCACCTGGAATGGCAGTCTGTATGTTTTGGTTGATACTTCCACAAATGTGTAGAGGAATTTTGCCCCACTTTAAAGTCTTACACAAATTTGTTTTTCTGGCTCTTTTTTTTCTTTCATAAAAGATAGCAGTTCATACGAAATCCAAAGGAAAAAAAAAGCAGGAGTTAGCAGAAGTTGGCAAAGCTGAACATTTTCATGGTAAATTTTTATGTGGCTATGAAAATGATGGATTTCATGGCTTATTTTCCTTAGTGTAGGAACAGTACTAATTGTAGTTTGCCGTCAAGGCTAAGCTAGGATTTTGAGTTAAGCCCGTGGCAGTATAACAAGAACTTACACCAACTTGCAGTGCTGTGCAGCTGCTGAAAACCCACGCTGTAGCAAGAGCCTTGAAAGTACGTGAATGCAGAGTTTCAGCTCTGTTGATCTCTGAAAAACATTGGAGCAAATTCTACTCTAATTTCTGCCTATATATAAAATATATATAGTATAAACCTAGAATTACTTCTGTGATGACTGTTGAGCAGTTTTCATCAATGCAGCTGGAATAGCAGGTTTTTCCATTGAAACAGGTGTGGATTTATGGGGAAGGGAAGGACTAAGAAAACTAAGCTGTGCAATTAGTATCAGACAGCCTGGCATACTCCTTTTAAATTGGGGCTGTATCTCTCCCTGGGTGTCAGTAGCCAGTGTAGCAAGACTGTAGTAAGGCAGAGGATATAACTACACCAAAATAAGAGGGTCTGTGCTTATGTTATTGGATGCAGACATTTGTGCAACATCTCCACTGCCTTTGTTTTTTCAGAAGCACCAAAGTAAATTAAGAAACAAACCTAACTAAAATACTGGGGGGTTGGGGGTGTGTGTTTATTTGTTGTTTTGTTTGTTTGTTTGTTTGTTTTGTGTTGGGTTGTTTTGGGTTTTTTTGTTTGGTTTGGTGTTGTTTTCTTTCCTGGAGCTTCACCCTATAAATTGCTCAGGAGCATTTGCGAAGTCCATTCTAAGTCACTATAATTCAGTTTTCCAATTAATGATTAAGATAAAATATTTCAGTGGTAATATATTTAATAAACATAATGCACCATCATATCCCTGCTGTAATTCTGCTGAGGAAAACAGAAATGAAGTAATAACAATGACTAATAGTCTAAGGAGGTTTTAAGGGTGTGCTTGGGGTTGCCTCTAGTTGTATCATTGGTACATGAAAATTATTTTCAGGGCCCACAGGCAGATATGCATGTTGTAGTTATGACAAGTTTGGCCTTAAAACGTACTGACTGTTAGCACTTCAGTAATTAAATCCACAACAGCCATGTTTCTTTCTACTTCTGAATAACAAAGAAGCTAGATATCCCTCCTAGGTGAGGCTTATGTTTCTCTGCCACCTTCAGAGCTGTGTAAATGTAAGGGATGGAGAACCTTATTACAGCGACAAGTTTCTGGTTCTTCCCTGGCCTTACTGATTGCAGATTCCCAAAGGATACGATTCCAGTAGTCTAATCAGATGCATTTTTGGGGCATCATTGTAGCAGTGTTTGAGGGATGCCCTGCAAAGCTGTTGCCAGCCAAGTATGTTCTGCTTTCTTAGGAAATAATTCTTTTCATTATGGTTTTAATCTCATTTTGAATTTAAACATTTCTGAAATATGTATAAAGTTGCAGAGCTGTAATTTTTCTCTGCCTAGTTTTTGTTTCCAAGCAAGGTGGTTATCTTGGAGACCAATGACAAGGCATTTGGAAAAAGCCAAAAGCAGTATTTCACATGTGGCCATTGGATAAGACGGATGGAAATAACAGAGAACTTAGATTTTTCAATGTATTCCTTCAACATATATTACTGTAGTCTTTAAAAGGCGACAGTGTAGCTTCAGATACTTAACTAAATCTGGAGTGATATTATACTTGCTACAAGCTGACAAAATACACATTCCTTGATATAATCATAGAATAGTTAGGGTTGGAAAGGACCTTAAGATCATCTAGTTCCAACCCCCCTGCCATGGGCAGGGACACCTCACACTAAAACATCTCACCCATGGCTCTGTCCAACCTGGCCTTGAACACTGGCAGGGTTGGAGCATTCACAACTTCTCTGATTCATTCAGTCAGTTCTTTATCATCTCCAGGTGAAAGAAAAAGGTTTCTTACTCTGCAGTCCTATAGTTTGCAGGTACTGCTTTTTAGTATCTTGGTGACATTCTGTGATTTAGCTTGCAGTTTCAGCAAATTGATTCAAGGAGACTTTGTCATTTGAGCTTTAGTCAGTTCCAAACCCAAACTCCAGATTTTTCGATAGTAGGAGAATTCGTGACTTTCAATATAGTTTAGGGAACTGCTGATTCTTGGGAGTTCTTATAGACTCTTGTGAGAA
The DNA here is from genome assembly GCF_033783945.1 of Neopsephotus bourkii. NCBI lineage: Eukaryota > Metazoa > Chordata > Aves > Psittaciformes > Psittacidae > Neopsephotus > Neopsephotus bourkii. Next base: position 3,008,270 of record NW_026901402.1, on the reverse strand, counting down.
TCCCAAGTACTCAACATCTCTCAGGATTAAATTTTGCAAAGGTGTCTACTGTGATGTTGTTTTTTTCCCCTGCTTGATATTAAGACTACCCTGTTCTGCCTCTGCTGCAGCACATTATAAATTGCTTTCATATAACCTGTTTCCCACTGAGTTGCAGATACTTTGGATTCAAGAACAGCCCTGTAGAGATGAAGCTTTCCTAGTATTTTTTATTTCTATTAAAGCTTACAATGTTAATATTTTTAGTAAGGCTTTTCAACTTCTGTTACAGAAGGTATGCTTTCCTAAGTAGATGAGGCATGTTATCTCTCTGTGGGAATCCTTCTCATGTCACAGGCAAAAAATGGCAGTTTAAAATCTCCTATTTGGACTTCATTACATTAGGCAGAACCTTGCAGTGCAAAACCCCAGATGTTTTAATGCATAAAACCCCTACTCTGTTGCATACGCCTAGCCAAGTTAGTTATTCGATAAAATGTTTGTGGTGAAGCAGCAGTTAATAGAGAAGTGGCAGATGTCATATACAGAAGTGTCCATTTTGCTGTGGTGCTCTATGGTCTGTTGTGACAGCTAAATGAAGCAACTCAACAGCTGTCAGCATGTTAATGTTTTGGATTAAATAAACACACTTGGAAGAACTTTTGTCTGATTTTTCAGATGTAGTGACTTTGAAGGCAGCTGTGCTTCTTTGTAGATGATGTGAGGCCCAGATGAAATGAGGGATAACACTGGACTCTTAAGGGAGACGAGTATGTTTTAGTTTCTTTGGAGCTGTGTAACTCTGAACCTCAGTGGGGTTTAGAAATTGCTACTCAATCTAAACACCCAGTTTAAAGAAGGGTTAGAGTGTGGTACATGCTCTTCTTCCTTTGCTTTATAGTCATTAGTAAGCATAGAGAAATAAATACAGGAAAATAAAAGCTTTTAACTTGTGAAAAGTGAGGAAACAAATCAATCAAAAAAGCTGGACACATATAAACCAAATCAAACTTCTGTCTACTTCTGTTAAATTCAGTCCAGGAAACTTGGGGCTGAATGCATGATCTTTTAAAAATACTTCTGGTTTGGTTTTTTGTTGGTTGGTGTTTGATTTATAATATAGTCAACTGATTCTCCGGGAAATCTTGTTTTGCCCAAGGGTTTTCTTGGTTGCCTTCCTGACCTCAACTATTTTGGAGTTGCAATGTCTTATGTGAGTGTAATATATGGACAGATTCTGCTGTGTGTAGCTGGCCAGTCCCTGTTCTTTTTCAAATAGCTTATGCATTTCATAGGATCTGAGAGTGTGTCCTTTCTGAAGGTGAAAATGTCTTTGCATTTCTCTTCAATCACTTAGTCTCCTGAATTATTGCAGTACTCTCACTAGGTAGCAGGCAGGCCATGCGGCCTTGCTTAGTGAACTTTCAGCTTGCCCCCCTCTTCTCTCTTTTTTCTCAGACCAGAGCTGCCCCTTCCAGTTCTTGCACATCTGTCCTTTATGCTTTGGTCTGACCAGGTATGGCTGTTCTTAAATACTAAAAAGCACCATTGAATGGTATGGAGAAGATGGAAAAGAAAGTCATCAATACCCACGGTGGTTTCCCTGATTGCAGGTAAGTCAAATATGTAGCTTTCAGAACAGTGCAGGGTCAACAGGGCTAGAAAACTGTATAGGTTCACTGCAGAATATTCTCAGTTCTGTCATGAAGAGTTTAAGGCAGCCTGTTCATCCCTATTAATCTGCAAGCAGTTGAAATTCCAACTGGAGTTAATGGTAAAGGTACATTAGCCTGAAGTTTAGTAATCTAGCACTCAGGGATATTAATATGCTTCAGAGTATGTGTTGCCCTCCTTTGTAGTAAGAATAGAGTCAGAATAACTCAGGCTGCTTCAGCTGAATAGCTAGATAACAGGGCAGTTTGTTTTTTGGTTTGCTTTCTCTGGGGGTAGAGATGGGAAGAGTGTGTTTTGGTGGTGTTTGGTTTGTGGGTTTTATTACATTTTCTTAGCAGGTTTGGACATTCACAGCCAGAAGCGAAGCTGGTAAAACATGTGGACTAGAACATATACAAGTGGGAACCTTAGTCTGTTGTCATGACTTTCAAGGCTTCTGAACTGGTTTTGATGCCACACTAGAGTAACAAATACATGGCCATTAGTTACTTTTGGGCTTGAAAGCAGCTCTGATCATAGTAATTTTTCACTAGCTTCCCTTTCATGCTCACGCTTAAATTCTTGTCTAGGCAAGAGGCTGGCATGTAGATACTTCATATTTTTGAAACCTCCAAAAAACTGTTGCTAACAGCTGCTTTTTTTTCATCTCAATAAGCAGATTTCTCCTGAAGAATACTTTGTTGCCCTTGCTCTTCACCTGTATGACAAATAAATAAACCTTAATTACTGGTTTTGTAGGCATTGAGTCTTTTTCAGGTTTTGATTTCTAATTTGAAATTGGGTAAATAAAATAAATGCTATCTCTATGTCAATAGAAGGCAGTGAAGATTAGAAAGTAAGGTGCTACTTTTGTAGCTTTGAAACAAAAGAATAGAAGGTGGAATAATGAACTGTAAATGTATCTAATTACATAAATAATGCATTTATGTAGTTGACTAGTAAGGGTGTGCTAATGAATCAATTATTTTTAATTGTAGAATGTTTGATTGTTTCAGAAATATAATTCATTGTAAACAAGAATCAATTAAATTTTGGTAGTAATTGTATGTATTAAATTTTTATAAATCATTACAGTATAGAAATATTTTTAAAAAATGAAGTATTAAGGGACTATATACTAGTATTATGTGTTTATACCATTGGGCTGATAAGGTGTTGCTTACTGTAATAGTGCATGATAAAAAAGAAACATTTATTTTCTTCTCAACTTTGTTTCTGATCTCATCTGATCTGTGAGGATGAACAAGGGTTTAGACTTGCTTAGTACTCATAACTCTTATCTTGCTCTAGGAAGAAGGCTTTGATAGAAACCAGGTGTCCTCTTGTGAGGCTCCTTGAAAGGTGTAAAACATGTAGTCCTGACCACGTTGTGAAAATAGTGCTCTGCACAGCAGGGTGCTGTGATATGAGGAATTCTTGCCTGCCTTTCCCCAATGCCCTGGCAAGCTGTCAGCCCTAGATCTTTCTCTTCTGAACTATTTTTGGGTTGTAGTGCATCATGTGGAATTGTTAGCTTTTAACCCAGACAAAACTTCAATAATTTTAATTTGAAGGAACTTAATGTACCTGCTGTGCACAGAAGAGGCATTCAGTATGCCTTCCCATCACTCTGGCCATACAAATATGAAGGACAAACAACTAAATTAAGTCAATATGACTCTAAATGGATAGTGAGCTGACCAGGTAAATGAAGAGAGCTCTGCTTTAACATAGACCTCTTTTTGGTATCATCTGCAGATGCTTTGTTAATACTGGACCCTTTGGCCTTTGTAGAAAGGGCCAGTTTTTAGGCTTATTAGAGTGTGGATGGGAGAGTGGATTAACTGCATAATGTACAGACCAGTTGGTGTTTCCATGGGTTTACAGACCCTGATCAACATACTTGAACAGCTTGGGTGCCCAAGGAACACTGAAACCTGCACTGAATAGTAGCTAATGCACACAGCTTCCCACTAAGGGAAGCTGTTTATGGACCTGTGATCTACTACTACCGTTCCATGAGAAGAGGCAATTTTTTGGCAAGTGTGCAAAATACGTAGATAGTAAATATAAAGAGTGCCATCTACTGACATGTAAGGGGAGAATATATATGTGGCATTGTCCAGAAGTGTGACAAGACAATAAAGTTGTTATGTTCCACATGTCTTCCTGACTGTAGGTGCACGCATTGAGTCTAGTCTGGGCTTGTCTTTGTCCCTTAGTGCCATAAAGGGATCAGTCAAGTTGCCTGATGTAACCTTGGTATTTCCAAAAACTCGTCCTTATAACCCAAAGCCCAAGATTCATGTGCAAAATGCCAAATGGAAGGAGTTTTTGTGTTTAATTATAATTTTTTAAGTCAGGTTGGGAAACATCTAAACTCTGTTTTCTGAAACTTTTTGGCCTGGTGTCACTGGAAACCTGGCATAACCTCTGCCTTGTCCTTAGGTCTTTTGCTGGATGGGCTGTGGAGGAGCTCCAGAAGAACTGGGAAACTGGGTCGTCTTCCCCTTGTTGTTTTTTTGTTTGTTTTGTGTGTGTGTGATTTTGGTTGGTTGGCTGGTTGGTTGGTTGGTTGGTTGGTTGGTTGGTTGGTTTTTTTTTTTTCATTTGTTTGGTTTTGTTTTTTTTGTGGTTTTTTGTTTGTGTTATTATGGGTTCCCTCCCCCCTTCCCCCCCGAAAGTGAGTGTTGAGTTCTTACTTTACCTCAGAAAATATCTGTCACTACAAATTGCTCCTTACTTTGACAAAAAGAAGTTACCAGAATGATTTGCTTTCCTGTCTGTGGGAGCTAATTACTTGCATAGTGAATTTCTGAAGTTGAGGATGAAGAGAATAATTGATGTTTTATTTGTATATTTGTTTGTCTGTTTTCTTTCTAGTACTGACTTCTGAATGTAAATAGTGTGTGTGGAAAACAACACAGTAAAGAAAAAGTAAATTTTAGGCTCCCCACCCCAAGCACACCAACTTACTGTTCAGAAAAGGTTAAAAAGATAAGTCAAGTGTTAGGAAATATTAGGCTAGGAGTGAAGAGCAAAACAAAAACAAGGACCACAGAAGGGAGGAGATGCTTGTTCTCTACCACTTCCACTGGAGAAATTGGGAGGCAACCAAATTTTTAAAACCGTTACTGTGCATAGATGGAATTGTGGCAGTTGGTGCCACAGTGGGATCTGAGAGCCAAATAATGGGGTTCATGAAGAGTACTTTGGCTGTTGAAAGTTGCCATAGTTGCAACCTTTGACTTGGAAACCCTTTTCTCTTCTAACTTGGGGCAGACAGCATTGCATGTCCAGGAAGGATGGCTATATTCTCATCCTGTTTCATGTAATTTTCTCTAGTTATGGCCTGCTGGCCCTAGCACAAAATAGGTTATTAAAACAGGTGGGGTTTTAGCCTAACCCAAAGCAGCAGGAGCCAGAAGAGGATCTTGCCTCTTACTGTGTGCCTGCAGATTTGTGTCCTATTTTCTGCTTGCACTGTTTGTGGCCTAAAGAGCTGAATATCTTTTGCACAGGTACAACTGGGTGTCACTTGAAATTACTGCTCAGGGTATCCTTCAGAAAGGGAGGGAGGCATGCCCAGAACAGGATTCCTGACTCTACTTTGTAATACAGGTGCCTGAAATAACTGGGGATTGTGGTGCCAATCTGACAGATTCGGCATTTATTGCCTCTATCCCTTAATTGTGAACCAAAGACAGTATTCTTCAGTTCATTTGTAAATATCTCTTGAGGCTACTTCTCAAGAGAATTTCTTCTGCCTTTTCAAACTCAAGTGAACTATTTTGATTATAAGATAACGTAACATAAACATGTCACTAATCATGTGAATGTAAGTATGCTACATAATTTTCATTAGATGTTTGAAGTGGAAAATAGTGTACAAAAATTGCAGACTTGCACCTGGAACTCCTGTAGGCATCCTCTGTTTCTTCCCATGTACCTGCCTACCATTCAGACATGGTGTGCCACCTACCACTTTTACATGAAAGCTTTGATTGTCAAAGCAATTTTACTTGTTTATCATGCTGACTATATAATTTGCCTTACATTGAAAGTAACCACTGGCCTACAAAAACCTTCAAGGGATGAAGTAACTCTTTCATTCTGTCACCTTTGTTGCTTGCTTTACTTCAGTAATTCTTTTCCATTGAGCTGATGCCAAAGTGCCTTGATTGAAGAAGAATACATATGTGCCATCTTTGTGTATACAAATTAAAACAAAGATCAAGAGCAGAGAAAGGTCTTCCAGCCAGTTAGCAAACCTGGCAGTCATGCCAGCTTCTGAAATTGTTTGCCTATTATGTTCAGTAATCTCTTCCTATAATATGAAAGTTCTCATCACTAACCCTGTTAGTCTTAACCTGTGGTCTTAACACTCACATTTAATTTCTGCGATCATTCTTTAGAATTTTTATTGTGCTTGCATGCAAGCTAGTGTCAGTATGTCTGTTGAGGATGGTTTCACTGAAGGAAGCTGTGTGGAAGGGCATTAATGTCCTGATGCAGCTGAGTCTTGTGAGTTTTCATCTGGAGATGCAAATGTTGCCCTGACATCCTTGCAGGTTTTTTGTTTGTTAAGTGATGGTGTATGTCTAGTGTGAAGACATGTTGTTAAGCAAAATGTGATAGAAATCATTTGCTTGAGAATGGCATTTGGATTAGAAATCTCAGTCCCTCCAGTGCTACACCACTAGTCCAGGAGGTCACGCTTTGGCAAACACAGAGCTCATGCATTTCTTTCAGTGATAATACTGTCAACTCCAATTTACAGCAGTTGGGTTTAATGCAGAGCTTACCAATAATTTGTAGTGATCAGAAGATCAATGAGATTTAGTGTTCGCATTCTGAATGAACAAGTGAGAGTTAGGTGGCCTCCTGGGAGCTCCTTTCTTGTCTTTGGCTGTGACAGCTCAAAGTCCTCCAAGTCGAAGCTGTAATTCATCAATGTAATTTTAATTTTAGGATGTACAAACCCAAACACTTGATATTTTTAAAGTCAGCTGCTCATGAAAGTTAAATCAGAGGTCTGTGTCAGTGATGGAATTTTATCCCCTTGTTTTTTAGCCATACAAATGTAAGCAAACCCTGGCTTATGGCCTCTGTTGTTAGCAGCAGCTTGCTCTGACACAGCGGTGTGGCTGTGTAGCAATCTTTCTTAAGGGCTTTCTTTTCCCCATGGGGTGACCTCTTTCCTGGCTCGTTGAGATAAATTCTCTTGACCTGATCTGATGGAGGTGGAACTGAACAGCAGTTTTAAAATCAGCAGTCTCCATATGAGCACTGTGTCTAGCACATATTGTGCCTTTAAAAACAAAATTAAAAAATGTCCTTCCTGCACCCAAAACACAGCCATGGCTTTAGCATCTTCTGGCACAGAGGCATTTCCTGCAACCTGTTGAATTAAACGGACTTTTCCCCTTCGCTCCCCATATCTGATTTTTATGTGTACAGCTCTGAACTCGTCCAAAAAATCTCTTAGTGAAAGCAACAAGGCATTAAGAATAAGTTGCTGAGAGCACTAGTGAGATATGTGTCATGTGAAATCATAAAGGAAAAAGAGCCAGCAGCTGTTACTGTGTTAGTAGGATAAAAAGTTTCTCACAATGAAACACAAGGATTAGACAGAGGAAAACATATTTTAACTCTCCTAAGCACTAGAGTTCCTTTTTATTTTTTCTTTTTAATAAATCTGGAATCTCTTCTCTTATGTTGTCATCTGTTGCAGCCCTCTCAGAAGCAAATGACTGAGGTCTGAGATTGCACACTTGATGTGAAGCCACTTGTGAGGGGAAGAAGAAGGGTATTAGAAAAGAAGATTTATCTGACAAGGAATGCAAATTAGCTGTAATACTTGTTGCTAATTGTAGTCCTGTAGTTTTGTCAGTGTGTGTAAAATTCCCTCACTAAATTATAAGATCAATCTGGATTTTGGCATATTTGCGAATATTTCACACAGTATCACAGTATCACAGTAGGTTAGAGATTGGAAGGGACCTCAAAAGATCATCTAGTCCAATCCCCCTGCCGGAGCAGGAACACCTAGATAAGGTTACACAGGAACGTGTCCAGGCGGGTTTTGAATGTCTCCAAAGAAGGAGATTCCACAACCTCCCTGGGCAGCCTGTTCCAGTGTTCCGTCACCCTCACTGAGAAGAAGTTTCTTCTCAGGTTTAAGTGGAACCTCTTGTGCTCCAATTTGTACCCATTACCCCTTGTCCTTTCATTGTTTGCCACTGAGAAGAGCCTGGCTCCATCCTCGTGACACTCCCCCTTTATATATTTATATACACTAATAAGGTCACCCCTCAATCTCCTCTTCTCCAAACTATAGAGACCCAGCTCCCTCAGTCTTTCCTCATAAGGGAGATGCTCCACTCCCTTAATCATCTTAGTTGCCTTGTTATCTTTATTTTTCACACACATCAAATACATTTATGTTTTTAAAAGAAACCATACATAAACTGCAATTTGTGATATAAGGGTGATATGAAGACATTCTGAAGTTCTTGTACTCAAGGGTATTTTAGAAAGCCAAAACAACTTCTTGGTTACGAAACAGAAAATTTCTAGGATTTAGGGAGGGTTGTCAAGAATTGACAAGTTATTTTTGCCCCACACAAATGATGCTAGGTACCCAATAGTTAATGGTAAATTTGGTAGGTTATTGCTCAGGATCCAGTATCTCCTAAACTCTAATGAGTGCAGGCTCTGGATGTGTGGATTTTATTAATATTCCTGAACTGAGTCATATAGGTATGAGTTATTTGAGGTGGCATTGCAGTTTTTCCCTACCTACTTAAATATTTTCTCTGGAAAACCTATTCATATTCTGCTCTTGCTGCTGGAGGAAGCTGGCATGTTATTCTACTTAGCTTACTTTGCAGTTATTTAAATTTATTATTTTGGGGAGGATTTTTTCAGAAATTTGGCCTCAAATGGCTAAAAGCGCTCCTCTGAAGGAGCTTTTATCATTGTTCCATCTGTATAAGAAGTGATAGTATAAAGCATTCCTCTGCTACCACATTGCATTTTAAGATTCAGGTAGCAAATGGTCTGAGTAGATGTTATGTGGGGCAGCTCAGCCCCACACAACCATTATGCACTTCCCTAGTGGGATGGGGGTAGAATCAGAAGAGTAAAAGGGAGAAAACTCGTGGGTTGAGATAAAGACAGTTTAAAGCAAAAGCCATGCACGCAAACAAAGCAAAACAAGGAGTTCATTCACTACTTCCCATTGGCAGGCAGGTGTTCAGCCATCTCCAGGAAAGCAGGGCTCCATCACAAGTAAAGGTGACTTGGGATGACAAATGCCATCACTCCAAAAATCTCTCCCTTTCTTCTTCTCCCCCCTTCTTTATACACTCAGCATGATGCCATATGGATGGGATATCCCCTGGGTCTGTTGGGCTCAGCTGTCCCAACTCCTTGTGCACCCCCAGCCCTCACTGGTGGGGTGGGATAAGGAGCAGAAAAGACCTTGACTTTGTGTAAGTGCTGCTCAGCGGTAACTGAGCCATCCCTGTATGATCAACACTGTTTCCATCCCATAGCAGCTACTATGAAAAAAACTAACCCCACCCCAGCCAAAACCAGGGCAGCAGAGAAGTCGTCTCAGGCAGTGTGTCCAGAATGCTTACTGACAGCTCTCTGTGTTCAATATTTCTAAGTCTTTTCCTGTCCCTGCCATTTGTTGTGCTGTTTTCAAGTGCATAACTGCTCCCAGGAGCCTGTAATTGCAAGGTCAGTCTAAGGTGAAGCTGTTCCTTATTTAGGGAAAGACATGAACAGTCTGTTTAGGCCATATGTTGTTGCCTTGTCCTTTTCTTGAAACCTCTGGGTATCTCAGCATGTTATATACAATTGGTTAGGAGCACCAAAATCTCTCACAGTATCCGACTGGGGCCAGCTTAGCTTTGGTATAATTGACAGCTTTGTGGAGCCTCTGCTTGAGTCTTAGATGGGCATAGTAAGAAAGCTATTCTGATCTGATATTTGATTTTAAGGGTGAACTAGTCCATATTCCCTGATTCTCCTTGCGATCTTTTGCACTTTTATTGCAGAGGATGAAACCCAGCAGGTATTTACTCTTCCCATTTGTTTACAAAAGCATTGCTTTTCCCACACCCATGGACGTGACTGCTCTGTATCACCCAGCAGCCAGTGTCTGGAGGGAACGTTTTAAAAAGAATTTTATTAATTTTTTAAGAGTTGAGACTTTCTTTGCCATGAATGCAAAAATGAGGAAAGGGCCAAACTATGTAAGAGTGCTGCTTTGCCAAGCAGCTTGCTTACGGCTTTCCACTGATGTTCAGTCTAGATGTTTGCTCTAGCCATTAGTTTGGTTAGAAACACAGACAGGGATCTATCATTTCCTCACTGAGAAAAAGCACAGGCTAAAGCTTTGTTTTAAAACAGATTATGGTTGCTAAGTAACAGTCTTCCCTAAAATGAGTTCTTCCTCAAGAACTATTCCTGAAGTCGTAGAAAGTGAGAAATTAAAAGACCTGATAGATCTTGCTCTGTCCATATGATTAACAGACATTTTGAGTTAAACCTTGGTCCCACTGTTGTCAGTGGAGAAAGCTTCCACTGGCTCAGTGACATTCTTTCTCTGCTGATTCTCATCCAGAGTAGAGAAATTTGTAGTATAACATACCTATTTGGCAAATTCTGTTCTTTTTAATTAATTACTATAATTTTTAATGTTTCTTCCACCTTTTCACATCTGCAGTGTTTTTTTTATTTGTTTCAGAGGCAGATAAAGACAGAAATTATATTGGATATTGTCATTAAGTCAAAAGGAGAATGTTTCAGGCTTAGCTACATGGTGATCAGCTAATGATGTCTGCTTCCATCAGTGCACATGTGCTTCCCAATGGGTTTTATTAGTTACAGGGGTGTAACACAGCTCTGCTTTTTCTGGCAGCACTCACAAAAGGACAGGAAAGTAGATTTAGGTTTTAGGTAGAGGACTAGAAGCACATCCTTCTCCTTCACAGCCGGTGCTTAATACTGTAAGTCACAGTACCTCTTGGTCAAGTCAATAAATCTGTTGCAGTGCGGAGATGCCCAGGGTAACAGTGTCTGGGTTAGTAGCGGGAATGGAAGTGGAATGGGCATGTCAATGTGGCTCTGCACCTGAGCTGCTGAGCTCTGCTGGAGGAGGTTTATTAGCTCCAGTGAAGTGCTGTACTAAGGCATTTGGATGAGGATTAGTTCACCTGTGTAATGCTGTGCTGAAAGAAATAAGTAAATGATCATTGTTAGGCACTTGCTTGGAAGTTTAAGCACTATCCACCTACATTGTAAACATGTCTTCCAGTAATTTTATTGGTGAACTTCTTGGTTATGCCATATGGTTGCTATCTGCTTCTTTCTCATTTGGAGGTTTCAAAGCTGTTGACAGCTTACAGGAGTTGATAAATATTATCGCAGTTGAAACTACTGGTATGGTTTTTCTGAAAAAGTTTGGGGACATAATTAGACCTTGCAAACTGACTCAAAATGCGGGTTTCTCACTCAAATAAGTAGGAAGCCAGTTTCTCAAGTCTCTCAAAATGTTTAAATTTCTTCTCTAATTTTCAAATGTAATTTTAAGGACAGTACTGATGTCAGCATCAACACAAGGTTATTATTTTGTGTCTTTGCAAGTAACTAGACAATACAGCAATGTTAATATTTTAAGCATACAATTTCCCAGCCACTTGGTATTTCAGGCATCTGAGTCTAGTGCACTGAGGGGTTTTTTGTCTCTGATACTGAGCTTTTGTATTTGGCCTTCATACATTGTCCATCCTGTCCTTGCTGTGATGTGCTTTTAGTGGTACTTGACACTTTTGCACTCATGCTTGAACTGCTCTGAACTCCCTTCTCAGGCTGGAGACTGGCTAGGTAGAGCATGTCTCTGTGAATGGGAAGTCTGCACAGAGCTGTGCTCTCAGCTGAAGAGCTTCTGGTTCTTCTGCAGTTGCCAAAAATAACGGGAATAGATAACCCATGATCTAGTGGAAAGTTTAGCTCTAAGCGAGAGAATGCCCCTCGATTCCCTCCGCTCCCCCCCCCCCCCCAGAAAAAAAGGGGGGGGGGGGGCATATTACCTAGAACATCACCAGACTCAGGAATCAGGGAAGCTTATGCAACTGTACTGTAAAACAGGGACTATTGGGTTATCTTCCTCTCCCTTCAGACTGAAGTCACTGAAGGTAGTTTTGTCCTTGATGGTCTAAATGTGATCTCTTTACAGGCAACTTGTTTTTTAAAATGAGGCAAAAGACCTGTAAACTCACATCCTCTCTGCCCTCTGCTCAGTAAAAATAGTGAACTGAGAAAATCCCACCTGGTAACTGTAACCTGCATCCCTTCACAGAGATAATTATTTTGATGTGTGTTAGGATCTATTTGAAACATTTTCATGACTGTGTCCATTTAGCCAAGTGATTCAGATTGTTTGTAGCAGTAACCAGCTCCTTCTTTACTCACCACTCCATGAATCTTTGTCAAGCACTTAACCACGAAAGATTTTCTATTCTCATTCATCAAAAATATCCTCAGATCATCAATTATAAATATTGATGAGAATTAAACCAAAAATGGTCTTGGAGGAACCTTACTGTTTAGTTGCCCAATTCATTAATTTTCACAGTCACTTCATTTTCAGATGTGCTGGTGAAGCTGTTTTTAATACCCTTAGTGGATGTTGCTATTTCTGTATACTGTCATGTTTAAACCAGTAAGATTCTTAAATCGAGATGTCACGTAGTGCTAAATAATTTATTTTTTTTTTAATCCAAGTACTTCATCAACAGAAATGTTTTTAATGTCCAACCTCATATCCTGTCAAAAAAAGGTTAGTGATTCATTTGACAAGACCCAGTTATTGTGGAACTCCTTGACTGCAATTGTTGCTTTGTTGATAGTCTCTATTTTTGAATGATCCATTTAGATATCTTAGGAGCCATATCAGGTTGCTTAAACTTTTAAATCCTCATCAGTTTATCAGCGCCACCTCCCCTCCTTTTTTTGGTTTTTTTTTTTTTTTCACTTTTAAAAGAACTCCTAACTATGGAACAAAATTTACATTTTTGTAATCATAAAATCATCTGCCTTTTTCAAGATATTTCACAATAATTAACAACAGTTGGGAAAATCGTGTATCCTTTAAAAAATAGTAACTTGTATTGTCATTATCTGTCATTATTTCTGTATTCCTGACTTTCATCAGTCCTTTCAAAGCAGTTTTAAAAATTGTTATTTTGTTGTTGTTTTTAACGATCATGATCTTAGTCGTATTTGTAGCATTACCTCTTTCAATTCAACTAGTAATGTATGTGTAATTTGTTCCCAATTTTTACTAGTACTTCTCTAATATTCTGTGGTCCCCAAATACAGTTACGGCAATAGCTGCTTCGAGTTTTGGGAAACTGGCCCTTGTAAAAGTTCGTATTCTTTAGTGTTTGGTGTACCACATGATGCTTGAAAGAGTTAAATGCAACAAAAATAACAGTTGTATTTAACTGTTCTTTCAATTCGTCTGCTTTTAAAGTAAACTTTTAACTCCTTTGTCAGTGAAACTCAGTATTGCATTACCTCTGTTGAGTGCTGAGCGTGGTCAGTAAATAAATTATTGTGCACTATTTCAAAAATCTATAAATATAAAATGTTTACCAGACTGTTATTCAATATACGACTATCCCCCTGCCCTTGACATCATGGACAGCTATTGAAGGAAAATTTTGTCTGTTTTCTAGTGATATTTGCTATTTGGAAGAAACTGAGTGGATGACCTCCCAGTATCCCATCTTTAGGTTAGAGTTCTCAAATTCTACATTATCTGCTGGGAAGATGATGCAGACACAGTGACATACCATGTCACTGTGAACTTCAATTTCAGTGTCTCAGTAGTATGATGCATTCTAGTGGGTTTCAGTTTTATTTTTAATACTCTGTTTTTTCCTCTATACTAGTGACAGGATGAGGAGCAATGGCCATAAGGTAAAACACAGCAAGTTTCACCTCACTATGATGAAGAACTTCCTTACGCTGAGGGTGGCAGAACACTGGAACAGGCTGCCCAGGAGAGGTTGTGGAGTCTCCCTCTCTGGAGACATTCAAAACCTGCCTGGACACATGCCTGTGTAACCTGCTATAGGTGACCCTGCCTTGGCAGAGGGTTGGACTAGATGATCTCCAGAGGTCCCTTCCAACCCCAGTGATTCTGTGGTACTGTGATCTTAAATTCTTTTTGCCTCTTACTTAGGCAGATAGTATTAATTTATGAGCAGCTGGGGTATTTTGGGGAGTTTTGTTTGTTTAAGTACCTTTGAAAGGTTCAGTGTGATTGGATTTATGTTGTTGCGAAACTTGCTTATAAAGTGTTTCTGCCTTAATTATTCTACTGAATGAAAAACTTTCCTGGCTATCAGTCAGGTTTATTACTTTAGAGACTGAGATTTTACAGAGATGGGATCAACTGAAGCATAAAACTCCCTCTGTCGTGATAGACTTTTCAGGACTTCACAAACCAAACCTACCTCTCAGTCCCCTGCCAACATTTTACCTCACTCACAGCTAGCCTTACAGATACAGCTAATTACTTGTTTGTGAAGGAAGAGACATTTGTGACCTAACTTTCCAGATATTCCTTTCCTTCAACAGCCTAAAGTCTCCCAGGATCAGTAGAACACAGGTTGGTAAGGCATCAGAGGTACCAGAGGAGGTTACTGCCAGAGGAATCACTCTCTATCGTCATTACTCTTTCACTTGTGGAAAGAGGAAAACTGTCCTTGTAAAATGGACTGATCGTTCAGACTCTCTACAAGCTGCCCTTCAAACCTTGTGAGAAGTCTGTGTGCTTTGAGCTGCATAGTAGGTCAGTTCTTTCCTCCAGCTGTTTTTTTCCTTCTCTTCAGATGCCTCATTCAGCATTTTGACATACCTTAGGTCCATCTGTGAAGATCTACTTTCAGCCAGACAGCTTGCAAATTGCAAATTGACACTGCAACTGGGTATTTATGTATTAATGAAATATGCAACTTTAAGATGCGTATTCCGTTTTTTACAGACTACAGTTGCAACACAGGCTACAAGTTTACATTGTCACCAACCATATGGACATAAAACACCTTGACCAATTTTAAAAATCATGGAAGTAATAAATACCTTCATTATTTTTTCCAAACTCACTTCTCACAAATGAATCATTTGTCTTTAGAAGTAAAATTGCACTTGTTTCTGCATGATTTCCAGAATTACCCTGAGAACATAATTTTATTAGATAGACAATAAGAGAGAAACTTTACAGGAAAGAAATAGTCCATCAGATGTCAATTATATTGTGTCCTATTGCCTTAGACTTGCTATTTAGATATCTGGTGAATTTAGAGCAAATCGGTAAGTAATTTCAGTAGGGGTTTTGCCATTATTTTCTTATATTTGTGCTTTCCTTTCTTTTCTGCTTTCACTTACCTTTAAACATCTTCTTTGTATGTTTTGATCAAAGCCAGAAAGATCACTGGTTTTATTTGAAAAGGACTAGTACAACATGAATCTCTCTTCTGTTTTTATGATATGCTGATCTGTGATCTACTATAATAATTTACAAAGATGCTTATAAATACCTGTACTCATGGTCATAAAACTGGATAAACAGAAAATATGGTTATGTGAGAAAAGAACTTTTTCCATTTAAGTGCAATGTTGAAATAAAACATTAGTACAAAGAAATTTGAAGGTATTGTATTTTAGAGATCAAATTATTGTGGTGTTATGGTAATAATATAACATCTTCATAGGTCATCAGACTTCTGAAGAAGAGGATTGATTAAGTTAGGGAACCTATACAGAAAATTAAGGCTATTTAAAGTATTCCTGGCAGACCCCTGAAAATAACAAGAGCCTTGTTAAGAAGTTCTGTTGCTAGGAGACGGTAACCACAGTGTCAGAATAACACGGTTTTATTTCAAATAAGAAGTGCTGGTTAATGCATCTAGTTAGATAATGAGCAATGGTAGACAGGTGATGTAAAAGATCGGGTGAAATGCTTAATTTGTGAGATGGGAAGCCAATAAGAAGTGCAGGTCTTTAAAGTCTAATCATATGCCACAAGAACAGACTGGTGACCAAGATCCATTTGAAGCTAGAAATAGGTAGATATCCTGCTCCAGAGTACTCAGATGAAGTAATTCCAGTTCATAAATCAGCTTTAAAAAAAATGAGGTGTTTATACAGCACCAAATTCAGCATAGGAAAGAAAGGCATGGTTCAAACTGTCACATAAACTAAACTGTTTAAATGCCAAGTTTCTAAAAGCATCAGGACTTTGGAGAGACAAGGAGTATCTATGTTACCAGGGGGAATGCAGTACTTTATTCTGGGAGGTGCCAGGAAAGCTTTGGGAAGACCACAGCTAAAAAATATCAAAATGGATTCTTTGTGGAAATAATTCCATGATTACTATCCACTGATTACTTCAACAAGGGAAATTCTGAAGTGTCTAAACAGATGGATTGAAAGAATTTGATCTGGGATGCATGATCCACATTGCTAATGTGAGGTTATGAAAGCGTGGCAGAGGGGCTATCTTGTTGAATTGCAACAAGGTACATTGTAAAGCTTACACCGCACTTTGGTTGTGTAAATGTCCTCCATGGTGGTCCAGCTTTCCTGGCTTTACTAGCTTTAGGTACTCCTTAAAAGCCATGCTGACCACTCTCAGCTGGATTCCAGGCAGGTACAGGAGACTTTGCCTCTAACTCTACTCTCCCAACTCTCCTTGGTATTGGTGCTTTGAAATGGTAAGTATAGGCTTAGTAAATAGGTTGTATATGCAAGGGGAGATATTTTTTAACAGCAACATCCTGTTGTTCTCTCAGACATCTTTCCTACATCTTTCTTGAATAGAAGCAGCCTGCAAGCTGGATGTAGCCCTTAGGCTGCAGGTTCAGGCACACTTAACTGCTCCTTAATTGTTCTTTGTTTCTTTCAGATTTTACTTTGATTAAATGAAATGTTTAAAAATGTGAATCCACATTTTAAGAAATGTGCTGTTGCCAAGTCACTACATGTTTACCTAGTGCTGATTTCATAGAGTTGTAGAATAGAACCTTAGAATAGCTGGCGTTGGAAAGGACCTTAAGATCGTCTAGTTCCAACCCCCCTGACATGGGCAGGGACACCTCACACTAAACCATGTCACCCAAGACGCCACCCAACCTGGCCTTGAACACTGCCAGGGATGGAGCATTCACAACTTCCCTGGGCAACCCATTCCAGTGCCTCACCACCCTTGCAATAAAGAACTTCTTCATCATATCTAATCTAAACTTCCCCTGTCTAAGTTTATACCCATTCCCCCTTGTCCTATTGCTACAGTCCCTGATGAAGAGTCCCTCCCCAGCATCCTTATAGGCCGCTTTCACATACTGGAAGGCTGCTGTGAGGTCTCCACGCAGCCTTCTCTTCTCCAGGCTGAAAAGCCCCAACTTTCTCAGCCTGTCTTCACACAGGAGGTGCTCCAGTCCCCTGATGATCCTCGTGGCCCTCCTCTGGACTTGTTCCAACAGTTCCGTATCCTTTTCATGTTGAAGACACCAGAACTGCACACAATACTCTGTGTGAGGTCTCACAAGAGCATGGTAGAGGGGCAGGATCACCTCCTTTGACCTGCTAGACACACTCCTTTTGATGCAGGATACGGTTGGCTTTCTGGGCTGCAAGCGCACACTGAAGCAGGCTCATGTTCATTTTCTCATCAACCAACACTCCCAAGTCCTTCTCTGCAGGGCTGCTCTGAATCTCTTCTCTGCCCAGCCTGTAGCTGTGTCTGGGATTGCTCCGACCCAGATGTAGAACCTTGCACTTGGCATGGTTAAACTTCATGAGGTTGGCATCAGCCCACCTCACAAGCGTGTCAAGGTCCCTCTGGATGGCATTCCTTCCCTCCAGCGTATCAACCGAACCACACAGCTTGGCGTAATCGGCAAACTTGCTGAGGGTGCATTCAATCCCACTGTCCATGTCACTGACAAAGATACTGAACAATACCGGTCCCAACACCAATCCCTGAGGGACACCACTCGTTACAGGTCTCCAGCTGGACACTGAGCCATTTACCACAACTCTTTGTGTGCGGCCATCCAGCCACTTCTTTATCCACTGAGTGGTCCACCTATCAAATTGATGTCTCTCCAATTTAGAGACAAGGATGTCATGTGGGACAGTGTCAAAAGCTTTGTAGAAGTCCAAGTAGATGACATCAGCTGCTCTACCCCTGTCCATCAGTTCTGTAACATCATCATAGAAGGCCATCAAATTGGTCAGGCGGGATTTTCCCTTAGTGAAGTGATGCTGACTGTCACCAAGCACCTTGTTGATTTTCATGTGCCTTAGCATGCCTTCCAGGAGAATCTGCTCCAAGATTTTGCCAGGCACAGAGGTGAGACTGACTGGTCTGTAATTGCCTGAGTCATCCATTTTCCCCATCTTGAAAATGGGTGTTATATTTCCCTTTTTCCAGTTGTCAGGAACTTCACCTGACTGCCATGATTTTTCAAATATGATGGCCAGAGGCTTAGCAGCTTCATTTGCCAGCTCCTTCAGGACCTGCGGATGGATTTCATCAGGACCCATGGACTTGTGCACATTCAGGTTTTTAAGATGGTTCATCCCCTACAGTGAGCTTAAGGTCTTCATTCTCACAGTCCCTGCATCAGCCTTCCAACACCTGGGTGGTGTGGTCAGAGCATTTGCCAGTAAAGACTGAGGCAAAGAAGTCCTTCAGAACCTTCGCCTGCTCCAAATCCAGGGTAGCCAGTTCTCCCGATAGCTTCTGGAGAGGGCCCACATTGTCCCTAGTCTGTCTTTTGTTTGCTACATACCTATAGAAGCCCTTCCTGTTATCTTTCCCATCCCTTGCAAGATTTAATTCTAACTGGATCTTAGCTTTCCTGACCTGGTTCCTAGCTTCCCAGACAACATCCCTTTTTCTTCCTAGGCTGCCTGTCCTTGCTTCCACCTTCTGTAAGCTTATTTTTTTCCTCCTCTAAGTTTCCTCAGCAGCTCCTTATCCATCCAAGGAGGCCTCCTTGCCCTCCTGCTGCACTTCCTTCTAGTTGGGATGCAACACTCCTAAGCTTGTAGCAGGTGATCCTTGAATATCAACCAAGAGTCTTGGGCCCCCCTGCCCTCTAGAGCTATATCCCATGGAACCTTACTAAGCAGGTTCCTGAAGAGGCCAGAGTCTGCTCCCTTGAAGTCCAGGGCAGTGAGCTTGCTGCACGCTCTTCTCACTGTCCTGAGGATCTCAAACTCGACCATCTCATGATCGCTTCAACCAAGGCTGCCCTGGACACTCACATTTCCAACCAGCCTTTCCCTGTTGGTGAGCACGAGGTCAAGCATGGCACCTCTCCTTGTCAGCTCCTCTATTACTTGCAGAAGGAAGTCGTCTTCCACAGAATCAAGGAACCTCCTGGATTGCTTTTCCTGGGCTATACCATCCCTCCCACAGATATCAGGGTGGTTGAAGTCCCCCATGAGAACAAGGGCCTGTGAGCATGAGGCTGTTCTGTCCATAGAGTGCTTCATTCACAGATTTCTCTTGATCAGGCAGTCTATAACAGATCCCCACAGTAATGTCTCCCATCGCTGTTCTCCCTTTAACCCTGACCCACAAACTCTCTGCTGACTGCTCACCTGTCCCCAGACAGAGTTCCATATTCTCCAGCCTATTCCTAACATAAAGGGCAACTCCCCCTCCCCACCTGCTGGGCTTGTCTTTTCTAAAGAGCCTGTAACCTTCCATTCCAACACTCCAGTCATAGGAGCCATCCCACCATGTTTCTGTGATGCCAGTAATATCTATCCCTGTAGCCATGCACCTATCTCTAATTCATCTTGTTTATTCTCCATACTACAGGTGTTTGTAATCTGAGCCAAACTCCAAATGAAGCCAGCTCACTGGCTGGAGCGGCTGGAATATCTCTACTTTGCTCCAAGCCTTTATTATAGGTGCTGGCAACTGACACGGTGTGTTGGGATGGAATGATGCCCCCTCCCCCAACACATTTAGTTTAAAGCCTCCTTGACCAGTCTGGCAAGCCTCCTACCAGAATCGCTCCTCCTGGCCTCCTAAATTGAGTCCCATGTTCAAGATACCCAAACCCCTGCCTATGGCACCACCCTTCTAACCGTTTATTAACCTGCCAGATCCCACTGGCCTTTTTAAGGTCCTCCCCTTTGACTTGGAGGATCAATGAAAAAGCTATCTGAGCTCCAGAGCCCCTAACCACCTCTCTCAGGGCTCTGCAGTCCTTCTTAATGATACCCAGGTTACTACTGTCAATATCACTAGCACCCACGGGTTTCACTGGAAGTGGGTAATAGTCAGTGGGTCTTACCAGAGCAGGCAGCGTCTCTGAAACATCCCTGATCCGAGCCCCTGGTAGGCAACACACCTCCCTTGAGGCTGTGTCAGGTCGACAGATGGGTGCATCTGTGCCCTTCAAAGTAGTCACCTATGACCTGCCACTTGTCCCTGGAGGCACCAGTAGTGATCCTTTTTACAGGTGCATCAGCTGCTTGTTCATTTGGTGCCCGTGCGTTTCTTTGTTAGTCCCCTGCAGGGCTGCGAAGCGGTTCTGGGTGGGGACGTCAGAATTTGGAGGAAGCCCCTTGCTTTTAATTGTCCTATTTCTCCTTCTTTAATTGGTCCTGCTCAGCTTCCCTGACATCTTGCAGCCTATTGACAGCGTCCCGCACCTCCACCAGGGCACACCGAGTGCAGCCCTGCCCATTGTGCACCCTCCCCTCACCAGACCAGTGCAGGCACTCTCTACACTCCGAGCTCTGCGCTGCAGCCTCCCCTCGCACCGGCTCTGTCTGGTGCCGACGCTGCCACCGCCGGGGCGGCCAGAGCAGAGCTCCCGCTCCGAGCCTCGACCCTGAGGGGAACGCTCGCTCCCCGGGGCGGGTTTTACCCGCTCAAGGGCGGAGCCGTCCCTCCTGGCTCCGCCCCCTGTGAGTCCCTGCTCCCCTCTGAGGAGCTGCTGGCTCCAGGGCAAGGCCTGGCGAGGGCTCGAGGATGACTCGGTGACTCTCACCGCTCAGAGCTGAGGCTGCTGGACGTGGGGTTTCCTCTCTCTGGTGCTGAAGGCGCCTCTCTGGGGATGCTCACCTCGGCAATATCATACTGTATCACAAGTCACCAGGATGTCTGCGCAAGTTGTGCTTGACGTGCTTGGTTGCTACCAGAGGCTGTCACAATGGCTTCTTCCCTTGAAAATAAGGGGATGTGGGTGCATAGCATAAAAATACTTTCAGATATTTACTCACATTCAAAGTTTGTATGTCCTCCCTTCTGTCTAAAGTGGGCAATCTTTTGTGAAAAGCTTTGCTGGCAGAATTTTTCATAAAAACAGTTATATGTTAAATACATGTAAGTTTTTTTTGTGGAAATGAGGTGTTTATCTGTCAAATGTAAAATTATCCTGTTAACCATTCAGGCAACAGAAAAAAGAAAGCAGACCCTGATATTTGCATCCAATGAAAAGTGATAAAAGTTCACATTTTGAATGTAAATAGTTTTTTTCAGCTTGCTCAGGATCAGACTCTACAGGGCCAGGTCTGATTTACAGAAATTGCTCAATGAATAATGAATACATTTGAGATTTATATGAAAACATTAAAATTGTAAGCTGCTCCTGGTTAGTTCACAGAAGGGGGAAACAACAAAATATAAAGCTTAATTAATGTGAATAATTTATTTTTCTATAAAGTCAGCCATTCAACTTGAAATATATTTCCATCTCACTCCTCAGAGGCTATTGCCTAAATTAAGGAGTAGCCAGAGGGGAGGACATACATTTTGCCCATGATTGCGACATCTCTAGAAAATAGACCTGGGACAAATTCCAGCTTGACTGGATTCCCACCTGAAGGCTACATTGAGAACACTTTTTCTCTGGTGGTAGTAGCAAAACCTGAGGAGCTTGTTTCTTTGGTGAAGCCTTTGGAAACCTTTCTTGTGATTTCAGTGTGTTTCAGATGATGCCTCAGTGTTATGGTTTAAGCCCAGCTGGCAACCCAGAACCACGCAGCTGCTTGCTCACTCCCCCACTTCCTCCCCCTGCTCCCGGAGGGACGGGGAGGAGAATCGAAAGAATGCAACTCCCACGGGTTGAGGTAAGAGCAGTTCAGTAACTAAGGTATAACACAAATCACTACTGCTACCACCAATAATAGTAATGATAAGCGAAATCACAAGGGAAGAGAATACAACCGCTCACCACCCACCGACCGGTACCCAGCCTGACCCGAGCGGTGATCTAGCCCTTCCGGGTAATTGCCCACAGTTTATATATTGGGCATGACGTGCTGTGGTATGGAATACCCCTTTGGTCAGTTTGGGTCAGGTGTCCTGTCTCTGCTTCCTCCCAGCTTCCCCTCCTCCCTGGCAGAGCATGACGCTCACAAAGTCCTTGGTCAGAGTAAACATTACTGAGCAATAACTAAAACCATTGGTGTTATCAGCACTGTTCCCAGGCTGAAAGTCAAAAACACAGCACTTCACCAGCTACTAACAAGGAAAAAATTGACTGCTACAGCTGAACCCAGGACACTCAGAATGGACTTTTCCTAGCAAAATATACATATTATTGAATATATATATTTTTTAAAGGAAATCCAGCTTCTGGTCTAAGTTGAATTAATCTCTAGAGCTGTTCATAGGTCCAGCAGTAACAGATAACTTACAGACAAGAAAAATGTCCATCACTTTTATACGTGTTCTACATGTCCACCTAGAAGCAAATCACAGATTGGGATCCTTCATAAGCTTCAAATATGTATATAATTCTTACTGAAACGAGGAAATAATTGCAGGTGGTAAATTTAGATGTGTTCTTACATAGGTCTGAAATCATGCTATTATACTCTTGTCTTGGCCTCTTCCCATTAAGGGTTATCTGATGTACGAAGTCTTTTCAGTACACTTTGCAAAGAACACCTAGCAGTTTACTGAGCAAAACAGGAAAAAACAGGTGTCAGTTTCCTGTCTGACTCTGCTTTTCTGTCAGTCCTGTGCCCATATGCTTTCTTCACTTCTTTTTAATTGCTCCCTTGTTAATCTCCATGTTTTATTCTTCTGTGCTCAAATCGTGTAATATAAGGAATGTCTCAGGCTCCCCGCTTGCAGACTGTCTTCATGGTAGGTAGCATAGCTCAGGCCTTGCCATGCCTGTCTGTATGTGAAGCCATCCATTCGGGTTCATGCTCCTTTCCATATTCCCACAAAACTAAATGGAAAGATTTGTTCTTTCTGGTGTTTCAAGTATCATTATATATGAGGGAGTGTAATTATGACCCTTTGCTGGTGTGCTTGCTGACTGAATTCAAGGTGGTTAGGGTCATTAAAGAAGTGTCCAACCATCAGTAGCTATTCCAGAACAAGAATGGTGTGGGAAGATCTTTTTTCTCTAACATGTTTATAGGGCTTCCAGTAAATATCACAGTGTAGTGAGAGAGCAGTTATACTTGGCAAATGATTTAAGTCAGGTTTGGGAAATAGGTCCTTTAATGAATCAGTTTGTTTTCATTTCATTAGGATTTTTTCTGTTGAGGTCAAGTTCATTTTGTAGTGTGGTGCCTGTTTTTTCAGAGTGCCACTGCCAAATTGCGTTGAAATTACAAATATAGATCTAGATTAAAAGAACATGATTAAGATTTCAAAGTCAGGAAAAGTAATGATTAAGGTTGCCTGTGCAATTTTAACTCAGTTTCTGTGTGTATGTCCATCCTGATAAGAGTATTTAATGACATGGTCAAGGCCTTTTTGTTTCATAGGGCACTTTACCAGTCAGTGAGCACCACCAGTTCTATATGCATGTCAAGTAGCTATTCAAAACTCTTCTTCCTGTTACACGTTCTCATGCCTCACTCATTGCTGGCTATCCAAGTCTCTTATGGAGAGACAATTATTAATTCCATTGGGTCTCTTCAGTGGTGTTTATCACTGTTGTATTTTATGTGCATTTCAAATAAGAATGAATGTCTTTTCAAATGTGAGAAGTTGGTAGTGTTATCTTTCTATTAAGGGGAATAGCGATAAATTGGTGTCATTGAAGTTTGCTGATTTTGAGTGTCCAATTTGAGGTATCTACAACTTGGTATTTGAGTCAAATACTACTAAAGCCCACTGATTTCTGTGCAGTTATTCCTTTGGACAGAGTTGTCTTGTTGTCTGGAGTCAGCAATGATGACACAGAGAGACAAGGTGTCTGCTCCCTAACCTGGACTTGAGATGTCCAGTGCTGGCCCAGAACTGTGCTTAACTGAAGAAACCTAAATCCAGAATGGACTGTTGATATTCTGAGCCTTGAATTCTCTCCTGAAAATGTAGGTAGTGTATACGCTCTCTGAATGTGACAAATACAGTCTTTCACACAGGGGAGGAATAGTTACATTTCCTTTTATGCTATTAATTACAATTTCCATCTACACTGAGACATGGCATCCTATTTTAATTCTTCCTGAGGGTTTGAAAAACTGTCTGGTATTTCAGGAAATATCTCTATCAGCAGATTATGTTGAAGTTGGAACATCTAACTGACCCTATTCAAATGGTTACATTTTCATGGATAAGTGTTTTTGGTTTTGGTTTGGTTTGGTTTCATAGAATCATAGAATAGTTAGGGTTGGAAAGGACCTTAAGATTGTCTAGTTCCAACCCCCCTGCCATGGGCAGGGGCACCTCACACTAAGCCATGTCACCCAAGGCTTTGTCCAAGCTGGCCTTGAACACTGCCAGGGATGGAGCATTCACAACCTCCCTGGGCAACCCATTCCAGTGCATCACCACTCTAACAGTAAAGAACTTCTTCCTTATATCCAGTCTAAACTTCCCCTGTTAAGTTTGAACCTGTTACCCCTTGTCCTGTTCACTACAGTTCCTAATGAAGAGTCCCTCCCCAGCATCCCTATAGCCCCCCTTCAGATACTGGAAGGCTGCTATGAGATCTCCATGCAGCCTTCTGTTCTCCAGGCTGAACAGCCCCAGCTTCATATGGGAGGTGCTTCAGTCCTCTGGTCATCCTCGTGACCCTCCTCTGGACTTGTTCCAACCGCTCCATGTCTTTTTTATGTTGAGGACACCAGAATGGCACACAATACTCCAACTGTGGTCTCACTACAGTTTACTTTGTTGTTTTGTCTCACAAGATTTGGTTTGGTTTTGTTTTTAACTGGGTTAAAGTGTGGAAATTCAGATGGCATGAAGCAGAAGTAAAACAATGAAATTTCAGATGGTTTTACTAAAACCCGAAAACACCTGAAAGTATAATGTTATGATGGAACCTTTTGGTGATAGTTTGGTTGTCTCCTATTTTAAGTTATCCTTATTTAAAATGCTACAGCAGAACTGAGAAGAACTGAAAGTTTCTGAATGTTTGTTTGCCTGATGAGAGCTATTTAAATTATTTCATTATAAGAGCTATAATATCTTTAGTATTACTTGTCTTTATGTACAGGTAGTTGTGTCCCACTCATTCTTCCCTCCTTAAACAACAGGAATATTAGCATAAGTTCACAATAGCTGTGAACAAGTTTATAAATAAGGAATTGGTGTTATTTTAAGTACAATTTGGAATAATAGTGCTTGCTTCTAATGTTAAAGGTTTATTATGAAAACGGTAACAGGTAACATTAGCAAAAACTTAATAAAAGGGAAGGAAAAAAGAAAATGTATATTAGTATCCAGCAGTTACAGTTTTTGTGGAACTTTCATTAACCTACTGATGGGAACCTTTTGAATTTCAATCAGGACAAATCTACCTGTAAAGGAAGAACACCTTGTAGCAGCAGAGACCGGGGAACAGCTCTGGTGAAGAGACCTGAGGGACTTGGTGGACTGTAAGCTGAACACGCTTGAACAGAAGCATAGTTGCAAGATTGATCCCCTTGTTACTGCTGGGCCCTTGGAATTTAGCACACTTGGGTATCTGGCAGCATTTAGGACTTTACACTTCTGCAGTGAAAAATGCAAAGTCCTAGCTAATGACTTTTTTTTGTTGTTTTAAACATGGCCTATAAGCTTTGACTAAAGCCTTCTGCAGCTTTGGTGACTATAAACTTTATCCTGGGCTGAGTTGTCAAAAGAACAGATCTTGGGTCTTGTTTTTTCGTGTATCATATCTGTGAGCCTGCCTGTTAAAGGGAAGAAAAAAACCCAACAAAACAAAATCAGTTTTCAGACACCAGAACTCCTAAAATGTCTGAATCAGAAGAATATCAGCAGAAATATTTCAGAGTGAGAATTCATTTCTAGGGTTTTTGTGTAGGTTAATCCAGTATCTGGCTGTCATGTCCTGATAAAAGACTAGCTGAGTATTTCATTTCTCTAGCTTCACTAAATTATTTTGGCTTTATTCTTTTGAAAGATACTTCAGAAGGCATGACCACTGAAAAAGAGCAAGGTTTACTCTATGAGGTTTATTGGTCTGGACATAACTTGTTGCTGATGATTAGCCTGACAGTTTCTGTACTCACAATGGTTTATTCCCAGCCAGGTAGGTATGTGTAGAAAGGTTGCTTATACCAGCCTGTACCTATCTGCAGTACCATGCCTGCAATTACCATATATGAAAAAGAGTAAGCTGTGGTTATAATATATGTCACATGGGAGGTCTTGAAATAAGCTTTCTTCTTGGTGATTGGCAGGAGAGGCTGAGCGGCTTTAGCATAGAGAACTGAAGGGTATTTCTGAATTGGTTTCACCTTTTATTTCAGATAAACCAGAAGGGTAATAATTCCAGAATTTCATAAAAGTATTATCAAGATCTAGAGAAGAATACTCTTCATCTGAATGTGGAAGGGAATCCAAGTGACTGCTTTGCATCAGTAAACTTCAGAGTGCCCTAGTAATTTGTCGTGCTTGACAGGAAGGAAAAGAAATTGAAGGAAGTGCGTGTATAGTGCTCTTAGCACAGTTTCGGATTTAGCTGAACTTTACTCTTCAGTTCACTGGCTTACATGACATTAAGAAGACAAGAAAGGTTAATCAAATGGTAGCATCAAAAAGGTTCTTAAATTCCAAGGATGGCTCTTGACTTTGGCCAGGCTGGTGAATCCTTAGCTAATTATCATGGTATACAAGTAAAGAGTCTACTGTAGAACTAAAACTACGTTCTTTTGATTTTCAAACAACATGCAGTGGTATAGCAACATTCCTGAATTCCCACCACAAACAAAAAATAGATTTTTCAAATATGCTGCATAATTTCTTTTAACAGGTTCAAGAAGATGGAGGCTTTAATTTGTGTAAAGCTGTTTATGGTGCTATTTAAGATTTGACCTCTACCTTGGTACTATCATAAGTGGGAATATAATTAATATTTCTCCCTGGCACTAGGGCCAGTAGGTCAATAGTTTCTCAGGAAAGGAAAGATGTTATACCTGTGCCAAGTAGGAGCTTTACTTTTTGAAGTTGTGCTTGCACCAAGCAGGGTTTCAGTTTGGTAGGTAAGGGAGACGTAAACAAAACCTTGAAAGTGCAGAAATGAAGGACTCTCTGAATTACTTGCGTTGACCTACAAGTTTCTGAAATCTCAGTGGACCTCCTGCATAGACATATAGCCAGTTTGACATGCATTTATTCACTATACCCAGCTCTTCCTCACATGAATGGTGTTGAAACTTGTAGTAAGGCTGGCAAGCTTCCAGAGTTAACAAACTGTTGTAGAAGCACCTTCAGTCTTTGAAGAACAAACAGTAAGGAATAAATGAGTCTTTCTCAAATGTCCACAGATGGAAGTTAGCCCTGATCATTTATGGATGGATGTTAGCATAAATTAAAGATAGCAGTAAAATACTATTCAAGTGATTTAATCTAAGGCATCAAGGCCAGCTAATTCAAGAAAGAACTCTCAATCTATTGCTTCATTTGAGGGAAAGGATAGTTGTTTAGACCCTGTCCCGCAGGGGAAAAAGGGTATCAGGGCGAGAGTTAACAGAACTCACTCACAGAGCTTTTGGTTAGATGCAAAGTGCGAGGGGGTTGTAGCTGGGTTTGAACTAGTGAGGCATTGTTCTAGTATTAATGAAGACCAGAAGGCCTCCCGCCTCCCAAGGGTGCCACTAGCGTGCTCTGCTCGCTCCCTGAAATGCTTGTACACCAATGCATGCAGCATGGAGAATAAACAGGAGGAGTTAGAAGTCTGTGTGCGGTCTAAAGGTTATGATCTGGTGGCAATTACAGAGACATGGTGGGACAGCTCACATGGCTGGAATGTGTTCATGGATGGCTATGTCCTTTTTAGGAAAGATAGGTCAGCAAAGCGACGTGGTGGAGTCGCTCTTTATGTGAGAGCACAACTAGAATGTATTGAGTTCTGTCCAGGCACAGATGAGGAGCAAGTGGAATGTATGTGGGTGCGAATTAAGGGACTGGCTGGTACGGGTGATACAGTTGTGGGGGTCTATTATAGACCTCCTGATCAGGACAAAGGAGTTGATGAGGCTTTCTACAGGCAACTGAAAGCAGCCTCACGACTACATGCCTTGGTCCTCATGGGGAATTTTAACTACCCCGATATTTGCTGGAAGACTTACACAGCCAATCATTCACAGTCTAGGAGGTTCCTCCAGTGCACTGATGATAACTTCTTAATGCAAATGGTGGACAAACCAACTAGGAGAGGAGCGCTGCTGGATCTAGTACTCACCAACAAGGAGGGTCTGGTTGAAGTGGTGATGGTCAATGGCAGCCTTGGCTGCAGTGACCATGAGATGGTGGAGTTTAGGATCCTGTGTGGGAGGAATAGAATACCTAGCAAGGCCACAGTTCTGGATTTCCAAAGGGCCAACTTTGGCCTCTTCAATCAATTGCTAATGGAAGTTTCATGGGAAAGGGTATTAGGTGGTAAAGGGGCTCAAGATAGTTGGTCAGCATTTATGGACCACTTCTTCCAAGGTCAGGATCAGAGTGTCCCAATGGGTAGGAAATCAAGTAAGGGAGCCAGGAGACCAGCATGGTTAAACAAGGAATTGCTGGGCAAACTCATGTGGAAAAAGAGAATCTATGGATTATGGAAGGAGGGGCTGGCCACTTGGGAGGAATATAGGACAGTTGTTAGAGGATGTAGGGAGGCAATTAGGACAGCTAAGGCCTCCTTGGAACTTAATCTTGCAAGTCAGGTTAAGGACAATAGAAAGGGCTTTTTCAAATACATAGTAGATAAAACTAACACAAGAGGCAATATAGGCCCACTGTTGAATGAGGTGGGTGCCCTGGAGACAGAGGGTTTAAAGAAGGCAGAAGTGCTGAATGCCTTCTTTGCCTCTGTCTTTACTTCTGCAGACTCTTCCTGGAGGCCCAAGATTCCTGTAGCCCCAGAAGGAGTCAGGACAAAGGAGGAGTTTGCTTTGGTAGATGAGGATTGGGTTAGGGATCAGCTATGCAATCTGGACATGTATAAATCGATGGGTCCAGATGGAATACACCCACGGGTGCTGAGGGAGGTCATTGCTCGGCCACTCTCCATCATCTTTGGTAAGTCGTGTGAAACAGGAGAAGTGCCTGAGGATTGGAGGATGGCAAATGTCACACCAGTCTATAAGAAGGGCAAGAAGGAGGACCCAGGTAATTATAGACCAGTCAGCCTTACCTCCATCCCTGGAAAGGTGATGGAACAACTTATTCTTGACACCATCTCTAGACATATCAAGGCTGAGGGGGTCATTAAGAGCAGCCAACATGGTTTTACCAAGGGGAAGTCATGTTTGACCAACCTTATAGCCTTCTATGAGGAAGTAACTAGGTGGATGGATGATGGTAGAGCGGTAGATTTGTTTTTTCTTGATTTCAGTAAGGCATTTGATACTGTCTCCCGCAGCATCCTCATAGATAAGCTAAGGGAGTGTGGGCTTGCTGATCAGGTAGTGAGGTGGATCAAGAGCTGGTTGAAAGGAAGAAGGCAAAGAGTTGTGGTCAGTGGGGCAGAATCTAGCTGGAGGTCTGTAACTAGTGGAGTACCTCAGGGGTCGGTGCTGGGACCAGTGCTGTTTAATATTTTCATCAACAACCTGGATGAGGGAAATGAGTGTACCCTCAGCAAGTTTGCTGATGATACTAAACTGGGAGGAGTGGCTGACACACCAGAAGGCTGTGCTGCCATTCAGCGAGACCTGGACAGGCTGGAAAGTTGGGTGGGGAGAAACTTGATGAAATTCAACAAGGGCAAGTGTAGAGTCTTGCAACTGGGGAAGAACAACCCCATGTACCAGTACAGGTTGCGGACTGACCTGCTGGAAAGTAGCGAAGGTGAAATCCTGGTGGATAGGAAGATGAACATGAGCCAGCAATGTGCGCTTGTGGCCAAGAAGGCCAATGGCATCCTGGGGCGCATTAGAAAGGGTGTGTTTAGTAGGTCAAGAGAGGTTCTCCTCCCCCTCTATTCTGCCTTGGTGAGGCCGCATCTGGAATATTGTGTCCAGTTCTGGGCCCCTCAGTTCAAGAAGGACAGGGAATTGCTTGAAAGAGTCCATTGCAGAGCCACAAAAATGATTAAGGTAGTGGAACATCTCCCTTATGAGGAGAGGCAGAGGGAGCTGGGTCTATTTAGCTTGGAGGAGACTGAGGGGTGACCTCATCAATGTTTACAAATATGTAAAGGGTGAGTGTCAGGATGATGGAGCTAGGCTTTTTTCAGTGATGTCCAGTGACAGGACAAGGGGCAGTGGGTGTAAACTGGAGCATAGGAGGTTCCATGTGAACATCAGGAAAAACTTCTTTACTGTGAGAGTGACAGAGCACTGGAACAGGTTGCCTAGGGGCATTGTGGAGTCTCCTACGTTGGAGGTATTCAAGGCCCACCTGGACAAGTTCCTGTGTGATGTATTCTAGGTTACCCTGCTCTTGCAGGGGGGTTGGACTAGATGATCTTCTGAGGTCCCTTCCAACCCTTGGGATTCTGTGATTCTGTGAAAAGGAGTAATTCCAGAGATGACTCCTGATTTAACCTGTTGCAATTAATACACTTCAGTGCCCTTGATATGCTTCCAGTTGATGAATTCAGTGGTAATGACTACTGAATCCATCAAAAATAAACACATTCATTGTGGCTGACTTTTGAATTTAGAACAGCCAGAATAGAAAGTTAAGCCACTGGGCTATTTTGAGGCACCTCACCACTGCAGTAGATAGTATTCTCATTTCTTGCATAATGTATGCCTCTGCACACTTAGTGAAAGGAAGCTGAAGTGAATGGACAAGACCTACAGAAGTGATGAAAATCATTACTTAACAGATCATTTTCTCTAATTTCCTAAGGAAAATTTATGCATCAGTTAATTTTCCAGACTAAACACATTTTGTAACTGTGGGTGTGCGTGACCACTGAGATAAACTTTCTGTGCATTAATACAGATAGATTGTTTCTAGATAGTGCACCATGAGCATGACTTTTGTTCCCCCAAGACAAAAAGACAAGTTACTGCTTAGAACTACTTTTTGGATTCTGCTAACTGCAGTTTCCTCTGCATTGTAGCAATTCAAACAGCTGAATGGAGAGATTCTGACAAGACTAGTGAGTGCCCTTAAAAACATTTTTTGTCAACACTAGGCTTCATTTTTGTTGTGCAGTGGACTGGTAAGTTTCCATGTCTGTAGAACATCTGTGAATAGATGCCGCTGTGGATACAAGGTACATCTTTAAGCTGATATTCCAGAACTCCAAGTAGTGAATCAATAGCATTTTTGCTGCTAACATGAACTGCAGTATAAATACATAATGATTATAACAGCATTAAAATAACTGTTCTAGTGAGAATTATAAAGAGCTAGACATAGAGTATTTCAGTTGGAAGGGACCTCTAATGATCATCTAGTCCAATTGCCTGACCACCTCAGGGCTGACCAAAACTTAAATCATGCTATTGAGGGCATTATCCAAATGTCTCTTGAACAGTGACAGCCTGTCCTGGGTTCAGCAGTAGCAGTCATTCTTTTCCTTCTTGGTAGCTGGTGCAGTGCTGTGTTTTGACTTTCGGGCTGGGAACAGAGCTGATAAAAATGATGGTTTGGTTTGTCCAAGGACTTTGTGAGCCTCATGCTCTGCCAGGGAGGAGGGGAAGCTGGGAGGAAGCAGAGACAGGACACCTGACCCAAACTGACCAAAGGGGTATTCCATACCACAGCACGTCATGCCCAGGATGTAACAGGGAGTTACCTGGAAGGGCTAGGAGACTACGGGGTTGGAGGAGGTATCGGTCGGTGCTTGGTTGGGCTGGGGGGAGCAAGTTATCGGTCAGCTGGTGATGAGGTGTTGTATTCTCTTCCCTTGTTATTTCCTTTATCATTACTATTATTGGTGGTAGCAGTAGTGATTTGTGTTATACCTTAGTTACTAAACTGCTCTTATCTCAACCCATGGGAGTTGCATTCTTTTTGATTCTCCTCTCCGTCCCTCCAAGAATAGGGGGAGGGCAAGAAGGGGAGGGAGTGAGTGAAAAGCTGTCTGGCTGGGGTTAAGCCATGACACAGCCTTGGGGCATCAACCACCTTTCTTTGGTCAATATGCAACACAGAATCCACAAGAATATCTTATAGCTAACTGCACCAAAGAATTGCACCTTAATTGCATGGTTCGTTTTTCTAAGGAAAGTCTCTGTAAAACATAAACTACTTTACTATAGCCAGAATTTATAATATAGTTGCTGGGTTTTTATTTACTGTGAGAGATACATAGTCTTGGGTTGTTTTTTTTTTTTTTTGTTTTTGGGGGGGGAAGCCCCCTTTTTGTGTATGTCATTCCAACCATCTTAATTTCAAGTTATAATGGGCAAATTCCCAACTATCTGGTATTCTGTGTTAGAAAAGCCAATCCCAAGCCTGTCATTGTGATGGTAAGGAACAGAGTCTTTGGAGAGGCAGCAACTCATTTGCAGTGAATTCCTGGATGGTTTTTCTTAAATTGGCTCTTCCCCAGGAGTACCTTAAATGTGGTTATTCATTTAAATAGTTTACTACTGGGAAAACAAAGCTCTATAAAGTACAAGATCTCATTTGCAAAGGGAGTCCTGGGGACTGAAAGTGGATATACACGTGCCATGTGTTGCAGTCTCCATCTTCTGCTTTTCCTGCTGTTAAGAAATAATTTGAAAATTACCTAAAATAGGAACAATATACTCAATGGCTGAAAAAAAGGCTCAGATCTGTCTCCACAGCAGAGCAAGAATGGTAGCCCTCAGCAATAGTCCATATAGTCCAGAGAAAAGTAGTGAGCAGTTGTTGGGAAGGAGAACACAGCCTTCTCCCAGGAGGGATGTCACAGACCCAAGGGAGGGCTTGGCTGGGATGCATGGGCGCCTCTGCCCATAGCTGTACTAGTAAAAAGGACACATCTAGGACTGTTCTTTGGTCATGGTAGCATTGGCACATAGCAGCTCATGTCAATGCTGATTTAAAACAAAACAAAGAGCTCTCTTGTGCTCTGAGACAAAAAGTCTGCCTAAAAATATATTTGGAAATTATTTCTGGCTGATGCTGTCTTGAGTCATGTGTATGCCCAAAGCATGTTAAGGATTGGTCTCACAACAATAAAAGTTGTTGACTTCCATTGCAACATCTCCTTTCTGAGATCCCTTAGAATTATATAATAAAAGTGGCTCTTTTTCTTTTTTTCCACCTAATTAGGGACAAAATATACTAAATCTAAAAAAACATGTGTGCTAAAAGCTCTAGGGAAATAATGCTTCTTCCATACATCCAAAATTTCTTTACTTGGAATATTTTCTTGGATAACAGTATAGAGAATATCTTTCAGGAAATATACTTTAAAACCATCACAAGCACAATGAATTGCCCTGAAAATAATGGCCATCTTACTAATAACATATCAACACTGTCCCTTTTTATCACTGTCCCTTTTTATCTAATGTTTCCTTGAAACATCAGAAAACATTTTTAACCACTGTCAGAAAGTCCCGTACTGTGATTATATTGGTGGAATAGAACCTGTATCATCTGTGATTTTATTTTTATTGTCCTAAAGAAATAAAACCAAAGCAAGTCTCAGAAATAATTGCCTACCTTGTTTGTTTGTTTTTTTTTCTCCTGGTTTTTAGCTAATGCTCCATTCAGCACTTGTGCTGTGTGTGTGAAGAGTCTGAAAGACTTCAGAGACACTTCTGAAAGTGTTTGCATAACTACAGAGTGTAGTGGGGAAAAAAGAGGTCTTTAAATGTGATTTTGATTCTCTTCTATACTGTAGTGTCTATAGCTTAGAAACTGGCTTTAATGATTAGTGGTACATTGTTTGCATTAAAATGTAATGTCATGTAAGGGATCTCTGTGCCATTACACATAAATGAAGAAGACAAAACTTCTTTTTAGATAAAGTACATAACTTCAAAATATGCATGTTTCTTCTATGTATTCCCTGTTTTTTTCTGCCATCTATTTTATCATAAACACAGAGACTAGCTACAGTCCCCAAAGGAAGGAATCAAACTCAACAACGCAGATACCATCCTAGCTTTTTAGAATTCTCTGAAAAATGGTGATTTAGATTTTCTAAATGGAATCACAGTTGTTACACTCAAGGCATGATTTTTATTTATTTTTAGAGGTAAGTAGGAGAAGTGAGCTGAAGTTTCATGTACTTTATAAAAACAACATTTTATCATGTTGATGTTTGTCTTCTGCTCTGAACAATGGTTTCTATTAGTGTCTTGTACAATTATGTCTGCTTGATTATTAATGGTTTCATAAAAATATTTTCTGCTTTTACATTTTTTCTATTTCATTGTTTGCTCTGTCTGGGAAGGAGGTTTCTTTCTAAAAAGACAAAGAGCCCAGTTGCTTGAATATAATTGTATTCTCAGTTTATTTTAAGCAGAAGTTTTAGCTGATGTAAAATAAAAAATGGTGGTTTTTTGCTGTAAGCCATGTGAACAGAAGCTGTGCCTTCCTATTTTTCCCTGACTTTATTACCTAATTGTTATTCCTTATTACAAGGTGTCTGCCATTATTTTATTTATTTATTTTGCAGCAGGCTCCTTTTCTCTTACACTCGTCCTAACTGGTAGGAAACCCTTAATGCCACAATGACCAGTGGTAAATCACTGTGTCTGACACTAGGAGACAAAAGAAGCAGGAGGGATCTGTGAAAAATGCCTGCAAGAAGCAAAGCACAGCGTGGATGGAGATGATTCACGTCTCTGCAGTGAATCTTCAGTAAAAGGTAGCAGAGCAGAACCAAAAACCATTTTCACCCATCTTGAATTCATTTCACCTGATCTCTAAAGTATTTCCCTGCTACCCACTGGAGCTTTGAAACAGGCTGCATGTCTGAGCAATGTTTTGTTTTGTCTTTTAATTCCCCCAAAAGTGAGAGTAAAAAAGGCAGCTAACAGAGGGAGAAGCTTCAAGCAACTAATGCAGAAATGAAACCCATTTGGCCATCTGTCCATCCATCCCTTGAAACTTTCACAGATTTTTGTGCAATATCTGATTTGAAACAAAAAGGTTTTCAAAACCATGTAATGATCTTAAGTTCCTGAGTAACGTAAATGCTTTTGAAGTTGTTGCTAAACATTGATGCATCCATATTTGAACAAAGAAATGCTTTCTATTTAACAATTTAACAAAGCTGCTGGCAAATTTTTATCTATTTTTATGGCTATTTTACTTGCTTCATTGAAAAATGAGCGTTTTCTTCTCTTTTGCAAATATTTTAATGACAATTTGATTTAGTAACTTAGGGCTATCTTACTCCTCTATGTAAATCTGCTGGTTGCTTTAGAGCAGAAGCAAACCTGTTGCTGTTCATCTTGCAAAGCTATAGACACATTTTTATGTGATTTGCTCACAGACTTAAAGTAACTAACTTTAAGCTTGCACGGATAAAATGACATTGGGCTTGGAGTGAACTCATGGGTTGCTGTGTTCCCTTCTAGTGTAGACAACTATCTTACAAGCTCATTTTCCTTGGGTTTAAGCAAGTGATAGGGCTTGCCCTGTTATTATTACTGAAAAGGTACTCTGTATTTTCCTGACTTCCTGCCTGAAATGTTTTCTGTCATTCCAGCTCAAGTGTGGAGGAGATTTGGAAACCAAATCTGAGTGCTTTCTGATTAACTTCAACTGAAGCTGGAAAAAATCGATAAAGATTTTGCCACTATTGAGGTGTTAAACATAGATTTCTTACACATGCAAATTTAAATTTAATTTAATTGGGGAGCAGTTCACCTTGTTAAATTCTCTGGGGAAGTGCCTGCATTTTTCTGAGCTGCTAAAGCTCCATATGTGCACAGCAGAGATTTTCAGGAGCCCATCATGCAGGTCCCCTCTTTTCTTACAGGAACTCTTTGCCGCTGTTCCCTTTTGTGACTGAATTTTGGATCCTTCTAAAAAAAATTCTTTTTCTAAAACTTCTGTCTTCATGAACAAGTAATGCCATTGTACCTTGTGTGCTGTGTAACTTTTATTGTATGATTTAGGCTAATTACTCTGTTGCAAGTTTGCTGCTAAGGCTGATTGATCTGAATCTTTGCTAAAGAATCAATAATTTATCACCCAGAAAGTGATCGACAATTATGGGTGGCAACTGTAATGCCACAAGAAAGTAAGGAATGGCCTGTTTCATCCTGCACAAAGAGGACATAATCCTTTTATGTTAAGTATTCTGCTTTGCAGACACACAAGAGCCCCTGTAATTGCATCTTAAAAGAATAAGCCTACCAGTATAATATATATTATACTTACTGATGCTATATATTCTAACATCTTGTTGTAGAAGTGCTTTTGCCTTTCCTGAGTCAGATAAATACGGCATCAACCTTTTTATTTTGCTACCGTCACTGGTGTTCCAGGCCCTAATAACTTGAGGTAGGTTTCACTACATCTCAGAGTAATTGCTAAGAATACAGCGCTCAGCCTGCCCTGTCTCAGATCTGCAACTACAGCTCAGGGTGCGAGACAAAGGGAAAAGAGAGAAAACGTGTGTGTGTGCATGTGCGCACACGTGTAGGCAGTTTTAACAGAAGGGAATTAGCTGGCGCAGGGCTTTGATTATAGAATACAGAAAATTCCAGCTCTGGTCTCTTATCTGAATCAGTGAGATCCACAATATCCAGAAGTATTTATCAGCTGACGATTGCCTGTGAAGTAATTAGTTCCATCCGGGCTATGACAGTGAGAATTACGTGGTGTTTGTACATCCTTTCCGGGTAGATGAGGGCCATTTGAAGAGGTTGATGCCTCCAGACAGCCCCCAGTTCTTTGTAACCACCACTTGGCTGAAGTGAGAGCTACCTCTCCCTCAGGCCTGCTGCCCAGTTGCTTGTGTAACTGCTTCTGAACCTGACTGCCAAAATGAGCCAAATAACCTTATGAAGTTGAAATCATTAGTCTCAGCTAACGTGGCTGGTTCTGCCAGGGAGGGCTGGGAGGGGGCTGTACACGTCGTTCTGCCAGCCAGCTGGATAAGCTGGTGAACTGCAGCAGCATGACAGGCGGGACAGCTAGCACCTAAAAAAAAGGAGACCAGAGCAGCTCTACAAATATTAAGCTGCTTTCTTCACTCTTGTGATAACTCCAAACCCATTCCCAGAGGCTGAATCAGAGTAAGAAATCACCCTCTTGGCCTTGCTCATCATCCTTTGATTTTCCCATTATAAATATCCACCAGTTGATGACTGTGACTTAACTCACTAAGACTAAACTTTAGGCCCATTACAAGAACAGCCAAATAATCACTGCTTTCTGTGAAATCAAAGTTTAGTTCTTAAATCATGAGAAAGTTTGCAATTCTTTAACCTACAACAACGCAAAAACGCTCAGAGCAGTGAATATAAACACTTACCCTGATCAAGGACTTTTCAGTCTCATGCTCTGCCAGTGAGGAGGCGCACAAGAAGCCGGGAGGAAGCAGAGACAGGACATCTGAACCAAGCTAGCCAAAGGGGTATTCCATATAGCAGCACATCATGCCCTGTATATAAACTGGGGGCAGTTACCCAGAAGGCCCCGATCATTGCTTGGGGCAGGCTGGGTATCGGTGGGCGGCTGGTGAGCAATTGTACTGTGCATCACTTGGGGTTTATTGTTTTTTTCTTTCCTTCCCTTTTTAGTTTTATATTCTCTCCCCTTGTTATTTCCCTTATCATTATTATTGGTGGTAGCAGCAGTGATTTGTGTTATACCTTAGTTACTGGACTGCTCTTATCTCAACCCGTGGGAGTTACATTCTTTTGATTTTCCTCCCCATCTCTCTGGGAGTGGGGGGGAAAAGTGGGGGGAGTGAACAAGCAGCTACATCATTTTGAGTTACCAGCTGGGTTTAAACCATGACACCCAGCGTGAGCTGAGGATAAAAACCATGTAATGGAAGATGCCACCTTTTGGCCTCTGCACCTCTAACCCTCAAATAATGACCAAAATATGAAATCATTCAAATTAAAAGCTATAAAAATACATAGAATTCTGTTATTTGGTCATATTAAAAATAAGTTGAAAAGCCTGTGAACTGGAACATGATCACCATTCTATAAGAATACATTTTTAAAGAGCATACTCTTATTTTAATAAAACCCTCCGTTATTTGAAGAAAAGCATATGTAAACTCAAAATCAACCCACTGTTACGATACTGGGTGTGTACGATACAGATACGCATATCTCCCCCAGCTTAATCACCTGTTGACAAACTGGTTACCTCTAATGATCTGTTTAGTCATCTGGTTCCCATTATTTCAAGGTTTAGCCTTTTTTTCTGACATTAACTGGCAATGTGAGCATGAAATGTTTCCTAATGGGTGTCTCTTCTCTGTGATAATACTGGGCTGCAGCTGGCCCAGCTTGGGAGGTGCAGGAGGGAGGGTGGGTGTCTGAGGTCTGCACTTCTGAAAGGAGCATCAAACCTGGAATAGTGCAGGTTAAGCTAATGAGCCCTACAAACAGTGATGTGTCAGATATCCCATATGGATCTGAACAAGTGAACTAGGGTATTTCTGAACAGCATTTTATTGGGCAGTTGGTGCAACATGGAGTGACAGGGATGCTGACACTTGTAATTGAAGCTGTTGTCCTCTTGAAACATTACTCGGTCCAGGTCCAGCAGTCCCACCCCACCTAGTTTACATTTAAAATTCTTCATGGAAGCATGGCCAGACACAGCTGTTCTGGCTGCAGCAAGGCTGCATCAAGCAGTTCTTATTCAGCTCACTGTTTGCTGCTCATTTCTTCTCCTGGTACCAAAGGGTAGCTGTCATGGTTCTGTGGGCTCTACTGTTTGTCTGAGAGGTTTCCATAGATGATGAGAGATGATCCTACTTTAAAAACCCTTAAGATAGGGATTGTGGATGGAAGTAGGGGAAGAAGCAAAATCTGAATTATAGCCAGAGCTGATGATTCTGTTATAACAAACATTTGCCAGAATTTGGAGATGTTGTTGTGTCAGTGTACTTTCTGAAGAAATGTTGTAGGACAATACCATCTGTGCAGGATCTGTAAAGTTCTTTATCGATTTACTGAAGTCAGTATTATTTTTTATTTTCCAGTATTTACTTAAAGATGTATCTTCTTGTGAGTGTCCACAATGCTGTATGCTTATTTATTTGTTTCTGTTTACTATGACTAGATAAAAGCATGGACCAACACTTACCAGGGCTGATATATAAAGTGGTGTTATTTTAGCACAACTGCTTACTGTTCAGCACCTGCATAAGATCAGCCATGACAGCTGATGGTTTAAAATTTATGATGCATCATGTTGCCTATATGATTTCAGCTCCAAAAACATAGAAACTCTACTGTAGTCTCCTTGCCTTTGCACATATAATTTTAAGTAGAGAGAACAACTCTGTGCTCTTCTGACAATTTTATATCTTATTGCATTATATAATGTGGATTATATACAGCAGAGACAGCTGAAAAGTACCGTTTCCCTGCAGACTCGGCCCTGACAGATTTGCAGTCTGCTGAAGCCTGCAGAGAATTGAGGATATGCATTACAATGTGTTGTCTCCTGCAGGATGCCATGAACTTTCAAGTTGTTTTCACTGTGTAATTGCTACAGTTTTTAAAGTCAGGTAATAGCAATGGCAGACTAAGTGATAGATACAAAAAATACAATTTATGAGAAGCGTTTTTGCATTTAGAGTAACTCACATAGTAAATCAGATCATTGTCTAGTTTGCTAATACACGGCACATTGTACCAAGATCTAAAACTAGAGCAGAGCACTTACCACATCTGGAGTGCTATTACTTAATTGAATGCATGTCACATGCCAAAAAAAAGCAGACATAATATATATAAGGACAAAAGTGGAATAGGATGACGTTATGGAGAAAGGCACAATGCTTTTTGCTTTGACACAGGATGACAAAGTAGCCAAAATCCATATATTTCAACACTTGTCACTCACCTATATCATGCCAGCAATGGTATTTATTAATTTATCTTCCATATTGAAAAGATTAATATTATAACTTGCAAAAAATATAACCAGATGTAGATTTTATATTCAGAATCAGGGCTGGGTTTGCCACAACACTGCACTAAAGAAACCGTGGCCTCAAGGTTTAAAATCAAAATTAGTAATGAAGTGAACAGACTGTTTGTTAGTTTGCTGGTGTCAGATTTGTCAGGACAAAGCTGAGCAATTTTGTGAATTTAACCCCTCCCCCACAAACATTACGGAAGCTAACTATTACTAATTTGACATTTACGACTTAATGAGCTCAGATTTAAGCAAATACAAGGCTTGCCACAGACATTTATTTCCCTGTTTACGTTTATCCTCAGGAAAGTATAAACTGATGTATTATGCAAATGGCGTCGTCTTTGGTAAGCCTATCAACCTCCTTCATCCACACTGACTTGTCTGTGCATTCCCATGCTGACACTTTTCATTTTTAATATCCCTCTAGTCCTTTATTTATTGATTTATAGCCATCTCATCAAGAAAACACTCTTAGAGCTTAATTTTTTTTCTGTTGGCTAAAAGATGTTGGTAAAAGCAATCTCTTCCCAAGTCAGCTTTGGACTTGCTGAACTTTGGTTCGTGGCTGGCTCCTGGCACGAGTAAAGGACTTTTCATTGGGCACTCTTGGTGCTGTTTTAAATAATCTTACTTTTGTATATGAATTAGAGCCAAACGGTCCCTTGTCACATGACCAAGCGAAGCAAATTTCTATATGTTAAAAATAAATAAATGTGGTAAAGGGGCAAAAGCAGTAGTGATGACTAAATCACACTCCTGGAAGACAAATATGTCTAAACCAAATGTGAGGAAGCAAGAACATTCAGACCCCCTTTTAGTTGCAGGTTGTGATTGCTGTAAGCCATCATCTTGTGTTGTGGTTTAACTCCAGCTAGCAGCTCAGCCCCGCACAGCCTCTTGCTCACTCCCCCTGGTGGAATGGGAGGGGATAGTTGGAAAAGTAAAATGAAAAAAAGGGTGGGTTGAGATAAAGCTAGTTGGGCAGGTAAGGCACAACCTGCACACACAAACAAAGCAAAACAAGGAAAGGAATTCATTCACCACTTCCCATGGACAGGCAGGTGTTCAGCCATCTCCAGGAAAGCAGGGCTCCAACATGCGTGACTATTACTTGGGAAGACAAATGGCGTAACTCTGAATCATAGAATCATAGAATAGTTAGGGTTGGAAAGGACCTTGAGATCATCAAGTTCCAACCACCCTGCCATGGGCATGGACACCTCACACTAAACCATGTCACCCAAGGCTCTCTCCAACCTGGCCTTGAACACTGCCAGGGATGGAGCATTCACAGCTTCCCTGGGCAACCCATTCCAGTGCCTTACTACCCTAACAGTAAAGAGCTTCTTCCTTATATCCAGTCTAAACTTCCCCTGTTTAAGTTTGTACCCATTACCCCTTGTCCTGTTCACTACAGTTCCTAATGAAGAGTCCCTCCCCAGCATCCCTATAGGCCCTCTTCAGCTACTGGAAGGCTCCATGCAGCCTTCTCTTCTCCAGGCTGAACAGCCCCAACTTTCTCAGCTGATCTTCATACAGGAGGTGCTCCAGTCCCCTGATCATCCTCATGGCCCTCCTCTGGACGTGTTCCAACCGCTCCACGTCTTTTTTATGTTGAGGACACCAGAACTGCACACAATACTCCAGGTGAGGTCTCACAAGAGCAGAGTAGAGGGGCAGAATCATCTCCTTTGACCTGCTGGTCATGTTCCTTTTGATGCATTCCCGGGTACAGTTGGCTTTCTGGGCTGCGAGTGCACACTGAAGCCAGCTCACATTAAATTTCTCGTCGACCAACACCCTCAAGTCCTGAATGTCCCCTGCTTTCTTCTTCTTCACCAGCTTTACCTGCTGAGCATGACACCATGCAGTCTGGGATATCCCTTGGGTCCGCTGTGGTCAGCTGTCCCAGTTGTGTCCTCCACAACTCCTTGTGCACCCCAAGCTTACTCACTGCTGGGGCGGTGACTGTTTGTAAGCTCTGCTCAGCATTAGCTAAAGCATCCCTGCTCTATGAACACTATATCCACCATAAAAAAGCATATCCTCAATACTAGCAACTATGAAGAAAATTAACTCTATCTCAGCCAAAACCAGTACAACTTGATATCTTACCTCCAATTCCTGGTTGTCTTTTCATATCCTTTTATGAAATCCAGGCAAGAGCTTTTCATTCATGTACCTTTTTGTAAGCTCACTAACACAGTTTTAGTAAGTGGGACAAATAGTGCAGTAGTATTAAGACAGTATAAATATAGTGCTTGCATCATTCTTCTTTCTTTAGAAGCAAGCTCTGATTTGTCCTTATGATTATTTTCTTATCTGAATAAGAGAGTAGAATAATAATAATAAAATAATAAAATATCAGGGCTTCTCCTAATTCCAGAAGCTTCTGTAAAGCAGATGCAAATGTCCATTAACCATGCACATGACAGGAAAGGATGGGCCTAAATTATTTATGCAATGTGATCAATGGGAGGGCAATAAGCAAAGCGCAGTTACTGCTGTAGGATGGTGCTGAGCTTGTCACTGGCCCTGGTGTGAAGAAATACTACATGGAGGGTTGCAGGCGAGCCTGTGCATGAGGGTCGAGGACGATGTATTTATTGTGAATGTTTATAATTTCTCTGATAATAGATTGTCATGTACAGTGCAGAGAACAAAGAGCAACTCTCACCTCTCCTTCCCTTGAATATCAAGTCACCTTATTGTGTGATGTACAAGGCTAAGTAATTGCATCTCAAATGTGTGGTGCATTTTTGTTTAGAAGGTTAGAGCAAAATTGATTTATGAAACAATTTTCCCTGTTTATGTCAGAGAGGCCATTTTCTGGTGAATAATTAGATGTGGCTTTCTCCTGTATGGTGACATACGCTTCTGTGAAGCTAGGTACAATTGTTGGGTTTTATTACATAAAAATAAGAAATCCTGTCTAGTCGCTCATGAGGATTTTTTTTTCCTGTGACATCAATTTAAAGATTGATTCTGGTTGATTTTGGAAGAGTAATTTTTTGAATTGTGCTTACCTGAGCTCATTATGACTTTCAGTAACCAATGATCTTGTGCTTCTCTGGAGGTTATTTCCTCCTTTTCAACTAAAAATCAATTACTTGTTAATCTGAGATCAACGCAT
This sequence comes from Neopsephotus bourkii, assembly GCF_033783945.1. Lineage (NCBI taxonomy): Eukaryota > Metazoa > Chordata > Aves > Psittaciformes > Psittacidae > Neopsephotus > Neopsephotus bourkii. The sequence goes on along the minus strand of NW_026901402.1, from coordinate 2,965,002 downwards.
ATGAGAATATCTTTACAGCATAATTGTACTTGACATGGAAAAAAATTGTCTGCCTACCAGAAGACCACCTGGGCTTCTGGTTAGGTAGTGGACAGCTCAGGGCAAAATTATTCTCCTGACCTAGACCTAGTGACTTTATTTTATCATAGTCATCTATCAGAGATAGCCAAGGTTTATGCATGCTGGTTAGGGTTTTTTCATCCTTATACATAGATTTTTAGGCTAGTTTTCAAACTTTGCTGCCCAAAGTTATGTACATAAATTGTTACTTGCTTTTTCTGTGTATCCATTTTAATAATGTAAAGGATTAGATTCAGATGTCCAGTAGATTTAATCTGCTAAATTTGAAATAGTGGTCTGCCTTTCATTAGACATAAAATTGAACTGATTTTTTTTTTTTTTAGGAAGTTATATGGTTTCCAATGAGTTTCTTTAAAATATAGTTCAAATCTCATCAAGTTTATACAAGAAAAGCTGAGCAATAAATGAGCTATTTACTTTTTATAGCCTTATATTTAATCTGAAAATACATCAGGCAAAAACTCATAGAATATATTTAGTGTGTTATTGGCATATTAACAACTTTTTTTTTAATGCCAGATGAATTTGTTGGAGTAACAGGTTCTCTTTTAAATGAACTTTGTAAGAAAGGAGTTATAATTCACTGAATTAGCTGATTCTGGAAAAATCAGACCCCATTTTGAAGAAACTGGTGCTTATACAAATCCAATATCATTGTTTCAAACAGCTTTCTGTTTATTTGCAGGTACTTAAGTTTTACTTCTTCCCTTCCTTAGTGTGGACTGAAAATGTACGTTTTTCGTTTCCCAGGGAAAATGATACTCCATTCTCAATTAAATTTCAACTCTAATTTCAGAATTTGCCTGTTGTGTTGCAGGAAGTAATTTTCACAATGCTTTAACACAACTGAAACTCATTTCATCTGTAATGATTGGTGTACTGTTTGTTGGGACAGCAATAAAAGCCCTTTTTTCTTCCTACTTAAATGTTCTAAGTGCACTCTCTTACCCCTCCTCTCTTACCCCTCTCCAAATGCTTGGAAATAAAGGAGATGCCTTTAACCCTTAAAGAACTTTTACTGGGTTTTTTTTTTTTTTTTGTAAGCTTTGTTAGTATTCTGTCCAAGAGAAGGAGATTTTGTTCCAGAGTATTTTGAGTAATAGCACCATGGATTCTTTTCAGTTGGTTTTCTAGGTATGCAGTTTCTCTGATAAAAACACTGATCATATTTGTTTCAATGCCTAGAATTATATTTCTCAGTTGTTGTTAGCTATTACACAGAATTTTGTATTGGAATTATGAAAAACACAGCTTCTCCAGATGTGTGGAGGGGTCTGTCAAGTATGTGGAATGTTAGCAGAAAATTCTGCGATTAATATGAGGGCTTTTGTAAACCCGGAACACACCCAGAGTAACACAGAGTCAGCTCTGTTAACAGGATGGGCAATTTAAAAGTCTTCCGGCAGGTGATTTCTGACAAGGTGGTGCAGAATTTAAACTTCCATGACCTTCTACCAAATCTTAGGTAACAAAGACAGATTAGAAGTAGTCCTAACTGCAGTCATAAAAATCATCCACCCAGACTGAAATCTTCCTCAAAATAGAAGTTACAGCCTTCTTGGGAGGATCACTCCTAAAGATTAACAGAGCATTCACTACTTGTGGGGGGGAAAAAATGGGCCTAAAATTGGAAGGCGTCATTTTACAAAGCAGACATGGCAGGACAGAGACAGCAAGTCTTGGTGAAGGGGAGCGAGGTCACCCCTAGCATTTCAGAGGAAGTAATTAACATGAACTTAGTGTGGGAGAAAAATACCACCCTCTTGACGTGAGTTACCAAGAGACCAGCAGGTCCCCACACCGGCTGGCTCTGGTGAGTGGAGACAGACAGATGCAGAACTCTGATTGTATGGATCTGGGTAATAACAATTTCAAAAACAGCAAGTTGTTTTGGGTTTTGTTTTTTGTTTTGGGTTTTGGGGTTTTGTTTTGTTTTTTTTTTTGTAGGAGCAGAAATGAGCTAGGAAACTGATTGCAGCATAGACTGGTAGCTAACTGATCCCTGTTCAGGGCAGCTGGAAGTGGAATAAAGGACATAAGGAAGGGAAAGCCAGCAGCCATCCCACAAACAAATTGATGAAGTCTGGCTAGCATGTGGAAAAAATGGGATCTAGACCTCTTGATCATGCTATGTGACAGAAATTTGAGAGAGAAACAGAGACAGGAAACCAATTTGGGAAGCTTGTAGTTATGCAGATTCCAGGACAGTCTTTCATTGCAAGTTTCTCCTCACTCTGTCTTAAGTAGTTGGCCAGCCATTGTCCACTGAAAACTTTTTCCACAAAGGTTGACATAAAAAAAACATTTGATAAGTAGATGGTTGCGATCAATAGATCTGTGGTGCTATTAACACATAATGCTAATACATTATAGCATACAGAGAATTATTTATTCATACATAGAAAATTCCCAATGGACTAGACATTTTACAACCTATGTGAAGAACAGGCTCAGTGAGATCAAAATATAAATGTTATAACTCATTTGGGAAGGTTTGGAGAGGGAAGAAAGTATAACTTTCTCATATATTTGCTCATTAAAAAGTATATTTCCATAATGAATGAAATACTGACAATGCCATACTGTCCTCAGTTTCAGTGTTATTAGTACAGTGACAGGCATGGCAGCAGACTGACTTTTATAAAGGGTATTGAAGGAACCTTGCAGATTGCTCTAGAGGATGTTTGAGATGCTGTTGTACCCTGGCTTACTCTGCTGGAGAATGCCGAGTAGAATTTGTACTCCACTCCGTTACACTACTTAACACTGTGTGTTACAACCACCATGCATTTCTGATGTTGTTTTGAAATTTCTGTTGAAAATGGCCCTAATTTGCTAACCTACTAACCTGAAATATTGTTCACAAACCAGGAATGTCTTACGTGTTACTTAGCTAAATTGCTGCTTCTGCCTTTTCATTCCTAAATAACAGCAGTCCAATGAATGACAGCTCATGCAACCAGTGCCTAAGTGGCTTGATTTAACGTTGTTAAAATATTATACCACTTTATACATGATTTAAAATCAAGTGAAAAGATTGTTATTTTCTCATATACAAGAAAACAAATTTCAGCTCTGCAACTACTCTGGGCCTGCTACAGAAACACTACAATAAAAGAGGTGACCACTTCTTACTAATTTTAGTCTAGTGATGGCAGATAGTACTCCAAGATAGGAGTAATCCATCTTTTAAGAATCTGAGCAAAAATTATTTTCTGTTGCCTGCAACTATGTAAATATATGAGAAAAAATCTTGATGCCTTTAATGCTGCTAACAAATAATAATCTGTCTTTAATGCAGCATCTTTAGTAGTATCAGCTTTTTATATTCTCTTTGAGGAATTTGGTTTGATGCAGGCTGAACTTCTTGTGTTTTCAATCCCCCTAGTTTCAATACACGTAGTCTAATTTTTGTACAAGTGTTTGAGCTGAGATAATTCCACATTTTTTACATCTGTCCTACAGCACTCATTTGCCAGATTCATAGTATGATGCACCCCTAGTAAGATAAATAACTTGTCTGAACACTATTTGACATAGTGGTCTAGTATATTCTGTATTTTTCTGAGGACTATAAGTAAATTCTGAGGAAATTTCAGAAGTTTTCCTTATCCTTCTACTGAATGACAACCAAGAGTATTTGTAGAGAAGTAACAAGTTCTAGAACAAGTTCTGGAATTGTGGTATTTAATTCCCTATTCCATTCCTGGAGATACTCAAGAGCTGTAGATATGGTCCTGGGCAACCAGCTCTAGGAGATCCTTTGTGAGCAGGGGGTTTGGACGCTGTGGCCTCCAGAGGTCCTGTCCAACCTCAACCATTCTATGATCCTACAATTATTTTGATGAAAGAAGTTAGGATATATGTGAATATACATTTCACAAGAATGCTGTCTTAGTTTCATTCCTCAAATATGGTTATTTGAGATTCTCATCATTACAGTCTGTGAGAAACATGGATTTTCTTGTAAAATGCATACCAGTCTGAGCTTTGCACTTTTCTGAGTTTTCAGATATAAGTACATATTGAAGGTATACATTTTATTAGAGCTGACATCCTTATGGATTTCTCATGGGATACAAGTTTTTGTCCTCTTTTTCTACAGTTTTGATTCTTGGATTTCTCATAAATTACCCCATCCTTTAGAAAAGATTTCTATTTCTGAACTATGGTTTAGTTGTTATTGCCCCTCTTACAGCTTCCATCTTAGCTTCAGTCATCTCCAGCCTCAAATATTCAAATTTGTGACCCATTTCTGTCATGTTTTGAGTAGTATCTGAATTCCTTGAAAGGAAGCAGAATTTTGTCATGGATGTCCCGTGGGACCGGTATTTTATTCCCTCTCCCAGTACTACTCGGTTGCTCTAACGCTGTCTGGGAGTGCAATATACTAACGATAAAGCAAAATTGTTCTTCATTCTGCAAAGCAACAGTAATACTTTAAGATACCCAGTTCAAAGATCTTTTACTCATTGTCATCTTAATAGATTTTCAGGGATAAATGAGTAAACAAAATAGGAAAAGCCCACGGTACCTATGAGCTCTTCATAAGCTTTCATACCATGACTGTTGCTTTTTGCAACACCTGCCCTACACACACACATTTCCTTAAAAATACTATATCTGCTAGGGACATCTGAAAATGCTATATTTAGAAAATAAAACTTCTTCCTATGTATGTCTTTGAGTGTAGAACATCATTCATTGGTTAACCCCTGCTGCTTGTTTCCACAAATGTATTCAGTTAGACCACAGTTACTTGACTGTGGCAATGAAAGTTACGCATATACCTGGGTAAGCTTATGGCTCGCTTTAAGTGTTTCTTTTTTCTTTTTCCTCCAGGGAATAGATTTCTTAACATAGGTCAGAGAACAGTTTACAAAAGCCTTTATACAAAGTTTCATATATGAAAGAGCGAATGAAGGAAAGCACTCAGTTTTTTTTCCCCCACCAATCTTCTCATCTAAATCTAGATTTATCTGCATATATATAAAATTTTCTGTAACTGCTGTCATAGCACAGCAAATGACTTGTCAGTAGATAGTCATATACTTAACCCTAATAATTCTTTCATACGTACTATGAGAAAGCATTTTACAAATACAATCCCAGTAATGACCACATTACAACTAAAGAAAGAAGAGAAATATGCATTGATTTGTTAAGAACCAAGCAATGGGTAAAAGCAGAATCAAACATAGGATACTAGGATAAAATTCTTATGTTCTTTAAGTCAATGGGAAGTTTGCTGCTCATTTTTATGGAGCAACAATTTTATCCTAAGTGTCCCACCTTCTTATCTATTGGACAGCATAGCCTCACACTCATGGCATTTACCTGCACTTGAAATAATTGACCTGACATAAGATGTTAGCTTTTAATGTAATGCTTTGAATTAATTTTTTATCCTAGTATGAACTGCTGTGTTCATGGCTGATATCCCTCTCAGTTCAACTATCTGCAATTAGAAATTTAAGTTTAAGCTAGTTTTCTGAGCTTCTTTTGTTGACACTGAAGAAAAGGGATGCCACTCCATAACATGTTTCCTTCCACCTGTCTAAAGACAAAGATGAATTCTCAGTGGAAGCTGGCCCTGTTGTCCAAACAAGCAGTCCTAAAGTCTCCCTTCCTCTTCATGTATTCATTATAAAGTGCAAGATGCACTGTGTGGTGGGTGGATCTGAATTAAAACTCACCTGGGGGAAACTTAGCTACTTTGCAGCCAGATCAGTGCCTTGAAACAATTTACCGCAGAGTAGTACAAATGCTGGTATCAGCACAAGAGACAAATCAGTGCAGGAACAAGAACGAGGAGGTATCAGTAAAAGTAGTGCAGGACTGCTTTCTTTCCCTTGTAGCACCAGGTTAGGTGATGTATTGAAATCGAGTCTTAGCCACCCCTGCTAGTTTTGGCTGGGATAGTTAATTTTCTTCATAGTTGCTAGTATGGGGCTATGCTTTGGATTTGTGCTTGAAACAGTGATAACAGGGGAATGTTTTCATTACTGCCGAGCAGTGCTTGCACAGGGTCAAGGCATTTTCAGCTCCTGACACCACCAGCAAGCAGGCTGAGGATGCATGAGGAATTGGGAGGGGACAGAGCCAGACAGCTGACCCCAACTGGCCCAAGGGTTATCCAAGACCGTATGGAGTCATGCTCAGCATATAAAGCTGGGGAAAGAAGGAAGGAAGGAATATTCAGAGTGATGGCATTGGCCTTTCCAAGTCACCATTATACATGATGGACCTCTGTTTTCCTGGAGATGGCTGAACAACTGCCTGCTGGTGGGCAATAGTGAACAAATTCCTTGTTTTGCTTTGCTTACATGCAAAACATGGGTAAAACTTTTGCTTTGCCCATTAAACTGTCTTTTTCTCAACCCACAAGTTTCATCACTTTTACCCCTCAGATTTTCTCCCCCATCCCAATGGGAGGGAGTGAGCAAGTGGCTGTGTGGGGCTGAGCTGCTGGCTGGGGTTAAACCATGACACCATCTACTATATTAAATAAGATTAATCTCATCTAGAGTTTCTGTGCAATCAGCACTATGTGGCATTAACCTTATCAGCTAATGTTTAGTGTAATATCAGTACAACAATGAGGCTTTTTTAAACTCCACCTGACATGATTAAAAAACAATCACAGAAATGCTGTTATTGGAAGTAAAAATGCTGAGTTCTCTGTTATTTGGAACATCTTACAGGCAAAGAGAGTTGTCGCTTCCAGACATTCTAATTGTTAAGATTTTGAGAAATATAAAATTGAGAAAGACTGAACAGGTTCACCCCATCCTATGATTTTATATTTGATCTAGTTACAGTTTTCTGAGATACTTATTTATTTTAGTGAGAGGGCAGGCCCAAAAGGATTAAACATTGCCTGCAGCTTTGTTTTTGTGCAAAAGTCAATTATGGATGGCTAAATATCCCTGAGGTAAACATGTGTGAGGTTGATAATGTGGTTAGAATAGCAACAGTAGTTCTAAGGAGACACTGGTGTTCACAGAGTTAACACATTCCATATTGCCATCGTGCAAAAAATTACAGACACTTCTAGTCAGGGAGCATCAATCCATTTTTTTGTTAACTTTCAGGATTTTCTCTTCCTGATAGAGCTAATATGAGATCTAAATATTATGTGTGCTGCATCTGTAAATTCCATTCCATTTGCTTAAGAATCCTTCTGTATGAAAGATGTGATTTAAAAAACCTGTTATTTACATGGTGCCACTGGATTGATTGCAGAATGGGTCAAATCCTGCTATCCTTAATGAGAAAAATATTGACTAATGGCTTAAGTAAATATTATCTGAATTCAATGAATGTTTAAGTTTCTCGTATTAAGTATTCAGAGGAGCAGACAGTGGCTTATAGCTTTTCCTCCTATGAGTGCATTTAAACAGCCATGCTCATACTTACTATCCCCTGCTATATTTAGCAAATCAAAACAATGCAGCTTCAACAGACAGTGCTACAAACATCATATATCACAACCCTGTAGTAGAAGAATTCACCTGGGAACTGCAAGTTCCTTACAATTAGAGAAAGGAACTGGAAGTGTGTTCCCATAGGCTAGCTGAGTGCTTAAACCACTGATTGGATAAAGGGAGGCAGAAGCTGCACTACAACTGTCTTCCAACTGTATTTTGGAGAAAAGGCTGATTTTACTCCAGAAGAAGGTAAGGGGACTGACATGCAGTCAGAGAGAGAGAAAGGATAGCATTTCTTCATCCTTAGACAGTGGTGGGGGTCAGTACACCTCTGCAGCACCAGCTAGCTTGAAATAACTACTAACTAGGACGTTGACCCAACATATCCCAGGGTGGGATCAAAATGAATACTCCTTCCATGAATTGTTTAGGAGCCTAATGGCAGACTTTGGTCTCTAATTTTCCATGAGTGGTAAGGCACCTAAAGCCTTTGTCCCTCAAGTCTTCTCAATGTATTTTGTTGCCAGTCTAATGGAAATATTTCTATCTCTTGGGATGTTGGGAGCAGAAGATTGAAAGACCCTCAACTACTGATATTAGTCATTGTTAAAATAACCAAACACTGACAGATGGCAAAAAGGTGGAGAAGAAAGGAAAAATGTAAGTCCAGAGGAAAGGCCACAGAGATGCTCAGATGGCTGGAGGACCTCTCCTATGAAGACAGGCAGAAAGAGCTGGGCTAATTCAGCCTGGAGAACAGAAGGCTTGGGGGAGACCTTTAAGAACAGCTTTCCAGTACCTAAATGGGACCTGCAAGAAACCTGGAGAGGGACTTTGTACAAGGGCATGTAGTGATAGGACAAGGGGGAATGGCTTTAAACTGAAAGAGGGGAGATTAAAATTAGATATTAGGATGAAGTTCTTTCCTGTGAGGGTGGTGAGACACTGGCAAAGGTTGCCCAGAGAAGTTGTGGCTTTCCCATCCCTGGAAGGGTTCAAGGCCAGGTTGGATGGGGCTTTGAGCAACTTGGTCTGGTGGAAGGTGTCCCTGCCTGTGCAGGGGGTTGAAACTAGATGAGCTTTAAGGTCTCTTCCAATCCAAACCATTCTATTATTCTATGATTCTATTAGATTTGATTTTAAAAATATTTTGGGGTGTATTTTACCCATTTTGTTGAAACGTGTAACCAGTAAAATCACCAGTAAAGGTAACAGGGATAGATAATTTTACAATAGGTGCTATTTTTATTCTTTGATATCTATGAAATACCATCCTTTATGAAGTAACTTGATTGTCACAGGGTGGGAGAGGATTCATACCCTCAGTCTTCTTAAGATATTTTGCATTTATTTCCCAGATTATTGTGTGTTCAAGGTGGCAATTTTCCTGGATCTTCCATTTGCTTTCCTTTTCCCTCCGCTCTTTCAGAAAGGCTATGATAAACAAAAAGGAAAACGGTGGCCAATATGAAAAGATATTTGGCCACATGTTTATCTCATGGCATGTTGAAAATAGTATATTCCCTCTCATATCTGGTCCTACTGCCTAACAGTCTGAGTCACTCATTCAAAAATAAAATGCAAAGCAGCAACAAAAATTTAAAGGCACAATTTTTTTAAGTTGATCAGATGCAAAATCCCTGCAAAATTATTTCAATGAGAAGTAGGAAATAAAGTGCTTTTGATTGTCTAAACTATAAAGTTTCATTTTCCACAAAATTACACTGTTCTACTTGCATTACTGTATTTTACCAGTTCAATAGAGTACAAAAGCCCAATCCGTCAATTTTCCTTTATGTTGGCATTATTCATGTTATGGTGGAATATATTTATACCTATTGATTCAAAAATGTTTCAGTTCCATGACCAAAACATGATGAGCATGGGACAATGAATACCAATAAACATAATTTCTGTCACAGTCCTTACCTGATTTAACACCATGAGTGGTTGGTACCCAAAAAAAGAGTGTAATTAGATATTTACTTTAGTTTTCTTTGTTTCAGATATGGCCTTCCCTTTTGCTTCCTTTGTGAGATTCAAACTTAATCCTGAGTGTAGAAATACTTTCTGTGATACTCTTGCCTACTGTTTATTAATTTAACTTCAGCGTGTTCTTGTCTTAAAGGATGTCATTATCCCTCTTACGGATGGAAGAACTGAAGTAAAGTAAGACTATTTCCAAGATTTTCAAACATGCTTAAAACAAGATAAGAGGTGTTTCTTTCATAATTTATATTCATACTAAAATTTAATTATTTGTTTTCATTATTTGTGTGAGGTGGTAGCAAAGATCCCATGGACTACGAGGATCAACCCTGAGTATTTATCTTTAGAACAGATTCTATGGATCATGGTGTCCTCAACATATAAAGGACATGGAGCTGTTGGAACAAGTCCAGAGGAGGGCCAAGAGGATGATCAGGGGACTGGAGCACCCCCCATATGAAGATAGGCTGGGAAAGTTGGGGCTGTCCAGCCTGGAGAAGAGAAGGCTGTGTGGAGACCTCCTAGCAGCCTTCCAGTATCTGAAGGGGGCCTATAGGGATGCTGGGGATGGACTCTTCATTAGGGACTGTAGTGATAGGACAAGGTGTAATGGGTTAAAGCTTAAACAGGGGAAGTTTAGATTGGGTATAAGGAAGAAGTTCTTTACTGTAAGGGTGGTGAGGCACTGGAATAGGTTGCCCAAGGAAGCTGTGAATGCTCCATCCCTGGCAGTGTTCAAGGCCAGGTTGGAGAGAGCCTTGGGTGACATGGTTTAATGTGAGGTGTCCCTGCCCCTGGCTGGGGGTTTGGAACTAGATGATCTTAAGGCCCTTTCCAACCCTGACTATTCTATGATTCTATGTAGGGGCCATAAAATCAGGAGCATGCAATAACCTGGGAGAAGTCTGATTTAAGGGACTTCGGTAATTGTACCCTGACAGTGTAACACAGAAACTCTGTAAGAAGTGAAGGTAAAACTTAACTCTTCAAGGTAATGCCTGCAGAATGCTGTTTCTTTCGTTTCAGTCCCTTGTCACAGTCTTTATACAGATTTCAGCTTCTGCAGTAAGAGATATGAGTGGGAATCTGAAGTTATGGAGGGATGGCATTGATTACAGTACAAGTAGAGCACAAGTAGAGGCGCCATTGGTGGTAAAAAATGTGTTAATTTTTTCTTTAAATTAAATCCTTTATAATACTTTGTACTATAACAGTGTAATATCATGTGGGTTTTTTTTAATGTCTGCAAAAAAAAGCATAGATTGTGTGGATTTTTTTTTATCCAAAGCAGGCTATATGAGCAGAGTCACAGCAAGAAATAGCATGCAGATGGCAGTAACAGACTCTTGCCATGTTACTGAGGCTGGTAGGAGATGACCTTCAGTGGGCTTTATAGGTAAGAGTTAGGACAATGCTTATAATGTCATTTCAGGCATCCCTTGTCTTTCTTTAGCCACTCTGACCCCAACATCAAAATGAAAACCCAAGTGTCATCCCACACCAGCTCTGCCTAAAGTATCACATATCAGCCATGGCAATACTTTTATTTCAGGTGCTCATATTTTCATGATATGAAATACAATAGGCTAAAAAGATCATACTGTATTTGCATTTAAGTACTTTCAATACAAAGCCCTAAATAAAAAAGCCCACAAATTGAAAGGAATTCAAATATCTTGTCTTTTCCTTTGTTTTCTCTGGTTATGTAGGTTATAACATTGAACAATTTTTTTCCCTTTTTTTTTTTTTCTTGTAAAAACCCTTTCTTATCAGTGAAATACTGCACACTTTCCATTTTGGCAAGTGTTTATTCAGGCTCTTCAGAGTGATCTGTGCATAGTTTAACTCCTTTTGAGAACTTAATGCTGAGCTACACTTGTAAGAGGAGTTCTATATCTTCCATATTATTTGATATGGATATAAAACCATATTGCATCTTTTGCCTTTATATGCAGCTGATAAATGCGCAATATTAAATGCAGTTCCTTTAATGGAATGAAAACATTTCTGTTAGAAGCATAAAGGAACGACTTGTGATTTCAATACAAGTAAATGTAATAAGGATGCCTGGGTTTTTTTCCTTCCCACAAATGTCTTTGCTTCTAACATGCCATAAGGGATGAACTGCTGTTCTAACAACCTAGGGGGTTGCTTCTAGTAGCAGTTGCCGTTGGTGAAGAATATATTTGCAAAGAATCTGAATGACCTTGTGCTATTAGTATGTGATTTTTGCTGAGAAAATCCTGAGGAGGCAGTTACATTGTCTGTTGTTGCAAATACAACAGCACTGTAGGAATATTGAAAAACAGACATTGCACAGAAATAATACAAGTGGTATTTGCAGTATCATTGCATCAAACTGCGGTTTTTTACACTTTGTTGATACCTTAAGGTTTCAAACATGCAAGTAGGTTTTTTTGTGCTCTCTTTCATTCAAAAAAGCAGCACATTGTGTGAATACTGACCTGAACTCATCGCAGGTGTTCCAGGTCTCCTTGAAGACACAAAGTGGTGGTGTCCCTCTTTTTTCAGTTTGTGGTCCCTTTAAAACACTAGCCTGTTAGCTATGGAGAAGTACATAGGAAAATAAGCTAAAAATAAAGATCTCCATTTCTTCCCTAAAATATGGAACAGTTCTTGAAATCTTGAAGCTGTCAAGGGGCAGAGGATTTCATTTCTCACCCAGATAGGCTAATAGTAGGTTCCTGATGACTCATTACTTGTGAAGCATCAGAAGCAGCAGTGACCTAAAGAATGAAAGCTTTCAGAAAAACAAGAAAGCTGGGTAATGCACTTCTCAGAGGAGAGTTTAGTCACAACAGAAACTGAGCTGGAGTTTTATTGCTATTTGCTTCCTCATTAAAAAAAAAAAAAAGGAAGAAAATAAAAAAACCAACCAACCAAAACTGAAACAAATAAAAAATCCAAAGAAAAATCCCCAGTACACTCTAAATAATCAGGAAGAGTTCAATATAATGGGTGTGAATTTCATTGGGTGTGAATTTCATTAAGGAGCAGGCTGGGGAAGGCATAACAACTCAAATGAGCTTTCATTCTACACTTTAGTGATTTTGGGCTGTCCATCTTTCTGTGATGCATCTATTACTGGCAGAAGCAGGAGCCCGTAGTAGAAGGGACCATTCTCTGATCAAATAGGAAAACTATGTAATGTCTCAAGTGGTCATTGACATTATAAGGCAGTGATCCTCAACAAATTTGGATATATCACATTAAACAAAAAATCCATACATCTAAGTTAAAGCAAAAAACCCTGTGCAGCTGTCTGCAGGTTTCAGCTCTATTTAGCTCAATTTCCTTTTGATGTTCATTCTGCACACTCTCAGGACTGAGCTCTCACACTGGCTAAATTCCTGTTTCACTTAACGTGTGTGCATGACTGCATAGAAGGTCTAACCTTGTACATATCCAAATGGTATTTAAATGCCCTTCAGGGCCTGTAGTGGGAATTTCACCTTCCCAAACCGTTCTGGTTTACAACAGCTGAAGCAAAGGACTTCTGTTTGTTTGTTTCTTAAAGTCCTTTGCACTAAACATTTGCTGTTTTGTGTTGGTAAAAAAATAAACAAAAACATGTAGAAGAAAGAGTCACCTTAAATCTTGCATAAGCTAAACTTTCTGTTTTCTTTCTATTTGCATGTTGGAACATATTTAAGCTGTTATGCAAATGCAGAATTGCCTTTTGGAAAGTCAGTAAAGGCATTCCTGTTATCAATCGCATCCTGAGCTTCTAGGGTTCATGCATTATTAAAGACTACTGATTGTGGTCCTACAGGATGCTGCTACTTTGGCTGTGCTCTACCGATGCACTTAAGCGTATTGGTGGGATCTATTCACCAACAGCACTTTCGAGCCAAGGCACTAGGCCTTCTGTAATTAGGATCTGCAACTGACAGGGTGACAGAACAATGTGAAGAAGCAGTTAGAACTCAGGGTTACCCCTGCAGCAGGGAAGAGAAACCTTCAGGTATCTTTTGAAAACAATCTGAGAGGTTTTTTGAAGGTCGCACTACAATAAAGTCCAAAATCTGAAAGGATGAGGAATAGCTCTCCTGAAAGGAAATATTTAAGTAGAATTTGCTTATTTATTTTTCAATGTTAATGGCTTTCGGTTTCCTGTCATTGTAGACTACTCTCCAACTCAGGATCAAGTGGTTTACTTAGGGAGGTAAGTGTCATTCTCCTCCTTTTACATTCATGCAGAGAGCTGAGATTACTTGACCAAGCTCACTTAACAGATCACAGTATAGCAATTCTTTGAATCCTAAAGAAAGGCACGTGAATAATAGTTCTTGTGTGACAAACAGGCTGTGAAAGAAAGGAGTTTTCAGTGATGCGTTTTATAAGGGACTCAAACTAATGGGTGTTTGTTGAATGATTACAGATAGGATGGTTCTCAAGCACAGGATATGATTCCTGTGTATATTTAATGTTTTAGAAAATATATAGGTTATAAATATACATACTTATATATTACCATTCCATATATACAGTAATTTATACACTATACAATATAAAATATGTTACTATTTATGTGCAATAACACATACGAAGTGTGTAGTTTCTGTGGAAATCATCAATGAAGCAGCCTGGGTAGGAGTTCACAAGATGTCTGCCTACACCCACTATGAAGAACTTAAATTTTTTTTGAGAAAGTTGATTTTAGTTAATTATGTTAGAAAAGTTTACTAACCATTTGTAAAGCAATCACTTAAATTTAGCTAAGTAATTCTGATATAAAAAACAGTCTGATAGAATATTGCTTGAAGACTACCTTCACGCTTTAAAATTGGCAGATGTTCTCAATTCTCCAGCACACCAGCTAGTCCCAGAGGACTTTTAGGGAAACAAAAAAAGTATTGGGGCTACAATATCTGTACTAATAATTTCTGCAACGGATGAGAATCTAAAAAATAGCTGTTAATTTACCTTTCTGTTCCTCTGGTGAACAGATCTGGTCATCCATATTTCTTCTTCTCTTTTTTTTTTTTAAGAAATTTTGTTTTTTATCTATATCAAAATTAAAATATTTCAACTTGCAGGAAAAGAAGTGGTAAGTGGGACTAACTTGGTCTCTGGGTTGAGTTAGTCATGCACATCAGGCAAAATAATTGCTCTGATCATGCCCCTGCTGCTATTGCAGGCTATGCTTCCTTCACTATCTTCTATCAAAACTGTCCTGTCTGTGTAAGTAAATGTATTTCAGTCTTCAGAGAGAGAGAGACTTAATCAGTCAGAGAAAGGATGTAAATTGTAGATATGTCACATGCTCTGTGAATGCCTTCCACTCAGGATGGACACTCAAAACCCCATGCCATGAACTCAACCTCCTTTTTTGAATGCTCAAAAATGAAAGAATTAAAACGTGCTCCAAAAGTCAGGGAGCAGAATTTGTTAGGCTGCGCACTGTGGCAGTGGCAGAAAGCAGGGAGGGAGAGAAGAAGTAAGGGTGGCACCAGGAAAAGGAGTATAACTGCTAAGATGAAGCAAACCAGCATTAACAGCAAGGCAAACGGGGTGGAGGAATTTTGTAGAGCTTTATTGAAGCTTTATTGAAGGACAGATTTTTTTCTCTCTTCTTTACACTGTGGGCCCCTGTGCCTTCCTCTTCCCTCTGCTGTGTTTCTTTCCTCTTGTGTTTTCATCAAAATGTGGCACCTAGAGAGGGATCTTTCTGTACTAGTTTACTTGTTTTGCATGTTTAGCACAAGAAGTACTCCTGCTGCTGTATCCTCTCCTTCTCCTAGCTTAAAATTAGTCTTTAGTTGCACTGAACTCCATGCTCATTGGTTGTGGTTACATACTCTCAGACCCTAACATCTGATGGAAAGCAAGGACATGAACTGAAGCAACTTTATTTCTGATCAACCTATTATTTGTGGTTCGACTCTTAACATTTATATTCCATTAATATCATAGCTTCTGGACTGAATGAATATGAAATCTAATCTGTGCTCTCCAGAGGAAACCACTGTAACACTTCAGTGTATTACTGCTGAGCAGATTTGGGTCAAATATTGATTTTTTCCGGTATGCCAGTATCAATCAATGTATTTTAATTTAATTCAAAATACAAGGAAACAAAAGTTCATGGAAACTAGAGTTATACTGAGATGGACTCGTTTTCTCAGGGCTGCTATCTCTCAGTCCGCTGACACAGTGAACAGAGATAATTTGGTCCTTTAAGGAACAGCTAGGCTGCTGAGTTGAGATAGTCTCTGCTTACACTCATTCTGATAAAACTGAGAAGCAATCTGTTAACTGAAGTTTCTCC
Source organism: Neopsephotus bourkii (assembly GCF_033783945.1). NCBI lineage: Eukaryota > Metazoa > Chordata > Aves > Psittaciformes > Psittacidae > Neopsephotus > Neopsephotus bourkii. The sequence goes on along the minus strand of NW_026901402.1, from coordinate 2,949,210 downwards.
AGTGGAGCCTGAGCAATGTGGCCTTTGGGGAGCAGTGTTAAAGCCTGAGGTACTGGGTTGGGCTAGTAGAACTGATGTAGGAAACTGCTTTAGTAGCGACTTACTATAGTGCACAGTAAAGCAAATATATAAGTCAGAAATGCCTAATGTAGTATATCTCTAGCAATGAACCTTAGAAAATAAACTGGCCATGGCAAACTCCAGTTGTAAGTAGAGAATGAAATGAAGCAATATTGCTGAATGTGTACTCCTATCCTGACATTTAATACTTCATTAAAACTGTGGGATTCACAAAAGTGATGGACTCCTCTGAACTTGGAGGTGAATTCTAGATGATTTATGTATGACTACTATTGGGATTTCTGAATAGGACAGGGAAAAGGTTATAGAGATGTGAGAATAGATTTAATTTATTATCTTACAATGGAGAAATTAGGAAATATGCCCCAAAATTGTACCTACAGGAGTCTGAGATTTTAGCCATTATCTAAGATAAATAAAATGGTTTAATATGAAAGAGGTGAAAAGAACCTCTGCGTTGTTCATGTATCTCCTGCAAACTTGTATGCCTGTTGTTTCTGTAACTGAAACAGGTATTCTAGGGTCCAGTATTGTACTGTATCCTTACTGCAGGGATTCTAATAATCCTGGCAGCAGTCTGCTTTTCAATAAGAAGAGCCCTGATTATGAAATCCCTTCTCTTGCTAACAAACACCTGCTCCTGCAGAAGATCCACTGATACTAGTGGAGTTACTTGAGAGAGTGCTGACTGATTACAGTGAGATTTCCACAGTCTTGGTCCACTTTGAGTAGTTAGATTTGTGTTTGAAAAGGAATGGAGCCAAAATGAAGTACATGGGGGAAGAAATCTCAGTGGTTCCTATTGGTATGACTTCATAGTGGGTGAAATCTGTTCTTCTCTGAGGTTTACCCCAAATCTTCCACTGCCATTCGCATTCCCTTAAATCCCTGCCTGCCTGCCCATTAAACATTGACATATTTGCTTAAACCACAACAAGCGGTTACCATTTAAATCCTCATTTCAGATGCTCTGCTTCGTATCTGAACAGCAGACTATATCTCAGCACAAAAAAAAATCTGCTTGGGGCTGGTAATTGCTGACCAGAACACTTGGTAAGTCAGTCATGATGATACTTTTAGGTAGAGCATGTGAATCAGTCTGCCCACCTCTGAAGGAAAGACAAACATTGAACATGTAAGAACATCTTGAAGTGTTTTATCTGTGCCATCTAATTTAGAAAGCTGAGCTGGAAGCCTGAGTTCCCAAGTGGAACATCCAGAAGGAGATGAGTAGAAATAAGCCAAAGAAGGGAAAAAAACAAAACGGGGAGTACAACAGAAAAAAGACTTCATGATTAAAGGTAACTGTTGCCATTTATTCCCACACAGTATTTCATAACAAAATGTTTTGAGTTGTCCTATGTACACTCGACTGATTCTTGTACAGGAGGCCAAGATTCCTAATTCAGGAATGTAGGGACCTGGACAAAATTTGTCACTGTGCATCCTGCCAAGCGCTTCAAGGCATCTCTGAAAAGGCCAGCACACTTTTCTGTAGGAGCCCTTTATCTACTGAGTCATGACCCCATATGGTTCTTAATCTAATACTGCAAGGAGAAGATTTCTTTCCTCCTCGCTGACCTTCTACTGGTCACTGACACGTGTAGCCTTGCTGTCTTGTAATAATGAAAACTAGACCGAGGAGTCATTTCAGTGCATGCACTCAGCTCTGGAGTTCCTGCAACTTCATTTGCTGCAGCTTCACATATGTCTGTCCTGCTCTTCTATCCTAGCATTTTTTTGTTTTATCTCTTTGTACTCTCAATGGAAAGCCTATTGTCATGGTAATGTGTGTATTTAGTGAGAGCACACAAATGTATGTGGATGATAAAGGGACTTCAGTTTGGAATCGTAGAATCATAGAATAGTTAGGGTTGGAAAGGACCTTAAGATCATCTAGTTCCAACCCCCCTGCCATGGGCAGGGACACCTCACTCTAAACCGTATCACCCAAGGCTCTGTCCAACGTGGCCTTGAACACTGCCAGGGATGGATCATTAACAACATCCTTGGGCAACCCATTCAAGTGCCTCACCACCCTTATAGAAAAGAACACCCTCCATATATCTAATCTAAACTTCCCCTGTTTTAAGTTTGAACCCATTACTCCTTGTCCTGTCATTACAGTCCCTAATGAAGGGTCCCTCCCCAGCATCTCTATAGGCCCCCTTCAGATACTGGAAGGCTGCTATGAGGTCTCCACGCAGCCTTCTCTTCTCCAGGCTGAACAGCCCCAACTTTCTCAGCCTGTCTTCATACAGGAGGTGCTCCAGTCCCCTGATCATCCTCGTGGCCCTCCCCTGGACTTGTTCCAACACTTTCATATCTTTTTTATGTTAAGGACACCAGAACTGCACACAATACTCCAAGTGAGGTCTCACGAGAGCAGAGTAGAGAGACAGGATCACCTCCTTCGACCTGCTGGTCACACTCCTTTTGATGCAGCCCAGGATACGGTTGGTTTTCTGGGCTGCGAGCACACACTGCTGGCTCATGCTCATTTTCTCATCAACCAGCACCCCCAAGTCCTTCTCCGCAGGGCTGCTCTGAATCTCTTCTCTGCCCATCCTGTAGCTGTGCCTGGGATTGCTCCAATCCAGGTCTAGGACCTTGCACTTGTTATGGTTAAACTTCATGAGGTTGGCATCAGCCCACCTCACAAGCATGTCAAGGTCCTTCTGGATGGCATTCCTTCCCTCCAGCGTATCAACCTAACCACACAGCTTGGTGTCATCAGCAAACTTGCTGAGGGCACACTGAATCCCACTGTCCCCATCAGCGACGAAGATGTTGAACAAGACTGATCCCAACACCAATCCCTGAGGGACACCACTTGTTACTGGTCTCCAGCTAGACACTAAGCCATTGATCACAACTCTTTGTGTGTGGCCATCCAGCCAATTCTTTATCCACTGAGTGGTCCATCTGTCAAATTGATTTCTTTCTAATTTAGAGACAAAGATGTCATGACGGACAGTGTCAAAAGCTTTGCACAAGTCCAACGTATTTCAGGATAAAAGAATATGGGTTGGTGTAGTTTTTAAAACCACAGCAATGGGCAAGTCTGGCAACTGACCATCCACCAAGAGGTTGCGCAATCTTTCCTTACTGTTCCGTTTACCCTCACCTGCAAACTTTGGTGTTGTTCTCTCTTTTACATGAAGATCTGGGATCAACACTGGTGAGTCCCATAGCAGGAGGAGAAAGGAAGAAGAAGCAGACCATACATGACCTGATGATCTGGAAGTTATGCTGGGCGAGATACTGAGGACCTACTGGATGTGAATCTGTGGGAGAAAGAAGGAGACTCAAAGTCACAGACCAGTAAATGGTTGACACTATCCTCATGGCTGTTACTGAAGAAACAGCAGCAAAAGTGGGAACAGTTTTGAGATAGTAATCAATATAATAAGTGCTGGAAAAGCTATAGTACTGTCATATTTTGGGTCACCCCAGATACAGCTGCAGGGAGATGCTAGGGGCTTTTCCTTTGACTTCCATTCATCCTCTGCCACATACGAACAGAAAGGTTTACAGATGTGAAAATTTTAAATGTGGAAGTAAAAGTTTACTCCATCTACATCTGAACTGATTGTGATGCTTTTGATCCATTTTCCTTGCACTTTTCTGTTCATAAACCTATTATTTTGGCAGACTTTTATGCTATTATGCTTACAGCAGTGTCCCAGACAATGAAAAAATCCCAGATACTGTGCTAAATGAAAATGTCTCCTTATGTTTGTCTTACTTCAGATTCTTCTGTTTTCTGGTTATATGGCTAAGAAAGGAGGAGATTTAGTCTGTTGTTTCTAATTTCTCTTCCCCAGTTCAACACCCTATTCCTCTATCGTCTGTGTGAAAAACCCCCCCTTTTTTATCTGGCAATTGGTGCTTGATAATATTTTGGTTTATTTTATTTAAAAGGAACTGAAAACAAACAACAAGGTTCTTGGTTGAAAGAAGTTTCCAACAATTCTTGTAGCTACTAGTCTTTCTCATTTGGTAACAAGGTACTGAGTGAGCGAGTCATGAAATATCTCTGTTTCATGTAGATGACCAGTTTTCTAATGGGAATTTGTAAAAATCACCCTTACTCCAGACTTATATCTGATTTACCTCCTGCACTAACCTTTTCTCCTTCTAACTCATCCGCAGTCTTTTCTCCCTTGAAGTTTTGTTCCATTTGCTTTGTGAGGCATGGGCTAGTGCTGAGTTTTTCAGTGTACCTTTTCCACCTGTCAAACAGTCTTACAAGTGTTAGCTATCTTGCTCTTATTTGCAGAGTACTTAATGCAGTTGTTAGGCAAGGTGTCTTGTGTTTCCTGCACTGTTGCTGTATGGCTTTAGCTTAACTGGTTAGTTAAATCACACCTTCATAATTACGAATAGGTGAGTCAGTTTTTTATTTCTGGTCATTTGGCCTTGCCTGCTACTGAAAGACACAACTTTAGGTTTATATGAGCACAGGTTTTGGCATAGGCACCATGCAATTTAGTCCTTAAGGAATCTAAGCTCCTGAAGAGTCATTGGAGCCTCCAGAACAATTAAGGATCTGGAGGAAGGAGACTGTGAAGGATAAATGAGTTGGAAAAATAGGAGGGTGGCTGGGGAAAGGTTGATTGCCACACATTCCTAAACAGTACTCCACACCAAAGACTGAATTGTGCTGTGAAGGCTTGACGGACTATTCAGTGAAAGGAAGCTTCTGTATCAGCACTTAGCTCAGACGTGTAAGGTTGATTCAAATACCTGCTCACTTCCCCTCTGCCCCTCATGCCCTTTAATAAGGAGAAAATTGATTCCCAGTTTCTGAATAAAGGTCTGTAGCTAAGAGAGAGCATGGTCTCATGGCTGAGTAACAGCTGGGGAAAAATGAGTAGACCATATGCTGGAGAGCAGCCGCCAGAACACTGGGACAAAGCTGTGGACCACTGCCAAGCCTCACAGCTAAAGCCATAGCAGCCAAGGCAAGGGGTGAAGGGAGCCTGCTCAGAAACACACTGTCAGGGATCCCACTGATCTGCTTTAGGGACCAATGTATAAATCCTGAATGAAAGAAGGAAAAGTGACTAAATTTCAGAAAGGTCCTTGGAACAGATATTAATTTATCCCAGTGGCCCTGACCATCCTTATTGAAATTTGCCTAGTTCCCTTATGCTTTCCTTTTTTTCAGCTGGCTGGTCATACTAAGGAAATGCTAGGCTGTTGCAGAATTTTATCTGAGGGATTCAGTGGCTCCTGGTTTCTTTATTTCATCTTTTCCTTCCTTACTGCTGTTTATCCAGAAGCAGGTTCATTACTGTTTCTCCTGTGACCTAGGCTCAGTGGCAGGATGAGGTCTGCTCAGGCAAATATTGTGAACAGCTATACCAGTTGTGCAGCCTCTGCAGGAGGAGCATAGTTTGAGAAGACTTCTGTGCAACAGAAATCGATCTTCAATATGTCCACTCTGAAATTGTTTTTGCTCCTACCTGTAAACTGATTGTATATGCTAGCCTGTTCCAGGCCCACAGAGGACACACTTGGTTGTGATGTATAATTTTATTAAAGGTGGACTGGAACTCTGAAGCTAATGAACTCCATGAGCTCTGGGAGAGAAATAAAATAGGAGCAGCAGGAGCCCTCAGGCCTGGACAGGTGCAGGTGTAAGTCAATGACCAATTTGAGAAGCAGGGAAACAAAAAAGAATCTTGGTTAAGTTTTGGGTTAAGATAAACCCAAGCCTTAAAATAGGGCAATTCTTTAGAGAAAAAAAATATGGATGTTATTAAAAAACACACTTACAGTTTCTAGTAAGAATCATGTTCATTATAGTCCTAATTACATTTCTTTAATAAGATAGATCTCTTCTGAAACTTTGAAACAGAGTACCTCCTCAGAGACACTTAAGCAAAAATAGTGAAACAGTTCATATTAATTGATTGTGACTGATATAGATGAAACCTAATTGCCTACATTGTTGATACTTATTTGTCTAAAAAACCTAAATGAAAGCAATTGGAAAAAAAAAACCAACCCTTATTCAGTGTTTAACACCTTGTGGTTATTCCTCTGTAATTAGTCATTTTAGATTCCAGCCCAGTGTAACCTGTCGTATATTGGCGTATAATGTGTAAACGGAAAAATAAATGAGAATATACTTCTGGAAAAGGAGCAATATCTAGCAAATTTCCTTTTAACTATGCACAACAAAATGTATTGTTAAAAATAATCCCCTGAGGATGGTGCCTGTTTTGTCAGTTTTCTACCAGAGTGAATCCTGCACTCTGACTGAAAATTGCTCATTAATCACCAAGGAATGACCAGTTTTTCAAAACAGTCACTCCCATATGTTGCCACTGTTAATTTTTAAGCATTATGGGTGCCATTAATTGCTTCATGTGGTTGGTAACAGCAACAATCGAATGGGACATTAACTCCAAAATAAGTCATTAGCTTTTGTCCACATACTGCAGTTAACTCTAACCTTCCAGGAGGTAAACACCATGACTTCACAGAAATTGCAAAGGTCACCAAGTCACTGGATATTTGGCATCTGTCTCTAATATTTATATTCGCTTTCAATATATTATGGTGGGGTAGTTTTTTGGGTGTCACTGTTTTACTAGAAACCACTTGAATTTGGAGTGGTATATATAGTGAAGGTAAGGGATTTGCACGTTCAGCCTGGGGAGGTTTTCACCCTCTTTTCCCCCTCCAGTTTTTTTGCTTCCTAAAATAGGGGAGAAGTATGGATGCCTCAAATTGCTTCTTTTCATATGTGTAAGATAGCACCATGTTTTTGTCACCTGGCAGGGATGCTTTAAGCCATCTTTTGGGGATGTACTGAGTGTCTGTAAAAGGAAGGTTAGGGATTGGTTGGAGTAGAAAAGACGAGAAAGAATGTATTTTCCTATCTCATACACAGCAAAGTTTGTCTTTGCAACCTCTATGTTCACTACATCTTATTCCAGTGAGTTCTGGAATGAGATGATGAGCCTGGAACTGGAACTGCTTAGATGTGAACTTTGTCAAGAAAAGTCATTTAAGGGGGACATGGAAAGACTGTTTTTCAATGTCTGTTCCTTACTTGAATTTTTCTTGGTAGAAGGTTCAGAATCAAGGGTGGCTGTGTACATATGCAGTAGGAGCTCAAAATCTCTGCAATGGTGTCATTTTTTCCCCTCAGATACTTTAATATGGCTCTGCTGTCAGCAAAGTCACTTCTAATTAATTATGACATGACTTTCGACTGAGTTAATTTGATTTTGCAGTCTGGGACCAAACCTAGTGTATTGAAGTACGCATACATGGGCAGAAAAGTGGAAGAACATATAGTATCTGTGGGTTTATGTTTAAGAAAACACTTCTTTCTTTGCTCTATGCTACCCTCCTTCCCACCCCCTGCCCTCATACACAAAAACTAAACAAAAAACCCCAACAAAAAAAACCAAAACAAACAAAAAAATCCCAGCAACAAATCTTACCTGCAAAATAAACCTCTAGGAAGTCTATTCAGTTGAGATTTTTAAAAGCACATGATTTAAGAGATACGGTCCCCCTGGGAACCTAAAAATTTGTGCTTCTATGCTGCTAAAGCACATTTGATATGCCTATTCATATTGGATTCTTTATATTGGATCCACTGGTAGCTTAGCTCAAATTGAAGCAAAGCTTTGGTATATCATTTCTCCAGGACTAAAATATCAGCTACGGGCATAGTTTTGAGTATTTTCTGTTTCTGGAATGTGCTTTTTCAGAACATTGCTGGGTGGTATCAAAGGGCACTTCCCAGTGGCAGCTTCTGCTGGTTGTGAAATTAGTAACCTGGAGATGCTCATAAGTCTTGCCTGCTTTGCTCAGAGGTAGTAAACACTCAAGCAAAATTACACACAAGTAATACTCCCTGAAGACACTTCAAGGAAGGCACTGGAATTTCCTAACCCTGCAGCAAATGTGCAGCTTACTTCAACACCTCTTGCTTATCTAACTATTCTTTATCTAGTTATCCCCATACTCTGGCCTACAGGTATTTTTTCTTTTATTTTTTTTTTTCCAATTTGCCTAATTTGTCTCACCGTATGTGAGAGACTGATCTGAAATCAAGCTCCACTGTCCGTTGTCTCAAAGATTGGTCTGAGAAATTGAAATGGGTCTCCACCGAACATTGTCTCAGAGGTGGGTGGGAGGAGTTGAGATAACACTCTTTCATGCATTGCCTGGGAGAAGGGAGTGAGGAGCTGAACTGGGACTTCACGGTCCATTACCTCAAGGATTGGTGTAAGGAATTGCTAACCCATAATCCCTAAAATAGCTGCAGACATGTGTGTGCAGACAGTTGAAGAGTTGGCTGTAACCGGGAAACTGGTCTACCAAAGTGTGTAATACATGGCATGAAGAACAGAGGTACTCTCCCCAACTCATTATAAAGGGGGAAAAGGTAATCACCAAGACACATCACCAGGGAGCCATTTCCACAAGGATGACTCCAGACCTCTGTGAGGACGCTCTCCACCGATGACTACTATGGACCTTGAGGGACACCCTCCATGAGACATGTGAGTGCAACTCCATGAGACACACTCTGTGGGGTACCTTCAAGGGGCCTCCAGAAGGATGCCTCCACAAGGACACCCACCTCCGACAAACTCTTGGGGGACACTGTTCAGGTACTGCAAGACTACGAACCCTGAAGAGCTCCCACCACCAACGACAATGACAGTGGATCCCTGGGTCACTGCTGGATCCACGGTGGTGACTGTCTCTCTCTTTGCACCCTGAATCATTGCTTCATTTTCTACCTTTTTTCCAATCTGTCCTATTGATTTCCCCTTTATTACAATAATTTCCCTTTTTCACAGTAACTGTCTTTTTGTAATTTGTAATAAACAAGCTGTCTGGTTGCGGTACTTGATCTCGTTTGTGTCTTAACTTCACTCTTGGGATCACAAACTGAAATAGGGTCCGGCACTGGGGTTTTCCTCCAGTTGGACCCTGACACCATGGAGCGTGTAGAAAAGGCTAATATTAAGGCTCACTACAGGTGCTTTAGCTTTCAGCCATAAGGTCATATGTGTAATATTCTTTGGGTGATACTGTTGTCTAGCAGTGTTTTATATTCTCTGTACACTTGGAAGTAATACAGAATTTCCACTCCCATTTTTGAATGCATTTTACCTCTTCCAGGTTTTTGGCATCTTGCATGATTTTGACCTTTAGTTTTCCAGGCTTTTTTTTCAGCTGGGCCTATATTCTTATTGTTTAAAATTATATTGAATGATAGAAATGGGTGAAGAATGCTAACACTCAAGTCAGTACAACTGCATACAGTTAAAAACAGAAAAGGTTTTTCACTGGAACAGAAGGATTTGGGACTTCAGAATTCATTTATCTATTTTTTTAGGGGTTTTGATTTCTGGTATAATTTTCTGTAACAGACATTCTGACTTGGATATACGTGCTGTGTACTATAAACTATAGTGGAAAAGATTTTAAACATATATTTAAAGCTATGTAAACATATGTAATAGCGTTTGGTAAGACATCATATTAAGTAGATGGCTGGCCCAGGAAGACTGTTTTCACATGGCGATAATGAGGGCTGACTATTGGTATCTAATATTGGGGCAGAGTTAAAGATGTTGGCTGTAAAGCCAATATAAAGATTAAAACTGTATAGATGCACTTAATGTCATTAGTCTGCATCAGGGTGCATGCTTTTTCAGGGAAGTTCTCTGCTCTCTAAAATCTTCATGCGATTATTTGGCAGGAGCTCAGGAGCTTTGTTTATTTTATGGATTTACATACAATTTCTTTAAAACAATCTCGTTATAACTAGTCCAGTAGATCATATTAAACCACAGGAGAAATATTAGTTTTCTTGCTTCTTTTTTTCTAGAGAAGACGTGTGACTCACTGTCCTTGGTAAATTAATTCATGTTTTTTTCAGGAAGTATGCAGATTGCAGAAGGGGCAATGACGGCATTTCGTAAGATTTCCACTTCAGTTTTTTAGAAAAGTGTTGGGAAAGATTTTGAAGAAAAAGAAAGAAAAAGATTTGGCACTGAAGTTGGAAAAATCTGAGTGGACTTAGTGAAACTGGGTAGGCAACATTTTCTTTGGAGATGATGGAAGATATCAATCCAAGCTTTTCTCATCCATCAGCTGCTGAGCCATTGGGCAGATAAATGGAGGATGAGAACACAATTTTTAAAGCTGTCCCTCAAGTAAAGTTTGTAATTTTTAGCAGGTGTCTGAAAAGAAAGTGTTTAATTTTGGTTTCAAAAGGAGATTTTGTGTTGGATGAAAGAACATTTGCTTTGTTTAGGTTAAGTAATTGAATAATATCCTGTTCAAGTTGTTTGAGTCTGGTTTATTTTCCAGTTTGGGAGCTAACTAAAATATTATTTATTTTCCAGTGTATTCTGCAAACTGTCCCTTTCTTGGTGGATGTGATTTGTGAAGGCATTTAGAGGTTCCTCAAAGTTATTCCGGGTGTATTTGCATAGCCATGCCTGCACCTAGAAAAATAGCATGTGAGATGGCTGCAACAATGAAAGAAAATAAAAAAAAAAAAGACAATAGCTAGACATTACCTACCGTTACCACTTCCATTAATAATACCACCTGTGTCAAACTGGAGAAGACAATAACAAGAATGGCCGTGCCCATGCTTGCCCTTGTTGCCCGGCTCCTCTGTCATCAGTTCTAGAGAAGCTGAGGAGATGTTAAGACAATGATACCATTCAGATTTTGCTTCTTGGCTCTAAGAAGCTTTCCCATGCAGCAGCACATCAGAGCAGATAACATAGATAACTTGTGTTTTGACATGGGAACTGATTTTCCTCCACTTTAAAAGCAGTCAGCATTAGCAAGTGAAGCGAATATTTTTAGTGCAACAATAGTGGCAGCAGAAGGAACATCAGTGTGTGTGGATCTTGTGATGGGACGATTGCAGAACCATTGTAATGCAAGATTTCAGTAGCCTAAGGTGCAAGTCTGTGGAGGCCTTACTGTTCCAAGTCCACAAGGAAGAGAAAATGGGACAGCAAGGATTTTAGAAGCTTGGTGGAACATAGCTTGTGGTAAGAGGTTAGAGGGAATAGTCTGCTTCATTTCTTAGCTTGATTAAATAAGTTTTATCAGAAGTATTTGTCCTGCCATAGAAAAGCTGAATAAACAGAGTAGGTACAATTTCTTCCTGTAGTAGAGAGCTGTGGGATTGGAGGGCTGTGGATTTGATGGGAGAGCTGAGGCTGTTGCAGAGCAATCCTGTAAATCCATACCTGTTGGTCTGATAATTCCATAGAACACAGGTAGGAGCTCAGAACCTCCAGCACTTTTCAAGATCTGTTTTGCCCCACCTAGGTGAAGATGCCTGACATGTGAGAATATGAGCTTAGTGCTGCAAAAAATGTTCCTAAGTCTGTCTTAATACAAGAAAGCACCTGCCCTTGTTTTTAGAACACACTGGAGTTAAGGAGGTTTGAATTCAGGTTTAAAGTTAAACATGAACTTAGACTTGTCGCTGAAGAGGAATGGATTGTTTTCTGAATTGGAGCCCAGAAGCAGTAAAGAGGCTCTTTTACATTTTTTGTTCTTTTAAAGTTCCCTGTTCCCACAGGGTGTGTAGTCACCATTCACTCCCACTGCAAGAGGAAGGATGGTAGTTCTGTAGCCATACTGCACACCTTCAGCCCCCTGAATCAAATGCTGAACTGAGACACGGAAATGAGTGAGGGGATGGCTTACTTTTTCCTAACCCCTGACTGTATCATGAGGGTGATAATATTATTTAAGCCTAATGGTTTCACTGTTATCCAGCAGAGCCCCCATAACAATGCCATGGTGACTGAGGCTATAATGAGGAACTGCAAGATTTCAGTGGCAAAAGGGATTCATTGCTAGTCCATGACCTCATGATGAAATCATTACAATGCAGTCAGAGATATGAAGTTATTATGGGAAAACTATTTCACAGCAAGTCTATAAGGACCTTTTGACGGTGCCATTATGAAACCATTACAATGTAAGGGTATGATGGTAAAAAGGTTTCAATGAAACCCTATTATGGTTTCAAAACGGACTAAATGGTGTCAGTGGAAGTTATTCCTCCTTCTAAAACCTAAAGGAATTAAATAGGCCTCTGTGTCTAAGCCAAAACAGGGACAAATTAGATGTATGGCTTATACTTGATCAGAACGAAAGAGCTCATGATCTCTTGTGAGCAGTCAACTACAATTTCTGCTAGAGTTACGTAGAAGGAAAATAATAGCTACTGGGTTTCTAGGATCTTCTTTAATTAAGTAAATAAAAATTAAGTATCATCCTCATATGATACTTTACATTACATAGCATTCTTCTGGATCCTCCTTGCTCTGTTACAAATTAGTATATTGCAGTTTCTCATTTACAACTACAATTTTTGTGGTTGTATTGATCCTGATTTTGGTTTTCTCTGATAAGGGTACCTGTGACATACCTCAAAAAATAATTAAAATTCCACTGCCACTCCCAGTCTAGGATTTTGAGTGACATCTGAGACTGACTGTCGGAGTAAACAGTATATTTCAAAACTGAGTAAAAATTCCCCTACGTAAGACTGACATCTCACAGCTAAGATGGTTACTATTTATCTTGTTTAAAATCAAGCTTAATCCAATCACCTGATTTATCACTAGTGCTGGAAGGGAATAAATGCACATTAAAAAAAAAGTTGTGGGTAATGCCACCTTGCTGTGAGATAATTAGAACAATACTTCTACAGAGGAACATGTCTGGGTTTTCCAGGTGGAGCATCCATATCTTTCTTGTCAGTGCTGTTTCATTTTCAATGAGTGACTCCATATTTGTTGTTCATAAAGTTCAGTTAGAGATGGTCTGATAGCACAGGGACTTGGATGTAGGACTCCATGGAGGTTGTGGTGTTTGCATGCCCGCTGGCCAGTCAGGAGGGAATGCCCTGGGTAACAAGGACAGAAAGTCTAGCCCAAGGCCTAGAACTCTTTTATTGCAATGAAAAATTTCTGCAAAATGTTCCAGTTTTTACAAATCTACCTTTTCCTCCCTCTGTATTAAAAAAAAACAACCAAGGAACCCACCAAAACAAAAACAACAAAAAAAAAACTTGGAAAATGTTTCCATGAGCTTTAGTTAATGTAGGTGTAAAATGTCACCTTTGAGGACACAATTTGGTATAGAAAGACCAGGGTTCTCTTTCATTGCTGAAGAATCCCATTCCTTTGCAAAAACCAGAGTCAAAAACAAAGCCTTGAAGAGCAAGAGGTTTCCTCTTGAAAAGCAGTCTCAGTGGTTTACACTAGTTTGAATTACACCTTTTGAATCTCTTTTGCAGAGACCTTAAATGGATGCTCACTGTTCTTTTTTGGAACACATGCCATTTCTGTACAGTGACAGCAACAGAAAGATTAGCAAATGACAAATGAGCTCTATATTTCCCATTTCAGATAAACTAGTAATTATGGATTAAAACCATTATTTTGGTATTAAAAACTATGACCAAGCTATCAGTTCATCAGTCAAATAAATATCATAAAGTACACTAAAGGATGTGTTTTGTCTTCTGATATGTTGTGAGCTAGGAATAACTAAGCTCTCCCACGGCTAATATTGAAAACCTCTGTGCAATACTGTAGAAACATGTAATACTGCAACACCAGATGCCTCCAATTCTGCAACTCTTATTCTTTTCAACTTCTTAATAAGTTCAAAACCTGCTTGACATCCTTGAAACAGTACCATCGATCTCTGTTATCTCTGGTAATGAGGAAGTTATCCTGGAAAATGGTATAAATTGTCTATCACAGGTACTGTGGAGCATATGGAAGAGAGAGGCCTCTGAATATGTCTATAGTGCCAGCTTAGGTCTGCCATTAATAGAATTGAGCTTGAGGTGACAATTCTTCCTGGATTCAGTGATTCCTGTTGATTAATTGGATTTCCATATCACAGTCCCATTGAGGTAAACGCTGGGATGTGTACTGCCTCAGGCACTGTTAGTCACGGAGACTGCTTGTGTACATTTCATATAGTGTGACATCCAAGATAATATGAGAGGTGGAATGCAGCAAAACATAGGACAGGCAGGCCTGGTCACATCTCGAGGTCATGCTGCTATTGACAGTTCATAGTCCTTGCCTGAGAACAGATATCTACAAAAGACACTTTTCAGATACTCTGGCCTCCTCACCCTCTGCAGTTGCAGCACTTGCCAGGCGAGTGAAGTCTTAGTTTCAGTTTTAACTTGGATGATAGAATTCATACCCTGTATCCCTTTCTGCCTCTGAAGACTGCCATGCCAGTACTGTGTGATCTCCATGCACTTCCACTGGCCTGGTGCAGTCGGTTTCCAGATGGCAGGGCTTGCGAGCTGCCAACAGGGGGGACATGAGGCCTTAGATATCATCTGCCTGTAGACTGAAAATGATGAAGATGCATTGTCTGATGGTTCATACTTCTGTGATCAGTCAATGTATCACTACCCTGCTTTTCTTCACTACATCCAGCTGATGGGCTAATGGCAAAAATTGTCATTAGTCTTTTACATTTTATTCCACTTTTTTCTTATTCCAGGGTCATCCATCACTCCTTGTCCTCTTCTGCTTCAATGGTGACAGTTATCTTTGTTTAATCAGCAAATTTCATGACCACTATCCTCCTTTTCCCCCCTTTAAAGTCATTAATGAAGATATTAAATAGGATCTGTCTTACTGAATAAATTTACCCTTAGTGAATTCTGCTATTTCTTTCCCTCTTTCTCTGGCTTGGTATTATTCCTGTCAAATGAACCTGGAAGAAAAAACAAATGGAGTGAAATCACTGTGTTGATCAGCTTTACAGACTTCACAGCAATCTATACATACTTCAGTTTGAAGAACATGATATTCAAATTTGCATATATGAGATGACTGCCTCTTTTTTGCTTGAAAACAAGAACATTGTATTGTTTTGAGTAATAGTAAACTCCATTCTGTTCATCATTACTTTTCTATTTCTTTGTTGGTGGCTTGATGGAATACTTTTGTGATACCTAGTTTGACTAGTGTTCCCATACGACAAGTAGGATAAATAAACTGGTGATTTCTTTAAAATGAAAAAGGTTGGCTAGAGTAGGGGGGCAGACAGACAGAGATTGCTCTATAATGTGAGAAATCACTAAAAAAATTTCAGAGGAAAATGCCAATCTTTCTATGAATCAGTTCTTAAAATGTTTCATATAATTTAGTAACATTTACAGCCAATGTTCTGATGCTAAGCCCTATATGCAGACATTACTGTTGATGGAACTTCAGACTTTACAGGTTTCTAAAGTCTTGACTTTTTTGGTATTTTTTTCATAATTATTGTTCCTTAGAAATAATTTGAGGGAGCTGGTTATCTCTGGTTATCTCTTTCTTTACCATACACTCTGGTTACACTTTCTTGTGTGACTTTCAGTCCTACTGCATTAATGGATCTTTCCTTGGCGGACCACAGGAGAGCTGAGCTCTTTACAAACTCCTTGAAAGAATCTATCACATAGAAAATGCAGGATCCATGACTGCATAACAGATTCAGAAGAACTTGGTTTAGTTTACGAAAATGAGAAATGTAAACTAGGTATTAAGATATACCCTGAGCAAAGATGAGAGGTAAAAAGAGTGAAACATTTTCGAAAGCTGCTTATCATCAGAGCTGTAGAGATGTGAGTGGATTTTTTATGAATATATCATTATCATTATTATTATCATTATTATTATTATTGCTATCGATCATTGTTTAACACAAAGTTACATTCTGCCCTGAAGACCTGATACTTGAACTACTCTTTGGAAGAACATAGAGAAAAATCCGGATTTTGTCAATATTTTTGTGTAGTTCTGACGTTGCTGCTTATGTTTATTGTGGCAGAAGTCAGCTTACTAAGAGGGAAAGGGGCAGTAAGGACATGAGGGATGAAGATGTTCCATGTCTGGGCAGTGTGGAAAACTGCAACTGAAATTGAAAACTTGCAATAGGCTCTCAAAAGTGACATTGCCCAAGAAAATGTGTGTGCACATGTACAGATGGACTGAGGGGAAGGCATATTACATCAGGAGAGACAGAATTACAAAAGACCATTAAAAAAAATTAGAGTATGACCTTTTGGAGGAGGAAAATATGTCGTTATTTATAATATATGTCATATTATTTATGACGTTTATTAATATTTCATTATTTTATTATTTTTTATGAGAGAAAGACTACTAATGTTCTATGTGTTCATTATTTTTTCTGTATCTTAGTATGTATAACTTTTATGGTATTATTTCTTCCAAGTAGTGCAAATGCACTTGATCCTCAGACAAATTTTAGATTAGCTAGATAATTTATTCAATAAGAAACAAAATGATGATTGTATAAAAGTTCATGAAGAGAGCCAATGCTGTATTTCTAGACAAGAGAATGAGTTATTTCATAAGGATTTCCGCAAACAGTTTCACCTCAGTTCTTTCAGACATACAGTAATTCTTGTGTTGCATAAATGATGGAATTATTGGCTTCCCTACCATGCCTTAGCTGGTATCCTTGGTTCATCTGGTTTGATTCATGCTAGGAATCTCCAAATATGATCACAGCACCAAGTTTTGAGCAAAACAGGTAATTTTTTTTTCCAGTTAGAGTGCTTTGCTTGGCTATTACAGAATGAAAAAGTATAATGAAAAAGCAAAACACTTTTGTATGCACTGCTGGATTACAAGTATTGTGAGGCTGTTGCTGACTGTGACAAGAACCTTCAAATAAGAAGACACATTCCTTTGTGAGGCATGGAGATTTGTTAAATGAAACATGTTGAACATTAACATAGCTTTAAAATCCATGTTAAAGGGAACTCTGTCTCACTGTGAGCTTTCTGGAATGGCAAAAACTACAGTTAGGATTTCTTTTCACTTTTCCCAATTCCTGCAGTAAAATCTGACGGACAACTACTTGCAGCTTTGTCCTCCTTTTATTCAGGTTGCCCTTGAAAAACCTAAATAAAATAAAATAAATAATAATAATAAACCAAATTCCACTCTTTCTGGATTTTTCTCACCTTTTCAAGCTATTCTGACACATTTCTATTAAATCATTCCCTCCTCATCTCTTTTGCAACCTGAAGTATCTTATTTTATTTAAAATGTCCTCCTGTGAAAGACTTCCCATATGGTAATCTTTTTGGTGCCCTACACTCTTTTATCTAAACCTTTTACAAGCTCCACCTTGTCTTTTTTTGGGATGACCAGTACTAGGTCCAGTGATCAAAGTGTGGGCACACCACCCATCAGAACAGCAGCTTTAGGGTAGTTCCTGTTTTGTTTGCTACAACTTTCCAGTTAATTCCCTTTTTTTAATAGTATCTGCTTTATTTGATGACTGCCGTCCACTAAGCTGTCATTTTCAGGGAACATTCCTAATCTCATTTCATAAAATGCAGTATTTAACTGAGGAACTTACTACTATAGCATAGTACATATACCACAAGTTTACACAAATTTAAAAAAATACTTAAATAAATGAATGAAAGAAAAACTCAACAATAGCTATTAAATAATGCAGAGGGAATGTTCCTCATTCAGGAGATTCATGCCTCACAGATTGTCAGGAGCTGGGACAGTATGCTGGACAAGGATCATTAACTGCCTTTTCATACTTCTCTCTATACTTCTGCTACTGGCCTCAGTCAGGCAGAACATAAGGCTAGATGGACTTGATTTAGAAAGCCATTCTTATGCCTGAGCAGCAATAGTTAATATATAGGCCATCAATATATCAGTGCTATTCTTCCCATGCTGATGATTTCGAGTTTGCCAGTGTAGCAGTCCAGCTGACAACCCAGTTGCTGAAGACTCCAGACCTCTTGAAAGCCTCTGCTGTAGGGTTAGAGAACATATCCTCATCCTGAAACTGTCACTGTCAACGGTCTTTTACAGGCTATTCACATGTATATTGAGCAACACAGCCTCTATTGTAGGTCCCTGGGAGACTACTTTAGTAAAATTCTTCCAGTGTGTAATTGGCCTTTTATTCCTGATCATTTTTCCCAGTTATTTAAAAGAAAATTATGAATGCAAGGACTTTCCCTTGTAGTGTGTGGCAATTACTTTTCTTTAAGAGTCTCTGCAAATGATGTCTTCAGATCCTTTTGTATCATCTTGCTCAACCTGCCCATTGCTCCTTCAAAGAACTTTAATCGATTTGTGAGGCATGACTTCTAGTACAAAAGTCAATTAGACTCTCTCCTGACGTATTGTATTTGAACATGTGTTCTAATTCTCTGCTTTCTTCTCGGTGTAACCACTCTACCTAGCATGAAAATTGGGATGTGCAGTTTCCAGTTCTTCTGAGAGCTCTAAAAAAAAAAAAAAAAAAAAAAAAAAATTTGGAGCCAAAGCTAATGCAAGTGTTACATTAAAGCTCACACTACACTGATTTTTAAGGAGGCATGAATGAGTACAGTCTGAGCTGGTCTGTTCTGGGATTCCCTCTCCTCACCCTCATCCCTGAAGCAGTTCTTTAGCACATTCCACCTGAAGAGAAAGGACTGAAAGATGGAAACCTTTTGTATAATGAAGAAATTACATAAATTATAAAACCCCCAGTAATACAAACTGTTCAACTAGTCTATTATGGTCCTGTCTTCTTTTACCTTGCCTGGGTGACCACCAGCAAACTTTCTACTTCTATGTTTTTCTTACCTTTTATGCCTTTTTTAGATCACATGCTTAACCATTTTTGCTTTCCTTGCAGCCATTCTATGTTTACATTTATAGTTTATTCTATTTCCTATTTTCTTTATTCAGACAAAGCTTCTATTTTCAGCAGGCTGTCTTCCCACCACTCTTCTGTGAAATGTATGTGTGTGGGGCTGAGGGAAAATGACTTTAAAAATCTTTCTGCTGTGTAGTATGCTCTCACTGCGATGTCTTAAAACAGTCTCCTTTGTTGTTTACAAGCATTTTATCCTTTAGCTGCCTGGGTTTTTTTTGCCTTCAGTGGACTTCTTTATTTCTATGCCAGACACTGTTTTTAATCTCAGTGCTGTTAGACTGAAGGTGATTCTTTTTCCTTTTCTTTTTCACTCTTGCAAGGATGCTGAAGCTCACCCAGCTATTATAGAACAATTATTTGACAATAACTTCCTAAACTGCGTTGCATACCTTGTCCAGGACCACACCAAGGTTTGTGCCTTTTCTGTAGAAAGTAGTGGCCAGAAGTTCTGCCAATATCAATGTTTGATCAGGTATCTGTTGCAAACTCTGCTTCAGAGAGCAAGGAGAGCAAACGACCTCTGGGCTATTCATTGCCTACTCAGTGGTTATACAAGGAATGACTGTTGTGGTGTGTGTCATGTGAAGACATTTTGAAGTATGGTCCGGTGATGGTGTCTTAGGTGCTGCAACTGACTTATCTCCTCTTGCAGCTGTGGGCTAATATTCGTCAGCAGTCCCTGTGCCAGTCCTGCATGTGATGCAACACATGAACATGGTGCATATGATGAGTACTGAAACCACATTTACAAACTGCATGTAGTCCAAGAGCTGTAAACTATTCATCCTTGCTGTAGAGGTAAGCCTTTCTGTCTCTTGAGACTGCTTTTTCTCCCTTGGTACTTCTGTCTGTGGCTATTGATGAAATGCAGTATCTTACTACTACAGAACAGGAATAGTTTTTAACCCTTTGAAATATAGAGGATATTGTGTCTCTTACTCACAAATCTGTTCTTGGATTATCCCCTGTCTTGCATTATTCCCTGCTATACAAAAAGTAGGACTTTTTTTGAGACTAAGTTTTCTGGATCAGGAAACATCTTTTATGAGTAATTGGACATCACTTAATAAGCATAATTTCAAATACATTAATATTGTAACACCTTCTACTCCATCCTTTTAACCTTACCTACATCATGCATATTTTATTTTTTCCACTGATACAAACATTAAGCTCTTATCTTGTATTAGATTCATATATTCATTCGCTACTTGAGAGAACAGAGAGGGAGGAAGGGAGGCATACAGGCAGAGAGGGAAGGAGGGAGTGATGGAGGAAGAGAGGGGCTTTTAGTATTCTGCAGCTGAGCTATCTGATGTAATACATTAGAAGATATAGGTGCCAGTAATGTGCAAAGAGCTTGAAAAATGGCCAGACAGTGCCAAGCCCACAGTGCATGTTGTCAGGAGGGCTAACAGTATAATAAATCAACCTGTCTAGTGTCAGGGGTCAGGTAGTTTGATGTTCAAGGCTGTTTGGCCAGCCTGATCAAATCAAGCATATGTTATTAATTTCTGAGCCGTTAGCACTATTATGATACTAGAATCACCCTAAAGCAGTGCCTGTGTTGTGGTACTTTGGGCTTTAATTCAAGATCCCGAAGGGGAAAAGTACCTGGGAGAAGGGAGTGAAGTGCTGATTAGTTTCAGGTCTTATGTTTCTCCTGTAACCATTTTTCCTAAGCAGTACTGAGAAGAGTATGAAAAACTGCTTGTCAGATGAGATTTTTCCTATGGCTTTTGTGTAGGACAGTGATGTTTAACCTGTTCCAGCAGGATGAGCCATACAAGCCCACAGTGGCGGGGGGGACAACAGGATCTGCCCCTCTCTGTCCACATGACAGTATACATACATAGATAAAATATCTCCCATTTTGAGTAAGTGGAGGATATCAAGCAAAATGCAAATGATCCAGTCCAGTCACAGCTACTGTGTGTGTTGGCAGCTGGGTCACTTCATTGTAGGTCTCATTCCTGCTGTGGTTTTTACCTCAATTCTGTGATATTTAGATGCGCTGGAGAGAGGACAAGCCACTGCTGTCCCTGCCAAGCTAGGAGAAGAATCTTCCCATATGTGTCTTTTCTTACCCCAGCGTTTGTAGGGCTGGATGTGTACAGGGAAGCTGCAGTAGGCAGTTGCAGGCCAGTCCCATGTTCAGGAGCTTTAATTAGCCTCGGTAGGTGGTAATACACAGGGAGAAAGGTTAAGGCAGCAAATCAGGCTAATTACAGGCTGCAGTTCCCAGGAGTTCAGATCAAGCAATCTTCTCCAGCCCCAGTCTCCGAGAATGAGGCTGTCAATGCCATACTGTCTCTGCCAGTGCTGCAGGGCTCTTGGTTTTCAAGCTAGTCACGCAATGACTTCCCAAAGGGCTGTTCTGCCTTGTGTACCTGTGAGACATGTCAAGCTGCAAACCTGGGTGAGCCAGGTCACAGATTAGAATTTCCCCTCAGTGCTTTTGGGCAGTGATAGCAGTAGGTCCCATGTCTCTGCCAGAGCACTCACAGATCCACAATCTATAAATCCATGCAGATATGTCAGGGACTCATCAGGCTCCTACACTGCAGCCCAGCTACTCTCTAAGCAACTTCATATGCAGCTGCCTCTTCACTGATGTTTCCCACCACTGTGAAAGCTCTCTCCTACCTTTTCCCCCTCCCAGCTGCTGTTTGTTGCAGGCAATACTGTCAGCATATCGATATTTGTAGTGTTACATAAATTAGTGCCCAGAATATTAGAATTGAAATGTCACAGTTGAAGTTTTGCTGAAACAGGCAGCTGTGGTGCTGAAACATCCAACTGTCAGAAGAAACTTGATGCAAGTACAAATGATGTGGAGCAAAAAGGCTGATGCGCATTTTACATAGCAAGTTATTCTGCAGCCTGAAACAAAATTAGAAGAGCAGTTAGGTGAGAACCTCAAGGAACCTTGCCAGATACAGTGTGGAGGCATTATCAGTGAGAATCTGGCTTTGTCCAAACAGAAAAAAATCCCTACACAATTCCAAACAAAACCCCCAAAGCAAAACAAAACTCCAGATCTGAACCCACAGCCCACTTCCCAAAACCTATAAAAGAATTACGTTTAAACTGTGTAGAAGAAAGATTCAGCAGGAGAGGCTTGACTAGTAGTAGATTGGGAATGTGACTAGGTTACTTCCAGAATTTCCCCCGGAGATTTGTAAAATCCCATGTTTGAGGGTTTATTTTGTTCAGAGGAACAGGTATGGTTATAATGTAAGTCCTAATTGTATGTGGTTTTTAAATAATTTCATACATCCTGTGCAGACTTTATTTCCACTGGGCATTTCTTCCAGAAAATGACTCTGATCACTTAGCCCTCACAAAGGCACTGGTTATGTTCTTCTCAAACTGGAGAGAGTCTCATTGATTTCTGTTTTTCTTGACAGATCCAAATCCTGGGAAGGACTTTTACAAATTAAGATCAAAAGTACTGGATTGGCAATAGCGCTTGGGTCTCCTACTCAGGCACTGTGCAGCGAAGTCGGCTTTTACCAGCTTCTTTCTACATCTGCAGAGACTGTGATAATGCCTTTGTAAATGGCTTTGATAAATATATAAGAAGTCATTTGTATAAGTAGGCAAGTCAAGTCATTATCAGAAGCATGTCTAACCAGAGTATCAAAATACAAGACAAAAGATGAAAAACAGGTTTGATCAATTCATGCTCTTAAGTACACAGCTAAGATTTAAAATATATAAATTATTTTTTCAAATTATAATGCTAAAGATACCGTCAATGTTAAATGCTTCTGAAAAATCCCACCTATGTATTCCAATAGGAAACTTCATAAAAATAAGGCATTAAAACAGAGAATATTGCTCGCTCTACAGTAGTTTTAGGCAATACAATAATAAGACAATAGGGTGTAAAACGAGAGCAAGGAAACACACAGTGAAGACAGAAGGCAGAAAGGACCACTTGATGTAAAAATAAAATATATTCTTTGTCTGTAGCAGTTAAATCAGTACTCTTAATAGCACTGTTGGACTATGTGTTACCAAGCTAGACTTAGCCAGTGAGTACCATTTAAGAGACTGAAGATGAAACTATGAACTAGAGTGGGGGGAGAAAATATAAGGAAATATAATGTGCAAAAGATGACATACTATTTCTGCCAGTGAGCTAACTGAGGAGATATTTTGTAAGGCTTTTACCCTTCCATTACTTATCATAGAATCATAGAATTACAGATTTACAGAATGGTTTGTGTTGAAGTGGACCTTAAAGATCATCTAGTTCTACCCCACCCTGTCACGGGCAGGGACACCTTCCTCTAGACCAGGTTGATCAAAGCCCCATCCAGCCTGGCCTTGAACACTGCCAGGGATGAGGCATCCACAGCTTGTCTGGGCAATCTGTGCAAGTATCTCACATGTTTTGAAATGTGAGGGTGTCACTATGTGATATGTTGTCTTTGGCAGCAAAGCTGGCTTGAAAGTTCCCAACACCTATGACCAATTTACTGCCCCCTCAGATGTGTCAGTAAATGTCTATGGTTCTGTGCACCAGACTGGGTAACTCAGGTGATCTGGAGTCAAAATAAGCAAATCTACCCAGTACTAAAAATCAAACTGTTTTGGAAAATGGGGCAATGTAAGGTACAAGGTATGAGCTTTGCTGCTGATAAACAATATGGTATCTAACAAGAAAGTTGTGAAATCTTGAATACTCAAACACTGCTACTTGTGCAGCTGTGTCCCCAGTCTTTGTCAAGACTAACCCCATGCATCCTGATATTAATTATTCTGATCACATGGAAAGAGTAAGAGTAATGTTTGTATGTAGGGAAAATATACCTGCTATAGACAGTGTGTACTTGGTGGGTTAGCAATTATCTCCAATAAAATGTTTCTTACCATTGATTCATCTCATATCAGGTCACTGTTAAGTTCACAGATGCTGTTTCACTAATTTACATTTTAATGCCTTTGTTTTTTTTTACAGATGAATGTACATGTTCAGCCTGGTGCAGAATGAGTTTTAAATGTGGTGTAAGAAGAGAGCTTTTAATTTCCAAAACATTCTGGGCTATTATTATAGATATAGTATTTGTCATAAACCTAACATGGCTGTTCCCCTAAACAGCTTGTGTTTGTTTAAGCTATGCTTACTTAAATGATTGTAAAGTAGAATACGAATACTTGTTAAGTAAGTGTAGCGCATTACTATTGGTACTTGTTATGTTTCATAGTGTAGTATGTGTTTTCTGGATCTACAAGAAGGAAGTGACTGATATCAAGTAAGTAAGCTAAAACTAACCATGGTCTCTGCAGCACCTTGTATACAACCAAAAGAAAAACATGAGGATCTTCAGGACTGTGCAACAGTGAAGAGAAAGTAAAGAATAAAGACACTGGAATATAAAAAAATGCATTAGAGGTATTTCCCCTGCAATATTTTAATGGCTTTATGAATTTCTTGATCATTTTCTTTAAACATTTTAGTGCAATTTCTTTTAACTTATTTTAATGTTCCTAATCCAGATCAGCTGCTGAGCAATGGGAATAAATGGTGATTAGTGGCACACTGCTAGTGTGACTGCACGGAACTATAATGAGGCATCTGCAATGTTTTTCCAGTGTGTAACAACCAGTTGACCCTGTAGACTGTAGCTAATGCAAAGCAGAACTGTGCATTTGGTGGCCATCAGCAGCTGTGTGGGGGTGGTGTGTAGGTAAAGAAAAAAATATTTTTCCATTCTTCTGGAATGGAATCCTTGTTTTACAAACTATTGAGAGCTGTTTGCCCAAGCAGCCTGTTGCTGTGTGTTGTGTGACACACTCCAAATGGCAATTATTGCATGTGATTTAATCCAGTATACAAATATATCTGTTTCCAAGAAGTTTACAACAAAGCAAGTCACCTACACACTTTATACTCATCCTGGGGAAGCAGCAGGATAGAGATCAAGGGAGTTTCCTGCCCTTCTCTCAACATGCCCTTGTGTCTTACAAGGGCAGCACTTCTGTTTCCCATAGGGAACTGACCCCCTGTGGGGGTGAAGGGACATCTGCCTGTATGCCCATGCCTCAAGAGTGTGCCCTGGTCTGGGGAAGCAATCAGCTCTGCAGTTCAAATTGTGATTGAGTTCACCTTTGTCTGCTGTGCAGGTCTCTTGTTTGCTGGCTGATCTTGAAGTGGCCTTGCTAAAAGCACTCCCTGCTATTTCTAAAGGAGATAAATCTACCTAAAACACTTCGAAGCAGACGCTCCTCTGCTTGAAGGTGAGCACTTGACCTGAAGGTCTCAGAGGTCTATTGAAACAGATGGTACTGGGTTTCCAGACACGGAGCTACAGCTCCTGAAGCACTGAGGTGCTGCACACTCCTGGCACTCTGTGGTGCTTGGCCCAGGCACATGGATTCATGAGGTCAATGTCTGGGGCTGAAGGACCTGGGGAGAATGGTGTGCTTCATGGGGTCACCAACAGGCTTAACCAGCTGGGCTCCATAAGGAGCAGCAGAAACAGAAATGTGTCTGAAGAGTCCTGTTTGTCCAGAGCTTGGGAAAATGAGTCATGGCCAGATCACTCTCCTGGAGACAAGTGTTTGTTACTTCTCTTAGACACAATTCAACTGGGCTTGCCCATTAGATTAGGAAACAGGAAAATCTGTGAGAATAAATGCAAAAGGATAGGAATTTGTAAAGGTTGGTAGAGATTTTTGAGAGATTAAGCAATTTTATATCCTGATTTCTCTCACTTAAAACTTTATAACAACAAGTTTTAAAACTATTAAACAGTTAAAAATCTACAGAATATGAAAAACAAATTTAAAATTTGTAACTACTTGTGCGTATTGATTGACTACATAATTTTATCCAAAATCCTAATTTTTGGAAAATACTAAATTTTGAATCTTTATTTTTCTCTGACTAGGATTATTTTATTTCAGAGAAGAGAAAGAAAGTGGTTTTCCCTGAACCTCTCATCATAAAGCACGTGTTCCTGTTAGTTACAATTTCCAAGGCAGTGAAAGACCAGCAACAAGCTGCCAATTTATCACGTTAGAGCCCCACTCCGTTCCAGCCCTCCAGCTTCTCAACTCACTGTAACCTATACGTGGTGCTCTGTGGAGAAGGGCCACACAGATGATGCAGGTATCGTTTTTCTGAGCATTGCTTTCAGAGGATGGTAAATCTGTTTCATGGCAGCTTTTGTGGTGTCAACATTGTTTTCATTTTCATGGGTACAAAACCAGAATTTCTTGTGTGGTTTTCTGAAATTATTAATTTGAGATGAAAATTCTTGGGTTTTCAAACTGGACTGCATGCATTCTCTGTCTCTATCAGAAGTGACCACCAGCCTCGAATCTTGAATACCTCCCTGATTAAAACTTCACCTAAACAAATATGTTTTCTGCAAAACGTTTTGGCTCTGACAAAGCAGCATATTTTTATGAGATTACATTTAATGGGAATGTTCTGACCAGCTCCAGATGCATACTTTATATATGCATAGTTTCTATTGCCTAGGAAGAGCCACACAGTAAACAGAGAGAATTTGCCAAAAGCAATTATTTTTTTATCAAATTTAGCTTTTAACCATTTGTGACTACGCAAGATCATGCTTTGGTAAAACAAACAGATGTGGTCCAAACTGCAGCAAGAAGCTAAACTGTAAACACCAAATACATCTATACGTTTTTTGTGTTGCAGTGAAAATTAATATTATGCTGCTAGAGAATTCTGTCCATATCTGTAGCAAATAAAACAAGAGAAAATTATAAGACATTGTATTTCAAGGAGCAATGTGACCAGTGAGGCAGAACTTGATCCACAATTGCCAAATTATAACCTGATAATACACCATCAATTGCTTCACACAATTCAGCAAAGTTCTAAGATCTACTGTATCAAAAGCAGCAGAAAGATCCATCAGCAGGAGTATTGTAATTTAACTTGAAGCAGCAGCTGGCAATAAATCATTTGTGACCTTAAGTGAAGCAATCCCAGGACTATGGTACTCCCTGAAGCCAGATTGAAGCCTCTCATATAATCTATTCCCAGATAAATTTGCTGGTAGGAAAAGGGCAACTACTTGCTTCATCTTGCCCTTCCTCACATTCCCAAAAAGGAATGATAGTCCAGTTAAGACTAGGTAGAACAGAAATCTGAAGTCAAAGAGAGGAAAAGGTTTCACTGCTAACAAAGAACAGCTGCAAATTTCAGCAGATTAGGAGACTTGCAGAAAGCAAAGAGTCATTAACCATATTCGCTATAAATGAAGCGAAGTGCTGAAAGACTGTCCGCAAGCAGCCATATGGGCCAAGAGTCAAAACCAGAAGTAATGGAGCATGATTGCTTTCCCAACTGTGTGATCTCAGCAAGAAGCAAACATAAATGTATAACACTCACAGATACAGGCACTGGTAGAATAATTACCAGCCATAGCGCTGAACAGTCGCAGCTGATTAGAAATTCACTATGTACTTGCTGAATTCCTCACAGGAGGCAGCTGAAGGATTGTGCATGAGGAGTGATTTGTGGTGCAAAAAGTGATCAATAGCACAAAATAAGGCTTCAGGTCTGGTTTTCCTCATTAATAACAGGACAAGAAAAAGTGGATCTGGCTGAATCAAAAGCAATGTGCTAAGACTGTGCAGCAGCTTGATGCTTCAGGAGACTAATTTCTGGACTAAACAGCCTGAAATAATTCCACATCACGAGCTGTCATCTTCACCTCAGTCAAGTCCTGTGATGACCAAGGCAGATAAAGTAAAGCACAGAAAATACAGGACAAATCAGGAGCTTCACAGACCAATTTGGTTTTTAAATGGAAAGAAAGAAGAGAAAAAAACCCCATGATTTGTACAAGAGGATGAGGTGGATAAATTTTATCAGATTAATAAAATCAATTTTGATTCTGTCTGGTTGTCTTTGAAAACTTTGGTGGGTTGGTAAGAATACTGCATCGTCCTAGTAGAGGTAATTATGAGAGATATAGGACAAATTATAAATTTTAATAACTATCAAACAAGTACAGATATCAACACAGGACTAACTTGACAGGTCATCTTCTAGGGGGCTTATTATAATACACTTTTTCTAGTTGGTTGCGCAAATAGTTTCAGTAGTTCACAGACATGCTTAGACTAGTGTTAAAGCAAAAAACACCTACTTCTCATGTTAAATATAGTTGAAGCAGAGGAAAGGGACAGGAAATAAAGAAAATACCACCACTCCTAATGAATCACCAATTTTATACTGACTGCATCTTGACTGTAACTTTTAAAGATCTGGGTCTGTGACTTCAATAGTGCTTAATAAATAATGATGATGGTACCCTACCTGCACAATGCACGCGAAGCTCCCATTGATGTCAATGTGAGATCTTGGCACAGACTGACAGCAGGATACTCCTGTGACAGAGATGAATTTTCCATTAGAACAAAATGAGTAAGACCTGTCTCAGTCAGCAGAATTCACAGCACAACAGACATTCCTTGGGGGCTCAGTAAAAGATGCTCATCCTGGGTGGTTGAAAGTAAATTGGGTGGGAAGTAGTGAGGCAGATTTGGATGGCCACAAAACCAATTTGGGCTTAGGTAAAAATTGACCTGATACGAAAAAACCTCATGCAATTATATCCATATTTAATTTGTATTATCTGGAAATCCTTGCTTGCTTTCTCATCACACCATAGGGGAAATAGCTGGTTTTTTTTGTTGGTTTTTTTTTTCCCCATGAAGGCAAAGGATGAAATTAATACTGGGGGAGGAGGAGAGAGGATGTGGATGCATGGAACTACTTTTTGAAAACCACCTTTTATTTAGAGTAGATAAAGGAAAAATGAAATGCCATTCTGGTAAACAACAGAAAACCATTACCCATACAGAAATCTGGACAATGAGCCAGATCATTCAGTTGGATGTTTTTCTTCAAGGATTTTGTGAAAAATATAGACACAAGGAACTGACGTGAAGCCAGCCTTTTGTGAAACAGAGAGGCAGCTAAGCACAACAGGGGTGCAGAGAGAAAGCTCTTACAATGTGGTCTTGAGAAAAAATGAGAAAGTAAAGTTTTTGGCAAGGGGTTGGCTGAAAATACCTGAATCTGTAAGCCAAGAAAAAGTCTCTCTGCTCTTTTGGCATTAATTTTATTGTGCAAAAGCAATGTATTTTCTGTAAATAAAGAATAGTGACTGATTTTCTTATCAGCTGCTTCCCTTGGAAAAGTGCATATTTTGCTTGACCATTTGAATCAAAAGAAGTATCGATTTCTACTATTTTTATAGTAATCAGTAAAGAAAATAGGAAAAGGGAAAAGATAGAAAAAGCAAGATCAATTACCTTTTTGATAATATGTTTTATAATAACGGTTGCTAAGTGAACAAGTATATTTTCAGCAGCAAACCTATAATTTAGAACACATGCCTTAGGAAAAAAGGTGGACAGGATGAATTTGATAAGGGGAATCCTTTTGCTCCAGTCTTCATATTATATTAATTAATAAAATATACCACTGAACATTTTTGTTGTTGTTGTGTTGGTTGTTTTTTTTTTCCAAATTAGAATATTATGTAGAGGCAATATACAGTATAGGCTCAGGATTATTGGTAGTTCCCATTGTTTCATAATACCAGTTTTGGATGTGCATAGATTAGATATCTATTTACTTAGTGTGCATTTTCAAGATGCAAGCCTGACAATTCAAGTCTCATTACAATTGTGCAAATTAGGCACCAAAACCCTCAGTAGCCTTTCAAAATTTTCATCTGTATTTCTGTAAGTGCTAATAGAAAATCGTACTTTTTATTTAATAATATTGTCACTTTTACTGCTCTAAACACTGATCCCACCAATTTGTTTTACTCTCATTACAGCTTTTACATGTCACAGTGTGAAGAATATAAGTAATTCTTGAGCTACTTATTAGTGCAAATGGAAATGTGAAAATATTTATTGCTAAAGCAAAAGTACAATCTGTATTGCTTAATTATGATAATCTAGGGAAATTATTCTTGCATAATGCCCAATAAAGTAGTAATAGAAAAAAATAGTTAGCTGTTCTTTTCTATTACTTGCTTCAAATGATCCAGGTAAGATTTTTGTAAACTTGTAATTTCATGTTGAGTTTCTTATTTAAGCTATATTTTGGAAAAAATAGAGTGCCTTAAAATACAGTCACTAATGTTTGTGCTAGGAGAAGCACTCCAAAGTGCTGAGTGAAGTTACAGATTTCAGTATAATATCATTTAAATTAATATCTGAAAACTATACTGATATTTATTTATAGAATCATAGAATAATTGATGTTGTAAAGGACCTCAAGATCATCTAGTTCCAACCCCCCTGCCATGGGCAGGGACACCTCACACTAAGCCATGTCACCCAAGGCTTCGTCCAACCAGGCCTTGAACACTGCCAGGGATGGAGCATTCACAACCTCCCTGGGCAACCCATTCCAGTGCCTCACCACCCTAACAGGAAAGAATTTCCTCCTTATATCCAATCTAAACTTCCCCTGTTAAGTTTTAACCCGTTACCCCTTGTACTGTCACTACAGTCCCTAATGAAGAGTCCATCCCCAGCATCCCTATAGGTCCCCTTCAGATACTGGAAGGCTGCTATGAGGTCTCCACGCAGCCTTCTCTTCTCCAGGCTGAAAAGCCCCAACTTTCTCAGCCAATCTTCATATGGGAGGTGCTTCAGTCCCCTGATCATCCTCGTGACCCTCCTCTGGACTTGTTCCAACAGATCCATGTCCTTTTTATGTTGAGGACACCAGAACTGCACCCAATACTCCAAGTGAGGTCTCACGAGAGCAGAGGAGAGGGGCAGGATCACCTCCTTCGACCTGCTGGTCATGCTCCTTTTGATGCAGCCCAGGATACGGTTGGCTTTCTGGGCTGTGAGCGCACACTGAAGCCAGCTCATGTTCATTTTCTCATCAACCAATATGCTCAAGTCCTTCTCTGCAGGGCTGCTCTGAATCTCTTCTCTGCCCAGCCTGTAGCTGTGCCTGGGATTGCTCCGATCCAGGTGTAGGACCTTGCACTTGTCATGGTTAAACTTCATAAGGTTGGCATCAGCCCACCTCACAAGCATGTCAAGGTCCCTCAGGATGGCATTCCTTCACTCCAGTGTTATCAAGCAAACTACACAGCTTGGTGTCATCGGCAAAATTGCTGGGGGCACACTCAATCCCACTGTCTGTGTCACCTACAAAGATATTGAACAAGACTGATCCCAACACCAATCCCTGAGGGACATCACTTGTTACTGGTCTCCAGCTGGACACTGAGCCATTGACCAGAACTCTTTGTGTGCGGCCATCCAGCCAGTTCTTTATCCACCAAGTGGTTCATCCATCAAATTGATGTCTCTCCAATTTAGAGACAAGGATGACTGTAAGAGGAGACCCCTGCGACTACTGCATCTACACTATGGGCATATGTTGTGTGGGACAGTGTCGAATGCTTTGCACAAGTCCGGGTAGATGACATCAGCTGCTCTACCCCTGTCCATCAGTTCTGTAGCCCCATCATAGAAGGCCACCAAATTGATCAGGCAGGATTTCCCCTTAGTGAAGCCATGCTGGCTGTCACCCAGCACCTTGTTGTTTTCCATGTGCCTTAGCATGGCTTCCAGGAGAATCTGCTCCAAGATTTTGCCAGGCACAGAGGTGAGACTGGCTGGTCTGTAATTCCCCAGATCAACCATTTTCCCCTTCTTACGTATTTGCATTTTTTAACCCTTCTTGACTTTAAGGTCATGATGGCGTTTTCTAAAGGCTAGAAAGTTTTGAACAGAATCTACGTTGCTTCTAGTCCTTCTGGCTGCGATGATATCTTCTTAATATAAATAATTACTGCAACAAAGTTTGTAGAGGATGTAATCCTTGGGGCTGTAGAACTCCACAGTTTGTGTAAATATGTATGGATTAAGCTTGTCTACTGTGCAATATTTGAAATGTGAGCATTTTATGTCAATTCTTGCTTTAGAACAACCAACCAGGGAAAATAAATGATTACAGCTTATAGAATTCACAAGGTGTTTCATCAGGTTTGCATGGCAGGGAGGATTGCTACCTCTAAGGTTTCAAAGGGCTTTCTGAGGAAAACAACCACACTTTAGCAATAGCAAAAAGTATTCTGTGTGGTTTTCTGTGGTGCTGTGTTCTTTTTGGCCTTACTGGCTAGACAGCTAATAGGGGAGACAAGCACTGAATTTTCCTACAACTAGAGCACTACTAAGAGCTTTGTCTTTTTGGCTGTTTTGGTATCCAGATGTTTTGATACCTGTGTTCCTACCAGTCTCTGTGGTGGGGGCTGAGTTGTGTCTCCTCCACCTGTGTACTTCCGTGGTGCTTGGAGGAACTTAATGTCCCTGATACGTCTAACTCCGTGTCAGAGATAGCATAAGCAGGGAAAATAATTCACAGTTACTGAGGGGAGGTGGAAGTCAGACATATAAATAAGGCAAAATTTGTTTCCTTAGAAGAACAGCTGAAACCAAGTACTTTTTCAATCCCAGAGAGAAAGTGGTGGTGCATCCTAAGGCTGAACATGAACTGCCTAAGGAAAACTGACACCATCTCTTTCCAGCTTAGACTCTGTCCTGATGCTGTCTCACAGTCACTTCAAGCTGAGCTGAAACCAGGCTGCTCCAGAGAGCCCTTTTCTTCCCTGCTGCTTTCCTTGCATTGGGCCTACAGACATTTCTTTTGGTGTGTTTTCAGTTAGCAACTAATCATTCCACTGCAGAGTGAGAATGAGCTGACAATGGCTTCCTGCTCTGCATGTTATTTTGCTTTGTTTTAAAAATGTTTGGCTGTAGGGATTATTTTGAAGGCAGCTATTTTTGTGGGTCTGTTATTTATTTAATTTATTTTCAGCTTTCAGATCTTCAATTTGGCACTAGGAATAATTCAGCTGAGTGAGTTACCTTTTCTGTGGCTTCAGGAAGGGCTGCAGACATTATCTGGCTTCCTTTGAACATTGTGGAGGTGTCTATGGGATTGCTGTATTGAAAGACCTCATTGGAAGCTGGATTTGCTTATAAATTATCGTACACTCTTTGGGCAAAATTCTGATCTCTGTTGCATAGCTATATATTTGAGTATGTATTTCAGTAATTCTTCTGGTGGTGGAAGTGGATAAAAATGAGCCAGTGTCCAGTGCTGTGTATCTCACCAAACACTGAAATCACTGCCTGCTGACTCCTGATGGTGCCTCTCCCCAGGTCTTTACTTTTCCTCTCCCAGAGTGAACAAGTGACTTCAGTATGGATTTTGGTACATTTAACACAGAATACAGCCTCAATGTGGCCATTCTTCAATTCATTGAGTAATGTATTTTATTCCTGTGATAGGTGTGCAGCTTTGAGGTGATGTCATCTGAGGAAGATCTCAGGGTCCATTTATTCTTACCATATATGTGTGTGAGATTTGGATACACTTTGTGTTTAAAACTTCAGTACTGTACCATGGTTATATTTTTACCTCAGGACAACTAGTGTATATTCATCACATGAGATAAATGCCAGAGCGTGTGACCTTTCATATTTTGCTTGCCCAGAAATATTTTGCCATCCTAGCACAGTCATGCTTTCCATCTGATTTTCTGCTTGTGACTGCTGGAAAGAAAAGTAATTCAGCTGTGGTCTTGTTCTTTTATGCTAAATAAAAGGGTTAAGCTCTGGTTTCTTTTTTGTTTTCCTGACTGTCATTTCACACCAGCTCTTTTATCCCATCCTTCCATTTCTTCTTGCTCTCCTTCCTGCATGACCTCTCCATTCTTCCAGTGACAGTTACCCGTGCAGAAGGCAGGCAGCCACAGCTCTCCTGCAAGGCTCTGCCTGCAGTTCCTGGTTCAGATGTGCCCTGGGTTCAGCAGTAGAAGTCATTTTTCTCTTTCTTGGTAGCTGGTGCAGTGCTGTGTTTTGACTTTCAGGCTGGGAACAGAGCTGATAACAACGATGTTTTGGTTTGGCCAAGGACTTTGTGAGCCTCATGCTCTGCCAGGGAGGAGGGAAGCTGGGAGGAAGCAGAGACAGGACACCTGACCCAAACTGACCAAAGAGGTATTCCATACCACAGCACGTCATGCCCAGGAGGTAACTGGAAGTTACCTGGAAGGATGGGGTTCTTCTGGGTCAGACTCGTTTTTTTCAGCAGGTGGTATCATATTCTCTTCCCTTGTTATTTTCTCTTATCATTGTTGGTGGTGGTAGCGGTGGTGATCTGTGTTGTACATCGGTTGCTGGACTGCTCTTGTCTCAACCCGTGGGAGTTGCATTCTTTCGATTCTTCTCCCCATCCCTCCGGGAGAAGGGAAGGAGTGATCCCCCTGGGGGGGACGACGCTGGCCTCGACTGTTTCCAGCCTGGCACCACTCACTGAGAGTGAGTGCATGAGCTGTCTGGCTGGGTTTAAATCGCGGCAAGATATGTGCCAGGTGCAGTGCAGAGACAGTGGGAACATTTTGGGGGTTATCACAGCTGCAGAGAGTTGCATGTGGTTTTCCTGCCTCTGGGCTGGAACTTGCGGCTGCTTCATCCTGGCTTTCCCTGGGCTTCACCAAGCTCCCAAGGGATCTGCATGGAGAGGCCTTGTCCAAAATCATGAGATAAATGGCATTTCTCGGAAAGGAAACACAGTTACTGTCTTTTGTTTGGGCCATCTGATTTCAGTCTTGTGGCTGGCAATGAAACATTGTAAGATCTGTGGCATGAAACTATAAATAACATTTACAATTTCTTTTTCTTCATTTGTATTTAAGAAACATATTTATTACATAGACTTTTGCTACTTTCTAGCAGTAATTCTACAGCTATGTTTGCAGTAGCAGCTCCGCTGTTACATTACTGCAATTATAATAAATTATTGAAACATAAGCCTAAATATATACCTAGTCTACTCTTCAATTTTAATTCCAATTTAAATATTTAATATAGCTTTCCTATAGATTCTTCATTGATGGATAGTAATTGCACCGTCACAGAAAATATAGTTTTGTTATGAAAGATGCTTTTGGAAATTGTACCAGGGCTGTTAATTATTCAAGGCAAAGAAACAAGTTAGGATTGTCTGCCTTCAACATGCCAACAGGATAAAAGAGAAATGGTGTTTGTATCAAGAAGGGTATACTAAGCCCAGTCATAAATTTGATACTGTAAAGAGGGAAAAGCTAGAGGCATGCCTAAGACACGTTATGAATATCTGATCTTTAACATAGAGATGAACTTCTGCAGTTAGCCCTATTTTATTGACTGGCTGAATTCTAAGGTGGAGTAGCAATACAAAAATAATTAGTCTCACCCATGTTCCCAGTCCTACCCCCTACCTTTCCCACTTTTCTGAAGAAAACATATTTCTGCTTTCCTTTGATATGCTTTGTCATTTGCTGTAGTTTTTAGTGACAGCATTAGATGTAATTTGCTAATTGTATGGTGAAGGGCAGTGATAGTGATATACAAGCAGATTATGTAAGTCAAAGAGGAGTTATTTTTGTGTCAATATGCATTTGTTTTCTTTTTCCTTTTTTTTTTTTTTTTTTTTAAGAACCTGTACCTGCTGAGTAATACATTTTGTTAGCAGTCATCTAGCATGGAGGGTCAATTTCCATTATAAGCTTCAGATGGGAAGTGGCAGGTCTCTGCTTATCACTTCTCCCCCAGCTCCTTCTGTTCTACCAGCAGCAAACTCCCAGTAAGTTTGAAAAGGAAAACTAATGTTTTTTTTTTTAGTTGCCTTGTACTGAACTACATGAAAATAATAATTAAAACTTGCAATGGGAAACACAATTTCTATGAGGACACAGATTATGAAAGTCTTTCTGAATTTTCTAGACATAGCCTAATGGGGAAAAAGAATAATTTTGCTTAAATTTTAGTACCTCTTACAGTAATAATACATCTTAAAAATATGAGTTTCCTTTATATTTAGCTACATTTTGTTGTATAAATTAATGCTGGGCAACTAACAAACAGAATAATAATTGTCTTTGTGAAAAACTGAATACAGCAGTTAGGTGTGTGTTGAAGTATGCATGGCTATGGCACATCATTGTCTGGCAATCAAATTGCTATTTTAATAAGTGGTTACTTAATTTCATTCAGGAAACTGTTTTTAGTTGAACTTGTTGGTCTCAGGACTCTTCATTTTACAAAGCTTTCATTACAAAATGATAAGGAAGTCATAGGATACTGTGGGAAGCAGCTTTGCAGTTGAAGTGAAACTTCAAAACTTTTCTTATTCCACAAGAGAAAACCACAGGTTTTTGAAGATGAGAGAGAGGATATGGGATTAGAGTGCTCCAGCAGGAAACTGGACTGCAAGAGAACCGTACTCCTGACTTGGGTCTTTTTACAGGACTTGGATTTCCATGGCTGTTATCAACACTGGGCTATTCTCTTTCCTGTCTCTTTCTCATTTTGATCAGAAATTCTGTCCTGGAGCAAAGAAACCTTTCTCAGTGAAAGTTTCATCTGAACTAGTACACTTCTTTGAAAATTTGCAATTTCAATATATTGGCTTTTTTTTTCAGGGCTGACTAGTGCTACCCATGATTATATATATATAAAATCAAATATCCAGTGCAGTGAGTAGCTGAGTAATCACATAGTTGTTAGCTAAGATTTTATTTTATTGTGTTTTGATGTATTATTTCTTAATAAATTGGAACTTATATGTGATGTATTGCTTAATAAATCTCAAACCTGAAATTCAACACATTTATGGGAAGCAGGCTATGGGTAATCCTCAAGCTAAAGCTACTTGAATGTGTGCTATACTGGAGCTACCTTGTTTCACTACAAAAGTTACTCTCCCTGCCCAAGTTGTATTAGGGATGAGTTAAAAAAGAAAATATTCTATGACAAATGCACTAGCAACACTGTGATGGCAGTGTAAATTAAGTTCCTTTTCCATTAACACTCTATATACACTAGCCCTTTAATGCTGAGTTCTGAAATTGGACAGTACATTCCTGAGAAGATTTTTATGCTCATTAATATTCAACTCATTAAGGTTAATTCATTAAGCTAACCTTAACAACTGAACATGTCCAGTCATTTGTTTATAGACAAACTCACAAAGGTATTATGATACTTACCTGTGAAAGATAAATCTCAGCTAGTGTGATATGTAAAACCCATAATAAAGTGGTTAATAAGATGCTAAGAAAAGGCTTTTAATGGAATCAAAGGGAAGTGTTTCCAACTCATTTGGGTACATTCTTTCGTTGACATGGTGGTGGCAGAATCAAACAGTATCTTTTGTTTATTCATACTGTTATTTGTAATAAGCCCTTTAATCCTGCAAAATAGCTTTTAAAATTATTTTCAAGTGGGATGATATGAAAACTAAGCAGATGCTGCTCTTTCTCTACATGTTGCACGTATCATAGTTCAGAGGACGCTCAGGCCAATACTGCAGGAGGGTTTTTGGAAAATAGGTGTTCAGACTCAATCTAGCTGCAGTCTTATTCCAAAAAGGAATGTAATAGACTCCATTTTTGTTTTAACCCTTCTCTTTGTCCTTTATGTTCCCTGTAAAATATCAGTCTTGCACAATTAAATTGCTTAGGGAATCCCCATACCAATACTATCTGCTTAGACTTATTGCATATTAGTTTAAAAAGTGTATGCATATGGAGGAAAATTTTTAAAAGTAAGAGCTTTCTCTCTCATTGCACAGTGATGATTTCATCATTACTGTACTTCCTGTGTGAAGACTGGACTTGCAAGCGAACTGCACCGTTATACAAATGGAATTGTTTAGTTCATCAGCAAGAGGAACGGTTATGATTGTGAGAATAAGTGAATGCTTAAGTGGGCTTCCATTTGATTCAATGAGCATTCATTGATCCTAAAAATCAGCCTCAGTTCAATCACCTTCACCTAATAATTGTATAGCTATACAATTTGCTTAATCTTCTAAGTGCATTATATTAAATAGGAGCATATGCTGCAGCCACAAGCATAGTAATCATCAACAGCAAAACCCCATTTCTTACAGCTTTCCCTAACGTACCATTCAACTTTTCCCTTCAAATGAAAAAACCCACACATGCCCATCTCTACTAATTGCCTCAAACACAGAAGCTGTCAACTGAGAACCCTGGCTGCAAACTCTGCTAAAAGTTTCATGGTGCCCCAGTTGCAATGGGTGACAGACCTCCACAGGCTTCCAAGGGAAATGTGATCATTTCTTGCCCATCCTTGTGTTCTCAGCACCATCCAATTAACAGCGGACCCCGACCAGCAAGGATATCCAGCAGTGACTATTATTGCTAACCCAACTGAACACCTGCTGGTAAGGTTTCCCTCTTTCCCTCAGCACTCTAAATACTCTCATTGTTTATTCATGGAGTCAAAGATTAAAGCCAGAAAAGACCACTATGATCATCTAACCACTAATCAGAAGCTTTTCCAACTTCTCAACCTTATCATTCACCTGCCAACATTAAATGTGGACGCAGAATGCAGTTTACAGAGACCCATTTCATTTTCCACCATATTTCAGTCTTCTGGCTTGTTCAGGTAACCTGGTTTCTTGTTCAGCTGTATCTGCAGACATTTTTGCAGGACTAGTGTCTGTCATCCAGTTCAGTTTTGAGCTCATCTCTATCTCAGAAGTCAAAATGTGACAACTCACCTTGTTAAGAGATGCAGAGATTCTGGTACCAGAACTCAGAATCAACCAACTCCGCTGACATCTATGTAAATTCATCTGCCTAAAATCAGGCTTACATATGAAAACTTACAAAAACTGTCATCTTGAGTTTTTCAAACATCTTTTGTCCTCTCTCTCCTCCTTTGAATGTGTTTTTTCCCAATAGGTGTCTGTCGGTGTCAGAAATGAAATGCATTTCAGAGAAGTCTGTGTTTTCCTAGTGGCAGGCATCCAGAGTGGGTCAAAAGACAAAGCTTGAGAAGGAGGCCAGTGAAGAACAACTGCATGGGTTCAAAATGTTCCTAGAAACACAAGCACTTTGCTTGTCTAATTAGAGCTAGAACAATGTCTAGCACACATCTGTTTCCTTGATGTGAACTGCGTTGTATCTGGATGATTCTGAACCTGGACTGTGTGGAAATGCGACTGTTGGCAGCTCTTTGTGTAGAGTTATCCTGGACTGCTATATTGTATACTTAATTCTGGTGGGTCAAAGCCTATCTTGAATAATTCTGTGTGTCTATATAGGTACACAGGTGTGAGTGATCTAAGTATGGCATCTTAAATAAAACATACAGAATATCATTCATACCTGATTTTTCATTGTGGGTCATGGTATCTGAATGATAGAGAAATTGTAGCTGTTGATAGCATACTGGTATGTTTTTCTGTCTGTGATAAGCTCAGACAAACACTGAGCTGAAACAAGTTCAGGACTAACTTCGTGAAAATAGGTCCTTATGGACACAGCCCATGGAGGTCCATGGTAGAACAGATATCCACCCTGCAGTCCCTGGAATACCCCACACCAGAGCAGGTAGATATGCCCTCAAAGAAGGTGCAGCCCATGGACAGCCTGTGCTGGAGGGGGCCCTTGATGGGACCTGCCTCCCATGGAGAAGAGCCCACATGGTAGCAGGTTTTCCAGCAGTATTTGTGGCCTGTGGGAGACCCACGGTGGAGCAATGCATTCCTGAGGGAGTGTACCCCATGGAAAAGACCCATGATGGAGAAGTTCTTGAATAATTCAGCCTGTGGGAAGGACCCATGTTGAAGAAGCTCCTGAAGAGCTGTCTCCTGTGGGAGAGACCTCACACTGGAGAAGGGGAAGAGTGCAATTATGAAGGAGCATCAGAAGCAAGTGCTGTTAGCTCCCATTTCCCATCCCTCTGCACTTTTCAGTGGGAGAAGGTAGAAGAGTTAAGAGTGAAATTGAGCCTGTTGAGGGGGGTGTAATAGAGTGGCTTGCTGGGTACCTGGACGTCAGCCAAAGTCAACCAACACAGGAGAGGTGTTTTGAATGATGACAGCTACATTAGCGAAGTCATGTTTGGTACCAAAGTGGCAAAGCTATCTTCCTTTGCCAAAACCCATCAATAGTGTATTTTCAGTACGCTTTTTAATGATACAGGTCCAGGTAGTATAGCTTCAGGGATGCAACTCTGACTGACACAGCAGTGCCACAGAACTCAGGCCTTCGAGACAGTGTTTGCTAAACTTATGGCTCTCACTGATTCTCTGAATCTCCTGGCAGAAGTTTGTCTACTGATTAGCATATATAACTGGGAGTCAGGTTACCTACGGCCTTTATTTCTAGCTATGGCATTGGCTTGCTAGGTGACCTTTAGTGTGACACCTAAGGTTTTTCTGCCTCTTTTCTCTCCTGTACAACAGAAAAAAGTATTTCAGTGGGGATGTAAAACTTAATTCATTAATATTTGTAAAACATTTGCTGATTTGTAGAATAAAGGCATTATACCTATAACCAATTCTTATCCTTGCTTTATATTGAAAGTGCCTTCCATTTATAATAAAAATAGAGGTAAAATAAAATACTACAGCAAGCAATAAGAAAAATATCTTGGTTCTTGTTCAATCTTATATATGCAGTTTTTATGATGGACTAAAACAATGAGAAACTTTAACGAGAGGAGGATGCTCCTTTTCTCCCTGCCTTGATTTTTAATATATGTTTTAAAGGTGGAATATAAATGGATTCTGTTTAATATAATACCATATTTTATCAAAGGAATAAAACCACTAAGGATAATTGAAACTTATTAGCAATCTATGAGAGTAGCAAATACGAGGCTTCACTATATCAACTACTCTTTTAGAATCCTCACACAGAATTTTCCTTTCAGCAGCTGTATGTTTTTTCTTTTCCACTGTACTCCAGTGTACGGATATTTTATTTGGTGACTTGGTAATTTCACCAAGACTCTGTGTTATGCTTTCAAATATTATTAAAAACTGGGTCTGACCAGGAAACAGGCAAACATTCTAATGAAATCCTATTTTGAGGCCGAGACATTTTTAAAATCTTTTCTCATGCTCAAATCTTTCTTTCTTTTTAAGAGGAGGTACTTGAGGTGCAACCCAAAGTTGTTACTCTTTTTCCGCCTGGGAGTCAGAGGCTGAATTCATCTGAGTCTGGGGCTGCTTCTTTCCTTCAGCAAGTCCTGAAGAATTACTTGCCTACAAAAATGCTTTTCCCCTGCCGTCATTTATTCTAGTTACAATGCTATTTCTTTTCTCTCTACAGATCTCACCTTACTTGGCACGTAGTGGCTCTTTCAATCATTAGCAGATGGATGACAAAAAGACTGAGAAGGGTAGCTGCCATGGATATTGCAGAATTAAGCAGGTGAGTATCAGGGACCTCTGACTAGCCACAAAGAGAACCTACAAGTGGTAAAAGGGTGAATCAATATGTTTATTTCCTACCTTTTGTTTCTTTTTCCTGGAACAATGAATAGAAACATCAGTGTATTATCACTTGAACTATTTGGTAAGCCAGACACATAAAAAAAGTTATACTTGCACACTTGTGGATAACCTATGTTCAGTGTGCTGTGACATTACTGTGGAGAGATCAAGAAGCAAAGTATAAGACCTTTGACAAATATTAGGAGCTTCTTTTATATAAGATGGAAATGCATATGCTTGATTTAAAATATTTGCTGTAAAATATGCAGGTACATGTTCATCCATTAGTCAAAACCCTCTGACCGCCAAGCAGAATTGGTGCTTAATTTTAAACTGCCATTATTACACAAGTAAAAGAAGTTTGTAAAAGACACTTTAAAGACAAGACTTCAGTAAATACACTGCTTTTCTGTCTGCACTTTTCTAATCTGAGTTTCTTGTGGTGCATTTATATTCATATGCCTATCACATTCTTAATGAGTTTTCTTCTATAAATTGACCCTGACTGCTACTGTAAAATATAGCTTAAATGAAGTGTGGCTTTGAGACCAGGCAAATTATTAAAATATTAAAGTATATACATTGAATCATATAAAAGAACTTTCTTGCTGATATTTCAGGACTAAATAATGTTTTTTGAAAGATGACCTTTAATGAACAAACTATGGTCCAAGATGTCCTCATACAAAGCTCTCTCTGGATCTTATTTTTCACTGCCTTGCCTCTTTTAGTCATTTATACATCTGCAAAATGGGTTTAAAATAACA
The DNA here is from genome assembly GCF_033783945.1 of Neopsephotus bourkii. Classification (NCBI taxonomy): domain Eukaryota; kingdom Metazoa; phylum Chordata; class Aves; order Psittaciformes; family Psittacidae; genus Neopsephotus; species Neopsephotus bourkii. The sequence continues at coordinate 2,907,243 of NW_026901402.1, read as the reverse complement.
CAGCTTAACCTAGTAGCCTTTGACACCTACTTTACTTAAGTACAGATGCATACTTAAGGTGCAAAACAGGGGAAAACTGCATCAATTGCCTTCTCTGTGAAATATAAACATGAGATGGTGGCAGAAATTAGTATATTCTGGCTATAACCAGCAAGCTCAACTCTAGGTGGGAAAAGTTCATAAAAGCAAAACAGGCTTATTTTATAAGCGTAAAAAAAGAATGTGTCTGGCTAAGTGTTTATGTACTCAAAGGAAACACATGCATGTAGTGCTGGAGATTCTTACAAAAATATCCATATGACTGACTCTAGCGGGTCACAATGCCTTTGTCCTTATGTTTTTTCCTAACGAATGTCACTCTAATACAAACCCTGCAAATTAATTATTTGATTGCACACAAGTCTGTATAAGTGACCAGAAAATCAGTGTTGGTTACAAGTATTTCTGTGGATGAAGGAAAATTCTTAATTATATTTAAATGCACATACACAGATTCTGTTTTTCACCCTACAAGTCTCAGTAAGCTACTCAGCTACCAAGTACCATATAAGTTGCTTGCGATATTGTGACCAGATGGTTCACAGGGCTAGTAATGGATTATAATGCTTTCTAGCTCCAGATTGCCAGTTCAAATCTGGGTCAGGTTGACACTGTCTGAAAATTATTACTGTTTGGTGGCTTATGTGAATTGAGTTGGAGACCTCAATATAGTTCCTAAAGGCTGGGTTAATATAACACAAATGTCATCAGATGATTGTCGGTTTCAGGGCTCAGGCTGAAGCACACAGAAGTCAGTGGAAAAACTTTCATTGATTTCAGTGGATACTGAATTAGGTCTTAATTATGGAGAATGACTCCTTTGTGCTCTTGGAAGTGGTTATTTACAAGGGGTGAAGGACTACCATGAGCTGCTCCTGGGAGATGTGTACCACTACCAGCTAGGAGAAAGCAGAAGGAGATGCTTATCTGTCCTTGTACTTCATGGAGTATGTGGATATCAGGAGGGGCCAATTCTTGACTAATCTTCCTCAGTATAGTTGAAAGTAGGCTTTTTCTGGCAGAGACTGGTAGAGTCAAAAGTCTCTGAAAGTTCACAATAACATTCTCTTGTAAGGCTCAGTGCTGGTCAAGAGGTCAGATAAATGGCTCCTAAATTTATCACAGATCACCTGCTCTCACCTAAGGATATTTTTGGTTTTGTTTGAGCAGTAGACCTCCTTTGAACTCCACAGATGATGACCTGGGTTCAGTCTGAGGAATGTTTTGTCACCATCCAGGCTCCCTTAGTGCAGCAATGAAAGAGAAGTGGCTTGATCCTTGGGGATAAGTGCCATCATAGAGAAAAAATATCAGATATTAAGGACTCTTTAGTTTAACTGACTGGAAATTTAAACCTTATTTCCTAAACTGGACATTAAACCTGGAATTTTAACCTGGAAATTTAAAGACAAGTTAAAGTGGGAATTGAGGAACAGTATTACCACAGTGGTTGATTAACCAGTGGATCAAACCAGTAAGAAAATGGAGTAATTGTCATTTCTATCTTCACATCAAGTTCAGATATACGTCTGGAAGATACGCATTAATCAGATGTGCCATTGGACTGTGTCCAATAACACTATTTGCATTGTGATGTAATAATCTTGCCAGGGGAGCAAAAAAAAAGAGAGAAAACTGAGCGGCTAGTCTGGTGAACTACATGTATTTACCCCTGCTTTCTGCTGTGTTGTGATCTTGGTTCCTAGTCCTGCAGCAGCACTCAGGTGCTACTGTGACTGCATATTTTCTGTACTCCTTAAATTAAATTAATTCAGATTTCAAATCCAGCTCTTCGCTGTATACCTGAGAGCTCAATGTCTATCTGATATCCATCTAGGATAAGGTCACCCACCTAGTGAAAGAAGGGAAGGTGGCAGATGTAGTTTTTCTGGATTTTAGTAAGGCTTTTGATACCTTCTCTCACAGCATTCTTCTGGACAAGTTGGCCAAGTATGAGATAAGCAGGTACATGGTGTACTGAGTGAAGAACTGGCTGAAGTGAAGGGCTGAAAGGGTTATAGTGAATGAGGCTACATCTGACTGGTGACTGGTCACTCACACTATTCCTTAGGGCTCAATTGCAAGTTCAGTTCTGTTCAATACTTTTACTGATGATCTCAGTGTAGGAATTGAACACACCATTAACAAGTTTGCTGATGATACCAAACTGTGAGGTGCTGTTGATGAGAGAGTCCTTGCAGAGGGATATAGATAGATTGGAGCATTGGGCAACCACCAACTGCATGAAATTTAACAAGAATAAAAGTCAGATTAGGCACCTGGGATGGAATAACTCCAAGCATGAATATAAACTGGGAGAGGAGTGGCTGCAGTGCAGCCCTTCAGAAAAGGATCTAGAGGTGCTGGTCAACAGCAGGTTCAATAGGAGTTAGCAGTGTGCCCTGGCCGCCAAGAGAGCAGACTACATCCTGGGGTGCATCAAACAACCAGGAATTCAAAAGAGGTGATTATTCCACTGTATTCAGCATTGGCGTGACCTCATCTTGAGTACTGGGTGCAGTTCTGGGCTCCACAATTTATGAAGAATGTGGAGGTCCTTGAATGCATCCAGAAGAGGGCAAAAAGTTGGTGAAAGGGCTGGAAAGCATGTCTTATGAGGAACAACTAAGAACAGTTGGGAGAGAAGGAGGCTGAGGTGTGACCTCATTGCTCTCTACGGCTTCCTGAGGAGGGGAAGTCGAAAGGGACGTGCTGAGATCTTCTCCCAGGTATCCAGTGGTGGGACACGTGGGAAGAGTTCGAAGCTGTTGTAGGGGAGGTTTAGACTGGACATTAGGAAGCATTTCTTTACTGAAAAGGTCATTAAACACTGGAAGAGGCTTCCTAGAGAGGTGCTTAACGCCGCATGACTGTCAATGTTCAAGAGGCATTTCAATCATGTACTTGATAATGTGTGTTAACTTTTAGTCAGCCCTGAAGTGGTCAGGTAGTTGGACTGGGTGATTTTTGTAGATCCCTTCCAAATATCCTATCCTATCATACCCCATCCTATCTTATCCTATACTTGTCAATAAAACTATTATTTGTTTTTAAAAATCTCTTTTGTTCCTCTTTATCAAAGCATCTATGGCTTTAAATTGATGCTGATGCCTTGAGGATTTTACGTTCTGGGTACATACCATTAGCAAAGATGCAGGTTTGCTATATTTTAGAATCCCTCATTTGTTTACCTGTATACCATTTAGCTTAGAGGAAAACAACTAGCCTGACCAGGTTTTGTTGGTAAACAGTAATAATTGAAACTTTAAGGATGCTACTCTCCAGTAGAAGAACAAATAAATCAGATTTTGACACTGGGACAAGAACAGTGAGTTAGAGAGGAGAGACAAGACAAAAATATTTTCATAGAAGAGGCAGTATGGGTGTTCAATTTAGTCTTGAGATCAAGAGCAAGATAATCCAGAAAGACAGTTTGTATGGAGAGAAAAACCTGAAGGAAAGAAATTAATGAAAATTTACAATTTTCATCCAGGCCTTTACTCTCTTAAACAGACAAGCAGAAATGTATAAAATACAGAGATTATTGTTATACTATGTTCTATGTGCATGAAGAGATAAAACCACAAACCAGGAAGTCACATCTTCGCTGTGATGCTGTCAAACAGGTGAAGTGGTGTGAGAGGCGGTTCCAATTTCGACATCTAACGTTCAGATAAAGGATGATGCTTCTATTACCAGAAGACGTACCAAACATCAGGTCTGCACTTGAGCTGTGATATAAACTTAAGTAGGGTTTAAAGCCTGCTTGCCTTTCAAATTTTATTTGTATTTACTTAGCAATGGATTACTGCTGATGATAATTTCATTATATATTTTCTACTAAACATAACTATATTTTAATAAAGATGTCATTTTGATCACTTCAGCTACCTTCTTTGCATGTTTATAAATATAGTATTGCCCATAAAAAAGTTTAGGATGGCTGAAATGCCTATAAAGGAGTCTGTAAGAGCTTAAGGAAGCCTGTTGCTCAGATTCCTAAAATGTTTCAGTGTAATGTATTTAACATCATATGTAAATGTATTATGTTTGTGATTATATATAAAAAATATTCAATATAAAATACCATTTTCTTTGGGAAGCAATTGCCTGTTCATTTAGCCATACAGTTTAGAATAGATTTACACAATAGTTTAAATATGATATTGTTTTCTTAAGTCTTACAGAGAAAGATTTCCCTTTGCATTAATTATATTTTCTGTGCTACTTTTCCCCTACTGCCTTCAGCTGTCTCAGTAACATTTAGGGTCATTTCATTGACGGGTGTGATGGGTTAGACCACAGAATCTGTACTGAATGATCACAAATCCTGAACACTTTATTCAAAGATATATGTTTTCCCATATGTCTGTCTCATTTGTCTTTACACGATCAACAGTTGCCAAACATTTAGTTGCTCAGTGAGAGACACTAAAATTCTTGGTGACTGCACAGATTTATACTCTGATATTTGGCACATGCCTGACGTGAAAAGGAGCAGGAGAAGAGACTTCACAATGTCACCTTGAAGGTGAACCAATGTACTGACCAGTAATGATTGCCCATACAAAGATATGTAGGAGATTATTTTGGGTCAGAAATGTCCTCTAGCTGGATTTCAAGGATAACATTACACTGTAGTAGAAGTTTTTGCTTATATCATGAGAATTACAAAATAGCTCAATAATTGACAGCCTATTTTAACCCCAAGAGGTGGGTAATTTTTTTATTTACTGAAGTTTCTTTCTCATTATCGATTCACCTTATCTGGCCATATGTCTTTTTCCATTGTTTTTTTGCAGCTTTGCTCTAAATATGGAATTATGGCTAGACCCATGCTAAATAAGCATATGTGTGGGTAATTTAAAACAGAAAGCTCATGTGAGTCAAAGAATAACCTATTTTTTTCAGGTATTTTAGCTATGTTCATGTATATTCATGCAGACAGTTAAAATTTTACTAGATAGAAACTTTAACCAGAGTCTAAGTGAAACCTCTTTAGGTATGAAGTAAGCACAAATAAAATAATATAACCTGAGACAGAAGGACCAGTACTCTGGATAATAATTGAGACCATTTTTTTTTTTCCTTATGGAAGGGCAAATAGAATGTCAGTACTTCCTGGAGATCTCCATGAGGACAGTTCAATTTCTGTAATTATACATAAACACTATTAAAATAACCTCACAAGTTGTGGCACTTAGCATTATATACTTCAATCTACTACAAGTTAACATCTGCTCCAGGTTTGCCTTACAATGTGGCTACTGCACTGCACTTCCCTCTTCCCCAAAGACTGCCTTATATTTAACACAAGTTTGTGCAAAAAAACAGGCACATGTTTAACTACAGCTTTTTTCCTCAGCCATTTGGATTGGTCATGAAATCTTATATTGCTTCAGTTGATAACATGAAAAATATTTAAACTAAAAAATAATTAAACTAACCTAAACAAGATAAATATCAGGGAAATGCAAGGAACCAGATAAAATGGTTTTAGCACAGGAGAATTTTGTGGCTCCCTGAGTTCTATTATGCGTCTTCTGAAGTATGGTATCTAAATTTCTTGCACTTGTTCGCTGCTTTCAGAAGGGTCTTGGTGATACAAGAGGGATTTCTGTGCATAGCTAGCATGGACACTGAAGGAAGAATAGAGCCCTTTTAGTTCCCTCCTGTCTGTGGAAATCTTCAGATGTTCTGAGCTGCCTTTTGATACTCTTCAGAAGCATAGATGGAGCATGGTTGAGAATTTAAGTGTGATAATCCCATCTTGCTAGTAATATTATAAGTAGTATTAAATGTCAAAAGATAACAAAAGAAAGGCTATCTTTCTTTTTTTTCTTTTTTTTTTTTTTCCCCAGCCAAAGAAATAGAGAGTTATTCGAGTTATTCAAGTTATTCAAAGCAGTAGCGTATTTCACAGGTTGTGGTAGAAATCTGTCTAACATCAGTGTATGCATTTTTTTTCCTTTATTTAAAATGCAGTTGGACTTAGCTGATTTGTACTTATTTTATGCATATGTCTGGGCAACCAAAGGAAGTAAGTGCTAACCAACATCATAACATGTGCCTTGGCAGAAAATATTATAGGTCACTGGATCCAAAGCTACTGACCACCAACTGTGTTGCATTCATTATTAGAAAAGCCCATAGGAAAGCTGCTACCCTCACCAAGTCTGTGCACAGAGACCCAGTAGTAGCTGTCACTCACGGAGAAGTCAATTTGTATTGAAATTACAGGAAATACAAATAAATAAGTCTCTGGACTGCCAAATAATGGCCTATATAGGGCACTTCATAAACTGCTTTTATCTATAATGAATCTGAGTGAAATTCTGTGATGTGACAAAACATTATGAGCCATGTGGGTCTTTCATAATTTTTTTTTTTTAAATGAATGCAGTCTTATTTGCACTGATAGTGGGTGAGAAGGTTGAACCAGAATTAATGCTAGCCAAAAAGGTATCAGTAAGATGGCTGAGCAATGATTGCTGGAGTTATGGCTGAGTTAAGCTTTGCACTTTTGGAAGGCGTTCAACTTCCTTCTGAATTAAAGATCTAGGAAAATGTAGCCAGAGGATAGACAAGGAGCTGGGTAAAAGATGAAGCTGATGAAATAAAGATCAGACCTTATTTACGTTGTGTCTAGAACTGCTTAGTTCAGTGTTTTCTTATTTTCTGGTCTACTTTGATATGTAATAAAACCCACATCTTCTCAGAATGTTGCTAAAAGCATCCTGGCATGGCTTTCTGGTAGATGTTTTTTCAGGGTGCTGTAAGCCTTCATTTGGATACAAATGCAGAAGGCTTGTCAAGCACTAATATCTAAGATAGAAACATGCATTCCTCTTCCATCAAAAACTTATTGACCAGAAAATTATTTCAGGCTAACCAAAAATATTTACGAATTCTGTTGGATTTGGCAAACTATTTTGGATAACAAAACAACAAAAAAAGAGGAAAATTTCTCTTCGGTAAAATCTGCTTCATTTCAGTCTCTTCAAAAGAAAATGTCTCAGTATTGCCAAATGACAGATCTGAAAATTCTCCTTAGAAACAGATATTTAGAAAGGGTTTTGTAAAACTTCACACAAAACAAGATGTTTTGGCTGACCCACAGTGATTCTTCCTCCTTCCACACTCTGGTCTCTTAAGCAAATTGACAATTGCAAGCAGACCTGATTTTTTTTTTTTTTTTCTCTTCTTTCTTTTTAATTTTTTTGTGAGTTTTTGTTAAGTCAACTTAAATATATGTATCTCTGCACCAAGATACCTCACAAGCACTTCCTGCTCTCAGTGTTTTATACTGGCTTTCCTGCTTTAGTGCTGGTTCTCTGACCCTTTGCAGCTTGTAGTAGCAGGGTTAATTTTTTTAGCTCAGGGCAATAGGGAACTGTGTGACACGGCTCAAGCTGTAATCACACCTAGCAACAGGTAGGTCTGCAACATCACATTAGCCTGAGGCTGACTGGATGTAATAAAAAAAATCTAGAGCACAAATACACTGCTACTATTAAGAACTTAACCAACATCCTAATGCAGTGCACTTTTTCCACTACCCCACCACTTTTTGCTATTTACCTGCAATATTCTCTAGATGCTTATCTTCTGTTTTCCACTGCTGCATCTAGCCACCTCAATGGCTGCAAAGATTTGTTTTTCCATTTCAGACAAAGGCCTGGTCTTTTCAACAAATTTTGTACATGGCTTTATGGTTAATGAAGTGTAGAAAGCACTGTTGGCTTTGCTTGCTGAGCATGTGGGTGTCAGGACTGTGGAAACAGGCTGGTTAGCAGGCACTTCGGGACTGGGAGTGACAGGGATGGTGGTGAACTACTCATGCTTGGGGCTGCTGTCAAGAACTGGGCAGAGCTGCACAGGATCTGGAAGGGCAGAAATGGGTTCAAAGTAGTAAATCAGTATAGCAGTGATATAAATCACTCCACAGTCTGAAAGCCCAGGCCACCTCAGCCAGAGGAGCTCTTACTTTGTATTTGACTACATCTCTTCGTTACATTGGGAGAGGTTCGAACTTCTTGGTGACCTTACATGACGTCTCTCTGATAAGTTATTAGACTAGCTGTCAAATACTTCCAGGGCAAACTGAGGCACAATAACCGCAATATTGTGCCACTCTAATAGGGGTTGCCGGCAGATGACAAAAAGGTTGTACTTGTAAATAACTGAGCTGGTGTAGGTCATGAGTTGTTTTCTGCTAGGGGCTTCCAACAATGTAGCAAATATGTTTAATGCAGCATAGGCAGTATACATTCACCTGCTAGGGAGAAAACTGTGTGTCCATCCCACTCTCAAACCATGGTGATCTAAACATAATTATGTTAAATACCTGTCTACTTCATGTAAGAAGTGTATTTCAAAACACCACTAGCTGCAGTAGTGGGACAGGACAAAAAGAGGTTTCCTGAGATATAAGGCTGAACTTCTGAATTGTTTCACTGGGGTCCTTGTGTCAAAATAATTAGGAGTTTGGCTATTCCCTTACATCAAAATAAATATGCGTAGAAACAGAGCTGAAGCACAAAAGTGTAATGCTTTGTGTTAAATTTACATGAGTGCATACAAGAGAGGATTGGGATATTAAATTTTGTAGTTATATTCCAGATGTCATTTGATTCACCCAGCTCAGCTTCTTCTCTGTAAGACTGTTTCCTGCATTCATGGGATTTAGCCTTTTCTGACTGCCTCCTGTTTTCATTCTGCAACTCAGCAAAGCCATAGTTATAGCGAACTCTGCTACAATGAAGCAGCTTCCTGGCCTGGTGATATTGTTAAGAGGAAGCTGCTGACATTGATAGATTTCTGTATGTAGAAAGTCGTGTGATACGGAGCTAGTTTAAGTATCCTTGCACTGTGTTGACCGTTGCTTAGGCATGACCGTAAACTGGGAATCAAGGTTCAGCACTCCTACCATATTGTTTGTCAGAACTTCAATTTGAGTGCCTGGAGAAACTTCTTTCTGATGTCTACTAAGAACGTAAACATACATAGTAACCCAAAAGAGCTGCCCCCATATAATGTTGCACATCTCATATATTGAATCTCCTTTTCTGCTTTTCTCTGCAACTAAGCTACAAATATCCAATTCCTAGGAAAAAAAAAATAAAAAAAAAATTCCCAGGTCAACCCTGCAGTGTCTTGTGTTTACTAGGAAAATCTTTCTTTATCTTTTAAGCTACCAAGTTCCAGCTGTTCCCGGAGTTCACTGTTGTGTCAGGAAGGAATTGCTTTAATACTTCGATAAAGAAACATTTGCTCATACAGACTGTTTAATTTTGACTGTTGTTCAAGGGACATTGTCTCTTTGCTACCACTGGCTGTTTCTCTACCTCTAAAGCAGTGTGCCTTGCTGACCACAAGGACAGTCTCCCAGCCAACGTGATCATGTGTGGTTTTCACATTTGGCACCCTGACCACCAGGGTTGGATCATATCCTCATGACCCATATAAAATATGTCATCAATTTTCTCTCTTGCTATGATACATAAATTATTAACAGACCTCAAGCCTCTGCTACACCAACTATTTAAAGTGATGATTTTTTTCTTTAAACAATAGAAGCAAAGACATTACAGCAATTATTTTTATTCTGCAACATAAGGGGATTAGATTTATCACTGTTGGTTCAGATCCCACAGTAAAGTAGGTTTATTTATTGTTATCTTGGGTTAACAAAGGGAAGGAGGTGTCCAAAATCTTTCCACATGCATCTGTTAGATTTGAACATGGGAGCTCTGGTGCTTGTTTTTACTCCTTTGTCTGCTTCATTGCTCTCATCCTAGAAAGTCAGAATAGTGCTGGTGGGAGAGTACAACCACTCTTCACAGAGTGAATCGTGTTGAGCAAGCACATAACTGAATATGTAGTTTTGTGCTAATATAATGTGAATATAGATGCTAGAGACATTTTCCAAAGCCTTTTTTTTTTGCATAGATAGGCAAATATGCCTGTCCTGTTTCTCCTTAGAATTAACAAATGTATTGGGCTCTTAAACAGTTTAACCAAAATACATTTTTAATACTTTTCAGATGATAGGTTGGGCTGCGTAACTCTGCCATAGGAATAGGAGAGGTAAGGGTTTGAGGCTGAGCTTGGATTCTGAGGGAAGACAGCAGAATCAGACTCAGAGCCCTGCTGCTGCCAAACAGTTCAGGGTAATACTTGCTGTAGTTTCTGTTCCTTCTTCCTGTAGCAATAGCTCATACTCTGACCCCTCCTCAGGAGCAGCAGTGCAATCTGTCTGGCCGCCCAGGGGTCTGGCCTAGGCAGGAGTGGGAGGAGATCTCCAAGCTGCTCTGCTGCCCCAACAACTCCTATGACTCTAGCTACTAAATGTGAATTATTCAGCTAGCTTCAGGGAGGCAAGCAGTGTGTGCTTGTGAGTTCAGAAAGGCTGGGAAGATGGCAGCTGGAAGCAGCTGGAAGCAACTCAGACATGCTGTTTGTACCTGTGGGCTACTGTATGCTCTCCTGATGGGGATCCCACAAGGTGGTGCAAGTCTCAGAGACTATTGGTTGTGTGGATATTGAAGGAGTTGAATGGCTGAACTAAAATGGTGTGTCTGCATTTTAGGCTGTTAATAAAAAAAATTTCTTTTTTTTTTTTTTTCTTTTTCTCCCAAAAGAAACAGGGTTTTCTCTGGTAGCCAGACCAAAGCCTGATTGAGTAGTGCATTTATATTAGGTTTAACTAGTTAGCCTTCGCAGTCTCATAGGATGTGTTTCTTATTTCCTGCCCAAAATAGTTGCATGATGTTGTGGCGTGTTTTTAGGCAGCAGATATTTTCACAGAAGATGCACTCGTGCTTCTACAATAAGTGTATATCTGATTTGCAAAGAACCTTGAGATCCTGCACATTCGTCATGGGAAATACTGTCTCTGGCTTGTACTTCCTTAAGGTTGGTGGATTCATTAAAAATCCTGCAAAGTTCTACATAATGATTTTGTAGCAATGACTTCTGGTTTTCATAACTTTTTAGTATGTCGGTTGATTCTTGCCTCACGACAGGTCAGTTCTTTCACAACAGAGTTCTCCGTCATTGGCTTCACATCCAAGCATCCGACAGCCTGCTATTTAAAAGCAAACAATGTTTAAGACATCATACATGATTATTTTCAAAGTCATACCATCATATTTCTGCAATCTGAAGATCCTATGAATTTTGCCTATTATAGGCACAAGAAATAATGATCATAACAAAATGTATGGCTTTTTGTATAATAATGCTGTGTTCTTCATTTTTTTGTAACTGGAACGCCCCCCCCAGCCAACATCAGTTAACAATCCACTTTCCACTATGAACTATAATTCATAGATCAATGGGAACATGATGTTATGGTGAAGTATTGAGAAACATTGTACATGATCTGCTGGTTTATTCAATATTACAACTGATTTTTTTTTGTTTGTTTGTTTTGTTTTTCTTTTTAATTTGGAGAAAATTTAAATGTTTTGCAACTGTTTTCTATGGACAACGATTCATCCTTTCTATATGAAATTATTGCATCTTAATCCAGTGAATACTTTGCAAACCAGCTAGGGTATGAAGCAATTTTACTGACTACATTTATGTGGAGACACTGAGGCACACCCAAATTGAAACCTGGATATGAAAGAGAATCTCCAACGGTGCTCAGAACAGAATCCCAGACTCCCTATTCTCCACTGACAACATGCTATACTGGACTACAATCAGTCTTGCTGTCTTTAGTATGCATTCCATGTCCTCAGGATGGCATGGTATCCCTGACGCAAGAGCTTAAATCTTCCAAGCAAATATTTATGCAAAAATATTAGCAATTTAAGTGTGACACTGAAAGGAATACTAGTTTGGGTTTCTGTTTCCTTTGAAAAAGACCAAGGACCAAACTCTCAACCAGATTAAATAAGACCTCACTTTCTTTGGATTTATGCTGTTGTCTGAGAAGAATTCACAGAGGGATTTGTCCTGTTTTCTGAATCATGAGCTTCTTTGAGATTTACACATTGCTCATATTCTACCCTCCTCTCAGCTAAACGGAAACATGATTTCCATGATGCCTTTTATCTTTCTGAACAAATAGCCATCTCTTCTGTTGTCCTGTGTAGTTTTCCCACCTGATTTCTTTCTGTTTTGAACAGCTGAGAAAACTAAATATGCCATTTCTGATTCAGCAGGGGTCTCATTTATATTGTGTTCACCCATTTTCCTTGGTTGGTTTGTAAATAAAAACTTCTTTTGGCCTATCTTCACTTCTGGCTATCTGTATTAAAGACTCTAATTCTTCTTTAATTTACAATAGCGCATGCTTGTTATCCTTCACAGGACAATATTGTCTCTTAATCTGAAAGAGCTCACATACTCCATATCTGCAGTAATTTCAGTTTCCACAATGCCTAGAGATGTCTTCAATGCAAACTCTGTACTTGACACATCTCTTTCTTTGCTGTGTTGCTCTTCAAGTTTGGGTTGTCTGCAGGGACGCACAGAGGCCTTTTTCTCTACTGTCACCACCTTTTCATATCCTTCCCCCTGTGACTTTGCAGAAAGAATTCCCATTTATTTTGCTCAGAGACTGGAATTCTTATGACAACGGAGATTGCAAAGGTTGCTCTTTCAGCCCCAAAGTCCACAGAAACCCATGAGAAAAGCAGTTTGGCTTATGTCTATGCCATAATAGACATATGTAATATGTCTATTATATGTATGTAATGAAATGTGTGTCGAAGTGCATAAGGGCTTTCAGAGGCAGACTCTCACTAGCGCTGGAGACTGGTCAGCCCGTGCTGCCGGTTTGCTTCTGACAGTGGTCCGTTCTTTGTGTCCCATGTGCTCTGCACAGAAGCTGAATTCATTCAGAGGGCCAGCATTAGTGTTTGTAGGATTATCTGTCCTGCTTTGGTAAAACTGAAACTTTCTGTTTGATTAGCCTCTCTTAACTAAGCTTAACATCCAAAATCCCAAATCAAATGTATCAGAAAACTAACATATTTACTCCATTTGTAATACTCAGTCTACCCCATGGGTTCTGCTCTCTCCTCCACCCACTGCACGGTGTCAGAACTTAGAAAGTAAGCTCCTCAAGAGAGAGTATCCAGGTATCCAGAAGAGTGACAAGAGGAGATAAAAAGAGTCCTAATCCCCTCTGTTCCTTTGACACCACAAAACCAACTATCTAATACTTTTTACATTACTCCTTGGCCATGAAAAAGTCCAAAGCTTTCCAAGATAAATGTTATCCTGAGATAAAATGCTGTAGGCAGTTGTTTTCTGTTTAGAGATCTTCTTGTCATCAAAATTATGCAAAATCAGATTTCTCTGTTAGTTTCTTGGGATTGTTAATAGACTAAATTTTTAACAGTATAGCTTTTTTCACCTTTTAGGGGTCCCAAAAGCTCTACAACCAACCTACCAGAATTGCTTCGCTCTGTGCAGCATTGCAGCCATCTCCACACTGAAATACAGCAATGATTTAGCATTGCTATATAAATTTTTAGAGAGAACATTATGAGAAATGTCATTTGCAGTAGAATTGCAAGGAGGACTTTGGTCTGCAGGATGTAAATTTCAGGTTGGAGTCTGACAAGGATAGCTGAGCAAACAGTCTCGTAAAGCATCAGTGTGGGATTGCCAGTGTTTCTGATCTCATTGCCTCTTGTCCAGCAGCAATGTCCTTCAGCATCGTGCTGCTGTTTTGGTTCAGCTCTGACTCAGAAAGGAAAATGTCACCTACTGAGTCATTGGTGTCCTCTGTCATCTTGGGTTTCTCTGGAAATTTTTAATGCATGCAGAGAGACCAGAGTCAAACCTGATTGCTTTGTGAATGAGCCTAATGCAAGAATTACTAGGCAGAAGCAGGACTGGATAATGTCTGCGAGGCTCCCTTTCCAAGGCAGACCTCTGCAGCCTGAACAGTCTTCCCTACCCTCCAGCTACCTTTTCCCTTGAGGATCTGTTTTGTCTGACCTAAGCTACTTGCTTTAATTTAGGCAGTGTAGAACATGTCACTGCTCAGCAACTCACTGAAGGCTGTGATCTACTGTCATTATTTCATTTCAGTGCCTCATCAGCTCCTGATGTGCTGGTTGATACGTTAGTAATGTTTTTTTGCATGCATTTATCACTCCCAGGTGTCATGCAAATGTTGTGGGGAGTGCAGCTGCTCTACAAACCAGGTAGCAGGGCTGATGCTAGATTTCTCAAGCAGAGATGACTGCAAAGCAGGATTTAGTCTTAGCCACAGGCTGCAAACACGACTATTAGGTTAGATATAAAAAAAGTTGGTGCTTTTGAGATCAAGTCCGTGGCTAAATGGCAAGGCAGAGAATGTGTGCAGTGAAGGATCCTAGGGAACTTAGGGACTTGTATACATTCGTTGCTTAAACCCAAGGCCACTATCGATTGTTAGTGTAAATTCATTTGTATTATAGCTTTGCAGGAAGTGTTATTTTTAAAAATACTAAATTCTAGTTGTTTGGCTTAAAATCTCCCTCACTGTCAATGAATGCTAGATTCAGTGGATAATTGCACTAATTTATTTCCAATAAATTTCAAATTAGAATGATACACTGTGGCGAGACTTGATTGAAAATCTTGCTGTTCCGTTCCTCATTTGAAAACTTGTTCACAATTAGTCAAGCTGTCAGATACCCAGGGAATCTGTTTATTTATTTATTTTTACTGAAGGGGGCGGGGAGAGAAAAGCTATCTCTGTAACCATGTGGGAAAGCCTTTGGTAATCCTTTTTGTGCAGGTGAGATTTCAGAATACAGGAATCATAGTTCACCATGCAATAGCTTTTAGATTTTGCTTAATATGTTGCTTTCCAGTGATTCTAGCATTAATCACGGGCTGTTTCGTATGTGCAAGTCCTAAAAAGAGAAATCAGATGCCTGAAATGAGGTATAGGGTATAATCTTTAAATACTTTCTCCTCTCCTCCCCTCCCCAGAGCTGTGAGCATGGATTTTACTTTGCCTTCACCTTCCTGGGGATCTCAGCTCTGACTGACACCACCAGAGCATCAGAGCAAGGTGCTGTGCTGTACTCCTTGTCTAATAGCCTCTTGACAACAACATTTATCCAGAAAGCTAGAAACTGAGGTTCACCTTTTTTTTTCCAGGAAAGCACTCCAGCTGCCTGGCAAGTGTTTCCCCCGGGAAGGAAGTGCTCTGCTGGCTGCAGTGACTGGAGAGGGAAGATTATAAAGGTGAGCAAGATTTTTTCAGCTCTTGGGCAAGAAACTCACTTGGCAGGCAGAAGGGATTACACTGTATTTCGTTGCCTGTTGATACATAACTTCTAATGTATTTATTTTTCTTCTGTATTTTCATGTGAAAATACAAAAGCAGTTCTGGAAATGGCACAGCATTTCCTCTCTCCCATCAGTGACTTAACCACAAAGGTACTGAACAGTTTTCTCTCCCCATCCCCTTCCTTGTTATAAAATTATTTTCTCTCTCTCTTTTTTTTTTTTCCTCCTCATATAACCATAGAATCAACTAGGTTGGAAAAGATCTTGTAAGATCATCTAGTGCATCTTGCTTTGTCTTTTCTCCTGGCCTTGCTGAGGGATCACTTTATAGAAAGCTTTTGTATAGCAGTCTTGGATAAAATTAAAGCTAGAAATTTTCAAAAGCAGAAAAAGTGTAAGGATAATTTAGGACATGGTCAAATAAACAGTGCTTCCACTGGTTGAAATGTTATTGCCCTGTGTTATCTGCTGCTGCTCCTAAAAGTCAGAGAAGATAAGGTATAGTCTGAGGTGATTCCCAATACATTTGAAACCAGAAGGGTTAACTTGGTCCAGCAATGTAGACCGCTGAATCATTTGGAAGCCTCCTGGAGTCAGGACTGTTTTCTAGAGCACCAGATCCTGTATAAAGTTCTGGAAAAGGCTACCACTTAATACAAGAAGCTTCTTTTCTGGAAATGGGATGAAAATCTGTAAATAAACCAACATACGAGTGAAAAGAAGGGAGAAAGAAGATGGACTGTCAAACTGCAGAATTCTTATTGTACAACAGTCTAGAAAGTAACAAATAGCGGAAACGTCACGGGCTTTCACTGTCCTGATAACATTAATGAGAAAATGTTGGCAGCAGTTTCAGTGATTTTAAATCTGTGGCAACGTTGCTAAACATGATCTAATACTCAAGAAGTGGGCTATGTAAGCTTGCTTAGTCTTAGTGCTAGAAATTATTTTTTCCTTCTGCGTACCAACAGAAAAGGAGCTATAGATATATTCCCTGGCAAAATCACCCCTTTGAAGGCAAGATATCTTTCTGAGTTGCAGAATGAGCTCCTTAAAGTAAATGGGCCATTAGTGATTGGATTCAATCATCCAAACGATAGCTCTAGCTGACACTGGGGCTGAGCGCAGAATGACAGATTTTACTCTACGTCATGGACAGTCATCAAGAGCTCTCTAGAGACAGAATAAAAAGAAGAAGGTACTGCTGGGTCAACCAGAGAGATGGCTGCATCATGTATAGGTACGTGCTAGACAGCATGACTGCTTACAGGTGTGGTGCTGCAGCAAGTGTGCTGGCTCTCCTGAACACTACAGCAGCTGTGTGGTACCTGCATACAAATTGGCAGGAGAGGAAGAAGCAGTCTCCCATATTATGGCATTTTTGCTGTTATCTCAACCCTCTTGGAGTCATCACCTCTTTATGGGAAGTGGCTGGACTGCTAGTGTTGGGGTCCTGATGACCTGAGGTCTTCCTTCATGTCCTTGCTGTTTGGTCAGTATGTGCCTACATCACCATCTACAGCAGAGCAACACATCTGCCCCTGGGACCCCTGTCTGTGAGGGCAAGAGACAGCTGTTCTCTTATTTCTCTCTATCTTTTAGTTGTTTTTTTTTCCTGTCTGCACTCTTTATTCACTGACAGAGATTAAAAAACCCGAAGAAACAAACAAAAAAAATCTAGACCAAACCCCAACTTTCCATAGCATTAAAAAAGTATTAAGAACTTTTGTTTTTAAGCCAAAATATCTCATTAAGCATCCTTAGCCAGCGCAGGCAAGCAGGACAGGAAGGACAGGAGGTACTGAGAAAGCAGCAGTAATCAGGGGACCCATGAGGAAACAAAGCAACTCAAGGCAGAGGGCCCTCCTACCTCTAGATTATTTCATCAGCCCCAGATCTTCATCAGACAGGTTATTTCATCTGCCTGGAGACATGGATTGATGTGCCTTGGGAGATGTTCTGCAAAACAGGACAAGTTTGTGATTACATACCTCTCTGTTTCTGTGATAATGTGCTGCAGAATCAGGGTGGTGGCTGATTAAAAAACATGATAATTCAAGAGATCTGCTGGACGTCTGAAAAATTCACATGGTTATCTGTGTCTGAAGAGGAGCAACTAACCTTACAAGGAGAGTAACAAACTAAAAACTACTAGGAACCAAACCCTCCTGCTATCTACATATCAGACACACAGACACATGGAGACACTTGTTCTGCCTAAAGGTAAACACAAGACCCTCATATCTTGAAGGTGCAAATCTTAAAAGCTGTAACTTGATGGAAGAGGTGCTGGGAAACCATCATATAACTATTGCTGGCGGAATCCTAAATTCATGGTTTATAGCTGCGAAGATAACATTAACATAGGTGGGCTATAAACATATTCAGAGCCTACCTTATTGTGTTGGTAACAGTTTCATATTATCTATTTTCAGTTTGAAAACACAGGCCAGCTGGCCTTCCTAGTCCACTCCCATGTCTTTTCTAAATTGACAGGAAGAAGGTCTAATTAAAAAAAATATGACTTGATGTAAAACATTTTATCTCTGTTGCTTAACAGTGCCCATTTAGATAACCATGGTCATTTGAGTCCAATGGATTTGCATAGATATCTCATGTAGCAGAAAGAATAAGCTGGCCATAAAATGTTACCATTTCATTACAAAAACCTTCAGGTTTTCTTTGCAGGCAAGAAGTTGTGTGCACAATAACTGTTCCACAGATGTAGCTCTGTGTTGCCCTCCATAGACAACCTCCCTTTGTAGGCATGATTGTAGGATAATATTGCTGCAATAAAGTCTGGCTTGAGCTTCTAGGTCTTTGATTAGAAAGAAGGATTGAGATGGATCAATAGAGTCAGTTTTAATTAGGATGTAATAGTGAGTGTCAAAAGCTGCCAGACTCTGACTCAAGCAGAATAAGAAAGGATCAGGAGCCAACCTCAAAGATGAGCAAAAGAGCAAATCTATAGAAGATGGGAATTTTGAGGGAAGTGAGAACTGTTAAGGTTTAGGAAAAGCTAAACAGCAGGAAAGTAGGAAACACATTCGACTTGGCACAAAAATGATAATAAACATTTTCCCCAAGTTGCTCTGCAGATGCCGAGCGTATTACCGGTGAAATCAGTTGCATCTTAGACTAGATCCTTTTCTTGGTTCAGAGTGACTGCCTTCAGGTTATATTCATCTAAGAAGACAGAAACATTAGATAGGCCCAAAACACGAACTGAATTTTGATAAGCATTTGCTTCTAAAAGGTTATACCGAACTTGATTGCAATCAGCAGCTCAGGATATGCTAGTCTTTTTCAGACACCTTCTATATGCTTTGATATTTGGCTGTAGGTATATGCACAGTCAGAATTTTAGTAAGCAATTTAGATGTTCATACACAACTTTTCAGAGCCTGATTTCAGTCCATCTCCTTGATTAAAGCACATGTATTTCACTATTCATTACCTCTAGCTCTATAGTAATGGCAAAGCTTTACCTTCTGGCGTATTTCTTTGGTTATCATGTGGCTTTTCTGACAGAGGGTTACAAAAGGTTGCAGAAAATTCCTGCAACCCTTTGTAAAATATATGTTGAAATATTAACTCATGTTTCATTTTTCTCATGTTGAATCAGAATCTGCCATGTGCACTTAAAATATTATTTTTTTAACAAATAATTTCATTCCTTTTAATGATAAAGCTATTATTCTACATGACAGTATTGGGATCGTATTTACTTCATATTCTGTTATCCCTTAAAGTTCTGCCAGAATAAAATCACACCTTTATTTGCCATTATAACTAAGTGTTTGAAAACTAGATCAGAGTTTGGGTGCTTGCCCCTGATAAGAAAATAAATAGCTGATTATTATAATTAAGCAAAAGGCAAATGCATTCAAAGGGTTGGGAATTTTGTTATCTTACTTCACAAAATGGTAAGAAAAATCAGGCAGCCTGATGGGCTTCCAGCCAAATGGTTATCATATTATAAGCACATGGGTCAAACTGTTTGCCTAATCACTTAGTATTCAAACTTCTATACACAAAATAAATTTTTCCCATTTAGAGGAAAATGTGGTCTTTTAAATGTCTCGATGGTCTGTAATTATCCCTTTCAATATAGTGGGTGTTTCACAATATATTTTGATATTTGGATGTGGACATGTATTTTTTTCATGGCTGCAGATATGCTGCCTTGAAGAAGGTCTTGTTCTTTAGCTTATTCTCAATTATTTATTAATGCCACTTTTTTGGAGATGGCACTTCAAATCTGCTGGTGGAGCTACTTGTGAAACTCTACACATTTCAGCCAAGATAAGCTAAGTTAACAGTGACCTAATATTTAAACTGAGTCTAATGAATCAGATTAGCTTGAAGGAAAGAAACAAGGCAGTGATATCCATCTGTCCATGCCTTGTCAGAGATTTCTGAATTCCTCAACAAGACCTGACAGAAAGAGTCAAGCTTTGTGAAATTCTGTGGCTAGGTATTAATTAGTTTGTACTATCCCTTTTTTCTCAACTGATTTGCAAGAATAAGAGAAGTTTAACAGTATGTTTAAGTAAAATAGGAAAACATTTTAGGACCACTTATTCACTTGTAAGTGGGTAGTTGGGTTAGTAGACAAAGTAATGGAATAACAGCAAATGGAAAAGGCTCATCATAAGCTTAATTCAGTCAAATTACTCTCTAGTGCCAATAATGAGTCAGAGACAACAGTAACAGATATAAAAACAAAGTTATGTCTGGAACCTAGGAATGTGAGTAACGAGAGGAAAAGGAAGATTATCATCCATTCTTGCAAAAAAACCAGTAAGTTTTCTTCTCAGGAAAAAAAATGCAAAAGAAAAGTCAGTAGAATTAAAAATAGCATTAGTATGAATGAAGTTGGAGCAAGAGCTATATCCAGGAAGTTAACAATGTGCAGTGCTGGTACCATATGCTTAAACTTTACAGAGAGGCTGCAGAAGCCTGCCTATGGGAGCTCACCACTGCACAAGGCCCTGGGGTTCTTTGCAGCAGTAACATGGTCTGAGTTTTTCCTGTAATTTTTCAAACAATAAACATAGATGGCAAAAAGGCAGCAAACGGCTGCTGTAGCATTGCAGATGATATTTATTTTCTTTTTAATTCTGAATGATAATGGCAAAGGGCTAAATCCTGCCCTTTTTTCTACCAGTGTCTAGATCCCACCAGAGATGTCTCAGCATTATGAATAAAACTTAATTCTACTCTTCCAAGTTAGCAAAATTCATGCTGTTGTGTTAGCAAAGCAGACTAAAGGTAATCAGGACTCAGGAGAGGGAAGAGGAGACCGGGAAACCACAAGATGGGGAATGGCCAAGTTTCAGAGGGGGAGCTAAAAAGGGGGAATCAAAGTTTGGGGTGTTTGTCTTTTCTTACTCCCTCCTTGATGCACACACACTGTCAAGATTCGCAGATCTGCACCACATCCTTCACTGCATTTGCCTACAGCCATACTCAAATGTCTTCTGGAAAAAAAATCCCTGCAACCTGCCCCCATTCTCACCATCCAGCTGCTCCCAGCTCTTACCAGAGTCTGCAAAAAGGACAGATCTCGGTTCACGCATGCTGTAGAATAAGAAAAAGATGGGCTGCACCTGACAAACCTGGCTGAGCAATTGCTACTTGTGCAGAATTTCCTTGAAGGACATTGAGTGTGACTTCCCACACTCCACCTGTAAGGGCAGAGGCAAGTCTGAGAAAGAGTTTGGGACCGCCCATTCAGGAGACTTAGGTTAAGGCAAAGTAGAGCTTACTAAGTAAACAGGGGCTGGGATCACAAAGATGAAAAAAAAGAAAGGATGGGGGGAGTTTGTATGCATTGTAAGATTGGTTGGTACTAGAAATGGCATTTGGGTGGGCTTACACCAATCTTGCCCTGTTTTGCTTGTATCCTTACCTTGACATAGATCTGAGCCATTTTTGGTGAAGTATGGATCAAAATACCTTAGCAACTTAATGCCAAGAATGTAGATTTATTTATTAGATTAATATAAAAGCTGTTCACTCTCATCATGTGTCCCTGAAGGAAGAATGAAAACATGGTCCATACGAATGCCTGCAAATCTCAGTGAGAGTTTAGGATACAGAGTATGAGGAAGGACAGGTAGCCAGACCATTATTTTCAGCTTCTGGGAGAGGGATACAAACAAAGGATCCACACTTACAAGTATTTTTATATACTTCCAGCCTGAAACAGTGCCTTGGCTTTGAAAACTTAAGGCAGGCAAGTGAATTGAACTAAGAACTTAGTACTGTCTGAACTGAGGAACCTAGCGCTAACAAAATGGGCAAGGCACAGGAACTCCAGTGTTCTGTGACAGGCCATGTAACTGATTAGTTATAGTGCATTTTAGGCTAGTTCCTCACAAATATAATTTTTATATCATTACATGTAACTTTAATATTAACGTTACATTTAGTGTTTTATGTAATGCTATATTATTAATGCATTATGTATGTGCTTTATAAAGGCTTATACATTTATCAAGATCTCATACATACAAGGGTTTGGACAGGAGGTGCGGGTCAGGTGTTGAGCAGGGCCAGGACCTGCAGCCAGGGTGGGACCTCTTGAGCCTGGTGGTAGGGAAAGAGCAACCCGGGGTGGGGGTGTTGCTTGGGCTTGTGGGTGGAGGCAGTCAGAGTATGCAAGAATCACAAGCACAGGGAAAATATTGAGGAGAAAGGTATGCACAAACAGTTGCAGTAGAACACACTGCAGGACTCTATGGGTGAAATTGTAGCTCTTTTGAAATCAGCATGAAATTTGCCCTTGAATTCAGTTTAACAAGACTGTCCTTCTTACTTGTCAATACTCCTTTGCCTGCTAAAAGTGAAAAAGTGCTGTCAGGTTTTCCTAAATTTTGTATTTCTATTTTTCAAATCTTCCATAAATTATAAAAGCTAACAACAAAAATTTTAGGTGAAAGCACAGAGTGGTTATCACACCCTTTACAAAAATGTAGCACTGGAAAACAAAGAAATGAGTAGACAATATAATAAATCCTTACACTTTGCCCATCATAAACAAATTCATTAGCTTCTATCAAATGCAAAAACATTAATTCTCCATTGCAAAGCAATTACTCTATCTCTTGAACAGTAGGATTTTAATATACAGTTTTCATTTTGCCATCTGATAGTTTTAAATGACAGCCTTGATAAGGGAGTCTCCATTAATAAGCTGTGTTTAAATAAGTTCATTCTTTCGAAAGATTTTGATTTTGTAATTAACAGGAAGACCTTGATAACAGAATGGGTCAGGTCCTCGGCAAGGATAGGTATAAATCAGGTGTTTCAGCTGAGAACCATTTTTTGTTACTTATACTTTCCTTTTTTAACTAGGAATTTTAAAGTAATAAAAGAAGCTAATTTTGGAGTATTAGTTTATTTCGAGAGATTACTGAAATTTTCTCCATTTTTTTTTCTGAGCCAAGAATTTCGATACCCAAGTTTATATCAAAACATAAATGTCTTACGTATGAGTGCATGTCTGTATGCTGTGATTACCTGTAAAGCCCCCCACATTTTTGTCTTATTTGTCTGACAAATCTCTCTCCTAACTCAGGAAAAACAAAATTATGCAAAATCTTATCTGTCACTTTATCTAAATTTCTTATTTTTGTGGCTACTAACAGGAACAGAATCTTCTGTTGTTTGAACAAATCCCTAGAGACCGATAAAATACTTCCAAAAGGATATGAATTGCTTCTATTAATGTCAATGGCATGCTAACTGTCCTTTAAAGTAAATTGGGTACTGCTGTTTAGCTTTTCCTATATAAGATCAAAATTAAAAAGTGTCTATCAACTAAATTGTTATACATAAAATGAAAAACAAGCAAACGAAGGACACAGTTATATCACTACCTGTGGAACTCGTCTACACATGGCTTCAACATACAAGAGGAACAAAAGAACACAAAATTAGACACAAATATATAAAAATAAAGTGAAAAGTCACCACTAACACAAATTTGAGACAGACAAAAATTAAAATCATATAATTATCCAGTAGAAGGGCTTTGCATTTATTTTTATTTTACATTATTTTTCCAGTTATTCCAATTCTTGAAGTATAGCTAGGATCAGTATGAGTTGCAGAGATGAGAACACCTGCCTATGAAAATTTAAACTATGCTTTTAAGAGACTAAAGGAAATGGAGGTTGACCTATCCCAAAATCTGACTTCCAAGAAATTCTGGTGACAGCTTCTAACTACCACAATTGCTGAACAAGCATGAATAAGTATCTTCACAGAACCAAAGCAGCTATTCTGTGTTTGAGGTGGAATTTGCTTTGCAAGCTTGACTACATAAATGGTTCCCAGAATGATTTCTAACTTCTAATGTTTGTCAGGAGTTTTTGATTAAAAACTTCTTGGCCTCACCAGCAAGAGAAAATTGTATCAGCTTTTGCAATGTAAGAAAACTATAAAACTTTTCTGGAAATTAATGTGAAAGCTTTCCAGGTTAAAGAAGGGATCTTCTTAATCTGCTTAAATTATTCATTCAAACCTGATGACATAAACATACCAAGGCAATGATGCTTTCCACAATTGAGAACTTAAGGTCTGAATCCAGATTCTCTGTTTGGCACTGCTACTTAATTATTAAATAAAACTTATAAAAAATAAAGTTAACTATAGTTATTACCAGTAATTTATTGACATACTTTCTCACCACCCTTGAAGGGCTACACTTATGAATAGGTCTTTTCAGACGTTGTACCTATTTGTGTCACATAAAAACGTCTAACAAGGTGAACAGAACCAGACCTGAGACTACAGGAAGCCTGTGGTATCTGCTGCTTTTGAGAGCATATGGAAGTTATAACCCTTTGTCCTTTACCTCTACCCTTGTGACTGATATTTCATTAATGCAACAGGACTTGTGCAGTGGTGTGTTTTATGTTACAAGAGTATCATTTTGCATAATTTTAAATGACAAGATAGCATTGCATCTTTGTGTCACATATATTCAAATTTAGAGGACTTCTTCAATTTGTGAACACTTCAGAGATAATGTAGAATCAGCGAGATGGATGACAACATGGAGCTTGCTCACAGATAACTTTAGAGCGCCCGCCTATAATAATGAAATTCAACATGCTGAATTAAGTGTCCAACTCCCCATAGGTGAGACAATTCAGTTTTCTGGGAGATGGTATACAACAGCTGAATATAAAGAGCTCATTCAGTTGAATGAGAAGCATCTCAATACCCAATGGGAGTGGCAAAGTGAGGGGCCTCTAAATCTGGTTCCTGACAAGGTCTTAAATTAGGGTTTGGATATGAGAATCCAGGATGGACTAGTGACCTTTTGTTTGACTCATGTGCTGGTTGCCACAAGTCAGAAGTCAAAGATTCCAGTTATATCATGTTATTGCATATAGTTTGAAAAATAGTCTCAGAACCTGCAGAATTCAAGGTGACTATATATGCCTGAAACTGTCTTTAAAGGAAGAAACAATTGGTTTTGAAGATCTGTCACAGAAGCAAAACATTTCCCTCCACAGATATATATACTGCATAGAGTGCCTTATGTTTCATGTTGATCATTTCTCCAGGTGCTTTAACAACCCCCGGGTTGTTAATAATTTCACCCTAGGATTCAAAGAACTGGGATGAGATTTTAATATTCAACCATGCTCCTTTGAAATTGTTACCCTGCTATTTCCTAGGTTTGGTTCCATTTTCTGTTCCTCATTCACCCTTGGTATATACTGAAGTGTATTACTGATACTGGTAATTCAGTGCCAGTGGATTCCCCATTGGCAAAACTACTTATCTAAAGTAAATGTAAGTCATTCCGCTCATACAGAGTGTTTTTAAAAGTAGAGATATTGATTATCATGCTGTCAAGATTGATAGAATAAGACAAAAGAACAGTGACTGACAGAAAATACTTAAAAAATAGGTACTCAATGCTTTATGCATTTGTTTTCAAATATTCTGATTACCTTAGATGATACATCAGTAATTTTGATGAATTTATTTAATTGCTTCTGAATTTCCTATTGTAAGCTCTTGAGTGGATAGAAGAGAGGGCTCTAGAAACAAACGTGTTTTTCAAGGCAATCAGAATATATAAACATGTCTTTGCAGATTAAATCCTCTTCGCCCTCCCCAACTAATCACAACACTTATAAAGGTAATGGAGTCTTCCATTACGAATTTTCCAGGCCTCAAAGCATCTTTCCTGTATTAGCAATTACCTCACATTCCTTTTGAGGGATCAAGCAGTTGTTTCTATTTTCATGGCTTTGGGAGAATACAGTGCATATGTCAGGGCCATAAAGATGAAGCATCAAGCATGTTACTTCTTCCTCTCCTTAAAAATCCCTTATATTTCCACAAGTTGCTTTCTTCTGAGGCCTCTTACACTAAACCACCGATTTCTGTCCATCTTTTGGACTTGCACTATCCATCTGGAGGTGTAGAAAATTCCAGACGGCTTAGGTGTCTTCAGCTAAAGCAAAAAACTGTCTCCACATCTTTTAGCTGACATGCATCTAAAAGAGCTCATATAATGAGGACCCAAAACCTCCCTAGAACTTCCAGTCTTCAACCACTTGAAAACTGGAAAAGCTTCTCCCTAGATGAGCAGAGCTGGACACATGCTACTACTTGCTGCTACACAGCAACTGGGCTAGCCTGGCAGTGCAGCAGGGCACAGAAAATGTGACCTTTACTACAGGGGTGAGATTATAATGACTGATTTGGGAGAAAATTTTGTCTCTAGAGCTTCCACATTGGTCAGAACCATGCCATGTGAGCAATATTCTAGTAGTCTGGCACACCTTTTGGAATTTTGTGTCACAATCCTATAGATTAATTTACTCTAGCCTGAGCAATTTTAGTACTGAAGGCAGTTCAGCTGGATTTGGTAATGACAGCTGCTAAAATCAGAGGTAGTTTCTGAACCAGCTTGTAAAAACTCTGATCCATTTTCAGGAGGTTGTGCCACCAATGTTCAACCTGGCACAGCAATGGGAGATCAGATCTGCTTAAGCTTGGTGCCAGAAGCAAGACAGATTTGTGTCTTGGGGCAAAAATGATGTCAAGGCAGGTGTGCCTGTCCCCGCTCTGCATGTTGGAGAAGCTGATCCCCCTTTGCCAGGAAAGAATTGGAGAGGTTCTGCAATTCCCATTTGCCCTAGCAAGCTGTATAACCATTTGGTGTTGAGGCTTGACACACTTCCAAGAAAGGGAGATCCCATGCAGCAGCTGGAGAGGAAAGCCGATGGCAGTGTGCTGTGAGATTGATTTATCTATGTATCTATCCATATTTTAGTTGTTGGTTTTTTTTCTTTTGCTCCTGTGACCATTGCACTCCAACCAGCCATCGCACCTTGCTCTTCTAGCAATGCAAACTGTCTGGTTTTCTCCCCATCAGGGTTAACAGCACTCCTGCTAGCAAGTTTTGATCTTTCAGAGGTGCTAACTACACTTTACCTCTCAAGTTGCTCAGTTGATTAGCAGTTTTGCAAGACCTGATGAAGACTCTGCATGCTGGAGAGCTCCTGTATTTTTCCTAGCTAGTTTTAAATTAAAAGTTATAAATAAAAAGGAGATATTTGCTTTCTCTTATGGAAGCACAGAGACGTCCAGGATTTGGGTGCTCGGGCACGCAGGGATGCACTGGAGGCATGTGCTGGAGGGATGCGCTGGGCAATGCCAGTCCGGCTGCAAGGCGCTGAGCTGGGGCTCAGCCCTCCAGCGTCGGCCTACCTGTCACTTCTAATGACTTCTTCTTCAGCTATTTCTGTGTCTGAGCAGGATGGCCTGCAGGTGGCCCAGTAGCTAGCTGTTTCCCAAGCTGCTGGGGAGCTGCCTATATTTGTGACCGGGATTGCAGCTCTTGGGCTGTGAGCCTTGCTTTACATGCAGTGTGCGTAAGCAAGAGGCACAGAGCAGCCCTGCTGATATGGCTGTTGTATAGCAGTTATTGCTTCAACACATTTAGACACAGCACCTCTGTAATTTGTCTCGACGTGATATCATCTTTTGTCTCAGCAAACTGACCCTTTTATCTGTCTTAGTTCTGCTTTCTCTGGCTCTTTCTGTTTCATGCCAGCAGTGACAACAGGCAATGGCACAGGAGGAAAAAATAGAATATTCAGATGGTGACAGCAGAAATAATAATTGATTTCAAAGTTATTCACTGTTTTGAGGTGTTTGTGGATTTCTTTTTGTTTTGTTTTGTTTTTCTCTTTTTTAATTGAAGCATGTGTCTGTGTGTGAGAAGTACTGCCTGTATTGTGTGATTCTTCTCATTCAGCTGTTTGAAAACTACAGTGACACTCACTTACGAAATGACCTACAAGGGCTAGATTGCAGCTCCTTTTTTAAGCAGCACTTTGCAAAAGACTTGCACTTTAAAATATTTGGTTTATTCTCATAATTATATATTTCTCTGTATAGGGCATGTAAAATGGAATACTAGAGTAGATATTGTTTTTTAATTCTCCTAATTGTCTTTGTGAGCTAATTGTTCTTTTGCACTAGTAGCTAAAATGCTGGTACTGATGTAGGTGGCATTTTCGTGAAGAGAATTTTCTATCCCCTTCTGCTCATGCCCTGCTCAGGTACATCCTACTTTTCCCCAACAGAAGAGTCATTGGAAATCAGCAGAGACTGACTCTCATGCTGAGGAGTTTCCCTTTTGCAATACAGAATTTTTTTTGTGGCCATGATAATGCAAACATTGCAAAATGTGAGAACTTCAGTTGTCTCTGATTCCCTTTCCTGTTCACCCCGAGGCATGGGAAATGAAAGGAGTTAAGAAACCAAAACAGAACAAGCTTTCACAATAACAACTGAAAAGAGTTTTATTTAACAACTAAATCATGTAACACAATGAGTAAATAAAGATTAATTTCATATAGGTTTAATATGGAAAAGTAATGTACAACAGTGATACAAAATACACGCCAATAATGATAATGTGAACATACAAGAGAAGAAAAAGAGGAGGAAGATACTGAAGATCAAAATTAATATTAGTTCAAAAAAACTAAGAAAGGAATCTGTTGAATTTTCACTCAACTTGTGTTCAGCAACTCAATTTCAAGTAAAGGTTGGACAAGGACTTCTGATCCCATTTCGGTTATCTTGGTCAATAAACAGAATTTTTCAATCTATACCAATTAATTGGGTATAATCAATCCACATTATCTCAGTTGAGCAAAGGCAAAAATTATCTCTGTTGGCTACTTTCCAGCCAAGCTGCTTCTTTTCACCCAAAGAAAATCCCACCTTGTCTCTGTCTTGCCCCTTGGCCATTTCCTAATCCTATAACTTTCAGTTAGCCTAATTCTAAATTGACCTAAACTGCCTGTAATAGTAACTCACACGCTAAACTACTATTCATATTCTTACCCTGTCTTATCTCTCATATTTATCAAATGTGATGTCCTATATTATCACAGGTTAAATATGTACATAGACCAACTAAAACAGTTGGATTAAATGATAGGTCTATACTGTTTCACAAAAAAATATTTGTTTTGGGTTGAAGAGAATGTTGAAGATATAAGTAGTAGTAATAATAACAATAAATAGTCACAGAATCATAGAATAGTTAGGGTTGGAAAGGACCTTAAGATCATCAAGTTCCAACCACCCTTGACATGGGCAGGGACACCTCGCTCTAAACCATATCACCCAAGGCCTCATCCAACCTGGCCTTGAACACTGCCAGGGACGGAGCATTCACAACTTCCCTGGGCAGCCATTCCAGTGCCTCACCACCCTTACAGTAAAGAATTTCTTCCTTATATCCAATCTAAACTTCCCCTGTTTAATTTTTCCCCCATTACCCCTTGTCCTGTCACTACAGTCCCTAGTGAAGCGTCCCTCACAAGTTTTACCACTTGTTTTCTTTGGGTTTTTTTCTCTTCTCACTGTAAATTGGTAGTTTGCAGGTAGAATTTTAAAAGTGGTACCATGGGCTCTTGTGCACATTCTTCCTCCTTTTTTATTGAGGGTTTATGAGACATGTCAGAGCAGTTACCAGCAGGCTACAATAGCATCAAGGGGATTGTCTTCTATAGTTTCTATGGACCTTTTTTCTTTCAACCATTCTCCAATAAAGTAGCGGCTGAAAATAATGTAAAAATGGCTCAAATAAACAGGATTACTGTGATAAAAAAGTTTATGAATATTAAATCACATATGAAGCTGTTAAGGGTTAATATTTCTAAATATTCATTTAAGGGACCTGGACGGTGGAGCCTTCCCCCTTCCTGTTCGCTCTCACTATGTCTCTACCTGTTTATTTCAGTTATATCAGAGGAATTTGAATTTCTGTAGTTAAAGTTCAGTAGTGGTTTTCAGCCCATTTTCCAATCGGGGGATGAAATTCTGATTGTCTCTAGGTAATAAGGTGCTGGGGTGTGTGATTACCAGAGTCTAAAGCCAAAGTGTTGTGCAAATAACAGAAAAATAGCATAACCTGGAAACAAACCACCTTAATTCTTACCCTCCCAAAGCTGCATAGCCAAAGGAAAAAAAAAATACTGCTATTTGTAGATGTAAATATAACTTATTTTTATGCATCAATTTTATTAATTAATTTTAAATATTACATGCATCCAGGAAACTGAGACTGATTGGAGAAAAATACCATGCCGGTGTTTTGGGATGAGAAAGCCTGCCTAAGCAGCAGAAGCAAGTGGGTCACGGGCAGGCAGAGTTCAATAAACAAAAGCATATGTGCCCTGCAGTGCCTCTTGCCTTTCCCTCAAGCAGAGTCTGGCTAGTGAACCTTAGCGGTGCAGCGCTGGGCCCGGGAGTGAGCACTTCTGACCTTTATCAGAGCAGAAAGCTGCTGACATCGGGGCACCTCGGAGGCTGCGAGGTGCCCTCTTGCACCTACTTCTGGCGCTGCTGGAAGGGGGAGGCGGTGGGGACCAAGAGTGTCATCACAGCCTGAGCTCTGCAGGATGATGGGGAAGCAGCAGCGGTTTTCCCCTTCTCTCCAGGCCTGCTTCTGCTCTTCAGTGCCTTTTGGAAGGATTTGTTTGAACAGTGATTCTCCTGAGGGAGCTCCAGCTGTGGAAGAGAGAAGGTGCCAGCATCACCTGTCTACAGGCTCCTGTCCTGGCTGTGACAAGCACTTCTATACATCTCCCATGCTAAAAGCTGTAAGATTGATCTACAACACTGTTCTGCCAGCAGAAATTATAGTACATTATACATATATGGATTTATAATGAGCACAGCTTCACAGTGGAAATGATATAATGAACAAAATACCATGGGTAAGGTACATGGTAAATGCAATTTCTTCTTTAACTGCTATTTCTCACAGTATTTGAGCATAATCATGTGCGTATATTTAGTTAAACCAATACTGACCCTTTACATGCATGTTTAAATGAATTCATGACCCCTTTATTTTCTCTTAATTCAATTATGAATAAACATGATTTTTTGAGGGCAGAGAAATCACTGGATCCTCCAGTTTTCCATATAGCACAAGCCTGGGAACTTCTGCCAAAAATGCCCATATTCAGGCTAAAACCAGAGCATACCTGCCAAAAAATCCTATATCCAAGCTAAAACTAGGGTATACCTTTGAGGAAGATAATAGCTTATTCAAAATGTTCAGGCGGTATAGAACCATTGTGCTCCTTGCTTACTTTCACTCTTACTGGGACAGTCACATTTCCACTCTGGCATTACCCAGTTTGCCTTTAGACACTCATTATGCCAAGCCTGGTGGAGAACTGTCCTTCTCCCCAGTCTCTTGCAGGTTTCAATTAAATCTCTGTAAATTGGGTGTAACCAGGTTAATTTAATTGGCATAAGTGTTTTAGATGAAATTGGACTAATGGGTCTAGCTAATGGGTGTAGCTGAGTCCAAGCAGTGTAGATTACCAGGCTTGCCATGGTAATGAGTTTTTGGCAGTTCAGGAAGGTGCTGAGGAGGCAGAGCTCAGCCCCACACACTGCTGGGCTGGCAGTGCCCAAGGCCCTCCAGGGCTCTCAGCCTCATCCTGCCCCAGCTGCACAGGGCTATTGCCAGGGGCTGGGGAGAGGTGCAAGGCAGAGAGTAGGCAGAGAAGTAGTTACTGGAGCTGAAGTGCTGTAACTCATTAGCTGCCATAATTCGATTTACTATCTGAATTCTACTAAAGTCTCCCCTGGGAAAGGTGTGTTTTTAACTGTGTTGCCATCCTTTTGTAGACACGCAGATTGTAATTTAATACCCATGAATTGCCTGGTGTTAGGTTCCTCACTCACAATTACTTAGACTGGATAAAACGTGTCCAAACGAATAGCAGCTCCTCTACACTGAGATTGTAATGCCTTAAAAATGTGTTTTGTCTTGGCAAGGCAAAGGCTAACTTTATAAAATATTTTTATTTAACAAGGTGTGTGTATAGAGGAGATCTGTGCAGAGGAGTTCCTTGCCTATACAAACAGACTGGTTTTGTCCA
The DNA here is from genome assembly GCF_033783945.1 of Neopsephotus bourkii. Taxonomy (NCBI): domain Eukaryota; kingdom Metazoa; phylum Chordata; class Aves; order Psittaciformes; family Psittacidae; genus Neopsephotus; species Neopsephotus bourkii. The sequence goes on along the minus strand of NW_026901402.1, from coordinate 2,875,489 downwards.
ATCCACAGACAGCAAGAGTGAAATGTTACTACTGGAATGGTGTGATTTATATTTTTATTCATTGAAGAACCCAAACCCATCTGCAATGAAATGAAGCCTACAGATGAACGAACGAATGAATGAATTAGCGGGTGCTAAGAGCAAACCCCCGTGAGCTGCAGACTTTGTAATGGCTCAATCTTCAAGTATGTTTAATTTTCTCCCTGCTGGAGATTGTGTCCCCATAACAGCTGGCAGAAGGGATTGTGTGTCAATGCTTTGGCTGCTGCAGGCCGACTCTGGAGTGGTAGCTGAGATTCCTCTTGCCTCCTTGTGCAAGCCAGGCTGTTTTCACTGGGCTTGACAAGGCACTGACATGTCTTTTCCCACTTGCTCTGATGTAGGAGAGGTAGCCTCTGCAAAAGGTGAAACACATAGCTGGGGTAATAACTGAGGGAACCACCAGGGTTCATTAGTGGGAACCTTTCCTACGTGCTGAAAAGGGTTTTCTGCAGGGAAGGGATAGGTTCTTTCACCATGTGTTTACACTTGGTGCTGTCCTGACATAGTAAGATAGTGAAATTACTAAATTAATTAACAAATTTTGGACTAGTAGGAAGGGGAACTAATTTTTGTTCATGAACTCAGCAGTTAACAAAAAATATTTGGTTGATATTTACATTTCAGCTAATGTTTTGGCGACAAGGATCCTCTGTAAAGGTTCACCTGAGGCATAGCTTAAAAAATACAGCTCAGAGATGAGGTAAGTCCTTCCCTTCTTCATGAAGTTTAAATACATATATGTATATATTTTACCATTTGCACTCAATTAAAGACCATCATCTTGTATACCATGATTAACGGTCAGGGACCCATCCTGTTCTGCATTCTTTGAAGAAGCAGATGGGCATCATTTAATTCCTGGCTTTTTCTGGCATTGTTTTGTCAAACTTTAGCTAATGCTTCATTTTAATGCTGTGTAGGAGACCTCAGTCTCACCTCAGAGAGCTATTATTCTGACCATATTTGGACTATGACAGAAGCTTGTTTTATCCTCTCTTATTCCCTCTGATACCCTCTTCCTCCCTCCTCCACCTTAGCCCTGAGCAGCTTTGCTCCCCCTGCCCTGCTCCAGATATCTGAGCTTTTCTAGTCTTGCTGCTAGTATTTCTCTTGCACTTTTGAATTCTCTCAACATGTGATCCTTAAAACTCAACTCATCCCGTGTTCAGTGTCCCTCACCTTAGACCCTGCCCCTCTCCCACAGATAGGGCCTGGGGAGAACAGCATGATCCAACATGTCAGTTTGTAATTCCCACCTCTCAGCTGTACCAGCCCGTGTCAACTTGCCCATCCTACCCCAGCAGCATTGTGTTGCATTGGCTCACTGTCATGTTGCACCCAGGTTTGCTGCTGGCCAGGCACAGCTGCCTGTGGTGGTAGGTGCAGAGGTAGGTGCAGAAGTGCCTGCATGGTGGTCTGTCCAGGGACACATGAACCAAAGCCCTAGCAGGCAGTGTGGGCAACAGTAGTGCTGTTAAACCTGTGTTTTCCCAGCCAGGAAAAAGACTGAGGCATTAGGATGTGCAGCAGGGAGGGGAGCAATTTGCTCTTCAATAGATGTGATATGCTTTCAGAATATTTATAACTTTGTTTGTAGCTGTCTTTTGTTATTTTGATAATAGCTGAACATCTGCATAATTTTTTTGTCTTCCAGTTTATATGTGGAAGTACACACAGCAGAGAGGTCGAATGCTGACAAAATCCCCCAAACTGGGGTATTTGTGGTTTGACTGTTTCTTGCAAGCTCAAAATATTTGTTGTGTCAGCACTTTGACATTTTTCTCTTTCCGGATTGTTGATTCACATTTTTGTACATAAGTAGGGATGTGGCAGGTACTGGAGGGATAGAGGAGGTTTCCCACCTCAGGGGGTGCAGGCTGCCTTCTGTGGGGCTGGATTTTCCAAAGGTGCTGAACACCCTTCCTCTAAAAATTATAACCCTCTTCATGTGTCTCAGAATCAAAGGGCCACAGAAGGAATTGTAGGCTATTAATTTGTCTCAGCTTTTAATTAGGTGAAATTGCACTTTAGCCTTTTTCAGCCTGTGAGATTTTTGACTGTTTTCCTTGCATATCTCTCAGTCTAAATGGCAAGTGTCTGGTGTTGCTGCTACTAGCTGGAATGAGAATGACTTTTGGCAGCAATTTGCTGGTCCCTGAGGACTTGGGACATTTCCATGTCATCCTCCTCATCAGAGGAGTATGGCATTAATGGCATAGATCTTCCCTCTGAGTCAGTGCGGTGGTTGGCATTAATCAATACAGAAGAAGGTATCAAAGTCACCTGATGGAATAATTTATTCAAAAAGAAAATTCTTAACTCCTGTCAGTAAGCCTGAAGTGGAGGTTCATGTATCCCTCTGTGACTGAGGGACATGGAGGGGTGGCCTGTGCACTTGCTCCGCAGCAGGGGAAATCTGCCTTGCTCCTTCCAGGCTTCTGCTCCTCAACCTCCTCCCTGGGAAGCCTATGGAACAAGGATGGGGTGGCCTCTGGGCCCCTGTGGGGACTCACAGACAAGACTTAGGCTTCAGATGGCAGTGAGGAGTGCTGTGATTCCCTTCCTTGGGAATGCTGTAAATAATTATGGATGCAGTTAATCCCTTCAGACTTGATGATGATTTGGGGATAGTAAATTCCACAAGTTCATCTGTGATGCATCAGAACAGGGAGAGTAAATAATTTTTGTAACCAGTTTTAACTTACTTTTCAGCTCAGGCAGTCTATCCTCATGCTCCTCACCACTGTCAGGTTCACACTAGACCTCTTGATTTGCCACTCACCTTGGGATGCTTTCTGGATTTGCTAAAGTTTTCCTTGCTGCACAAATAGAAATGCTGTACTTAATACCCAGATTTTCATACAGGTCATTTTTAACATCTTCCATCATGGCGTTCCTAATCAGAAGGAAAGCTAGTGTTATCTCTGTGGCTTGTGTTAATCTTAGGATCGTAGAAGAGTTAGGGTTGGAAAGGACCTTAACATAAAGTTCCAACACCCCTGCCATGGGCAGGGAAACCTCACACTAAACCATGTCACCCAAGGCTCTGTCCAGCCTGGCCTTGAACACCGCCAGGGATGGAGCATTCACAACTTCCCTGAGCAACCCGTTGTGGACTTTTAGCATCCGGAGATTGAGCTAACGCGGCATGTTACTGGGCTATTGATTAATTCCCGATGACTGGTATACTTCATAGTTTGTAATGCTACAGTCTGTGCTAAATTTTATCTGCCATTGTGCTTTCCATTTGTCTACTGGTGGCATTCTTTACAGGCACTACCAGCCTGTATTATCCTCAGAGCTTTGTGTCAAATGCAAATACTGCTGTTAATTGCTATTTGCATTACAAAATTACATCTTGCTGTTGGTTAATTCTTAATTTATTGATGAGTATTTTCAACACTGATTTAGCACAGAGGCTTTGCCAAGGTGAAAACTGAGTATTTGTTTTGTTACATTGCCCGTGCCTAATCCGTAGCAATTCTTTGCCACCTGCCCATTGACTACCCAGTTTTCTCTATGAGAGATTTGCTGAAAGTTTGGCATTCCCAGTAAAAGGGAAAAGACTACATCACTGCATTCAGTCTCCTGTTGACGGGTAGAAAAGTTGGTTCTGTGGAGACATGGCTTACCTTAGCTAGCCATATTGATTTCATCAAATGTTCATCGGTGTGTACACTCATTAAGTTTGCTCTGCATCTCTTTCTTGGAACTGCAGCCCACAACACCTTGCTTCTTTCATTAGGTGTGAAAAGGTAAAGTATCTACAAGTGTCCATATGTATCTGTACTTGCATAATGACTAAAATTGCTACTCTGGTCTAAATCCTCATGTGGACACTCTTAGCATGTAAGAATAATTATACTGAAGTAAGTATTATGGAATAGACTTTAAAGCACTTTTGTCCCAGGGGCTTTTTTACATGAGAAAGTCATACAGGTAGGACAAGAGTTTATAATTATTCTATGGGCACAGGGCTGCCTCCAATCACTTCAGTTTGCCACCTGGGAAGCAATTTTCAAGCTATCTGAAATGCTTTAAAATACCCATATTCCAGGTAACTGTGCCCACACAGGAGACTTATACCAGAAGAGCTAACAGTTAACTGTATTAGTATAATTAACTAGACTGGCACTGAAAAATACTTCCTGTAAGGACAAATCCTAAATTTTATGCTATAAGAAAAAACCCCAAACAACTAGTTAAGACATGTATGTGTCTAGGCTTGTATTAGTAAGTGATATTTAAGGTAACGTAAAAGAAATTTTGAAACTAAAATCTCCAGATATTTTAGAGGCAGCATTCTGCCAATACAAGCTTGCCTTTGTGTTTGGAGAAAGTCTGATATCCACACTTGGCTCCTACCAGTATTACTTACTCAAGCTGGTAAAGGCTACTAAAATGGAAAATTTGTGCATCCGTCTTTTTCCTAATATTAAGCAATTCTTATGACATTTGTAGTTTTCTGATAGACTCCAGAGAAGCCAGATGCTTTATGGCTTTTTGACATTGTTATTGTCAGAATCTTACAATTGAGTGAATAGAGAATGAAAGCATAAAAACAAAAGTCTGTTACGCATTTGCCTGTGCTAAATTAGATCTTGGGTCCCCAGAAAGAGGCAGAAATTCTAGATACTGTATGTCTGGGCAGAGACCATGTCTTTCATCCAAAATTCACTGACAGAAATAGTAATGATGTGCTTTGAATTTGTTAGGGGTGTTCCTGCATTTTCTATGATATTTTCAGCTAGAGTGCCATGGCAGGGCAATTTACACCACCTTCTTCCATAAAGTTGCTACAGCAACTGTGAGCATTATGTACTTTGTAAAGGAGAAGCCACCAGCAGAAGACACAGATCCACTTTGCAACGGCTTTCATAGTTGTGAAACTGAAGCAATTTGAATTTAAACCTTCTGTGGATGACTTTCCCAGAAGTACTGTATTCCAGTAAAATCTACTGCACTTTTTTTTTCGTAGGATGTGTAATCAAATATAATGAGATGTATGATAATTTGAAAGTTCTGATGTGCTTAAAATGGGGGAAGAAGCATGTTGGAGCTCCTCAGTGTGTCAACGAGTGACCTCACCACCAAACAGCTGTTACTGATGATGCGCTGTGGAGAAGCCAGATAATTTTTGTCCTTTCTACCACACACTGTTATGCTGCTTTACACACCTTCTGCCTCTCTCTCAAGTCTCCCAATGACATATACAGCCCACAGAAGTTAGGGTAAAATCCACTATGCATCCATTATAGATTCATAAAATCACAGATTCTATCAGCTTTGGGGACGAAATTTACTAGCTAGGGATTTGTTTTCTTTTTCCTTTCTTTTTCTTTTTTTCTTTTTTTTTTTTTTTAATAGAGGAACTATTACACTAACTGCTCTGTTGTAGTTTTTTACCACTGTCATGAAGATCTGTGATATCCTGCCTATCCCCACTCTTTTCAATCCTTATATTAAGTCTCATATGCACATGTTCATGTAACCCCAAGTACAAGGGAGAATATAGACTATACATTGCCCCTCTTCCTAATACTCTTCCTTATTGTCATTTTTTTTCCACTCTTACTTCTCCCTAAAAGCTCTAATGGTATTAGAAGCTCTTCCTGTACACTGAGTCCTTTCCAAAGACCAGTTTCTCTGTCCCAGTATTTACATTGCATAGGCCTTCAGCTGCCTGATATCTCTGGCAATCACACCTTCTGCTACTCTATAAAGGAAAAACATAAGTGGTGTTCTTTTGGCCCACCTGTCATTATGAATTTGACAATGAAAACTGCAAATCAAAAGATAACTTAGTATTTGGAATAGCTATGTTAGTGATTAAGCAGATACTGGGACATTATATTTGGGGAGTAATCTGGACTCCTCACTATTTGTTACAAGCAGAGTGAAGGAAAACCATGAAACTATGTGTGATTGCCCACTTGCTTGTCCACCTGCTTGGCATACATCTGCCAAAGCAGGGGGGCAATGCTGCCATTCCACTTTGTCACCTGTTAAGGTGGGGGTGATGTGCAGGGTTACAGCTAATTAAGAAATTCTTGCAGAGCAGATTTTCTGACAGACAGTGCTGATTCAACAAAGTTGGAAGGTTTCACAAGGGATATTTATATATCTCTAAGCCACTCTCACAGACAGTTATTAAAATGTTTGGTTTTAAAAGGTCAGTGCATTCCATGTTTGATATAATTTATAGTATAGAAATTGAAATAGTAGAGCAGAAGCAATTACTCTTATCTTATATGAAAAACCTTTTCTGAATATTTTTTTTACAAAATATTGCTTTTTCCTCCTTATTTTCCAATTTCAGAGTATATGGGCTTTGTCCAAGCTGAGAAAGGTCAGTTTCAGCAAGCTCTTTGGTGGCACTATCCAACTGTCCAATTTCTGTGCAAGTTTTTATGCCTTTGTGAAAATAATGGAAAGACAACAGTATGTTTGTATGTATATACATATATACACTTATGCACACTAGGACATTATGTGTCCTTAACTATCCTTGGAAAGATTACTCCGATTTACAAAACCTATTGTTTTACAATTTTGTTTACTTCCATGAGTACATGCCTTTCTTGGAAATAGTGTCTTTCTTATCCACAAGCTCTTTCCATTCTTTACATTTTAAGTCTTTTCAAGATGCTAAATGTGTGATAGTAATATTTCTCATGAAAAATTATGTGGCAAACCTTTGTGAAGTTATTAAAATACACTAAAACCTGAGAAGATTTCCATCACAACTTCAAGACTAAGTGACTATGCAGAAAATTCTCAAATTATTTATTCAAACCAAATAGTATTTTTGGTATATAAAAAGTAGTCTTGTAAACATACAGTTAACAGAAAAATGAAATAGATTACATTAATTGCCTTTCACAAAAGCACTCAAGTAGGTGGAATTTATTGAAATTGTTGACACTAAGGAAAGAACTTTTGCAGTGATAAATGCTTCCTTTGAAGCCATTTGCAGAATATAGTGACTGTAGTCATGCATTTATGGCTGGTTTCATCCAAGTCATTGTTATTACTGAAGTGGGAGCTATCTTCCAAATAAAGTCTATATTATCTATGTATCACAGGTCCTTCCGGAGGTTCAGAACCACAAGGAACCAATAAGATCTGCATTATACAACTCCTATAATGTCACAGATTAACTTGTGCAGCTGTGTGACACACCAGGACTGCTCGTTTGCCACCCTGAGCTCTTCCATTACTCCCTTTCACTAAAGACAGTTCAGGTGAGAATCAGCTTGGGCCCCATTGGTAGTTTTGTAGGGCTGTTTCCAAATGATCTTCTCCCAGTAGTGCATTGCCTGTTTTCCTGTGCCAGGGGGAGACATGTCTGCCCCTGAATAGGCACCTGGGGTGGTGGGTACAGGCTGGCAAGTGACCAGTGTGTGCCTGTGCACTGGGGCGCATTGTTGGGGCTGGTGTCTATAACTCTTTTATACAGCAGGACTTACTTGACAAACAGGCAGTTAAAAAAAGGAGTTTGTGAATCTTGGCATTGGTAAATCATCCAAATTTGGCCATTCATCTTTTAACAGATATGCATTCTATTGTTCTGTAGGAAAACTCTGTCAGAGAGCTGGAAAGATTTTCACCAAAGAAAAGCAGTTTGGTGTATATTTTCTTATACTTTATCCTTGGATTTCAGCTCCAATAAATAACAATATATTTATATTTCTCTGGTTTTATTTCTTCATTTCCAGTTCTGGAAAGTGTCCTTACCTTTCACACTACTTTTGAAAAGGTCTCTTGCAGCCCTTTATTAGGACAAAGATGCCTCAATACTTGTACGGTTGCAGTGAGATTTCGATACTTGTACCTTGTACAATTAGCAAAGTCACATCCTAGGAAAGAAATTAGTTATAACAGGGGAAAGGAGGGATAATTATATCACTACTGGGAGCAACTGTCAGCATAGCTGCTTCAGTCAAATACCCCAGCTCTGCCAGCACAGGTTTGTCAATGGATATCTGCAGCAGCCTCTTCTCACTGACTGCCATCAGTCACAGAAGGCACATGGTGAGCAGCCTTCCCAGGAGAAATGAACTCAAGAGTATGCACAGGGCTTTTCTGAATTGCGGTCTCTGCTTTTAAAAATATTTAAATGAGTGGTGTAACAAGGGAATTTGCATTCTGCATCCCTCAGCTGGAGCCCTGTCTTTAAATTCAAGGTGCTATCCCTAGAACAGCAACATTTTTCTTCCTTGATTACACCTACCTGATGTTCCTGCAGGCACGTTTCTGAATACCAGACATTGTGATTTGCATATGTTTTAAATTGTGTCTTTACAACAATATGATGACAGAATTTGTCATCTCAAATGACATTCTCTTTCTGGGGGGTCAGTGCTTCATGGTTTTTATTTGAAATAGCACAAGAGTTATAGCTAAGGGCAGGGGATGAAAAATTACTTGATATCTTACAATCAACATCAGGAGCCCTCACAAAGCACCAAAAGCAATAATAGCAAACATGATTGCCTGTGAACTCCATGGGATATCGTTAGACACTGCTTTCCTACATTTTTAAGTAAATACTTAATATTCTGTTTTCAGTTAAGCAAAACCAACACTTAGGAATCACCGTGTTACACTGGATCGGTATAAGTTTGTCTAATAGACTATTGTGTCCCTGACAGCAGCCAATACTGTCTGTTTCGGAAGGTACAAGAAACACATTAATGATCAACTACGGAAGAATCTACCTTTTGGGCAGCAACTCACAATTTTTATATGCTAGTCACTTTTAGCAAATATGATAGTGGGTGTACCATACCACAGTGTGCAGATACAAATAGTGGGATTACTGCCTTTCCTTGTGAATGTTTTTTGAGCAGTCTAATGATTTAAAAGTCAATGTGGACCATGATTAAATAAATTGCGATTGTCTGGGTTTTCCTAGTACTGCTCAGAAGGTGGTAAGGTGAAGGGGGCTTCATGGCTATTGAGTAAATGATACTAGAGTTCCCTTCCTCTAACTAGAGAGAGCCTGAAACAATCATTCTGGCACTATGCTGTTCAGGACCATGAAGAACAACTCAGAGATGTCTTGTTCCCATCTTTGCCAGTGCTGTTCATTCTTGTGGCCTTTGAAGAACCTCTCACTTAGAGAAATCTTGTACAGTGAAATGGTTCATCCATACCTTGAGTTCCATATTTTGTGAGTTTACATCTCTGCATTGTACAAGATTCAAGAGAAATCTCATCATTGCAAAAGTGTGAGTTAAATTACTCCTTGAAAATTTCTATTTGGAATAATGACCATTTGTATATATATAATACACAAATAAGACACAATATTGTATTGTACACATTGTGTATTTGTATATATAATATACAAACAATATGCAATATTGTATCTATAATATACAAACAATATGCAAATAATAACTTAGCAAACTGTTCTAGCATCCTCGATTTCTGATCATGCTAAGATTAGAGCACTTTTTTACCTGAGTAAGAGTCCATGTCTAGTTTTATTTTGCAGGGGGTCTTAAATCCTTTTTTTTTTTTTTTTTTCCAAATTTTTGAGCTGGCTCAAGTTGATTTTGTGGGAATTTTAAAGAGATCATGTAGTAACTTTTTCAGATTTAAACAAACTTTAAAATGGGAAGAATGTAGAAGAAATAGTATTTTTCAACGGCTTTCATGTGTCCCTTGCTGGAGTATCTTGCTGAGAAATAACTGGGAGCTCAGTTGCTCTGAGTGGTTTTGCACATCTGAAAAATCTTGAGCTTTGACAGGGATGGGAGAGAAGAAGAATAGAGAGTTTAGTACTACATCCAAGGGACTTTCCATCCTCTAGGGACAGTGTCTGACATGAGTTAGACCTACTCAAGTTTTAGATCAAATAACCTTTACTCATTCCTTTCTGGGTTTGGGGCATTTTTTTATCGTCATATGCTCTTAGCACTGCACTTTTTAGTTGAAAAAGCTGTTCTGAGTCATTGCACCCCCTATTGGAAGTCAAACTGAAAAAAGGTCCCATTCACTGGGGGGAGACAGTTGTCTGGGTAGCCCACTGCAGCTGGGGATGGGGCTATGAGTCAGGGATCTGCAGGATTTAACCTCAGGGTGGGCAGAGCAGCATGTCTGCCACGGAGGAAGGCACATCTAAGACTGGGAGAGACTAAGGAAAGATTTGATGTGCAGCTAATCCTGTGACAGTGACAGCACTGAAAAAGCAGATATTATTATAATCTTGGTGTCTCTTCTGAATACTGTCCACGTTGCTAGTCTACATAGAAAAAAATTAAATGCCATGCAAGTCCCCTGTGTGTTGTTCTTTTCCCTATTGTAATAATGACTGATCAGCAATATAAACTAGGGACAATTCTCTGATAATGCTTATGCAAGTACCAGTTTAGTAATCCTTCTCTGAACATCACATTTTAACGGTTGAATTTATTAACATTAATATTACTGTAGAGGGGAGAGACATCAGCTAGGTTATAGTTATGTTGCACCAGGTACTGTAAAAAGAGACTATCAGCCTGCCACACGAATCCTTGCTATATATATTTATTTTATTGAAAATATCTTCTCTATTTGCATTAATGGGAGATGACAGAACATTGCAAAATTGACCAGCAATTTACAGCCTCTTTATTTTTTAATTAAATACATAAATATGCTTCTATGTAGCAAAAGAGAAGTTTGCTAAAATAAATTCAGAATTACTTAACAAGCTTCCTTCCTTCCACCCACAGTGTTAGAGGAATTTTCCATAAAGATATAGAAATAATTTTTTTCTTAGAAGATATTAAGGAATGAATAAAGAAATAATTGCAAGCAGGAGTGAGGTGAGGGTGAAGGGCTGTGAAGCAGGGCTGGGGGCAGGGGGAGCCCTTTGAGGCACAGGGGGTTTGGTTGGGGGGTGATGTGCACTTCCGTGAGGCTGAGAGTGGGGCTGGGTTTCTCAGGGGTGCCGGGGAGCAGGCCTGGGCTCTCCCAGGGTGCTGGGGGCTGTGGTGGGTGGTTGTGAGCACTGGGGAGTAGGACTGGGAGTTGCCTGGGAGTATGGGGTGCTGGGAACCTGGTGGGGAGCTGTTAGCTATGGGTGTCCCACACCTTTCCCTGCCCACCCCATCCTGCTCAAGCGGCCAGCCTGGTGTTACATAGGAAAGAAGCACCCTGAAGGAGTTGGTCTCCCGTTTGGAAGCCATCAAGCTGACCATGACACTGCAAGCCAAGTGGGGTGATTTGACCATGGATGAGGAAAGCATCCTGGCCCTGAGCCTGGGGGATGCTTGGTTAGGGAAGGGCTGCCCTGTGGCCACAGGGACATTGGTGCCTCTACCTCTTTGGTGGGAGACTAACTATGGTGGGAGGGTTTGGCACCTTCTCAGCATGGTCTGGAGCAAGCATCTACTTTGGGGTATGGTATCGCATGAATTTCCAGGTCAGATGTGAGATTATTCCTTGCTGGCCACCAGCCTCCTTCCTGCATGGCCCTGAAGATGGAGCAATGGCTGTCGTGGGAGACTCTGAGGGCTGCTTTTTCTCCCCTAAGTGTAGTTCATCCTAGTGCTAAAGACCCAGGTGGAGCTGCAGCAGAGCGAGCTGGAGCTGAGCCACTTCAGCCTCCAGCCGGCACTCTTCCTCCTGGAGTCTGACAGTGGTAGGTCCCCACTATGGGCTCAGAGGAGGGGAATGGGGGACCTGAGCCCTAAGCCTGGACAGTTCTTGGGCCAAGTCCTCTTACTCCCCATTTTGGGCTGGGGAGTCATCTCTGCCTTGCACAGATGCTGCTGGCATAGCTGATCCCTGTCACCCAGGAGGGTGCAGAGGTGGGGGTGACTCTGAGCTACAGTTTGCTCATTGAGCAACTCCTCCAGCTGCTAATGTCATAGCTGGGGAAAGCAGAAGTGTTGGGTCTGGCTTCCTGCACCCCTCCTCAGGCTGGCTCTGGCAGAAGTTGAGGTTCAGGGCTGAGCAGGGATGACACAGAAATAACAGTCCCTTCTGCCTGCAGAATTCAAAGCCAGCAAGGAGCTGCAAGGCCCAGTGCACGGGCAGGAGCGATGGTGGCGTCAGGGAGTCAAACTCCACCATGGTCACTCCTTGTTCCTCTGACAGTGGTCACACTGGGTGCCACTGAGCTCCTCTCAGCTCAGTGACGGCTACCCTGGGCTACCAGGGGACTCTGGCCCCCCACGTTGATCTGGAGGTGCAGTTATCCCCAAACGCAGTGCCTAACATGAGGATGAACCAGAACAAGGGTTGCAAACTGACACTTCTGAAGGACTTACAGGTAGCAGGGCTAGGGCTCTGCCAAGGAGCTGGGCATCCCCCAGACGGTGGGAAAACTCTCCCTGAAATCCTGTTGACATTGTTCTGGGGCACAGCAGCCTGATCAGGGTAACTCAGGCTGCTCAGAGGTTTCTAAGTGCAGAAATAGAAGGCTGGTCTAGTGGAGCAGGGGTTTGGAGCTAGATGATCTTTAAGCTCTCTTCCTACCCAGACCCTTCTGTGATTCTATGATGACCATTTTAGGCTAATATAGCAGTAGGTGAAAGATTAACTTTCAGGAATAAATAAATAATGACTCAAAACTCACAAACAATGCCATTGCCAGTTACCAAGGAATGAAACATTATTTTAACGAGCAAATGTAGACTGAATTCTCGGGACTATCTTCTGCTCACTATCCTGTGTGAAGAGGAATAAAAGTGGGATTATTTGTCCTACTTAGCAGGACTAGCATTATAGCATACTTTGTATCTGTAGATGTTATGCTTAAGTACTTCCATTTTAACCTATCCTTAATGGAAGGATGGGCACATAAATAAGCCAGAGTGGGTGGCAAAGCTACATGGGGAATAAAATAAACATTTCTGATAATGGTACTCATATTTTTTATATTAGACCAGTTTCCTAGGAGTTGTTGGCATCATGTACTTTAAAGATAGATTAAATCTCATGAACAGTTAAGTATTAAGTAGAGTTCGATATAGATTTGACTTAAATAAGAGATTTGCTCTCACCAGTTTGAATGTTTTTTCAAAATTTAACATCTCCTTTATTCGGCCCAGAAGACAATGATGCTAATATTTGATAAGACATGTATGTAAGATACAATCATGGGTTGTTTTTTTTTGTCGTTGGTTTGAAAATTTTTAAGACTAGCCCTTCCAGATGATCTAGGCTATAATTCTAGGGTATAAACTTCAGCCTTTGCAACAAGTTTACTATTTCAGTGCTAGCATGAGTGAAACACAAATAGGTTGTCTGTAATCTGAAAAAAAATCCAGTCTTGTAATGAAGGGATTCCTGGTGACAGCAGTCAAAACTTGATTCTGCATTTGCAAATAAAACCCCTAAATGTTGCAGTCTCTAAGTCCTGTGCCTCATGCCAGCTGTTCCTGAGACAGCTTTCAAATCCACCAGCTGATTTTAGCCACATTTGGGAGGAGAATAGAACTGTCAAAGATAATAGATGACTGGATAAAATTGAAGAGCCCTATTATTGCTCCCAATCTGTAACGAGTTCAGCACCTATTCGACATCAGAAAATGATGATGGGATCTTAACACTGGGCTCCACAAAGCAGGAGGAGACCAGGATTCAGTAGTTCTGCTGCTCTTAGAGCTAGTTATCAATAAGGATGAAACTGAAGTTGCTATATGTGCAGTGGGAGCAAAATTCAAAGAGCTGAATTTGCTTGGTATTCTGAAAGAGCTGATGCACAGTCAGAACTGGGATTGTTCATGATCCAGCCAGTAAAAGATTTTTAAGCAGGGTAGGATTGTATGAAGGGTTTGAAGAATAGCAAACATATCCCTTACATTTAGGCAGTGATCTGACAAAGACAGGTACTTTTGTCTGAGTTCAAGGAAACAAAAATGAACACATAGAGGTAAGAGGAAGGTAAAGAGGCAAAAATGTCTACTAAACATAAATTTGGCCAGATCAGTCTGCCATCTATTCTTGGCAAAGCAACTTATTTTTAGACACAAAATACACAGTTGATTTAATCTACCACACTTAAACGTGAAGAACTCCTTGATACAGGATGTTATTGGTGCTTGAAGTTTATATAAATTAACTGAAGAAAAGTCCCCCCTAGGCTATTAAATATATAGACGCCTATTCCGATTAGGAAGTCTGTGAGCCATGCATTTATGGAGATAAGGAGGCACACTGGGGAAGTAAAGCTGTATACTCACTCCATTTTTATTCTCTTTCATAGACATGGGCTATCTACAGATGGACCCTTAGTCTGATCAGCATGATCACCCTCATACTTCTGTGTTCTTAACTGAACTGCACTGTGAGTGTGACTGAGCTGTGGCACAGATTGCCTAGAGACGTTGTGGAATCTCCTTCCTTGGAGATACTCATGCTGGGACATGGTCTTGGGAAACTTGTTCTAGGTGACCCTGCATGAGCAGAAGAGTTGGACCAGATGACCTCCTGAGGTCATTTCCAATCTCAGCCGTGCTGTGATTCTGTGACTACAGAGAATGGAAGCAGGTAATAGAACTCCTCAAGGTTCCCATCTTACATATCCCTGGGGTACATGTTAAATTTGCTAAGAAAACAAAGCCAGATATTACTGACCATGGAAGGGATGACTAGAGTAAGACATAGAAGAATTTAGAGAATCTTGAAGACAAGAAAGATAAAAATAGAAAACAACACAAAGTACTACGTTCTGATTATCAGTTGGAAGATTGGAAGAAGGAGTCTTGGGCTGCTAGCCAGTTACGGTGTTAAGGTCAAAGCTGTATGGTTTGGGGTCCTTACATATGGAATCATAGAATAGTTAGGGTTGGAAAGGACCTTAAGGTAATCTAGTTCCAACCCTCAGCCTGTAACTTTATTTTTCTTTAATACATTTACAACCTTAGCAGTAAACCACCGTCCACCTAAATTAGGTGCCATGAATTTCCCCACAAATAAAGGACTTACCAATACCTGACATGTTTTCTGTATCGCACGTCATGCAGGGAGTTACATGGAGCTAGCTTGTAGAGCTGGTGCTTCTGTGGAACCCAAAACCCTGCACCCCTGTCTACTTGGGACCCATGTCACTCTGTCAGCTACTTTCCTTTTTCAGTTTTTCCCTGGTCATGAGATTAAGTTTGAACACACTTGTGTTAACCAACAGTTTGCTATGTTTGGATTAAAAAAAACACCTTCCAGCTTCCCAGGGAATCTGAAACACAGTGTAACACAGACTGCAAGAGTCATGGGGCCAGACCATGATCAGACGTGGGGCCAGGCTCAGAAGTTGAGGGGTGAGGGCATTCAAAAATAAGGGACAGAGATCTGTCTTTTTCCACTCTGATCCTTTCTTTTTTGTTTATCAAAAGAAAAAAAAACAAACAGGAATTGCATATATAAAATGCATAAATTGGCCCATAGGGCTTCTTTTAAAGCATTGTCATGGTGGTGTGTACATAGTAGCTACTGAAAATCATAGGCCATAACCAGGTGAGAAGTGATAACTAGGTCCTCCTTAAGACCCTTGAGAAGGGTGTAGATCTGCTCCTCATCAGGACATGTTTCCACTAAGCCAACGACAGTGCTGCTTCTCCCACTGGGAGAAAGTAAGCCCAGGCAGAAGCGATCATCACAGACCCCTATCTCAGTGTTTAAGTAATGTTTCCAAAGAGCTTTTTTGATGGTTTTGAACTTTGGCAGTACTTAAATGAAGCAGCTATTTTGATTGACTTGCTGGTTGTGAGTCCTGAGGCTGGCTGCCTTTGAAATTGGTAGTCCAACCAAATAATTCCTGGGGAGCTGAGTATTTATTACCTTTCCCCAATGTAAAAATAATTAAATGTGAACTGTATTCAAAGCAGGAAGGTTAGAAAGAATTCAGCTGTTCGGAGTCATTGACTTGCTTGAGAATGCTCTTCTCAAATCTAACAGAAGCACTGAATACACTGTGGCTAAATCTGGCTCTTCAATGACTGTAGTTAAGCACCTTTTCACATGGGTGAATTATGTAGCTGAGCCTTTCTGAGGAAATTATTTAGTGGAAACATTTTTCTCTGATTAATTTCTGAACAAATTCACAAAACTATACACCAATATTTTCATAGGAATTAAGATCTTCTTAGCTCTATTCCAGGGGGGCAGAAAATAGGTTTTAGTTGACATGAAATATGTTATTTATAATAACATGTTCAGATAAGCTGTCCTCTGGTTGTTTAAGCTTTAGGATCTTATCACCTTAATAGTCATTCTTGTCAAAGAAGATACATGGGCAACTGAGGTCTCTATTTATAGAGACCAGCACTGAATCCTAGTATTTTGTGTAGGGAAATGTGATACTGGTAAGTTGTCCCAAGAGACAAAATTTGCCACTGGAGCAAATACAAATAGATTTCAAAAGAAGATTCTCACCCCAGGGACTGATTTTGATGACTAGTAGCCTCAGTACTATTACACTGAACTGTCTTTATGGGGAGTGCTCAACATAAGCACCTGAAGATGTCTCCATGAGAAAAAGGAAGATAAGGGAAGAAGCTGCTGAGGCTTGGCTTACTAAGTACCAACGTGGAGCAGTAACAGGAGCTGGAATAATCTTAGGAGAGGAGGAAAAAGAGGGATAAGTTTGAGGAAAAGCCACTGGGACGTCCTGGGAGTGGCTGTAAGAGCAGGAAGAAGCCGCCTGATGCAGCCAGGAAAAAGATGGGGCAGGGGTTCCGAGTTCCTGACTGTATGACTGTTGGGGCACTGAACCCTGAGGTGTCACTGGAAGTGAGGTGATGAGTTTAAAACTTGTACTGTTGATGCCAGTGGGACCTGCAAGTCTGTGAACTGGTGTCTGGTATGTTGAGGTGGGAGTTGGCGGTACACTCTTTTCACAGGGCACTTAAAACAATTGCACTCATGAGAGAGTTTCATGGCCTGAGCATGGAAAGCATTGTGTGTTGTCTGTTAGGATATGGCTATTTACATGACCCCGGGGGAGGGAGGCTCAAACTGAGAGATGCTGGTATTCAGGTGCACATTTTGCCTGGGCCTCTGACTTTGCATTATCTCTGCACGTCTACATGTCAGTGTGCCACACATTCATGCTGACAGCCCAAAGAGGGATCAGTTGCATTATTATCTAAATCCCAACAGTGTGCTTGGATCTGATGATGACACTAATGTACCTATTCTGTACAAAGAAAACTACACTGAGAAAAAACAAGGAGGATGGCAGATGGGAGCTGCAGCTTAACAGGTGTGGGGGTTTATAGAGACTACTGTCTGGAGTTTTTACTCATTATCTTTTCATATGGTACTTTCTAAAAAAAAGCCAATATAGTTCTGGTCTTTCAGTTATCTGTTTGCATGCTTGTACACACATACATAACTATCTGTAATCTTTCTCTGTGATATTGCCAGCAGGATTTTTTTTTAATCAGAACAGTTGCCAGTAGCTCTGTCTCTGCCTGTTTCTTATTCTGACAAAGATGTGATTTCACAGGGCACATCTAACTGTTATTTCCCAGAATGTCCCAAAGTTTGATCTTTTTGAAAGGAAAGATAGGAAAGGCACCTTGAGTATTATTGCTACTGATGCTTCTCTTTAATGGTTATATGGTGACACTGCTTCGTACAGGATTACTGTCACAGCACAGAGGGGATAGGAGATTGGCTGCCTTGAGGAATGAGATGAGATGATAAAGGAAAGAGGATGTTACCTCTGCAGCATCTGGCTCTGTCTCTTGATTTTTATTCCATGCATTCTGTGCAGAGCCAAGGTGGGGTTTGAAGCAGTTTCTTGCTTTTACACAGCTGCCATTGTTCAACATCAGCAAAGAGTGAGAGAATTGTGGCAAATCTATTTTTTTACTTAAAATACATATCTTTACTTAAAATAGTTGAACTGTTTAATTGTTCAAGAGGGCTTAGCAGGCAAATACGATAAAGCTGAAAGCTATGCAGATAACCAAACACTGACAGAGTGATGCAGAAAATTGACTCTTGTTATATTATTCTGTGGTAAGCATTGATGTAATTATATTATTTAAGTGCTCATATTGCAGTGAACATGGTTTGCATAGTGCTTCAATTCTGCTTAACTGGAATGAACCCCCTAAATTTCTTAACTACATTTTCCTTTGTGCAGAAAGAAAGCTGAAGTTTTCTCTGCAGAAGTGAGGTTCCAGTATACTAACCCCCATGTATGCAGCAGTTAGAACTTATCAGGGCCATTTTCACTTCATGTCACTACTAAGAGTGTTTGTTGTGGTAGGAGAAAAAAAAAATCATAAAAGAAGTGAGAGACCGAACACTAGGTTGAGAAGAAATGTTTCAGCCGATCTTCACTTGTTAGAGTGAAATTTCCTCTGAAGGCAGGGACATGTGGGTGTCTCTTAAGCTTGTGCCTGGTCATCAAACAGGCAACTACTCTACCAGTGTTTTTAGCTTTGCACTCTCCAAAGTTGTGTCTACTCCAGACAACTTAAGTAAAAAGGTTGTCCCTTAAAAATCTCAGTAATGAGAGATTTCAGTTTTCTATTGAAAGTTTCCTGTAATAGTCTGCCTATTATTTGATGTCTGTTCCTTTTGGGGAGGGGTAATTAAAAGCCAGGAAAAAAAAAACAAGAAGAAAAAAACAGTCTCACCTTTTTGGCATATTTTCAAAGGATTCAATTAGGGAACACAAAACAAAATTCCTTTAAAAACATGATCGATGTGAGAGTTTTATCTAGGTGCTGTTGTTTGATATGAGGGCTTTTTATTAATGCATACTGCATGATGGAAATGTGTGGGACAGGATGCCAGGCTGTTGACAGTGTTAGTGTGTGGTATATGGTTTACATTAATAGATGGGCTATGTAGAGGTTCATTTTGTTTCTTCTTTCACTGGTTCATTTCTTTAATCTGAACTGAAACTGAAAGATCTTACTGTGAGGCATGGAGTTGTGAGTGAAAACGGCTGTTAAGAAAACCTGTCTTGAAGGGAAATATGTTATATATAAAATGTTATTTTCTCTAGAATGGAAGTGCTTAATAGCTGGTGGTTTGTACCCTATACTATGCATCCTACAGAGGGCTGGGAAACCATTCATGACCATTTGATGTTCCTGATTTTCTGCATATATATGCACATACATGCTCATATATGTACATATTTCATATGTGGACATATTTCATATATGCTTATTCACCTATACTGATATACCTCTAGATGATCTGTCAATATGTATATATGGTATATATACATATATATATATATATACAGGACAATCACTGAGTTGTAAAATGCTGTTCACACTGTCTAGCAATAGCCTTTAGAGTTAGGAGCTACTTCTGATAGGGGGCAGGCTCTTTGCCTCATCCAGAGAAGACCAATAAACTGTGAAACCATTATTATTGTTGAAAATGAAGATCAGAAAGTGATTAGTCTTTTTTTAATTATTTTTTTTTCCCCTGGACATTTAATTTGCCTATAAATAGACTAACTTCTACTCTCTTTTCTTCTTGTTTGCTTGGCTTTGGTTGTTTTGTTTTGTTTTGTTTTTAAATAGTGATGAATTGTCTGTGCACAATACAACCCTTGTGAAATAAAAAAAATTACTTCTTTTATTGAGATATTATAGCTAATCATCTTGCATACAGATACCAGTAGTTCTGGGAAAACCTAAAGTGGGCTTGTATAGTCTTGGAAGAAGTTAAAATGTAGGTACTAGTCAACGTTTTCATCAGCTTTCTAAAGAAGATTCAGCAACAGTTTAAAGGTTACAACCCAAACCAGAAATTTTGTTCATGAAACAGGTAAGAAAATAGTTTAATAAAAACCTAAATTGTGATTTGTTTTAAGCCACAGATGTTTGTGTATTTTTTGCCTTTTTTTCTGAATATTTCCGATATTTTCTTAATATTACCTAAAAGTGTGGATAAGCATGGTATATGCATTCAGCAAGAACAGGATTCTAAACTGCAAACATTTACGTACTTGAATAGTTTTACTGAGATTTGCCCTTGACTAAGTAGGTATGTGTTATTTGCCCTGCATCACGACTTGATCTTTTGCTCATATCACAGAGCTAAGCGATTGCCCTGGCTGGACTCTAGCATTATTTAAAATGGTTTCCTGCAGACCTTAACTCAGACACCCTTCTCTGTGATGCTTTTGCAAGCAGCATTGAACATCATGGCCTGAGCAGCAAGTCCATTCACAAAAAATTGCACCCAGAGAATAAATCTCTCAGAATTGCCTGTGAAATTGGTTTGCTACAGCACTAGCTACTTAAAGAACTGAAGAATTGTCCAGTAAATAAAAGGTACTGTTAGAAACTGCTAATAAAGTTTAGAGAATCACCTGGTGACAAATTTCAAAAGAGCAGTCTTTTGGTAGAAATGATGCTACTTTAGCACAAGTAGGAAAATTATCCAAGGGGTAGAAGATAAAAGGCTCAGAAAATCTTACTTTTTATATAGTAACACACTCAGATCCATTCCCTGTAGGTCTAAAATGAAAATTGCCATTTGAGAATAGAGATCTCGAACAAATGGCAGAGTTGGCAGAAAGAACTGCAGGACCTTGGATATTGGAGAAAATGCGTTAACATGAACATAATGTGTACATATTGCCAGGAGTAAGGAGAAAAGGGCAGTAAGGTAAAAGATATTTCTGAATATATGTCTCAAGACCTGCACTCAGACAATAGGGTTTTTCCATCCATTATATCAAAGCTGTTAGATGAGCTCAGTAAATTTACTGCTTAAAGACACGTAAGTAAAATATAACAATTTTTTTTTCAGTGGAATAGCTGTTCAGATTAAAGCCATTGTGGGGTATCAAAACAAGTGTTCAGGACAAAATATCTAAAAAAAGAAGAGACTGGGCAACATTGTTAGGAAACAACAATTTTTCTATTAAAGAATATCCTTAAATTGGCCAAATGCCTTTGCAGCAGATAATGAGCTATATTTCCTGAATACTGAGTCTGAGAAACTCTTAATTGCTCATAAATCCATGTACTGGAAAGTCTGGAACATTTCGTGAGTTGGCAACAGACTTCAAAGAAAAGGATTCCACACAGACTGAATTAGTAGAAACTAATGGACAATGGGTAAATCAGAAGGACTGCAGTTGAAGAGTTGGGGACTTTGGACAAACCAACCCATTTATTTTGGAGATTAAATTTTTCCGTCATGGTCAAGGTTATTTGTCTTCTACAATGTTGATGACTTCTACATATAGTTTGAGGTATGAAGTTCAAACAATAATACATATCTTGCTTTATTGAAAAATGATCTTGGACTGTTCATTTTCCTCACAGGTGTCTTCAGTTGCTTGCAACAGAGGGAGTCACATAAAGGACAGCACCACCATAAACCTTATTGCTGTAAGCTGTTTCTCTGTTCTTTCAGTGAGACTTTGATGAGGCCTCACTTGCTCAGGATGATACTCATATGTAGAAAAATCTGTCTTTCGGGGACTTGCATCTTGTATCTGTGTTCTTGAAAATGAATGTTTTGATTGGAATCCCTGCTGCACATCTCAGCACCTTGTATTGATACCCCTCAGTGAATGTTCGACTTGACATTAATTCTATAAATGGCTGCCCTCTTACGTGACACTAATGCCCAGGCAGATTCAGCAATATCTGCACACTCCTTGTCGACACTGAACCTTCTTTACATGGCTCCTTTCACTAATAGTGGACAGATGTTATCTACAGGCAACTTCAAGTTCGAGTTTACAGATGTTGTAGGAATCTGAATGTCTGTATTTGGCATCTTTTAAATTAGGTGATCTATTAGAATTGCTCCAAAAATGTAATTTCCAATTATACTGCCTTGTTTTGTTTTTTGCCAACTTTGAGAAGGCAAATATAATTTTGTATGTTGTCTTTGGAGTGATCTCAGAGAAGCATTTCATTCATCTGTGCTCTAAACAAGGCTATTTTGGTGTCTGGGCATTTTGAATTCTATGTATGGTCCCTTAGAGCAGTGTTCATGATCTCCTTCCTCTTTACTACTCAGCTAATATTTGTGAAGCTTATTTTTCAAACCTACCATAAAATTTAAGACATTGCAGAACAAAGCTTACAAGAATCAGCTAAATAAGAGCAGGAGTAGCAGATGTATGAATAAACCCACATATTTTGGCATCCTATATTCACTTTGATTAAAATATTTAAAAAATATTTCTGTGAACAGGTTAGGGTATATGAAATAAATCTACTAAACCACGCAGATAAAGTTGTCCAATTCAAGTTTTGTTATCCCGTAAGTTACCAGATAACATCCTGACTAACTCTGAGAAGTTCTTAAATGGAGCAAACCCACTGTTTTATGAATAAATATATGAACACAGTGAGATGGAGTACATCTTGTGTAATTTTAATTTTCTGTGGATGCTTAGAAAATAGAAAGCCATTCTAGAAAACTCGACACTATAACAATATTTAGCTTAACATGATTATGTGCTGTTCATAATAAAAATGCAGTCCTGAAAATCCATTTGCCCGAGGTTTTAAAATAGGTGCTAATTAAGCAGTTAATTTTTTTATTTCTTACAAAGTGACAATTCTGTTCCAAGGATTGATATTTCTGAGACTACAGCAGAACAGGTATCTGTGGCTCAACATTTCTTTTCAATTTCTCAGTGCTTAAAGGACACCCTACACCACAACTGCTTCTAGTACAGTTTATTTTCCTTTTTGTGGTGGCACAGGTCTGTCTAAAGGGAGAAAAAAACTAGAACAAACTCTTTCCCAGCTCTTCATGCTTGTTCTCTTTCTTACTTCACAGAGGAAGATGCAGTGGCCTTCATTCAGGTTTCTACTTGATGCATGGTGCCATGGAGCAAGAATATACAGGGAGTTTAAGGACTTTCGCCCTAGCACAAAAGGGCTAGCTAGTTAGACAGGATCTCTGCAGAAACTTTGTTCTTTTTAAAGTGTGGACCATGACTAAAGAAGTCACAAAAAATTGAAGACTTTTCCAAAGTGTCTGCCTACAACCCCATTCAATGCTCTCCATCAGTCTCGAAGTTTTGTCTCCCTTCTTGAGGAACTATGACGTGTTGCATTTACAAAGTAGAAGGTGACATCTGCTGTAAAAACAATGAAGATTGTTAGTGTGTCCAACTTCAAATGCTTTTCAATCTTTCAGTGATTATGGATGCTTCCTATCAAAACTGTACAAGATGCTGTAACTTTTATACGGGTTTCTGCAAAAAGATAAACCTTGGAAGTTGCTGGACTGTAAAATAGCAGTACACTATGACACTGGAAAACCTTACAAGATAAATCTTAGCAGCCACTGGACTGTACAATATTATCACACTCTGACACCACTGGATCTCCAAGTGGTGTAACAGAATGAAGAGGACTGTCTAACCTTAAAAATCCATCTGGCTTAATTTAATTTACAGCTATCCTGTGTAAGTGCATACATCTTTAGTGAACTCATTCTACAGGGGCAACAATGGCAATCACCTGGTTTATATTGGTTTATATACTGTAATGATAGATCTGAAAGAAAGCCTGGCAATTCCAGTTCTCAGAACAATGATTTCTATGTAAAAAGAAAAGCTTCCAAAATAGTTAGCAATTTTAATGACAATGTAGTTTTGCCATATCCAAGTTTTTGAGAACAATGAGCTTGAGCTTTCATATTTGTTGCTTTCTAAAAACACCAGGGGTTTCTTATTTTACATCTAAATCAAACTTCTTTTTATCCTTTTTTGTGTCCTCTTTAGCCTTAGCGAGACACTTCCATTTCCTGCTTTCTCCCATCTTCCCTTTCCTGTCTGTGGCATTTTTTCAGGTTTTAAAGAAGTTAATCCTTAAAACCCCCTGCAGAAATGCAACCTTTCAGCTCACTGATTCAAGAGTCTCTGTGTATTAGGAGCCCCTAAGACTCACATTTTGCTATCCTGGCTGTGGAAGCAGCTACCATCTTGAATTTTCATTGCATGTTTTTTCCTAGCTCCCATGCTGCAGCATCTGCTTGACCTCCATGCTTTCTCCTCTTCTCACAGTTTTCTATTTGACATTTTCCTCCACTCTGTTACAGCACATTCACCTGCACTCTGACTCCGCATCCTCATCTTCATGCTTGTCTGCCTCTCCTCTGCATCCCTCCTGTTCCCTACATTAGTCTCACTCAATTTGCTGTCCCATTCCTCAGTGCATTTCCCCTCCCTGCTGCTCCTACCATCTCTGGTGTGTCCATATTTTTCTGTCCCCTGCCTAGCCCTCAGAGAGTACCTGATGGACCATTAGCTTCCCTGATGGCATCGTGTCTTCTGCCCAATTGCAGATAACAAGAACTGGCACTCGTCTTCACTGGTTTACCCTCACATTCACCCAGAAACTTTAAATGGATCTGGCAACTGACCTGCTGAGAATAGGCTTAGCCTGATCCTGGAGCTGTTAATGGGAGATGGAAGGCATTTTGCTTACAGATCAAATTTCATAAAATCATAGAATCATGGAATAGTTAGGGTTGGAAAGCCCTTATGACCTAGTTCCAAAACACCTGCTATGGGCAAGGACACCTCACACTACACGTTGCAAAGGCTCTGTCCAGCCTGGCCTTGAACACCGCCCTACAGGGAGTATTTACCACTTCCCTGCACAACCTGCTCCAGTGCCTCAGCACCCTCACAGAAAAGAACTTCTTCCTTATACCTAACCTGAACTTCCCCTGTTTAAGTTTTAACCCATTACCCCTTGTCCTATCACTAAAGTCCCTAAAGAAGAGTCCATCCCCAGCATCCTTATAAGCCCCCTTCAGATACTGGAAGGCTGCTAGGAGGTTTCCACTCACTTCTCCAGGATGAACAGCACCAACTTTCTCAGCCTGTCTTCATACGGGAGGTGCTCCAGTCCCCTGATCATCCTCATGGTCCTCCTCTGGACTTGTTCCAACAGCTCCATGTCCTTTTTATGTTGAGGACACCAGAACTGCACACAATACTCCAAGTGAGGTCTCACGAGAGCAGAGTAGAGGGGCAGTATCACCTCCTTTGACCTGCTGGTCACGCTCCTTTTGATGCAGCCCAGGATACGGTTGGCTTTCTGGGCTGCGAGCACACACTGAAGCCGGCTCATGTTAAGTTTCTCATCAGCCAGCACCCCCAAGTCCTTCTCTACAGATCTTCTCTGAATCTCTTTGCCCAAACTGTAGCTGTGCCTGGGATTTCCCTGAGTCAGGTGTAGGAATTTCAGATTTTTATAAATAAAAAGTGCATTAGTAATAGTCATATTTTAAAAGTAATTATTTATATATTAAATAAACTCCCTCTTCTATGATTTGAGTGAAAACATGAAAGTCGGTGAAGCTTTTGAGCAGAGGTCATTCACAGCAGTTGCAGAGTTGTGAGATCTTGGAGGACTGAGAATGAGCTTTTCCTTTGGTTTTGGTGGGACTGTGCTCCAGTGAAACCCTTACAAAATGTTAACTTCACCCAGTCAGCTGATATCCTAAAGAAATGAACTTTGCTTGCCTTACAGGCTTTCACCTCTCCATGGAAAGTTGTCTCACACTTTGGAACAATTCCTGCAATTTGTGTGGCAGCTGTCTGTATAAAATGAGAAATGATGGCAACTTTGTTATGATATGTCTTGCTGCACACTGTAGAAAACTAATAATGACCTAAAACTAATCACTGGACCTAATAAAACACCTTGCCTTTTATGACTTCTGAAACTGTATTTTATTTCTAAAGATAATCTACCCTTAATGTGTAGGGAGAGAGGACAATAGACCATGCCCTCTCAGGGCAGGCTGGGAGTATCAGCCTCAGTGTGATTTTGACAGCTTTGAATAGCAATCCATCACTTAGCAGACAAATAGAGTCTACAGTCTCTTTGCAGCAGCTCTTTTTCAACACTAGGATGATATCTGCCCTATGCAAAGGATTGCAGGGTGTCAGCCTCAGAGGATAGGTTTCAAACACAGCTGCATTTGAGCAAGCTGTTGGCAAGGTGGTTTTAGTGTTATTTCTTCTTCAAGAACTGATTCTCCAATAATGATATAACTTTACTGTTACCAAAAAAATTTCAGCAAGCACATACCAAAATGCAATAGCTAGATAGTGGCTAACAGCAAATGGAGGATAACAGACATATAGCAATAGGCCACAGGCAAAATAAGAAGTTTTACTGGCCTATGTAAAACTCCATCTGAAAGCAGGACTGATGTAATGTGTACATTAGGGATTACATAATGGTATCTTCTGATGTTGCTCTCTTTGATGAAATTTTTTAAAATAGGTGTAAAGATTTGTAACAATTTGTCTATACGCTAAATACGCATACGATAAAGTGAGTTTACAAGTGAATTCTTAAGAGGCTGGGAGATAATACAGCAAGA
Source organism: Neopsephotus bourkii (assembly GCF_033783945.1). NCBI lineage: Eukaryota > Metazoa > Chordata > Aves > Psittaciformes > Psittacidae > Neopsephotus > Neopsephotus bourkii. The sequence continues at coordinate 2,849,143 of NW_026901402.1, read as the reverse complement.
ATAATTGCAAGTTGGTTTCACAGTTCAGCTCTTTGACCCAATATAGTCCTTCAAAGTACGTGATTTGTGTTCTTTGTTAGGACTTTATTGTAAAATATAATGTACATTAAAAAATCAATGCCATTTTCTCATAAAGATCAAAAGTAAAAACATTAATCTATATTTTCTTAACTATTTGATTATTTTACTATACAATGCTTTCTATTTCATGGTGACATTGTTAAAAGCCTGACATTGTCAGAACGTCTGACTGTCCAGATTATTAGCGACCACGGTTTCCCATAGAATCATTTATGATATTACTTTAGAGAGGACTACACACCTCTGTTTCACTTATATGTGCAGGCAAAATAGCAGGATTATGCATCCAGGTGTGTACTTCATTATTTCATATGGTTGACGTGAGTTTTTTGAATAAAGTGGAAATTATTTTAATCCATCATGGATCAGATCTAACAAAATTTTAATATTAAGAATTAAGCAATAGATTTGTTTGTTTAGATCAATGCCCCTGGAAATAGTGCATCATAATCAAAAAGTAGTAGTAGTAGCTCAAGAATTCTTCCTTAGTAAATAATTTTCTGTTGTATTTTTGGTATTTATACTGATAGAGGGAGACATTAATTGTATGATTGTTTCTGGTTGACATATACAATTCAGTAGCTCTCAGTCACTCACCCTATGGCCTTACTAAAGTAATTTGGCATTTCCATAGATTTTTAAGCCACCAGGGACCATTAGATCATCTTGCCTGATCTTTCTGAATAAAACAGGTCAGGGAATTTCATCTAGTTGCTCCTGTATGGAGTGGAGCAACTAGTATTTGACCAAAGCTTAGTACCTAAGCTGTGAAGATTCATTAAGGTTTCTGAATACTCTGAGACACTGGGATTTAACGCGCTATCAAAGTGAACAGTAGAAATATTTCAAATTATGATATAAACAGAATTTTTTAATCAATGTGGTTAATTGGATACTAGAACAAATTAATGGGTGGTGTCTCTACCAGAAAGGAGTTTTGTCAGTTCAGTCCAAGATTTTTTTTATAATAGCTGCTGATATTTTGAAGAAGAAAAGATATATAATACAAAAATGAAACATTTAAAAATATGTTGAGGATAAAATGTTAAACGAAAGTGCTTTTGAATATTTAATGTCATTAAATCTAATTAATGAAATTTTCTTTAGTTTTCCTGTTAAACATTCTCAGAGATTCTCATTCCTTTATCTTCCTTAGCCCATGTATGTTATTAATTATTTGTATGCATTTCCATAAACATTCGGTGATGTCAGTGGTGTGAATGTAAAACCAGAACTCTTTTGCTCTAACCTCACTAAGACAGTATAGTAATGCTTTCACTGCTTCATGTGCTTGCCAAGGAGCCTCGCTTGGAAGGCATTCAGCTGTGTCAGAGCTATTTCTTCACCTGTCTGAGGTTGCAGAGTGCCTCCTGCCTCCATGCCTGCTCCACTGCCTTTGCCTTTGCATCAGGCAAAAATGATTATACACCAAAAAATAGTGGGAACCCTCTCTGATCATCTGTAATGAGAAAATGAGAGCAGGTAATCAGAGATGAGTTTTCCATCTTGAGTGAATGTGATTTTAGTATGAGTTAAACAGGCTTTCTATCAATTGCTTTTAGGATACCTGAAGTGGTGGCAAAGTTTTAGGAAAATACTTGCTTCCACTGGTTTATTTTTGTCTTTGCCTTTTTTTGTAGCATTGTCCTTCAGTTTGCTGCATTTAGCAGTATTGCCTTTGCAGCTGTGGGTATTCTCTGGATCCTCCTAGCTGTTTAAGATGTTCCTCTACAAGCAGCTTTTGTGAAGTTTCTTGATGATCAGAATTTCAGTTTATACCAAGTCTCCTTCAGAAGAGGTTGTAGTCAAGGCCATTCTGGTCTATTAGGAGTACTGCCTATTTATATTTACTCATGGTCTATGTATATTTAGTCTATTTGAAAAACACACACAGATGTATTTGCTGAACCAACAGTAACTGCTATCCCAAAGTTACATTTAGAATGGGCAAAGTAAAACTCTTCAGACCAATAGTACCCACATGAAGAGAACTACTACATAGGAGATGCTAAAACCAGTAATAAAAAAATCCCTTTGCCCCATCCAAACCTTCTTTTTTAAACAAATTGAAGTAATTTTGTTTAGCGGTATTAAAGCTTCAAGATTGTTGTTTTACCTCTGGTGTTTTGCCTCTGAACAGCTCACTGTCCAAGTGGGGAGGAAGGGTGGACCAGTAGGGCTGTTGGAGACCAGGGGTACATTCCTGTTGGAAGAGAGTCTCAGGAAGGAGACAGAATGGAGTCTCAACATATGAGTCAGAGACCTGTGTAGTGGCAAACTGATGCTGCTGGACAAGTCCTCTTTCACACAAAAAAATAGGAAGATGAGGGAAGACAGACCTTCTGGTCTACTTACAATAAAGAATAATGGTTGGTTGGTTGGTTGGTATTTTTAATTACTGTTTGAAAGAAATTGTGGATAGCATGATCACTACCACTACTTCAAAACCACAACTGTATTTGGCATAACTGACAGATAATCCAAAAGGTGCTGCTATTCTTGCTTCAGGACTTGTAACTGCTCCCATACACGTAACAAGCACTTGATCCTTTAAAAAAAAAAAAAAAAACCCACATGAAAAGACTTTGAAAAGACTCCGAAAAGACTTCGGTGATAAACAGTGCAGTTACATTATATTTCCTCACATACAACCAGCAGACTCAAAAGCAAGGAAATAAATAGGGTCCTTACAAATCTTGAAGTTCCATGGCATGCAAAACTCCAATGTTCTTCTTACTAAGAACAAGAAAACACATATTTCATCACAGCTACCTTAACTTTTACCTGTGCATTGTGGCTGTTATGTATTATTTGTATTATATTGATTTAGAGTAGAATTCATCTTCATTGCATTTAGCCATCCAAAGTTAGGGTGTTTCATCTAAGCTGTTTGTCCAGGTTCCCCTTATAGTAAATGGAGAAATATAGGTTCCTCCAAATGGCAATACATCCCATTTTAAGATAGGTGTCTGAGACAGACTAGATGAATTGTTCTCTATTACAATCTCTCTCCATTGTGTGTAGAGGAACATAAGTGACTAGCTTAGGCTAACTGCCCAACTTTCAGATGGATAAATATTAGGTGAGATGAATCCCTCTCAAATAATCTCTTTTAAGGGATGCATTTAAGCAAGTAATATCTAGAAGTTAATTTGCCATGCATTATTTTGCAAAAATTTGAGAACTGACTTTTTTTTGGAATCATACACCTGGTGTTTAATGAATAACCATAATATCAAATAATAATAAAATTACATATAACTAGGCTGTTGATCAATGCATGACATTAATGTGCACACAAATCATTCTTACATTCTCTTTCAAATAAGTGCATTCATTTAGACTGCAGGTAGAAAACAAAGATTGTTTTTGTCTGAAGCACGAATCATGAATTCACTTTGCAATATTACAGAGCTGCAAGAACTAAGTACTTCTGAAAAATCAAGCTGATAACACTGATTTAGGGTCAGAGTAAGGGAGGAGTTGTAGTCTGCTTCTTCTATTTGATAGGAATTGTATGCTCAGATTTTATTATGTAGGAGTATAAGATTTTTAATGCCCTCAGTGATTAATTTCTTTGAATGTAAGTGTCTAGTTTTGGAAATGGTGTTATAACAACACTATTGTCTCTTAGCAACATCAATTAGTATTTGAAAAAAAGGGGGGTTTGCAAGCTTGGACTTTCCTATGTTTTTACATAATCTATTTGCTTGTATGCGTGCATGTGCATGTGAACACATTAGTGAATGAATCAGTTATTAACAGGTTTTAAAATGGGAGAGACAGGCCACCAGCTTATTAAATCACAGGAACAAGTGACACAGGGCAAGCAAAGAATGCCTCTCTTGGAGTCCTGCCTCTTTCACTGAGCACCTGACAAGATATGCACATCTCCTGGGTTGCTAAGTTAGCCATGCATGCATGCACATCACAGCATGTTTTCTTTCCAAATGCTAGTAGAAGGGGCTAAGAAGTCACTGCAAATTACGTGTCATGCCCAGTAGAAATGTAGGTACTAACTTGCTACCAGACTCCTTTTCCTGTTTTGTCAACAATTTTTCTTCTGACCTGAAAGAATAGGTCTAGAGTGAGAAATTATTTGCCCTAGATCCAAACTGGCAGCAGGTTTTATGACCTGTTCACTTAAAGTTTTGAATGGTTTTAAATACTTCAGCTCAGTGTTTGCACTGGTTTCATTAACCAGCTGCTCCAGAAACTGCAATATTTTCAATGCCTAGGCCTAGGCATGTGGCCTATGGAAGTAAAAAGTTCTTACTAATTAATAGGAAGCTTTCACCAATAAAAAAATTGTTTTGGTTTCTTTTATTTCCCCTCACTAATTATAGTTATATCCTCCGACCATATTTTGTGTAATATTCCTTCCGTCTCTAAAGTTTGGCACCCACTTGAATAAATCACATTCTTCCTTCACAAGAGCTTGGCATGAATAAATTTGCATTCATAATTAGCTGATGCGGATAGAAGAGTGAGTCTGGCATTGTAATGGTGGAACTGTATGACTTACATTCGTTTTGTGACACTTCTTGTTGTTATAATCACATCAAACCTTGATACTACTCAGGTTACAACCACCATGTAAGATTATGCAGATTCCCCCTCATGCCTTGCCTTGCCTTTCCCCTCCTATACCTTCTGCTGCACTAACACTTCACAAAAACATAGAGAAAATCTGTGTTCATATCATGATGGATGATCTCTGACATTTGGCTCTTTTTGCATGAGTCTCCCATTTCTGCTGCAGCATACCTGGCAGAGCAAGCAAGCAGAAGCTGCATCCAAGGTGCACCTCCAGAAAAACTCCTGGTATAATACCATAGTTTCCTAGGAATGGGATGTCCATAGCAATGAGTCACCAGCAGCTCTTCTGCTGCATTTACGGTGTTACCTTTTGCCATTTAAATCCTTCAAGTTCACAAGGCAAAAGTAGCAGTTTCTATCTACTAACAGCAAATCAACTTAAGATTTTTTTTTTTCCTATATACTTGAGAAAGAACTCCTTCAAGAGCAAAAACCTGAAGCTGACCATTACTTGTTCTGAACCTCCAGTAAAGGAAAAGAGGCCTGCTCTTCTACTAAATGAGGATCCACAAATCCTTAGATTGATTACATATTCAAATTTTGTATACTCACAGTTTAATTCCTGCAGGGAACCTGTAGAAAATAAGAACTTTAAAAAAAATCCCTTAAAATAAATTACTTAATCCTCAAACTGGCATGTATTTATCAGTAGCATATTGAAGAGAATTAAATAATAATAAACCACCAGAGGAATATGCACTTCTATGTTACATTTATACTTTCTTTTTCTTTGACATAAATACAGCAAATATATAGCTATAACATCCTAGTGGAAATCATCATAGCTATAGATAGATAGTCAGATATTCACAAACTGAACATTGGAAAGACCAGGCACAGGAGTAACAAGAATTTCCAAGAAGAACCAAAAGATTTAACAAGAATGCTACAGCCATGCTAAATCTGTTACAAATGTAATAGAAATATCATTTGTTCTTAGTTGGATGCACTTGAGGGTATATGGTGTGCTGCAAATGCCTCTCCGTGATTTGCCTTCTCAAGGGATGACTTTTGTCTCTGGGCTGTTTTAGAGGCATCCATAGGGAACTTGAATGAGGGTCATCTTTCTGATGATAGGACTGACTTACTGCTGGTGGAACTGAAAGGCTGGACATGACAATGGCAATCTAAGTCACACCTTACCATAGTTTAATTCTCCTCAGATTTTGTAGACCCCAGCTATGCTGAGGCTAAAGGTTGTCAAAGCCAAGTACACTGAAGGATACACCACCAGGAAGAGCTGCATAGTTGCTCACACATGGTTTCAGTCCCTGCAGACACACTTCAGCAGGAACCAGAGGTCTCTAGTCACCCGTCCTGTGAGGGAGTAGGGGATAAGCCTTAAGACTCCAGCCAGCCCCAGCTGCTAATTGTGCTCTTGCTGGCTGTGACAGAGGACTAGGAGCAGGAAGGAGTTTGTCAGTGCTGCCCCATGTCATGTCCAACAGCCACTGCATGCCTAATTCAGATCTCTGCAACCTGTGTTTGTTTGTGGAGTGTTTCCAGGAGCTCAGTGTCTGGAAATCTGGGACCATATCACCCAAAGTGGAAAGATGGTAGAAGTGATAGTTCCTGTATTAAACAAAACCATCAGATATATATATGAGAGGGCAGACCTCAGTGCCTTATGACATCAGGAACAGCTTTGCACATAGTCATCAACCCAGAAACCTCTGCATATGAACTATCATTTTCAGTCCTTAAAGCTGAGGGCAAGTAGGGAAAGGAAGGACAAGGGGACATTAAAGAGAAGGAGTTTTACCCAGTAGGCCCTGACACAGTATGCTTAGTCCTTTTCAAACCTTGTAACTCTCTGAAATTAGCTCAGTAGGAATCTCATTTGGGTCTGAAGTTTTAAGTGTTGTGAATTTTTAAGTTGTCTGTAGTTACTTTGGTCATTTCCTTTCTTGCTTCTTTCTTTGACAAATATGAATGTCATTAGACTGTTAGAAAGTTTCCCTCTGCATCTTTATTTACTGGAGCCATTTAAATCTTGACAAGAGGATTTTAAATAAACTGGAGGGAATAATTCAGCATTTGAAGGCAGATGCCTATGATGACCTACCAGACTTTTGACTTTTTTTGCTTTCTTTTTGTTTTCATCACTAACTTCTGTGATTCTGTCAATGTTTCAAATGAGATTTCCAACTGCCAGTGAAATAGCTTCATGTTAGAGGGTTATTTTTATAATTCAGCGCATCCAAACTTCATAAAAAATATGCAAATCACCTTCATTATAACCATATCTTGTCGCAACATGCAGCATACGTAGTGCCAAAAATGAATGCATTCATGGCATCTTTTGGGTCCTAAGATCCAATTATGTCTTTTGTTGTTCCTTTTTGGCTTTCTGTGTCAGCTGCATACTCTGTAAAGTTACTGATTACTGACCTGTTGGCAACTTTACAAATCAGCTTTGAAATGCAAGCTGTCAGTAGCTCTTGAGTACCCCAGTCCCAGGTTACCAAGGCCATGAAATGCTGCATTGAATTTTTAATCAGTTTTTCCTCTGCTTCTGCCTAGCTTTTTCCAGGTTAAGGTCAATTTTGAAACCAGCTGAATTCTTTAATAATCACTGTCTTTGCAGTCCTGACTGGGTTCAAAAGGAAGAACTTTTTTTATCATTGCATTAATATTAATTTTTTTACTGTGGGGGCTTATTACAGTGGCATATTTTCTATTTAAGTATTCATTGTTAGATCACAAAGTGTGCTACAGTCTAGCCAAAGCATTGCCTCATGAAGATACGAGTGAACTGCCACTAACCCAAAAATTTCACTGTACCCACATTTAAAATGAAGAAAGGCTGCTATCGTAACCCATTCTACAATTTTTTCCCTGCAGCCATGCTACTTGGAAGAGAAAACTTGCCACCTCAGAAGCATGTCCTTTGGCTCACCTTTCCAAGTGTGACAAGTGCAGTTTATCTAGTAATTCTAGCATCAAGCCTTGATCTTTGTTTTCCAAAGTTGCAGCTTTTTGTCTAAGCTGGCAAGGCTAGAATAAGTCTTAATTAGAGTGCTGGAAATTTAGGCCTAGATGTGAAAAAAAACAGTCATCTTTTTTTCCTCTTCAGTTTTCTCCCAGAAGCATTTATCATTTAGGGGTTTGCTTTGATTTAGTGAGTAGGTGCTTATTTGATTGCAGTGGTGAATAAACCAGAAATGCTTTATTTTCAAAGATCCTAGTGATGCTTTGTTCTACTAGATATCCTAGGAGTTATGTTTATTTACAAGTTGCTATGCCATGATGACACACCTGATCGGGTAGCTATCACCTTTTTATCACTACAGCTTTTACGTACTTTTACAGAATCTCATAATAATGTGATTTTTTCACCCTGGAGTGAAAAGACAATTATAATTACCCTTTGTTATCAAGAAAAACAGGTCAGTAACAGATATAGTGGTAGAATTTCTTGCTCAATAATCAATAATATTATAAAAAGATTCTGGTATTTGGCTGTCTCTTCAGTATATTTGTTCTCTTTGAGACTACATTAGGAATGTCTAGGATTTCCAAGCACTGGTAGCAGTGTTACTATATGTAAGTGAATTTTTGAGGGTTTTTTAAAGTTTTTTCCCTTCACACCACATCTTGAGGCAGTTAGTGATAGAAGTTACCCAGTGACATGGGTGCACTCCAGGCCATTTGAAATTTGGTGCCCACTCAAGCTGGATTTACTTATTTCTGTGAGCAATGCTTCATACTGAATAAGAAGAGGTGCCTTATAGCAAGACTTGATGAAGGTGCTATTGTACATGTATCACCAAATAATCAGAAGATAGATGGGACAAAAACTTACTAATGATGCTCACTGAACATTGAAAAACAGCTGATGAATCATGGACAGCCTGCAAATGTAGAATGTGAAGAATCAACTCTACAAAATTAAAAAATCATAGAATCATAGAATGGTTTGTTTGGAAGGGACCAATAGTTCTGTGATTTGTAAAGCCTAATTTCCGGTGACTTTGTGTAAGTTCTTGACTCTTTCCGAGAGCTAGTCAAACTTCTGTTACTGGGTTTAATGAGCAGTCCTTCCCCATGCTGTTTCCTATATAAGTTGGTCATTTTGCTGCTTCTTCACGCATGATGGGGAAGAAAAAATAATTTGATAAGTCTCTTCTAAGTAAAGGCAAGCTGATTTTTTTTAGTCTTGTAGAAGCTTTATACTAATTGAGAATGTTCCTATTCTGTCATTTTTAGTGGTGATTAGTCAATAGCTATCATGTTTTGAGGTGGCAGGATGACCACTGCACAGAAAGACACACATGCTAAACTGTTACAGAAAGCTTATTCCCTTATGAAGCCAGACATACAAATTGCATTCCCAGTGGCATTCACTTAGAACTTTTTAAAGGAATAAAATGTGCTAGTCATATCTAAAAATCATGCCTCCAACGGAAAACGAGGATTTTTTTGGCCATCACTTTGACTTAATCTTAGGAGAAACTAATCAGACTATAATGGTTTTCATTGATTATATTGATAAAGTGATCTGTAAAGCTGAATGATAACCTTGGAACTAAGGGTCTCTACATTGGTAATACAAAAAGAAAAAGCAGTACATGAAGAGAGATTTGAACCCTTTCCTGAGTGTTACTGTAGTATGGTTAAGCTGGAAACCGTAACAGTTGTGAGGAAGTCACACAAGCTAAAATGTGATATTAGGGAACTGTAAGAACTTGTAGTTCTGATGGGTAATGCCATCCCTCATCACACGCCGATGCAGTGCCAGATTGCCATACCATTTAGTAGTATATCTTCAGGAGCACTAGCCACATTATAGCCAGTGAACTTTAGACACAACATTTCTAGTCAACCCCACAAAGAGGAACACCACAGGGAAGGGCTAAGCCAATTCTCTGCAGCCCTGCTGAGGGAGAAAAGTGCTACCAGATTCTCTTGCTGTCAATGCAGTATAGGAAGAGGATGAGTTGAGAGAAGAAAACTTGCAGCAGAAAGTTTTGAGGGTGCACTAAACTTCTGATACTGTAAGACCAGATCAGGAGCACTTGTCCCTAACATAGCAGTGACCAGGGATAATATGCAGAGTTTGAAGCCTGCCACTGCATATAATACCCTGCACTCTGGGTATAACCAAAAACTCAGACTTTTTTTTTTCATGGCCCTTTTTTTTTTTTTTTTTTCAGTTTTGTATGAAGCAAAACCAAAAACAGATCACAGGAAAACCCATCTTTTTGCTCATTATGCTTCCTGCTGTTTGGTGTGCAGCTACTCACATGAGGCATGTATTTTCACACAACTTTTTCCTTGCTTTGTCTATGACTAATCAGAGAGAGAGGAACTCCAAAGAGACTCATTAAACCTATGAAAGCTGCCACAGTTTGTCACATGTGGCTCTGCGCACGTAAGCAGAGCATTGCTTTTATAGTATACTGCAAGTGTCTCCTTTTGCAACAATAGTAACTCATGTTACTGCTTTAGTCTCAGGAGAAGCTGCTATTAAGTAGTAGATGTTAGTTTAATATTAATAATTGTCTTAACTTCATACATCTCCAGGTTTTCATCTAGTAAAAGGGAGCTATTCATTTTTCCTCATAAAAACAACATTCCTCTGAAGGGAATTTAACAGATGTAACGGGGTTGATGGCAGGTGCAGCATAATGAAAGCAAGACACTTTGAACTGCCAGTGGCTCTCTAACTGCTCTTTGTATTACCCTGGCAGAGGTGTGCCTGCTCCAGTTCAAAACAGCTGCTCTCTCACAAGTGTACTCCTGGCTCCAATTCACTGCCCTGCAAGGAAAAACAGGGCTGCAGAAGGAGAAAGAAATGTATTAAAAAAAGCCTGGACCAGGTGAAAAACATCTGCCTGCACATCAGTATAGCTTAGAGCAGTCAAGAGACCCCATAATGTTTTATAGTACTTGCATATTGTCATTTTTAAGGTGGAAGACTCAGAAAATGAAGATTCATTAAAGCTGAAGCACTGAATGTCAGGCGAACACCTCTTTCATCATCCAGCACACACCACTGTGGGGAGCGCTGCTCTGCTGCAGTGTTCTCTGTTTTTCTCCAGTTAGTTTTAAATTGGTGCTAGGGCTTCTGCCACTTCTCTAGGAAAATATATTAATCAGTTTTAACAGTAAGAGATACTTCTTGATAGCTGAACTACAGATAGCTTTTCTCCCATTTTATCTCTTTATAATTATGTTGTTAGTTTGCAATGCATTATGATTTTCTCTTTGTTCTCAGTTTTTACGTTCTTCACCTTCTTGTCATCTGAATGGCAGAGTTGACTATTTTCACCTTTCTCCACATATCACTCTTTGGACCATTTAATCAATTTTGTGACCCCCTTTTTTCCCCCCCTTTTTTTCCCTTCCTAGTTCCCTCATCTCTGTCCATATCTTTCTGGCTGAGATTCTCAGAACTGTCTGCAGTATTAATAAAGAATGCATGATGTAGTAAAAAGGTTTCTTGGCATGGGTTTTGGGTGACCTGTAAAACTCCTGTGGTAAAGTCATAAAATAAGCTATGTAGCTCACCTGAAATTACTATTAAACCTTCAAGAACGTTGCAAAATACGTATTTTTAAGACCAGTGCAGAGCTGTTTTTCTAGTACTATTGCTTCAAGTTTCTCTTAGTCACTCAGCAGATTTTTTTCCAGGAGGAATTGGTATCTTTTGACGCTTTATATAGAAACCCTTCTGGTCTGCCATGTTCTTTTTTTATACATGTGACTACACAATAAATGGGACTACCTTTCCTGAGGCAGTCGTTGAGGCTTCTGGACAATAGTCAGAAGAAAGAGGAACTGCTGAAGACAAAACCGCAACTACCTTATGCAGCTGTGCATTCAACAGTCTAATATTGTCTCCTTCTAAATGGCATTGGAATACCTGGCAGGATGCAATTGCTATTGCATTTTACTCTAGATTAAGATTGAAAGACAAAACAAAATATTTTCAGTGCCTAAACAAGGTTGTTTTGATTGCTATTGTCCAGAGGTATATTGATTAGAATAAGAGAGAAATTAGGACCACTGAACTTTGTGAGACACACTGTATCTTTAAATAATTAATCGAAAAAATACTGCCAAGACAGGTTATACTCAAATTATTATTATATAATCAGAGATCTGTTCCTCAACTGTATGTCTTCCAATTGTGGCTGTAGTTCATTTCTGTGAGATCTTAAATGAGAAAGGGGTATCTGCCATCGAGCATGCTGTTTTTAATCGATTACTGATTTAGAATATCTTACGAAATAGTGTTTTACCCTACTGATTTAACTTTTGCATTGTTTGCATTTGGAAGTACATATTTTACTACCTTTCATATGAAGTAGCAGACCATACTATATAAGCTTTTTGATATGCTTCATTCAAGACATGGCAGTCCCTACTCAATAAAGCACTTAAGCACATGCTTAAAATTAAACATATGCTTGAATATATTACTGAAAATCTGCCTGTAGAAGGGATTCCCGAGTAAAGGTTGCTTCAGGCATATGTCTGAGTACTCTGCTGAATTGCAGCTTGTGATTCCTATTATATTGAGAATTGGAGTCACTCAAGATGTATAAAATTAAGCGTGTTTATGATATGTTTATAATTTTGCAGGATCAGTACTTAATTCATACCTTGGAGCATGTATTCATATTCACTTTATTAATGAAGGGACTCAGAACTGGTCTTAAAGTGGCAGTTTTAATAAAAAACCTTAACAAAAGGTATAAACCACAGAGTAATGACATTAGTTTAGTTCCCTAAGGCAAACCTTACATCATCATGTTTGTATACAGTAAATAAGCCTACAGAGAAAAAAAATCCAGTCCAATACATGGACTATAGAAACAAGTCTGGTAATGAAACTTTACACATCAACACATTTGCAGTGAAGGCAAAATATGTGTGGCTGAAACACTGTTAAAATTAAAGGATCTTCTGGCTGCCCAAAAATTCACTGGCCTTTGAAACGTTCACTTACAACACAAATATTTTTTTTTATGGCTTCCTTAAAGGAGGGATAAACTATGTGCATGCTGAAGATGCATGTTAGCACTCTTAAAAAAATCTTTTCCACAACATGGGGAGAAACTCAGGATATCAAGTCACCAGCAAAACAATAAGGCAGGTCAGAGTAACCTGAATATTCATACTTTGTCTTAAGGCATGAAAAGGCTGAAAGCTCTGAAATTTTAAGTTTCTATGTCAGAAATCTTGAGGTCCCAATCATACAACAACTTCCACTCATTTGAAGTAAGCTGCAGGACCAAGATCTGAACAAATACAATATGCCTTTAGATGAATCATCTGCTATCAACCATTTCCTCTTTGTCTAACTGCAGAGTGGATTTAAGCTGGTTTTGTATGATACAATATTCAGTACATTTAGCAGAGCAGAGGAAATTTAGATAAAGCTACTTTTCTACTGACAATTTACATACGGAATGAAGCTGCTCCTATCACCAGCCATATGCTTTGACTCAATACCTGTACTGCCCTGGTTTGATTTCTAAGCAGCCGGTGCTCTTCTGTGAACAGCAACAAGTACCACAAAGTGGCAAAGGTGAAGACTGTAGCAGCTGCTGTACCAGCCAACAAACTACTCAGCCAGGCTTTTAGGAAACATCCACACAGACGAGAAAACTATGCTGCAAACTTCAGGCCTGAGGTCAAAGATGCATCATTAGAGACATCATTTCCTGGTATTAAAGGCTCCAAATCATTAGTCTTTTAATACATAATATCAATAGGTGTAATGAAAAATGTGGGTAGGATGTAGAAAATCCCCTGAACTTTAATGTACTCTCTGCCATTGGAAGCATAATGCAATATGTATGTCAGCCGAGCTGGAGAAAAACAGTGGGTCAAATGGAGAAAATTAAGAGGAAGACAGCAGCTAAACCTCTGATTGTTGTGTGTGAGTGCAAATCACCTCTGCTCCTGGGGTCAGCACAAGCTGCACCTCTGGAAACATGCTGAAATAGGGCAGGAATGGGATTTCTGCAGAACACGACTGTCCTGGCTCCTGCACAGCGAGACGTTTCACACTTTGCACAGCAGATGGGAGCTGGGAAGTTTGGCCCAAGCACTGAAGTTTGCATACATATGCATAAATATATACATACATATATATATATATATATATATATATATATAGTGTGTGTGTGTGTGTATGTGTGTTACTAGACCCTGCCAGAGCTGCTGCAGGTAGCCTCTTGCTAGGCCATGTCTGGGTCCAGTGTGCACTTAAACATCCTTGCACTCCCCTGGCATGCTGCCTGGGCACGGCAGCTCCACAGGCAAATGGATGCTCGCAGCCAAGCAACACTAAACCTTCAGGACAACTGCTGAGCCCTTTATTTGAAGACTTACCAGCAGACAAAACCCACCTTTTCCCAGGGCATGGGTACTGTGGGCACACTGAATTTAAAGGTAGCCTGCTAAGGAGCCCCAGTCATAGAAAGCAAGTAAAAACTTTATCTAGGTTCAAAAATTCAGTTGCTTTTTTTAAATTTTAGCACCAAAGGTAGCTGTGAATAACAGCAGCATAATAAAATATAATACCCCTTTTTCTGCTTCAGTTTCTTCTTCTCTGCTTTTGTAACTTCTCAACAGGGTATGTGGATGAGTCTTCAAGCGAGATAGGGATATTCCTCCTGTCTTGGGTTTTCTGAATCACAAATACACCACATTCAAAGACACAGCATTAGCACTGTATTAGTTTATTCTCCCTTTTAAGCTTTTCTATTGCCCAGTGCAGAGGCTTGGGAAAGCTGGCTGTGCACAGACTAAGGCAGTCTCAATTAAATACAGTAGTGCTTAACCCCTCTCTGTTATCCATGATCAAGAACAGTGTTCCTTCAATGTTTTTTATCTACAAGGTGCAATATACCTTTTTTTTGAAAAAACCCACTGTTTATGTTGTCAGCATTGCTGCATTGATTTCCACTTAGAATAAAATAAAAAGCTAAATTAAATTTCATTTATTACTTTTATTTCCTCCTCTCCACATTTCTGTTTGTTGAATATGTGTAAATTTGTTACTGTAAATGTATTTTTGCAAGTTTTTACAGGCAATATTTAATCCATACAACATTGCTGTGGGAGATAAATAACTTGGCTTTGGTTGTGTATAGCTGACTGTATACATGGAGACATTTCTTAGTGCAGTGATTTCATTAGGTTAGTCAGAATCTCTTAAGTTGTAAAACAACAGAACCCCCAAATGTGCAGATGAAAAACCATGTTAATTTTCATTGAGAGGAGGGTTTCTGGAAAGTTAGCCAAGAATGCACAGATAAAAAGTGCTTTTTGAACAATCTTTGTAAAAGTTATTTCTACCCAGTTGCCCATGAGAATCCAAAATACACTGACACGTATGTATTTTTTTCAGCTCTTGCTTTTCTACAAGGCTGGTGAGAGAAGTGTTGTAGTTCCGGGAAGGCTTTAAATGTTGCTATTTTTCACTGCAAAAAGCACTACTACAGATCCACTACATGAGCTGATATTTCCCAACTCATTTCAATAAAGAGATCTGGTCTCTTTTCTGAACAAAACCAACTCCATGAGCCATGAGAGGTGTCTCCCTTGCCACGGCAGCTATATCAGCCTCAGTCCCAGGCAGGAAACTGCATCCCAGCATTTTGGTGTTGCATAATGAAGCTTTAGGCCTTTGAGGGGAGGATGGGAAGGCTTGGAGGAGGAGGTCAGAGATTTCTAAATTAAAGCTTTTCATTTTATTCTTGAGAAGAGTGAGAGGCACCATTAGAAGGCAACTCAGACCTCAAGAGGCTGGAAGCATCCCCTGGAGGTGCTTCTCCTACTTTTCATTTGCTGTAGAAAAAGACTAGCTTGACAAGACTCCTGTTTGGGTGCCTCAGATAAGTGCTTAAAATTAGGTAGGCTGCCATCACACATTCCCTGTTTTGCCCTTTGGTACAGCTTGCACAGGTCTGTACATGAATGCAATATTGATGTTCTGTGACAAGCTAAAAGGCCAATAAGAGCAGCGCTCAATGTGAATTATCTCACCTGTTTGATAGCTTCCTTTTTCATTAGCCCTCTTAATGGTGCAGTGTGTTTTCCTACCCCAGTGATATTCAGTTGCAAGTACTGTTAATTTTTGCTTTGTAGCTTGAATCTAGATTACAGGTTGCGTGTCCCCAAAGTGGTATCAGCTGCCTGAAATCTTGATTCCTCAGTGTTGTGTGGCTTGCATAAATGTCAGATAGTCCAAGGGAGCCGTTTTAAAAGAAACAGAGCTGATCTGACGTTCTTCAAAGGGAAGCCTGGGAGACTTATCTCTGCACCTGGGTTCGTTATATGCACTGAGCAACAGGAAGAGTGCTATGAAAGCTGTCACTTGAGCAGTGAAGAGGGACAGGCAGCCATGTCAAAAATGACAACATTTCTTTTACTAGTCTTGCAAAAGATGTCTGCAGTGATGTGACTGCTGATGACATCAAACAACATAAGTGGCTGGTTTCTGCAGTAGATTGAAATTCATCCAGTTCCCTGTGTTCACTGTGATGACTTTCAATTCTAATTCTCAGTGAGTAAGGCATGAAATATATTCACAGGCTATATACAGTTAGGCTACTTTTAAGTTATTTGAGGTACCTGTGATGTAAGCATCTGTGCTTCTTGCTTTTGTGCATTTTTTCCTGCGTTTCAATTATGCAGTCAAAGAAACACTGGAAAAGGAGAGAACAAGTTTGCTGATCTAGATCTCTTTTTTTCTTTTTTAAGGAATGAGTGGCTCATTGTCTGAGCAGAGGGAAACGTAGCATAGAAGCACACTTTCATCTTCAACAAGGAAGAGATCAGCTGAAACAATGCAAATGAGGTGATTTTGAAAGTGATCCTCAAACTTCTTCTATTTGCTGAGCAAAGCTGTGGTAGCTTAAACTTTTGTTTGGAAGTCTAAATAATGTGAGACAGTGAAAAAGATTCAAAAAGCTTTAGCTTAAGTTTAACTGCATGAATGTAATGCATTTTGAAGCTTAAGCTAAATCCAGTATTCAGCACATGCAGTGGCCTGCACCTGCAGCAGCTTGTGTGCTTCACTGTATTTTGAGAGGATGCTTCTCAGTCCTGACTTCAGATAGCAATCTGTATTCTTAGGATTACCTCGAAGAAGGAGGCTGCAAAATGAAGAGGGAACAAGGGAAAAGCATCCTGTGCATGTGCAGAACCTCATGGGAATCTGGTGACAGGAATTAACCCTGGAATCTGCAGAACAGGAGAACTGGGAGAAGTCTTACTGCCAGTGAGTCAGGTCTAACTAATCCAAGGGAACTGCAGTTATGGTATTGTAAGTAAGAAAGATATTTCTTGTTCAGTATAAACTAATACTAAACCTTCTTTTTATCATAAATAGCTTCTTTCTTCCTTTTTCATACAAGACAGTATCTGCATTTTGTGTTAACTACTTTGCTATACACACTCTGCTTTTGCAGTCAGCTAGGAAGAGAGACATATTCCTGTCATGAATTTTGGATTTCTGTCTCTGTTGTCATGGCTTTTTCACATAAACAACATAAATAGGTACAGGAACAAGGGACCAGCACCCCCCTCCTTTCTCAAGAAGAAGGCCACAGCCCCTTTTCTTGACTGCTCACCTTGAATTTTTTCTTTTCTGCAGTGGAATAACTTTTATAGGATAGGATGAGAATGTCTTCATCCTAGAACAGATTGCCAGATGGCTAAAAAGAAGAGAATAATGAATTAAAATGATGAAGAGAGAAGTAAACCTGGGGCTGTTGCAATCTGGCTGTACATCCTTGCTACCGAGCGACCGGGCTCATGAGCTTTAGTGGTTCCCGCTGGAGCAATTTCAGAGGTTAGCACAGCCAGTGGTGTGCCCTGTCCTGTTGATAGAGATGGGACTATAGATGGGGTAGTGTGTCAGCTCCTTGGATCCTTTACGAGGTGATCTGTTAGGCTGGCAGCAGTTCAGCCTTACACCCTAGGCTGAGACCTGCAGCACCAGAGCAGCAAACACCCAGCAGCTGGGTCCCTCCAGGGTAAGGAGCAGAGAGGTTTGGTAGGTACCAAAACTGACCTGCCAAAGGTGAGGTACCTGCCAAAGCTGACAGGGCGGTGTTGGACTGCTGAACCACCTGTTGGTCTTGGGTTCATCCTCTGTAATAATCCAGCAGGGGGATGTGAGATGACACACTGCAGAAAAGCAGGTCTGCAGGCAGGGCTCCACAAAACCTCCTGGGTGGAGCCTCTTAGGGAAGAATAGTGTTGACAGTTTCTGGATCCTGCTTGGCTGCAAGCACACGAGAGGTGATTTCTTCCGTCAAGTCCAAGACACCTTTGGGTGTATTAGGAAGCAGAATTACGGATACTTGGGCTGTGATTCACCTTATCCACCTTTAGATGTTCATCCTGTGAATGCTTACAGAAAGCTGGCTAAACCAGACTCCCATTAATGAAAAACTGAAAAAAAGGCGCTGTTGGGATCTGATTCATCAGACTGACAATTTCAGCAGCTTAAGAGCTCTGTGAAATTTTACTATGAGCCTCCTCTATGTTGGTATGTTTACTGTTGGTACCTAATTATTTGTTATCTCTGATAAAGCTGCAGTAAAAACACTCTTGCCTTTTAAAAAATTAATTTCTCCAGGCATCTGTTTCATAAAACAGTCATAAGGAGAATTAAGATTTAGGGTTTCTCTCTTATGAAATGCCAGGAAATAAGGAAGTGAAGTAGAGCTGAATTTAGATGGATCCATAGGCTCTATATATCTGTGACCTGACACACTAGCCATTTGCTCATTATACCTCTTTAGCATTCAATAAAGCAGAATAAAGGCTTTTATTTTATTAAATATTAATTCACCTTTTCATATTGTTATGGAAGGCTACAGGAATAAAGCACCGATAGAGGAAGATAACTGAAGGGATAACAGCAAATGAGGCACAATTTCCCTGATTTCTATCAAAAGCTCTCTTGGCTTTATGCTACCACTTTATCTAATTATGTCTGATTTTTTTCAACAACAAAACATATAGAGAAAGAAAAAGAGAAGAAAGCACAAACAGCTTGGCTCTTTGGGAAAAAAAAATTGTTGCTGAGGCAGTTTTTTCCCCCTCTTTGTTTACTGGTGAAGGTGAAGCAGTAACTCAACATGCAGGTACAGACGTGATAATTTACTTGTCAGTTAGGTGGTGGAAAAATCACTCTTAATGATAATTGTTGTATTAAGGGCTTGGGTTTTCTTTCTTTCTTTTTTTTTTTAATCATAAAGGCAGCTGACTATTCTTTTTCAATAGTGCACTCTACTGTTTTTTATTCCTGGCCCCAACCATCCTACATGTATTTTTTCACTCATCAGAGTCAGAGAGGAATCTATTGTGTTTTATTATTCAGCAGAAGGGCTATCTGTGGTCCTGAGTCTGGTGTTCTCTATCCACTTGCCAGTGTTGTTCACTGTTATTAGAGATGTGAAGATAAAAAATGTACCTACGATTTGTTATAATTCACTCGTTGACAGAATCAACCCTTACATCTATTTGGATGCTGATTTCTCAAGTACAGTAGATTATAATCTTAAGCAGTGGCTTTATATTAATTTTTTAACACATCTATTGAACTGGTTCACATAGTGCATTTAGGTCATTTAATAATGTGTTTTAAACATTCAGAATGAAAGGGAAGGGAAGCTACTTCTTTGAAAAGATGGCAGTTATTTTGTTCACCTAGTTAAAATCCATTTTCTTTTTTTGTTTGTTGGTTTTCAGTGATGTGGATAGGGATGGTGTGTAGCTGACATAAATGGAAATCATGCAAATTAATTTGTTTTGAAAACCTTCATCCTGAAAATGCAGAGAGGATGCAACAGCAATGGGATGAAGTACAAAGTAGCCATCCCATGTGAGAACATAAATCTTCTATGAAATGGACAGGAAAGCAGGCAAAGATTGCAGCTGTCATAACTGGTGGTAGCTGTACATACTAAGATTACACAGAAGTACAACCATTTACAAAGAGGGCAATTTTCTCTTCCATCCTAATTAGACAAATAAACTAAAATCTAAAGGGACATTGTGTGACATCTCAGTGCATGTAGGAGGCAAAGTGAACAAGACCCTGTTCTCCTGGCTTGGCTTCTTCCCATAACTTTGTCCAATAAAGCATATGTCCATGAAAAGTTCAAGTCCCAGACAAACCTCCTCATGAAAAGATCTGGAAAGGACAGGAGCTGATATTAAGGGCCATTAGCAAGGGAGATGCCTTCATGGATAACTTACTTGTCATGCACACACAGTGCCCATTATAACCTGCCTGGCAACTCTCAATGGATTTAATTGTTTATATTCCATCCAGCTCTCTAGATACTCACATCTTTGTCAGGCCCCCTACCACCTATAACCTGAATGCACATAAAGTTGCAATCCAACTAGCTACCTCTATCTTCTGTACTGTGGAGTGGAGATAAAGCATACAGATCAACTATTATAATTTGGATACAACCAGTAGAATTCATACCAGGAGATAAAAATTTGAGGAAAAGATGTGCTGCAGGAAAGGAGAGGTGAGGGATGAAGCTGGAGATCAGAGTATCCTGTTGCTATTTCTACTAGTGAGTTGGTCGCACTTGGGATGAGCTTGCTGCTTTCCTACAGCAACAGCTGCAACCCCAGAAACATTGATGCTTCCCTAAAAACAGCGAAAGGCCTGGCTCTTCATGGCTGTGATGTAGTTCATTGGGTATGGGGGGGTCATGACTATTTGGTCACCCTCAGCAATTTGCTGTTTTGTTTAACCAGACCCCTTGGTCCCAGACATGACCACACTATAGGCCTCTCCTTGCCTGAAATGAGCAGCTTGTTGATCTTGCTTAGGATTATCATGATCTAGACAAATTTTAATGATGCAGCTGTAAGAAGGCTGTATTTTCCTTTTGGCTCCTGTCTTCCTTCTGACATAGCAGAGCCCTTCACACTGCATTAGCTCTCACAGCAAGACCCTCACAGAAAGAAAGTCAAAAGCAGTTTCTGAAATTTGGTAGTACTTGAAATAATTTCTTATAAATATATGGTAAGAATTATTTTTCCTTTTTGCAGATCCCTTGTATCTCACTAAATTCACCTTACATAAAGTTTTGTTACAAAAAGGATTACAGATAAAGTAGCCTACATGGATTAGGATGGTTTTGGTATCATTTTTCCTTTTTCACCAACAGAGGGAGTAAAGTTATCTTTCCCCTCCAGAGCTTTTGGCCATAAGGCTTAGTTACGTGAGACCAGTAACTTCGCTGTGGATTTTGCATGTGTTAGGGCCTGAGGCCAGCTAGGTCACGTCTTGCAATCTTTAGAAAACTATGGTGCAGTATAAACTAGCACAGACTGTGTGAGATTAAATCAGAATAGTTGAAGTATTGTGGGCTGAATAGATGTTGCACCAATTAGAGATGCGGATAACAACTTTGCAATGTGGTGCACTCCCTTAAGGACTAGTGATAAGAGCTGTTAATTGCATTATATTATCTACTGGTAACTGCACCATTAATGCATGTCAGCGCCACTCCTGACAGGGCTGGCTTGAGGGGGTTTTACTGCCCTAGGCAAACTGGAAAGTGTGTGCCACTCTTAGCCACGTTTACTTCCACAATAAACAGTCAAAACACTCAGCTGTATCTAGGTCTCAATTTTAAATTATACACCAACGACTTATTTGAGTAATTAGGACCATATTATCTACCTGAACAGCCAAAAAATGTTTTGAGGAGTCTTCATAAAAGTAACTGCATTTCTTTCCTGATCCCTCCTAGACCATGAGGCAGTTGTGAGTTTGCATTGTTTAGTGAGGACTTGGCAAAAGCAAAAAGAGCAAGGCTGGAAACAACAGATATTTATTGCCCAAAGCCATACGTTCTCTGTGGCATCAAACCAAGGCTGACTTGCAGGGAAATTCCTGAAAAAGTTAACACTGCATTTGTCAATGCTCTACCCCAACTTCTGTGTCATCTTCTGTCTTGCATTACTCCCAGATTACTATCAGACCTCCCCAAGTTCCTTACTTTTAATCAAAACTATGCTTCTGTTGTTCTATCATCCACCACCATAATTTTGCAAAGTCTTTGCCATAGTTTTGATTGGAAGCCATAATGCTCCCTAAAGAACCAGCCTCTCCTTTCTTGCACAAATCTATCTCATGATGCTAACTCACGAGTGCACAGGAGAACAATGCACTCATCTTGGCCGGGCAGCTTGACTTTGCAGTCTAGGTCTCAGTATTACACTTGTTGCACTATCATTCTGGCTGTACAGGATATATTCTCTGAATACCTATGATCTGATGTTGACCATGAGGTTCTTCTGGTTAATATGTTCAAAAAAATGCAGATGTGTTGGCTCTATTCTTGTAAGTTTTACGTTCTGCCGAGTTTGTCTCTGGATGTCAAGATGTGTGTGAAAGGAGGTAGGTATCACTTCATCTGCTCTTCTACCCTTAGTTCTGCTGCTTCCTACGTGGGGGGTGAGTGGGAATACAAGGGAGAGGAAATGGCTCATGGTAAGATAAAAATCAGAATCCACATATGTGGAGTGATAATTTCTTTAATATGTTCTTCTAATAGGGAGTGTTCTGTGTTATATCTGAGTAGGAATTAGATTATTTATTACTGCTACACAAAAAAAAAAAAAAAACCAACAAAAAAACCCCACAGGAATTTCTAGCTTGCTTTTTCCTTCTGCATTTGAAATACCTAAATTTACTGTGAATCAGAAAGTTGAAACAATCAGTTTGTAAATAATGCAATACTTTCTGTAGTATTTTAATTGAAATTAATTATTTCTGCAGTCCCAGGTTGAGATATTTCATCTCAGTGCACTAGATCAAGTTGAAATGTTTGATGTTCAGCAGATGCATAATAACTCTTCAGTTTCCAAAGAAAAGCTTTATGGGCATTGTGCTTTGCCTGTCTTATTTTACCCTGCCTCACAGGAAGGGCTAATTTGCTGTAGTGTATTTACCATCAGCTTGCAAACCATGTGACTCAGAGTATCCTGCATGATTTGGTCATAGGGAAAATGCATCACTGAATATATTGCCAGCCCAGGAAGTCCATGAGAAATCATGGCGTTATGCAGCATCTGTATCACAGTTCCAGTGGGACTCCCACGAGGTGCTAAGCAGATGCAACTTGACATCAGTGATTCAAATGAAACATTTCTGCTCAATAAACCAAAGCATTTTGATTTGGTGGGACCACCCTGGAGCAAATAACTTTGTTTTTATTTTCTCAGTTTTGGCAGAATTATTTTTTCCTATGCAGTTAGTATCAATCATTTAAAAAAAAATTCCTGAAACTTCTAATATTTGCATTGTGAAAGTATATGGACATATGTATGAGTGCATATATAAATAGATATACATAGATGTATATATATACAGGTATTAACTGAACAAAACTTGTTCCTCCTCATTTTTACTTACCTGATGCTTAGCTGCATTTTAGAAATGAGGGAGAGACATGACCTCAGAAATGAAACTTGCTGCATTAGACAAGCAGGTTACTGTAGTTATGAACATTGACTTTTATTTTTCTCTTCTTCTTTTTTAAAATTGTGACTGTGTCACCTTGAAAAGCGAGTTCATTTATGTGGTGCAAAGTACGTGTTAGTGCATGGACTGAAGGAGTGGCTGGCTCAAGGGATTAGTAATCTAATGTGGGGCCTTTCACACCTCAGTCACCAGCCTGACTCTGACATAGGTGAGTAATAAAATCGCAAATCACTCTGCATCTGGCAGCCATTTGGCTGAATAAATAAATTGAGCTGATAATATCAACATAATTTGGCGGGAAAAAAAATCCAACATCTGTGCAATAATTAGCATGCTTTTTGGGTGTATCAGCAAACAGAGCGAAACCTGAAAGGGCATGGGGATTAAAAATAACACTGGGTTGTGTTTCTTTAATAGTTCCCATCCTGAATTATCCCAAAGCATTTTATAATTTATTAACTGAGTCATATTCCAGTGTGTATCTCTCTGCAAATGCCAGAAACCGGGATCTGCTTAAATCCGATCAGCTACTCTGCTTGATAAGGACAACCATGAACACTGAATTTATTTGTAATTAAAATTTCCTAAAGAGGGAGTTCTGGGGCTCTGCTTGAAAAACAGGTATGCAGGGGAGCAGGGCGCTGAACTGGCTCCAGGACTCTCTTCCCACAGTTACTTGGCAACATGGTCCTGGCTCTCCCTCCTTGACACAGTCCCCAGGACCTGCCTTTGGTTGGGGTTAATTAGATGTTGCTTAGTGCATTCCCTGGCTAAAGCTAAAGTCTTCTGGGAGCTTTTTTGTGGCCTTAGGCTGAACTCACAATAACTATGCTAATGAATTAATGGGAGCTAGCAGGAAAAGGGTGAGTTACAGAAAACTATCTGTCGTTTTAACCCCTGTGTGAGCTGGTGTTAATGTGTGGCTGGCAAACTCCAAAGCCTTGCTGGACATGAGCTGGCTTCCCATGGAGCTGCTTGGATGTATCCTCATAGCACTCTTCAGCATGCTGGTTCCAGCAACACAATGTGGCAGCACCCGAGCGCTGGCTCTGGAAGCTGTGCAGAAGTATTTATGCAGAGCTTAAGCTAATAAGCTTTGCCAGACCTGGGCTAGCCTGCACAGAGCCAGTACGGATGTCTTTGCAACTGTGGCACCATTTATCAGCAAACTGGATAATCTGCCAGGGGATAACGGAGAGCTGACTGTATACTGAATGTTTGTTTGCAATGAAAATTATGTGTCAGGGTTTCAACACTAAAGCATCAGTGGATTAAAGTCAGACAGCTGACAAGATTTCTGCTCCTGTCTGTCTGCTGACCTCCTTCTCAGAGGTTGCTGCCCCTGTGACAGGGGTGGCTTAAAAGCTCATGAAGCAGCTTCTGGGTAGTTTATAACGTGTTGTGGTAGGTTGGTATTTTTTCTGGAACCATGAAAGTGATAAATAGTATTTATGGTAGAAGTTTCTATAGATCAGGAGACTGATTCAGACACCTTGGACCCTTTCCATTCTGTTTTCTGCAAGTATGTCAGGTTTTTTTTTATTGAGTTGCTAAAGAAGAAAATGTTGCCTTGCTTCTGGCTGCATTCACTCTTTACATGCCTAACTGTGGTTGCAGAAAGGATGATGAACATCTCCTTACAT
This sequence comes from Neopsephotus bourkii, assembly GCF_033783945.1. Taxonomy (NCBI): domain Eukaryota; kingdom Metazoa; phylum Chordata; class Aves; order Psittaciformes; family Psittacidae; genus Neopsephotus; species Neopsephotus bourkii. The sequence goes on along the minus strand of NW_026901402.1, from coordinate 2,824,324 downwards.
CCACCCCAAACTTTTGTTCTTTTGGAGCTCTCTGGATGAATGCATTGCAGGCTTGACATTTGTGATCCAATATGCCAAGGGGAGTAACCATCAAAATATGATACATGGGCAGAGCTTTGGGAGTCATAATCTAGACACAACAAAGATATAATAGCTGCAAGGCTAAGAGAGGAAAGTATGACCTGCTTCTTATTTTTTCCCTCGGATGTGTTAAAGTAATAGACATAACTGAGAGCAAGTGCACATGTTCATATATATGTGGCTGTGTAAGCACCTCTAGAAGGGTCACAAAAAGCAACATTTAAATTCAGTAATAAAAGAAATATGCTGGAATTACAATATATCCTGAAAATCCCTATTGGTATGATATGGCAATCAGGGAAGATCAGATATTAAAATGTTGGAGAAAAAAATAGTGGACAGCAAGTACATAAATTAGTCTATCATAATTTTATTCTATTTCCATTTATACATATATATGGTGTTAGTTTCTCACAGCTACATGAAAAAAAAACCCCACAAATTAAGCAAAAAATAAACCAAGTACACCAGGAATATACTGCATGAATTCTCGGGCCCTTTGTGCTTTTAAGAATCAGATGGAATGCTATTTGCACAGTCTTTGCCAGGTGATACCTCTTTGTGACTGGCAGTCACAGGCTGGGTATAAATTTTTACAGCAGAAGATTTTGTGCTACACTCTGCCTCCACACTGAGAGCAAGGTTTTACACCTATTTTTTAGTGGAGATGCATATTAAGTCATAGTGTTTCATTCCTTTATGTATTCCCTTTATGAAAGGAATGCAGACTTTCCCCCTGGCTTTAAGGTGGCAAGTGCTGATGCTTACAGTAGAGTCCCACATGATACTGCAGTCTGCTTGTTCTCTCCAGGCTTCCTGAACTAAGCAGGAATTCTTGTAACCTCTCCTGGCATGCAGATACTCCTGGCACTTAGAGGCATGGTGTTGTTCTTTCTACCTTTGCATGCATTACACTGAACAATTAACTTTGTATCTTCATCTGTGAAAGATCTAGTTCTAAGTACGTATTTTCTATTTCCGTTTTTAATAACACAATCTGTGAAAGAAGACATCAGAATGGAAATTGCCTTAAGAAAATGTTTCAGTGTATCATGTGACTGAACTTTTTGTTTGTTTGCAGCTTTCACACAGAAAATGTCAACATTAAGGGCCCAGTTCTTGCAGACATCAATGCCCTTTTGGATTACCCTGATGCTCACCCATTTTACAATCCCTTCAGAATGAGGGAAGTTTTAGCAGTCTTGTTAGAAATGAAAATATGGCTCATACATTGGTATCTGAAGAGGTATCATTGAAGAAGAGACACAGAATTGGTTTAATAGCCAAGTTTTATTCAAGGTAGCAACTAACAACTTATAAAAACCTGTTGATAACTGAGCGACAGCGAAGTTCGTGTTATTTGCCTTTAACAGATGTTCCAAACCGGGTAGGTATTTGATGGACTATCAAGGTTTTCTTACTACTTACTTTAATTCCAGGCTGTTAATGTATGGATACTCCTGCAATACTGAAATACACAGCAGGCTCACACCCCCATTGTGCCAGGCTGTGTACAAACTTGGAGCTGTTCCATGTGTTATTCCTGAAAGTGCTTTGGGTTGTCTGTTGGACATGTTTCCTGGAATTAATGGTTGGGATGCTGTATCTCAAACATTTCATTTTGGCAGAACCCAGTTTTCATAGTTATGAGCCTGCTAAGGCACTCACAACCAAAACAGGAATTAAGATGCATTCCATATGCATAATTATATTCATAATTATATTTATGCTATGCCCTATGTAAATATTTTTGAGATGCAGAATAACCATCTCTTAAAAAAAAATAAATCATTAATTATGAATATCACATTCTCAACAAAATTACACAAAGGTGTATAAAGTGCTGTAATTGATAGAGCTGGATTTAAAGCATTTTTCCACATTCTGGCAATCACAGCAGAAATCTGGTAGGAATCTCAGCTCATCCACACTGCAGAAGTACCATCTGTGAAGGTGCTATAAAGGATCACCTTTAGCTTCTATACAGAAACAAGCATTGTCTTGATCTTAGGCCAACCTTAAGGACAGTCTTGCTGGCATTTAACACAGATAGAAAGCTTCTCTGGACTCCAGGACTCCCTGTATGGTAAGATAGATAAAGTCAATATGCTTTACAAGATCTGAGCATTTATTAAGTGCTGTTGTGACCCAAATATAGTTCTAATGCGATAGTTAAACAAAACAAATCAATGAAAAAAGTACCACTGGCTTCAGTGAAGATTGTTTCAGTCTCCTGAGGTTTTATTATAAATGCAGATGTGTTCAAGCCTATTGCTTTGAAATGAAACAGTCTGTGCATTAGTTGGCTGAAGCAATCTATGACTACTCTGACATCATTGCCTCTGCAGGATCTTGCCTTCAAAGCTGAGTATGATGACAGTTGTACGAGTCTTCTGCATCTCAGCCACTGAATTCATCACTTCTTAATAAAGGAAAAGTTTAATACATTTACATAGAATCACAGAATAGTTAGGGTTGGAAAGGACCTTATGATCATCAAGTTCCAACCCCCCTGCCATGGGCAGGGACACCTCGCTCTAAACTGTATCACCCAAGGCTCTGTCCAACCTGGCCTTGAACGCTGCCAGGGATGAAGCATTCACAACCTCCCTGGGCAACCTATTCCAGTGCCTCACCACCCTAACAGGAAAGAATTTCCTCCTTATATCCAATCTAAACTTACCCTGTTTAAGTTTTAACCCATTACCCCTTGTCCTATCACTTCAGTCCCTAATGAAGAGTCCATCCCCAGCATCCCTATAGGCCCCCTTCAGATACTGGAAGGCTGCTAGGAGGTCTCCACGCAGCCTTCTCTTCTCCAGGCTGAACAGCCCCAACTTTCTCAGCCTATCTTCATATGGGAGGTGCTCCAGTCCACTGATCATCCTTGTGGCCCTCCTCTGGACTTCTTCCAACAGTTCCATGTCCTTTTTATGTTGAGGACACCAGAACTGCACACAATACTCCAAGTGAGGTCTCACAAGAGCAGAGCAGAGGGGCAGGATCACCTCCTTCGACCTGCTGGTCGTGCTCCTTTTGATGCATCCCAGGATACAGTTGGCTTTCTGGGCTGCAAGCGCACACTGAAGCAGGCTCATGTTCATTTTCTCATCAACCAACACTCCCAAGTCCTTCTCTGCAGGGCTGCTCTGAATCTCTTCTCTGCCCAGCCTGTAGCTGTGTCTGGGATTGCTCCGACCCAGATGTAGAACCTTGCACTTGGCATGGTTAAACTTCATGAGGTTGGCATCAGCCCACCTCACAAGCGTGTCAAGGTCCCTCTGGATGGCATTCCTTCCCTCCAGCGTATCAACCAAACCACACAGCTTGGTGTCATCGGCAAACTTGCTGAGGGCGCACTCAATCCCACTGTCCATGTCAGTGACAAAGATGTTGAACAAGACCACTCCCAACACCGATCTCCGAGGGGCACCACTCGTTACTGATCTCCAGCCGGACATTGAGCCATTGACCACAACTCTTTGCATGCGGCCATCCAGCCACATCAACTTCTCTACCCCTGTCCATCAGTTCTGTAACCACATCATAAAAGGCCACCAAATTGGTCAGGCAGGATTTCCCCTTAGCGAAGCCATGCTGGCTGTCACCATGTACCTTGTTGTTTTTCATGTGCCTTAGCATGCCTTCCAGGAGAATCTGCTCTAAGATTTTGCCAGGCACAGAGGTGAGACTGACTGGTCTGTAATTGCCCGGGTCATCCATTTTCCCCTTCTTGAAAATGGGGGTTATATATCCCTTTTTCCAGTCGTCGGGAACTTCACCTGACTGCCATGATTTTTCAAATATGATGGCCAGCGGCTTAGCAACTTCATTTGCCAGCTCCTTCAGGACCTGCGGATGGATTTCATCAGGATCCATGGACTTGTGCATGTTCAGATTTTTAAGATGGTCTCGAACCAATTCCTCTCCTACAGTGGGCCCAAGGTCTTCATTCTAACAGTCTGCCTTCCAAGACTTGAGTGGTGCGGTCAGACCCTTTGCCAGTGAAGACCGAGGCAAAGAAGTCATTCAGAACCTCAGCCTTCTCCAAATCCAGTGTAGCTAGTTCTCCCCAGAGGAAAGTGGGGTCTTTATTTTTTTTTTTGTTTTCCAACAAAGATTACAAAATGGAGAGTCCATCATTTTGACATGATGTAATACCCAACTCTGTGCTATGCAATGCGTTTACAGATTTTCAGTAAGCATGGGGTTTGCTCAAAGGAAGGACCCATGAGTTCTGCACTGGAAAAAGGTGTATAAAGTGAGGAGATCCCATTTCATAGCTACAAAGCAATCAGAAACCCTCTACTTCTAACATCTTTGATGTCTGAAAAATAAACATGGACATTAAGGTGCAAAGTTGTTAATTTACAAAAGTGAAACTGCCTTGAAATACTTTATTTTTGGTAATTTTTGTAATTTAATATTTTGGAATACTAAAGGCTCATTGCAGGAGTATTAGAGCCTATAGGTTTATCTTAAAAAAGTCTACACTGGCTACTTATTGTTTGATTTTTAAGCAAGTGCTTTGACTCATATTTTGATCAATCCTTTAGTTGTGGGGTTTTTTTTGAGGTCCAAATGTCAGGTAACAAACTGTCCCCCAGAATATCATTCTGTGTGTTCTAGGGTTAGATGAGCTCAAAATCTAGAGCCATGAGGCTGAAATTAAGGTGTCTGAAACCAGCCAGAAAAATATTGCCCAGCCGTGTATACATTCTACTGCACTATGGAACAGGTACATTGGGGGAAACCCATATATGCATTCAACTGTCAGATCGAAATTTTACACTGAAGTCACAACCATGTGGCTATTCAGAAAAGCAAAATTCATACTTGGATAAGAGAATATTAAGAACTCGTGAGCTATGAGTGAACAATATAGAGAAACATTCCTTCTTTTTTTTAAGAGTTATTTCTTAATATTTCAAAACTATTCCAGGCTATGTTTAAAGAAGAAAACTTGAAATAAGAAAGGAATAATGCTAAACTGTAGTTCTGTTGCAATGTAATTTAAACTAAAATCTGTGTTTGCAATCGTTTGTCCGTACATTTATTCAAATATATGAAAATGTATGAAAATTAGCACCATTGGTTTGTGGTTAGGTGTACTACAAGGGACATTTCAGGCTAGGCACCTTCCCTTGTTAACAACTCTCACTGATTTCTGTTGTGGTAGGATTCAACTAGGTTTCCAACTGATCTTGAAATCTGAAACTAAAAGTAGTAAGCAAAGGTGGAGTAATATTATATGGGAACTTAGGAGAAAATGGAAGAACTATCCATTCTTATAGGTACTTTGTGTAACAAAAAATTGCTTAACTCCTTCTTTAATTTTTTCTGTCCACGCAGTTAGGCATGTAATTGCCTGTTTACCAGGTAACAGCCTAGACATTCAGCACTCAATAAATCGGTGATTGCATTCAGGTGAAATTCAAGAGAATTATTACCACCCTAAATAATACTTACATTTATTGAAAATCTTAAATGACCCTTTCTAAAAATTGTCAGTTTCTAAAGTACATCCTTTCCCCTAAAGAACACAACAAATTGCTTAAGCACCCCTCCAGTTCTACTGAAGAGGCATCTGATTAGCATCCTTTTCTAATAGAGGTAAGAACCTGGGAGGGTCAGAAACAAAATCTCGAAATCTCTTTTCATAGCTATTTGGGAAAGAAATCTGTGTAGTAGTTTGATCTGTATCTGCACTTGGATTGAGCAATTGTGTTCAGGCAGAGAATTGCCTGGCATTATCTTATGACTCACTTGACAGAGCTTACCCCTACTTTTCATTACCTGAGAAGAGATCATTACAAAACATACAAGTAGTATAATTTTATAGCAATCTATTTTGAACTATCAAATTAAATGGGAAGAAGAGAGGAAATGGAATGCGGCAAGCATAATGCTTTTAAAATGATTTTAAAGAAATAGGAGCATAGCAGGAGTGTGGAGAATGTCCAGATTAGGAAGCAGGAGCTCTTTTCACAGTCTTGCAATATGGCAGGACTAACTGCAAAAGCCTGATTCATGCTGGAGAACCCTCTCACTGAAAAAGGGTAAGTATATGTGGGTGTCATAGATAAAAAAATATCTTAAATTGTGAAAGGTAATAGGTGGCAAATAGTTGCGTGTCTGTGTGTGTGTGTTTCAGTAAATGTCCAAAATTACACTTGTGAAGTTTCAAGATTAAACCTGCTGCTTGCTGGCTGCAACCAATACAGACTGGTTGTAAATTTTCATAACACTTGGGCTGAATAGCAGTGGAATGTCTTGAGTCGCCTGGTAACCAAAGAACCAAATGACAGGACAGAAAATTAGAACACTGGTCATGATTCTGCATATAAACTGCATTTAGAAAAACTCAGGTCTGGGGGTCCCGTAAAGAAAAGGAGGCCAGTGATCATCAGTGATGGTCCAGAAGGTTAATTGGGGGCAGCAGTGCACCAGAAACCAGCAGGACTTTATGCCCTATTTTCCCAGACCAACAGCAACCTCCCTGCCAGGGTAGAAGGTGAGGGCTATAGACCATGGCAGTGGGAGGGGGTTGGGGGGTGGGAAAGCAAGGGAATGTGAAATGATCAAGCAAGCTGAAAGTTCTGATTGTGCTGGTTTTTAAAGTAAAGCCCAGTCCAGCTCCACTACTAGTGGACAAGGTGATGATCAAAAAAACTTGGAAGTCAGGCTTCAGGAGTTTGAGGGACTGTGTTGTTATTAAATTGCAAGCCAGACTGCAGAGCATCACTCTCTTTTACATTCACATCTGAAGTAAATCCCTACTGACATTTACTGGGAGAGGAACTAATTAGAGGGAGAAGAATTTTGCAGGCAAGGTCTTCACATTCAGCTGGTCTGGAGAACTAACGTTAATGAAGTGTAAGTTTGTAAATGAAGGATGTCCCCACTCTTCCAGCTTTCCTGTAAGACCATCTCACCTTTTGGCCCCTTTGCTTGCTACAAGTAAGTGTCAATAGAACTGCAACTCCCAGATGTGAAATACGGAAAATTTTATGGGATGCTCCTGGAACGTGTTTGATTATCAACCTGGTTGAAGCATCTGGGAGACATAAACTATAATTAAGAGAGGAATAGTGACAGAAGATGCTGCAGAGACAGGTCCTAAGCTTAAGGTTTTAATGCCAAGACTGTTAAACTGACTTATCAGCATAACAGTCAAAGCTGCCCAGATGAAACTTATCCACAAGGTTTCAGGCACTTTTCTTGTACGTGGGCACAGAAGGCATTTTTACAGATAAGAAAGTGTTTAGGCAAAATCGTAAGATGCCTCAGAATACTTTAAAAGACCAGAAGGCACTTTTTTGGCACTTTGGTAGCTCTTAACTCAAAGCTAGCTGCATGCCTTTGAATGAAATACAGTGTCTTTCAGAGGAGCAGCTACTGTCCCAACAGCTTCTCTGCTCCATAGGAAGTTTTTCCTTTCTTCATTCCCATGACCTGTCTGCCTGCTCCTGCTGCTGCCAGCATCCTCGCTGCTGGAAAAACGGGCAGCCAGCTTCTTGCTGCAGCTGTAACACAGGAGGATTGCTCTGAGGGCAGGAGCAAGGTCCCAAGCTTCTCAGGAGGTTTCACCTGACACAGTCACTCCTCATAAGAGAAGACAGCCTGCAAGCTGGGAGCGTGGTGCAGCAAATGCTGTCTGCTATGTCAACACGGACTTGAAACAGAAACCATACTACTGCAGGAACCAGTGTGTGGGATTTCCACCTCTTATACTTGGGAGTCTTAAACATGATTGTTTTTACTTTTCTGTGCCCCCTTCCCCCATGCTTTCTTTTTCTTACATCCACACAACTTCAGTGGGAGGGTTTAGCCACCCCTTTCCCCCACCAAGCCTTCTCCACAGCCTGGTACCTTCCTCCTGTGAGTCTGGAAAGGTGAATTTAAATTAAATGGAATGAGTGGTGAGGCCAGCTGTTACCACAGCTGTCTCATCTGTTTAAATTCATGTTGTAGTCCTCTCAGAAGAAGCAGTCGGATGGTTTTCCTAGAGCTCAGGGAGAAATGGAAGCAAATCAACCTGGTTGTAGAGGGAGAGTGTGGCCAAGGTGTCTGGGCACAGGAGCGGAGAGCCACAGCAGGGATCTAGAAGCTGGAGGAAGGAGAGAGGTTGCACAGGGGCAAGTGACAAAAACTCAGCTTTGTGGAGGTAGCCAGGGACAAGTGGGACGTACTTAACCTTGCAGAGATAGCCAGGGACAAGCATGCTGTGGGGCAGGAGAAGAATTGTGCATAAATCTGTCTGCTTTCTCCTGTTTACACCTCCCCAACTGGAGCTTTCTATCATTACAGATAATGATCCTACCTGTTTTTCTAAGCAAAATTTGCTTTCCTGAAATTGTTCTGGGGAGCTTGCTATAAGAAACCTAAGTCAATCCATCACAAATCTCTGGCATTCTCAGCATCTCAGTGCATTTGATGAGTACACCAAGCACAGGGTACCCACCACAAGGTTTAAAGTGTTTACAACTGTTTCTTCTGATCTTGCTGGGGTATAGGACAGGAACTCAGACAAGTCAGGTCCTGCCTACCTCTTAGCATGGTGCTTGCAGGAATCTGGTGCCAATCTGTTCAAGCTGAAGAAGTTTAGTGTTTCTGTGTAACAAATATGTAACAAATATGCTTCTTGGGAGCTTTAAGGTCAAACATGGAAACATTTAATAGGTTTAATGTTCCCTAGGTTAAGCCCGGGAACTGATATGGACGGTCACCCATGTCCTCTTTAAAATGTGCAGTCTTTTTCATCTCTCCACAACAAATTGTTCTAAAGCACAAAAGGAGAGCCCTGAATCCATGGAAGTAAACGCTTGTTTTGGAAATATTTTGTTTTCGTTTTACCCAAAATCTGTTTCTGAACTAGAGAACATGAATTTGCAGATGCAGAGATTTGAAAATTGTTCATACCAGTAAGCTTGGTGTAAGCTTTGGCAAGCACTTAACCTCTCTGATCTTCAGGTTTCCCATCTAAAAAAGGTGCATTAGTACCATCAGCTGTCAGTAAAGAGTCATAAAACTTGAGCACTTTTAATTGATCTGAGTTCTTAAGATCAGAGATGCTAAATACAATTGAGCAGATATTTCAGTAAGATGGCTCTTGTTCCTTTTAGCTAGCTATACCAGCAGCATTCTTTTCAGTTCTTTTCATCATGCTTTGTCTATTCTTTTTTATTAAAGCCAATTAGAAAATTTTCTAACTGCAATGTATTATCTCTGATATAATTACTAGTAAGTGATGAATACTAGTCATGAGAGCTAATGAAAAGCTGTTCTGTTGCTTAAATTAGATATCTTAATATTTTCTGCAGTAAATTTTCTTTTTATTTTCTAAAGCAAGTTTATAAAAGTGCAATAGAACAGTAATGGGACAGGGGTGCTATAAAAAAATCTTAGTGAACAGAGTAATTGTAGCACTTACAACAGATGAGATGTTTGCAATTGATTTTACAGTTTCCTCTCAAGACTGTATTTTGGGAAAGGAAATATTTTACTAACTTAAATTAACACTGCTTGTCGACATTTCATGCTCAAAAATGTTGGGTCAAAATTTATTCTTCTATTTTCCTTAGATGACAAAAAAATGCAGGTTACTGCCACCTCATTACACCATTTTCAGCTATGTGATTTTACCTCCAGCATTTTCCTAAAGCCCTTGTTTGTATTTTTAAGAAAGTTTGAAATTAGAGGTAAGGGAATCAAACCATAGCTAAGATAAAAGTTTTATCTTTACAGATGTACCCAAATATCACAAATGGTCATGCTTTTAGTGTAAGAATACCTGCCAAGCTGTATGTTGTTATATGTTTATAGTAAAGAAAAGAAAGGGTATGAGAATGAAGGACATTTTCTTGAGTAGTGGCTCTTCAGTTCAGTTTGGGGTTTTTTCATCTTAAAGGCAGACAGAAAGGCTCCAGGCCCATGGACGTGGTTATATACCAAGGGTTGCAGCGGGAAGGCTCACATGGCACTACTGAAGAACTGGGAAGCGAAGATGAGGAGTCTCCTTCATGCAGCATGTTATTAGGCCAAAGGTGCGTGCTTGTTAGAGTTTCTCTTACCCTGTGCCATTATTTTTTTTTAAATCAAGCCCTGGGCTCCCTTGCTTGGAATCAGAACTGCCTCATGAACCTGAATATTTCCTACAGTTTGTAGACCCAGCCCTTGCCCTCCAGGCCCTTGCGGCCCCCAGGCCAGTCACACAGAAGCAGCAGAAGCTATTTATCTTCTCTGTTCTGGAATGGAATGGTATCAGAGGACTCCCAGTTTTGTGACAAATCAAGTGACAAGAGCAGTCCAATTAATGTCATCTGAGACAATGGGTATCCAACAAATTTCCTGGGGTTTTATATTTTTCCTAAATATAAAAAACGATGACTTCTGAAGGAAACCCATCATACTGTGTATGATTTTAAATCTTGTTCCTGTCTGCCAGAAGTCAGCAACACTGAAATCCAAGCTTGACTACCTAAGTATTACATATGAGGATTGTAGTCCCATTAAGATAAAACTTCCAAGGAGTGAAGCTGGTTGAGACTATTGCCCAGAGCAATCCCATCAGGCTTTCTGCTAAAGGTATATCTTCTGCTTAAGAAAAACCACTATATATGCTTTCTACTTTGTAGCAAAGCTTTTCATTTTAATCTAGCTGTATTTGTTCCTGTGCTTTTATTCCAAGCAAACAAAAATGAATTCTTAGCAATCTGGGAATATGTTTCCTAATGCCCTGTAGCAAATACACTTTTTTGAGCAAGACAGGCCACTGCAGAGGGAAAACAAACCCTTTATGCAGCAAGGAAAGACAAGTCCAAAATCAAATGTGCAAGAGATGTTTTCTGACCAAGAATAATTACAGTGAATAGGAGTATTTTCTATTAACAGAGCAGGCAAGCCTAACTCCCCTCTTCCTCAGTTTTGATCTAAAGCAGGAGCTGCAGTATCTGGTCTCTATGGAACTGAAGTGCGAGAAGGTCACTTGCTGGCCTGGCCTTAAGAAGAAGAAACAAGCTTTTGAAACTTGTTTACTGACCCACTGTGTGTCTCGGACTCAAATATATATTTTTTAATGGCTCCATGTGGAAAAGTGCATTAGCAGAATACATAGTACAGCTGTATGAAACAGCAAGTAAATCTTCATGAAAATATTGGTTGTAGCACTAGCATAAATCCTGAAAGGCCAATCATCAATGTTAACAATAATAGTCTTATTGGTCAAAGAAGGTGGTGTTCACAACTACCATGAGGTGATTTTTGTTGTTTTACTTTATGGTCTAATGCACTGAATATAGAACACAAAATGCCGTGGGACTGGGGGGTGAAAATGGGGTATGCACTGCTGCAGCCCAGAAAGCCAACCGTATCCTGGGCTGCATCAAAAGGAGTGTGACCAGCAGGTCGAAGGAGGTGATCCTGCCCCTCTGCTCTTGTGAGACCTCACCTGGAGTGTTGTGTGCAGTTCTGGTGTCCTCAACATAAAAAGGACATGGAACTGTTGGAAGAAGTCCAGAGGAGGGCCACGAAGATGATCAAGGGACTGGAGCACCTCCCATATGAAGGCAGGCTGAGAAAGTTGGGACTGTTCAGGCTGGAGAAGAGAAGGCTGCATGGAGACCTCCTAGCAGCCTTCCAGTATCTGAAGGGAGCCTATAGGGATGCTGGGAAGGGGCTCTTCATTAGGAACTGTAGTGATAGGACAAGGGGCAATGGGTTAAAACTTAAACAAGGAAAGCTTAGACTGGATATAAGGAGGAAATTCTTTCCTGTTAGTGCGGTGAGGCACTGGAATAGTTTGCCTAGGAAGGTTGTGAATGCTTCATCCCTGGCAGTGCTCAAGGCCAGGTTGGACGCGGCCTTGGGTGATATAGTTTAGTGCGAGGTGTCCCTGCCCATGCTGGGAGGGTTGGAACTTGATGATCTTAAGGTCCTTTCCAACCCTAACTATTCTATGATTCTATGATTTGTGTTACTTGCTTACTGCCAAGTTAACACTCCTCCCCAGGCCACATCACTCTGAGTAGCATGTCAAGTGTGACTGTAGGCAGACACCTGTATGCATGAAAGGATTCACAATGCTTCAGGATAAACACTGCTACTCTTTTGGACACCACTGCAGTGTTCAGATTAGGCTGCCTATAGGTAGGCACACGGCCTCATCGTGTACGTCAAATCAGTTACACCGTGCTATTTTTGCAGGAGCTTTGCCTTTGAGGAGCAATTCAGAGTGCCCTCAGTTAGCTCTATTTTTAGATAAGTGAAGTACACAATCCCTGTTTTTCATATTGCAGTTCAGTGGCTGGAACATTTGCCCAGGAGGTGGGAAACTCCTTTGGAGCCGAACGCCATTGAGCTGAAATGGCTGAAACCCATTTCCCTGCTGTAACCGCAGCAGTTTGTAGCACAGGCAGAGGAGGTAAGGGCTTTCCTCTATGCCTCTCACTGCACCTATGTTACTGCAGAAAAGCAAAAAGTCACAGCAACTCAGAAACTTGGAGCAGAAAACAGAAAGGGTCTTTGAAGCTTGGCAGTAAGTGCCAGCAAGAGTAGGAAGTCTTGGCTCTCTCCCACTCTGCTTCATTCACAGGCAAAGTATGTGAATCTGTCCTGTGGGCTCCAGAAAATGAAGTAATCTCTTCAAAGCTTGGTCACAACCTACTTTACATGCTAGAGGATGAGAATTGTGGCGTTCATTTCCATTAGGTTTGCAATTTACAGCACAAGGAGGAAAACAGTCTGGGGGGCAGCTGTTCCCATCCCTTGCTGGTGAGTTGATGATGCCTTGACCCCACCTGACTGTATGGCCTTTAACGTGCAGCCACCCCCACTGACCATATTCCTTACAATAAATGTTTCTTTTGAACACAGTGCCTTATCTGACTGTTCCTGGGGTGATGGGGGAAACTGCTATAAAGTAGAATGATTCTTTGTATATTTGTCTAAAAGACACCTATATAAACTAAAGAGAAAAAAAATCCCTGCTTTCTTTTGCTTAAATGTGTTATAAAAGCCTTTTTTATAAATATGAACATAAGTTAGACCTCTGCTATTGTAACTTATCTTCTGTACAGTTCTTGAATGTGACTAAGTAATTACACAAACACAGAGGACTATTACATTTTCTTGCTATGAGAAACTCTGTAATCTCTGACAACGGACAGTTATTTAACAAAAGGTAGTGTTGATCTGCCTGTGAGTCAGATGTACACATACAACTGTGTACTACCGACACCTGGTACAATTTATAGGGTTTGATCAAAATGAATGGATCTATTTTACCACCTGGTTTTCTAGTCTCGGTTGTTTTCACGAAGTTCAGGCAGAAAAGGGTTTCATTTAGAGAAAGTTCTTGTTGCCGTTAACAAGGCTTTCCTTCCACTGATGTTTTTCATTTTTATTTTCATGGGGTTTTTTTATTGAATGTTTATATTGCTATTTTCATTTCTGTAATGACAGCCCCTCTAAGGGAAGAGGAAATAAAACGTGATTAAACACTGGTCAGTCATTTTCTGATAATTTCTTTGAAAACTAGAGAACCTGATCTACATTTTTCAGGTGTAAGGTAAGATCCAGTAAAATGTAACTGCTCTCCAGGGTGCTGGAGACAACTGGCAGTTGTGCTGCTGAGCATCTTCATGCAATTCTTTATGTGCAAAGACATATAGTTAATTTCTCACTTGAACTGGGCATAAGCACCTGTGAACTATTTTTGCTCACCTACGTAGGTCTAGCAAAGCATCACTGGCAAGTGGGTTTAAATAATTTAGATTGAAGGTCTACTTTAGGAAGACCTGTGACTTTTGGAACCTAAGAGAGGATTAGCATCGTGTCCAGCCTGTTGTAGTGTTGGCTGATATGTCTCTCCACTGCTCCATCATCTCTCTGACATGCTTTTTGATGGTTTTTATGCTATTTGGGTTTTAAGTTGCATGTTTTGAAGTTGTACAAAGATGTGCTTGAAACTGAACAGTTTTGGTTCTGATCTGCATGCTGCAGTCTGCTCAAAATTCTGGCTGAAGCAGAACCATCTCTTCTTCTTCATGGATGGCACACCTATTCAAATATTTTTTTATTCTGCAACTAGTTCATTTTCACTAAAAGTAGGGCTACAGCATAACAAATAAGAAATATCTGGTAAAAAAACACTCATAATTGCCTCCCTATAGTTTTTCTCTGACTTGATAAATGTTAAACATTTCAGCCAAAAAACCACATTTACACTGCACTTCAAATTCACAGTTGAGTTGAATCTGTACAGGGAATTTCCAGTACCGTAGTTGTCAGTGTAAGGTGGTTTTGGCTATTGAGTATATGTTTGAAAGGTTTCATGTTTCTGGAGTTGCTGTGTACTGTATATACTGTTGTCACTGATTCATATTGTGTTTGTTGTTGGCCATGAACTCTGGAGATACATTCTGACAATTGTACCATTGATTATATCACTACATCAGATTTTTACTGAGTCAAGGAATACTTTAATCAAAGTGCTATTCTTAAAGGAGAAAAATTATTGAAGGAGTTGAAAATTAGCTGTAAACCAGAGGTTCTGGAAACTGGTTTAGAATATCAGCTTTGAAGTGTGGCTTTGTTTGGATGCAAATAAACCTTTATGAGGTTGCTATTGTTGCAGTCTGCCTGAAAGAAAATACAAGATTTTCATTTGCACTAGTGTATATTTGTACTAGTGTCCTGGTGAAAAACAGTGACCTATTCATTATCCTTGGCTTCCTAAGAAATCATATTTTTCTGAGGCAGGAGTACAGGACTGTCTCTGAGTCCTAGCACCGTCTCAATTTTTTGGCATTAAGTAAGAACATGAGGACCTCTGTGGGCTCAGTCTACAGAAACCACAGGGTGGGCTATCTACATTATGACATTACAATATTGTAGCTTGCATCAGTGTGAAACGGAAAACCAGCCAATCCCCTCTAACCTCATCACTAGTGTAATGCTATGGTTGAGTTTCTTCAGAGAAGAAAACACAGAAATCTCAAAATTACATCAACTCATTTTAAGCACACATATAGCATTTGAAGTCCAAAATAACCTGGTAATGCTGTAGTTGTTGGTGTAAACAGGATTCGAGTCAGAACTACTACACATGGTAATAAGTGCATACTAAATGTCTATCAGGTGCCTAGAACGTGTGGCTGAAATTTGCTAGCTTTGGGATTGAGCTGGGAAAGCACCCATGGGAGAGGTGTGAGGTAGGACCGTAAGCAGAAGGTGGTGCTCACAGGGAAGAGGAACAGTGCCTACATGATTTTCCAGCAGAGAGGTGGCAAAGGTGGGACTGCTGGAAGCTGCCCTGAAAAGCCAGTTTTTAAATCCCCTGTGATTTTAGTAGGTGGATTTGTTGAATTAAATTGCATGGCCTTTACCATCTTTCTGCATAAAACCTCAGTGGTGATATTATAACTGGACACTTTCCTACTTTTTTTCTTAAATTATAAAAGAAGACAATACAAAAAAGATTCCAAGTGTCTGTGCTTTCAGCAGTAATTGTGCTACTGTCTGAAACACTATGCTGTTAGCACAGTCAGTTCATCTTGTGTTATTCAATACAAAGAAGCCTAGGTATGACTCCTGATAATTACAGAAGAACATCCTGACACCTTGTTGGATTTACACCTGTAGTAGAAATGAAATGCATTCCTATTTCAAACATGCCCTTATGCTGGATACACGAGCAACAGCAACAACTTGCTTGAAATCTCCAGCAAATACATGAATTATCCAGCTGAAAAGTTTAGACTGTGTGAAATCATGATAATATCTGAGCATCTTCCATACAATCAGTGGCCAGTGATATCCACTGGACCCCATGGAGGCTCTGGCACTTCTTGGTTCCAGTCATGATGTTACAGCTTTTGAACTACACAGCGATTCCTAACGCCTGATGTCCTTATAACACACAAAGCAAGAAATGAAACTGCTGGCTGTTTACTACCATTTCCAATTGTGAATGAGTGTTCCCTGCCAAATATCTGCTGGATTTTTACACTGGTGGTGCTTCAGAGTTGGCTTCCTGAAAGAAAAATATAATGCAGACGCTGCACTATCAAACTGCATACCTTTTCTCAAGTAGTACAGCCTTTTGCTAGGCAACAATTAAAGGGTTCTCAAATACTCTGCTGCTGTGTTTAACTCTGTATTTTCTTTAAGGTATACATTTAGGCCATTTCTGTTTTGGTTGAGTCAGACCCCTCTGGAGTTACATATCGCTGCCAAGGATATGCACAGCATGTAAAGTTTACTGATACAGATCTCCTGAGGCCCCTGGTTTGGCTTTAGGGTGTAGAAATGCGAGTGTACGAGGCACAGTGTTTGGCTCGAATTTAGCTTTGTCTTTGTCTCTGGAGAATAAGACCACAGCAGATAAAAACACAATTGAATACAAACACAATTGAATGTGCACTAAACCAACTGAAACATGCTCGATGCCTATTCCTTTAAAACAGAAGAATAAGTGCTGTGCTGAAGAAGTCCCACAGGACGCTCTCCCCTGTAGCAAACATCATCTGCAACCTCCTATCGATTCCTTCCCAGAGGAATTGCGTACATATACAGTCCCCAGCAAAAAAGGAAAGGTCGGATGCAAGACCCCTGGAGAGCAGTAAGCTGACACTGAAATGAGGAGCCATCCTAAAGATACAGGATGGTTCCAGACTATTACAATGATTTCAAGCAACATGTATGTTTTATTTCTGTACAATGTCCTTGATACCATGTTAAGGTTAGTCTGTTAGTTTCAATCAGGAATAGTGGGTTAGAAAATCTGTGTATGTAGGCTGGTGTTAGTAGCAAAATTCTCTCTTGCACATTATTAAACATTTTTAGACAGTCAGGGAATCTCAGGAAAAGTTAAAATGTCTTCACACAGAGACTTAGAAGTACTAAAGAGATCTCATAAAAATGTGAAATATTATTTTTACATATTTTATTTAAAAAGGAGAGTTTTGAGACACTGTTATGAAACTTGCACACACACACATGCACATGCACATGCACATATATACATGTGCAAATACATACATAAATATGTAGTAGGTACTTATGAAGTAGGTTTTATGCTGCTTTACTAAAAAGTATCAATTGATGAAGTCATGCCAGCAGAGTCAGATAGCCTTTCAGAATATAAAAATCTTTCAGAGGTAAGGCAGAGTCCTTGTGCTGTGAGGTGCAGAGCATGCTGGGGTCTGCTGATACTCCAGTGTGCTGTCTGCTGTCACCCTTGTGCTTCCTCAATAGTACTGTACACAGCATGGACTATCCACATTGCATCAGGTGCCTTGATGCCCTATAGTTTCCAGAGACTGAAGTCGGCTTTTCTTGACTGCAAGGCACAACTCTACAGTGTACATTATAGACCTGATCTCAGGCCCTAATCTTGCAATGAGGAGCCCTAGTATGGGCACATTACTTGCCTTTGTGGCTCCCCATGCAACCCAAAGGAACACAGGTGTACAAGCATGTGTGTATGTAGGTCCACACCTGCATGTGACCTGACTATATGTGGGGATCAGGACTGCACAAGGAACTGTAGACCACATCTCCAGTGAGCTACAAGTGCAGTGGAGAGAGGACAGAGGGGAGGTGCTTCTATGGGCACTTGTGATTCAGGGCATCATGACAAGAGTTAATTCCTATCTTAAGTGCACTTAGACTGCACTAAATATTTTAATTTTTAATCATATAAGAACCTACATTCCTAACGTAGGCATTTTTATTTAGATAACCAACCTTCCCTCTCCATCCGGTGAGGAAGGAAAGCAGAATCTGGTTAAAAATCACTGTTATGTGGGATGAGGTCAGTGTTAGCAGCATTAGAACTGAAAAAGTCTCAAGCATTTGTCTTGTTGGCATTTATATCGAAGTTTGTTTGCTATTTACATTTCTTTGTATTTCACTGTGAGTCTAGGACTAAAAAGCACACTGAAGCTCAGCTGAATCCATAAAGCATCAACTATAAAAATTCATGCTCAGTCAGAAACTTTGCAAAATTTTAATGAAGCTATAACTAAATTTGAAGTTGAGTTAGCTGTGCTTTGTTCTGTGCAGCACTGCTCAAATGGAGAGGACTGCTACTGCTCCCGTGATCAGTAAACATGGGAGACACACTGAGCCAAATGCCTCCCTGTGGCATTCTAGATGAAGTCACCCTCGAGATGAATTTGATCTGTTGAACTCATGTTTTTTAGTACTAACAGTGTAATTTCTTCAACATACAGCTAGAAGGAAAAGACTTGTGACTTGAAGGCCAAGCTGTGTGAATTCAGTTTAGCAGTGGGAAGAAAAGCTGTGGAAGACAAACATGCTCCAAACCAGATTCAGTTTCGATTTTCTGAAACATTGGCTGAAAAAAAATCCTCCTTCCTAATCTGAACTAGATTCAGAAGACAAGACAAGGAAGTTAGTGTATATATATGGTCCTGCAGCTTATCCATCAAGTCTTCCTTGAATCATACCCTGAATTTTAATTTGCTCCACTGAGAGTTTTTTGATGCAAATCACAGTATCACAGTATCACAGTATGTTAGAGATTGGAAGGGACCTCAAAGATCATCTAGTCCAATCCCCCTGCCGGAGCAGGAACACCTAGATAAGGTTACACAGGAATGTGTCCAGGCAGGTTTTGAATGTCTCCAGAGAAGGAGACTCCACAACCTCCCTGGGCAGCCTGTTCCAGTGTTCTGTCACCCCCACTGAGAAGAAGTTTCTTCTCAAGTTTAAGTGGAACCTCTTGTGTTCCAGTTTGTACCCATTTCCCCTTGTCCTATCATTGCTTGCCACTGAGAAGAGCCTGGTTCCATCCTCGTGACACTCCCCCTTTATTGAACTCCATCCCAATCTGAACAAGTATCATTAGGATTTTTTAGTTGATATATCATTAGTAGTTTTCCTGTGGTTTTTCTCCTACAGCAGAACATCAATATTTCTGGTATAAACACCTGCAAGTCTTTAAATACATGTATAGAAAAGGAATTTGGAGGCTTTTCTTTTGAAGTAAAGTTTTTAAATTGAAATGGAATGTGTATTTGAAATATGTGGCAGTAATGAGAATAAGTTCTTTGGAAATGCTATCCCTGAAATACCTTAAAAAAAAAAGGTGCTGTTTAAAAAAAATAAATAATCATAACCTCCCCCCCCCCCCCAAAAAAAAAAAAAAAAAGAAAAAACCCACCACAAAACAACCAAAAAGACAGAAAAATATTTTACAGATATTGGCCTCCCTCATCAAGGTAACTTAAAGGTCATGCACCAAAACTTTCTAATTTTCATCTTTTGAGTGACATAGCTGAGTACAAATGGCCTGATTTTTCAGTTGTTAACACCACAAGTAGTCACAAAACCAGGTGTTTCTTCTCGAAGCGCCAGTCATGAGAGAGTAAGGCCTGAGAAGACCGTAAATAGTAAACGAAGGTGTCTCTTTTACACTCTACAGTGCATAGATTATGTATATATATAAAACATACATATATATTTATGCTCATTCTACAGTGCATAGATTCTTCAAAAGTATTTCTCAGCCTTCCAGGAATATAAGAATGGCAGAACTTAAAAATGTTAGTGCTGAGTAAGTAAACCTGACCAGACCAAGGGAAAGCTTCAGTACTAAGTAGATAAAGCTGTTCAGTAAATACTTCTACCTGGAGACAAAGAGAATCAAGAGCAATTAAAATAGGCATGACTGAGCAACCATCCTTGAAAGGCTGACCTTGAATTTCCTTTTAATGTTCACTGGAAATTATTGGCGAGCCAGGGTGAAAGAACAAAACAGTGTGTGTTATTTTGCTGGGTTCCATGGTATCCTGGAGAAAAAGCAGATCTGATACACCATAAACATTTAGCAAGAATATAATGACCAGCCTTTGTTAATGTCTAGGATGGTAAAATGGGATAAAGAGCCCCTGACCATTTACAGAAGTTACTCCTGTACTGTATATGGGACAATCATATCTTCCTTGTCAATTCCATTGTTTATATTGCATCTATTTTGGACTTGAATGCCATTGATCTGCATGTATCCATCAGATCACACGAGTGTTATTTTCCAGTTCTCGCACTGTACAGACCACTGTGCCTGGATTTGAAAAGGACATTGAATGCAGCCAGGCTTTCACAAGTTAGTTCAGGCAGTTTGAATGTGTCCTTTTTATAAAGTACAATCCATGGCTAAATCACTTACTAATGACTGTGTACGATAAAATGGAAATAAAACATAACACCTACATGGTTTCTATGTATACAGTCAAAATAGGTTACAGAATGTAATATATTAACTTTCAGAAGCAAGTTAACGAGGGTAGCAGACTGGTTGGATTTTCTAAGACTATTCTAGCATATTTGCATTGCTTTTAAATCACAAAAAAGGCAAACTTCTGCAAGAAAGAAAAAAATCCATGTGATTTTAGAGGGACACATAATCATAGCATTATTTTATGAACTGTATTACATTGTAATCAACTGGAAGGACTTGTAGGTATTAAGGCTGAGTGTGTTTTCTTATGATAAACACTTGTCAATATAACATTATCTTGTGCCTGCTATATCTTGTTTCCACCATGACCTTTCAAACCATGTGCATGTTCTTCTCTCTCCCTCTGAGAAAACCTTAACAACATTCTAATCATCATGAAGAGCAATTAACTGTCTTCAACCAGCTGTGCTACTCAGCTCATCTGGGAATGGGATAAAACCTGCTCCATAGCGCAGATCCGCCCATCCAGGCATGGCAAACAAAGCTAGCACAGAGCAGTTTTTAAACACGAAAGACTGGCACTTTGACAAAGTTTGGAAGTGCAATGGTATCTCTTCTAGTATAGGGAAGCCTCATTCCTGCTTGTTCTACATTCTCTGTAAGATAATGCATAAGTTTTTCTAAAGTGCTTTTAAAGGTCAGCATTTGAAGAACAGCACTTATTTGTTGACATCATTGCAGAAAGCAGCCCTTACTGAGCAAAGCTTTGTGGCAGTGGTATTCTCAAGGAAGAGAAATGGTTTCTTGAACGTCTAGAATGTTTTAATAAATAAAAATAGGGGGCTAATAGAGTAGTTAACAATTAAAAAAAGTATTTTGAGCTTAAAAAAATCAAGCTAGTGGTATGCTCTTTCTTGATATCATCAGGGGTTTTGCTCTGTATAATTGGAAGTATGCATAAAAGAGGTGTATCTTCACTTTCACATACATGTACTTTGAACGACAAAACTATTTTTTGTTTTGGTTCTATGTGGTCTTTTTATTAATTGCTCTGAACTGCCTTGCAGATTGTTGAGAAGTGTAGACTAGCTAAATAAAGTGTCCAGATACCTATGCTGAAAATGCAAACATAATCGACTTATAGTTGGACTGATCCTACAGAAACTTATTCAGTTTTCTGAAAAACACAGTCTTATTTAGATGTTCCCATATAAAATGCCTGGAAAAATTTGTTGACATTAATACAATTTACACAGATATGTGAATTAGTTTTGTGAACTGGAATTAATCAGCTGATGGGAAGTGTTGAATACTTTTTTGTCAAGTTTGAACCTTTGTCAAATTGCAGAATGCTTTTCTCCAGCTCTTTGCTTAGCCTCATTGCTATAAATTTTACAGACATTACTTATTTTCACTGACATTTTCTGAGAAATAAGCTGCACATTCTGACCCATGTGCAAGCTTAGGTACCTACAATTTAGTCTGTGGAATCCTCAAGACATTTTTCTTTTGCTGCCTAATCATAGGTTTAAACACAGATGTATGAAATTGTTTTGAGTTCACCCAACCCTTTTCCTGCAGTAAATTATAGTAGGAAGCCAGTTGCAAAGTATTCACCAACTGTCAGAAGTACATCTCTTTACACAATCCACCTTTCATTGCCTACTGATGCTCAAACTGCATGTGAACTAAGACTAAGATTTAGATTGGATATAAGGAAGAAATCCTTTCCTGTAACGGTGGTAAGGCACTGGAATGGGTTGCTGAGGGAAGTTGTGAATGCTCCATCCCTGGCGGTGTTCAAGGCCAGGTTGGACAGAGCCTTGGGTGATATGGTTTAGTGTGAGGTGTCCCTGCCCATGGCAGAGGTGTTGGAACTTGATGATCTTAAGGTCCTTTCCAGCCCTAACTATTCTATGCTTCTATAAGATTAGCCCTCAGTCAAAATAAAAAAAAAAACCCAACATAGAAAATGGTATACCTTTCAGTGAAATTGTAGTTCAGAAGATCTCCAAAGAAACAGTTTAAAAGAACTAGGAAAAGTTAAGATTAAAAAAAAATGAATGAGGGATTCTTTAATATGAAGAAGCAGGAGGATCCGAAGGATATTATATGTAGTGCAGAGAAAAAAATCTGGTTTTATTACACAGGGAACCAAGAGTGTTATTGTTGAAGCTGTTCAGTTGTTTAAAAATGGGGGAGGGGGGGGTTGCTTATATTTTTGCCATTTTGAAGTAATTGCTGTAGATTTTTTTTAATATTTCAGTGGATTTTGTTGGGAACATTTTTTAGTGAAAACAGTAGAACTTCTGAGACAAATCAGTCTGCTGCAGGATCTGCTAGGACACTTGAATTCTATGGAGCCAAAAGGATGAAGGATCCATTGATAGCCAAAGGATGAACACTCTGTCTCCTTGAACAAATGGAACATATTCTGCTTAGCAAGATTTAGGTGGCTTGATCAGAAAGCAGCATATCTCCTGCATGCTGTGGGGAACAGCTCCACATCTCAGTGAATACAGTGTAACAGCCATCTGCTTGGCCAACTGAGCTGATGGCCTATAGAATAAATTGCTCAAGTTTGAGAGTCATATGCCTGTGAGCTATAACAACTCATATCCTGTATGGGGTGAGGACATGCTCACTGCTGAATTACATGAGCATAGCTGGAGATGAGATGAAGCCCATGGACAGCCAGCTGCACAAAATCCACAGGCTGTTGCTTTTCATTTCTGTAAGGTGCTGCTAGAAATGAAGGGCTTCTTGAATGTATATATCTAACATACTCACTCCAAGACAGTGGCACATAAAAACCTGAGATTCCTTTTTTTTTTTTTGAGAACCTCGTGTCTAAGAGACTGTATCTTTATTTCCCTCATGGATAGACAAATCTCAGTCTTTCAGGTTGCTGGGGAAATGGGATTTGACTGCATGAAGGAAGCTACACTAGGTCACCTGGGTGTAAGCAGAAACAAGTTGTCTTGATGATTCTGGAGTCCCTTATCGCACTTCAGTAAGACATTCTAAATATCAGCCCATCACATTAAGACAAAGCCAAACAATAACCAATTACTCTGCAGCCCTATGCACTGAGCTGCTTCCTTTACAACAGAAGTGCCTCCTTGTGACCAGCAACAGTAACGGGTCTGCAAAATCCAAAAATGAACCAGATAATACATTTTGACTGAAGTACCATTGCCATTTCTTGTTAAATAACAATGTCCTACTGCCTTTACGGAGCCTGGGTAATTACAGACTTTGGATATGAGCTCTTGGTTCAGGGTAATAGAAGAAGCTGTAAAATAATGGTAGAATAAATTGCTTTGCTGTTGATTCAGAAAAGTGAACATCATAACTTTGCAAAAGTTGTGGAAGGATCAATTCCATAGTTACACAACACCTCACAAAACAGTATCAGAAAGTCCCTGAATGAAGATCTGTTCCACTTCCAAAGGTTGCTTTTTGGGACTGGATGATCACCTTTCAGAAATTTATGGATTGCATTCTGGCTCAGGATCCTAGTCCATGAACAGCCACCTCCTTAGACAAGGATGCAATCTAAAAGGATGCAGATGTAAATGACTTGTATACTTTGGAATGGCAGTGAGCACAGAACTGCTACTTATGAAACACAGCTCTCACTGTCAATGTGATTCATGTGCTGCCCTTCTTTGTGAGACCCTTTCTGTATCACTTGCTGACTTATCTCATTGTGAAATCCTGAGAACAAAAAGGCAGGTAGTTTTCTTTCTGGACATTGTGAGACTAATTGAGACAGGTTATTTGGAATGTTTCCACCCTAGCTACCCTGCCAATAAACTTCATTAAGATCCTGAAGATGGTAGTTCAGAGGGTAGCCTGAGCATAAACTTTTAGTCTGCTCAGAGGGAAACTGCTCACCTCTACATGGTGAGGTGTTCAAATGGCCATACACAAAAGGGAAATGTCAGAAATATCAAGAAGGAGAATTCATGCTGTTGGGAAGAGTACTTAACATGCAATTTTTACAAAATGAGGAGAATATTCAGTCACTAAGAAAGCCTAGCAGGAAAATGGCCAATTTAGTTTCTAAAATGCAAGTAGCGTGCACTGAATTACTACTATGTTCATTCATCATGGATCATGCATTGCTTTAATGAATTTATTCAGCAAAAACACAAATGAAGATTTCTGAAATGCAAACTGTTGTCTTTAAGTTATGTCTCAGCATGGCCTACAAAGTGCCTTTATGGCAGACTGACAACATGTATATAAGAGATGCATGGTATCATGCTGAGGGGCCCTAAAATCTCACATCCTTAAGCAGATTCAGGTATAGGATGCAGTGCACATGACTTGGAAGATATGACTAAAGAAGTCCAGAACAAAGCGGTATCTGCCTGTGAGAACTCTCACAGAAGGCAGGGCAGGTACTTGGGCTGCATGAAATCTTCATAGAATCATAGAATAGTTAGGGTTGGAAAGGACCTTAGGATCATCAAGTTCCAAACCCCCCGGCATGGGCAGGGACACCTCACACTAAACCGTATTACCCAAGGCTTCGTCCAACCTGGTCTTGAACACTGCCAGGGATGGTGCATTCACAGCTTCCCTGGGCAACCCATTCCAGTGCCTCACCACCCTAACAGGAAAGAAATTCCTCCTTATATCCAATCTAAACTTCCCCTGTTCAAGTTTTAACCTGTTACCCCTTGTCCTGTCACTACAGTCCCTAATGAAGAGTCCATCCCAGGCATCCCTATAGGCCCCCTTCAGATACTGGAAGGCTGCTAGGAGGTCTCCACGCAGCCTTCTCTTTTCCAGGCTGAACAGCCCCAACTTTCTCAGCCTATCTTGATACGGGAAGTGCTCCAGTCCCCTGATCATCCTTGTGGCCCTCCTCTGGACTTCTTCCAACAGTTCCATGCCCTTTTTATGTTGAGGACACCAGAACTGCACACAATACTCCAAGTGAGGTCTCACGAGAGCAGAATAAAGGGGCAGGATCACCTCCTTCGACCTGCTGGTCACGCTCCTTTTGATGCATCCCAGGATACGGTTGGCTTTCTGGGCTGTGAGTGCACACTGAAGCCAGCTCATGTTCATTTTCTCATCAACCAACACCCCAAAGTTGTTCCCTGCTGGGCTGCTCTGAATCTCTTCTTTGCCCAAATTGTAGCTGTGCCTAGGATTGCTGTGCCTGTGGCTCCCCAGGCCACAGTATGGTGCTTGGTCTAACTGAAAATGAACAGAATGACAAACCTCTCTTTTCTAGATGGCATCATTCCATGATCACTAGGGTGGACAAATATCTGTAATTAGGAATGAGAAAAAAAACATGCTTGAGGCAAAGCTGAACATGTATGAGAGCAAATTGTAACAGCATGCAGACAGAAGACTTGATTTTCACTTTGAGAGCAATCAGCTCTACAGGATGCTTTGTATGGATTATTTTGTGTTTGAGAAACTAAGGATGCAGGTGATCTGGATTTATTTTATTTATTTTTAGAGGGTATCTAGTTTGTATCACCATGGGGTTTGCTCATTGATTGGTGAGATTTGTTTATGGGGAACAAAAAACTGGAATAAAAACTGATTGCAAGCACAAACCTGTAGACTGTTCACAGTGTGCAAAAGAAGTGCTAAAGCAGAACAGCATGGCTAAGTGAGGACAACAGAAGAGGAATAGGAAAAAAGAAATTGACTGAAGACAGTGTTATTTGGTGGTAGCTGAGAGTGTAAGAGATTTTTTAGTTTAGCAGTTGAGAAAGGACCATCAGTGCAACCCATGAGATAATTCCATGTTGTACATAAATAAATCTACAGAGATAATTTATAATAGCATCTGTGTATGCAAAAGTATGTTGGGGCTTCACTAGAATTGGTGTCTAACAAAAGATTCATATGAGATAATTTAACCAAATTTTCCTTCAAACTGACAGCTGGTTTGCTTTCCCTTGAGGCTATGATACACTACATTTTTGTTCCTCATGAGTCTTGTCAAAAAAAAACTAAACCTAAAACTTAAGTTCCCTGCATTATCACTGAAGTAAAACCCTTTTCCTTTTCATTCTTTTCATGTCTCCAGTAGGAAATTACAATAAATACCCTTCTACAGTAATAAAACCAAGACTATGAATCATTAAAATCTTTTAAATAAGCTCATTTCTTACTTCAACAGTGACTTACCTTTAGAAGCCTTATTAATGTCATCTCATCTAAGAAAGACATAGCTGACCTGTTTCTGAAGCAGTATCAATCTAGGAACATCTGTGTTAATATACAAGGAACATCTGTGTTAATGTACAGGGAACAAAGCTGAAACTAAGCTTCCTTTATTATCAATGTTATCAACAGTGAGGGCCAGGTGTGTGCAATAACTGGGTTCCTCAAAATAAGCATATTTTCTGAGCACTAGAAAACAAATAATAAATGAATGCAGTTTCAGCTCTGGTCAGACAGGAGTACTCTTATTTTATTTTCACTCTTAGTTTTAAAGAGCATTAAAATGTAGTCTAAACACCTAGAAAGAAGACATCAACAAAAAATTACAAAGAAAACCAAACCCAAAATAGAAAATGTTCCTAAATATATAAACCAAGTATAAACACCAAAGAGATCTTTGGCATTTGCCTCTCTTTTTTATATATATATATAGAATCATAGAATCGTTAGGGTTGGAAAGGACCTTAAGATCATCAAGTTCCAAACCCCTTGCCGTGGGCAGGGACACCTCGCTCTAAACCATATTACCCAAGGTCTCGTCCAACCTGGCCTTGAACACTGCCAGGGATGGTGCATTCACAGCTTCCCTGGGCAACCCATTCCAGCACCTCACCACCCTAACAGGAAAGAATTTCCTCCTTATATCCAATCTAAACTTCCCCTGTTCAAGTTTTAACCTGTTACCCCTTGTCCTGTCACTACAGTCCCTAATGAAGAGTCCATCCCAGGCACCCCTATAGGCCCCCTTCAGATACTGGAAGGCTGCTAGGAGGTCTCCACGCAGCCTTCTCTTTTCCAGGCTGAACAGCCCCAACTTTCTCAGCCTATCTTGATACAGGAAGTGCTCCAGTCCCCTGATCATCCTCGTGGCCCTCCTCTGGACTTCTTCCAACAGTTCCATGTCCTTTTTATGTTGAGGACACCAGAACTGCACACAGTACTCCAAGTGAGGTCTCACGAGAGCAGAATAAAGGGGCAGGATCACCTCCTTCTACCTGCTGGTCACACTCCTTTTGATGCAGCCCAGGATATGGTTGGCTTTTCTGGGCTGCAAGCGCACAATGAAGCAGGCTCATGTTCATTTTCTCATCGACCAGCACCCCCAAGTCTTTCTCATCAGGGCTGCTCTGAATCTCTTCTCTGCCCAGCCTGTACCTGTGTCTGGGATTATATATATATATATATATGTATATATATTTAAAATAGAAAACATTTTATTTGGACTTCTGTAAGGTCTTTGACATGGTCCCCCAAAACATCCTGGATTTGATGAAAAGTTGTTCAGTGGATGAGGTCACATCCAGAGAGCAGTGGTCAACGGCTCAATGCCCAGCTGGATGTCGGTGCCCAGTGGTGTCCCTCAGAGGCCTATACCAGGTGCAGTATTGTTCAGTATCTTCATCAGCGACATACACAGTGGGATGAAGTGCACCCTGAGCAAGTTTACAGACACCACCAAGAGTATTAAAACACAAAATCTGTAAACATTGTTTTATAAAGGGACACCTAGCTTTTCTTTTATAATTATCACCATTTGGCTATCTTTTATGAGATTTTGCAGTCAACTTTATAATTTAGGACCTCTACAAGAAGCTTAAGAACAGAAAAGCATTCAAAATATATGGCTTTTTTGTAGAAGTTCAGCATTTCATTGATGATAGATAGGGTTCTCACATATTTATTTAACAAAGCTGAACTAAAATGAAGTTTTCCTTAACTTCCATAAGTTGGAGAAATGACATGATTGCTCTTTTAAATCACTTTGAGAAATTTCTTTATCAAACAGTCAGTATTTAAATGTATTTCAGAGTTTTAAAGGATGATCTGAAAGCATTCATACTTGCTCAGAAAACATTTATGTTTGATTAGAAGATTGTAAATTGATAGAGAAACAGTTGGATAATTGTCCCTGTTGTCCCAAATCACTTGTGGAAATCTGGTTTTTCTGTGGTTCAAGGAATAACCCCACACTGGTCAAACTGTACTTGACTGTAAAGAACGACATACAAGTATGGCCTACAATGAAATAAAGATCTGAGGAGCAGAATAACCAGTTAGTCTGTTCCAGAACCTTGATTTATTTTTTTTTCATTTAGGTACTAGTTCAATTAGGTTTCTTAAAACATGGACTAGAAGCATAGTCAGTTACCATGGCAGAGCTGGGAGCTCATATATTGAAGATCCCTCTGTTGTTGAGTGCTTATTAACTTATTTCCATTCAAAATAATGAAACAGGTTAATTAATTCATCATTGAAAATGTTTGACCTAACTTGTCTAACTTTGGTCTGTGAGAGTATAGGGTCATCTAAGGAGTCAGATACATCTAGAAAACGGTTTTAAAAGTTGTATGTTTTCTCTCCGCTGCAAATTTTCATTTCTCTGTACTGAATTCCTGTTCTGTTAATATTCTTCCAAGAGGTGTCATGCTGAAAGGCATTATTTATCTGTTGGCCCTTGGCTTTGAAAGCCACAACCAAATGCTACAATTGTAAGGTATCCTGGTTTCGGCTGGGATAGGATTAATTTTCTTTCTAGCAGCTGGTGCAGTGCTGTGTTGTGGATTTAGTCTGGGGATAATGCTGATAACACGCCAATGTTTTAGTTTTTGCTAGGTAGCACTTACCCCAGTCAAGGACCTTTCAGTCCCTCATGCTCTGCCAGTGAGGAGGGGCACAAGAAGCTGGGAGGGAGCAGTGACAGAACACCTGACCCAAACTAGCCAAAGGGATGTTCCATATCACAGCACATAGCTGGCTGGGAGCCACTGATGACTGCTCAGGTCGGGCTGGGTATTGGTCAGTGGGGGATGAGCAATTGTATTGTCCATCACTTGTTTTTATTGAGTGTATTCCTCTTTCTCACTCTCCTTTTCATTACTGCTACTTCTACTACTACTGTGTATGTCTTTAAGCTGAAAGAGGGTAGATTTAGAGTAAACATTAGGAAAATTCTTTACTGTGAGGGTGGTGAGACACTGTACCAGGTTGCCCAGAGAAGTTATGGATGCCCCAGCCCTGGAACTGTTCAAGGCCAGGTTGGATGGGGCTTTGGGCAACTTGGTCTAGTGGAAGGTGCCCCTGCTTATGGTGGGGGGATTGGAACTATTTATTATTGTAGCTTTTATTTGTTGTTCTGGTTGTTCTGGTTGTTGTTATTCTTATTAGAAGTAGTAGTACTAATAGCATTTTACTCTATTTCAATAGTTAAACTGATCTTATCTCATTTCACAGGTTTTACCTTTTTTTGATTCTCTTCCCCATCCAGACAGGGAGGGGTGGATGGGACTGAGAGAGCAGCTGCGTGGTACTTAGTTGCTGGCTAGTGTGAAACCACTACAAAAGGCAAGAAATCTTGACTGTGTGAACTGAAAACAAAGTTAGGCTCAAACCCTCACTCGGGCATATGCAGAACAACATGCACTTAAACATTCCAGTCTGTTTAACTTTGCATAACAAGCATGACTTAAGTGTTTCACCTTGGGTCAGGCAGAGTCTTGGAGAGGAAAGGAAATTACTCCTTGCCTGAGAGCACCTCAGCTTTGGGAGGATAGAAACAGCCAGAGAGTCTGGGAGGCCAGGACATTCCTAAGAAGCAGAGGCAGATCCAGAGATAGGTTCAGAAGTGGTAACTAAATCAAATGATGCTCCACACTCGAGCTGTGAAAGTCCATTAAGGCAAATGCCATCATTAGTGGCAATCAGTAACAATGGAAGCAATTAGCCACTGCTTAACAGAAGTGTCAGCAGACTGTGAAGCCTATCATTTAAGCAGGTGTATATGTTTTGAGCTTGATACAGGAATCACACTTTCACTACAATCAGGGTCAGCTGAAATGATTGTAGAAGTCTCTTCTGTATTTGAAGCACACAGGTTAACGTAGTCTCCTCTGAAGTAATTTCTACCCTATCTTATCTAGGGACAATTTTCATCCTAGAAGTCTATAATTTCCTTTTCTGCACTTGATATCTACTGTTTAGTATGACTTTATGCAGAATGTTATGTTAAACTCTATGTGGGCTAGTTTCTTCATAGGCATTCACAGAATGTGATCCTGATTAAAATCTTCAGCTTTCACAGCAGTTCCAATAATCTATCAATAATATAAATTACTCTTCCCTTTGCACTGCCATATTAATATACTAACATCTCTTGAACTATTGCTTTATTCTGCTGAAATGTCACTCTTATTTCACCAGCAAATTTTATCTTTTTAAAAAGGTTAAATTTCTCTGGCAGAATTCTTCAAATGTACATTCAATTTCTGTTCAAATTCATTTTCAAATTCCAAATTTCAATTCCATTCAAATTCTGTTCAAAGCCATAACACCAATTCTTTAATGAGCAAGCAGACCTTTGCAGGGTGTATGACTTGGGAATTCTTAAAACATCATAATAAAATTGAGTTACGTAGCTAATAAGGTTTCTGTAAAAACAAAACACATTATACTCTTCGTATGGATTGAATATGACACTAATTGCAGGCACTATTGCTTCTGGCCCATTGCCTCAGGGTGCCATTGTTTTAAACGTGATCTCAAAAGACAATAGTGTCTTCAGACTAGGGAAACTGATTTGAATTCCTAGTAGAAGAGTGACTACCCTTTGGCTTTCTTATTCTAAAGAGGAACAGATGTCTCTTAAGTAATCCGAAGAGCAGACCACAGTTATTAGTGCCTCACCAATCTCAAAAGAAGTTGAAAAAATTAGTTGCAATAATGTCAGAAATTCTGGGTTATCAAAAAAAGTAAGACTGTCAATGATAGATTTGCTACAGAAACCTGAAACAAGATTTTAGCATTAGAATGACACTTTTATATATAAAAAAAACCTCTCTAACATCTTTTCAAACTTTATAATAATCCTTTTGACTTATACTGAGCTCTCAAGTTGAGGCTTTCCAGTTTCTTCACAGACAGCACTCATTTATATCACCATATATCACCATACGACTGTGTACATCCGTATGTGTATATATATACATATATATGTACAGTCACATACATATGTGTAAAATCTCATACATGCACACTTTACAAACACTCTGGACCTATAAGCCATTGTTAACCCTCAGAATTGTTAGTCACCATTAGCACCCAGATTTTTTATTTTTATTCAAACACATCACAAATATTACTGCTCAATAAGGAATCATGGATTTGTCCATGATGTAGACTGCTAACACCTGCCTTCACAAAACAAGAGAGAACTATGGTCTCGGTTTGACAGCATTGCAGTATTACTGAGTCAGAATTAAGAATTTCTTTACAATTGCAAGACAATTCAGAAAGTTAGTGTCTTTTAGCAGCTTGACTGGTAGACTAAATTTAGGAGATACATGCCGTGTTCTGTGCAAAACCACAGTTTGGACAAATCACTTCCTTGTCTTTTCTTTGATAATAATTTTGGTCCCTTTTGCAAATTGTTTTGAAATCTACTAGATACTGAACAAGTATTATTTAGAGATATATTGGGACACAGATGTTTTTAAAAAACATTCGGAATGTGTATTGCATAATATCCTCCAAGTCTTCATTTTTAAACTTGTCTGTAGCTTCCCTTCAAAAGCTCAGAAAAAAGTCTTAATTTGCCAGATCAAGTTTTATGAGGTGCAAATGCTTAAAGTTAAGTAAATTAAAAAGCTTTTTTTTAGCACCAGTATTCAAAACTAATTGCTCAATTTTCCCCTGTAATGTTGACTGTTGCTAAATAAGAACCCTAGAGAACTAAAAAGGCATTAATAATTTGGGATACTGAAAAAAAAATCACATATTTTTAATTTGCTGTGATAAAAACTAAAAAGGATTTAATAATTTGGGCGACTGAAAAAAAAATCACATATTTTTAATTTGCTATGATAAAATAATTTTGAAATACAATTATTTCAAAAACTATTTCTTTGTTGTAGAGCAGTTGTAAAGTTGTTGCATTTGTCAACGATCTCTCTTCCTCCTTTTCTCAGGCCAGATGTATTTTAAAGAAGATGAGATTCAATTTTCAAAAGTTTATCCAAACACATTTTTATAAAAATGTCTTTTAAGTTCTTTCAACTAAAAAAAATGTAGAGAAACATTTCAAGCAGTTCAATATGAGTATGTTGTTCTTTGTACAGTAATTGCTGGCCATTGTGGACTTTGTTATCATTCACTCTTCCAGCAAATTATAGATATTCATCTTCAAAAATAAAAGGGCCAGTAAATGGACAATAATTAGAATGCCAACTGAATGTCTATATTGTTCTTAGACAAAAATGTACTTCGAATTTTTGCCGTCTCTGAGATTATATTTGCTTACAAACAACCCGAAATAAAAAAATATTTCAAACAACGGTAATTTCAAATTACACAAGCAGCAACCATAACAACTTTGATTTAACAATAATTATTCATCAATAAAAAGTAAGGGAAATAAGCTTAAAGGTGCAAAAAGCAATAGGACTGGCAGTCACTGGACACCCATTTTCACCCTTCCTTTGAAAAATTCTTCCCTAAACAGAAGAGCACAAGGGGCAGGATAAAAGAACAAGGTAAAAGGCTAGTTAACATAAAACAGCTGTACTGGATGAGATCTAAGGTCCATCTTGACCAGTTTCTGACAATGCATACTTAGGGATCCACTGTAAGGGAGCAGATACATTTCCACTAACATCTTCCCACTTTCCAAGAACAAGTTACTTAGGGATGCTAAAAACTATATACATATTTCTCTGTTTAACTCCCTATTATGCAGCTGTCCTCCAAAAAGGTGCTATTTCTCCGTGATATTTTTGACACAAAATAGCCAGTAAGTTATAACAATACAATCCAGAGTACAGACATGTCCTCAGTGAAAAGGGAATCCCAACTGGTTAGTCTACAACTTTGGCTATTATTTTTTTGTCTATTCCTAGCCCTTGTTATGCGTACTAGCCAATAATATTTTCATGACTCACATGGTGCAGGTGAACAAGAACTTACAGACCCTCACCATATTCCTCCTTAGGAATCTCTTTGAAGCTGTGGACTCCTAAGCCATTTAAGCGAGCTTACGCTGTATTACTGGAGGAGTGTGCCATCACACCATGAAATGCACGGGAACAACACCAGTATGTTCTGTAAAAGGTTATGTGACTCCTTCTGTTATGTGCTGCTTCTCTTGTCCTGCTTGGAATCCTAAGGCAACGCTCAATGAATAAGTACATCATCTTTTCATTCTTATTTAAGAAAGAAAGTCATTTTGATATAAAAGGAATTATAGTTTTGTGCCCCCTGTCTTTTGTGACCTCATTTTTTTCTGTACCTTCAGCAATATATGAAAATTGGAATAATAATAAATCTGTTGTCCTCAAAAGGCTCTCACATTGCATTTTCATCCTGATCACAGTATTTGACTACTTCCGGTTGACACTTCAGAGGTCTCTAAAGTATAAGCTTTTTGTGTTGCTTTTCCTTCCACTTTGCCAAATCCTTAATATCCACAGTGTTAAGCTTTTAATGTAATCTAATTTTATTTCAGAGCTCAGATATTTAGCTGCATCTATTTTTTAAAAGCTCGGGGCTCCATCGACATAGTAAGGAACAATATTTTCTGTAAACTACTTGTGATATAAGAAAAATCAGGGTCAGTGTGCTCTTTATTTTTCTTCTGTAATGTTTCATTACAATTGTGGCCCATCACCATTCTCACTGAGATCTGCTGAACAAATTCATTAGCTCTTACAACTTGAATTTCTTCCAAAACCTCTAAAATTAAAGTAAAAAAAAAAAATCACATGATTTGTAGCTTGGGTGATTTTTGTCTGGAATTCTCATCTACTGGTGTAGTCCTCAGTAATCCTGCATTTTCCACTGACAGTGAGAGGATAAAAATACCCAACCTTTCCTTTTTTTTTTTTTTTTTTTTTTTTTTGAAAGACTGGAATAAGTATCTTGCTTCCAAGTATAAATTTACAGCTAGTCTGCTGCTGAACTGCTTATACCTCCTTTTGTATGGAGTTACACATTTGAATCATAAATTAACCTGTTTGTGCAGAGGTTGTTTGTTGGAGCAGTTTGAATTTAATCCTCCAGAGGAACAATATTAAAAGTTTAGGTGAAGACTCATTAACATTGATTTTCACTCAGTTTTGCTGAGCCATACACTGGTAATTAACATCCATTCAACTCTGGCCCCTATCACAGCAGTATAGAAACAAAATTATTTAAAAAATATTTACTCTGTAGTATAAAGTAAGGATGAAAGTGGTTTTCTTTGTCTACAACTCTTTCTTTTTACCATAAGAATATAAGATTTAGGGGTTTTTCTTCTATCTCATCAAATATCTGAAAGCTGCCTGGCTAAAAGGCCTTAATTGTATTACAAAACCTTGACACTTGCATGTAAACGACATTTAATGATGTCAGTGAAACAAAAAGAGTGTTAAAATAGTATCTGTAACACTGGAGACAAAATCATAAATATAAACCAAGAATAAGTTCTTGAATATTATGGTGTAAAATTTGCCATCTTTTAGGTGGTGGCCCCCTGGCATTTCAGCAGGAAGCATGACCTTGTAACTTGTCAAGAATGTGATACCTCCAGATGTCATAAGAGACCTCACAAATTCTGTCTTATATCTTCCCTGGGGAACTGGAAAGGAGCTATGGCATACTTTGGAGTTTGAGAATGTCTGAGGGACTAAAATGTAAACTAAAGAGAGAAAACACTCTTTCCTAGATGGTTCTATTTAAATACGAAAGAGAAAGTCAATTTTCTATTCCTATACTAATTACTGTTAAATTTGATATGAGCATGAGAAATATTTGAACTTTATGAAGCAGAGCTAATTTAAGTTGTGGGTGGAAAATACTTTCTTAATTCTTCCCTAAGATTGTTCCCTAACTGGAGAGAAGGGACAAAAAACACTCTACCTAGTTGTCATAAATATTATATCTAAGATCCAAAAAAAACAAACAAAAAGCTCAGATCAACTGGAGCATTTTCTTTCCATTTCAATCTCCAAACTTTAAACCCCAAAATAGTGGTTGATTTACTTCTGGACATGTTATGTTGTTTTAAAATGGAAAATATATTTTTCTGAAATGTAAGAAAATGACACATTTAAATCAATGTTGCATTGGAAAAAAAAAGTCCAACTGATCTGATCTAATAAAACATAATATCAGTGCTGCAGATAGAGTGAAATTGTGGTTTAAATATTTACAGATGAAGGGCTCTTTAGAGAAAGAGTCTCCTTTGAATGCTATTTTTAAAGGTACGGATCAGGAAAAAGCTTGAAAGCCTTATAAGTTCCTCAGCTATAGAGACATACACAGGAACAAGGATCAAGAAAAATTATCTAGAATAATGGTTCATATATCTCTGTGGTGACTGTTGGACTACCATGAAGCTTTGGACAGTGGACTCCCACAGATAGTGGGTTTAGGGCTCTCACAGTACCAGGACACAATTAATATATGTTTTTATTTAAATGTAACTACCTGAACTCTTTATAATAATCTTCTTCCTGATGCGAAGGAATGTAAGCATTGTGGCTGTCTGGAAAAGCTTGGTTTACTGGCAGCCCACAGGCTTGGTGTAAACCCTTAACTTGGTCATCTTTAACAGTGAGTTTTCACCTATTTGTCTGTCTTTATAAATATATAGATATATGTTTATATTAATCCACTATTACTTTATTAAACATGGCACCAGAAACAAAGTGTGACCAAACACAGGCTACATAGAACCAATGTAGTGCAAATAGCAATACGATAACACACAAAATCATTGATTTTTAATAACTTTCAAATTGTTAGCTAAATTAGACAGTATATAAGTTCGCTAAACTAGACAGTATATAAGAAATTGCAACAAGGATGGGCACAAGAGACAAACTTTACTCACTTAGAGGAAAAATGGAAGGCTAAAGTCCTGCTGGAGTTAAAATTGCTTAGTGACAGAAGGAGTAACTTGAAGAGATTGTGTCACTTTGCTCACAGCAAAAGGTTCAGAGAAAAAAGTTCAGGGAACATGTGGGACTTGATGAAAGGGAGGAGACAGCCCAGTGATGGATGACATGGATAAAGCTGAAGTACATAATGCCTTCCCCACCTCGCTACCTCAATCCCTACAGAAAAAGCCTGAGACCAGATCACTGCACAAGCCAGTCAAGCTTTGGAAGGAGACGAGCTTTCAAGAGTAGAATTGATGCAGGATAGGGGCTACTTGAAGGATCCTGATATATTCATATCCCTGGGCCTGGGTGAGTTTCATCTGAAAATGAAACATGCAGCTGAGGCAATTGTGGAGCTGCTACCTCTGTGTAGCCAAAAATTGAGGCAATTTGGAAGAGTCCTTTACAAATGAAAAAAAAAAGGAAAATATTATGTCCAGCTTTATAAATGGCAGGAAGAACCACCTGGGAGTTACAGGCTAGTTAGATTCATCTCAGCTCCTGGAAAGAAATTCTAAGGGAATTTTTCAAAACATTTGTGCTGGGTTTGACTGGAATAAAGTTAATTTTCTGTACAGTAGCTAATATGAGGCTATAGTTTGAATTTGTGCTGGAAATGGTGTTGATAATACAGGAATGCTTTTATTATCACTGTGCAGTGCTTACAGAGTCAAGGCCTTTGCTGCATTTCCCACCACCAGTGGGTAGGCTGGGGATGTGCAAGAAGCTGGGAGGGGACACATCTTGGAACAGCTGACCCCAACTGACTCAGGGGATATTCCAGACCATATGGGGTTATGCTCAGCAATAAAAACAGGAGGGAGGTTGGTGGGAGGCCACTGCTCAGGAAATAGCTGGGCATTGGTTAGCTGGTGGTAAACAACTGTTTTCATTTGCATCACTTGCTTTTCTTGGGTTTTATTTTCTCTCTCTCTCTTTCTTCTTTTTTTTTCCTCCCTTACTTTATTATTATTATTAATAGGAATTATTATTAAACTGTTTTTATCTCAACCCATGAGTTCTCTCACTTTTTCACTTCTGATTCTCTCCACCACCCTATGAGGGTGAGGGTGTGGAGTGAGTGAGCAGTTGCAGTGCTTCGTTGCTAGATGGGGTTAAACCACAACAACACTGGAAACCAAGTAGCAAAGGACTGATCACACTCGCTGTCTCAATTGCCTACAGAGATGAAGTGACGAACCACATGGATGAAGTGGTGTGAGTGGATGTAATATACCTTAAATTTATTGAGGCTTCTGCAATCCCTCAGATCATTCTAGCCCGCAAGCTGAAGAAGGATGGGCTGTATGAATGAACTTCAAGGTAGGCCTAATATTGCTGGACTTCTGCACTCACAGGGTAGTAATAAACGAGATGCTGGGGATGGACAGGATGCTGAGGATGGACTGCAATGCTGGGGATGGACTATTCATTAGGGACTGTAGTGACAGGACAAGGGGTAATGGGTAAAAACTTAAACAGGGAAGTTTAGATTGGATATAAGGAGGAAGTTCTTTACTGTAAGGGTGGTGAGGCACTGGAATGGGTTGCCCAGGGAGGTTGTGAATGCTCCATCCCTGGTGGTGTTCAAGGCCAGGTTGGACAGAGCCTTGGGTGGCATGGTTTAGTGTGAGGTGTCCCTGCCCCTGGCAGGGGGGTTGGAACTAGATGATCTTAAGGTCCTTTCCAACTCTAACTATCCTATGGTTTGATTCTATGATTCTATGATGTTCAGTGGAAGCTTCTAATTGTCAAGGGGATGACAATGGCTCCATAACTGTTTGGTATCTATCTTTGTCAACAATCTCGATGATAAAACAAGTAGTCTCAGTAAATCTGTGGAACATATTAAATTGAAGAAAGTGGCTGACAATAAATATTAGAGCTTCAATTCAAATTGATCTTAAGACGCTGGAGGACTAGGCCAAGAGATAGCCCGTGTAGCTTACACATGAATAGTTCAAAGTCTTATTTCTGGTGTGGAATAACTTAACGCAGCTGTGAGCTGACTGCGGCCACGGAGGTACAGCAGACACCCAGCTGAACCTGAGGCCCCAGTGTGCTCCAGTCATATGAGGCAAACTGCATACTGGGCTAAGCTAGGAGAATTTTCACTAATGGATCAAGGGAACTCATTATTCACTTCTACTGTGTGAAGCCACATCTGAACTATTGTATCTAGCTTTTGGTCCCCCTGTCTATCTTGGAAAAGATCTGGCAGAGGGTAATCAAGATGATTAACAGCCTACAGCATATCGTTTATAAGAAGCTGAGGTACCTGGACTTGCTGACAGGTAACAGCCACAAGCTGCAACTAGGGAGGTTCAAGCAGAACATTACTCACAGAATCATAGAATAGTTAGGGTTGGAAAGGACCTTAAGATCAAGTTCCAACCCCCTGCCAGGGGCAGGGACACCTCACACTAAACCATGCCACCCAAGGCTCTGTCCAACCTGGCCTTGAACACCACTGAGGATGGAGCATTCACAACTTCCCTGGGCAACCCATTCCAGTGCCTCACCACCCTCACAGTAAAGAATTTCCTCCTTATATCCAATCTAAACTTCCCCTGTTTAAGTTTTAACCCATTATCTTTTTCATCACTAGGATGCTGTTAGCACTAAGATTGCACAGAGGACTTGTGGGGTCTCCATTCATGGAGGTTTACAGGATGTGATAAACCAAATCTGATTTAGTGTTGGCAATACTCCTGCTTTGAGTGGGAGGCTAAATCATCTAAAAGGTAATTCCAAAGATTCCCTTGATCTGATTCTAATGTCCTCCTTCTTAATGCACTGTGTTTTTATATTTCCATGATTTTAACATGAAAAAAATGTACTTTGTTTTGTCTCTATGCAAGCGGTGTTGTTGGTTAGGCTGGTGGAAATCTACACTTATTTCAACAAAACAGGAAACAGTGGTGCAGAAGTCAGAGCCGATTTGCTATTTGTCTAAGTAAGATGGTGTCTAGTAATGCTGGTAAGAATCTGACACAAGAATTTGGGAAAGAAACTAAGGGTTTTTAAACTTTGCTTAGTTAAGGAATCAGGATCACCTTGGCACAATTATCTAGCAACTTTGAGAGCTATGAATGTTATCATCAGTAAGATCTCAGTAAGCAAAAGCTGTCAAATAGCAGATTGCAGAGAAGTGTTCTATAGTACCAGCTACTGCAAGAACACTTGGAGTTATAAATATCCATAAGCTTTAATGGATAAGAGAACTGTCCCTGTCAGCAGAAAAAAAAATACTATCAACCTGTGATGCCCTACACAAGTAATGTCAAACTTGGGGCACAATGCAGATTAAGGTGCACTTTAAGCCATCTACTAAATTGAGTATTAGCTAGAAACTGGATCTTGCCATCGATGAAACATAATATAATACGTCTGAAGGCCAGTTATTGGTTCACTTGTCTCAGCTGCAGTTGCAGTAAAGGTAAAAAAGTCCTTTCGAATGTAAGAAAGTACTCTTTTTTTCTATTACTGAGCTCAGCTGAGTTTTGTTCCTGATTGTGTTCCATGGTAGCATCTTGAAAGGAAAATATTCTTAGCCTTGAATGCAAGAATACTCCCTGCTTCTTTGAGTATAGTATCACTGTATCTCAATGAAGGATGAACAATAATTTCATAACTTGCTACATTAGAATATAAAAGAACATATTCAGTTTGACATGAACTTGCGATAAGAAATTTACTCTGGGATTGTCTACCTAGGTAGACAATCTCGGTTGATAATATTACTCTCTATTCTAATATAATTTCTGCCATTAATTTGTTATTTTACTTTTACTAAGATATGGGATTTTGCTTTACCTTACAGTTACCTTATGTTAGGTCTACCCTACCTTAGCACTGTAAAAATTAGGCTAACAGTGCCTGCTCACTTTAGGAACCAAAAATGCTAAGTATTTAGAAAGAAAAAAGGGTTTGTGAAGACCATCTTTGAAAACTAATTTTAAGATTTTGTAAGGTTTCCATGTCATGCTTATGGTAAAGAAGTTTCTTTGATTGCAAGCCCTTTTACTCTTAGCTCATATGTTCACCCTTGACTCAGATATCCAAAGACTCCCCAAAATTTGAGGCCTAAAAACAGGGATGAAAGAAGAAACTGAAGGACACATGACTTGGAATAGACAAGGACAAAGTTAAGAAATTGCAGAGAAAATTGCCAATAACAAGAGTGGAGTTATACAGAGTTTGGAAGTCAAGAATGAAGATAAGGAAGATAGTGAGAGGTTAATGAATAGATTGTAATAGAGGCTGTCCATAATGCAGATGATTACTAGACCAGCATTTTGATGAAATTAATAGAGGAAAAGCAAGAAAGGCCAGTGAAGAAGCATGCAACTGAAGGAACTGCAAATCGAATTTAGACAGTCTTTTGCATTGATACAAAAAAAACCAACCAAACAAACAAAAAACAAAACAAAACAAAAAAGCCAACTAACTGTAGAAGACAGAAATTTAATGAATAAAAGAAATTAGAGACAATTTTACAAAGAAAAAGATGTCTGGAGAGAAAAAGAGATAAAATCTGCAATGCATAAGCCTACAAAAATCTGAGAAGATGAATAGGGATTTTGGGAGAACTGGCAAATCCAGATGATAGCTCGAGTAGCCAGGTGGAATGTCTTATTAACACTAGGTTATTATTGTCTAACCAAGTATGTACTGCCTGTTGATTGCATTCTGAAGGAATTTCATGCTTAAACTACTATACCTGGTTCATTATTTGGAGAATATTTAGATAAATGCTGCAGATGCCATTCCAGCCCTATGCCTACAGATTAGCTTCCCAGATGTCCCACCAAACCCTTACCCTGATTATATTATATATCATATATAAAGACTATATATGTTAAACATTCTATATTTAATGCATATAATATAGAATTTAATTATATGTATGATCTATTAAATTATAGACACATCTATATTTATATACACATATAGGTGAGTCAATTGCTGAGGTGAGTAGCTCGAGAGAGGACGCCTTCAAAACCGGAGCTGGGGGAGATCAGCGTCCGGAAGCCTCAACTCAGAGCGACAAGAGCCACCGAGGGAGCCTCAAGTCCTCGACACGACCTGCCCAGGAGCCGGCAGCTCAGCTAGCGCGAGCAGGGACTCACAGGGGGCGGAGCCAGGAGCAGCGGCACCAGCCCTGACTGGGTAAAAACGTGCCCCAGGGAGAGCGAGCGACCAGAGCGTGGCGGCAGTTCGTGTGGGCAGGCAAGGAGGGTGGTGAGCACCTGTAGTATGATCAGGGCCCGGTCTGGGAGCTCTGCTCTGGCTGCCCCGGCGGTGGCCAGCGAAGGCACCCAGACAGAGCTGATGAGAGGGGAGGCTGCAGTGCAGAGCTCGGAGTGTAGAGAGTGCCTGCACTGGTCTGGTGAGGGGAGGGTGCACAATGGGCAGCGCTGCACTCGGTGTGCCCTGGTGCAGGTCCTCCTGCAGCAGGGGCTGAGTTGCAGGAAGCTATTAATAGGCTACAAGATGTCAGGGAAGCTGAGAGGAAGCAGGAATGCTTGCTCGCAGCCCAGACTGTGCAGGGCTTCAGGCTTCCCCTCTAGCTCATGAAGGAAAGAAGGAGGCCGTTAACCCGGGAAGCTGGGAATTAGTGACAAAAAAAAAAAAAAAAAAAAAAAAAAAAAAAAAAAAAAAAAAAAAAAAAAGGAGGAAAAGGACAATTAAAAGCAAGGGGCTTCCTCCTAAATCTGATGTCCCCACAAAGAACCTCTTTGCTGTCCTGCAGGAGGCTAATGAGGAAATGTACTCGCAGCAGAAACAGCTGGCTGATGCACTAGTAAAGAAGATCTCTACTGGTGCTGCCAGGAAAAAGCAGCGGGTCATGGTAGTAAGGGACTCTGCTTTGAAAGGGACAGAATCACTCGTCTGTCAGCCTGACCCAGTCTCAAGGGAGGTGTGTTGCCTACCAGGGGCACGGATCAGGGATGTGGCAGAGAGGCTGCCTGCTCTAGTAAGTCCCACGGACTATTATCCACTTCTGGTGATACATGTGGGTGCTAGGGATACTGATAGGAGTAGCCTGAGGAACATTAAGAAGGACTGCAGAGCCCTGGGAGAGGTGGTTAAGGGCTCTGGAGCTCAGTTTGTCTTTTCGTCAATTCTCCAGGATACAGGGGAGGACCTAAAAAAAGCTAGGAGGATTAGCCAGGTTAATAAATGGTTAAAAGGGTGGTGTCACAGTCAGGGGTTTGGGTGTTTGCAGGCCAGGTCTAGTGGGGGCTGGTGGAGCTGGTCTGGAAAGAAGGGGAAGAGCAGTTTTGGTAGGAGGCTTGCCAGACTGGTCAAGGAGGCTTTAAACTAGGTGTGTTGGGGGAGGGGGGGCATCATTCCGTCCCAACACACCCAGTCAGTTGCCAGCACCTATAATAAATGCTCGGAGCAATGTAGATATATTCCAGCCACTCCAGCCAATAAGCCGGCTTCATTTGGAGTTCAGCTCAAATGCCTCTATACAAATGCCTGTAGCATGGGGAACAAACAAGAGGAATTAGAGATGTGTGCACATCTATGGGGGTATGATATAATAGGCATCACAGAAACATGGTGGGATGGCTCCTATGACTGAAGTGTTAGAATGGAAGGTTACAGGCCTGGCAGGTGGGGAGGGGGAGTTGCCCTTTATGTTAGGGATAGACTGGAGAGTATGGAACTCTGTCTGGGGACAGATGAGCAGTCCACAGAGAGTTTGTGGGTCAGGGTTAAAGGGAGAACAGCGATGGGAGACATTACTGTGGGGATCTGTTACAGACCGCCTGATCAAGGAGAACCTGCGGATGAAGCACTCTATAGACAGACAGGAAAAGCTTCACGCTCACAGGCCCTAGTTCTCATGGGTGATTTCAACCACCCTGACATCTGTTGCAATGACGGTACGGCCCGGCACAAGCAATCTGGGAGGTTCCTCGATTGTGTGGAAGACAACTTCCTTCTGCAAGTAATAGAGGAACCAACAAGGAGAGGTGCCATGCTTGACCTCATGCTTACCAACAGGGGAGGGCTGGTTGGAAATGTGGTGCTCCAG
Organism: Neopsephotus bourkii; assembly: GCF_033783945.1. Classification (NCBI taxonomy): domain Eukaryota; kingdom Metazoa; phylum Chordata; class Aves; order Psittaciformes; family Psittacidae; genus Neopsephotus; species Neopsephotus bourkii. The sequence goes on along the minus strand of NW_026901402.1, from coordinate 2,780,871 downwards.
GGCAGCCTTGGATGCAGCGATCATGAGATGATCGAATTTGAGATCCTCGGGACAGTGAGAAGAGCGTGCAGCAAGCTCACTGCCCTGGACTTCAAAAGAGCAGACTTTGGCCTCTTCGGGAACCTGCTTAGTAAAGTTCCATGGCATATAGCCCTAGAGGGCAGGAGGGCACAAGACTGTTGGTTGATATTCAAGGATCACCTACTGCAAGCTCAGGAGTGTTGCATTCCCACTAGAAGGAAGTGCAGCAGGAGAGCCAGGAGACCTCCGTGGATGGATAAGGAGCTGCAGAGGAAAATTCAAATAAAAAAGGGGCTTATAAAAGGTGGAAGCAAGGACAGGCAGCCTGGGAAGAGTACAGGGATGTTGTCCAGGAAGCTAGGGACCAGGTTAGGAAAGCTAAGGCCCAGTTAAAATTAAACTTGGCTAGGGATATTAAGGATAACAGGAAGGGATTCTACAGGTACATAGCAAATAAAAAACAGACTAGGGAGAACGTAGTCCCCCTCAGGAAGCTCTCGGGTGAACTAGCTACACAGGATTTGGAGAAGGCTGACTTCTTTGCCTCAATCTTCACTGGCAAATGCTCTGACCACACCACCCAAGTGTTGGAAGGCAGACGTATTGACTGTGAGAGTGAAGACCTTGGGTCCACTGTAGGAGAGGAATTGGTTCGAGACCATCTTAAAAATCTGAACGTGCACAAGTCCATGGGTCCTGATGAAATCTATCCGCGGGTCCTGAAGGAGCTGGCAAATGAAATTGCTAAGACGCTGGCCATCATATTTGAAAAATCATGGCAGTCAGGTGAAGTTCCTGACGACTGGAAAAAGGGATATATAACCCCCATTTTCAAGAAGGGGAAAATGGATGACCCGGGGAATTACAGACCAGTCAGTCTCACCTCTGTGCCTGGCAAAATCTTAGAGCAGATTCTCCTGGAAGGCATGCTAAGGCACATGAAAAACAACAAGGTACATGGTGACAGCCAGCATGGCTTTGCTAAGGGGAAATCCTGCCTGACCAATTTGGTGGCCTTCTTTGATGGGGCTACAGAGCTGATGGACAGGGGTAGAGCAGTTGATGTCATCTACCTGGATTTGTGTAAAGTGTTCGACACTGTCCCACACGACATCCTTTTCTCTAAATTGGAGATGAACCACTTCCAATTTCTCTAAATTGATGGATGAACCACTCAGTGGATAAGGAACTGTCTGGATGGCCGCATGCAAAGAGTTGTGGTCAATGGCTCAGTGTCCATCTGGACACCAGTAATGAGTGGTGTCCCTCAGGGATTGGTATTGGGAACGATCTTGTTTAACATCTTTGTCGCTGACATAAACAATGGGATTGAGTGCACCCTCAGCAAGTTTGCTGATGACACTAAGCTGTGTGTTTCGGTTGATACGTTGGAGGGAAGGAATGCCATCCAGAGGGACCTTGACATGCTTGTGAGGTGGGCTGATGCCAATCTCATGAAGTTTGACCATGACAAGTGCAGGGTCCTACACCTAGGTCAGGGCAATCCCAGGCACAGCTACAGGCTGGGCAGAGAAGGGATTCAGAACAGACCTGCAGAGAAGGACTTGGGGGTGTTGGTTGATGAGAAAATGAACATGAGCTGGCTTCAGTGTGCACTCGCAGCCCAGAAAGCCAACTGTATACTGGGCTGCATCAAAAGGAGCGTGACCAGCAGGTCAAAGGAGGTGTTCCTGCCCCTCTACTCTGCTCTCATGAGACCTCACTTGGAGTATTGTGTGAAATTCTGGTGTCCTCACCATAAAAAGGACATGGAACTGTTGGAAGAAGTCCAGAGGAGGGCCACGAGGATGATCAGGGGACTGGAGCACCTCCCATATGAAGATAGGCTGAGAAAGTTGAGGCTGTTCAGCCTGGAGAAGAGAAGGCTGTGTGGAGACCTCCTAGCAGCCTTCCAGTATCTGAAGGGGGCCTATAGGGATGCTGGGGAGGGACCCTTCATTAGGGACTGTAGTGACAGGACAAGGGGTAACAGGTTAAAACTTAAACAGGGAAAGTTTAGATTGGATATAAGGAGGAAATTCTTTCCTGTAAGGGTGGTGAGGCACTGGAGTGGGTTGCCCAGGGAAGTTGTGAATGCTCCATTTCTGACAGTGTTTAAGACTAGGTTGGACGAAACCTTGGGTGAGATGGCTTAGTTTGAGGTGTCCCTGCTCATGGCAGGGGAGTTGGAACTAGATGATCTTAAGGTCCTTTCCAACCCTAACTATTCTATGATTCTATAAAATTAACATTTATATCTTTGTCAGACTTACCTTATTGTTCCATCTGAAGTGAAAGCTTTCCTTTTCCATTGGAGAAATCTGCATAGAACTAAGGGAAAAGCACAAACTATATATATATACATATATATAGTTTAATTTTATATATAATTGAATATGTTCTATATTATATATAAATTATATTAAATATACATTGAGTTCTATATGTACATGAAAAAATAATTTTATTGGTTTTTAAAATGTATGAACACATCTGAGTCACACAGAATATAGGATTCCTTGTCGGTCAAAGTTAGGCTGTATCTGTAAATAGAACCTCCCTTTGTACCTGTGATTTAACTGATGTGCCTATGGCTTGAAGACCTAGGTGAGGCTTATAAGGCCCATTAACACTCAGGAGTTCTAGCAAGGAAAATGGTACATTGATACCTTCGTGAGAATTGTTATAAGGAACATGAGCTCTATAACTGTAATCACAGCTTTAGGCACTCTGTATGAAAGCAGGTCCTTTCAACGCCCCAAGGACCAAAGAAAGTCCCAAAAAAACGCATGATTCTGTTCATTTGTTAAAGTTATTTTGGGAATTGTGCAACTAGTTCAGACAAGGTAAAGCAGAGTGGTCCTCAAACTGTGGGTAAACTGATTTGGGTATGAGAGATTATATCTCTTCTTAAAATGGAAGAATTCAGAAAATAAGAATTTGCAATGTGACTTTCAGTGGAATGCAAGAAATATCCAAAAAACAGAAACCAAAGAGGCAACTAGAAGACCTGCTTTTAGGAAGGAATTAAGAACAGCAGGAAGGCTTCTTTTATACCACTAGTGTGACTCCTGATAATCTCCATAAATACACTTGAAGTTCTCTTTTTCTTTCTGTTTTATGTAATGAGAAATTTTGGTGTGATCCCTCCAGTTTCAAGAGAGACCAGGCGAGAGTTCATCTCCAAGGCACAAGTTTATGTAACAGAGTATGTGTGAGATCTTGGCAGTATGTACCATAATTAGTCAAGTGATTACCCTACCAATCAGTAGTTCTGTTGTACATTTGTCCTTTCTGTCATTGGCGGGTTAATGTTGTGGCATTCCTTTCCTGTAGGCTCCTTTTTAATGCAATGTAAGAAAATTCAGAGATTTTGTCTTGTGTTTATTCATAAACCCTTACGAAGTGAAAGGCATGCACTGATTTCTTTACCTGTGTAATTGCTACACTTATTTTCTAATTTTGATAGATAAATATGTGATTAGGGATAATCTATAGCAATCTAACCACAAACTCATTTAAAAAAAAAGAAAATATTGTTAATCTATTCCTTATCTTACACACAAATGGATAAAAGGAACATTTATACCAGATTTTCATTTTAAAGGTAAGTATTTCTTTGCACACTTTTTAAACTCGGATTTTGTACAACTAAAAAAATATTTATGCCAGTAAGACTAACAGTTTGGGCCTACATTTCCAGTGGAAAAATTATGTGTAAACTGAAATATTTCTTGTATACATGGAGTTACATTATTCCTGAATTCATATCACATAGATGGAAAAGAAGTATGTTGGAAAGTTGTTTTTAGCATATCAGGATTAAAATGCAACAAATGAAGCTTTTGAAATCTTTGTGCAATGGGCAAGCTGTAACATTGAGGTGTTGTCAGTTATGTAGGCTATAAGGCAATGCAAACAACATGGTTTTAATATCAAAGGATGAGGACATTAAAAGATCTGGGGGTATATGATAAACTGTATTGGCTTTACATGGCAAGGTTTGATAGCAGCAGGCTATCAGGGTGGCTTCTGTGAGAAGCTGCCAGGAGCTTCTCCCAAGTCTGATAAAGCCAGAGTGAACTGGCTCCAAGACAGACCCACTGCTGGCCAAGGCCGAGACCATCAGTGACAGTGGTAGCACCTCTGGTGTAATGTATTTAAGAAGGGGAAAATACTGCTGAGCAACAGCAGCCGAAAGAAAGGAGCACGTCTACGAGAGAAACATGCTGCAGACACCCAGGTCAGTGAAGCAGGAGGGGAGGAGGTGCTCCGGGAGCTGGAGCAGAGATTCCCCTGCAGCCTGCTGCTCAGATCACGGTGAGTCAGGCTGTGACCCCACAGCTCATGAAGGTCCACAGTGTAACAGATTTCACCTGCAGCCCATGGTGGTCCGCATGCAGCAGCAGGTGGATGCCCAAAGGAGGCTGTGACCCTGTGGGAAGCCCGTGCTGGAGCAGACTCCTGGCAGGAGCTGTGGCGCATGGAGAGAGAAGCCCACACTGTAGCAGCAAACCTGCAGGACTTGTGACCCCATGGGGGACCCACACTGAAGCAGTCTGTTTCTGAAGGATGCACCCTGTGGAAGGGACCCACACCGGAGGAGTTCATGAAGAACTGCTGCCCTGGGAAGGACACTGGAGAAGTCCGTGAAGGACTGTCTCCCATGAAATGGACCCCACACAGAAGGAAGGAAAGAGTGTGAGGAGGAAGAAGGAGCAGAGACAGTGTGTAATGAACTGCCTACAACCTTCATTCCCCATCTGCCTGTGCTGCTAAGGGGGAGCAGGTACAAAAATCAGAAGTAAAACTGAGCCTGGGAAGAAATGAAGGTTGTGGGGAAAGTGTTTTTAAATTTCTTCTTATTTCTCTTTATCCTACTCCATTGTTAATTGACAATAGGTTAAATTAATTTCACCAGGTCAAGTCTGTTTTGCCTGAGATCTTGACCCATGAGACTTTTGTCCTATTTTCTTCTTCCCTGTCCAGTTGAGGAGAAGCTCTAATAGTGGGGCCTGATGGGCACCTGGCAGCTACCCAACAGCAACCCACCACAGATACCAAGGGCTTTTATTGTCTCTTGCGACTGTTAAAAGGGTATGGCTATTAGGTACATTGTAAGGTACCCCTTGACTTGTTTTTCTCCTTTGCATCTCATCCCAAGACTACAGAAGATCAGCTCCAGTTTTCAATGCTTTCCCCTTATTCCAGCAATTCTGTCATCATCCTAGGAAGAAAGTAGTGTGCATAAGGGTAGGTAATGGCAGAGACCATTAATGGCACCTTCTCTGAGTTTTACATAAGAACACAGGAATTATCTTGCTAGACCAAGTTATCTGGGTCCACCATTTAAAGTGTACGAGAACTAGCAACAAGCTTCACACAGGAAGATGTAGGGAGCAAACCATGTGAAAAATGCTTTGTTAAAATGCTTCATTAAATGGCTCATTGCTGTTCCTTAGTCTGATTTTCTTAAGGCCTGAAATGTGAATTTTTATCTGCCTTCCAAAAATACTATAGTTGTTAGTAAATATTCCAATATTAGTTTGTTGGGTTTTTTTTCCTGCTAGGCATATAAGCATCTAACTACTCTCTAAAACTTGCTGAACTATAACCTTCAACAACATTCTGTGACATTTGATGAAAATTAAAGCCCTGTTACAGAGTGAGAGAATATTTTGTTTTCTCAGTATGAATTTGCCACCTTTTGAATTCATTGCAGATTTCTGTTCTTGTGCTAGGAAACAAAAAGTAGAGTTACAAAGTGCTTCATGGATATTGGGCAGAATTCCTACATTTGGATTTGACTTAGAGATGAATGGTAATAAAAAAAAAGTTATAGGCTTTTCTGCATTTATCTATTTTCCCATGTAGCTTCCAGTAACAAAGATAAAAGGAGTACAAATTATACTGTAACACAACAGAATGATCAGTGACAAATGTCTGTCAGTAAGATTACCACTGCAGATAGAATATGTAAACATACGTTTCAAAACCAATTTTTCCTTATGCATTCTGTCTCGTCACAAAGATGCCAACTGGATAGACTAACTTTGCAAATAAGATGAGCATATTTAATAAAGTGAGAGTGATGGAATGGTAACATTTTATTATCTTGGTTTAGAATGCTTTCTTAGTTTAATTTTTCTGTAGAACAAGATTAAACACAGCAAATCAAGGTCTGTCATTGGATCCAGTGGTGACTTTGTACACTGCAAATTAAAAAGCACAAAGCAGCATAAAATAAAGGAACATATGGATTTGTTTGTGGTTTCTTACAGGCTTCAAGCAAATAACATGTTTTTACAGAGTTTTAATACAGGGAAACTTAAAATCACACTGTTTTGTCTTTTCTGCTGTTCCCAAAAGAAAATAAAAATATTGCTGTGCAATGTATGTCAAGTCCTTCAGCAAGGAAGGTTTTTATACTACAAGAATCAGTACCATGGCATTACTTGGAATAGATTATATTTTTCTGCTTTCTAATATATTTAATCCTTTGATGTACTGTAGAATTAATTTAAGGTCATAATTTCCTTGATGTTCAATTGCTGGAGCATGCCTATTAGTTTGCACATTGCCTTTGCACAACGAATAAACCTCATTGCAACGAGACAGTCACACATCCGAGTCCAGAAGACTGTTACTGATGGAAATCCAACTCTTACCTCAGAGGGTTAGGATATTTATTAATTACCTGGAAATCAATTACATGCTATATATGTGGAAGCTCACAAGGTTGTGTCTATGGGAAGACTTAGATAAAGCTGTCTTTTGGCAGTAGGGAAAAAACACAGGCGATGCACAACACAATTACTCACCACCCGCTGACTGATACCTTGCCCTTCTGGGTAACTCTTCCCTGTTTATATACTGGGCATGACATGCTGTGGTATGGAATACCCCTTTGGCTACTTTGAGTCAGGTGTCCTGTCTCTGCTTCCTCCTGACTTCTTGTGCCCCTCCTCACTGGCAGAGCATGAGAGACTGAAAAGTACTTGACTGGGGCAAGCGCTACATAGCAATAACTAAAACATCAGTGTATATCAGCACTGTTCCCAGACTAAAGCTGAAACACAGCACTGCACTAGCTACTAGGAAGAAAATTCACGCTATCGTCTCAGCTGAAAACAGGACAGAGATGTACTACCCTCTGGAAGTGCTGATGTCTACTGATGAAAAAGGGAACCCACTGTAGACTGGACTATTGGCCAACATTTTTTAAAAACTAAAAATAAAAAAAAAATGTATTTTGTCTAACAACTGGAAAGAATTACCTGTAGAATGCTAAACAGAACCCAGAAATCCTTATGCACTGAATGTGGATGTCTTCTAAAAAAAAAAAAGTGCTTTACACTTCCCAGTGAAGCTCCTTTAATTATAAATATTTTAGATAAATTCTTCCTTCTAAAATGCTATTCCTCTCTCTTTTTTGGAGATCCCATTTTTTCTTAGTCTTCAAATTTCTATTTTCTCCACACTTCAGTAATAAATATATTTTGCCTCTAACAGACAGTAGAACTGGAAAATATGGGATTTTTTACTGGCCTAATTGAATCTGTTTCTTAAAAATTTTCAAAACTGATATCTTACTTTGTCTTAACCTACTTTTTAGATTTAGATTTGAGTTACTGCAATACTCTGAATCTTGATGTCTCTGAACAGTTTAACTGAAGTTAGTTGGAGTATTCACATTCCTACTGATAAGTTCATACTTGTCAGCATCTTTATCACCATCCTTTGTGTAACTAATTTTGTTGGCCCTTATTGCAACTTTTCTGATAGTCTTTTGATATAAATTCCCTAACTGTAACAGAAGTGCACGTTCACTGCTGTTTATGGAGTTCTGTCTGACTTACTCTGCTGTTCAGAAAAATAGGATCAATTATATGTGGGTTTTGGAAGTTCTATAGCATGAAGCATAATACTAAACATCTGATTTCATTATGACAGGATTTATTTCATAATGACTTACTAGGTATTTATTTTTCATGATTAACATGTTAAAAATGATTTTCTATTTAGACTTTTAAAAGAGTTGTCTTATTACTCCTCCTTTGATGGCAATCTGTTTAAGTGAAACACACATTAAAAGTTAAATAAATCTGCATTAGAGCAACAGAAGGTTATCTACAGGATAGCAAGGATAGACAAAGAGGGGCTTCTTTATGTTCTGGTAGAAGGTGAAGAACCACTGTGCTTGACTGACCTGGAAAGAGCTTATGAATTTCCTTTCAATATGATATGGATGGTTAATTTTTTTTCTTAGAGAAGCCCCCCTATTGTTAACAGGGCAGATGATTCCTATTGATTACAGTGTTATCTAATGGTGAGGAAGAAGCTTGCCTCCCTTCTGCTGACTTCAGCTGAGAAGTCAATCATGACTGCTACAGCTGACTCTTGAGGAAAACTATGAAGCATCTCTCTGACTGAGAAATGCAAGAAGAATGAAAGAGATTATATTTTACTTGGGGACAGGAAGAAAGCAGTAGATTCAGAAAATGTTCAGTTTCCTAATATTTCATTACTTGGCACAATTTATTCAAATTCCAGATTTCAGATGCAATATGCTGGGTGTCAATACGTGCACTGTTCAGAGATGGGGCCAACTGTTGTACAACGGACAGTGCTACCATAAATAAGGAATACATGTCAGTTGTACACAGACTTTCTGTATGATTCTTCTTTTTTTATAACCCCTACCATTTAGGAAAGAGGCTGAGTTAACTGCAAAATACTCCTATTAGGCAATATTTGTCACCAGAGGTGCATATAGAGCTATGAGTAAATTACGCTAATCTACTCACAGAACCTAACCGAAAATGAAACGAGTACATATTCAGTTTCCCATTTTACATCCTACCTTACACCAATAGCCTCTACACCACTTTGTCAATTAATTTTACTGCAAATCTGTTAAATACCTGAATCTCCTCTGGCTAAATCGGGAGCTTATGATAGTTAGTCTAAGGTTTAGGCCTGTAATCCCCTTCTTTCTGGCTATATGACCTTCTTGCAAGCTGGTACACTAAGCTGGCACATTTCAGGATCTCTTATGTATTCATTTCCATAAGAAAGTAGAAAGATCTTCTCACTGCTCTTTTTTAAAGTGCTTATAATGAAGTCACTACAGTACCTACTTGGTGTATTTTAGAGAATGCTTTTCGGGACTTTTCCTTTATGAAGAAGGTAAAACAGTAACTGCTAAAACAGTTTCATTGGTGTTAGTTTTTTCTAAAAGCATATAATGCCCTGATGTTTCTGACTATTTTTAACACACTAGATTCATTTAGATTGTAAGAATGTAAGTTTAAATTTTTTAGCCTTGATGATGGAGTCTTTGACTGGTATCTGTGGGTCTTCCTAGAAGAAACACCACTTAACCTCTGCGGTTGTGGGTTAGAGTTGATGGAACTACAGTACAAATGTTATACTTAACTACATTAAGAACTCATGCTAATTTTAGTCATTCCATGAACACTGGTTGCAACTTTATTTATGAACAGTCTTTATTACATTCTAAATTGATAAGTTACCATAGTGTTTTCTACAGTGCTATTAATACTATTTGTTCTCGAGAGCATATTAATATCTATGACATATTTTGTCTTTTAGCCACTATCTAATGCAATTTTTGAACACTGTATCTAGTCACTATCAGCTGAATGTTTGCTGAATGGAATTAGCTAATTCCTTGCTGGTCTTCCAGTATCGATGGGTTTGATGGGCTGCTAGCTTCCTATTGGACAACTTAATTTCTTTTACAACCCATATTTGGAATGACTGCTTGTCACAAGCATTATAAGTCCGTAGAGATTTTATTCTTACATAGAGTTTCTAGAACTATCTGCATTTCTAGTGTTTTTGTTGATGGTGCAAAATGCGACTCACATCCTCTGGTTGGGATTAAACCTGGCTAAGGATTTCTGTATCTCATACAATGTGGGTTGTTGGCATCACTGATGTTCTTACAGGTGGATCCATTTAAATATAATATACAAATCCCAACTTCCTGTGGGATGAGTTTTAAGCTTGTGGGATGGTTGGTTTGTTTGTTTTCTTTCCCCCCTTTGAACACAGGCTTTATATTTGACATGGAAATAGGGAAATTGTATAGTTTCATTTAACAATATAAAATGCAGAGGAAGGTCTTTTTTCTGGCTCTGTGACTATTATGTTCATCAATATGAATATTCACCTAGTCAACTGAGCATTAGCTGCCTGTTTGTGATTTCTCTGGAGATTAAGCATTTTGTTGTGGTGTGACAAGTCTGTAGAAAAAAATCAGTTGATCCCACTGAGATATTCTGGTGCTCTAAGGCACAAAGGGAAACAAACATTTGTTTTTCATATGGTCTGTACCTCTTTTTAACCTTGCTGACAAATACATGAGACATATGCCATTTGTCTCAGTTTTCCTTCTTTCTCCTGTTTCAACACTGCGCTTATTCAGTGTTCCCTAACTTTAACTCAGAAGGTCTTGTTGGCTATATATGTCACTAAATAAAATAGGGCTAAGGGCTCTTTCCTGGTCCTGAGACTAAATGGCACAGAGTGGCTGCAGGCACACTACATGACACTTGGCCTTGTGTGTCCCCTCAAGGGGACAAAGTGTCTGAAATAATGTGAGGGTCATATTGCAGCTTTTTAGCATGGGGGCTTTTAGTATGCAATAGAGAGTATGTGCAGCATGCTTTGGTGTGTGGCATGGAGTTATGGTAGAGTGTATAAGGATGCAAAACTTTCAGAGAGGGTTTTGAAGAAACCATCAAGTGTTATGCTGGGTATTGGGAATGATTTCTGGCAAACTGGTTTTGAACTAGTGAGACATTGTTCTGGTATTAATGAAGACCAGAAGGCCTCCCGCCTCCCAAGGGTCCCACTAGAGTGCTCTGCTCGCTCCCTGAAATGCTTGTACACCAATGCATGGGGAATAAACAGGAGGAGTTAGAAGTTTGTGTGCAGTCTAAAGGTTATGATCTGGTGGCAGTTACAGAGACAGGGTGGGACAGCTCACATAGCTGGAATGTGGTCATGGATGGCTATGTCCTTTTTAGGAAAGATAGGCCAGCAGAGCGAGGTGGTAGAGTCGCTCTTTATGTGAGAGAGCAACTAGAATGTATTGAGTTCTATCCAGGGGCAGATGAGGAGCAAGTGGAAAGTCTGTGCGTACAAATTAAGGGACTGGCTGGTATGGGTGATAAAAGTTGTGGGAGTCTATTATAGACCTCCTGATCAGGACGAAGGAGTTGATGAGGCTTTCTACAGGCAACTGAGAGCAGCCTCACGACTACATGCCTTGGTCCTCATGGGGAATTTTAACTACCCCGGTATTTGCTGGAAGACTTACACAGCCAATCATTCACAGTCTAGGAGGTTCCTCCAGTGCACTGATGGTAACTACTTAAAGAAAATGGTGGACAAACCAACTAGGAAAGGAACGCTGCTGGATCTCGTACTCACCAAAAAGGAGGGTCTGGTTGAAGTGGTGATGGTCAATGGCAGCCTTGGCTGCAGTGACCATGAGATGGTGGAGTTTAGGATCCTGTGTGGGAGGAATAGAATACCTAGCAAGGCCACAGTTCTGGATTTCGAAAGGGCCAACTTTGGCCTCTTCAATCAATTGCTAAGGGAAGTTTCATGGGAAAGGGTATTAGGTGGTAAAGGGGCTCAAGATAGTTGGTCAGCATTTAAGGACCACTTCTTCCAAGGTCAGGATCAGAGTGTCCCAATGGGTAGGAAATCAAGTAAGGGAGCCAGGAGACCAGCATGGTTAAACAAGGAATTGCTGGGCAAACTGGTTGAAAGGAAGAAGGCAGAGAGTTGTGGTCAGTGGGGCAGAATCTAGCTGGAGGTCTGTGACTAGTGGAGTATCTCAGGGGTCAGTGCTGGGACCAGTGCTGTTTAATGTTTTCATCAACCACCTGGATGAGGGAACTGAGTGAACCCCCAGCAAGTTCGCTGATGACACTAAACTGGGAGGAGTGGCTGACACACCAGAAGGCTGCGCTGCCATTCAGCGAGACCTGGATAAGCTGGAGAGTTGGGCAGGGAGAAACTTGATGAAATTCAACAAGGGCAAGTGTAGAGTCTTGCATCTGAGGAAGAGCAACCCCATGTACCAGTACAGGTTGGGGGTTGACCTGCTGGAAAGTAGTGAAGGGGAAAGGGACCTAGGGGTGCTGGTGGATGGGAGGATGACCATGAGCCAGCAATGTGCCTTTGTGGCCAAGAAGGCCAATGGCATCCTAGGGTGTATTAGAAAGGATGTGTTTAGTAGGTCAAGAGAGGTTCTCCTCCCCCTCTATTCTGCCTTGGTGAGGCCACATCTGGAATATTGTGTCCAGTTCTGGGCCCCTCAGTTCAAGAAGGACAGGGAATTGCTTGAAAGAGTCCAGCGCAGAGCCACAAAGATGATTAAGGGAGTGGAACACCTCCCTTATGAGGAGAGGCTGAGGGAGCTGGGTCTCTTTAGCTTGGAGAAGGGGAGACTGAGGGTGACCTCATCAATGTTTACAAATATGTAAAGGGTGAGTGTCAGGAGGATGGAGCTAGGCTTTTTTCAGTGATGTCCAGTGATAGGACAAGGGGCAATGGGTGTAAACTGGAGCATAGGAGGCTCCGTGTGAACATCAGGAAAAACTTCTTTACTGTGAGAGTGACAGAGCACTGGAACAGGTTGCCCAGGGGGGTTGTGGAGTCTCCTACATTGGAGATATTCAAGGCCTGCCTGGACAAGTTCCTGTGTGATGTACTCTAGGTTACCCTGATCTTGCAGGGGGGTTGGACTAAATGATCTTCTGAGGTCCCTTCCAACCCTTGGGATTCTGTGAAACATCATCCCCATGCCCAGGCATTGTCTTACAGGGTGCTGTTTAACACCAGCCAAACTGAGCAGAATGAGTTCTGTTAGCAGTCAAGCTGTACAGCAGAAAACCAGTGGTGCAGTGCTGGAATCTAAGCTCTGTTTACATAGCGTTATAGCTATATAGGCTTACTGCAAATGCACACACAGACATCATGTCTCTGTACAACTACATGCACACTGAAGCCTTTTACATAGCTTCTGCCCCATTTCATTCTTTGCTGTGTTTGATTCTTGTCAGGATGTATGCAGTCACCTTTTTTGCACAGATTTTACAAAGACATTGGAATCTTGTCCCAAAAAGGTCTCACATGTTGTGACATTTGTAGGCACTGTAAACATCAGTGGACCAGAGATAAGGGGGGAAAACTCTGCAGGTACTGTTTTGCAGATCAAAATGACATACAATTTGACTTAAGAACCATTGAGGTTTCATTTCACATATAAATAGTGTACATAAATTTATCTGTTGGATAAGAGTTCTTTGAAGAAATGGTTCAAGTGAGTAGTTTGGATACTACAGATTTCATGACCAGTGCAGAAGCTATGTCCTGCACTAAAAGGAGACCACAGAGTTATGAACAATTTCTGTACCCTGTTAGGCTTGAAGCTCATTATGTGGAAGCCTGTCTGTTGATCAGCTTCTAAGTTTCTTTAAACAACAACAGTTATACAGTAGCAAATAAGCAGATTGAGTTCCCTGATGCCATGGACCTTTTGCTAATGCTCCTTTAGTCTGGGTGAACATAGTATTCTTAGCACATTGTAACCGATATAGTTAGTGCTACAGATTAATAGCTGTCAGCATATCAATTTAACATGCCACTGGGACAAGATTTTTTATGTCAGCCCTGATCCCAGATGTCACTGGGACATCTTTTATGTCAGCCCATTCGCAGGCTTCATCAGCCAAAACTACCACTGGATCTGCTGCAGAAGTTGGAGGACAAAGGCTCTGGTAATCAGGAGGAGCAAAAATAGGTGTTGTACTGAAAATACTGGATTGCTCAAGGACAATGCAACAAGAGTGGTTCTGGGGGGACATGCTAATATTTGAGGAAAACCAGAATTATTCCAGGCTTGAGTAAATAGTAGAAGTAGGTTTTCTGGCTATGTTTCTCTAAATAGAAGAGTAAGCATGTCTTGGATCTCCCGCTGCTGAAAACCAACAGGGAGTGAATACAGTGAACACTCTTCTGGAGTTCAGTGACCCATGGGAAGAGAAGTTCTAAGGCAAATATTGAGCAACATGTTTAGAAATGCTCTTTATGGAATGAGGGAAAACAGGGTAAAAGAAAGAAACAACTGATTATCATTTAGTGCATGTATCTCAGCCAGAATAATTAGACGCAGGCTCTTCCCTGCCCTGGCCTGCTGTGTAATGATTTACTTTGTATTGTAACTGCTTCCATTCTCAATTATTTTTTATCAAGGCTTTATATTTTCAGATTGTAGCTTCCTCTGCAGAGGGAAACTGTTATTAATATCAAACCCAGGCACCAATCTAGTTTAGCCCTTTTAGGGATTTCTAGAAATGAAATAATACAACTTTGTGTATTCATTTTGGGGTAACAAGGAGGCTAAGAGGTGAAATGCCAAAAGGAAGTCTATTTTAATTTTGTATTCCTGCTACTGAGTGGGAAGAGAGATATCCCATGAAACTGTTCTTTGTCAAATTTTGATTGAGATTTTCCACGGGCCTAGGGAAAGTTTCTAAGCTTTTGGCTTCTCCAACTCTGATGCTTCACCCATTGTAATTATAATAACTCACACTAGTCAGGGAGGTAAGAAGCAGGCAACTGAGAGCCTAAAACAAAGGGAAATAGTGCTGCTAAGTTCATTATTTGCCATCTATAATTCTTCCTTTGATTTAATTTAATTTGATAAACCTGGCAAGTTGCTGCCAGGTGGATCTCCTACACAAGTCTGCCTCAAGATTTCATTATCCTTTTTATTTCTAGAGTCATCATTCTGTTTTCTCTAGCTAATTAGCCCACTGTTTACAAGGTGCACACTTCTTAACATATGGTACAGTTGCATTGCATGTCTGCTGTATTTTCATTTTCTAGTTTGAATCTTATATTTCTGATGCAGTATGTCAGAATTATCAGACGCCTGTTTTACAGAACAGTACTCACAGCTTCACATCGAAAAGGTCCTAATTATACTTCTGAATTTCTTTACTTCCCCATGCTTTGAATTAAGACATCATGGCCATTACAGTACTGTGACAACAGATTGTGATTTAAAGGTGCTAGTATTTGGAGGTCAGTATTTAGCAGGAGATAAAAGTCAGAGGAATTAAGTATTTAAAATAATTAAGATTTAAAAAAAAAATGTACCTTTCCAATTCAGTAGAGCAAAGTTAAACCCCATATGAAAATCCTCCACATGGCGTGATACGTCTCTTTGAGACACTGGCATTGCGTGCAGCTATTATAAATCTTCTTCCTGTGTAAGACTGCAGAGGGAGGACCTGACTGGCAACACAAAGGAAGAAGCGGGTCTGTTTGCCTGTCTGAGAGAGACAGAGGGAGAGGAGCTGGTGGAGGGGGGAGTGAGACACACACACAAATGCACAGCTGAATACAGAAAGATTCACTCCTTCTGTACAGCCACAGACCATCTATGCCTAAATGATTCTGGTCCAGCATTTGCATGATATATTAGCCTTTCAAGCTGTCTATCAGTATAAACTGAGAGACTGTAGCTCTCACTTTCAGCTAAGCTCATCTGCAATTGGTTTTGTCTCCAGCAGGTCTCCATTTCTAGCTAATGTTAACCTTATTGCAAGGAAAACAGTACATTCAGAGCTGTGCACATGCCGGAAATACACCAGGATGCTGCGACAGCTAAATTAAACTGCTTTTGTTACATAAAATTAAATCCCTGTGTTTACTGTACTGACATAAATGCTTCTTCTTTTTTTCCTTTAAAGAAAAAAAAATCAGGTGTACAAAACATTTAAGCTAAACTGGAAAAAAATATTAATTCTGGAAAAAGAGTGTTCACATGAGTTGTTACAGTAGCATAACCATATCAGCTTCACTGTGCTGGCATAACTGATAAAGTCTGCTCTGCTGACTAGTTCCCAGGCTCCTACAGTTTCAGAGAGGTGTATCAGTGACCTTAAATTCTCTCAAAAGCAACCCCTTCAGATGCTTTCTGCCTCCCTCTGTCCTCCCTCAAAAAGCCTTCAACTCCCTCTATGGGATTAGCTCTTTTTCTGTACATACCCCTCCATGCCACATCTCGCCTGAATTGTTGTCAGTCATATGGTTACTTCCCAGCTCCTCCAGACATCCTGTTCAGCCAATGCACATATCCCTGCAAACTCCTGCCTTAATCATGAAATGACAGGTGGCAGACAGGTAGTGTGCAGATCGACCATTTTCGGGCAGAAGCAGAGCACCTATCCACTAATACGTTATTTCCCTAACATAAAGGAAAATTACGTCATGTTTTCTTCTTTTTATATAGCCAGGTTTGTATCATACAATGAACACAACAGAATTATAAGATTTCAAGTAGTTTTGTGACAGCAAGAGTAACCACAAAACAGGCAAAAGTCTGTGAAATATACAGTCGTCTTCTCACATCTGAGTCAGCCATGAATAGTCTGGTCTTTTTATGCGAAAGGTACAATATGACGGCAGAATTTCATTTAACATAAACAGTGTACTGCACAGTGAAGGTAAGAATTATACCAAAATGGCTGCGAATGTTTTCCAGCTTGTGGGTAGAGTACTGGGCACCTAAAGAGCTGGGCTGTTTTTTAGTAGTAGTGAGAGGTCACAACTGTTACTGATTTAATGCTTGGCTCATTTAAAATGCAAGCCTTATTTAGATACTTAATATAGATTTAGGTGCCTGACTGTAAACACCTGATTAAAAATATTGGCCTAGCTTCACAAATAAAGGTCAAAGGAAACATACATTACTGAGCACTGGAAAGCAAAAGAGGAGTGAGACAAGGAACTAAGACAAAAGCAATTCCAAGGACTTGTAGAAGACAAAGGACAGAAGTAAGGCACCTTGATATTATTTATTATTTTTATTAAAAGTTAATTTCCATTTCAATTATTGAGTTTATATAGCTTTTATATAGCTATTTCTACTTTCTCTCTTGTTTTTATTGTACTTTACTGTTCTCTGTGCCTATTCAGCCTGAGTGGGAGCAGAAAAAACTCTATAGAAAACCTGAGAGACAGCCTGTTCACATGAAACTTTTATCCAAATTTTAGCAGACAGCAAAGTGTGAAACTTCAATTGGACAAGGAAAAAACTTATGGATACCTAGCTAAAGCTGTAAATTTTCAGATGTTCACCTATCATAATGATGTCCTGCTGCCATACTTTCTACTTTTTAGCTATCCTGCATGAAAATAATAAAACAGAGCCACCAGTAACCACCAAAAGAACAAATGCTTTTATTTATTATTCACCTGAATGTAGGATTTCAGTCAGACTTCTAAAGCATGTATGTGTAAATGCTGTCTGTGTAGCAGTTATCCAAGCTCCCTTTGAATTCCATCCATCCATTTAGTCATCCCTGCCAAGTCAGTCTCTATTGCCTGTATCTACTAAGATGTGTTTTAATGGTGAAAGTAACAGGTTGACTTAATAGAAATGCTAGCAGTGACACCAAGGAATGCTGGGACTTTACTAATCTGAAAAATAATGACCTTAGGGGAGCTTTGTTCCTCCTTCTCATGGGTCCCTGTTAGAAACAGCCAAATAATTGTAAAAAGGAGCCAACTCAATAAACACAGTGGGAAGTATCGTGGATGTTACTATATAAATGCATTATGGATATTTTTCAACTTGTTTTTTTGGATATGATTTTCCTGAAACTTTTCATGCCATTTGTTTTTACTTTTTATTATTTTTTGTATCATTACTTCACTTTGTATTACCAAAGAATTTTTTTTTAAAAAGCAAACAGACAATGAAATAACCCCCACCTGAATTTTACAGGCCAAATGGCACATGACTCGAATTTGTGAAGTGCCATGAGCTACACAGAAAACAAAGCTTATATACATTTCTGTATCTGATTCCAGACATACGGATTTTTTCAGGGTAAATTTATCTCCCTTACACTAGGGACAGTCTACTCTAAGCAAAGGTCAGATTCAGCTTTATGTTACTTCTGAGAACAATGGAGGCCACAGTTCCTGTGGTGGACTACAGCTGTGTTCATGTGGATTTGGGGCAAACATGGATGCGAGACTGAAAGAGTTCATTGGGTCAGGTGTAGTATTGTGTAAATACATGGTATTTGTATCACATTCCAGTAGTATTTGTTCACAATCTTGATATCAAACAGAAGTGGTTCATGAAGTGTTCCCAAAATTGATGTATCTTCTTGTCTTTGATTGAAAGCCATTTCCCTAACAGCACATGTCCACACAGTCATCTGTCTTGCTCTCAAAAGAGCGCTGTGCCCGTGGTGCAACAAATGATGCCAGAAAAGGCATGTTTTCCGTTATCTGTTCAGTGAAATGGCATATATGTCGGATGTACAGAGGAGGCAGGGCTTAGGCGTGAAGGATTTTGCCCCTTAAGCCCATCATAGTGAACAAAACAGAATACAGGTACTCTTACATCCTGACTATAAATTTAGTTGACAGTTTCTCTTCTGTCTCACAGCATACCTGTCACAGATACAAGTACTCTCAGGTAAGTCAGTCAAAACAGAAAGCTCTTTGCCATCTAAACTAGTGGTTCAATAAATCACTGGTAAAAAAAAAAAAAAAAAAGTAATACACTTAAATACAAAATGCAGTTCTCCCAGGATCTGGCTTATTTACATAAAGGTGAATTTTAATACAGTGGCCAACTCACTAAGACCTCTATCACATCGTCAAGCTTCAATTTGGAAAAGTTTTCACTAGAAAAGTAGGTTACAGAAAAGAAAGGGAACCACGTTACTTATCAGACTTTTGAAAATCAGCGTCAACAGGAACAAGTTGAGTTTACTATCGAGATGAGAGCTGGTTGCAATTAACCCCATAGTTTCCACAGCATTTAATCTCAACTGCTTCTCTTATGGTAGGTGTGCATCTCCGCCACCTATACCAATTACCCAGTTATGATTAACACTGTGTTTGCTGAAATGAGTACTCACAAACCTGTTTTAACATGATGTAATATTCTAATAAGCTGGGGCACTCACTCTGACCTACTGCATGTTCAGAGAGAAATCTATGTGCTCAGACAGTAGTTCAGAAGAAGTTCAGTTCATCCACGATACTTCCCACTGTGTTTATTGAGTTGGCTCCTTTTTACAATTATTTGGCTGTTTCTAACAGGGACCCATGAGAAGGAGGAACAAAGCTCCCCTAAGGTCATTATTTTTCAGATTAGTAAAGTCCCAGCATTCCTTGGTGTCACTGCCAGCATTTCTATTAAGTCAATCTGTTACTTTCACTATTAAAACACATCTTAGTAGATACAGGTAATAGAGACTGACTTGGCAGGGATGACTAAATGGATGGATGGAATTCAAAGGGAGCTTGGATAACTGCTACACAGACAGCATTTACACATACATGCTTTAGAAGTCTGACTGAAAACCTGTTTCTGAAGTTCAGAAGCAGTTCTGAAGCAGTCTTTAAGGTTGAACATGGTATCTTGTCACTTTATGTCTTTAAAGGTAGCACTTTAGGAGCCAGGTCTGTAGCGAATCACTACTTTAAGTGCAGTCACCTAGTGATTCATGAATCACTAGTAAACTACTTTAGATTCCAATTAGTTGTTCTTTTGTCATATGTAAAGGCATCCAAAAGACATCCCTACTACCCTCAGAACCAAAATCAGGAAAGAAAGTACTTTCTTTCCCTGAAAGGTTCCTGTTTTGTAAAATTGTTTTTGTGATTGGTACAATTGGTTGATATGCTGGAGTGAAAGAATGCCATCCAGAGGGACCTTGACAACAGTGCCAACTTTATGAAGTTTAACTATGCCAAGTGCAAGGTCCTACACCTGGGTCAGGGTAGTCTCAGGCACAGCTAGAGGCTGGGCAGAGAAGAGATTCAGAGCAGCCCTGCAGCGAAGGGGATGTTGGTTGAAGAGAAAATGAACATAAGATAGCTTCAGTGTGTGCTCACAGCTCAGAAAGTCCACTGTATTCTGGGCTGCATCAAAAGGAACGTGACCAGCAGGTAGAAGGAGGTGATCCTGCCCCTCTACTCTGCTAACATGAGACTCCACTTGGAGTATTGTGGGCAGTTCTGGTGTCCTTAACATAAGAAGGACATGGAGCTGTTGGAACAAGTCCAGAAGAGGGCAATGAGGATGATCAGGGGACTGGAGCACCTCCCATATGAAGACAGGATGAGAAGGTTGGGGCTGTTCATCCTGGAGAAGAGAAGGCTGTGTGGAGACCTCCTAGCAGCCTTCCAGTATCTGAAGGGGGCCTACAAGGATGCTGGGGAGGGACTCTTCATTAGGGACTGTAGTGATAGGACAAGGAGGAATGGGTTAAATCTTAAACAGGGGAAGTTCAGGTTAGATATAAGGAAGAAGTTCTTTATTGTGAAGGTGGTGAGGCACTGGAACGGGTTGCCCAGGGAAGTTGTGAATGCTCCATCCCTGGCGGTGTTCAAGGCCAGGTTGGACAAAGCCTTGTGTGACATGGTTTAGTGTGAGGTGTCCTGCTCATGGCACAGGATTGGAATTTGGTGATCTTCAGGTCCTTCCCAATCCTAACTATTCTGTGATTCTAGACAGGCAATGGATCCATCACTATTTACACCAGCTGAGATTCTTTCCCTCTTTTCTGGTGTATCTGGCCTCTGGCTACAGCTTTTCAACAGAATTACCAAATCAGTAACAGCCGATGTAATATATATACCCTGGATATTTAATGTGTTGTAATACATACATTTCACTTATTACTGTATTATGGAGAAATTCATGTCATTACTTAATTTTTGCAAAGTGCTGTATCAACTCAGAATTTAAGAGCTTATATTGTAATGAAAGAGATAATGGCTAGGTAGCTTAAAACCCAAATGGAATGAGACAATATTAGCAATATTGTCATTAATTCTTGTAATCTGAAGTCATCTTGGATAGGAACACTGCCATATGAAGGACTACTGATCCAAAAGATCTTTCATGAATAGGAGGGAACAATAAGTAAGAATATATGAAAACTGTAGCAGAAGTCACATTAATGTAGTGTAGCTGACAGCAACTTAGCAGTGAATGTATACTTACTCAAAATAAAAATTTGGACCGTTCAATTTTTGTTTTAAAAAAAAAAAAGTGTTCAAAACATTGGAAAATAAATTAAAAGCAGAGCCAACAAGTGATCAGAAGTCTAACAGTGATCCTTTATATTTAGCCTTAAAGAGACCCACAGATTTAGCCTACCAAGAAAAATATTTCTTAGTGATTAGTTACCATCCATGTATAAAAATGCAGAGGATGTTTTTAATAAGCAGGAGAAATTGTGAAAAGAATTAATGGCTGAAAGCTGAGCAAACAAAATATGAACAAAAGAGATTCCAAAAGGAATGACATTAAATTTCGCAAAAATTTTGAGGCAAATATTGAATTCCCCATCTCTTCATGCCCCAAATCAATATAGACTTTAGAAGAAATAATACATCCAAACTTAGGAGGAAGCTAGTGGGCTTCCTGTAAGGTAGTCAGGTAAAATGTAATGTCCTGTGTGGTACAGGTCAGACTAGATGACCCAATAGTCCCCTTCGGCCTTTGCATCTGAGAATCAGATATATAAAAAATTGTCAGCAGGGTTAAATCCTGAGAGTAGTCCAATTATAACCCGAAGATTATTTTATGAAAGTGCTATTCATCAAGCCAGAACGTAAAGTTGCAGGTATTACTAAAAGAAGTTAGTAGCAAAATTTAATTCTAAGGAAGGAAAAGTTATGAAATAAAAAGCCCAGTTCTGCAAATCACATTCAAGTAGGTGAGAAGATTCCAAAGTCATCTTAGAATCATAGAATCATAGAACAGTTAGGGTTGGAAAGGACCTTAAGATCATCCAGTTCCAACACCCCTGCCATTGGCAGGGACACCTCGCTCTAAACCATATCACCCAAGGCCTCGTCCAACCTGGCCTTGAACACTGCCAGGGATGGAGCATTCACAACTTCCTTGGGCAACCTATTCCAGTGCCTCACTACCCTAACAGGAAAGAATTTCCTCCTTATATCCAACCTAAACTTCCCCTGTTTAAGTTTTAACCCATTACCCCTTGTCCTATCACTACAGTCCCTAATGAAGAGTCAATCCTCAGCATCCCTATCTTCATGGAAGTGTTATCAAAAAACGAAAATGAAATTTCATTTTGAACATGAAAAGGCTATATTTACTGTGCTTGTGCTAAAAGTCAATATTCTCATTTACCACAGTAGAGTACTAGTATATATCACAAATGTAAACTTTTGAAAATAGGAAAGTATATACTAAAATACAGATATTACCTTCCAAGTGGATGACTTTCTCAAATTGACCAACAGCAGCTAGAAAGCAATAATGTTGAATGAAATATAAGGATAGTCATACATGATAAATTTGACACTATGATAACAAAGGTTTCAGACTTTATATGTAGCATCATATCAAGAAGCTGATGCTCTTTTTCTATTCATGGCTAAGTGGGATCACTGAGGTGAGTTCTGAGGCAGTGAGCACCAAGAAGAGCCAAAAATCTATAAAGTGTTTAGAGAACACTAGTCAAGGCAGAGGAGAAACTACTGCGTGAGACAATAAATGCAAAAAGAATTGAATTGTTGTGTCCTGGAAAAGCAGAGACCAAGAGGAATGCTCCTACTTCTAACAGGAACAGTTAGCCAGTATTTTATTTTACAGGTCAGTTGTATAAGGAGAAACTGTGGAGTCACATTATTTCCCTCATGACACTAAAAACAATGGGAATGAAACTCTGAGAAATTTCTTTTTTCAGAGTTCTCAACCAGGCTTTTGCCATATTCTAAGCAAAATGGTCCTTCTGGGTTTTGTCTGTGTCCCACTCCTATGTTGTTCAGGCTCTCTCTCTGCCTGCGGTTAATCAAACCAAATGGGACTAACTCACTGCCTTTGCACTTGATACAGAATGACACCTGCTTCTGATCAAACTTGCAGGTGGGTAATGTTTTATTTTGTTTCAGTATCTTACTTCAAAACCCACCATAACTATCTCTCACATTTCTCCTTGGGAAAAGCTTTTTGCAACTTTTTCAGCAAAGTTTCAACCAATCACTGACAAAGGACTATAACAAAAATCCTAAGATTTAAAGAGAAGACTGTAGGTAGAGATGGAAAGACATTTTGTTCAGGCAATTCTCATGATGAAAAGAGATACTTTTATTTTATTTTAATTTTAGAATTCTGTGCATTTACAAAAATAAAGTTCATTAACAAAATTCATTAAATTTTATGAAGTGAAACAATTCAAATTTCAGCTTTCAATGCACTTGTGAAGGAGCCAGGGGATTGTTAT
Organism: Neopsephotus bourkii; assembly: GCF_033783945.1. Lineage (NCBI taxonomy): Eukaryota > Metazoa > Chordata > Aves > Psittaciformes > Psittacidae > Neopsephotus > Neopsephotus bourkii. The sequence goes on along the minus strand of NW_026901402.1, from coordinate 2,757,505 downwards.
GCCCGTATCTTCATTGCACAGCTTCAGAATATCAGATGCAGGATGACGTCTTGACCACGCTGAAGGCCAAGACTCCCACTGTTAATAACAGGGCGAGGATTGCATTCCCTCCCAAAGTACAGTATTTTCTCCAGATCACACAACAAAACAAAAACAGAAGTATGATTTTGTTTTTTACACACACATGTATACAGATGCCTTTTATAGCAAAAAGGATACACCCTGTTGAAAAGACAGAAAGATACAAGACGTAGAAACTTTTTCTCCTGCAAGTTCCGTGTTTTATTGTTTGAATAGTTTGATGATAGCATTGTCATTCCTTTATCCAGGAGTCAAACAAATCTGGTTACACAGAGGCTAGATCAGAAGCTAATCTGATCAGCTAATCACGTCAGCAATAGAGCATAACAACAGACAATAGTTTCCTTCTCAGCACAACATCTGAAAAAATGTGCTAGGAAGATTACCTTTGGCTATAGACAGTTTTGTCTACATGTGTAGTAACTGTGCTCTCTTTTCATTTGACTGTTACTGATTCAACATCTATATCTTACCTTTAAAACTGCAAATATTCCTATGATTTTAAAGTCAGCCTCAGTGCAGAACACTATTTACAGATGATCTGGGGCTTGTTTGCCATATTGCAGCAGGCTGAAAAAAAAAAAGAATCAGCTCTTTTATGTCTACTTTTGCATTGTGCAGTATGGAGCTGTAAGCTTCCTCTTTCAGTTACAATGATTCAGGTTGCTTATTTTAGCTTTCGTATTTCTTATCATCACTGAGTGGTTACACTCACTATTGCCTTTTATGTAGTGCTGTACATTTCTGTACATGGTGAAGTGCATATGGAGAATGTGTCTACCAGAATCTGTAGCTTTGTATGTGTCAACATCAAACAGTTTTCTATTTATGCACTGATTATAACTGAACCATGCATAAAAATGCAATATTGTGCCTTTACATGGGAATTCATATTTAATGGTCAACTAGTTCATGAAGAAAGTGATTATCTGGTGGGACTGGTGATTAAATTGTAAATGGATCACTCTAGAGACCAATATCCTACACAAATATTTTTTATGCTTGAGAACAGGTTGGAGTCCTACGAATGGCATTCTGTCCCTTGAGGAAGGGCTACTGCCCTAGTACAGTCTGTTATTTCCAATTTTGCCTCAGAATGAAGACTAGAATAGAAAAGAATTTTTAGGGAATCGACATTTTCCCACCCTATAGACAATGGGGGCATTTGAGATCTGGAATTGCAGCTTTCTTTGAAGGTCTGAGGGTGAAAAGATGGAGGGAGAGAAAGAGAGAGAGAAGTAGCTTTTCTACATCCAAATAACAGTTTTATTATTCAGAATCTACATTTCAGAATGGTAAAGAAACAAAACCAACCAAACAAAAAACTTTAAGCCTATCATAGGACACTCATTGTATTAATTACTAGCATGGCTGGAGTTTGGGATAATCTTAAGCTTACTGTCCATACAATAATGCAATTGAACTATCTCTGCTCGTTTGGCTTCTCAAACCATAGTTATGAGGTGCCCTGAGCTGTTCCCAGGTCCCAGTCACCTTTCCAAAAGTTACAATAGGACAAAAGTCTCATCATTGTTCCATTTCAACTCTTCTGCTGGTCCTCACAGGACAAAGTTCCCAGTTTCACAAGATCTGTGTTATAAAAATATTTCTCTCTGAGAGGGAACTGAGCAGCAGAGGCATGAGCTGGCACTGGTAATACAGGTATCTGCTGAAGTTTTCATGCAGGCTTGTGGCCTGTGCATCTCTCCGGGGTTTAAGACTATTTACCATCTGACTATCTGTTCCTTTTGTGATCATCCCATATTATGTATCTTCATCATTTTTTGTTGATTTAAATCATAGAATCATAGAATGGTTAGGGTTGGAAAGGACCTTAAGATCATCTAGTTCCAACACCCCTGCCATTGGCAGGGACACCTCCCACTAAACCATGCCACCCAAGGCTTTGTCCAGCCTGGCCTTGAACACTGCAAGGGATGGAGCATTCACAAATTCCTTGGGCAACCCATTCCAGTGCCTCACCACCCTAACAGGAAAGAATTTCCTCCTTATATCCAACCTAAACTTCCCCTGTTTAAGTTTTAACCCATTACCCCTTGTCCTATCACTATAGTCCCTAATGAAGAGTCCCTCCCCTGCATCCCTATAGGCCCCCTTCAGATACTGGAAGGCTGCTATGAGGTCTCCATGCAGCCTTCTCTTCTCCAGGCTGAACAGCCCCAACTTTCTCAGCCTGTCTTCATATGGGAGGTGCTCCAGTTCCCTGATCATCCTCATGGCCCTCCTCTGGACTTGTTCCATGATAAGGTAGAAAAACTCTTGAGTGTGCAGTAGAAAAATACAATGGTAAGGCTCACACAAGAGAAAATGTAAGCATTTGAAAAAAAATCCTGCTGTGCTTTCTGAACATTTCTAGTTTTCCAGATGCTGTATATTAACCGTGAAGAAAACAGCAAACAATCTCTTCCTTCCATTTTGTCTGATCATAACTGTGTTTTTCCAAGCCTTGTATCATTGATGTGGACTTCGTAAGATGTTTTTGGGGTATTTTTATATAAAAAAAGAAAAGGATTTTTAGAAAATTTTACTCCCTTTGTCTGGAGAAATCTAAGGTGTTTTCATTTAGTTCAAGTGATGCAAAAGTGAAGGGCACTCCCTATTAGATTACTATTTACCAACCACAGAAATATCTACCCTGATGCTGATTACATGGGAAATAATCAACTACGAACACTAACCAACCAGTTTTCTATAGCAATTTAAGTGAAGCAGACTTGATACGTAGCTACACAGATACGCTAGTGTTACTAAAATCTTTCCCTGCTGCATCACTTCACCAGTTACTTTCAGCTTTCCATAATTTCTTTCAAATGCAATTTTTTCTGTTCTTGATTTAGGGGTCAGATAGGTAAGGATGTGTGGAAGGTGAGATCATCTGCTTCTCTCAGGTAATCCAGCTAAGCACATTTTCAGTGCAAAAGGGGATAAGTAAAGAGGGAAGTGACAAACAAAACCACATACAGACACAAACCTGGTGATGAAGGAATAATGGAGTCAAGGCCAAGTACCAGAAGTCTTCAGTCAATAATATATGGCCCATTAAAAAGCTCTATGCACAGCTTTGGAGAACTGGGAGTGCAGCTCCACCTGGACTTTCTAATTGGTAAGAAGGGGAAAAGCAAGAGGAACATGAGGACTTAGAATATCAAAGGGAAGTCTGTGGGACTATACAAAGTTTATGAAGGAACGTGTAAGAGAAGGCAATTGGTGAGTAACAGGGAAGAGAATTAGCCAAAGGGGTTTAATAGGAGCTGGTTGTGTACAAACTGGTCCTGCACCTGATCCTGCAGTCTATCCTTTTATTAAATAATTTCTTAACTTTGTGTAATTGTACTCTGCTCTATGTGTGAGCGCTGTAAAGATTAGCTGCCAGCTCCTAGGGGAAGTGCGAGAGTATGGGCCTAGTGATTGTAGTTAGACTGGGGGTTTTGTGCCTGACAGTGTGTGGTATCAGCAACTGGAGCAGAAGAGGGTCTCAATACCTGTAGTCAGAGTGGTCCCAGCTCTTAGGTGCACCTCTACAGCATTTGGACACCTGAGTGTTTGCATCTTTTTTGGGTCTAGTGCACATCAGTGTGTGTGCATGTAATTTTTTTGCACTCTTCAGCTGTAGTGGCTGGAGGTTAGGAGGCCTGGAGGTATTCAATGGGTGATATTAGGGGGGACCCACAGGTGTGGAGTGCCTTTGAGGTGAGTATGTGAGACCATGCATTTATTTGCTAGTGAGGACTGAGTTGGACCAGCCAGAATAGGAGACCCATAGAGTACATAAAAGGGCCTGGGATACACGCCAAGGCTACCAGATAGACTGAGGGGCTGTGCTGATACATGAGGGATCTTCAAATGTGCATCTATTTGTGAATTTAGATGGTGGGGACACAGATGCTTTCACTAGTGAACCAGCTGAAGAGGAGGAAATGGATTTGGCTCTTGTCCTGCTAATGTCACATGTAGGTGCTGCTGAAGGCAGTGCCTTGTCTGTGGCAGTCCACGTAGCCAGCCGTGTCTGTTTTCTCTGTGTCTGCATGTGCTCAGCCTCATTATTGGCTGAACATGCAAATGAGAAAGTAGTAGCCATGTCCATGAGCTTGGGATGGAGACCCCTCGGTCTCTAGTCTGGGATATAGCAGCTGGGCAGAGGAATCCCTGGCCCTGGAGCTGCTGGAGGTAGCGTTTGCTTGTAATATCCATTAATAAGAGGTAGATGTGAAGAGGTATTTTTGTGTACTTTTCATTCAGAATGATTGCCCCTCATCCAACACACAGGATCTGAATGAAATAATGAGTCAAATCACAGTCATTTCATTTCAAAAGGCAGTCTGATCTTATGAGCCAACCCTCTGAAGCTCACAAGTGCAACAACCCATAGGCTCTCAGACAGACACATATCAAATACTTAATAACGAGTGATATTTCATATATATTATCATTTGTGATAACCTATATGCTACTTATTTAGAACTAATGGATGCTTTTTACCAATCAGGAGCTACTCGGAGTGTGTGAGTTAAAAGTTGTTAAAGACATGGATGATGTGGTCTGTTGATATGCAGCTAAAGGAGAACTCCAAGAGAAAAGGACAGACAAAAAAAGAAACATATGGTGCAACAATACAGTCTCAAAAAGCAGGTGACGGAAAGTTAAGGAGGTTAATTTAATTTACTTCTTACCTTATGTGACTCTTTTTGAGACATACCTTCATTATTATAACTCTTAGTGTAACCTGTACATATGAATTCCACTGATTCTAAATATAAATTTCACTAACATCTGCAGAGCAAGCCAATTTTGAAGATAATAAAAGGTGATGCAATAAATTCTAGTGCACGTTGTGGTTAACGGTTCAAACAAACAGAAACTCCTCTTTTAGTCCAAAAAGACCTCCTAAGAAAATGAAAATAGTTGAGAATGTGCTTAATGCCACTCCTCATCTGAGCTGCTTTATTAAGCAGCTTGAGGACTCTGTAAGCTCAAAATAGCTGTTAATGATTCTAAGCAATTCTCCCTTTTACAAATACGAATGTATGGATTAGTCCCAAACTCCACTTTCACAGAAAGCGACATAAAAATTATTTTTTGGAAGATATTTGACACTGTTTCCTGTTCAGTGCTTTTGCTACCAAAATCTGAAGACAGGATTTTAAAGTATAATACAATTTAATATGAATGAAATTACGTACACCATTTTTACTCATGGATAATAAGTTGAATCAAGAGCAAACATTTAAAGAGATGAGAGATGCCTATAAGCGCACATAAAGAAATAAAGAAGATTTGTTTCTGCTGAACAGGTGGGTGTAACTGGAGAAAATAATACCTACTTTGTCACTACTATTGATTCATCAAACAGTATTATATTTGAATTCCACTTAAGAAGTATAAAAAGGATACTTCACTAAAAATTAACCTGTAGGTAGAGTCATGCAAGTTTTTGTAATGAAACATTTATTTGTAAACAAGTATTATGCAAACTGGGGATTTCCATTGCTGACGAACATATGTACAGTTATGGCCCAACAGCTGTGCTTAATTATTATCCATGTACTCAGATTACTGGAGTGCATTTCTGTCTCGGGGTAACATTATTTCTATGTGGGTTTTTTTGAACGGGTTGTTTCTTCTTCCTTTATACTGCAGTGAAACCCAGGATCTTAATTTAGCTAGCAATAACAAAAGGAGATGGAAAGTCAAAATTCAATTCAACTGTTTTATGGATGTTGAAGTTATCATCCACAGTACAAACTAAACTGAAACGCCACATGCATTGATCAGCTTGAATTCAACTTCTCAATGTACTTTTTTCTGATTAGTTGTTGACTAAATTACAGACTGCACATGACATCAGAGTTGAAGGAGTCAGCAAAAATACATGTACAGTGGTTTGTATCAATAATGTTTACCTTGCAAAGTAGGCATACAAGAATAAATTCTTTAATTATAGGATCATAGAATCCTAGAATGGTTTGGGTGGGAAGGGACCTTAAAGATCATCTAGTTTCAACCCATCCTACAAGCAACCTTCTACTAGACCAGGTTGCTTGAAGCTCCATCCAACCATGGCTTTGAACACTTCCAAGGATAGAACATCCATAACTTTTCTGATCAACCTCTTCAGTGCTTCAGCACCCACACAGTAAATAATTTTTTCCTAATGTCTACTCTAAATGTCCCCTGTGTCAGTTTAAAGCCATTCTCCCTTGTCCTATCACTGCATGCTCTTGTAAAAAGTCCCTCTTGACCCCCATTAGGTACTGGAAGGCTGCTCTAAGGTCTCTCCTGAGCATTCTGTTCTCCAGGTTGAACAAGCCCAACTCTCTCAGACTGTCTTCACAGCGCCATATTTATAGCCCTCCTCTGGACTCTCAAGGTAATTGTTACTGCATCAATTAGCATTATTATATTAAATATTATTAATGTCACAATCATAGCTAAGGACAGCTTTCTATGCAGCCCTGCAAAGACTGGAAACACATTAAAAAATATAACTGCAAAAATTTTGTGGTGCACTTTTACAGTTATGAAAAAGTTTTCGCCAAATTGTGAGATCATATGCAGAGTATTATTCTGTTATTTGTTTGGCTGTGTCTGTCCATTTTTGTTTCATGTCATCTTGCAAGTTCAGTTGCTCTAAAATTCATCTGTATTGCGATAGTGCAAAAGAATTCTAGTTATAAGTGAGGGTAGTGTTGAACTGGGTACGATGCAACCATGCAACAGAAAGGTTATAGATTTAAATACAGACAACTAGTGTAGTGAGAGTTGACAAGATGATTTCGCTTAGAAGAAAAGCTTATCACATCTGCCCTCTAACAGTTGCCAAGGCTTCTTTGGCAGGGTTCACAGCAGAAGAGAGTTTACTGTAGATTGGCAAGTTTCTTGTGAAGGACTTTCCAAGGCTTCTTCTGAAAGTGAAACGGCATGATCATTACTGTCTGTAAGACCTCCATAGGACTTGCAGGGGGTAGGATATGGCTGATTCCAAGAGTAAATCTTACTCTGTTATCAATCTGTGAAAAACATTAAAAATCTTCATATATAATGAGACCTAAGAAAAGTTATTCTGAATCAGATTCCTACTGCTAATGGTGTTTTCCAGTTACTCACTGGAGACTAAGTTTACACTGGAGAGATGTGTCTAACTTCTTTTTTTCCCAGGGGAGAGAATCAATGGAGAGAGGACGGCTCCTTTTGTGAAATAATTCAAAGCAGGTGAATTAGGCTCTGAACTGCCCTTTAGAAGAATCATTTGTCAATAGAGCCTTGGGAGAAAAGTTTGCCTTAGCTAAAATTAGCCTTTAAGATTATATTCCTTAATGCAATAAGGAAATTCTTTACAACAAAATACTCATGAAAAACAAAGTGCTAAATCTATTGCAGGTATCAAAAGATAAGTTAATTCCATTTGTTTTCAATGCCTGTTTCTCATTATCACGATTTAACGTTTTATCATCTTCTATGGATCCCAGTCTTTGCATTACAGCTTCTTTGATTCTGTACTGTTTTTCACAAAAACTCAGACTTGCAAATTCCGTATGTATGTACTGAATACTTGGAGAAGATCTAATTAATGCTTTGTTTCATACAACATGTCACCTCAAGCCTATATAAGCTTGCACACTAGCATGCTATAATAAGTTTTAAAATACAGAATAACTTACCTTTATTTGACTTGTGGTTTTTAACTTCAAAATCAAAAAGATGTAAAACAACATGAAGTCCTAATTGTGCCAGAGATTACAGAAACATAATAGAATGTATCTGCCCCAAAAGTGCATGAAATATTGGACAACAAAAGGAAGGCAAACAGCAGCAAGGAGATGTACTCCCCAAGTCCATAACAGAACCTAAACACAACCGTATCTCCAGCTAGTGCACTGTCTTCTGGACCACACAGTTCATGAAATTTGAGATAAATAAGGAGGCAAAACAACAGCAGCTCCATTTATTTTTATTAAACTGATGTTTACAGAAGTAACCGTAAAAGAACCTGTGTAGTAAAGAATTTCTGAATCATAAAATTATTTTCAATACTTAATGAAGATACAAGGTATTAACAAAACCACCATACCTCCCTTTAATATATGATAAATATAGGACCTCTGAATACTGAAATTCTAATAAATCATTAGAACAATTCTATTTCTTCTAAAAGAAATCACAGTTATCTTGTCAATGCCATTAGAACTGAAAAGGCAGAAAAAAATCTCTGACCATAAAAAGCTATTAGAATTAAAATGTAACTGTTGCTCTTTCTAAAACCACTCACATTTGTCTTTATTGGGAGTTTCTACAAAGCATCTTCTCTCTTTAAATTGTTTTCTTTTCTTTGAAGACTAAAAACTTCCCTTCATAGAATTTCACATGTGGATTTCCTCTTACAACATATTGAAAGCACTTGCTGAACTGAAATTTAATTCACCATACATAAATTAATTATTTTGATTAGGATATTTTTTCTAATTCTGACTGCCTAGATTCTTTTTTCTTCGTATTGAATGAGGACATGTCAGGAGAAGGGAAGCATTTAACATGTTACTTGTATGTTCAAACTTATTTTTGTAATCTCATTCTATTCCACTGTTAGCTTTCTTAGGAATATTTTGTTCTTTACAGTAAATATTATCCTTTGTTTTCTATCAATATTTAATAGAGGTGTTGTATTTGTTTCTCTATTTCCTCTCTTGGGAAAAGAGAACTTTCTATGTAGAAAGTAATTGTGAAAGATTAACATGCTTACAGTAATCATAAAAATGGTAATACATGTATCTTTTTCATAAGAGAGACATCTAAATTCTCTGTATGTGAAATATTGCAATTTTCCTATGTATAGGCATGGGAAACTATGTGAAATATAAGGTCTTGATTGAGACTCTGTGCTCTTTCTCTTCCCTACAGATAGCACCTATAGAAAAGAGAAAAAAAACTTTAAAATATATTAAAATTTTTCTCTCCTTCCCATGGTAAAGAAAGGCAAATGTGCCATTTTGTAAAACTTTCGCTAGGAAAAAAAAAAAAGATTTGAAAAAATGCCATTTCAGTATTTCACAAGCAAGAATTTTCACATTCACCACAGCAGTAAGTCAAATGTTACCAAGTGAAATGACAGTATAAACTACTGATCCTACTGATCTGGGCATATATAAAAACTATCAGCACAACACAAATGGCCTTTAGACACCATACAGCTAAAACTATTACTTTCCCTTTTGTTTTTGCAGCAGGATATTTACTCCTCTGCTTCCTTTTTGTCTCCCTCCTAATATTGATTAACACTGTTCATTTTACAAGAGCTGACTAAGATTAACTGAATATTAGAGTTTAGAAAAGTGGTTAAGGTGGCCAAAAAGACAAGCCGTTTAATGTCTCAAAAGCAAGATATTAAGGTTAGGAAAATTTTTACTTTTTTTCAGAAAGTTACTGACTTCAAAAAGGACTATTTCCTTTCACTCACTGCTTTTGCAGCTGCTATTTTGTGATGGTGATCACCTGTGAAAATATCTTAATTTATCTCTATGGTTTATGATAAGAATTTTGATTTTTTCCACATAGCAAAAAAAAAAAAAATAATATATATATATAGAGAGAGAGAGCTACCGTTCAGCAATTAAGCCAAAGAACTATATGTCTGTACTTAGCTAATTCTGTCTATACACTAGCTGAATTTGGTATCTGATTTGCACTCTGCATAAGTAAATCTCAGTAAACATTCAACTATATGAATATTCAAAGAAAAAGTGGCAATGATAAAAGCTACTTTTTTGTACTCCTTATTTGGGCATTTTCTGGACACAGGAGATTCATTGTGTCAGGCATACACATACACATTCTCTGAATCACCACTAGCATAGTATATTAAAAGTAACAAAACCACATGGGTTTGTAAGTGTGCTGAGAGAACAATATAGATGTATTCAAAGTTTAACAGAGTCATAAAAAAAACTTTATATATTTCTTTGCTTACTTATAAAGTAAGAATCAGTTTCTCACTGGCCCTTCATATATACAAAGGTAAAAGAAAATATTACACTGAATATTCCTTAGTGCATACACAATGCAAAAGTATAGATGCAGTCAGAAATAGAGGCAACATCCTACAAATAAGGTAAAATACATTACCTAAGCTATGGCTGTCTCCTATTCCCTTTTTCTTCAGTGTATGACATTGTCATGGTTTAAACCCAGTCAGCCGCACAATTTATACTCCCCCCACCTCTTTCTTTCCTTCCCCCCACCCCCTCCCTTCTCCCGGAGGGATGGGGAGGAGAATCGAAAGAATGTACCTCCCACGGGTTGAAATAAGAACAGTTTAGTAACTAAGGTATAACACAAATCACTGCTGCTACCACCAATAATAATAATGATAAGAGAAATAACAAGGGAAGAGAATATGATACCACCCGCTAAAACAAGCCCAACCAAGAAGAGAGTGCCCTTCCGGGTAACTCCCAGTTACATCCTGGGCATGACGTGCTGTGGTATGGAATACCTCTTTGGTCAGTTTAGGTCAGGTGTCCTGTCTCTGCTTCCTCCCGGCTTCCCATCCTCCCTGGCAGAGCAGGAGACTCACAAAGTCCTATGGCCAGTCTAAACATTTGAGCAGTAACTAAAAACACCAGTGTTATCAGCTCTGTTCCCAGGCTGAAAGTCAAAAACACAGCGCTGCACCAGCTACTGAGGAGAAAAAAAATGACTGCTATTGCTGAACCCAGAACAGACATGATGAAGAATTATGCAAGAAAGCCTACTCTTCCAAGCTAAAAGGTGAGTACCCTTTAATGATTTTGGTTCATTCATTAAAAATCATTTTAGCTGCTTCATCATTATCAAATCCCTCTTTTCCCATCCTTAAAATACCCAACAGTCTAATTGCCTAAGCGTTTAAAACTTTTATAGTGATTGGTGATTGATCTCCCCTATCCTTATCTGGACCCATGATTCTTCATTATATTTTCTCTCCCTGTCCAGCTGAGGAGAGGACTGATGGAGCAGCATCAGTGGGCACCTGACATTTAGACAGGGTCATACCACCCACCATAAACAGGAAGATCTAACTCCTGACTGCTGGAAGTATTCACAAATTAAGGGATTAACTGGGGAAAGTGGAAGTCAGAACCAAATTGAATTTATGACCTGACATTAGGATGGTCGGTGAGAGTTAAACTGATCCTGTGCCTGCTAGAAACAGATTGTCCTGAGCTTCACAAAGCTTTGAATTAGGCCTTCATACTGGAAAATGAAATCTAAGGTAGTCTGTAAAATACAGAGATGCCAGTGGATCCTTCTGAATATTCAGTGTTCTTTACCAAATGAAGGAAGATTTTTTTAGGGTGTAAAAGCACCCTAGAATACATCCAAATAATGTACTAGGAAGTGCCTTGGGTTCCTTGTGCTATAATGTAGTAGGCAGTAGGGTACATGATCAGATGAAAGGGATGCTTTTTTACATTGGGGCTCATGGGCTGGGCAGGGTGTACAGTATTAGGCTGCAACAAGAATGCATGCATTCATGTTATGAAGGCCTCTTTAAATTGGCCCCAGAAAGAAATAAATCCTTGTCTAGTTCCAGTGTTGTAGGAGCTGTGGCCTCATAAAATACACAATCCAGCATGCAAATATAGTCACAACAAACTAAAAGCACTGGCAAGCTGCTACTGGTACAAGGTATCAGAGACGTCAAGAAGGCTGCACAACTGCACTGTAGACATGCGAAATATAGCCTTGACTGCGGAAGAACTTGAAACAGGAATTATCTCTGTAAACTGTGTGCATGCTGTAAACCTACAACCAAACACATTGCCAATTCCATGCATTAAAACTTATGTCCTGGTTTTAGCAGTAGCAGTCATTTTTCTCCTCCTTGGTATCTGGTGCAGTGCTGTGTTTTGACTTTTGGGCTGGGAACAGAGCTGAAAAAAATGATGTTTTGGTTTGGCCAAGGACTTTGTGAGCTTCATGCTCTGCCAGGGAGGAGGGGGAGCTGGGAGGAAGCAGAGACAGGACACCTGACCCAAACTGACCAAAGAGGTATTCCATAACACAGCACATCATGCCCAGGATGCAACCGAGGGTTACCCGGAACGGCTGGTGGATGGCAGGGTTGGAGGAGGTATCGGTCGGTGCTTGGTCGGGCTGGGGGTGAGAGTTATCGGTCGCCTGGTGATGGGGTGTTGTATTCTCTTCCCTTGTTATTTCCTTTATCATTACTATTATTGGTGGTAGCAGCAGTGATTTGTGTTATAACTTAGTTACTGAACTGTTCTTATCTCAACCCGTGGGAGTTGCATTCTTTCTGATTCTCCTCTCTGTCCCTCCAGGAGTAGAATGGTTTGGGTTGGAAGGGACCTTAAAGATCATTGAGTTCCAAACCCCCTGCCATGGGCAGCAACAGCATAGTATTAAATGGATGAAAACAGGTAACCTTTTTTGACACTCCTTTCCAGTGTGTAAAGAATGTCTGTGTGTGACTGCTATCAAAGTATATAGAATCATTGGTAATATCAGTATTGTGAGCTTTCATGCCTGCTTCCTTTTTAAATGAAAACCTCTAGCAAGCAGTTGATTTACTATATAGCATCCAAGCAAGTGTGTGCATGCATGGGCAGTCATAGACCAACTGGAAGGAAATTTGGTGCTAGATTTTTACTCAGTCAATTACAGTTTGTGATGTCAGTGAAGATATCACTTTTCCGACATGTGGTACCCTTAGTCAAGTATCTTATTGTTTTGAAAATAGAATCTTGTGATTTCTATTGCACAAATGAAGAAATAATTTTGTGGTCTGAGATTGAACCAATACAGAAGTGCATTTCTTTTCCTTGAGATCCATAATTAATCTGCAGCATCATATTCACCTTTTCTGTATGTCTCTTATCTTTCTTTTATGTGCTTCTCTTTCTTTGGAATAGGTTTTAAATTCCCAACCTGCTCCTCCTTTGTACGCATATATAAAACAAAGGAAGTGTATATTTTAATTCAGTTGTTTTTGTTTTTTTTTTTGTACACATAGATCTACAGTGACATTCAGCAGTCAGAAAACGTCTCTAAATATCTCACCTCTGCAATCTTATTTTTGACAATATTTGACCAAACCCCTACCTGGGAAAAAGAGCTCAGCAGAGACATTCTCTGAGAAAATTCATGTGGCCAAAAGAAAGTTCCCCGGTGAAGAAATTACTTTGTAGTAGACGTAGCCTAAAAAGGCAAACATATCTCTACTCAGTGCTGAAGATACTCTTTTAAAAATTTTGTCCCCAAAGAGTGTTTCCCAGTAATAAGTTCCAAACTACAATTAGAAGTGTTAAGTACAATTCAACAGGTGATTATCTACACAAGGAATCCTTCATGTATCACAGAATCACAGAACAATTGAGGTTGGAATGGACCTATGAAGGTCATCTGGTCCAACCCCCATGCTCAAGCAGGGTTCACATAAAGACAGTTTCTCAAGACCATGTCCAGACAACTTTTGAATATATCCAAGTATGGAGACTCCACAATCTCTCTGGGCAACCTGTGCCAGTGCTTGGTCACTTTCACAGTAAAAAAGTCTTTCCTGATGTTCAGACAGCACCTCCCATGTTTCAGTCTGTGCCCAGTGCCTCTGGTCCTGACACTGAAAAGAGCTTGGCTGCCTTCTTTGCACCCTCCCTTCTGGTATTTGCATACATACATTCTTCTCTCCCTAAGGCTAAACAGCCACAGCTCTCTCAGCCTTTTTTCATAGAAGAGATGCTCCAGTTCCTTCGTCATTATGGCATTTTGCTGAGCTCTCTCTAAGTATGTCTATGTCTCCCTTGCTCTGAGGAGCCCAGAGCTGAACACAGCACTCCAAGGGTGGCCTCATCAGTAATGAGTAGAGGGAAAGGATTACAGGCCTCCACCTACTCATGACACTCATCTCAGTGCAGCCCCGAATACCAGTTGTGGCCTTCTTTGCCACAAGAGCACACTGCTGGCTCATGTTCAACTTGGTGTCCACCAGAACTCCCAGGTCCTGTAGAATGGTTTAGTGTTTTGCTGGTTTGGGTTTTTTTTTAAGTGATAATTGGTTTTAAAAATGAAAAGTTATGACCTGAAGATGGAGAATATTTTAAACAAAAGCATGCAGCCATACCAGTCAGTCATACTGGTTTAATGCATCTCCTTTTTGAAAGTACACATGTATTTCCTATGCTTCTTAGGGATGATGACATAGCTGCAACTGTCCAAATAGCAATGTATGTTTTCTGTTAAATATATTTTGGGGATTGGCTCTGAATCCTTTACCTGTTAGATAGTATTATGAAGTGTAGAAAATAGAAATACTGAGGCATGAAGCCTGTTTATTATGCAACAGTGACATCCTGTTTTCTAATGATACATCCATGTAAGGTGGTCTCTCCTGCTATGTGGTTAGATCCGTATTTTACAGTTTTTAAAAATAGCAAACTTAGTTCTTATGCATGTTTTTACATAGTGATTTGCACATGGAAGCTAACAATCCACATGTCTAATCTCTAGCCATATTGATTCACAAGATATCTAACCTTGTGACAGCCTCATGTCAAAGTTTCATCAGACTGTTTCTTTGGGAGCATGCTAAATGGGGAAACTTGGCTGTGAAGGCAAAATAAAATTAATTTATGTTTTTAATATTATTATTCTTTTCACATTGATAAAATGTGAGATAATAGGATATACTGTACAGTTTTCACATCTTATCATGAAATATCATGGCATTACTAATAGCTCAGGGCTAATAACCTCCTGAGCAATGTAAATGCTGAACAGCCAGCATGTTTTCTCATGCTGATGGGACTTTTTTGAGTTGGTCAGTACTATCATATTGTTCTGCCTGTCCCCACCCTTAAAGTGGATATACGTAAAAAGCCCTTTAAAATCTACTTCTTATTGTGATTAAAGGCTATTTTTAGAACCAGGTAAGTAAAGCAGAGAAAATTGCATCAGCTGGGTGAAACAGAACAGAGCACATCTTCCCCTCACAAACTGTGTCTTCACTCTCAGTCTTGGTCTTATATCAGCAACTTTCAGAGGCTCCCTGGGTTGCAGCAAATTATAGATGATCCTGTCTTATCCCTAGGAACCATCTTTCTTTTCATCATCACTGAAGCCTGATTGCTTTTGTGCATCTTACCCCTGCTCCCTTATTCCTCTCTATTATGGACTTATTGGTCTTTGCCCCAGCTACATCAGAAGCCTATTTCTACAGAGTATTCCTAGGTTTTGTTGGGGAAGAAGGTATCCTCCATTCACTCCAGAGGGTTCCACATCCAAGGACAAATAGCTGAATTTTTCTCAGCTGTTCTGTTGCTTTCTTTGACAGGAGTACACATACTAGATTCAGGATACTGCTAGCAGCCAAATGAAAGCAAGTATCTTCTTTTACACCCTTACTTTATCATTTCCTTTGTCTGTAGGTATGCTTAGATAAATATTATACTGCATATACTACTTGATAGCCCACATTAAACTCCTTCCAACTTCATGTTTCAGCAACCAACTCATTAGTGACTGCAGATTTGTATGCTAGTTACTCTGGTATTTGACAATGTAAATAAGTAAATAAAATTAAATAAATTTAAAAAATCTTGTTCACCCCTTTCTCAGTTTTACTTGTGAAACTAAATTGTATATCGCCTACCTAAATGATGGCAAGATGTAATTTTCACCTTACCTGCAAAAGCCAGTAACAGATATAGTGTGGAAGGATGCAGGACTTAGAAACATGGGAAGTCACTGTGAGAGCGAAAGGCAGCAACAGAAACAGTAGAGTTAAAACATGAGAGACTGAGATAGGAAGTAAGGAACTATCATCGGGCCTGTGTGACAGGGGTATATTTGGCCATTGACACTGCATGTGCTACTTCCAATTCCAGCTATTAAACTGCCTTCATTTGCTCATGAGCATCGTTTACTCTGGTCAAGGTCTAAATTGGATTATGGTGTAATTATTTCAAAATGGGATATTTCAGATTTTTATATTTTAGTAAATGGATCTGGGAGGATAATTATCTTCATGTTTTGTGTACTTTTTCTCAACTTTCCAAAGACAGTGCATCCTCTTCTTTATACATTGTTCTTTATTTTTTTATTTCCTCATTCTGATTATACCCTATATTGTCTTTATTTGCCCAGAATGAGATTTCCTGTCTTTAAAATAGGCTTCCCACTTGCCTTCCACTTGCATCCCCAAATAAACATTTAGTCATCTTAAAGACAGAAGAATAAAAATAACAGTAAAATCATAAAATATCAGGTTGGAAGCGACCTCAAGAATCATCTGGTCCAAACTTTCCTGGCAAAAAACACAGTCCAGAGAAGGTGGCCCAGCACCCAGTGCAGCTGAATCTTACACATATCCAATGTTGGGGATTCAGAAGTTTTCTTTTTGATTGTACTAATAGATTTCTGGACCCTGTCTAGAAAAACATTTGCAAAGAAGGGCAACAACAACAAAAAAAAAAAAAAAAACTACAAAAAACCAAACCAACCACAGCAGCCCTGCGGAGAAGGACTTGGGGTGCTGGTTGATGAGAAAATGAACATGAGCCGGCAGTGTGCACTTGCAGCCCAGAAAGCCAACTGTATCCTGGGATGCATCAAAAGGAGCGTGACCAGCAGGTTGAAGGGGGTGATCCTGCCCCTCTGCTCTGCTCTTGTGAGGTCTCACCTGGAGTATTGTGTGCAGTTCTGGTGTCCTCAACATAAAAAGGACATGGATCCTTTGGAACAAGTCCAGAGGAGGGTCACGAGGATGATCAGGGGACGGGAGCACCTCCTGTATGAAGATAGGCTGAGAAAGTTGGGGCTGTTCAGCCTGGAGAAGGCTGTGTGGAGACTTCATAGCAGCCTTCCAGTATCTGAAGGGGGATTATAAGGATGCTGGGGATGGACTCTTCATTAAGGACTGTAGTGACAGGACAAGGGGTAACAGGTTAAAACTTAAACAGGGAAGTTTAGATTGGATATAAGGAAGAAGTTCTTTACTGTAAGGGTGGTGAGGCACTGGAATAGGTTGCCCAAGGAAGTTGTGAATGCTCCATCCCTGGCAGTGTTCAAGGCCAGGCTGGACAAAGCCTTGGGTGGCATGGTTTAGTGGGAGGTGTCCCTGCTCATGTCAGGGGTGTTGGAACTAGATAATCTTAAGGTCCTTTCCAACCCTAACTATTCTATGAACTATTCTATTCTAAACAAAAATCCAAAACAAAACCAAAAATCCTCACAAACCTGAAGCAAACTGCATTAAAAAAAGGGTTTCTTGTTTCATACTGCAGTTCCCACTTGCCTTGCCTTTTCCTTCCCACCCCCTTCAAAATCACCCTACTTCATTGCTGTCTTCAAACTATGTAAATAAAAAATGTTACAATTATATATTCAATTTATTTTTTTCTTAGAAATGGTGATGTTATTTAAAAGAGGTAAAGGGACTTTGCATATAGTCACTTCATCACAGTCAGCTGATTCTTGTGAATGAATTCCATCAGGAGAGCAGCAAGATCCTTGGTAGCTGAAGGCTTTGTGTATAGTAGATCTTAGTGAACTTAAAGAAAGACCAGACATTAATAGGAAAGGTAAAACAGTAAAATGCTAGCAGCTTGAAAATGGAGGAGAAAATGAGAATAGCAGTTTCTACTGAGGATCAAATACTGTGTGCTCTGGAGGAAGGATGGAAGAGTCATCAGGATTGAAGTGTGTAAGAAGGGCAGAGGAAAAGAAGGTAACATCAGAAATGGGTTTGGAAGAAGAAGAGAGGGAGATGGGTAGTGTTTTCTTCTGCCCTCAGTCTTGCTGGGTTTTGTGTGGTTTGATGGGGTTTTGTTTGTTGTTTTTTGTTTGTTTGTTTATTTTCCCTACAGGACTATCTACCAGAAATTTGCTGGTTTTCAGAACTGGCTGTGGATGATCTATTACTTCTATAGCTAAAGAGAAGTCTGTCTGTTTATGAATAGCTGTTTAGTAGAAACTAAGAAAATTAAACATTGATCTCAGAGTAGTGTCTCTATAAGAACAATGCTAACAAGAAGCATATTTTCTGTTTGGATTCTTTATGCCCGTGTATTTTATTTTCCACCATGCTACCTTAGCAATTAATTTGAGCACTTAGTTCTGTAATAGGTCTCTTAGGAGAGAAATAGTTGCATCCCATCCTACTTCACATGCTTCTTGTCTTCCCTGTGGCTGACTTCACTTCCAGTGATACTTTGCCTTATGTAAAAATAGAGATCATCAATAACTTTATTTTAGATTATGTCAGAGTTCAGATGCATAGAGTCACAAATCAGTTTCATATGTCAGATATTACAATGCATACTCTAAAAACTGGTTTACATGGTCATTATGTGACTGAGGGTACAGTCTTCCCAGTAGAAACTTCTCATCTGTGTTTCACCCATGCAGGGTTTGCCGTATAGACCATGCTTTAGAAACAGGTAGATTTCCAGACTGGTTACTTCTAATTTCCGCATGGGTCATTTAGTATTGGATAAGTTGTATTTTGCTTGGCTCTGGGATCTTTTTATTTCATTGAAGCTAATGAGTTTACTTAGTAGGGATTGTAATAAAAAAAATTAAAAACCAAACCAAACCAAAACCAATTCATACCAATTCCCCAAATATAATAAACTTTTGTAACTTTTTCTAATTTTTTTTTTTTTTATGTACAAGGCCATTACTTGCAAATGACCTACAAACTGGAATGTTGCAATAGGATGAAGTGGAATATTTTCATATCTGGATTGACTCTGTACTAGACTATGAACTGAATCACACCTGGTCAGTCGTTCCTCATTGACTTACATGTCTTCAGTGCGCAGTGAGGTTGGCTTAGATCTTAGTCTATTCCCACCTGCATAATCACCTAGAGACAAGACACATAAAATAACCTGGAGGTAATAAAATAATATAGACTGTGTTTAACCCATGCAAATAAAACATTGAAGTTCTTAGATAGAAAAGCCTTCCTGCCACCCCATCCCCAGGATCACAGTGTCAACTTAATTGAAAGAGCTGTAATTTTTTCCTATACTGTTTTGAAAGAATTGTTTGTGTAAAATAGATTTTCAAGAAATCAATATATATATATAAAACTTTTAGTTCTCCAGAATTGAGCCAACTAGCATATGTTTCCTGGAATAGCTTTTCTTTTTATCAGTCTAACTACAGGTAGAATTCTGAAGTTTTATACCCAAACAGAAAATAACATACAATTGATAAATAGGTGAACATCTCAACTGCTTTCAACCTCCTTATGTATTTCTATGATATTAGCATTAAATTGAACTTGGAAGTAACTAAAAGAAAGAATCTGATGTCTATGCTTAATACTTTCTGTCCCGGAAATATCTTTAAAGTGCACACTGGTAGGGGTTTGCTTCAAAGTTTATTCTAGTTGCATTTTCCTAACTGTACATGGTTGATTTGAATCGTATTTTCCTTGAAACATATATGATACTGCCACTGAGTTGTGAAGAACTGCAGGTAGAGAATAGAATCATAGAATAGTTAGGGTTGGAAAGGAGCTTAAGATCACCAAGTTCCAATACTTCACTATGAGAATATAGCAGTCTTTTATTTTCAGAATCTGTACATTTTAAAAATAGATGAAGAAGCTCAATTGACTGTAAATTCCTACAGTAGCTTTAGCAAATATTTTGTTTTGTTGGTTTTTTTATTTTCATTCATTTTATAGGCTTGTGTATGATATACAGACTTTGGATATGACAGTGAAATGAAAAGTGATCAATTTCTCCATAGATTCTAATCAATTCATATGAAGATGAAACACAATAGGACTTTAAGGTCAATTTTAGCTTCACATTAAACCACAGGTTTTTACTTTTCCTTTAGAGAGGTCTAAGCACTGAAAGATACACTTCTATGTACAAGAAGTCCTGCCTATGAGAAATGGATGAAAAAAGGGCAGTATATCTAGAAAACAAAAAGCAGTTGATACAGTGTAGAAGTATGCTAATCTCTCCATTGCTTTTGAAAATTCATTCCTACTTCTTCATAAGTGAACTGAGAAAATGCCGAATCTTCATCCTAATTCATTGTAGGATTTCTGCTTATATGATTACTTCTAATCATTGTATAACCCTTCTTTAGAAGAGAAATGAGAGCTCCTGTGCAGATGGACTTTGCTAAAGATGAAGTGACAAGGAACATCAGAGGATTTTGGTTCTAACTTGTTAGTGCATCTTCTGTTTGGGTTCCTTGTGAGTTCAGCTCTTTTATCTGGTTTTCAGTTCACACACAAAAGAGCCCTACTTTGAAACATTTCAGGTTTGTTTAAGGAAAACAATGCCCTATAAACTATTGCAATTTTAATTCCTTTCTAAGAAAATAATCTTTCTAATTTATGTGAGTCAGGTGACAGTTTTTGCTTACTCTCCCTTTTAATGCATGGAACTTTCTTTTCTATTTAGTACACACATGCATCTGTCCCCTTTCCATGTGTTGTGTCCTTTCATTTCATGCTTATCTTTTGTATCAGACCAACTTTCATCCATTTTCCTTTCTCCCTATGCTCAGCAACATACGTATGCATGCTTTTCTTTTAACCCAGCTGAGAGCCACATGCTGTGCACCTGTCTCAGAGCAAATATGCCTCCTGAGCCTGTGTTGTACAAGACAGGTACGTGAATCCTAACGAATATATTAATAAAAGGAAGAGAGTTCAACCATAAGGGCATTACACAAGATATTAATGCAATAGTATGTTTGCTTGACCTTATTTCTAGTTGTACAAACCCATCCTATTTTGCTAGACTTCCACAGTAAACTCAAAATGGTATTTGAGACATTAAGCTGCTTTTGCTTTTGTTCATCTGCATCTTCAGCTTCACAGAAACTCCTGTCCTGGTAGTTTAGATCTTACCAGCATCAGAGAAAACATGCCCTATATATTTTGAGTTAGCAATAACTGATTACTTTTCTCCTTAAGGATTTTTAAAAATGTAGGGAGTTCAGAAAGCCAGTTTGGTTGTTAATTCAATTCTGTCTACTCTCAAAATTCAGAAAAGGGGTATACCATGGTTTTCCTGTTACAATGCCAACACAGTAGTAAGTTGAAAATAGCTGTGACAACAAAAAGAAGGCATTTTTATTAGCACCTCTACTTGGTAATTAAACTGTGTGAATGATACTAGTAAAGAATTTTTATATGCCATTTTGCAGATAGTCAATAATAAAGCAGAACTTGGAAATAAACTCCTTATTCATAAGCATTAAGAGTTAGTTCCAGAGATGGGGTTATAACCTGATCTGTTCACTTTCAATTTTTACCTGGTTCAAACATGGAGTTTAGAAAATTTTGCTTTTCTTTCATTGGAAAATTGTTATCATAAAATTTTCTATTTTTTTTTTTTCATCTGTTTATCCAGTTACTGAAATGAAACCTCTGTGGTTTCATTACACCACCTGGAAAAATGGTGTAAACTTTTATTTATCGTTTTTAATCTTAATTTCTTTCAAGTGGGGAACAGTGCAGTGTAAAATAAATTGAATTGCTTCAGCTTTGCAGAAAACACTGAACTTCTGGTACAGCAAATTCCTGATCAAATGAATGTGGGTTTTATTTAATATAAAATTATATAGCTACACTGGATACTTGAGTTAATTTCAGAAAATACATTAATGAAGAAATTGATGAAAATTGCAAATAGTGAAAATATTTCAGAAACATAAGAAGGAGAAGAAATTACAACTACTTGCTACAGATCATTTGCACAGCTTTAGGGTACAAGTTAAGTAAAAAATCGTTTTTCCAGAGCTGTTGACAAAGCTAGCACCACACTGACAGTCCAGGAAAGAGCAGGGCAGGACCAGCTTTTACTCCTGGGCAGAAAAGCAGATACTTTCTAGTATACAGAGAAATGAGGTTCAGTGAATTGAGGAAACAGTACAAAGCAGGAAGTGTGGCTTCTAAGGCTCTTTGTGCCATCAAATTTTCAAAAACCCTGTAAA
The DNA here is from genome assembly GCF_033783945.1 of Neopsephotus bourkii. NCBI lineage: Eukaryota > Metazoa > Chordata > Aves > Psittaciformes > Psittacidae > Neopsephotus > Neopsephotus bourkii. The sequence goes on along the minus strand of NW_026901402.1, from coordinate 2,735,440 downwards.
ATAAGGCAAGATCTTCTGTTAGTGCATATTGCCATAATTGGTGTAATTTAGAATATCTCTACTATTTTCACTTAAGCTGAGGATTTAGCACATTTTGACAGTCTCAGTGACAGAATATGTTATAGATACTTGCTTGACAGAATTTATACAATTTAGAATTGGCTTGCTTGATTAATTCTTTGTGCTTGTGCCTGCCCCCTCCACCTACCATGCTGAGGGCTCTGTCATTTAGCATGACTCCATTATATTCAATCGAGCAGAGGCTGCAGGAAGCCAGACATATATGTCCTAGGGCCATACAAGAGCTATTTAGCTGGATGTACTCTGCAAAGCCAGAGGCACTCAAGAATCTACAGAAACACATTAGTGACATAATACTTTGTGCCTGCACCATGTTATGTAAATGTTCATTGTGAGGAAGTGTATGGTGTTTGTTCTCAGCTGGTTGTACTGTTGTATGTGTATAGTAGGTTGCTGTTGTTCGCAATAATTTACAGCTAATAGTGTTGGCAGTGTTCTTGACAAAGTTTAAAACGTGTTTAACTGCTGCTGTACTCTTACCATGATTTTTTACTTTATAGGACAGCTTCCTTAATTTTCTGTATGCCACTAGAGAGAAGAATGGAAGGAGTTGTTTGAGGTATACAAAATTAAGGGATGGGCACACATCCAGGGAATCTCAGAGGGAAATATGGGCAGTATGCCATACACTGAACTTGCTACACACGCGCACATCTGATCTAGCACACATACGCTATGCAGATGGTTAGCAATTGCACAGATCAACTCCACAAGACATGTCCAGATCCCACTTATCCTGGGGGTCTGGAAATCCTGGTCATATGGCCAGCCTGTGATTTCTCTCCTCTTTCTCCTTCCAGTCCTGAAATTATGTCTGAGGAGGGAGGAGAAGAAAAAGAGGACACGCTGAGGAAGAAAGACATACCAGGCTCTTGTTACCATCAAACACACTGAAAATGGCTAGGTTACCATAAACTAAGGAGCTTCAGGACCTCAGCTGAGCTATAATCTACTACTGTGTGTGTATTTTTAGTTTGCTGTTGCAGTGTAAAATGTATTCACTTCACTTAAGCTATGTCATAATAACTTACTGTGAATACTGAAATAAAATGCTAATTCGATACAGTTGGAAGAAAGCACTTGGCAAATTACTGGAACACCACTGATGGCTGGTAACTCATTTGCCTATGGTAGCTTGATCAGTTCTGATCAAATACTTTTTCTCTTAATCTGCCTGCTCTTTATTAATGGGCCTTCTCTATTTTAAGTTCAATTTTAAGTTCAATTAATTTATGAGTTAGAATGTTTGTCTTAGCCAAGTAAGCCATAATTAACCTTAATTAGAAATAGAACATTTCTTAAATCTTTAAGTCCTCTTCATTAATCAGTGCAACTTATTTTTCTTCATAAAAGTTAATTTTAGTTTTTCTAAATAAAAATATAATTCATTTTACCAAAACACTTTTGCCTAAACAATCTATTTGATACTGTTTTAAAGTATCAGCCTAATTTTAGATGGTCTGACTATCCTCCCATTGGTAGATATTTTTGCAAATATTTTGCATTAAAAATTGTGATAATTCAAATCAGGATCCATATTTTTCAGAAAATAAAAGGATACCATCCAAGGAACAGAAACCAGCCTGATCCTCTGCCACTGCAAATTTACCATTTACTTTGTTGGCATCATATTGTTTTTTTGCAGCTGGTCTTTGAATTAGTTACCTAAAGGTCACCTACTGGTGTCTTAGCAGAATTTCTTTAGTCGCTTCCTGTGACAGTTTGAAAACTAATGGTAAATTGTGTTTAGATGAGACAAGAGCAACTATGCCTCCAGGAATAGTTCCTTTCTGTTCCTAAAGAAAAACTTTCTTTCTGTTCCTAAGGAAAAACAGCATCAGATTCAGATGTCTTTCTCCCACAATACTGTATTGCCAATACAAAATATTAAATGAATTCAAGAATTAGTGTATAAATATTTAGGTAGCTGGATCTTTCCTCCAGTACATTCTGCTTCTGTTTAATTCTAGGAGTACTCACAGAGCTTCTTGAGACCATCACTACTCATATTTGCGCTAAATGTTATTTGTGTGTTGCGTAGATCTGGCAAAAAAAAAAAAATAAATCAATGTTTGGAGAAAACAGATTTTTTTTTCCCTCTTTTTGTTTCTGCAAGGTAGCCAATGAAGAATAAACAACCCTATCACAGTGAGGATTGTTTAAAAGAGGGAGTTCAATCAGTAGAATTAATAAGGCCTTATACAGATGTGATACCCACTGTAGTTTTTCTTCTGGTTTTCAGATGTTGCCATTTCAACCACAGAAACAGCTTGAAAATACTTCTCACTTTACCTAAAAGCTTTTATATCTGGATTGCTTGCTTGTATTGGAATCCTTATCCTCACCCCAGAGCACAGTGTTAAAAATTTCTTCAAAAATGTTATCTACTTGATTCACTTTTTTCTTCTTCTGTTAATCTTCTCTTTGGTTTTTGACGCTGAAGATCTTTTTTTCTTCTAAAATTCACAGATTTTGCCCCTGATTCATTTCAGACAATATACTTCGCATATTACTTCTCACTGCATTTAATAATGTCATCATTTATAAACTGTGTAGGCAATGTATTATTGTGCTAATTCAGTTTTTGTTAACAAGTTATCATTTCGGGTACTCTGAGTACAAATATAAAAATTCAGATATATGCTCTATAGTGTGTACATATATAAAAAATTTCAAGTTGCAGCAAACCAGTGTCTTCTTTTTTCTGACTGTACTCTATGTGCTTAGACTGGGATTGCACAGATGTGCTGCTCCCCCCCCCCCCCCATATCAGATACATTATTACTACTAGCCTGTAATCTAGCAATTATGCTACAGTTAAAAATGGTTGTAATTCTTTCTGAAGTTTAATATGAAGACTTTTGAACTGGAAACTGAACCTTAACTTTGAAAATGCCTTTGTATTTTAGTTTTAAATACATTATTAGAATCACCAAACAATTCAGGTTGAAAGTGATCACTTGAGGTTATCTGATTCCATCCCCTGCTCAAAGTTAGCCTAGCGTCAGGACCAGAGCAACGTGCTCAGGGCTTGTACAATCAAGTTTTGAGTATCTCCAAAGCTGGAAATCCCATAGCCTTTTTGGCTTTCCAGAGCTGACATGGAATCATAGAATAATTTGGTTTGGAAAGGACCTTCAAAGGTCATATAGTCCAACCTCCCTGCAGTGAGCTGGGACATCTTCAACTACACCAGGCTGTTCAGAACCACATCGAGCCTGGCCTTGAATCCTTGAATGTTTCCAGGGATGGCATGTCCACCACATCCTATGAGGAAGAATTTTTTCCTTATGGTTAATAGGAACTTCCCTTGTTGCAACTTGTGACCATTGCCTCTCATGCTATTTTTGCACATGTGGGGAGAGTCTGATTCTCTTCTACATAATTACTTACAATGTTGTTGAAGACAGCAGCTGAACCTCCCTTAGCCTTCTCCAGTCTGAGCGCACACACTTCTCTCTGCCTCTGCCTGTATGTCATGTGGTCCAGCTTTGTAAGTCAATGGCTCTTGTCTGGACTTTCACCTGTTTATTCATGTGTTCCTTGCAGTGGGGATCCCAAAATTTGACTGTTTCAGATACAGTCTCAGATTTTCCAGTTAGAACAGAGTAAACATTTCCATCGTCCTGCTTGTTTTATTCTATCTAGTACAGCCCAGAGTGCAGATAAACCTCATTACCTCAAGGGTATACTGCTGATTCATGCTCAACTTGCTGTCCACGAAGCCTCCAAGTCCTTTTCTGTCAAACGTTTTCTGTCAGCCCTTAGTCTGTACTGTTGCATTAAGTTACTTCTTCCCAGATGCAGGACCTTGCATTCATGTTCATTTGAGAAGAGAGGAAAGGAAAGGAGAGGAGACTGTCTGTTTACCTCTTGTGAAGCAATTAATAAAAAAAAAAAAAGCCACAATATTATAATCAGCCTGTTATCCAGGTTCAGCATGATGGCTGAAAAACTGATATTGAAGGAAGGAGCAGGAGGTGGGAACAGGAGCAGTAATCACGTGGATAAGAAGGTAGATCAAGTGACAGATTGTCACTGATGCCACTCACATGTTTTCTAAATGCTTCTTGTGGAGTTATTAGCATATTTCAGGTTTGTGGTTTCTTTTTCCAAATTAGTGTGCATAACCAAACTTCTTGACAGCAACAGTAAATAATTAGTTAAATTTGGTCTCCGATGGTTTTGAGTTCTGGAATCAGCACCAGATAACTTTTGGGTGTCCCAGTATGCATGTATTCTCGTGGTTCTGCTTGCAGTTTCCATACACCCTGAGTGCAAAGCGGTTTTGGTGCCCAATTATGAGTGAGGCAGACTGCCGATTTTAAAGCATTGCTTACTCCTGGTGATTCTTAAAACCCTCTGCTTGGAGGCCTGGGGTTTACAGTCTTGCTCTCTGACATTCAAAGCTTAAAGAGAAGCCTAAGACCCTGGACCCTGGTCAAATATCCTTGCTAATAAGTTTCCAATGTAAGGATGAACACCACTTCTTCCTAGCATAGCTTCTTATTTTTAAAAATATGGTTGCAATTGCATGTTAGGAGGTTAACAATGGAAGACAGAGGATTTGTTAAATGTATTTGGCTCATGCCATCTGGACCAGATCCTCCCAGTCCTAACTAGTTTATGAAGCTGCTATGGTTTTACTTGGAATAAGGCATTTAGCTTCTTTAATCTGACAATGCTATGAATGATCAAAATGCTAAACACTATTAAAGATATAAATTTTCTTACTAAACAGTTAGTATCTAAAGATGATATTTTACTAGGATAAGACAATAGCTAATGGGATGATTTGGGATAGCAGTTTTTGTCTTGTGTAAACTAAATGGGATTAAATCCCATTGTAAAATGGGGTGTGACCTTTTGTGTACCTGTGCCCAGAACTGCCTCCACAAAATATCTAAATGTCACATTAAGGAATTCAATAAAATGTATATATGTGCAGTACATATACACATATATGTATAGCTAAAAATAGATGATATCCGTATCTTTTGCATGCAAGTTTGGTGATCTTGTCTCAAAAAAAGATAAAGGAAATTGGGAAAAAAAAAACAAACAGTGAGGTTCAGAGGTGAGCAATAGCTTCTGTGCAAGAACTTTCATAGCCAGAACTTCTGCCTGGCATGGGGAAAATAATGGAAGGGGAGATACATGAGTGATGATCTATGAAAGTTGTGGAGAACGGGCTTCAGAATGATTTGCCATGAAATAAATGAAGGGGAAGATTCCCAAAGAAATTATCATACATCAAGTATAAAAGAAGCAAAAAGACATTGTTAAATACATAGTGAATATATTTTACTACATAATTGCATGCACAATTCTTTGACATTAAAAGCATATGATAGGAAAAGAATGGATTGGTTCAAGGAGAAATTACCAGATTTATGGAAGAATATTGACAGAGGTGTTGAGCATAATGCTGTCAATGCAAATTTTGGCTTAGGATATCCACACAACACAAGCTGCTGGACCTTGGAGAATATGCCAGAGGAATAATAAGTATCTGTCCTGTTTTATGTTTGCCTAATCATTAGTTACAGTGTTGTCTGTCCTGAATCACATACTTCTTATGCTTATAAACATAATGGAGGTATACTGTGTCCTGACTGAAGTTTCCTGAATATTTTTTTGCGATATTAACTAGCTTTGAGAGTTATCTAAGCTTAGTAACTAAACTAACTGTTTTTTAAAAAAGGTAGTACATGAACTAAGCAAGCTTTTTAATAAAAATGTGTCTGGTGATATGGTCATATTTCTACTGAAAATGGAAACCCGCTGATATTTCACACAGGCAAAAAAGAAACAAAGTGAAGGGAAAATGCAAAACATGGCAGGACTTTTCAGCTTTATTATTATTATTCCTTATTAATAAGTAGAAAAATGCCTTGCAAAGAGTCATTAGGGGCTGCACCCTAATTCAGTCTCAAAATGGCATCTTTGTCAGGTAATTGCACAGGGCTGGCAGAAGTTTCCAGGAAGACCTACCGAGAAACCTGTGTGTTCTGAAGCAGGCACAGCTGGGGTGTGTCATATAGCACTAGTTGCCTCTGTTTAGAAAAGTGAATCAGCTTGAAAAAGTAAAGTAGTTGTGTTAAAGTAGTAAAGTGTTTCATGGTGAGATTAAAACATCTACATGAAGATGTGCTCAACATTTTAGTTCCCCTTACAAAAAAATGAGATTGGAGAAATACATGTGATGGAGCCTGGGAAGCTATTAATTTCTCTCTGAAATATACATATCTTATTTGAATACCCGAAATTCCTTCAAGCAATGGTGACTGTTTTGATTAGATCTCCACTGACTATAATGGGACTTTAACCACTGTTGTGTATGTCTTAACCTTAAAGTGAATCCTGCTCTCAACTGCAGCTTTTGCAAACAATTTATTGGCTTTTTCAGCCTTAGACATTCCTTTCCAAGCTTTGCTATAATGCTTGGTTTATACCCCATCCTGGACTAGTCTGCTATTTCTCCCTTAATTTCATCACATCCCCTTAGAAGACACACATAATTCAAGAGGTCTGTTATCCTAAGTCATGTCATGGAAAAAAATGTGCTACAAACTGGAAAGTACAGCAGAAAACATGAAACAATGAAATATGTTCTAATCTCAATGAGCCTGTCATAAATTTTTCTTTGCCTGTCCTTTATTTAATTGGTCATCTTCTTTAAGACATTTAGTACTTCAAATCACATTTTTTTGCCTGTGTGCATATCAAGTCTTTGATCAGGTTTTGAACTGCTGCAGTTATGCAAATTATATGTATATATATACATATATATGAGTAGGCAGCATGACTTTTAATTAGTAAAGAATTACTCCTTTACTCATGTATTAGTATCAACCAGAGTTTAGGTCCCAGTTCAGAAAAGAATTTAAGCATGTTTCTATGCTCAAGTCATCACTGGGAAAGCAAAGCATGCAGGCTTGATAAGCACTAAACAGGCTTTTCAAATTAAAACTGCATGTCTGTTTTGTACATGTCTGTTTAAAACATATCTTGGACCATACTCTTTTTAAGAACTGTGAAAGCCTTACTTGTTAATCTTGTAAAATTTTGAAGAGAATTACTTTCTGCTAAGTTTATGTGTGTCTATTTTCTTTTTTATTTTCACTGTTAAGCTGGGAAAATTCTAAACATTCTGTAAGGAGTTTTCTTTATCTCATTTTTTTTTCTCCATTTCAGATTTCTAATTCCCTTTATGGGTTCGTATTTAGTCAAAAGAATTTACAGTGGGGACTATCACTTAAATGTGGATAACAACTAATAGTAACTAGGAGTCATGAAAATTAGAGGCTGGAAAGACCTATTGCATTGTTTAAACCTTTACCCTGCCATTTTAGAATTGTTCCCTATAGTATAATCTCCAATGCTGTATTTGGTCCAGTTGTAAGTGACTTTTACTTCCTTACACTATTCTCCTAAGAACACTATCACAATATTCAATGCCTCCTTGTCATCCCCCCCCATCCCTCAGAATTCATAGAATCATAGAATAGTAAGGGTTGGAAAGGACCTTAAGATCATCAAGTTCCAACCCCCCTGCCATGGGCAGGGACACCTCACACTAAACCATATCACCCAAGGCCTCATCCAACCTGGCCTTGAACACTGCCAGGGATGAAGCATTCACAACCTCCCTGGACAACCTATTCCAGTGCCTCACTACCCTAACAGGAAAGAATTTCCTCCTTATATCCAATCTAAACTTCCCCTGTTTAAGTTTTAACTCATTACCCCTTGTCCTATCACTACAGTCCCTAATGAAGAGTCCATGCCCAGCATCCCATAGGCCCCCTTCAGATACTGGAAGGCTGCTATGAGGTCTCCACGCAGCCTTCTCTTCTCCAGGCTGAACAGCCCCAACTTTCTCAGCCGATCTTCATACTGGATGTGCTCCAGTCCCCTGATCATTCTCGTAGCCCTCCTCTGGACTTCTTCCAACAGTTCCATGTCCTTTTTATGTTGAGGACACCAGAACTGTACACAATACTCCAAGTGAGGTCTCACGAGAGCAGAATAAAGGAGCAGGATCACCTCCTTTGCCCTGCTGGTCACACTCCTTTTGATGCAGCCTAGGATACGGTTGGCTTTCTGGGCTGCAAGTGCACACTGCTGGCTCATGTTCATTTTCTCATCAACCAGCACCCCCAAGTCCTTCTCCGCAGGGCTGCTCTGAATCTCTTCTCTAACTCAACTCTGGCAATTTTAACTCACCCTGACTTCTCATATATATATGTATGAGGGATCCCTTTTGGGTACTTTTAACTTTTTCTTTTTGCAGTTTTGGACCCTCCATCGCCTTTGAGGTAGTTGTTCTTTCAATTTGTATTTGCATTCTCCGAGTTTCGTTTACAATGTTTTCCCATCAGCTATTCCCTCCATTTCCTTAGTTGGTTTTATTGAGATTTTTTTTCCCCCTGAATTCTTAAATTTATTGACATCTCTGTGGGCCTGCTCCTCCTTCCTGATGAAGTCAATGGGAAAAAATTAAGTCATGTTACTGCTCGGAACTCTTTCCTGTAATTTTTACCCTATTTCCATAATAAGGTGCACTTTTTTTTTTCCCCCAGCTGACTAAAATTTCTGAATATTTTGAGACCACAACTATGCCTATCTTGGGTGCTTACAGTCATCACCTAGCTCATCCAATCCTCCTAGCTGGCAGACCTTTTATAAACTTGACTGTGTCTGACTGGCTTCCAGACCAGACACAGTTTGCATCCTGCCAGCTTGAAATTTGCTTGCAACTCTATGTGCCTGCATGGAAACACTTTGAAGACATAATCAGTAATTTTGAGCAGATGAGGCCAGCAACACTGATGAAAATACTATTTAGTCAGAGTCCTTTTCTAAATACCAGAAGTACTGCTTGCATATTCTCATGAAAGCCGCAGTGAGAACATTCTGAAGCTGTCATCCTTGAGATACCTGCTATTTCAGGTACTTTCTCTCCAAATTAATACTAAGTGTTCCTATCACTCTAGACAGTAAAATGGTTTCCTCATGTATATGGCTTCAAATGGAGAATGTTCGGCCTAAGTGTTTAGATGGAGCCACCAGCGTTTTGCCTGGGACTGGTTGTTTGTTCCCTGTGGTTTCTTTCCCCATTAGTAATGGCTTTTGACATTTTGGACAGTGTATTTGAGGAAAAGAGATGCTTGGGGGCTAACAGCAAGCAGTTATTCAATATTCTAGGGGATTTCAGCACATATGGATGCACTCATAAATACATTTTTTTGCTCAGTGGTTCATGGGGAATAGACACTAGGCAGTTTCAGTACAAGAACTTTATAGCTGTGAAACAAAGTAGTCACACCACTTTACAGATACTGAAGAATATTTATGCTCCACTATCACATACAAATTAAGTTCTAAGACACTGTCCATCATATTTGAAAAATGATGGCAGTCAGGTGAAGTTCCCGACGACTGGAAAAAGGGTAATATAACCCACGTTTTCAAGAAGGGGAAAATGGATGCCCTGGACTTCTGCAAAGCATTCGACACTGTCCCACACGACATACTTGTGTCTAAATTGAAGAGACATCAATTTGATGAATGGACCACTCGGTGGATAAAGAACTGGCTGGATGGTCGCATGCAAGGAGTTGTGGTCAATGGCTCAATGTCCAGCTGGAGACCAGTAATGAGTGGTGTCCCTCAGGGATCGGTGTTGGGACCGGTCTTGTTCAACATCTTTGTTGGCGACATGGACAATGGGATTGAGTGCGCCCTCAGCAACTTTGCCGATGACACCAAGCTGTATGGTTCGGTTGATAGGCTGGAGGGAAAGAATGCCACCTAGAGGGATCTCGACATGCTTGTGAGGTGGGCTGATGCCAACCTTATAGATTTTAACCATGACAAGTGCAAGGGCCTACACCTTTGTCAGAGCAATCCCAGGCACAGCTACAGGTTGGGCAGAGAAGAGATTCAGAGCAGCCCTGTGGAGAAGGACTTGAGCATATGGTTGATGGGAAAATGAACATGAGCCAGCTTCAGTGTGTGCTTGCAGCCCAGAAAGCCATCCATATCCTAGGCTGCACCAAAAGGAGCGTGACCAGCAGGGCAAAGGAAGTGATCCTGCCCCTTTATTCTGCTCTCATGACACCTCACTTGGAGTATTGTGTGCAGTTCTGGTGTCCTCAACATAAAAAGGACATGGAACTGTTGGAAGAAGTCCAGAGAAGGGCCACAAGGATGATCAGGGGACTGGAACACCTCCCGTATGAAGATAGGCTGAGAAAGTTGAGGCTGTTCAGCCTGGAGAAGAGAAGGCTGTGTGGAGACCTCCTAGCAGCCTTCCAGTATCTGAAGGGGGCCTATAGGGATGCTGAGGAGGGACTCTTCATTAGGGACTGTAGTGATAGGACAAGGGGTAATGGGTTAAAACTTAAACAGGGGAAGTTTAGATTGTATATGAGGAGGAAATTCTTTCCTGTTAGGGTGGTGAGGCACTGGAATGGGTTGCCCAGGGAGGTTGTGAATGCTTCATCCCTGGCAGTGTTCAAGGCCAGGTTGGACAGAGCCTTGGGTGATATGATTTAGTGTGAGGTGTCCCTGCCCATGGCAGGGGGTTTGGAAATATATTATCTTAAGGTCCTTTCGAACCCTAACTATTCTATGATTCTATCATTGCAGGGGGGTGGACTAGATTATTTTTGAAGGTTCTTTCCATCCCAAACTATAATTCTATGATTCAGTGGCCTGGGAAGGACTGTTTCTCAGCAGTCTCATGGATGTGGTGGATGGGACTGAGCTACTGGAATGGTATCTGCTAAACACTTTTTAGCACCCACTTTTCAGATTAATCTGTCCAAAGACTTTAGTTAGCCAACCAGCCTATGGTGCCCCTTCCCTACTGCATGTTTCTCATTAATTACCAGATGGTTGCTCAACTCCAGATCAAAAAAGTAGTTACTTGATGCACATATACTCAGTAAATGCTCAAGCTTAGTGGCTGTGATGATGCCCTGGACTGGTGTTTCTGAGTGTGCTAAATGCCAATGTTAGGAATAGGGAAGATTAAGGAATGTAAGGATTAGTGGCATTGCAAAGGCTTTCTATCCCTGGGTAATTGACACTTCATTTTCACTGATATTAATAAATCCAGCATGAGCCAAGCAGTAGCACCCTAACAGCTTCATCACATAGAAACCTGTTTGTTTCCTTAAAGAAAAAAAAAAATAAAAGAAACACAATTTATCATATAGGTTAGAGTTCAGACTCTAATTTCATATACCAAGACAGTAATTGCACTGTATACTTCAACTTTTGCCTATGATGCTATGTTCACCAGTCAGGTAAACAGTCTGCTGTTAGGCTGGGAAATATACCTGGTAGCTCTTGAAAGCATAGATATTTCAAATGGACAGCAAAGGGTTAAAACTTAATAAGGAGTGGGCAGGAGGAAAGGAAAAACCCTAGGCAGAATGTCTCCACACAGAGAAACAGAGAACAGTTAATTTGTGCTCCAAACTGCCAAGGACAGCAGAAAAAAGCAACTCATATAAATAATTAAAGCAGAGATTAGATAAATATTTGGGGAGGGGGTACTGTGACTGTGTAATTGCTAATGCTGAGGAGAGGTGGATTTCTGTGCTTCCTGGGCCCTTTTGTTCTAAGCTTTCCTGCAGCCCATTACTTAGTAGCCTGCCACATGCCATCATTTTTTAGTGTTTAAACCACATTTTTTTTTAGATTGCATAAGAATGAATTGTAGAACACAGGCTGGGATGTGATTCTGTCGTGCAATCTGGCTTTATGATTCATTCATTTTCCCAGACTTTATTTCTCCAGAGTGGGTCCTGGGTTGGCATCCTGAGCCCTGCAAAGATCCAGAGGGCTGAGTGGAAGGAATATAAATGCTTCACTGGAGCCAGACTCAGGCTGGGGCAGTTGCTGTCAATACACTGAAGTTCAAATACATTGACAGAGGGGTGGGGGAGGTGTTCTGCAGTGCTGCAGATCCCAGGAATGCCTTATCTTGGGAGCATAGAATTAGGATTTTTTTATATGCTCATTAACACAGTTGTTTCTTTTTTTTAGAGATAAACAGCTATAACATCAGGTAACCAGCAGAGCCTGAGTTTTATTGTTTAAAAGGGGAAAAAACAGACATATTTTAGTAACAAGGAGCAGCTTCACACATGGTTATATATATAATATATATGACAGCTAAACGCTATATGAGATTAAACTTGAAGTGAATATTCAACAAATTAAATATTTTTCTATTGAAGGAAAGGGAAGCAAGCAAGCAGCCTACATTGAAATATTAAATGTTCAATGCAGATTCTACAACAAAGACCTTAAAAAGAAAGCTTTTATTAAAATACTCTTCAATGATCACAAATACTTGCAAATACATCACAGGGCACAAGAGCTCTATCAATCTACCAGTTAAACTGCCTTGATTTTTCATGTTTGTTTTCCTATGTTCGCATTCCTATCTTTCACGGCACGAATTGGTAACCTTACAAAAGCATCCCACAGGAATGGGAGGGTTCCGTGCCCCGACAGCGGCTGTGGTGATCCCGGGGTGTCACCGGGTACCATGCGGTGCCTGCGCTCACCCCGTGCGCTGGCTATAGCTCAGGCACTGCAGCCAGCCCTGCGCGGCGAGCCCAGCCTGGCGCTCTTCGAGACGGGGAAATGCAAGGTACCATTTTTTATTTTTTTTTTTTAGCAGACTGTAAATGATTCCTATTCTTTGCTCCACAGAACATCCGATGTGGTGTCCAATCGGCTGAGAAGGCTGCACAGACGTCAGTGTCTGTGCGTGTGTGTGTGTCTGCACAGCCAACTGCAGCTGGAACCTCCATTAGAGCAGCCCTATTGATTTCTGGCTCACACTGCAGTAGCAGGGCTAGAGTGCAGGGCGGGGGAAGAAATAGGCGGGGTGTGTGTGTGTGTGTGTGTGTGTGTTTGTGGAGTGGAAAGTAATCCCAGAGGCTTAAAAACGGGAAATAGGCACATCGGGGTGTAGGTGCATATGTGCAGCATATACATGCCGGTTTCCAGAGATATGCTGCTGAGCAGTTTGCTTAAAAAATCCCCACCAAAGCCAACAACAAAAATCCCCAGGCAGAGTGACCCCTATACCTCAGGAATCAACAGTCTCCCCAGGTTTCAGATCCTGTGCATGCACGGATTGATGGTTTTTGATGCTGAATTTTGCACACAGTTACTATTTTAGCGAAGGACTACAGGAGATGAGCACTTTAAATGGCTCTTTCTCTATGCATGCGCTTGTCTGCTTGGGGAAGATGCAAGGGGAGCCTGGGGGGGGGGAAGGGGGGGGGAATAGGAATGCAGCTTGGAGTCTGTCAAACAGTGCAGAGAGAGCTCCAGGAAGTTGTTCTGCGTCTGCTGGCAGTCATTTTCTCGTGATGCATAATGCACAAGGTGCCATTGCAAGCTGAGGTGCAAAAGCAGGGGGGAAAATGATGTTTCTGGTAGTGACTGAGCTTTCCCCTTCCTCTGAGGTTTCTTTCCCAGCTAATATCTGGGAATAATTTATAGCTGCATGTTAATATGGTGTCTTGGTATTTCAGCACATCTGTGAAGAAAATCCCTGCAAAGCAAGTGTGTCTTTTCACAATCACTGTATGCCAGTCTGGCAAACTCTAGCTGTGAGCAGCACACAAGGAAGGGGGGGGATACCCCCCAGCACAGTTCTCTGTTTAGAGGGTGGGTGAAGAGGCGACTGTAATACCTTTAAAAACCCAAAAGGCGGTAAGCCATTATTAGCAAAAGCTATATTGAGCATGCTTGCCAGACAGGCAGCGCAGCTCAGCTCTAGTTCCGCCCAGACATGTGCCTTGCCATTTTCATTTTAATCAGTCTGCTCAGGATGGCTGCTGATTCATTTTGCGGGATGGCCCCCTGGGAACCAAGGTGGAAGCCTGAGGCGAGCTGCTATTGCATCAATGCAGCACTTCACATCAGACACAGGGACGGGAGGAAAGACTTCAGCAGTAGATAGAGTTCAAAATACCAGCCTCGCTATTAAAAAACAAACCAGCACCCCCCTCCAACAAATACAATCGCCGTGGAAGTAATAATAATTAAAAAAAAAAGAGGAAAACCCAACAACACCCCCACCCACCCTACCCCCACCCTCCCACCCCCCATAATCATGAAATAAACCACAATTAGAGGAAAAAAATCTTTTCTGCTCCTTCTTTCCTTCCCTTCATACCATGAAATCACTGGAGCTACCATTTCTTTTCACAGCTCGTCGTTTAAAAAGAAAAAGGACGCTCTCTATTTCTCTATTTACCTGATAACTAGCTGGGGGTGGGATACCTGATTTAGCTGAAGACTTTGATTTGTGGGATTGACAACCTTATTATGCAGTGAGCTTATTATTGATATTATTCTGCTCTCGGTTGCCATGACCACCTTGTGAGAGACATTCAATTTTCTCTCTTCCATCATCATTATCTATGAGGCCATCTGTTGTGGAAAATGAATTCAGCCTCATTTGCATGACTGATAAGCAAATTTTTTTTTATCTATTTAACAGAAGGTCATATGCCGGGGATTTGGAGCTGGTGAAAAAAAAAAAAAAAAAAAGAAAAGTGGAGGAAAAAAAAAAAAAGGCATCTCGAGAGGATGAGTGGGAGTGCGTGCATTAGAGGATGTATGTGGAAGTAAAACAGATCCCTCAGGCCTGCTAGCCTATCCTACTTCATTTGTCATTCCTGCCAGGGCGACATTTTTTTCCCCCTAAGCTTCTGCACACTAAAGAGAGTGAGAGCTTTTTCCCTGCAGTCTTCTTGAAGCCCCCCTGATTTTTTTTTTACTCAGTGTTGGTGGGTGTATTTAATTTTTTTTTTTTTTAATTCCCTGGAACATGGGGTATCTTTTCAGTGTTCAATGAAGAAAAAAGCAGCCTTTTCTGGGTCTCTGTGGTATGCTTCTTACTCCTCATCCTTTCAAAGTTGTAGTAAGCCAGGGTGTTTCTTAGCCATGCTGAAATGTCTTGTTATGTTTAACTTGTAAATGGTTAATGGTGCAGGTGTGGGCTGTGTTTTGTGCAGGGTGGGGGTTGATTCTTGTAGCTAACTGGAAAGATTATTGTGATTTTTGCAGTCGTTCTGTAGCTTGTACTTAAGTATCCATTGTTTGCTCTTTTCAAGTTCTTTTGGCAATACTGCTGTGCAGTCAAAATTGTACTGGGCTGTAGAATAGCTGATAAAAAATCCTAAAGTGTGTGTTTACTATATGAACGCATAATGTTGCATGCATTAAGCATGTTGTTGTTTATATAAACTTACTGCATGTTGGACAGTACTTGTTTGATATGGAGAACCCGAGACAAAAACTTCACAGATTGGAATGCTCAATCATAGCAGAGTACAATTAAATAAAATATTAGAAGATCCTAGGTTTTTAAACAAGAATGCTGTTTGAAAACAATGGATTTGTACTTTTAAATAGGCACACTCGTGTAGAATAGCATTTTGAAAGAACACTGTCTTCAGTGTTCCATATCTCTTAGAGTTTTTCTTCAAAGGGAAAAAGCTTTGTAAATAAGGGATGGTTAATTCAGTTAAATTTTAAAACATCATAGTTTATACTTCCATTTTTAAATAGTTAAGATAAATAGGACTGTAGTCCCTATACATTTAGTGCAGAAATGTTACTGTATTATTTTAGTGCTGAAAAGTAACTGAAGAGTAGGAAAGAAAACAGATTAGTAAAAAAAAAAAAAAAAAAGAAAAAAAAAGACTTTGTCTCCTGTGGAAAAGATGTTACACAGGTTTGCTTCTTTTATTTGTCACTAACAAAGATGAAACTTAATGGAACAGAAACATGCAATTTTCTTCTGAGTGCTGAACAACGTGCATAGCTTTCTCTATGGAAAGAGGATTTTTTAAATGTTTGTTTTCTGCAGAAGTAGTGTGTGCATGAAAGTAACAGTTTTACATGATAAATGCTTTGCATGGTTGCCAATACTCCTTTTAAAAATAGAAAAGGAGATATGCAGTACTCTCTTTCTTGCAAATAAATACACTTGGACTTTATTTATAATCCACAGGGAATCTCTTTCTATATTTTGTCCTTGCAACAGAGAAATGGTCATGGGTGCTGAATTTCAGGTGGAAAGAAGTTTCACTTTTACTGAGATTAGCTGGAGATCGGACACTGACTTGTCTACATTAAGTGACTTTTTCTAAATTACTTGATTAACATTCCTCTTTTTTTTTTTTTTTGTTTTGCTTTAGAAAACACCCCGCAACCGATCTAGCATTAACTTGTCATGATAATCTATTGCTAGGAGTTGTTTAATGGGCACTCTTTTCTTCTGCCCCTCTGATTTCAGAGAGTGTATTTCTTGTAGATTTTTAAAAAAGGAATAAGATTTAATACTCCTTTGACATCCGCCATATTTATCATGCCTCTTGGTATTTGCGGTGGAAGTTGGGTCACAGAACTAGTCGCACACTCGGAGTTCAGTACAGTGCAGCTCTGGCGGGGGGGGTGGGGGGGGGGGTGTTGTTAGAAGCGGGGCGAGTTTCCTCAATGGACTTCAGCTGGAAGTAACAGGATACTGTGTATTAGCAGGCTGTGTTATCGTGCGCAAAGGTTGAGGGCTCTATCTTATCCCCTCCTCCCCCCTCCACTTCAGTTGTCAGCATCTTCCAAAGGCTGGCAAATAACGCCTGATAAAGTTCGGGAAAAGACTAATGGGTAACACTGTCTGCTCCCTTCCCCTGCACCCCAAAAGTTAATTACCAAGCCTGGTTGGATTCCTCCTTGCCACCCTGACATCTGACTGCTGCTAATTCACTGATTAATCTCATTAACGTGATTAGAGCAGGATTTGGAGTTGGCTGCCATTGTTCTTCAGACAGCGCCGTGAAGCCCGGGCGCCCGCCGCCCCAGCCCGGCGCGGGCCGTTCAGCACCGGGAGCTGTCCGCAGCCAACGGCTCGGCGCCGCCGCACCCCCTGCCCCGGCCCCTGCGCTCCCTGCGGGCACAGCGGGAGCAGCGCTGCGCCGGCCCGCGGGGCGATGCGGGCAGAGCTCTTGGCACCGCATCGAATCTTTGCCTCTGAGTACTGCTCCAGTTCTTTTACAAGCTGTCTCGGAGTGCGGTTTGTTTGGTCGCAGAGATCCTTGGAGCAGTGCAGTTTAAACAGCACTTCCCTGCAGTCGGGCAATTTAACTCTCAGAATGCGAGGGACATTACAGGTGTTGCCATACTTAGCCAGACTTTCTCTTCGCAGTCAAAGAGCTCTTTGTTGAGCTAAGTGCTTTAATTTGTCTTTTTCTTTTTTTTTCTTTCTTTTTTTTTTTTTTTTTTTTTTGCAAATAAACAACGTACCCATCTTATCACCTTAACATTACGTTTGCCCTCACCATCAGAACGATTGTGCCCGAGGTCTTTCCTGCGTCTGCCCTGAAAATCCTTCCTCCCTCCTTTACCCCCTAGTTTTCCGGAGTTCGACAATAGGAAGCATTTTATCAATCGAAACTTGATCTTTAAGATCTTTTTGAGGTTTCGGTATATACATAAATGACTTCTGCAGTTTGCAAATGCAACAGTGTTTTATATTCAAGCTTGCAGCTTAGAAGGTTTTAACTCAGGCTAGGAATAGCTTCTTTAAAATAAGGCACTTGACACAGCATCAGGGCATGGTCTGCTCTGCCCTGTTTGGTATTTTGACTTTTATTACCTAGAAGTTGCATTGTTATCCTTTAATAGCTGCCAATCGCACATGCGCAGTAACTTTTTCTTTTTTTCTTTCTTTCATTTCTATCTTTCTTTTTTTTTTTTTTTTTATAGCTCCTCTTTCATTTGTATTCTTTACGAGCATGACCCTGTACTGGAGACTGAAGCCACACATTAAACTCTATTGTGTGAATAATTTGCCAGGACGAGCAGTGAACTCCTGCAAATCACTAAATTAAAAATACTCCTAAGACAGAGTGTCCTGCTGAGGAAAAGGTGGGATCTATTAAAGAACAGTACATTTTGAAAAGATCTGAGTATAGTAAATGTCAGTGAAACCCCTGCAGCCGTTACAATCTATGGACAAATAACAATTTACGTTCAAAACTGCACTGAAACCGAAAAAGCCGTTTGCCTTTTTTTTTACTACAGCTTTGACTTCCATGTAGTTTTTAAGTCACTGGTACCATATTCTCAGTAGGGTTTCTTATTTTCTTTTCATTTCCTTTTCTTCCCATCTCTTTCCCACCCAAAATCAAAAGCCCAATGAGTAAAGTATTGTCTTCTTAACTGCCTTGGAGAACTATACATTTAAAAGATATATAAAATAGGAGTGTACAGGTTTTAACAGTGACAGCCACAATATGCAGGCCAATTAAGGCTGCTCGTTAGAAAGTATATTCTTGTAATACTCCTGTCAAGCTGAAATTGTACTCCCTTTTGACAGTAGTGGGTTCTTCTGATGCTTGAATCCTGCTTGCTGTGTTTGCCTAATATTTCAGGTCTTGTTAAAAACTGCTACCAGCGGGAAAGTGCAAGAAATTGAAGGTTTTCCAGAATACTTTACTTTAAATTTGCTAGCCTGGCTAATGTAACCTTCAGGAAAAATACTGTGCTCTCGTTAACACTGCTTAAACATGACCTGCATCTCCTTTTCCCGATGGATAGTGTGCGTTGACGAGACATAGGCTGGGGGAGGGAGAATCCAAACCACAACATTAAACCCATACCCTAACCTCTTGTAGAGTATAATTAGGCCAATGAATCACTAGTCTCCCAATTTTATTTATTCTTTATTCTTTTTTTTTTTTTTCTTACACACTGGTCTTTTTGTAATTGTTTCTTATTTATGCAGCCCCCCCCGTTGCCCCCCCCTTTAACTCTCACTAACACAGGATATATATACTTTCTGCCTCAATTAAAGCAAGCATTGGTTTTGTCATCAGTGAGAGAAGCACCAGGCCGTTCCTTTGTGCCATCCCCAAGGCTGGAAGTGATGATGAGGGCTCTTTCCCCAGCTAAATCACCTTTTACAAATCTGAAAACAGATTTGACGTGTGTGCCACATAGTCCCCTTCACTGTCTTACTAAGGCTAGCCAGGATCCAGCATAAGGAGGTTAGCTTTATTAGAGGAAGAAGACAAGCTGTGACTTGTGAAAGCGAACACAGCTATCCAAAGATTCTGCATGTAAACCCTACGTTAGGAAAGGACGAGATCCATTTGGGGGTGCCGCTACCCCTATACGCTCACAGAGAGGCTGGTTCGTCCCCAGGTGTGCGTGTGCTTCTCAGGCTACATAGATTTGGGTGGAAAAACCCCAGGCTGACATGCCCGCCCTCGCTGCGACGCAGACATGGTAGCTCTCTTTCGCGTTGCGAGGAGGCTCCTCACCCCAACCCCCCGCAGACCAGACCCGCTCCCCCCAGCCCTGCGCGGCCCCCTGCGCGCTCCCCATCCGCACCTGCGGCCCGGCTGCGCCGCCGCTCCCGAGGGCTCGGAGCCTTGGCCTCGGGGGAACCCAGCGAGAGCGGGGAGATGTAATCAGAGATGACAGAAAAAAATGGGGGGGGGGGGGGGGACGGAAAAAAAAAACCCAAACCAACAAACCAACAACAAACCCCAAACCAAAAAACACCGAACCAAGAGCGAGGTGGAGATGGGGGGCGGGGGAAGAGACACGTAAGTCCCCTTTTTTTGCTTTCCGAGGGAAACACTGCGTTGTCCACCAAGAGCATGGAAGTCTTGAGGGCTCTGCTGTTTTTAGTCCCGACCTCAGCAGGCTCTCTTCTGAATCTCTGTGGCGAGCTTCCCTTCCCAACCCCCCCTCCCCTCTGCTGCCGTCGGGGTGCGGCAGTGAAGCTGCTGTGATGGCTCGGGATGCAGAGGGCTGGTACGCGGCGGGGCTCGCCCTTCCTCCAGCCCGCAGTGTGTGTGGTTCCTGGCAGGGCTGGTGGGGAGGGAACGGTAACCTCTGCAGTACCCGGTATGTCTGGTCTCCACCCGTCAGGCAGCGGGCTCGGGGGGGATTACCTCCCAGGGATGGAGAAGGGTGTTCCCTGTGACTTTTGGGTCAGGCTACTCCGCCTCTGTGGCGGCCAGAGGGGTCTGCGAGCGGGTTGCCCGCACCGAGCCCCGCCGCGCAAGGGGGAGGAGGGAGGAGAAGGAGGGTGCGGGGCGGAGGGGGCTGCAGCAGCACAATGGCATTGAGGAGAGCAGCGTGCGTGTGTGCAGGGAGGACGCGGGCTGTGGCTGTGCGCTGGCCAGGGTCCTTCAGTGCCGAGCGGCCGGACGGGCAGGAGCCTCTGTGCTGCCGGGGCTGGCAGGGCGTGCGGAGCAGTGCCTGCGTTCGTGCCTGTTCCCTTGCGGGTGGGGCCGCGGCCCCGCGGGAGGATCGCAGCCCGTCACGCTGCTGCCGAAATGACATTTCGGGGACAAGTTTAAAGGAAGTGGCTCCCCGCTTGTCAGGGCGCTCCCATTGCAGGGGCGTCAGGCTGCCCGGGGGCGAACCCGCAGGGAGGCTGCCCGCGGGAGGGGGGCGCCGGCGGAAACCTCCGCAATAGTGTGGCGAGGCTGTGAGGTGCCTCTTCCCAGTTATTGTCTGCGTGACACGTTTAGTAACGCGGTCCCTGAGTAAGCGGAGGCAGCGGGAGCCACCGAATCCACGTCAAACTGCTAGGGAAAAGGCTGTCAAGGGGCACATGCAGAGCTGTCCCTCTCTGCGTGCGATTCCTTGTTTATGTTTGGGTTGTTGGTCACATAGAGCTGAGCCACTTGGGTCGCTAATGGTGTAAGTCTGCTGATCTTCTCCCCTGGAAACAGTTCTTTTCTTTTGTTTCAAAGGGGAGAAGATGGTGTGAGCAGGTAAAATAAGCAAGGCTTCAACAGTCCAGATGAATTAACACCATAAAACCTGGAGTGGTACCCCAGCTTCAAAACAGTAATGGTTTTTAATCATTATTTTATTTTAAAGACACATTTAGAGGGTTAGATATAGTTGTGGGGTTTATTTTCCTTTTTTTTTTTTTGGGGGGGGTGTGGTGTGGTGGTGGTGGGAGAAAGGGGTTGTTCTATAACGGAGACACCATTTTACGCCGGCAGCCGCGGCAGGGGAGTATTTTTCGCCGTTTGCTTTCCGGGTCTGCGGCGTTTTGTGTTTCCCCTCTATTCGGTGGAATACAGCGCCGCCGGGAGCCCGGCCCGGGGTGCCGGGGAGGGCGCGGAGCGCGGCCCCAGCCCTGCCCGCCTCCCGCCGCGCCGGCGGGGCTGGGCCTGCAGCTGCGGCCGCCGCGGGGCCGGCAACTTGGGTGCGCGTCGCAGTGCTTAAAGGATGCGGGCTGAGGCTGGGTAAGTCAGCGGTCTGCTACGGACACTGTTCTGCGGCAGTAATGTGGTCTCTGAGGGAACGCGGGCTTGATGCATGCTGCGCTGCCGAGGCTTCCTCCCGCCCGTCGCCTCTCTGCTGCTCTTAAATGGAGGTTACAGTTGATCCGTCAGCCACAGAGCTGCACGCATGCCCATCTTCTCGGCGTTCAGTGGTGGCAACTTATTAATTTCTGCCTTCGACTTCAGGCCCGTTGGTTTCCTGTCTGAAAGCATTATTACTTTTGTCCATATGGCAAAATAATTAGCATACAGATGAGAAGGGATCCTGCCTCTGAGCCTCAGTCGCAGGAGAAGATGTGCAGTGGAAAGTTGATTGGATGAATGGAGAACAAATGGTGGGCGTTCAAAAGCATTAGGAGAGTTTTGTTGTCGTGGAGCAGGTTTGTCAGTTCTCTGGTTGAATCTCGTAAGATGGAAGGCAGGGCGGCTGGTGCCGAGGAGACGACTGCTTGACAGACTGGCCTACTTGAAGGTGCACGTTTGGACTGCATGCGTAGATAATTCGTTTGGACTACTTTGGTTTGCAGTTCTACGGCTTTCCCTTTGCTATTCCCTCAAGGTAAATATGTCCTTTTATTACGGTTGTTGTTTGCAGGGCACTTTGCTGTTGTTCACAAAGTGATGGAAAGTTCAACTCTTTGGGCAGTTAACAAAAGAATAGCTGGGGTTTGTGTTTCTCCTCTTCTCCAACCCCAGCTCCTCAACACCTTCTCCTGTGCACAGAGCTGGAGGAGGCTGAGCAGACCAGGGCTTGATCCTGCTCCCACTGAAGTCAGCGGGGAGTTTTGATATTGCTTCCAGTGAAAACGGGATCCAGCACTCAGTGGCTGTTTTAATAACAACTGCTGGAAATGTCAGATTTCTGCTTCCTATTTTCTAGCACAATGTGGGCAGACCTGTAAAATTAGCAACTACTGCTTCAGTGAAAGCCCAGATGTGATTAGTTTTGATTGGTGTGGTGTGCATTTTCTTGGCTGAAATGGAAAAAAAAATGCTTATTTAACACAAACTTACTGGTAATGCTAAAAGCTGAAGTTACTGATTGACAGATTACTAGTGGTTCTTTCAGCTCCAAATTCCTGTTATATACGTGTCCTTATAAAGGCTTCTTTATTGAAAGGAGAAAGCAAAAGAAGAAAATAAACAAGCTGTCTTTGAATTACTTTTTTTTTTTTTTTTTTTTTTTTTGCCAGATGATAACACTGAGTCAGACTGGAATCCCACTTCTTGAACAGAGCATCCATTGACAGGCATTTCTTATATAATCCTGATGCTGTGTATAAAATATGGAGCTTCAATTTAGTTACCTTTATTTTTTTTTAAGTGGTCATTTAGGAATATTTTATCCAATTTTAATGGTTCTTAATCCCCTTTAAAACAGTGATTTTCATTTTAAGTGACCTAATTTTAAAACTACAGTCAAGGAGGGGGTTAAGTAGAAATTATTACCCTTTAATTGTCTTTACATACTTCTTGTGACTATTGTAGAACTGTTTAATGAATGATTTGCTTTAATTTGAGAGGTGTGGGGGTTTTGTAACCTTTAATGGTGCTGTTTTGGAGAACAACAGCACACAGTTCCAAACCATATTTAGTTTTTACCTCTCTCTTTTATTTTTTTTAATCGACATTTCAGTGTTGTGTGGTAGTTTCTTTTCAAAAATTATCAAACAAATAGAAGTCTTTGTCATGTCACTCTGCAAACAAACAAAAAAAGATAATATTGGAACAAACTGTTAACCCTTAGTGGACAGTCAGAAGGTACTCCTGATGGTTTATCAAGGTTCAAGTTTGGAATGATAAGGTTAAACTTGGTTGCTGTGCTGTAGTCTGGTGAATATGTATGTTTATGCTTGTTTGCAATATGACACATTTAAAAACAATTGAGATGGCAACATAACACTTCTAACATTAGAAATACAGGCTGATGTAAGACTATGCAATAAACCAGGGGTTTTCACTAGGAAAAAGTAATGATTATATTTTTCTAAAAACTGCATTGATTTATCAAGTGAAACAAAGAGGAGTAAATGATTATAATGAGTAAATGCAGAATTCATACATTTAAAACTAACCTAAGAGTAAATTCAATTTTGTATGTATTTTACATCCTGAACTTTCTGGAGAGTGAATGTTCCTTTTTTCTCCCCCATTATTTTAACCAACAAGGGCAATAGTTAAATGCTAAACGTTTGCAGTGGTTTCTTTGTTTTAGATTCAAATACCCAGTTATATACCCACATTTTCAAAAAGGGCATCAGTTTTATTGTAGTAGTTCTTAGTTCATAGTATGACTTTGTTGTTTTACTCTACAGCTTTGTATCTTACATATTATAGAATTGAGCAACTGTGTGTTTGGAGACAAAGACAATTAAGAAAGAAGAGGAGCTACTTCAGTGTATTATGTCTCCTGATCTGTTAAGGACCATTTTTGAGGGTCTCTCTCTTTTTTTTTTTTTTTTCCTGTTCTTTTCTATTTTGTTTAATTTTTGTGTTGAGGAGATAAGTTATGCAAAGGAGTATTTAGATTGCATACACATCAATGCATACGCTTATGTGGCAATTTGTTATCTGGGCATAGAAACTTTGCCATATGAAGAGCAAACACAGTGCTGTTCTGAAAACTGTTCTTCTGCACCAGTCAGGCTTTTATGTGGACTCCAAAAGAATGAAAATATAATTCCCATCCATCAGCACTGTCTTGGGAAATCAGCATGGGTATTTATTTTCAAGTGCATTGCACAGGCACATTTATAAAACAAAGTTCTCTGTGTTAGAACCTATTTCTTGATGAACTCTGAACAGATATTATTTTGCTGACAATTCAGTGCTGGAAAAGTACTTTCTTATTAAATGTGTATGCTACTTATGGAAACACTGAATTTAATATCAGTTTCCCTGGACTTGATAGATGTTTGCATCATGTCGATCAACTTTCAGTAAAGATGTGAAGTTGTTGACAGTGTAGTACAAGAAAACTTTTGGGTTGTAGATTGCTTATTGACCTTTTCTTCCTATTATTAGTAATGAGAAATCCTAATAAGAGTATCAATGGTGTTTTTACCAGAAAGGCAGCTGGATTTCTATGGAATGAAAATGTGTGCAGACCAAATATCATCACCTTCTTCACATATACTAGATTAAAAAGTCACAAGGAGAGCAAATCAAAGGTTTTGTGGGCTGTTGACAAAGATTATCTCTTTAGAATCCTTCACAGCACCCTGCCTATTTTAGCCATAGAGGAAAAAGCAGCAAAATGCAGTGAAACTGAAATGAAGAGGGGACGTCTTCTGTTGAGGGGAAGAGTGGGATGTGGGCACAGGCAGGCAAAAACCACAGCAGAATTTTTGGTCCCTTAAAAGGGATCATACGTCTTGTTGGAAATAGTAAACATTATTAGATCAGATTTAAAATCTGATCTCAAATTAGATTTGCAATGTATATACTACTTAAATATGTTTGCATGGAAGCTGCAAATGTGGAACACAATTTCCAAGTAAGGAAACTAGCCAACTTGGTCATAGAAATAACTAAGGCTGCAGGGCGCCCCGTAGGGATTCATCAAATCAGGTCTGGTATAGAACTGTCTGGTAGGCTGTAAACATTCAGAAATCAATGTTGGGTCTGCCAGTAGACCCTTAGGTTTGCTGAAAGTCCTACCTGCCTAATGCATCTGGGCAGTTGGTTTCAGAAACCAGTTTCCTCCATGTTAAATTTTATTTATCTTGAGGGTTCATCATAACGAAATTGATTATAGCTCTGCACCAGGCAAACCCATACACATCTGTAGGATCACAGATTTTCACCCAAACCAGCACTTGGGGTCTATTATTTTGTGAAGTATTAAAAGTCTACATCTCTCATACCTTATGTCAGCATGGCATATTTTAATCAGGAAGTTGATTAAAAAGGGCAGAATATACTATGGATGTATGTTCACTTGGCAGAACTTCAGCTGCTTCATTCTGAATCCGGAAAGTGCTGTCCATCACTAGGTGCAGTGGTGAAGATAATCAGTGCAAAGCAGAGGTTTTTTGCAGATCATTTTCATGATGTGCTTTAAGAAGGCTGCTGTGTTGTTTCTACTTTGCATGAGGCTGCTGCTGACCCCAAAGGAAAGACAGCAATTAGTTTTGGATCAGGCTTGTTACATCTTTTTATAGCGTGATAGGCCAAACATATTTCTCATGCGTCTCCAGTGAAATCAAAAGAAAACACCTCACCCATGTTTTTGTAATTAATATGATTGTTTTCAGGCAGAATGTAATGGATAGTATAGTAACCATGGAAAAAGGGTCAGAGCTCACTGAATGGCTGATTTTTTTTTTCAGTGTCTCCAGTGATGTTTCACATTCCTCCCCACTGCTCCTCCCCCCCCCCCCAAGTAGAAACAGTGATACATACTGATTTATTGTCACAGTATTTATATTGCATATCAATAGCTTGCTTTATTTTTTTCCAAGGGAAATTCCCTTTTTTCCTCCTGTCTCTAGCCAATACTGAGGATATTACCAAGGGAATAAAATTTTATGCCTAATTTTAGTGTTCCTCTGCCTAATGTGGTGTGAATAAGTACCATGTTACGGCATTTAACCTAGTCCATCTTTGTCACTTCCTGAACAGTTCCTCAGTTCAAATAAAATAGTCAAAATACTGAAAGAGAAGATATCCAAATTTTGTTGTGAGGATAAACTGTAGGGAGTGCTTTTCCT
The DNA here is from genome assembly GCF_033783945.1 of Neopsephotus bourkii. Taxonomy (NCBI): domain Eukaryota; kingdom Metazoa; phylum Chordata; class Aves; order Psittaciformes; family Psittacidae; genus Neopsephotus; species Neopsephotus bourkii. The sequence goes on along the minus strand of NW_026901402.1, from coordinate 2,709,282 downwards.
TTCTCTTGGAGTAGATGCTCTGGCATTCCTTCTGGTGCTGCAGCAGGGCATTCTCTTGCATAAGGAATACTCTTGAAAGGGGTTCCCCAGGCTTCTTGTGCCTCTCGTGATACTGTGAGTCAGTGGCTCATCCCTGTATTTCATCTCCTTCACCAGAATTAGTTGTTAAATCAAATGTCTTAATTTTCAGTGCTGGTGATTTATTTTAGTTACATTTTCAGAGATAGTAGCAATTCCTCTTTTGTTGAAAAGGCCAATGCTTAAATGTGAAACTATGTTTCTATCAGGTTCAGGTACATTGTGGCTGTCATGTCCTATGCATAAATATTCAGGATTGTTTTTTGGGTATACACACATGTATTTAGGAAGAAATAAAGCTGTTATGTCATAGAATATGATGAGGTTGAGTGCAGGGCTGTTTATTTTCTGTGTGTCTTTATAGTGCTCTTGGCATGTCTAAGACGAGTTGTTATGAATTTGGAATGGTATTTCTGCAGTGTCTTGGTTATGCAGTGTAGTTTGATTTAAAAACCCACAAACCCAAACTCCTTGGACCTGGAGTTGATACTACAAAGGAATGCTTGTGTATTTTCAGCACATGCACACAGAGTCCATTCCAGGTCTTGCTAGGAAACACCCAGAGTTTATGCAGGTCAAATTAAACTGTCTTCACACACAGAAGTTTTCTGTTCCAGCAGTGGTGAGATGTCTGCAGGGTGGTACGTTACTTATTTACTGAGAGAAATGAATTTACTAAATTTGTTAAGAATTTCATAATCTGCTGACCCTTTGGCTGTGACTAATCCAGTCCCAATCTCAAACTCCAGTTTTCATCAACCTTCAGGTTTCATCACTTTCTGTGATGAAAAAACATTTTTCTCAACTTTAATGTAGAGAAAGAGCATATTTAGGTCTGCCTGAACTTAGAGACATAACTCTGTGAGGAGTTACTGGACCTCCATATTCTGGACGATTCTAGCATACTTCAGTTCTCAGTGATAGTTATTTGCAGGCCAGGCTGCAGAATTCTCACAAGAACTAAGGTGATTTTTGGACATTTGCAAGTAAAAGAAGCAGAGACTGTGATGAGATGAATGAGTAACAATGTCACAGCAGGCAAAAAGAATCAAACATTTGACTAAGAAGAAGCTGCCAGTGATAAAACTGAGGTTCTATTGACCAATATACAGAATCTGATGCTAAAGAAAATTAGAACTCCATGGCCATTGGACACATGACCTCAAATGAGAAGAAAAAGAACCTCAGAAATGGATATGGACAACAAGATTATTGAGAAAGGGTACACAGAGGAGTCAGGACGCATAGCTGGATGGAAGTCAGGAGTACTTCATGAACTCGAAGACCAGCTGGAAAAACAAAGGAAGCTCAGGTAGGTTTATTTCCATGTGCTACTTCTGCTAGTCTGGTTTTTCTTTTTCTCTTTTTTTTTTTTTTTTTTTTTAAGCTTTCTTCCACAGCCCTAAGAATTCATCCCTTCCCTTCAGATCTTCTGTCCCTCTCTTAGATAGTGTCTAATCATAAAGAGATAGGAAACAAGGAGAATGCCTTTGCCTTTCAAATAGCCAGTTTATTGTAACAACAGTCCTGTATGAACTGTCAGTCATAAGTAATAATTAAAAAAAAATAGAATAGATGACAGCCAGTATTCATAAATGTGCACTAAATGTACATAAATATATGTGGGCATATAGAATTTCTGTGACTAAATATCAGTTCTTTGCATGCAAGGGCAAAAACCAATTGCATTGAAATAGATAACCTTATTATGCCATTAAAACAGAAGGGAAGCTTCAGCCTTTGCAAGAGTCTTGTAACAGGTAACCAAAACAGAGTTTTCTGTGAATAAAATGTAGACATGTAGTATCAACCTTCATACATGCAGTCCCTTTCTTTCTGAAAGGAAACCAAATTCAAAATGTTATTTATTATTCAGGGAAAAGAAGACATTCTGTTGTTGGTTCAGAGAACCTGGTCACTGAATTAGACAACAGCAGTTATCCATTTCCATTTATGGATTTTCAGGTTGATCTTTGCATGCACATCCCTTTTTACTTCAGGGCACCATCAGCATTTTCCAGCATGTATTCTTTCAAACTTCAAGAGTGAATGTCTGGGAAGGCCTGTTTTACTTCTCCTTTTACAATGTGTTACTGCCTCACCTTTGTCAGCTCTGAAGAAGTGCTTGTTGCAAAAAGGCTGGTAGCATGTCTGGGTGAACTCCAGCTGCTCTGAAGAACCTTCTCAGGAGTTTCTGCACTTTATGAACAGATTATTAGTTTCTGGCATGTTTTTACAGCTAGTATATGTGCTAGTCCATATCCTGTATGCCAGCTCTTCAAAAGATGATAAAGTAGCCATCATTGACAGGCTTTCTAAACTTTCCATTATGAATGAGACTGACCCATTTCATATTTTATGAGATAAAACATATGCAGGAAAGGATGGAGATTTTTATCTATGACCTTTCCAATTTAACGATGCCTTTTTTTGTTGTTGTTGTTGCTTATCAGTGACCTTGGCTGAAGAGCAGATGATGATTAGAAGAAAGAAAAGAAAGAAAAAGGGTAGATCTTTTCCATAGGTCTGTTTGGCCTTTGTGACACAGCATGCTGGAGAAAAGGCATACTTGAATAGTTTACCTTGAAGACTGAGCATCCTGATTTAGCAACTGTGCAAAGCAGTATGGAACAAAACACCCAGTCATTTTGCTGCAGCACTGTGCTTCATAGACAGCTCTGCAGAGTGGGTCTCAGCTCATACACCATGTTTCTTTACCTCCCACCAAGAGCCAGCACAGATTGCCACAGTGTTAATTCCAGCCAACTCCAGTGGAAAATAAGGGCCTGTGATAAGAGTGCACCTATGTTAATGACTCATGCACCCTGTGCTTCTTATTTTTCATTTTATATGCTGTTTGTTACAGTTAATAAATTCTTATTTGATGAAAAATGTGATGTATTTGTTCTGTTTAAAATACTGATATGGAACACCCTTTTCCTATACCTGCACTTCTTGCCACATTCAAAAAAATGTGGTTAGGCTGGAATTCAGATTTTTAGGAGCATAAGTATAGCTTACTCAAATAGCAGAACAAGAAGATTCAAAGCAGTACTGCCAGTAACACCTATCAGACTATGGTTCCGGGGCTTCCAGAAATTGTATTCATATTGACTCCTGTAATTGCCATTTTCAGAATCACCATTCTTTGTACTCTCAATGAAAGCATCTTCATTTTTGTTTTTAGAGTTGTTTTCAATTTATCAAATATACGCCAGAAGCCACTGAGCAATTCCTGCATCTTTGTTTCCAGATGCTGGCTAAATCACTTCAGAAACTATGAAAAAAAGGATAGAGCAGCTTTTTGAGAATTACAGTTAATAAATTAACTGTATAAATACTGTGGTCTAAGAAACTGTCTTTGCATTACTGTATTGCAGAAGAATTCCTAAAGTTGTGAGCTCTACATAGTTTTCATTGTTTCACAGAAGTTAGTGAACCATCATCACTTCATGCAGCTACGTAGAAGTCTTACTTGTAATTATGTACTTGGAAGTTAAGAGAAGCTGAAATGGGATACCTTGCTTACCGATTTTCTCGCTTTCCTACACTTGGCAAGAGTCTCAATTCTTACACTCATAATAATCATGTTCACTGTAGATCTGTCAACACCAAGTTGATGAACACTGGTAGCATCAGGGTTTACAGGCTCGCAGAGCCAGTATGCCACAAGTTTCTCAGTGTATAAAGGCTTTTAATTTTGAGGCATTTCCATTGAAAGGTTGATACAAACTGAGCACACAATTACAGGAACCAGTGTTCCAATCTCAATTCTCCAGTCTTCCAATCTTAGAGCTTTGCTTCTGCTATTCAACATGCTAGATTTATACCATGATTGTTCCAGTGGCTAAATATCATGAGTCTAACCGTGCTTAACCAGTTGGGGAATATGTGTACTTCATGGCAGATTATATTTTCTGCTTCCATTTCCTATGGAATTTTTCTTAATTAATTTTATTAATTTCTTAATTTTCTTAATTTCTTAATTTTCTTAATTTCTTCCTAATTTCTTAATTTTCTTAATTTCTTCCTAATTTTTCTCTCTTTTTGAAAAATCTGTTGATAAAATTAAAGCTCTGCACAAACAGGGAAAACAGACACTACCCTGTGAAAGTGACATAAGAAATCCACTGATTTGTTACATGTATGTTTCTAATGCTCTTATGGACTGGGTATGGAAAATCAGATGCACGAAAACAGGAAATAAAGGAAGAATCAGTGACTCTCAAAGAAAAAAGAAAAGTACAAGGAAAACAGGAATTTGGGGAAGCTGAGCCTGAATTCTTAAAATTGCTTAGCAGAATTCTGGGCTCCCACAGTGCATTGATAAGTATCTCCCTCCAAAGTCTGCAAATTGCAGTAACTCTCCTGAATTCCAAAATGCTTCTGTCTAATGGAGTCATTTATGGGGAACACTTCATTAAGTGCCTCTATAGAGTTCAAGGAGCAACTGAATGAACTGGTTTAATTTTAGGCAGTAGTGTGAGGTTCAGGGAGCTGGACTTGATGATCCTTATGTGTTCCTTCCAACTATTCTGTGATTCCAGATAGTGTGAGTCCTAGAAAAATGCATCCCCAAGAGCTGTTGAGTGGCACGACTGTTACTGGGAAAGGCTTCTACTGTAGGCTAGATTTTCCAGTGATTGTAAGAGAAATAGAGACCTTTTGTTACTCATTTGTAGTATTTTGATGTAAGGATGCAAGTAAGTCAGGTAGTTACACCTCTCCCTTGTTTTTGAAGAGAAGATTTGAGGACTGGAAACAATGAAAGCAGAATCTGTAGCTTTCCTGAAAAAATTGTTGTTGATACATATTATGACTTTTCGTATATGAGAATTACCAATTTCAGATCAAAGCTTAACATTTTTAAAGAAGAAATTTTGACCTTACTGTTAACTGTAACCCTAAAAATGACTAAAAAATGTCTCAGTTACTGTTCACACATACACTTAACTGTTATTTTTCTGCTGAAACATCAAAATGTTAAAAAAGCCATGGTAACAGCAAAAAGAATTTGCCAGACAGCTATATTAGTATAAGAAGACAATACATTTGCATGGCTACGTTTACAGAGCCAGTGGTCTAATCCTGTTCCACTGAAGTAACTGAGAATTTCTTCAGGGGAAGAATCATTTTGTATTAGTTTCTAGGTTTTTCAGCTGTTAACTTACTTTTCCACTATGGCTTTCAAAGCAATTAAATTTAAAATATTAAACCATGCTTTATCAATTAAATTCTTGATTGCTTCATCATTTTGCCCAAAGGTCTGAAAACTGCATTTGAGTTTGGTATGTCATTGCTGTAAGTAGTTTCTTGGTCAGACATTATCTTGGTTGTGGTAAGTTTAAAAACAATCTTCCCCAAGAGGTATCACTGTGTTACTGTTCTCTCCTGAGGCAGGTTGCTGCTCCTGTTTACAGGTAGACTGAAACACTAATGATCAAAAACAGTATCAAATTGAGAGGCATAGGATATTCATAATCATTTGTGGGAATATCCTCTCTACTTCTGGAAAATAATCTTTTAAATATATTCAGCTCTTGCCTCTTCATCTTCGTTGAAGCTTTTTTGCTTACCTTGAACTGTGCATAGAGATTTTAGTCATATAATTAAAAAAATCTGGTTGTAAATGAAGAGCATACAACTGATTTAAGTACATTACCTCTTACATGCATCATACAAGACAGTAGATAAGTTTGAATGCATTGTTGCAAATCTTGAGAACCAACTACATTATATATTAATACTTGCAGATATCTGCCAGGAACATTGGGAGGAATCTTATGCTTCAGAAAACAAGATGTCTGCTAATAGGTAGAGCAGAGCAAAATAAAATCCTGATTTTTGTATGACATATTCAGGTGGGTACTCATATTAAACTACAAAGGCCTATTTGTCTGCTGCCTATAGGTTAAACTTGAATGTTTGCAGAATTAGGGCCTAAGCATTTGAGTCAGAGATAAGTTCATTACTTAAAGTTTTGAAACAAAATATACCTCATAGTCACTAAAACTGGAGAAGATTTTTTACTTCTTGTTATAAAAACCTGTAAGCAGAACAGTAATAATAAAAAAAAAACCCAACCCCAACCCAGTATTTCATCTTCCAGAAGGAAATAGCTTGGTTTTCTATTAGAAATGGCTTTTTTAATACTTCATTAAATTATGTCACAAAACAAGCTGCATTTAAATCCAAAATACTTTGGTTAAATCAGATCATAGAATCATAGAATAGTGTGGGTTGGAAGGGACCTTCAAAAATCATGTAGTCCAACCTCCTGACCTCCTGCAGTGAACAGGGATGTCTTCAACTACATTGGGTTGCCCAGAACCACATCCTCATGTGGCTTTACTACTGTTTGATTTGCCAGGTACTTCATTTTAAAATAACAAGAATGAGTAAGTTAACGTCACATGTCTGAGGTTAGCTGCTTGCATGAGGAGGTGAAATTGGAAAGATTTATGTGGGACCATCTCCTACAAGTTTACTTAGTGGCATTGAGGGCCACATGCCCCTAAAAGACTAAGCAGCTTGTTTTTCTAAGTGCTCAGTGGGCACTGCTTGAAAGCCTTATGCCTTTGGTTAAGAGGTACGAGAGGAAGGGAATTCTCCCAACATTAGGCTTCAGCACTGGGGCCTGCATGGTCAAAAAATTGTTTTCAGCAAAATAGCTACAATCACTTGAGGTTCATTTACAGTTGTAGAGATTCCCATTGTGTCATTGGATGGCAGAGCTATAGGAAATAGATTTGGATACACCTCATTGCTTGTGTAACATTGTGCAAGTTCTTTTGTCTTGTGAAATGCTTTTACGAATTACAGGTAGCTTTGCATATAAAGTAGGTGCACATTGATCTGCAGTACACTGTTATCCTGATCCTTTTACCATTTTTGCCCCTTTTTTTGATCTTAGTAACTGTTACTCCATCTTTTCTAATACAAAAGAGACATTTTGCAAATTGTCAATGTGGCTTGACAGCAGATCTGCAGGTGTTAGCTCTAGCATTTCTAAACTGGGCTGCTCACTAATTTTAAAGGCTTTTTTTTTTTTTTTTTTCCTTTAAACTATTATTATGGGCCAGCAAGGAAAAGAAAGTGAGGAGTGAAAAAAAGAACAGGCTCCCCTCTATGGTGGTAAATAGTATGATGTTGTTTTTTAGATCTGTGACAGAAGGGATTTCAGTTTGATGGTATCACCCGAGAAGTAATCTGAGAAGGAGTAACAAGAGTAGAAGTGTTAGATGAGTCTTTGCTAGCCTTTGCCTGAGTGGAAGGGTGTGAGCCCATTTTCATTCCACTCAGTGAGATTTTCTTTTCTGTCTCTTTTCTGTCTACTTATCTGTCAGTAAGCCAGTAAGAGTATGTCTCCATTAGAATGTTCAAGTATGGGTGCAGGGTGTGCAAATATACCTGAGGTGGCTTTGATCACTCTGTGCTGGAATAGCTGTAGAAGGTGCAAAGTAGTTGAGATGATCCTCGGTTGTTTTGTTTTTTGTTTTTTAGCTTTATTTTATTGAAAAACTAGTAAGAGTCTGGAGCATGAAATTTTATGAGGCTGATAGGCTTACCAAGATAAGTAATTCACTCGGTTTAATAAAGTATAATTCATGTTTCCCTCCTGTTGTATATTTTGCAAGTGGGCTTTTTTGAAAGGAAGTTGATTATTAAGCACTTGAGATAGTATGTTATGACAAAGTGACATAGAATATTTGTACCTAATGTGCCTTAATGAAATGTTAAAACTGTATGCTGATCTAAGATTTAAAAAGTGTGGAAGTAACAGTGGTTTTTTTTGATGAAAATATTAAAACAATATCTGTGACAGTCCTTGTTTACAGCTCATCCAAGAGCGTATTTTGATGTGGAGGTCATATTGTATATAATTTACAGGACTTGTAGAAAAATTGGATTGGAAAGAATATCTTGAGGTCTGGTCCAATCCCCTTTTCAGAGGGGCTCAAATCAGGACAGTGACATAATAAAAGTCCAGAGTTCAGGCTGCACAACAGCATGCAAGTATTATGGAAACAAGTGAGAGGTTGTGAGAAAAAAAGAAGCGTTCTCTTACTCTATTTAAATGTGATGATAGAGTATGCTCCTATAGCTATACTGACTTCACCTGATACTGCCATGTACAGGTAATTTCATTTCTGGCACCTCCACATGTCACTGGGAATAGAAACATCCCTAGAGGCAAGAGCCATCTCTTCTGTTGGATCAGGTGGTGAAAGGGAATCCATAACATCTGCACAGGTCAGAAGGGTGGGAGGAGAATGCAAGCTGGAGGCCAGTGTCACTGAAAAACATCCTTTAAAAACCTCTCTACCTACTTTCTTTGTTTTGAAATATCATTTGGGAAAGGAAATCCCATTTTTAATCATAGAAACAGAGTTCTGTCAGAATTTTGAAAAGGTACAGTAGGAATCAGTACAACACCAGGGTAAAAGATACCATGGTTGACCAAATAGGCCCTTCCCATTTAAAGTTTTTTCATAGAATCACAGAAACTAAAGTGAATAGTGTGAAAAAAGATGTAATGTCCAGGGGAGTGGGACAAAACAGGGAGACATTCTCTTCAGTAAACACAACTTAGAAACAAAACTGGGGCAGACGAGTTCAGACTGTTTGATTGTTTAATATGTCTTTATTTTGTATTAAGGAACACATTGGTTTTAACATGAGTAGTGACACTGTGGAGTAATGAAAACAAGTAATTTTTGTATTTTCACAGCAATATGTCATGCTGATCTGTCTCCTGTACCTTTATGCTAGTTGGTGTTGACCCTAAGCATTGTTGGACTCATGGATTAGAGATGATACTGAGTTTCCTGATGATAAAATAAAATGAAAGAAAAAATAATTGTTTCCTTTGCTGCGCATAGGACACAGATGGGTTCACATTGCTTAGAGATACAAAAATCCCCACCTTGGACACAGCTAGGACATTAAAGATCAAACTCTTCTCTTTGTAGCACTAGTGTAAATTCAGCATGTCTAGTGATTTTACTGGCTCTCTTGAAAGTATCTAGCTATTGCTGCAAGAAGAGCTTGAATACCTTGGAAAGGATTGCAGGCCTGGCAGAATGTCAGGTGTAAACACAGAATAAGGCTACAAATGTTAATGACAAATAAAAAATATAATTGATAGTTTAAATTCAAAATCAAAATTTGGGAGGTCATTTTAAAGAAGCAAAGTTTCTTTCACAAAAAGCTCTGCTTTTTATAGCAAGGCTTCAGGCACATTTTTAAGTTCAAATACTCTTAGGTTTGACATGATTTAGTCGTCTATAGAATCTTCACTCACCTTTAAGGTTTTGATATTTTTTCACACATGCAGTGACATCTGTTTTGCACTTGTAGTCAAAATGAGATTGTTCTCAGCAATGTCAAGAAGAGATAAAGACAGAGTCATAGGGGATAGTGAGATGTGGAATCACTTGAAGCTGTATTTTAAGGCTCTATGATTGACAAAGCAGATGTGTTTTTTCTACAGGGACCATCTTTTTTCTTGTGTTATTTTACAGCACTTTGCACAAGGTGTTCAGTTGCATGACTTCGGCTACTAGCAAGAATAACATATGCATGTTAGACATCCTGTAGAGACAAGACTGATATTTTATTGTGAGTCAAGGTCAGCTTCGATGAAAAATATGGTGCCAATTTCTCTGGCTAACATGGGGGAAATAGAGCTTAAACCTCGTCTCTCATGCTGCATTTCAGAGTGAAACATTTATGTAGCAGTGTTTTAAAAAAGCAAACATAATTACTCTCTGTCTTCTTCATATTGGTAACTACAACGCCAAACCCAGCAGATTGGTTTGTGTATAGTTATAGATATTATACAGTCATCTTGTATATTGATGCCAGACCACTGGAACTGTGCCCCATCAGTCATGTTTTACAGCAGCATGTTTAAGAGAAGCATCAGGCCCACTGTTGGAAGGTAAGATACACTGTTATACCTTCAGGTGAGGCACAATTCCTGTTTGCCTCGAAAGCAAGTATGTAAGTGATCCTGTGCAGGGGATTGCTGAAGATAAGCTATTTCAAAAGAGAACATCTTTTTGATGTACAGTGTACTGCCTTCTGAAGACTCAGTGTACTTTCATCATTCCAGACAATTTCAGTGGTAATCATCTTTTGATTTTTGTAATGTATGGGTGTGGAACTCTGTGGCAAGCTGAAAATCCAGCAGAAGTGTTAGTTAATTATAAAATTCCTGAATATATGATTTTTCTAAAAATACTCTTGAAATTAAAGTTTAGGAATATGTCAGTCTCTGTAGTGAGAAGCTACGGTTGTTAGTCCTGGAATGAATGATGCTGTTTGTTTCTTGCACCCTGAGGAAAACTATGGGGTTGCTCAGTTTTATGGATAAGTGTTACAGGAAAAAAAAAAAAAAAGATTTTATCTTAAAAAGCAAAAAAAAAAAAAAAAATCTTTCTAGTAATAAGGTAATGCAATCTGATTTATTTGACCTTGCTTTGGGACAGAGCGGTGGGCTAGGTGACCTTTTGAGGTTCTGTTCCCTGTGATTGCATAGCTGCAAAAGAAAACCAGAGAAATATAAATAGAAAAAGCAATGCAAGGAAGTGAAACTGAAGGATTTGGCTATTGAATGAGGCTGATCCTGTCTTTTGATAAGTGCAGAGCAGGTGGAGACTAGCTAGCTGCTGCAGATACTGGTAATGATCTCTCACAGCAGTGTGGAACTTTGTCCCGACTCATTTAGCGAGGTGCAAAGTGAAAAAAGGCTAAGCTCTGATTAGTTTAAGCTTTGTCTTGGATCAGTCTCTTAGGAAGGTAAACATTTTTTTAGAACTAAGGAAGGTAGGGGAAAATAATGCCATGAGAATACAAGTCAAATTGTAATAAAAATATATGCAAAGTTGTACACATCTGGCAGAATTATTTGCATCATGGTACCTGTGATAGTCTAGGACTATCATAATGGACAGTTTTAGAGGGAAGGATAGCTGTCTTTCATTATTTGTTTAGCTAATGTATTTGGAAAATAGACAAGTCTGAAAATCGAAGCTCTTCTTTGATTCAGAATTGGAAGGTTCTTTTCTCTCTTGCAAGTTAAAGGAAGCAGCTGTGCTCTGAAGGCATGAGAATTTGAAGCACGGTGCAATGGTCTCCCCAAGTCAATGTCCACATAACTATTAGAGCTATTTATAGTCACTGGCTGTTCAATGTTTGTATTTTGGTAGTGCTTAGGGTATCAGCCAATTTAGGACTTATGGGGAGGGTCCTCAAATATGATAAGTAAATGTCTTTCCTAGTTTGCACTCAACGGGTGTGGGCTGGAAATGGGAGTCTTTGTGGACTGATCTTGCTGCTTCATTCAATTGCAGCATAGAATGATGATTTTCTTACAGCCACTACCTACAGTGAGAAATTACAGATCCAGAAGTGAAATATATCTCAGCACCTGTACATGTTTGCAGTAGTGGCATAGCCCATTACCTGCTAGCTTGTTTGTATTACTGATTGGGCCTCCACTGTGCATATTCAAAGTGACTGGCAAACACTGATAGCCAGCATTTAAAGAACGATTCTGTAGAGAAATAGAGAAGGCAAATAGCTTTAGCTGGTGAGGAGAGACAGAACACAAGATCGTAGTTGACTTGTGGAGTATGTGAAAGAAAGGATTTCTGCAACATGCAGAAAGAGCTTCAGGATAAGTGAAGCAGTTGTTAGCATGAGATAGTCGATCCTGTGGCCAAACTCTGGTAGCAGATAGATGTGCCTGTTTACATGGATGACTTAGCATAGCTGATTGGGCCTCCACTGTGCATATTCAAAGTGACTGGCAAACACTGATAGCCAGCATTTAAAGAATGATCCTTTAGAGAAATAGAGAAGGCAAATAGCTTTAGCTGGTGAGGAGAGACAGAACACAAGATGGTAGTTGACTTGTGGAGTATGTGAAAGAAAGGATTTCTGCAACATGCAGAAAGAGCTTCAGGATAAGTGAAGCAGTTGTTAGCATGAGATAGTTGATCCTGTGGCCAAACTCTGGTAGCAGATAGATGTGCCTGTTTACATGGATGACTTAGCATAGTAGTCTACTAGTGACTAGAATGTTCTTGCATAGGGTTGTTCTGCTCACTATAAGCAATTCTATGTCAAAATTGTGCCAAAGCTGAGTTGCCTCAGACAATCAAACTGCTGTCATGCTGCATATGTAAATACTGCATAACTCTTTTCCCAGTTGTGCAATTTTTTGCATTTTGATTGGCTTCAGGAGGCTAATTGGCATTTTAAGACTGCAGCTGTTGCTGGGTAACAATGCAGGGAAAGGAAATCCTTGCATTTTTATGCCAATCTGAGTACAGGTATTTGCATATTCATATTTAAATGTTTCTTCTAATTGCATTTAGGAATAGAGAAATCAGTGCATCTTATCGGCTGTTATAAACCTTGACTGGTTCCTTTACTCAGACATGTGAAGCTGTGCCACCCAGAAAGCTCACCTATGCTTCTGGTGCTCTTCAACTGCTTCTGGCTTTAGTAATGTGGCAGGCATGACCTGGGGAGGTAACATTGAGGAGAAACTCTGGAAGTCACAGGTGGGTTTGCTATTGACTTCCGTTATACCAGGATTTCACCATCAGAGTCCAGTGTCTTTTGAAGATTTTACTAACCATTTAATGATGTGCACCCTGAAAAGAAAATGACCAGCAGTTCATGTTAGGGTTACTGAGCAAGTTGTTCAGCTTTGGTATCAGATCAAAAGAATGCTAAAGACAGTGGAAGGACTCCTGTTGCCATCTGTAGATTTTGGGAAATAAAATATTGAGGCCCCAATAAATTCTTAGGAGTTAGATATTTACTGAATGGACCATGATGCTTACAGAACCAAATTAATTAATGCTTTGAAATCTTTTATAAAATATGGCAATATGAATCACAGAGGAGTCAATATCATGCAGTACAGAAAAGTTTGTTTAATATGCTAAATAGGCTTGTAGAGTTTGTTAGATGTTTTTTCTTGCACATGCTTTTTTCTTTCACATATGCATGCACCCACATCCCGCATTCTTCTGTTTCTTTCTTTTTCTGATGGCATTGCATTTTCCATTTTACAGGGTGGTTAAAATACCATTTTTTGGTCCTTTTGGCCTGATTCAGTGGCCATTGGCTATTGGGAACACCTCCAAGCCCTATAGATCAGGTCTTTCACACAGATGTGTTGGAAATACATCATTATTTTTCATGTATCTATTTTCCTTCCTCAGAACTACAATTTGCAAGTACCAATTGTGGTTCTGTTATGCAATGATACTTTTTTAAAAACTGAAAATAACCAAATAAAGGACCACATGAAGCTATAAAAAACAGGTCCTCTTTCTGCTCTGCTTAATGCAGTGGCTGTTACTGAGCTGACAAGAGGATAACTTAGGGCAAAACCTAGCCCTTTGAGCTTGTGTGATTGCCTTCCCATCAGCACTTTCTGCAGAGTGGGAGACAGACGGAGCACCAGAATCAGAACTTCATCTTCATGTTGTCCTTGAACCTTCTGGGCTGGAGAAGATTTCAGGTCATACTGCAGCTGAGAGTGGTGATCATTCAGCCCCAGCCCACACTAACAGAGTTTTGACATCTGCTTTCGATGAAGCCCTTCACCTTCTCTCCTGCTATGAGCAGAGGCGTTGCTGTGACAGATGCCTGAGGTCAGGGGGCACTGGATATGTGTGAGAAAGGGCTCCAAAGAGAAACCAGCTTTAAACAGTGAACAATTTGTTTGTCTCCCATTAAGAAAAAAAAAGAAGCCCACACCAGGAAGCTTTGCTTTAGTGGGACAATAAGGGTAACAACTGTAATTAAAACTAATGTCTGCACTTTTGTAATTATTTAATCATTAATTGCAATGAACTTTTTATAGGTCACAAATCCCTTTAAGTTAAATCCTTCCATTATGTGAAAGAGGTATATCTGAGTCATATATCCTATCAGTTTGCTGTATTGATATTCACCATTAGTCAGTATTCTCAGAGGAAATGTGTGTTAGTAGATGTCTCTTGGAAATGATTAGTGTTGGCTAGAACTAAGTATAGTGCAGGTGGGAGTGTGCAATCTCTCAACCAGTACTGCTCATGCACTGTAGTGCTGGCAAGACAGTTCTTCTAATATGCTACTGTTGAATAGCAGCTATAATTCTTTTGCAAACTGAGTAGTGCTTTTGTGACAGAGGTAAAGCCAAGGACTGTAAGGAAGATCTTTACATTCATTTATGTCTTTTATCTTAAACTGGACAGGGACCAAATGCATAGAGGTGAAACACCAATCCGTTAAAACACTGCACCACATAGATGTCAGAGCATGCAAGAACATGCTCTTGCACCTCAGTATAAAGTTTTCTGTCCTCAGACATGCTGAACTAAAGCTTGATTTAAAAAAAGTGGCAGAGAGGGAGGTAACTGTCAGTGCTGGTAGCAAAGGACAGCTCTGAATATAAAGTAATTCTATATCTGAAAGCAGTGATGCTAGTAGGACTACTTTGTGAAGTCCCAGTACTAAATCTTCGCACAGACCTGAATTCTCAAAGAAATCTTCCCATAAATATCAGGTAGGGTGGTAAGAACATAGTCCAGAGCAGATTTCTTGAATCTAGCTTTCTAGTATATTTGAGGATTCTGGTCCTTGTGTGTTTTCCACAAAGGGCCCAGCAAAAGCTATTAGACATGGCTCATTAGGAGGCCACAACAGGCTCAACCAGTATTTTATTCAGTGTAATCCTGCATTGGGTAGAATTTGGTGGTCTCATAGAATCACAGAATCATAGAATAGTTGGGGCTGGAAAGGATCTTAAGATCATCAAGTTCCAACCCCTCTGCCATGGGCAGGGACACCTCACACTAAGCCATGCCACCCAAGGCTTTGTCCAACCTGGCCTTAAATATCGCCTTGGATGGAGCACTCACAACTTCCTGGGCAACTCATTCCAGTTCCTCACCACTCTAAAAGTAAAGAACTTCCTTACATCCAATCTAAACTTCCTCTGTTTAAGTTTTAACCCATTACCCCTTGTCCTATCACTACAGTCCCTAATGAAAAGTCCATTCCCAGCATCCCTATAGCCCCCTTCAGATACTGGAAGGCTGCTATGAGGTCTCCATGCAGCCTTCTCTTCTCCAGGCTGAATAGCCCCCACTTTCTTAGCCTATCTTCGTATGGGAGGTGCTCCAGTCCCCTGATCATCCTCGTGGCCCTCCTCTGGACTTGTTCCAATAGTTCTATGTCGTTTTGATGTTGAGGACACCAGAACTGCACACAATACTCCAAGTGAGGCCTCACGAGAGCAGAGGGGCACAGTGAGAGGCTTCTGGTCTCAGTCATCTTGTGAAGTCTCTTCTTGTCTCATTGGTTTCTTTCTTTCACTGAGTGTAAAAGCTGTGGTTTTGTACTGTGTGGTGATGACAGAATTCCCTCAATTATTTCCAAGGCCATCATTCAGCCAAAGGGACTAATCTTCATTCGTGTGGGATAGTAAATCTATGCCTTTTTGTTATCCCCCAGCAATCCCCATCTGACACAGTAAGTCTGAAATTTCTGCATTTTCAAGGGAAGAGGAAGGGTTATGGCTGATCATCTGAAGGATACATCATCTCTGAACTTTGCGAAAGTGCAGATCTTTACCTTATTTACACCTAAATAGAAATTACCCACAAGTCTTCAACCATTTGCTATAATTCAGAGTTAAAAAGGCAAGAAGGGGACTGAGAGGTCCTATGTTTGGTCTTCTGTGTAGCACACAGCATAGATCCTCTCTTAATATTTTATGCTTTGAGCCCAAGAAGTTTCAGATAGGTACTTTTCACTGGCTTTCTGGAGCTGTCATGTTCTATTGAAGCTGCAAGATACCATGGAATGGATATCTAATGATATCCACTGGGTAAATGGTTGCATTTAATTTAGTAACTCAGAATTTATGTTGTGCTTAGTCTTTCACATGACCTGTGTATACTTCTTGGAGCAGAATACATATATGAGTCTATATTTGTAATGAATTTGTCACTTTGAATGCTGTGATGAGTTTTGCTAGTTGCCAACTAAGCAGTGACCTTCTGTAGAGTGATCTGAGGCAACTTACCTTTCTCAACTACCCATCTGAATACATCAAACTGTTTGTCTTCTTCTCCTTGGAAGAAGAAAGGATGTATTAGTGGGAAGAGATGGCAACTATTGTACAACTCAAGTGTCAGATTCCTTCAAGGTCTTTTTTCCCCCTTTTTAAGCGATAAACAGTATGAATGCTGATGCAATGCTAATATATGTGAATAGGTGAGCGATGTAACCATTTAGCCCGCAATGTATCACATGAGCAGGAGCACATGCAGAACCCCTACAGGCAGTAGCAATTAGGAAACTACAGGCCATTTATTTTTCCTCTTCCTTTCTTTCCTGTTGAGTAAACCTTAACCTGATCTTTATCGTGTTAAACAGCAAGGTAACTTTGTACTAGAAACAGATCCTTTTTCTCTTTCATATTCCTTGGTGTTTTCAAAGAAAGAGGTGTCCAAACAGTTCAACTGCCAATGAAGGAGCCATCAAAGGAAATTTTCAGGATCTTCTTTTATAGACTGTATTACTTGTGTGTGCTTAATTTCTGTGGCAACTATGAAGTTAAGCCAGATAATTTAGCTACTTCACTGAGGACTTAGTCTGTTCAGCAGGGAATGAATTATCTTAATTTGCATCTGTCATAAAATAAATCTTCACATTCATGCAATTACAGTGGACCATGTTAACTTCTTACTCCAGAGCAACCTGTTCATGCATGTGACTGTAGATTTTAAACTCATAATCTTTCAAGACCTTGCAATGGTTAATAATCAAAGACTATGATCTATGATGTGTATCTAAGACATACATTAAAGATAGAAGAATTTAGATGTAGTACTGATAAAATTATCTCTTACTATCTGTCAGTAGATTAAATTAAAAACCCACTGTGTTTTCATGGCTATTTGGAGGACAATTTCTTGACATGGCAAAATTCTTAAGGATATTTTTTAAATATTAGCAGATACTTTGTATTATGTATCCTATGGCCAAATGATAAACCTCACCCTTGGATCTCATTAAGATACATGGATCTCATTTAAGATACTTGAATCTAAGATACTTTTTAAGTATTTCTGGCCAAGGCCTGATTTATTACAGACTAAATATGATGCCGAGATGATACTCAAACTATTGAAAAGGAGGCAAGGGAGATTTGCTTGAAATGGTATGTTTTAATATTTGTACCAGTTTTTTACATGGCTGTAAATAACTATGGTTGTAAGTAACCATTTTGTTGGTAAAAAGTTCTAAACAGTTTAGTAATTATTGCAGAGGACGTCTTCCTACGGTGGAAAGCACAGAATCACCTGGTGTCATAGTGACAGTGCAAAATTCACTTGAATCTGTTAAAATGCAGGCTAACCCATCCACATGGGCAGCTGAAAGAAGTCTTGAGATAATCATTTCAGGATATATTCTCTGGCTTGTGCCTATATATACATATATGCTGTGAGTTATGTGAAATGTGAAAGAAAATGGACTAGTGTGTAGAATAGGAAACCAACATGTTTTTGTTCATGTTCTTCTTGGATTGGACCTGGGTGTCAGCATTATATCCCGTGTTTTCAAGTTACTGTAACTCTGCAATGTCATGCTTTAGGACTTACTGCAATTAGCTAGGCCTTTGCATGCTATTGTTGTTTTGTGAAATGTCCCTAGATATCCATGATTGTGCTCAGTTAAAGACAAGATGCTGAACAGGGCAGAGCCATGTTCTAAAGCAGTGCACGATTTTTTCTTCCTAAGAGGCCAGGCCATTTTATCTTGCTTACAGTCTCAACGTCAAACTGGTTGACATGTAAGTCATCAATGAGGAATTTTCCCAGTGTCATTAATAGAGTCTTCTGTGGTGGAGGTTCGGAGGTTTGGAGGATTCCTTTGGTTTGTTTCACTTGATGAATCATGGTATGCTCTGGCTGAACCGTTCTTGCCATTTCAGAAGGCATTGATTATTTGTGGCAAAGGTGTACCCTTTGTGTTTTCCTGTGACACAAAGTAATTTGGAAAGTTGAAGTACCATGATCTGACATCATCATCTATTTGATATCATTGAGAGCACAGTGATAAGCTTGAATTCTGATTACATGATAAAACAGTTATTTTGGGTTATAATGTCATTGAAACCTTTTGGCAGCTTGGGTGCTAATAATGTACAATGACTTGCTTGGCCCAGTATTTTTGTTTTGGTTCATTGGGAGTACCGAAAAGACCTTGTCATTAGCTCTAGTACTTTTTTGCGAAAACGTTGAAGTTCATATTCACGCATACAAACATGTAATCAATAAAGGCAGAAATGCCCTTGTAAATATTGAAGAAGTTGCCTCTGATGAACAGAAAATGCATATTATTTGATTATTTTGTAGTATTGGTATGAACAAGATTGCCATAAAAAGATTTTATTTTGTACTCATAGAGACAAGCATATTGGTAAGAAACAAGAATCTGCTGTGAATGTAAGCATTCACATGCCTTTTGGTGTCTGGCAACAGGCCACTAGGGTGGTCACCTCGTATTGGGAGACCACAGTGAGCACCATGTTTCAAGGAAACTGGGAAGGAGGAGTATTCCAGGAGTGCGGGTAGAGTGCAACAAGGGAAGGTATTTGACCTCTTGGATATGGATAATAGGGCAGACAGTGGCCTCTAGAGGACATTTCTGGGTACAGAAGATCATTCTTACTGATCCTAAGAGACCAGAGAGAACACTCGTATGCTATTTCACAGTTTCTTATAAGTGACCTGCTTAGATTTATTTGGCAAAGCAGTTGAGAACAAAGAAAGAGTGGCAGACAGACAGTAGAGGACATGACTACAAGTGAGCAGTAATCACCTGGGAAAAGCAGTGATTCATTATTTGCTTGGTAGCCTGCAAGGAGAGCAGTAACTAAACATAATTTTGGGGTTGCGGCAGTCTAAAGCAGCAATGAGCTAATCTAGACTATGTCAAATAGCTAATATGCCATTAAATTAGATTAATTCTGAAGACATACATACACTCAAAGTTTAAACTCTGATAGCTGTTGTTTTCACAAACGTCCACATGCATAACGTATCCACTGTGTATGGAAATTTGATTTGTCAAGTAAATAAAAGAAGAAAAAAAAATCTTTAAATGCTGTTTAAAAGATAAGCTCATTTGTATTTAATGTGGTTTTCTTTATTAATTTGGGACTCAGTCTTTAAAATGTATTTATTACTGCTCTTCTGTTTACCTCTGTGACATTTGAAAGACTTAAAGATGTAGTTGACAAATAAAAGAAACCAAACCAATGTTCTGGTATAGCATTTTAGCATGTGCTTAACCTGAAAAATATTAATAAACCCCACTGAACAGGGAGAGGGTATTAGTGATGTTTAAGCAGATGATTTTGATCTTTGAAAGATTTAAGACTTACCATCTTTAGTTGAATAGACTTAGACTAGCAGTCCACTAAATTCTGTCATATTCTCTAAAAGAGAATTAAGAAATAAGAAATTAAAAAAAAAAGTGAAACAAAGATTTTGTTAGGCTTCTTTAATAGTCACAGTAATTTTATGGGATCCTTGTAATACAGTGATTATAAAATTTTCTAACAGAAGTGTAATTTTCAAGCTGTTGGTACCCATTTAATGTGCAAAATGTTTATTCCTCTCTTAAGAAACTGAGCCGCTAAGATTTAGTGGGTGATTTCTCCTCCAGCCCTGTGCTATTAATCCAGGGCAATGCTATTTGCTTCTGTTTCACCACAGGCTGTTTGATGCATTCTGAGGTGGTCCAGAGGGCTTGTTTACAAGTTACACATGCACTTTGCTCTACGTGTTTGTGCCCTAGCATTTCTTTAACAATAAAGCTGACTGGCTCTGAAAAGAGAGCACGAGTGGAACCGATGCAGCTAAATTACATGTAAATGTCGCTTCAAATTGAACGCATTTACTGTTCATACTCTGAGAATTAGTGAAGCCCTCTATTCCAGCTCTAGTGTTTACAGCAATTCTAGTCCCAGCAGGGTGGAGAGCCTGCAGGACGTGTCTCTGCTGACTTCTGTCCCCTGCTGCTCTCATTGTTTTAACATTGCCTGACTCCCTATGGCCCATTGACATTTCCCTTTTCAAGATGCAATTGTATCACAACCGTATCAATAATAGAAGTACGAAAAGGGCTGTATGGTTACATATAACATTGATGTTGCAAGGAATCCATACAAAGTTTGAACAGCACACCTGACTGTTGGTCTGTTGTACTTCTTATTCCATTGGAAAGATTTGGGGTTTAGTTTCAGTGCCTTTAAAATTCTAATCACTGTGTCTGCGGAGGAAGCAGCCATTTTACTGGCACTTGTTACTTAATGTCACACACTCAATGAGAAGATTTCTGTGGGCTTTTATTATATGTTTAACCATTTTGTGATTTCATTGCAAACGTTCTGAAAGGAAAAAAGAGAAACTTCTTCAGTGGAAGAATAAGTTTTTCAGATGGAGATGTAACTGTGCCTTTGAGAAATCATGGCATGATAAAGGAAGGGATGACATTGGGTAAACCAGGCAAGAAGGTAGGAGAGCAAGGGAGATTTAAACAGGATAAGTAAGATAATGAGGACAGCTGGGATATCTATGCATAGCAAACAATTTGCTTGGCAAATTTGTCCTTGTTCTCTCTTCGTGAATTGTGTATGAACAGATTTTCCTCAATTTTTT
Organism: Neopsephotus bourkii; assembly: GCF_033783945.1. NCBI lineage: Eukaryota > Metazoa > Chordata > Aves > Psittaciformes > Psittacidae > Neopsephotus > Neopsephotus bourkii. The sequence goes on along the minus strand of NW_026901402.1, from coordinate 2,688,457 downwards.
AGCTATTCAGAACTATTCAAAAAATGCATCTTGTGAACAGATTTAACATATGCATTGCTGGTAGACTTTCTTTATACTGATGCAGAGGGTTGACCAATGTACAGGGGGTTGTACAAGGGGGTTAAAGGAATTCCCTTGCTTAAGCAAAGGTATTGTCTGTACCTATCGTGCCTACTAAGCAGAACAAAGGCACTAACTATTGACAAGGAAAAGCAGACGCCTGATTCTACTGATAAGCAGCTTACATTTACTTCATCTTGAGACCCCTGCCCATGACCAGAGGGGGCTCTGGGCAGGCGCAAAGGACCTTCTAGCTCAATGTAAAATGGAGTGGGGATAGGACATGAATATGTATAGGCGTATGGTGCAACCTTATAAATGTAGAGGGAAACAACACTGAGGCACGCATGACTTTGAGGAATTATCCCTGTGCACCTCAGTGCTGAATAAAAAGCATACCTACTTTGCAACTTTTAACAAGTTGTGGAGTCGATCTGCGCATCAGTACCATGTTCTCATTACTATCGTCAGATGGCTGATGGCCATATAGTATCAGTTCTGTTCCTTCTCTGACCAGGGCACAGACCTGCTGCTTTGTGACCTGAGTGACCACTGTTGACTGCTTATTCCTCACAGTGTACATGTCAAGAACAATCCAGGAATAAAATGGTTGTTAAGAATCTCTGGTAAGATTTAGGAATACTGAACACTCTCGGTAGGGTCAAGGTCAGTTTACACAGCAGAAAAAAAGGGCCATTTTTCCACACAAAGAATTATTTACAGTGAACAACTTAGATAACTGTAGACACTGTAAACCCACTTTGGCAGATGGTTAAGTCTATGCTGTGACCCCCTTTTCCACCCCAGGGATTGTTTTCTGAGTGTGGCCTCATCTGGGTTGGCATTTTAATGTGAAAATATTTGTTAGGATGTTGCAAAGCTGTCTAGATCAAGTTACAAAATTCAGTGAATAAGAAATGTAATGATTACTGGAAACTTAACATCAACCTCACTTTTTAAATTTCTCCTGCCCTTCCCAACCTGCATAACAGTGCGTACTATAGTAGGAAGCTCTGTTTATGTAGCAAACAGAATAGTTTTAATATTGAACTTACTAGTTTTATGTGGTTATCCATCTAATCTGTGTTTAAAAGACTAACAAAGACGTGTGTGACCTAACAAGTTCAAAACATCTGTGTAATTCCAATAAAATAATACTAAACAAGAGTCAGTTTTTTTTTGGCAGAAATACAGAACACTTCACATGCCACAGCAAACATTGTTTTAATTATTTAAGAAATTCAAATAATATATTAAAAGATCAATTGGAGTACTACTACCCTTGGTGATTCTAACATGCATTTTTTTGCTTACAGAATCTGTTAAGAAGGCCAACATACAATCCTTAATCTTTTTTGCCCTGAGCTCACAGATGCTACTGTAGGAGTACTGCAGAGGCTGACGTAGTTTTTAGCAGTTATGTTGGTGTAGTTTTGTATAAAAGACACAGTGAGGAAGATATGTTAAAAGACAACAAATAAGAAGGAGAAAAATCAAATACTGTACAGATTTTATCAGTCTTATTGTTACTGAGATCTTTGATATCAAAAAAGGAACAATTCTTTTAAGTAAAGGCCTTAATGTTACTCAGCTAGGTTTTATTATGACGGTGGTAGACAGTCCACCAAGTCTCACCAAGTACGCCAGGTGTTATGGTCTCTAAATATGGATTCTAGATGTAGTACTGATAAAATTTGTAGATTTAGGTCTTTCTAAGCTGAAGGCAAGGCTTCCTTGGGGTCAGCATCAAGTATCTCTCAGTTAATCCTGTCAAAGATAAAATCATCAACATATGTAGCAGTATATATAGGGTGTAGGTGGCAAAGTGTTTGTGGGGGGCTGCAGGGGTGGACTCTGTGGGAGCTGTTCAGGATCTACCATGACAGGCCACAGTCAGTTCCAGGTGACTTCACAATGGACCCACCTCAGGACACAGCCCACCAATCAAGATGGTGGCACCTCTGTGAGAAGATAAGAAAAGGCAAAAATGCTGCACAGGCAGAGAGCAGTGAGGGGAAAGAAGTGTTAAAAACAACCTTGTGAACACCAAGGTCAGAGGAAGAGACAGTGGAGGAAGTGCTTCCAAGTGCAAGGGCAGATACTCCCCTGCAGCGCATGAAAGATCTATGGTCTGTGGAGACCCCACGGAAGACCAGGTTTATTACATAGAATCATAGAATAGTTAGGGTCGGACAGGACCTTAAGATCATCAAGTTCCAACTCCCCTGCCATTTAGAGACACCTCACACTAAACCATCTCACTCAAGGCTTTGTCCAACCTGGCCTTGAACACCGCCAGGGATGGAGCATTCACAATTTCCCTGGGCAACTCATTCCAGTGCCTCACCACCCTAACAGGAAAGAACTTCTTCGTTATATCCCATCTAAACTTCCCCTGTTTAAGTTTTAACCCATTACCCCTTGCCCTGTCACTACAGTCCCTAATGAAGAGTCCATCTCCAGCACCCCTTTAGTCCCCCTTCAGATACTGGAAAGCTGCTATGAGGTCTCCACAAAGACTTCTCCAGGCTGAACAGGTCCAACTTTCTCAGCCTCTCTTCATATGGGAGGTGCTGCAGTCCCCTGATCATCCTTGTGGCCCTCCTCTGGACTTGTTCCAACAGTTCCATATCCTTTTGATGTTGAGGACACCAGAACTGTGCACAAAACTCCAAGTGAGGTCTCACGAGAGCAGAGTAGAGGGGCAGGATCACCTCCTTCGACCTGCTGGTCATGTTCCTTTTGATGCAACCCAGGATACGGTTGGCTTTCTGGGCTGTGAACGCACACTGAACCTGGCTCATAGAAGCATAGAATCATAGAATAGTTAGGGTTGGAAAGGACCTTAAGATCATCAAGTTCCGAACCCCTGCCATGGGCAGGGACACCTTGCTCTAAACCATATCACCCAAGGCCTCGTCGAACCTGGCCTTGAACACTGCCAGGGATGGAGCATTCACAATTTCCCTGGGCAACTCATTCCAGTGCCTCACCACCCTAACAGGAAAGAATTTCCTCCTTATATCCACTCTACCCCTATTTAAGTTTTAACCCATTACCCCTTGTCCTATCACTACAGTCCCTAATGAAGAGTCCATTCCCAGCATCCCTATAGCCCCCTTCAGATACTGGAAGACTGCTATGAGGTCTCCACGCAGCCTTCTCCAGCCTGAACAGTCCCAACTTTCTCAGCCTATCTTCATATGGCAGGTGCTCCAGTCCCCTGATCATTCTTGTGGCCCTCCTCTGGACTTGTTCCAACAGTTCCATGTCCTTTTGATGTTGAGGACACCAGAACTGTACACAATACTCCAAGTGAGGTCTCACGAGAGCAGAATAAAGGAGCAGGATCACCTCCTTCAACCTGTTGGTCACAGTCCTTTTGATGCAGCCCAGGATACGGTTGGCTTTCTGGACTGCAAGCGCACACTGAAGCTGGCTCATGTTCATTTTCTCATCGATCAACACCCCCAAGTCCTTCTCCACAGGGCTGCTCTGAATCTCTTCTCTGCCCAGCCTGTAGCTGTGCCTGGAATTGCTCCAACCCAGGTGTAGAACCTTGCACTTGTCATGGTCAAACTTCATGAGGTTGGCATCAGCCCACCTCACAAGCATGTCAAGGTCCCTCTGGATGGCATTCCTTCCCTCCAGCGTATCAACCAAAACACAGCTTGGTGTCATTGGCAAACTTGCTGAGGGCGCACTCAAACCCACTGTCCATGTCAGCAACGAAGATGTTAAACAAGACTGGCCCCAACACCGATCCCTGCGGGACACCACTCGTTACAGGTCTCCGTCTGGACATTGAGCCATTGACCACAACCCGTTGTGTGAAGCCCTCCAGTCAGTTCTTTATCCACCGAGTGGTCCATTCATCAAATTGATGTATCTCCAAGTTAGAGACAAGAATGTTGTGTGGGACAGTGTTGAACGCTTTACACAAATCCAGGTAGATGACATCAGCTGCTTTACCGCTGCCCATTAGTTCTGTAGCCCCATCAAAGAAGGCCACCACATTGGTCAGGCAGGATTTCCCCTTAGTGAAGCCATGCTGGCTGTCACCAAGCACCTTGTTGTTTTTCATGTGCCTTAGCATGCCTTCCAGGAGAATCTGCTCCAGGATTTTGCCAGGCACTGAGGTGAGGCTGGTCTGTAATTCCCCGGGTTATCCATTTTCCCCTTCTTGAAAATGAGGGTTATATTTCCCTTTTTCCAGTCGTCAGGAACTTCACCTCTCTGCCATGATTTTTCAAATATGATGGCCAGCGGCTTAGCAGCTTCGTTTGCCAGCTCCTTCAGGACCCGCGGATGGATTTCATCAGGTCCCATGGACTTGTGCATGTTCAGACTTTTAAGATGGTCTTGAACCAGTTCCTCTCCTACAGTGGGCCCAAGGTCTTCATTCTCACAGTCCCTGCATCTGCCTTCCAAGACTTGGGTGGTGAGGTCAGAGCCTTTGCTAGAGAAGACCAAGGCAAAGAAGTCATTCAGAACCTCAGCCTTCTCCAAATCCTGTGTAGCTAGTTCACCCGAGAGCTTCCTGAGGGGGCCTGCATTCTCCCTAATCTGTTTTTTATTTGCTATGTATCTGTAGAATCACTTCCTGTTATCCTTAATATCCCTAGCCAAGTTTAATTCTAACTGGGCCTTAGCTTTCCTAACCTGGTCCCTAGCTTCCCGGACAACATCCCTGTACTCTTCCCAGGCCACTTGTCCTTGCTTCCACTTTCTATAAAACTCTCATGTTCATTTTCTCATCAACCAGCACCCCCAAGTCCTTCTCTGCAGGGCTGCTCTGAATCTCTTCTCTACGCAGCCTGTAGCTGTGCCTGGGATTGCTCTGACCCAGGTGTAGGACCTTGCACTTGGCATGGATAAACTTCATAAGAGCTACAAGCCATAGAAGGACCCACGCTGGGACAGAGGATGTGTGAGGAGGAAGGAGTGGCAGAGAGAAGCTGCCATGGACTGCCTGTGTTCCCCATGCACCTGTGCTGCTCAAGGAGTGGGAGGTAGGAGGTAGAGGAGTAGGAAATGGAGTGAAGTTCAACCTGGGAAAAAGGGGGAGTTGAAGAGAAGGTATTTTAGTTTTTATCTTTATTTCTTACCATCCCACTCAGTCTTTAATTAGCAATAAATAAATTTCCCCCAAATCAAGTCTTTTTCGCCCTTGGCGATTATTGGTAAGTGATCTCAGTGTCCTTATCTTGATGCATGAGTCTTTTTATCTCATTCCCCTGTAGTTTTGAGGAGGAGTGAGAGAGTGGCTGGGTGGGTGTCTGGCAATGGGACAAGGTCATCACACTACACAGTCATATTACCAAAGCTTGTAATTTCACCTTTGTAAAAATAATGTATCAGTAAGAGTGAATTAGTTATTTGTGCTGAAGAACAGTGTTAGCTATACGCACATTAACAAAGAAACAAAGAACTGGCATTTTGGGATGGTTATAATGGGGATTGCAGTCAATTGGAAATACAGGTTGAGTTTTCAGAGTCCAAGTTCAAGGATACATTCTGTGCTTCAACTTGCATGATAATATTCCCTTTTCGTTGAGAAAGTGAGCGAAAGGAACAAGTTTGGCTAAAGAAAACTTGTGATAGCAAAAGAGAAAAATGTAGCACAGAAAACATGATTAAAATTGAAAATAAGTTATGCTTATGGGTTAGTTTTGTTCACATTCAATTTGACACTATTGAAGTCTAGTTCTTGCAGCCTGAATGCAGTTAAGAACTAAAAAGTTTGGATAACTTTAGTTAATTAGAGATGCTACTCCCTTTATCACACAAATCAGATGAGACCCCCAACTGTTCAAATACACATTCACAAACATTTTAGACTTTTCTGAGACTGATCTGACAGACAGACCGACAGACATACATGCACGTATGTACCTAAAAATATGTTGAAAAGTTTTATTTCTCTAGGTTTGTTAGTTGAAAAAAATGAAGCATCAAAATCTGAACACACGCTCATCACGCACAGGGACAGGTTTCCCCTTGGTGCATCTTACCCAACCACAGGAGAGAAAAAATTTGTCTTGTCTAGTTTCTTGCATATTTTTGATGACCAAGAGGCTTGACTATTTCACTGACATGGAAAACTTGTATTTAATTCAGGAAAGATAAGACTGATAGAATTCTATAGGTTCTGCTTTAAAAAATATGTGATTGGTACAGGTTCATGTGTTTATTGTAGCCTTTTATAACTGAAGTTTAATGAAGTGCGTTTTACAACACTGTGTGCACTATACAGCATTCCACAGACAGCTCTTTCAAATCTTCCATTTTTTTTTTTTAAATTAAGGCATATTACCTGGTTAAAAAAAAAGATCACATTTCATAAGCTGATGCCAAATTACAGACCTTCTAAAGGTGTGTGTCCATAGACAGAATTGAATCCAATCTTCCTCTGTATGTGAGTGTCACTAGGAGTTATCATTTTACAGCTATCTAATGTCTTTTGTGAAAAGAGCTGATGATGTCAGTCCAGTTTCTAGTAAAGGCTTCCATATGACAAAATCCACTACCTTAATTAGTGCTAATTGGCATCCTTGTTGGAAGTATCAGTAGAAAGGCCAAGGACTGAATAAGCATGAAGTATGAATTAGCCTCTCGCTCCTGTAGGTGCACCCTCCAGAACACACATGAGGCACCCAGGCTTAATAGAATGTGGGCTGAATATTGAGTAGAAAGCGCTGCCAATCTTGTACTTTTCAGAGGAAGTACATTTATTTATGAAAACAAAATGAGTGAAAAGGTTACAAAAAGAGAATTGAAATCCTAGAGTGATTATTAGATTAAGAAAAGAATATTCTAATCTTTAAAATCTATTAAAAAATAACATGAGGGTGTAATGGCCAGAAAACAACAGGAAAAGGAAATAAAACTGTAGGATTAATCTAAGTAAATAAAGCATATAATACAAATAGTCACACAGATGAAGGACTTGTTTTTAAAAAGAGGAGGACTTACGTACATGACTACTGTCTATGCAGTTGTGTATACTCACACACACACAAAAGTGATTTCACATTCATTTACTTGATTATTTTTTCTATTATTCAGTGCCTAGCTTATACTGAGTTTAAAGGTATGGGTTAGGTTTTGGCTCGGTTTTGGCTCTGATGTGTGGAAACAAGTCAAAATGTATTTTTCACATCTAAAATTTTTCCTTATTAATCTTGTTTTCTTCCTATAAAAGTGCCCTATCAGATTGTGTTGTAAAATATAGTAGTGGATACACACTAAAGTGGTGGACACTGAAAAGATGAAATAGATCCATTTGCAATATATGCAGGAATGTCAGTGCTGAGTTTCCTGGTACTGCACCTACTGTCCCAGATGTTTCTGAGTTCTTCCTGTGTTTATGTTTCACTGGGCCTGAGATACATAATTTCAGCATCTAGGATTTGATCTTTCACTAATGCTGTGTTCAATGGCCATATTGACTTTGACTGAGCTCTTTGCTACATCAGAAGACCCATGAAAATCAGCTAGCTGCATAGATTGCAAAGTGGGAGAAAATACTTTTGAGTATTTATGGCTGCAGCTTTGTGGACACCTTTCTTGTGCATTTGATAAACTGCACAAAAAACTGCTGGGGTCCATTCCTGTACTTGACTTAGTGTCATTAGGAAGGTTTATTTTTTTGTATTTAATTAAGAAGTCTCCTAGAGCGCTGACTGAATTAGTGGTAGCAGTAAAATGCCATTAGAAATCAGGAGAGTCTGCCCAGATCCTCCTTGAAACTTATATATCTGTCTCAATCTCCCATTCATTCATCCTTCACCCAAGAGAAAGTCAGGAAGTACAAAGGGGTTTTGTGGTATGACTTGAGGTTAATGAACTAAGCTAGCAAAGCAATTCTAAATTAACACCACCTTCTCACTGAAAGTGCCCTGCCTTCTACTATCTCATCTTGTATATCAGAGAAACTGTTAAATTGAGTGTATTAGATCCTGGGAAACAGATCCTCTTTCAGATGTGGTCTCAAAGACCTTGATTTCTCACACCTTTGAAACTGTGTGCCATAGGTCCCCTTATTGACACTCTTAACTGGAAGAAGAAAGAATGATTGTCAAGGTTCTGAGTTCCCTAGCTGGAACCCGAGCAGACCCATGCTTGCACAACAGCTGGTACTTAGCAGTGCCTTTGCTTCAGTGAATACATTGGAACATAGATACATGCATGCAGCAGGGAGAGGGGCTATTTAAGCTAAAGGGCAGTACTGGCACAAGAATTAAGTGGACATGAGAAGAGGATTTCAGACCAGCAGATGTGTGAGGCTCTGGATCAGTTGCCCAGAAGGAGTTTTATGGGCTTCTTGTGAGTGAGTTTGCATTTATAAGCTGTCCACAATAGGAATGGGCTCTGATTTATACCTGTCCTTAAAAGTAGCCAAAAGATAGGAATGCTGTCTCCCAGCTGGCCACAAGAACCGCACACTGAATAATGGTTGAAGGTTTCTACAGTGAGCTCTAAAACAATGTATATCTTTTGGCTACTTCTGTCTGATTAAAAGCTTCATTATTAATTCAGCTGCCTACTTGAACACTGTCTAGGTTTTCAGACTGCTATGGCAAGACTATTGTCTTGTTCCAGGAGACAAGACGGTATCACTACATCCTGTGTCACCTTCATTGGGTAATTCACATTATCTCTCCCACATCCAGCTCTGCCTCTGTTCTTTCCCAGCCTGTCTCTGCTTATGTTTTTGTGCTCCTCTCTGACCTTCTCTCCATCTTTTTTCCTGACAGTTTCCTTGCTTTTTTTTTTTTTTTTAAATCGGAACTATTGTCCCTGGCCTTTTCTAATGACAAGTAGGGATAAATCATAGGTGCTGTCTTTTTTACACCTAAATATTTCCTCAGCTTCAGTCACACATCTTCTAATTTCTACATCAAACATTCCTGTTTATCACTTTAGCTTGTGATGGACTCTAAAAATTGTTCATTTAACTCCACCAGTGGAGCCCTCTGATCTTCCACAGTGAGTGCTCTACTGCTTTATATCTCCGGTTTTTCTTCCTCATTCTTGCTACTATATTCTCACAAATCTATTCTTTTTTTTTAGCCTTATAGCATTGTTAAATGTAGGATCTGTTTCACTGTCTCTAAAGAATTTGCATTCTTTTTACCTTGTGCACAAGAATTACATATATCAGGGAGACAGTATGCTGTATGTTTTATCATTCTTCTGTGTGCAGATGAGAGAAACAGAAACCAGTAGGCACTATATACAGACCTATACCTGCACATGATCAACTGAACTTTGGGGCAGATTAATAATCTTGTTCATATTTGGACTCAGAGAAGTATTAGTCACACTTAAATAAAAATATATGTGAATTGCAAAAGCAGCCTGATTTTCATCCTCCAGATGAAGGGCTAGTCTGGTTAGGGACTTGGTAAAAGGAGAAATAAGAGCTGTTTTATGTCTTCACGAGAAGATTTGAAAAAGGTGAAAAGATTATGTAGTAGTTCAGCAATAAGGAAGATGTGATTTTGAGGCCTTCAGGAGCTGCACAAATCCAGCTGCTGCCATCATCTCTTAATAAACCCTAGTATGTTTTGTTCGATGCTTACATGAAATCAGTTCCTGAATGAGCAGCTTTAGACCCAGTAAGGAGCTGTACCATGTAACTACACTGCCTTCAGTTTAGTTGTTTCTGATTTCTGCTATTGCTTAGAGCAAACAAGAAACCTCTTGTTACACAGATATTTTTGAAAACTGGAATATTTGAGTTCTTAATATATCACATATAATTTGTGTTAGTTTTTGTCCATTATGTACTGTATATAACTTTTTAGAAAAGTCAATTATCAATTATATAAAATGGTCATAATTCACCTCTGAGTATTGCTTGGATCAGCAATCCTAGTGATTTTTGAACTGGAAAAGAAATGTAATAAAGACAGATTGGTAGCAAAAGTGTTGCTCCTCATATAAATGAGAAAAAGAGATAAGATGACAAAGTCAAATTAAGGAAAGGTATTGTTTAGCAGAATAATTAAATCAGGAAAAAAAGAAAAGACCTGGTGTATTGCAGTACTTGTACCTTTTCATATTCATTTTTTCATCTAACAAATTACTCGTGTCTCTTCCTATTAGGCCTTTTTTTCTCTAACACCTGCCTTCTTGCCATGTGTATCAGTGGGAAAGAGAACAATGAATAATCTTCTACTTACTGTGATACAGGAAAGAAAAAAAAAAAAAAAGACTTTCTGAACTTAGAATCTCATGTATTTGTTTGGGCACTGTTAGCTCTGCTGGCTGATACCAACCTAGAGAATACAGTCTTGTTACTGCCTTCATTCAAATGAAAGGGAGCTTTCTCTTGGATAGAACTGATGTAACAGAAATGTATTACAATTATAAGATTGAAAGTAATAACAATTCTTGGAAGTGAAATTCAGTTACTTGTATTGGAGATCTGATTCCTCACAGACCAATAAAAGTTGCATAAACAAGTCTCTAATAAAATGTATTGAGACATTCATTTGATCATGCTGCAGCATATTTAACCCACAGAATATACAGGAAAAATATTATTTGTTCTAAGCAAAAATGTACAAAAGGAATACAAAGTATCGCTTTGAAACATTTTGAGTGGTGTTTAAAGGTATGAAATTACTTAGAATCAGAACGTTATTAATATGTAGAAAAGCATCACTTGATAACTGAGTGCAACTCAGTCTTTGTCTTTTAACAGGATTTAGGTTTATAACTCCTTTGAGCTACAGCTTTAAAAAAGTGCCCTTCATGCAGCTCTGTAATTGTAGTTTGGAAAGCTGCTCACTTCACCTCAGCATAATCTCTCAGAAGAGCAGCACCTTTTATCTGGAACAACAGACTCCCCAGACTGGTTGCTAGACAGAAGCTAGAAATCACGCCATAGTGCGAGCAGGGTTCATGTGTTAATATGCTGATCCGCTGTGTCAGTCACCAGCTTAGACCTGTATCTTGCCAAAAGCACAGGTGAAATACACTTGGTAAGCTGAGTGCTGCCTTGGGTGGATGGAAATTCAGAGCTAGTGCCAGCTGGAAAGAATAGGCAGGAGTGAATTTAGGACATAGTGGGGAAACATAGGAGCAAAAAAATGTCCCTTTTGCTTATAAAGGGTGCTGGGAGAACGTCACGTAGGCAAGGAATTGCGTAAGACAGTTTGCTTTTATCTACCCACACAACATTTTGCCTGTGGGTGCACATGAGGATTCTGTGTTCAGTGTTCAGAACTTTTTACCTCTCCAAATTAAATGTAATGCAAGTCTTGTACCAGGTCTCTGTAATGCCATAGCTCCCTGATCTGAGAATCAGGACACAGTCTTAAGTCAGAGGCTTGTCTTTTTACTCTTCAATCCGCAGTTTCATACAAAAGCAGTGCTTAAATGTTCATCTGAAAATAAGTAGTTCAGACGCAAAGGGATGGGAGAGCCTAGCTGGATCCTTTGGAAAGTCAAGTAATTCAGATGATTACCCACATGAGTAATTTGTTAGTTTATAACTAGATTTCATCTGTATTTTGATTATCTTGAGGCTACCTTACAGATTAATTTACACACAGCTTATGTCTGATGAGGCTGATCCACATAAGGTCCAGCTGTCTTAATGTAGATATATATTACATTTTATTCCCCACAGTTTTGAGCTATGAATACCTTATGGTGTCCTGCTAAGAAAAGGTCTGGCATATGTGCTAACACATCATAGCAATGGTAATAAGCCTTAGATTTTCACCCTGAGTCTTGGCTGACCACACTTGCTCTTTAAGAGCAAGATGTGTCATCTCCTGGGAGCCCAGCAAGTTAGAAGGAAAAGAATAAAAATAGCATGACCAGCATGAGAAAATACTTGTTATCCTGCAAAAGAGGCTCTTCTTCTGCCTTCCGGGAGGTATTGCCCTGGCAGGTGGGAAGGGGCACTGAAAACTCCTGCTGATGGTCTGTGGTCAGAAAGTGTCTAACAAGAGCAAAGGGAACAGCATCCCACTGCAGTGCCTGCATCCACACATTTCCTGCCAATGCCATTTGTCTGCTGAGCCTGTCTCCAAGGTCTTTGTTTTGGGCTCAGGATCTACTCCAAATCCTTACAAGCAATCTGTTCAATTTGGTACTAAATGCATGTTGTTATGTAGCCAGCTCTGTGGGTGGAGAGACCAGACTGGCCACCTCTTTCCCCTCTCCTTTGGATCACCCATTGCATATTCTTTTACCTTTCCACTTGTGGTTTAACCCCAGCCAGCAGCTTAGCCCCACGTAGCCACTTCCTCACTCTCACTCCTCCATGGTGGGATGAGGTAGCATTGGAAGAGTAAAAGTAATGAAACTTGTGAGCTGAGATAAAGACAGTTTAATAGGTAAAGCAAAAGATGCACACATGAAAGCAAAGCAAAAGAAGGAATTAACTCACCACTCCCCGTCGACAGGCAGGTGTTCAACCATCTCCAGGAAAGCAGATCTCCATCATGCTTAATGATGACTTTCCAACCCTAACTGTTCTATGATTCTGTGACTTGGGAAAACAAACACGGTAACCCTGAAGTCCCTCCCTTCCTTCTTCTTCCCCATTTTGCAATGCCATATGGTCTGGAACATCCCTTGGGTCATCTGGGTTCAGCTGTCCTGGCTGTGTCCCCTCCCAACTCCTTGTGCACCCTGCAACCCATTTGCTGGTGGGATGGTGTGAGGAGCAGAGAAGGGCTTGACTCTGTGTAATCACTGTTCAGCAGTAATGAAAACATCCCAAGTTACCGACACTGTTTCCAGTGCAAGTCCAAAGCATAGCCCCGTACTAGCAACTATGAAGAAAATTAACTATCCCAGCCAAAACCAGCACACTGCTATACCACTGTTAGAAAATTATGCATGTGTATATATGTGTATGTAGAGCTTCTTCAAAATCCTATATGCTTTAGGTCTCAGAAGCTGACCTAATAAGTAGATTTTGTAGGTAACTTTGCTGCTTACATTCCATCCCCTTCAAGGCACTCCAACCCTGGCTTTGAAAGTTGATGCAAGCTGACAGGCGCAAACTCTGGCTAGATGAGGAGTCCCTGAAGGTCATGCAGCTGGAAAGATACTTCCCAAAGACTTAGATCCAAACTGGACCAGTGATTTCAATATATAGATATTGAATATTCAGACAGAGGAAGGAATTCATGTTTGGTTTTTGTTTTTTTTTTTTAATATTGCTTAATAACAAGCCAGTTTTTCATACAGTCAGTGCTCAATTAGTATTTATATATTACATGGTACCTTGATAAAATTTTGTAATTGTAATAAAATTTTGCAGTTTTACACCATAAATTTATATTTGTTTACTGAAAATATACTGCTTATCTTACAGTGTGATTACTTCAAACAATTCTGAAATCTCAAGTTGAGGTTAATTTCAGAGAACTTGAATTCTGCTAAGGGTAATCTTGCAGGAGATGAAACTACAGGGATGGAGTATAAGCGTGATGGTGTGGTTTTAAGGGAAGTGCTGGATAAGTAGTGTTACTGATAGGGTTTTGATGACAGTCTAGTGGTAGCTTTATAATAGATACTTTAAACATGTGGTTTTGTTTTAATAGAGTGGGGTTTTTTTTGGTGTTTATAGCTATTGTTATATCTTAACAACTAGATTATATTCACAATATACATGCTAGTAAGAATGATAATTTTTAAAAAAGGTTTAAAGTCTGTATTGCAGAACTAAGCAACAAGGTCATGTAACCCAGACACGTGTGTTATTCACAGGAATACAATGGTGTACGGAATGCCCAATGTAATAAAAAAGCTTATTAGTATGCATGAGTGTGTGCGCAGTGTACGTGTCTTTCAGACTGGAGGTATTAAACCCTGTGCATTGGTTATTCAAACAGTTTTTGCAAACCACTGGAGCTGTTCCACGTTGCATGATTGCAACTATTTCATGTTTGTGGAGTAAACAATATGCCTTCTCAGGGCATAGACAATAGGGAGCTTCTGCCTACTCATGATTTTACATAGCTTTTAGCTAAATCAGAGAGCTGAATATAAAATTTAGTACTTGGGGACTCTGTGGATTTGGGACAATGGAGGATCTATCAAAAGTGGCTAGATGATGTACCCTTTATCTGTCTTTATTTTTTTCAAAATGCAGTGCAGTTTTAGAGTAAATCAAACCAGGTTGATTCAAAGCGGGTTATCAATATAAGTTATAATTATTAGTCCCTTTGTATAACTGGTATTAAATATGTTTTTAGAGATCAAAATTTTAACAACTTACTTGTGCTGGAGAATAAGTTACAGCAAATAATTTATTTGGTAAATTGTTTCTTACTATGTTTGGAAACTAACTGTGGCCAGCTGACTGTTTGCTTTCAAAATCTTTGATGCTGTCAAACCATTCTTGGACAGCAGGTCTTATGCAAGTAAGGTTTACTTATTGGGATATCTGACTGCCTGCAGGTTGGGTTTTGGGTTTTTTTGTTGTTGTTTTTTTTTTTTTGTTGGTTTTTTCTTTTTTTTTTTTGTCAGAATTAGCTACTCTGAGTTGTTTATAAAATTAGGCAAAGAAAGATAAAATACATCTTGTGTTTAGGGAATCCCTTGTAGATGCATAATTCCCATAGCATGTATCTCTTAAAAGCTGTCCTAATAGCACTCAAGTTTATTAATTCAAAACAGTTTTTGCACTCTGATTTGCATTCATGTGTCAGGAATGTGTGCTAGAGTTCTTGTATCAGGCATGCCCAAAAGGAGAATGAACTCATGAACAGAAAATAGATTTTAAAATAGTAATGGAAAAGAACATATTTTTACTATATGATCAGCTTTATTACTTAATAAAACGTGTGGGAGGAATGAAATGTTACAATATTGGAAAAGTCCTTGCAAAGTGAATGGGCACGTCACCTTTTGAATTGCCTACTGAAGCATGGTGCTGCCGAAATAATCCACTTGCAGTATAAGTTCATTGTCACTCAGAATCAAAGCACACCCTACAAAACGTGCTAAACCAGGATGCAAAGTTTTGAAGTACATTGTGTTGCTCAGCTATGAGCAATTTGTGGTGAGCAGAGTTCACAAAAGTGTGAGAAGAAATCACTGCAGTCTGAAGAGACTTCTGCTGAAGAGTGTGGAACCTGCAGTGTCAGTCACTGGTTTCTTTGTCGTACAACAGTAATCTCAGTATGTTGCACCAGGAGAAAAGAAAAGGATGTGTATCCTATTTTTAACAGGCAAAATGTGGAACACAGGTCAGATTCAGAATTTTTCAGTGCTTTTCTAAGCCTCATGAAACACCTGAGTTCACAGGAAAATGCAGTGATAGTCATATATTATGTCTGTATGGGATACCATAATGAACTTGGGCGATTTAGGGTGAAGAAGAGTGCTCCTTCATATAACTTCATGGATAACAGGCAGAGGAAGCCAAATAAAATCTGTACCATGACCCAGAGTTGTACAAACTGCCAGGTATTGATGCTTTTACCTTCTGCACTGTTATGTCCACTGCCATTTTCAGGGCTCCATTTTGATGAATCAGTAGGAGTTTCTTAAAGGCCTTTTTTCCCTCCATATCAAGGGGGAAGTGTATAATTTACCAAGAACATAAGGTGAACAATATTCTCTCATACGCAGACAATTTAAAAGCTTTCATGGGCTGTACCTACCAGAATGTGTACTTGCTTTTTCATTGTACCCAGTTGTGACTGATAATGAGTTGAGGTACTTAAATTTATCAGGGAGGATTTGATCACAAGAATGTAAACTGAAATTACGTGCCCAAAAGTAGGCTAAATATAGAGTTAGAAATGCCCAAACATACAACTGCACGTAAAGAATGATATATATAATTTGAAAACTCCTATTCTGCTAAGTTTTCCTGTTAAAATACTTAGTAGAAGTTTAAGAACTGTGATTAGGTGTTCATCTCAACTAATAGACTGTTAGCCTGTTAACTACACATGTGTGTGTATTTAGGCAGGAGGCTGGAGTGTGTGCACTCTGTCTTCAGAAGGTTGCTGTGAACACTAAAGAGACAGAAAAAGACACGAGGGGGGGTGGAGAGGGTGGGGGTTGGAGGGGGAGAGAAAGATGTGTAACCCTAGCTTTTGCTTTTTTCAGCCTGCTGGAGCTGTAAATGATGTGCAGATCCTTTTGTAAATTCCAGGAGGGGTTCTGGTACCCTGATCCTTTTACTAAAAACACCTTATTTAAAGCTGTCTTTTAGGAGAGCTAGGGGCTCCACCCATTTGACACCACTGGCCTTACATGTTGTTAAAAAAAAACAAAAACTAGAAAGGAAGGCTTGAGTCTGGGAAAAAATATTCCAGACAAACACATTTCTAGCTTTATCACAGAACAGTTTCAATGTTGCTTTTAATTTTGAAGTGAACATAAGGGATTAATTTTGCGGATTGACACTGAGCAGCCTCGTGTAAGCATTGTGATGTTAAAGCTGTGTGTAAGGAAATGGTGATTATAGTTTCTGCTTTCTAACATCCTTGGGGTCAAATTCTGCCCTGATTAAACCATTGCTTAACCCTTCTAACTCTTGTGGTATAGCCCAGAATGAAAATGAGCACAGTGTCTGTTCCCATTTCACTACCTGCCCTACTTGCCAGGTATCAATAACATATTCATCGATATTCTTTGCCTTACACACATATGCATATCAACAACTTGAGTAAATGCTAACATTCTAACAGAAATGACATGAAACGTTTGGTTACCATACACATAAACATGCTTACTTTGTTTATAGCTTTATTTTCCATCCTGACTGAAAGAGTAAGGAAATTGTTAAGGCTAGAAGAAGACAAAGTGGGAGAACAGAGCCAAATCTAAAGGAATCCAGCATGGTGGAGCTACTGAGCTTTTATTGGCCAGTAATTTCTTAAAAAAGTCTCTTTTCCTTCTTTTGTTAACCTGTTCTACTTTATAATTTTAGTTGTGGAAGCTTTGCAAGTTTAGAAATTTAAACCTGCAGGATCAAATGAAGTCTTCAGTATGAAAGTTCCTAATCCATTGTTAGAAAACATGGATCACGCAATATTGAATAGAATTAATAAGGAGATAGGGATCTCTATCCCTCATGTACTAGAACTGAGCATTTGCATCTTTGAATGTCCTAGAGAATGTTTCACCTCTCCACTCACTGTATGTCTTACTCCTGAACTGTGTTTCTTGAAGAATTTTTTGGTACTAGCACGGTGTGGCATGTACCACTGGTTACAATTACAAAACAATTCTGTGGGAGCTAGTTGATCTAATGGTTAGTTGTGTTTACTTCCTTTTAAATGTAATCTTGTGTAAAAAGTTAAAAATAAGATAAATTCTGTTTGCACATTTGTTTAATGGCCTTAAGTATTGTACTTAAAAATATTTAATGTGCTTGGACTAGTGTTTTTTCTTCAGTGCTGCAACATACTGAAAGTGAAACTTTCTCAGGATGCCTATTTATAATATCATACCAAATATTATCACTTCTTATAACTGTAATGGTGTTTAGTAATGAAATAATGCCTTAGTTCAAGGAAAACCTGTAGCTGAGTAGCTCTCTGAAATCTTTAGCAAAGGAACTATTTCTGCATTGATAGGAACAAAAATGCAGTTTAATACAGAGATTTATTTATTGAAACACCACTGCTCATTCATATAGAATGATAAATGAAGTCTGCTTAGGATGTAGGTTGCTAAAGATTGAATGGAGAGATAGGAATGGTAACTACTTTGGGAAAAAACAACCTCTTTCCAGACTTAAGGTGCCAAATGAAAGAAAATTCTGGAAAAAAGGAAAGGTGGCTGGAGGCATGCACACACATGCACATGCACTCTAGAGATGGGAAAGGATGTGTCTTTGTTGCAAGGAAATGTCTGCTCCTATGATCTATTCTAAATTCAAGTAGTCTTTTTATTATTTCAGTTGATATCACACTTTCCCATCTGTGTAAAAAGAAATCTTCAGTATACAAATGCCAGAGTGCAAGATTTATCCTTGAGCTCACCTGTGAAATCCCAACCACCATATATCAATTGAAGGGAGTGTCCTTATAGGAGATCAACTAAAACGTTGACAAACTGATAGCTAGACCGGGAGATCCAGATAGAAACACGGCTGGCGTATATCTGTATTGCAGTTACAGTGGTGAGACACACTGTAGTGAAATATGAAGGTGTTTTATGTTTAAGCTAGCTCAGATACTGATAGGAGCTGGATGTGGGTTACAGGTTGTGCTCCTCAGTTAGGCACTCTGAACACACTTTGGTTGTCAGGCAAGCACACAGTCTCAGCATTTATTTATTTCAATTTATTATGACTTCCCTATAAGTGAACTTTATGCAGGAAATTGCAAGAAAGCTTGAGTACAATACAATAAGTTAGAAAGGAGTTAGGTCCTGAGAATTATTGTATGACAATCACAAACGGGGTGAGGAGTCTAGAGGACCTCCCATACAAAGACAGGCTAAGAGAACTGGGGTTGTTCATCCTGGAGAAGGCTATGTGGTGACCTCATAGCAGCCTTACGGTGTCTGGAGGGGGCCTACAAGCAATCTGGAGAAGGACTCTTCATCAGGGACTGTAGTGATAGGACAAAGGGTAATGGGTTTAAACTTAAACAGGGGAAGTTCAGGTTAGATATAAAGAAGTTCTTTACTGTGAGGGTGGCGAGGCGCTGGAACAGATTGTCTAAGAAAGCTGTGAGTGCTCCACCCCTGGTGGTGCCCAAGACCAGGTTGGAGGGGGCCTTGAGCAACATGGTCAGGTGTGAGTCATCCCTGCCTATGACAGCGGGGTTGGAACTAGATAATCAGAAGATCCTTTCCAACCCTAACCATTTCATGAATCTGGGATTCTGTGTGTGTGTTTGTGTTTCATCACACATTGCTTTTGTAACTAAGCTGCACTACCATTTTATTCCCATAGGAAATACAGAGAATATGTGAAATACCTTAGATAAATTATGTAATTGAAAGCAAAAGTGAAGTATTCAGTGATGACCATGCTTTTACACATGCACACAAATGTCTCTCAGATGTTTAGAAAAGAGCCTGCCCTTTGTTTTCCAAACAGGATTAACCCAAACCAAGATTCAATTAAATTTATCCTGTTATGTTAAAGCTCCTGTAGAGAAACTGTGCCCTTGGGTTATGATAGTTCTTACCCAAGCAGAACCTTGAAGTCCTTAGGGTTATCTGTGCTGCAGATGTCTCTTCTCTTTGGTACTTGTTTTAGTGAGTCTCTCTGGGCTTCATTTCTCTCTTCTGAAGTTAGGGGATGCCAGAACAACATCTTACCCAGTCTGTTTGCTAAGACTTCCCTCATTTGCCTCATGCTTATCATAGAATCATAGAATGGTTTGGCTTGGAAAGGACCTTGAAGATCATCTAGGTCCAACCTCCAGGCCACAGGCAGGGACACCTTCCACTAGACCAGGTGACTCAAAGCCCCATCCTACCTGGCCTTGGCTTCTTTCATCTTCATCAACCTGTAAGTTGATTTCTTACTAATTTTAGTCTAAAAAATGGGAATAAGAGTGTTCAGATAATCATTGAAATTTTCTCTGAGCATTGCTGTTTCAGTTAAAAGTCATCTGCTGCTTTGCTTTTGTCCTCTAGCCATCCTTCTATAACATCAACATGCATCACTCAACTTTCAAAGTTTTTCATAGGATATCCTCTTCTTCATCTTCTCTTTATTAGTGAGCTGATTGTTTCCTCCAAAGTCTACTTCCCACCGTAAGTCTACTTCTATATGGAAGCATCTAGGCACTTCTATCTGTGTTTTCTTTTCATTTTGAGAGGACTAGCCTAATATTATCTCAATTTTCTTCACTATTCTCTTTCAAATCCCTCTTTAAAACTCTCTTTTGCTGTGATGCGTGCAGATTCTCTCCCATTTCATTCTCCTGAGCTAGAGGGATGCTATTCACTCTCTGTTTTTTATGTTAGAGTGCTTCAGAATCAATCCTGATGTGTTTCTGGAGAGCTTCTGATTCCTGTTTGGAAACTTGACATATCTTATAATTAAGTGTTTTATGTTCTGAGGTGAAAATCAGCCCCATACAGAGAGCTGGCTAAATTTAGTGCATCATTTAAATCCTAGAAATGCATTAAAATAAGTTGAATGACCAACACTAGAACAAATGTAACATTCTTGTTTTTTAAAGGCGCGTAAGTGTAATAGGATGCTTTGGCTACATACCCAGGAGATTCTGATGATGGACTTCTCATTTCAGTAATGTAGTTGGATTTTAGGAAACTCTCAGGTTTAATTACTTAAAAATTATCAGCCCCTTTAAATACACTGGGGCCTATAAAAAAGATAGGGAAGGCTTTTTAGCAGGGCCTTTTTGTGATAGGATGAGGGGTAATGGCTTTAAACTAAAAGAGGGGTGATTCAGGCTGGATGTGAGGAAAAAAATCTTTATAAAGAGGGTGGTAAAACACTGGCACAAGTTGCCCAGAGGGGTGGCAGATGCACCATCCTTGGAGACATTCAAGGCCAGCTGGATGTGATTATGGGCAACCTGATCTAATTGAAGATGTCTCTGCTTATTGCAAGGGGGGTGGACTAGATGAGCTTTGAAGGTGCCTTCCAAACCAAAGTATTCTATGATTTTCTAATAGTTGGAAGATTCATTTTGGGCTTTTTTTTAGTAAGAATCTCTCCATATCATGAATTTTCATCTGAAGTGCAGAGACCAAGGATTCATTCCACATTGAAGCAGCAGAACCATTACTGGATGCTGTGAATGACATGGATCCCATTATGAGTTTCATAAACAGTAGTTATTTTACATGCATGAAAGCAAAGACTATTGTAATTTGGTGCTTTAAACTGGACTTTTGCTTTTTTGTTTGTTTGTTCTAGAATTCCTTTAAAAGTTTTGCAAGTTGCAATAGTACTATTCTTGAATTGGGATTAAAGCATGCCACAGGAAGCCTGCTTGGATGTGTAACACTGCCTTTTTGCTGTGTGGCTGTGCATGTCACTGCAGGGCTGTCTGCTTCACCATCCACCACTGCATCTCATCAGGCTATCAGTACTGCTGTGGGAGCACCTGGGGATACTCTGTATTACTTGGCTGTTGCTTCTGAATGATCTGGATTTATAGTAGCAATGTGATGCTTGCATGAATTTTTATCCTGTCTGTTTTTCACTAGATCTAAAGATCTTTGTTACGTGAAGCCCCATCAAGGTGTATAATCTTCCCATTTATTTTTCATCAGTTAGGCTGTGTGCTTTTTGTCTGATTAATGCTTAAAATTAGCGGAAGTAGTAATGATAGTCACAGCTTTTCCTGCGTGCAGAATTTGAGAGTATTTTTTAAATAATCCTGTCACTTCGTGGCATTCTGCTGTGGATTTTGAAAACTGCCATGTTCTATAGGAAAGTTAGTGTTAGTTTTGTGGTCTTCAGTGCAACATAGCACTGGAAAATTTGGATTTGATTTGGATATCAGGCATTGTGTTCTATATTGTAGCTTACAATTGTTTGCCTGTGTGATTTGAAATTGTGCTTATTTAGTTCATAACTAGAAGTAACAGTTAAATGGGGGGGGGGGGGATGGGGGGGAAGGTGGATGGACATTGCCAGTCACGAGCTACAAAGAACACAGTAAAAAAGAGGTACTGTATTGAGTCTAGGAAGAAAGCAGTGTGAGGGTTCATGTTCTCAGATCAGTGGCAAGGAGGCTTTGTGCTTTCCTGATGCCTTGCACAAGGAACTGGAGTATGAGTGATCCTTCTTACATGGTAACAAATGTGTAGCTCATGCAAAGTTACGTTAAAGGAGTTTAAAACTGAGTTGTAAAGAAGCTTTTACATATTCTAAGAAAAGCAGCAAAACAGACCATAACTGCAAAATTCAGGAATACCAAAGCCCTATAGTTTGCTTTGGGCCTACTCTTTAAAAGAATGGGTTTGAATGTGAAAAAAAGACAAAACTTTGCCAATGTAGTCGCATACAGAGGGTGCATGTGTGAGCAAGACATTATATTGTATATATCTATTAGTTTCTGACTTTCTCTAAGAGTTTGATACAGCTTTTCTAGACATAAGCAGGCACAGTTTTATATATATGTCGTTGTTCAGTCACCATGCATTCTAAAATGGATCCTAGCCAAATTGGCAAGGTACAAAGCAGTGAATGCCCATATTTTCAAGAGTAGGACTGAGACCCGAGGTTGTAAAATAAACCACAAACACACACCCAAGCTGAAACAGAAAAAAAGAGACATTTTGCATACCCTAGGCACAATCAGGACTTAACAGCAGTTTGAAGTTGAAAGCAGGTACAAAAATGCTAATACTTTAAATTCACCATTTAAGTTTTCATGCTTTTTTTATTCCTTTAATTTTTATTCCTCTGTAGACTTGTAGCCAAGGCAGACCACTTTTTTCTTCAGACTGCTCTGAATAGGAAAAAAAAAAAAATAATCAGATTTTTGACCATGGATGTTTCAGTACAATGTGTTGTTCATGTACCAGTTATGAGAATTAGCCTAAAGTATTTTTAGAGGACAAGTCTAAATATATACACTGGTGGAAATATTCTGCCGGCAGCTTTGACTTCCAACTGAATGTAAGTATGTTTAATGTGGCTTGATTTCTGTACTGAATTAGCTGTAACTTGAGTGACTTAGTTGTGTGGTGTGGCACTATCCCTTTACCTTTATTATGTGAATTGACTCAGTGATTTTTTTTTTTTGGAAAGAATTGTATTTTGCAGCTCTTATTCAAGTTTTCACTTAATGTCAGTTGTATAAAGTTTTAGACCACTATCTTAAAGATGGAATTTAGTAGGCCTATAATCATGGAATCATAGAACCCTAGAACAGTTTGGGTTGGAAGGGACCTTCAAAGATCACGTAGTCCAACCCCTCTGCAATGAACAGGGACATCTTCAAGTAGAACAGGTTGATCAGAACCATATCCAGCCTGGCCTTGAATATCTCCAGGGATGGTGCATAACGTTGTGTCTGTCTCTCCAATCACTGCAAAGAAAGCTTTTAGATGACTCCTCTGGCAGAGCTGGCTTTGCAACATGCATGGTCTGAGGACAGAAATGAGTGAAGAAGAACTATCTTTTATTAGGCCAGATTTGTAGAGCCCTTCCTTACATCTGAAGTATAAGCATCAGTTTATATTGCCCCTACAGTAGTTTAGAAGCTATATCTGTCTTTTACACATCCATTGCTTTGTGAGGAGCCATGAATAGGGTGGCAAAGTCTACACTGAAAATGGCAGAGAAAGGAAATATTACCCTGGGAATTGAACTTATTAAGTGTCCCTAAAAATATGAAAAGTCTTGATCAGATATAACCCAAATGTATATTAGATTGGCTTGGGGTGGAGTTTAATCTCTTGTTGAAGTTTTACTGAGTAGAAAATTAAATAGCTGCCGGATGCTGCAGACAGGTGTTTGCAGAATGTCTGCTTTTGCACATTATCACATACCAATTAGCACTCAGATGTGGTAGCACTTTCCATCCTCTCTGTACTTCACGGTTTCCAAGCAATCCCCACAAAATTCAGTTATGCAAGCAAGACTTGCTCTGCTCTGCCTTTTTAGAGGCAGGGTATTGAAACAAGCTGAAGGAGATGACTACGTTTAAGCAGACATTCCACAGACTAAATTAAAATGCAGACAGGATGGCCCCTGATTAAGGAAAATGTTTGTATAGAATAGGGATTCAACTGCAATTGAAGGCATTTCTATAACTATTTCTTTAGGTCACCTTCTCACCTACTCAGGAAAACGTAGCAAAACTTGTGAGGTGTGTTTTACCCCTTGCCCTTGACCAAAGGCAGATACAGTCTTTGTAGAAGAATGCAAAGGCCTTTTATGCACAGATGTGTTCTCTAATGTAAGCCGTAAAGGACTGATTGCTCTTTTTAATTTCAGTCAGTTAAAGTGAAATTAGGCTTCCTGTTGGTGTTGTTTGTCTGCTTTCGGCAGAGTCCAAGACTGGGGATGAAATCTCTGCAACAAATGTGGAAAGACCCTAGGGTCAAGATCCTGTAATTTTTATTTATTTAAAATGAGTGTTCATAGGATCTTGTAATCATAGTATTTATTAAATTTAACTTTTAAAATATTTTTGAATAATCAATCCTGAAGATAGTTATCAGCAACCAGGTTAATTAATAAATAAATATAGAAAAATGTAGGAATATCTACATCTTCCAAAGATCAGTATCAATATGTCCTGAATTTCTCCACAATCCTTATTTAATGCATCTTCTTTGCACCATTTCCTCTGCCTCCTAATATAATTCTGTGTCTGCAGTACATTTGAAAACCTATGGTCTTCAGATTTCTAGCAGTAGGTGTTTGTATGTGTACCTGGACTCCCAATGCTTCTGGTTTAATTGCAGTCCTTTTTCCCCTGCAGTGCTCCATTGCTGACAGCAGGATCAGTTGATGTTGCTGGGCAGTGCTATTATGGCAGGACTCCTGACTGTGTTAACTCCTGCATGGAGTTATATGCTGACTCTGCCAAACAGGCAGACATTTTTAAAGCTAGTTTATGAATACCCTCCAAAGTTCTACAAAGGCATTTGTAGAGGACCTGTGGGGTTATATCTGTGGCAAAGCTCACTAGCCAAGGAGCAAATCCATCAGTTTCATCTTGAAAATGGTCTTGCTTACAGATTTTCTGTGGCCTACTTGCCAGTGGTACTGTTTGTACCTACACTGTGTCTGTCATGCAGAGCACCACATAATGTTTCACAATAAGCATCAATTAAAACTGAAGATAAATAATGTTTTTAAGGAAGGATTTAGGGAAGGGAGTTGGATCCGGGAGATGAGGGGCACAAGAAATTGCAGTTACACAGAGCAGCAGAAATAAAAATGCAACCACTAACTGCAGAGGAAGCTTTCATCGTTAGAGGGCTGGGAGAGATCCCTGTTCAAGAATAATAAATAAATTGCTTTTAGGAAAAACTGTGATTTACAGATGTCAGGGGTTCCTATACCCTGTTGCTAATGTGGTATCACATTCTGTATATACACACAAATAGATGTTTCTGTTTATGAATATAATATGGGCTCTTGCATACAAAAGGGAGGTGACTCATAGGCGTTAGACATCAGAAAACCTCAAAACCATTAATCTGTGAATTTGTTTGCTTGGAAAAGAAGTCATTGTCCCCTGTGTTACATCATCAGTCCATAACTGAGATTCTCCGTTATCTTGAGCTTCCTGACAGTTATTAACCACAGCAAAAATATTGCTAAGTACATGCCAGATAAGGTTTTCCCAGCATATTTACACTATCATTTTAGGATAGAAAATGTTTCTTCTGCTTGAGGAAGGAAAAGTGTTGAAAGATGAGTGCATGAACGCACACAAAAGTGGTGTCTTAAGGATGCTAATCAATCATTGTTGCTGCTTTTCCTGTGCTCCTCCATGGTAATAAGAGCCACCACACGGCTTTTGTCATGCTTGATCAAAGTGTTTAGATGTTCAAATACATCATTCTTTTGTAAAATATGAGTAAGCAAAAGTACCTCTAGGATAATACTGCTGGAAATACAGGTAGGAACTCTTCACCTCTTATACAGATTTTTCACTGCCATAGTGTTGATTTGCTTACACTGGAATTTGTTCCACCCTTTCATCATGGCAAGACTCAGCTTGTGTTTTAGCTTTCTGTCTTTATGTGAATCTGTCTCCTAATCATTCAGATCACAGATAATTGTTGTTCCCACCACCTCGCTCTGTGTCATCTTTGAAAATATTATCTCTTCGCTCTTCTAAATATGGGATTCATTTGGTAAACTAGACACCACACCTGAATAAGTGTGAAACAGGAAAATAATTTATTTAATAAGTAAATTATTGATGTTTCAGATAGTGTAAAAGCCTGATGAAAAGATAGTGGCTTTAAACCATCTATGTTGTAATTCACGAGAATTTTCTCATGAGAAATAATTCACCAGTTTCTTATGAAAAACTGAACAAGAGTCAGAACCTCCCACAAGCACAAAAGAATGGAAACACCATGACAATAGATAGGTTTCTTAACTGTCTTGAAATGGTTGTTTCCAGGTGTAATCACTTCCGTGAAACTTCCTGTGTTGGCAGAGCCATGAGTGAAAGTTCTTTGTCAGCTGGACAAATGCAACAAAAGAAATGCTGCGAGGTGAAGGGGAGTTTGTTTGTGGGTTTTTTTGTTACGTCCAAATCCAACTAAACCTGCAAAGGCTGCTGCTTGTCCAGCTTGTCAACTACCAGTGTGTGTGTGCAATGTGAATAAAAATGGAAGCTTGCTTAATGTAAGTTTTATAATGACCCATCTTGCAATGGTTAACATGAAAAAGAAAAAAAAGCAGAGATCAAGCTCCAAGAGAAATAATTAAGTTTTTTCTGTTCACCGTCCAAAAAGGGATAGATACTTCAAGAAGGTGTCTGTAGTCACTGTATGACTTTGCAGAGGCTATTCTGACTGCTGCAATATCTTCTTTCTTGCTTCCTTTGAACTGGAACATCTGCATGCAACTGGCAATGCAGAGTTATGTATAAAATATCAATTAACAGATACAAATTTCTCAACTTGATAGAAGAAATTGTAGGTTCTTAAGTTAGAATATTCGAACATAGTAGGGAGTTGTGTAACCTGGTGGCACACAGAATACGAGGTGATTTATGAAAGTATTTCCATCATATTATTTTAAACCTGGAAGATACAGTTCAAATGTGATATCAGCTAGGACTTCAGTGAGATGGTGACCACTTCTACCAGGCCAGAATTTGATTTTACAGAGAAAAAAGTGTTGTCAATTGAGAAGCTGGGATTTCTTTTAGAAATTGGGTTACCATTGTCATGTATGATGAATTCAGAGCTAACAGAAATGTTAATAAGGTTTCTTTGAGCTGGAGGTTTTTAGCAATGTATGCAGAGACAGAAAACATCAAATTGTTTTCCTTGTAGGAAGCCCTTGAGTATGCTGTTAACATCAAATACTAACAACATTAAGTCATTAGTGACCTCCTCAATGCTTGAATTGGTGACCTGAAGGAGACAGACCTATTACCAATTTACTGAAATAATCTTGTCTGCACTTAGAGTAAATTTTCAGCTCTGGTGCATTAAGAAAAATCACTGTTGCGTTGCCATCAAACTCATCCTTCCACTTGCATGATGGTGTATGATGCCTGTGTGTCAGCTTGTACAATGAAGTATCAGTAAGCTCACACCAGCTATCGAGAGTTCATTTCCTCGGACTGCCTTCCTTGCCTG
Source organism: Neopsephotus bourkii (assembly GCF_033783945.1). Lineage (NCBI taxonomy): Eukaryota > Metazoa > Chordata > Aves > Psittaciformes > Psittacidae > Neopsephotus > Neopsephotus bourkii. The sequence goes on along the minus strand of NW_026901402.1, from coordinate 2,661,169 downwards.
CTTCCATAGAGGTGCGCACATCGTTGCCCGCAGCTACACAGACCTGTTCACATCTCACCAATTCTGCAGTTGTTTCCCCCTCTAGTGGCTCGTCTGGGGAACAAGATGGAAATGATGGTTCAGTCTCAGTGTCGGTACTTAAAATTCTAGGATGGTGTTCCCCGTATTTTCAGCTGACAGCTACGGTGTGGATGTACTTGCAAGCTACAGTGTTAGTGGCTAATTTCAGTCTGCCTAAAATTAGGCAGATGCTGTCCACTACTCAGAAGACCTCGATTACAGGGGGTGCCAGGTAAAATAGGTTTTTCCAATGTTTTTCACCATTTATATAAGCCTGCCAGAACAGTGTGTATGGCAGTTTCAGAGGGTGGTGGTTTGATGTTATTCATATCTAACATAAAACATTTTTCTGTATGTGTCCAACTCCTGTGTTGTTGAAATCAGGCCGAGAATTTTATTCTCAGAGAAGCATAAAAACTATGTAGTTAAGTGACACATGTCAATGTGAAGCAGATACTTTGTTAGAAACTTGCACAGATAGCTTCTTTGCCTTATTTGGGTTCTATCTCTTCATGCTGATAGAAAAATATTTTCTTTAAAAGCTTTAGAGGTCCTATTTATTTATTTATAAGATCTATGTGCATGTCTGAATAGTGATACCTGAACAGAAGAATTAATGGAAGCATGTGCATACACAGGGTATTGACTCTTCACTGCTGCAGACTCTCTCTTGATATTCAAAATTATGTGCTGGAGTCTTTTGTACCTACAGTGGATGGAAATATTTAATACCTGAGGAAGGTGAAAACTGAGTTGCTGATGGAGTTACAAAGATTTGGAAGTACTATTTTATGCTGGTTTTGCTACAAACGTAGGATGCGTGACAGCTGTGCTGAAAATCCATTGCTCATAGCACAAACTAACTTGAGGTTAGTATAGTATAGTAATTAATTTATGATATATATATATTTTAAGCTTTGTTCCACTACTGCTCTTGCATTATGTATTTAGATAGTGTTTTTTCAAGGTATCAGGAGTGGGTCAACTGAAAAAAATTCAGGAGTTAAACCTCATTGTCCTGCACACAAGAACATCTCAAGTTATTTGGTAGCAAATCCTTCCCTATGAACAGAATATCAGATTTCAGACTGTTGAAATTGGTGCAGTACTGCTTTCCCCAAAATGCCGTAACTGGTATTCTTTATCTGTTCCTATTGCTACTTTTGGTCAATCTAGGACATGTTTGTTGTTTATTGCTCCTTACCTTAAATGGTGCTGGAACTTAAGAAAGTAAACACATAAATCTCCAACTCCAAAGTGTGGCAAGGTTGCAAAGTTGGACACTCAGATAAAAATCATTGTGAGTATTTCTAGCTTCTATAATCTTTCTTCAAGTCTCCATCTCCTCACAGGTAGTGCTGGGATAGTCTTTTGCACTAATCAGGATAAACAGTGTTGTAACTTTCTGCAGGAGCTATTCCTGAAATTCAATTTTTTTTTCTACTTCTGTTGGGAACTACTGCAAGGAAGCAGTGGGAGAACTCATTAAAATGAGCAACTACCTGTAGCAGTGTAAAGCACGGGCAAGAGCTGCTGATTATTGCAGAAGGAAATGATGTTTGAAATGCTAGTAGTTGGCATTCCACGCTTCTATATACTGCTGCGTCAAAGGTCTGAGCCTTACTTGTAAGGAGGTCTGAGCTGTATGAATCAGCCAGTATAGAATTACTTGCTTTTTTATTCATTCTACATAGAGATCTCTCTTCTGAAAGGATTTTGGATAGAACTAGAACAAATTAGGTTGTGAAATGCGTTGCCATGTGTTCTCTTCTTGCAGATCATGATAGCTGTAAATGAGATGTGAATTTCCAAAATCAGTAAGTGATGCTAGAAGAGAAGCGGGAGAGGAAGTATCTTCATCTGAGAGGTTTGTTATTCAGGGTAGTGTAACCAGCTTCTGCCTCTGGCATAAGTTTAAAACCATGAGTGCCCTAAAAGTGAGATACGTGTTTAGGGGTTTTTGTTTAGTTTTCTTTTTAATAATGGGTGTGTGGTAACCAGAGCTTCCTTGAATGATCGAGGTACTTTCCCAAGTTCCCAAACATATACTATGTTTGCACCACAAATTCAAATGCAGTACAAATAGATCAAGTATCATCTCTAAAGAAGTTTATGAATCTTCCTGTCTGCACACAGCAAAAGCACTGTTCCAGCTCTGTTTATATTGCATCAGAAGATACGTATTGTGTTTGGGCATAGCGTAGCCACCATTATGGAAACTATGCAAGTCTCTGGAATTGGTGGGTCACTAATTTTTGGATGGAAATAAGTTTTTCACAGGCAGAATTCCTTGGAAATGCTGTCTTTTTAAGTGTGGCTTTTGGATGAGGATGTGTGAAAGGGTGTTGAGTGGTAGACATCATTTGCCTCAGCCAGTCTAACTGAATCGGACAGGCAAGAGGAAATGTAAAAAAACCAAAAACAAACAACAAAGGAGTAAGTTGCTGGTAGAGGGGAACTTGCTCCAGGAACCAAAACTGCAGTGACAGAGCTGGTCAAGAGGTGACACAAGAGAACTTGCAGGGGGGAGCCTGGAGGAGGTGAGGAAGCCTAAGGTAGTTGATATGGGTTCCTTGGAGAAAAAGTGGGACCGAAATCAGATAAATCTGCCTGAAAGGGCATGAGGAGATGGGCAGGCAGAGAGTGGGTGAATTAACTGGAAGGAATATGGGGAGGGGAAAAGCTTGAAGGAGAGGGAAGAGCGGGAAGAATAGAAGGATTGATGGAGGAAAGGAGGAAGGATCGAAGGAAGGAAGAAAAAGAGAAAAGAAAGGGAGGGAGGCAGGGACTTAAAGAGGGAAGAAGAAGCCAGAGCTTGGGAGGGAGGGAAAAATAGCTACAGAAAAGAAGGAAGAAAATGCTTTGCAGCCAGCTTAGGGAAAAGAGTATTGTAGGGTAAAGAGAGGTCGCAAGGCACTTCATTTGATCACATAGTACATTTGTTCAAGATATCTGAGACTTTATTCATCATTCTTTGATTCAATGATACTGAAAAAACTATCTGATACTTTCAAAAAATCTAAAATATTTTTCAGAATTGGCTTTTTAGCGCTGATTTCAATACCATACCTTAGGACCCTGACACTTTGTGATGAGAAGTTCTGTTACATGTTATGGCTGTGGAATATATTGTATTTTGTAATTTTTTTTCACCTATGTGACATTTTACGGTTGCTTGCAAAGTTAGATTGGATGATATCTATGTAGTAAAGCCAAAGTTCAAAGCTTAATTTCAACCATATAGTACATCTAGTTCTGAGTACTTAATACCAAAAAATGAAGTGAACATATACGTGGTATGAAGGCATGAACTGGTATTGCTTATTCTACTGGCTCAAGCTTGATCACATGATTTTGAACATTTCATTTTGTCCAAAGTGAATCAGATTATTCTCATCTAACTTTGTTTGATCAGATTACATTCATTTCCTTGCAGCTGTCAGAAAGTCAGAAAAACAAAAAAGCTCATGAAGGCACCACAAAGTACTGTGTGTGTTAGTTAATTAAACAGAAATTTAATTAATAAGTTCATATCTGATCTGGAACTTTTATAATGCAAGAAGATCCAGTGTTAAGGTCTGAAATTCCATTTTTCAGGGCTAAACAGGGTTAGATTATAAAAAAAGTCACTTCTGAAAGTTGCCCTTGATTATTTAACATGTATTTAGAGTCGTAAAATTTCAGCTATTGTATAAAAGGTATAGGAAGACACTTTTACAGAGGGCACATATTTTACAGTAAAACCTGGTATAATAAACTATGTGCAATTTAAAGACCTTAAGCGGTTTGGGCTTTTTTAAAAACTATTTTTTTTGTAGCTTCAGTACCATGTAGAGGCAGCAATCCTTTTGGCTGTGGGATACTTGAATAATAAACAAGTAGGGTTTGCAGTCTGCTGAACTTCATATGTTTGTGGGTTTTGTCTTTAAATACTTCAGGCTATGCACAAAATTGTCAGTCCCAGAAGTTTCAGCTGCAGCATGTAAAAATCCTTGGTTTCACCTTATTACATGCAGTTAAAGAATTCCTGAACTGGTTTTGCCAGGCACTAAGCAATTGTTGACATAAATATGTTAGAGCCAGAAATCTAAGCGGGTAGGTTATTCCATAAAATTACTCCCGAATCATAATAAAATGAAAAGCCTCTCCAATGTTTTAACTCAAATTTTTCATTCTCACTACTAATATTTAGTCAAAATAAGGAAGGAAGTCAATTACTGTTATCTCATATCCCATACTATGTGTATGAGTGTGAATTTTTACTATGTATTACCTTCCAGTATCCCATCTGGACTATTACAGTAGGCAACCCTCGTAAGGGCTACAGGAACAACAGTCTCCTGCTTTCCTTTGGTTTGGACACGTGGCAGAAGAGCTAGGATACAGGGTGTCGAAAAGCAGGAGTAGGTGTTGAATCAAGGTTTTGGCAGCTTGTACAAGGTGAACACTGCAACAGTTTCTGTTTTGTCTTTCAATAGAAATCTGTGTAATTACTTCCAGATTTAACAGGAATTAAATATGATTTCTGAGTGAATTGGTTTGTTACATCTTCTGGCATTAAAAAAATGAAAGGGAACTTCACTGTAAAAATTACTATGGAGCCTGATAATACATGGAAGTTATGCATAGATATATTTAGGGAAGATAAAGAGGGGTCATTGTTTTATTGCCACAAAATGCATGATAATAAGAGATCCTTGGGGATCTCTTCCAGGAAAGAAGCAGAGTGTTGAGAAACAACAACCCACATTTTTCTTAAAGGTAATAGGAGTTGCCCCCTGCCTAGGAATGAATGGGTTGTGGAGGCTAGATGAATTCTTAAGAGCCGGGCTTGTCAATAATGCTCCTTGAACTTGATTCATCATCATTTGGTCTCCTCTATTCTTCCTCCAGTCTCTGTTCCTACTGTGCTGGCTAGCTTGCATCCTTGCTCTTGTTTGCTCTCATCCCCTCCTTCCAATCTCTCAGAATGCCAGCTCTGCGTGTGATACGGCTGTGCTATAGACCTTTGCTAATGGTATGGTAATCAGGGTAGAAAGGAAAAGTAAAGTCAGCCTTCTGAAGAGACTAGCACATGAATACATTAATGCATAGCTTGAAAGGTACCTACAGTCATGTCTTGTGTCATTTTTAGGGCTGCTATTAGATCTTGTGTGATTTCTCAGGATATTGCATATCAATTTGTATTAACCATAGGATGTGTTATGTAACCTATGAGAGAGGTTCTCTTGTGACAGCATCACAAATAATGTACATCATGACTGTGTTTGTGCAATATCACCTCTGACTTTAAGAATGCACAAACACAGAGGGCTCATAAGAGATTTATAGAGGAACGTTTTCTGAAGCACATACAATATGCAAATATCTCAGGATCAAAGGTAAGTCAAAGAAAAATGGCACTGAGTAGAATAAGTCAGCTCAGCTAGCAGTCTAACTACATGACAGACCCACAGGCAACTTCAGAGCTGTCAGCTTCACTGCCTGTGGAGCCCACCAAGACGCCAGATGCTGCTGCTGGATGACTATTTTCAGCAGCTTGGCATCTGGGCCCCGTGATGGCCTGTGTGTCACGTTGGAGTAGGAGCTTTCACCGTGCTGCTGGGGATGGACACAAAGGAAAACAGATTTGTTGAGGTTAATGGTAATTAAAAATAAATTGTCGTGACTGTTTTTAAGCCAAGTTCTACCTGCCAGTTATTAAAGAGCAAAACCACCCCCAAAACCAACCTTTGTCTTTTGTAAAAGCAGACATTTAAATTATACATGCTTGCTGTTTATTTCTAGATACTGTCCACATTGTGCTGGGCAAAAGTGGGAAGAATGTCTATACACATATATATACATATGTAAATCCCACGTTAAATAGGGAATTACATGTGTGATATCCATTTGTTCAGCCCTGTATCATACTCAGTCTTAGCACAAAATTTACTTTCTCTACCCTGAGGATTGATGATAATGAAACTAATGAAAAAATAGTCCTCATATTTACTTAATCTGACTAGCAATTCCTAGTGCATCACAAGTAAAAGCTGCCCTTGTTTACTGAGATAGTGTTATGCATGATGCTCTAATGCTGCTGTGGTTAGAAAGAGAGTTTCAGAACTCATCTCTGTTAATTAGCAAAAATTACTAGAAACAGGGATTTCATTTTTTTTCCCTTCAGGTTTTTTTAACAACAAAAGCAATTTTTTTGTATTTGTAACAATTAGAAAAGTAATGATCAAGCATTGTTTGTAGCAGATGATGGAGTCTTCAGATATCCTCTTGACTGGCTCACCTGAAATTGAAGACATACGTTAAACAGATAACAAAAGTATTTGACTTACTTATTTACTTGGAGGTAAAAAAGTAAGGACAAATTGCTCAGGGTAGCTTTCTTCCATTTTTGTTTTGTTTTGTTTTAAGCACAATACATCAACTGGTAGAATCAATGAAGAACAAACCAAGCCAGTGTCTGATCTTAGGAGAGCTCTTGTCATCCATTGCCCCCTCAGAAGTCACTGTAACCCACAGCCCAGGGAAGGATGCTGGTGTTTTACCATTTATGAGTATGATTAACTGCAGATGCAGGTAAGGGCTGCATTGGATGGGCATTGCTTAGGATTGAACATGTTTCTTTATGAGCAGTCAGTGGTACTGTTTTGACTGAGTGCACGTTCTACAGGTGGATGTTCAACCCTGAGCAGGGGACTAACGTAACCAGTAAATCAATTGGATCCTCTTTAACCCTGAAATTTGCACATGTACATGCCATTTGGACAAGAAAGCCTGTAATTTGGGCAAGACAATTTGCTACCTGCAATCATAAATAACTATGTGGAGAAGTGTTTCCTCAAACATAAGGGTCTTATTTTTCAATTTGATTAATCTAACCATTTTATATTTTTTTTCTAAATCTCGCTTCATGTATTTTTTCCTGGGAAAATGAGGTAGTATTATCTTTGTTGACTCCTGAATGGCTGGAGAAGCACTTCAGAACATTTTAGAATGCATTCAGAAACTACTTGAGATGCACAAAACCTGAATGCCCATAAAAGCCTTTAAATGCAGGCCAGCTGTTTGTCATAACCCTCCTCTCCAACCCAACAGCCCTGTGCCCTAGTGAATTATTTTAAAACACATTTTAAGCAGGAGATGTAAGGGATAAATAGGACTATAGGAGACTTTCCAGAATGTTTATGACTGTTCCACAGAAACTGCTTTCCGTTTTCATAAATGTTAGTTTTTATAGGTTTACTAATAACAACTGAAAATTTAAACCTACCTGAGTTAAACGTACACAAAACCACATTAAAACATTTGGTAGGGATTGAGGTGGAGATAGTTCATTGAACTAGTTACATTTATTTAGCAGACAATAAAAAAATAAACAGCCTGGAAAATGTTATTTTGGGTGAAATCCTGGCTTTGCTGTGATGGACCTCATCCAGTTTGCAGTCTGGAGTAAGATTTTCTCCTATGTTAGTGTCTGAAACAGTTGATCTGCTGTAGTTTCTTAGTCATCTTTCATTATACCATTTCATTGACTGTTAAAGAAGCTGAATCAGACTAGTCAGGTGACCCTTTCTTTCATTTATGAACAAATGATTCCATTGTTAAATATATAATATGATACATTCAATCAATTTTGATAAAGCAGGCAGTAAAGTAGTATTAAAGCCTGTCAGGAGACCTTTTGAATTTTTTATAACAGTAATAACAACAACAAAACAATAATAATAACCGAGTACCTAGAGCCAGTTCAGTCTTTTTACAGTATTAGTGTATTCTTTCCATCTATTAAATCAAGTCAGAAGTAAACTCTGGAATTTGTTGGCTAACTGGTTCAAGAAATTTCAGGTACTTGTACTCCTCAAAATATCCCCACAAACAAAGTATATTGTGACAGCTGTGTGTATCACAACTGTGTCATCTCTGAATTATTGTGAAATCCTGATTCTGATTGAAAAGTGATTGTTCAAGTAATTTTCTAGATATTAAGAAAATCCAAACCTGAAGTGTTTATTGAAATGGGCAAAGTCTTGATCACAGGCTGGTGCATATGATGCATTTCTCATCTTTATATGTGTGAATGCTAGAAGAATGAAAAGGGAAAATCAGTGCTAGAACAAGTTGCCAAGAGAAGCTGTAGGTGCCACCCTTGAAGGTTTTGAAGACTCAGCTGGCCAAAATCCTGAGCAACCTGGTCTGGATTCAGTATTGACCCTGCCTAGAGCAGTGTGGATAGAAACCTCTGGAGGTCCCTTTCAGCCCGAATGACTGTGATTTTCTGTTACTGTAAAAAAGGGAGCTTGGAAAAAGAAGTAAATATTAAATGAAATGCTGGGATTAGAGAACTCCATAAAGATTAAATGGCAACCTGTCTTTGCTAAAAAAAAAAAAAACAACAATAAAAACCCCAAAGATTTGCCTATGCCCTTCATGGAACCACAGTGATTTTGAGATTATTCCCAGAAGTTTCACCTCTTAAAATCCCTACTGTAAGGAGTGATATTACAACATCAAAAATAACTCTGACACACCATACGCAGCAGGTAACCCCATCCAAAGTTAGCAGTGTGCTGAATGATGTCATATCACAGTAGGCAAAGAAGTACTAAGTAAGTTATTACCTCTGATTTAGCCAGAGGAACAGTTAACTGATGAAATTATTAAATAGGGACTTTGGAAGGAGTAAATGAGCAAACAGATTTTTTTTCCTACAGTTTGGTTTGTGACTGTAGTAAGTCTTGATATAGGCTAGAAATGTTTGGTGCATAGGTGATGTTCCTAGCTAAAACATCCACTGCTGTATTCCGGAGGCTTTACAATGGCTTCAGTTTTCCTTCTTTTATTTTCCTTCTTCACCAGTATCTTCAGAAGGCTGCTTGGACTAATCCACTATCAAAAAGGATGCATATATCTCATTTTTACATAAATTCTATTTACTGCCCCTAAGATGACTTACAAGTAGAACTGCTCTGGAAGCTTCTATCTAAATTTTATGACAGAGAAAATAATATTTATGTTGACAAAGTAAAGGAAAAAATGATTTTGCTTAAAAATGGTCAGAGGCTAATCTACCTCAGCTAGGAAGTTGTTTTGTAGAAATTAATAGTTCAGTAGACTTATGTCTTTGCTTTCCATCATATAGCAGTTTCCTTTGCCAGTCTTCTTAGCAAGGGTGCACCTTCTGATATGTGGTGGTACCTCACCTGGCAAAAGCCATCAGATTGCCTCCAGAAAATCTGCTGATCAGTGTACTTTGTGGGAGACTTCTTCTTCCACCAGTTCTGCTAGCAAGAGTTAAGCAATTGAGTGAAGAACAAGGAAGTTAAATTGACCATAGTAAATTCAAAGAGAAAATTCCCTGTGCAGACAGAGGTACTCATAATTCCTGTATATTGGAGAAACTTGCTTCCTTTCCATCAAAACAATTTAGTTGCATTCTATTTTTTAAAAAATGTTGCTCTTTAAGTAAAGAAAATGTGGTTTTTTTCTGTTCCCTGCTGACTAGAAAATGTTTGCCCTTTTGCCGTTTCTTTTTGGGTAGAGCTTAGACCAGTTGTGTGTGTCATCCTAATAGTGGATCACCAAAATTTTCTGGGTTTGAGGATTATAGGATGAGTAATTGAAAGACTACACAGTACACAGAGGTAGAACCTTTCTGATAATGTGTGCTATAAGCACTCTTCCTAGTGTCCCATTGCTTTCTAGTTTCTGAAAGTCCACTTGTGCTGCCAGTTCCTAATTTTACTGCTAATGTGCAATTTGTTCTATATGTCTTCTCTCCTGGATCTGGTAATATGCTGTCGAAACTGCCACTAGTTTGGAACAGTGCAGCTTGATGGAGCCAGGGATCAAACAGGAAAGATCAAGGGAAGAGAAACTTTCAGAGACAAGGAGCCCAGAAATTCCTAAGTCCACTGGATTTATCCGAAGTTTGACTATTTTAAATACCGATTGTGGAATTGTCCTATTTGGGCAGTCATGCCAAATGCATAATAATGTCAAAAATAAATTAACCTTTTATTACTGTTTCCAGTCAGATCTTTTGGTCTTGTAGAGGGTGAAGAATAAAAGATTGAACAACAGTAATGGTGAACTCTGTTTGTCAGAGGTAACTTACTCTGAAAATGCTTTTACGTGTTACTTTCTGCGTAAAAAAATGTACAAGAATGGCTGTTCCTGAAAAACAGCAATGGCAAAAGTAGTTGCTATTTTTCCAGAAGTACAAAGGTGAAAATGTATGTCTGCAGCTGGAATTAATGTGAAATTATATGCCTTAGGTTAGCATAATAGTTATTTTACCTCCAACAATGTGAACTGGAAGTCTGAGAAAGACGTTCCCTTCAGAAACAAAGTGTTAAACTTGCCTGTGTTCTGTTGTTTGATAGCATACATAAATGTGAACATGGATGTTGCCCTTTAGGTGAACTCACACGCCTTTTATTTTTTTTGTGCAGCCCTGCTTATGCAGATCTCTGAGTCTAGAGAATAATTTAATAAAGAAGAAAGATGTATGCAAGATCAATAGAT